>NC_064625.1:103091601-104393268 GCF_023898315.1 Schistocerca nitens | reverse complement strand
ACGCGTCTCTGTTACGTAGCAAACATTAAAAAAATTGCCCCACTATGAAAAGTATAACGTTTCTCATTGGATAGACAGAATTTTTGTAGGCGAAGCTTAAGGTTAACGTTGAGACGCTGGTCAGTTGAAAACAGAGCCAGATACCTTTTTCTTAAACCAACTTCGGTAAACGGTAGTAATGATAAGTTCGAGAGAGTTGCTTCCGAGACAGCGAGGTGTGTGGAGCTGCGCCGCCAGCCGCCCTCTACGCTGCCTAACCACCGACAAGGTAATGAACGCAAACGATGCCGCATAAGAGCGCATAAGGCTTCACTCAGAACTGCAGAAGTCTCATCTGTTACATCCCCTTTTTACGTAATACTAGTGTCGATCGTCAATTAAACTTCATGGTATTCACATTTGCTACTTGAAGTTAAAATCTGAAACGCGATGATTTTTCTGTTATATAATTATTGAGAAGCCACATCGGCCACTGTAATTTACGACAACTTAAGTAATTAAAGATAATTGAGGGTCACTGTAGACCATTTTGATAGTTTTCTCTTTTATGAAACTTAAGTTAAACGTAGATTATAGATGTGATATGGCATAGGTCATCCTTCGATCCATTATAGAACTTGCAAACCCATTCAGGGAATATTCGTTCTCATTTTTGTTGAATGCAGTTGGTTTTTATCATCCTGTATTAAAATATTTCCTTTTATCAATAGCACAATTTATAAACAATGTTTTGTGAGTAGAATAAAAATTCCAATGGTAAACTTAACTGCCTTTTCGACGTTATTTTACCAGCTAACTAAAAATAGGAAAGCCTTGAACCCCTTCCACTAAATTTAGTTTTAACATTCTTTTACAGGGAGTGCAGTGGAGCAGTGGAGCTGACGCTGAAATCATTAAGTATTTGGTTATATCATCGCTAGTCTCACTGAACTCTTCTGAACTCTACATGTCATCTGTGGTCTGGCGTCTCCTTACCAGCAACAGGTCCCAGGTTCAAACTAGTCAATTCCCTAAAAAACGCTGGCCGGTGTGGCCGTGCGGTTCTAGGCGCTTCAGTCTGGAACCGCGTGACCGCTACGGTCGCAGGTTCGAATCCTGCCTAGAGCATGGATGTGTGTGATGTCCTTGGGTTAGTTAGGTTTAAGTAGTTCTACGTTCTAGGGGACTGATGACCATAGATGTTAAGTCCCACAGTGCTTAGAGCCATTTGAACCATTTGAACCTTAAAAAACACGCTCAGAGCGTCGTTGCGAGAAATTGGTAGGGAGACACGACTTAGAACAAACAGACACCACGCAGAATGGTAGAAGCTGTATGCTTTTTAACAAAGAAAACCTCGACTGTAATCAGTCTTTTCTTTCGAAGGTTTCGTCCCAGCATCACTGGACGTCCCACCTCCCTTTGATTTCCCACCCAGGCCTACGTCAGCACATACCTTGTGTTGGTAAACATAACTCGACAGCGTTTGTACAGTCGTAGTGACATCGCATATTTAGGGTGCTAAGACTGTCTATAAGGTTCCGTGTGTTTTGCCAATATTAGCGATTATTTATTTTGTGTAAAAATGGATCAGATATTTGTATCAAATTTCGACATAACAACGAAATAAAGTTCATCAAAGTTTTTGTAACGTTAGGTACTGCTTTTGTTAAGTCCGCTACGACTGAAACAAGGGTTCACGAGTGGTGTACGTTCAAATGGCTATGATCACTACGGCACTTAACATCTGAGGACATCAGTCCGCTAGAACACAGAACTACTTAAACCTAACTAACCGAAGGACATCACACACATCCATGTCCGAGGCAGGATTCGAACCTGGGAGCGTAGCAGTAGCGCGGTTCTGGACAAGCGCCTAGAACGGCTCGGCCACAGCTGCCGGCTGTGGTGTAAGTCTTTCAAAGCGTACTGTGAAGACAACGAAGATGAGAAGCGCTATGGACGCCGCAGTCCATCATGAACAGATGAAACTGTGGAAAAAGTGAAAAAAATTATGATAAATGATCGACGAATCACGTTGAGAGACGGTGCTTATGATGTACAGTACGAATATCAGCTGGCGTACAACACGGAATTATTATTTTTTTTTTTCGTGTGCTTTAGGAGTGAAACGTGTCACAGCGAAATTTGTGCCAAAGTTGTTGAGTTTCGAATAAAACCAACGGTAAATGTAAATTGCTCACGAGTCGCTAGAAAAAGGCGACAGGGATGGAAAATAACTGAAGCGTGTCATAACGGGTGATGGAATATAGCTTTGACGATATAAAGTCGAAACTAAGGCTCAATGAAAGTAAATGTATTCGCAAACGCGAATATGGAGAACCGTTAGGTATTACGGAAATGCTTCAGGAACTCGGGTGGGAGTCTCTACAGGGAAGGAGCCGTTCTTTTCGTGAATCGCTACCGAGGAAATTTAGTGAACCAGCATTTGAGGCTGACTGCAGTACATTTTTACTGCTGCCAACTTACATTTCGCGGAAAGACCACAAAGATAAGATAAGAGAGATTAGGGATCGTACAGAGGCATGTAGGCAGTCATTTTTCGCACGTTGTTTGGAACAGGGAGAGAAGATGGTACAAGGTACCCTCCGCCACGCACCGTATGGTGGATTGCGGAGTACGTATGTAGATGTAGATGTAATGGAATGACGACAGTGAAAATTTATGCCCGACCAGGACTCGAACCCAGATATTCCGCTGATTGGAAGCGGTCGCCTTACAATTTTGTTTTCTTTTTTTCTCACTTTGTTCGTTGTTGATCGTTTGGTCGTTGAGGACGTCACATGACTTCCGTTCAAGTTCGCTTGTTGATCCTTCCATTCAGTTTTTTTTTTATTACAGAGGCCAACCAGCTCTCTGGCCGAACACGCTGAGCTACCGTGGCGGCTGTACCATTTGGCTACTCGAGCGCCACTCAAGGATTGGACTGTTCGAGGGAAGAGACCAAACAGCGAGGTCATCAGTTTCATCGGATTAGGGAAGGACGGGGAAGGAAGTTGGCCGTGCCATTTCAAAGGAACCATCCCGGCATTTGCCTGGAGTGATTTAGGGAAATCACGGAAAACCTAAATCGCGCCACTCTAGGCCGGATGGAAATTTCCATATGTGGCTGAAGAGACATTTTACGTGAAAGACGCTTGCCCGTTGTCGGCGTAATAAGTGAGATACTGCAGTACCTGTGTTATTCTGAATTACGATGCAACGTTCTTTTGGACATCACTGTCCAAAGAAGCTTCGCAACGTAAGTCAGAATAACACAGGCATTGCAATATCGTATGTAAGGCGCAGCTGTCCCAGTGGAAGCACTGTGAATCACCAAGAGCTCGCCAGGTGAGTTCAAACGTGACATTTTCCTTATCTGTGAACTTCAAATGGTTCAAATGGCTCTGAGCACTATGCGACTCCTCAGGGCATTAGTCGCCTAGAACTTAGAACTAATTAAACCTTACTAACCTAAGGACATGACACACATCCATGCCCGAGGCAGGATTCGAACCTGCGACCGTAGCGGTCGCTCGGCTCCAGACTGTACCGCCTAGAAGCGCACGGCCACTCCGGCCGGCTATCTGTGAACTTCGATGTTAACGACATACTTCACGAGTCTCCTCAGTTGTTCAATGCTGTTTGCGTGAATCAATCTGAGAAAAGGCCTGCATTTGCGGTTAAATACTTAACGTCCTTTCCATCACCGTAAATTACCACCTCATACTTGTTCTGCTTCTTCGTGAATTTTTGACCAAAAGCAACACTGCCTAGGCTTCATATGCGCCAGACACGGTGACATACGACAAACCGCAAACGGCCGTCGTTTTACGAGGACCTCGTCTGTCCGAAACGAAAGGCCAAGCGGCACCGACCGACCGCCGAATCATCCTCGGCCGACAGGCGTCACTGGATGCGGATGCAGAGGGACACGTGGTCAGCACACTGCTCTCCCGGAGCGTCATCAGTTTTCCTGACCGGAGCCACTACTACTCAATCAAGTAGCCGCTCAGTTTGCCTCACAAGGGCTGAGTGCACCCCGCTTGCCAACAGCACTCGGCAGACCCAGGCGGTCTCCCTTCCAAGTGCTAGCCAAGCCTGACAACATTTAACTTCGGTGATCTGACAGGAACCGATTTCCTAGAACGATAGATGGGTTTTAAGAAAAACCAGAGAATTGCGAATAGGGTTCGCACTCTGAGGGTTCCGTACAAATTTAATTATGTATGTAGATAATAATTCTCTATGGGTCTGTGGCCTAGTTTTAGACTTTCTATTGGTCGCCACTTCGGCGACTTACGTGCCCCTGATCTCCCCCAGTTATCCATATTTCATAAAAAATATTGAAAAATCCGTGGCTCGATCGACATTCGATTCAGCAACCTCTCCCTTTCTAGATATGCGCGAGACCGCTAAAGCAGTAGACCAATAGGTTTTGATAAACGAACTGATGTAGTGGGACGCGAAATTGAAGCGTCACCCATCCACCAGTGTCAGCCCAGTTTGCAGGTGAATATAAGTTTAATTTAGTTTTGTTTATGTGTTTTTGTAATATTTTGTAATGGTTGTGAATTGTCTAAAGTTTTTGTATTTATGTTTTTATGTTTCATGTACGGAGAGGGCGGCGCAACGAACGGAGACAGCATCTTCGCTGCCGGGACCAGAGAGAAAATTGCTGGCCACTATACGTCGCGGGTCGACAGCCAAAGAGCAATAGAAGATCCTGAAACCGAGTTGTTGCGTCGTGCTTCTAAAAATCAAATAAATGAATAATTTGTAATGTTTTGTACAACAATGACGTCATACAGAGTCTAATCTTATTGAAAATGTTAGTTTTGTCCCGTCAAGGCTCAGGTTCACGTCTGTATGTAGGAAGATAATAAACTAGTGGATGCTACTAAAGTTGAAATACGTGTTCCGAGGATTTATTTATGAAGAATTATGTGAATGAATTACTAATATATTTGACAAGATTATTGAATTTTGACAGCGTTCATCGCGACTTTGAATCTCAAAAGTTTATTCAATGTGGTTCTAATATCGATTAAATCAGATAACGTGTATCTATATAATTTCTGAGGAGAAACAAACGCCATCTAAATTGAAAAAGTTTACGCAAACCAATTGGCCCGAGTGACGTAATTCTGTGCATACGACTCAAATGATGTTTTACAGTTTCGTTCAAGAGCCATTCTGAGACAATTTAAAAAGAATATAAATATAATTTTGAAGTGGGTTGTAACTGACGTAGGTGACTAAGTCTACACATGGTCATATGTCGAAAGAAAATCATTTATAAGAAACTTACGTCGTTACACTACAATGAGTGTAAAAGTATGTGACAATATGTCCGTATATTTTGACGCCATTGACTTAGAAGCCTTAGATTATTTACACCGAGCCGTGGCCGTGCGGTTCTAGGCGCTTCAGTCTGGAACCGCGAGACCGCTACGGTCGCAGGTTCGAATCCTGCCTCGTTCATGGATGTGTGTGATGTCCTTAGGTTAGTTAGGTTTAAGTAGTTCTAGGGGACTGATGACCTCAGAAGTTAAGTCGCATAGTGCTCAGAGCCATTTTTTTTTATTTACACCGACGATGGATCGGGGACCTAAGTATTTCACATAAATTTCAACGTCATACCGCGCCCCTACATGGGAAAAAGTGATCTGAACAGACAGACTGACAACAAATGGCAAAAATATATTTATTTGTTACAACCAAAAATTAACAATTTTCGCATTTTTTTCCATTACTGTTAGTGTGAAACCGTGCTTCTTGCCAAATTTCACGACTCTAGATCAACGGGAAGTACCCTATACGTTTTCACTGGTGATTCTCTAGCAGAAGGAGGTTCTTACTCATTGGTCTGAAGATGACCACAGTAGTGGTCGAAACCGGTGACCATACTAAATAAATTGTGATCAAAACTGTTTTTAATAGTAAATATTTTGCACGAGTGAGTTTGCGAGCATTAAAATATGTGATACAAATGGCTGTATTTTTTGATTGCACTGAGTTAGAAGCTTAAATTTTCCATAGACTTTAGGAAGTGACGTAAATTTCAGCTTGATACCTCCACGCGTCCCAGCGAAAAATAGATCTTAACATTCGGAAAAAGACAGACGAGCAAACATGTGATCCCAGAAAGATTTCGTTTTTACCGACTAAGGTAAGAAACCCCAAAAAGTCATCGCGGAGAGAGCTAGAAGCTGAAACTTCCTGGCAGATTAAAACTGTTTACCGGATCGAGACTCGAAATCGGGAACTTTGCCTTTCGCGGGCATGTGCTCTACCAAGCACTTGCCCGCGAAAGGCAAAGTTCCCGAGTTCGAGTCTCGGTACGGCACACAGTTTTGATGTGCCAGGAAGTTTCATATCAGCGCACCGCTACAGAGTGAAAATCTCATTCTGGAGCTACAAGCTATCGCAAATACCGAGTTCTGGAAGTGTCTCGCCGATTGAAAAAAGCGGTGCTCTAAGTGTGTAACATGTAGGTGGGACCATTCTGAAAGGGACGACAGGAATGAATCAAATTATTTCAGAAATTCTCATTTTTTAAACACAGCTCGGATTCCAATATCGGTAAGTTCATTTACAAGACCAGTACGGCAGCCTGACGGTCGGATATCGATTTAAAGTACTTCGGGGTGCCAGAAATTCCGGGCGCCGCACGGCTTTCGCGTTGTGCACACAGTCCGCCGGAAACGCTTTTCCACAGCGCGGGAAAAAGCCCCGGATGGGGCCGTATTTGCACAGGCGAGGACGACCTCTCCTATTTGGCCCTCTGGAGATCCAGCCCCGCTCGCGAGAGCAGTCTCAAGGGCCCTTAACGGCGGCCCAGCGTCCGAAGGGCCGTGTGCGTAAACACGGGGCCGGAGCTGCGTGAAATGTGCGACTCCTGCGTAGGGCACCTGCCAGCTACGCCACGCAATTCGCTACCACAAGGCGAAAGCGCGCAGCGGTCCCTGCTGATCAACAACTATACAACGCATCTGCGATACTGGACGGCTGACATGGTTACCCCGTCCAAGGTTGCTTATGTCGCGGCTTTCAGAGACAACAAATATCTGATTTTCATTATTTCATACAATTATTGACCTGACACACACACACACACACACACACACACACACACGCACACACACACACGCACACACACACTGGTTACGGTTACTACGAGTCACACCACAAGTTGGAAACGGGGCAAAATTTCTAGTAGTTTACTGTCGAATTGAGATTTTCACAAATGTTTTATTCTTATCTTACAGAAACTAGCAGTACGGCAATAAACAGCCTTTTAAACCCGCCGCTAACGGCAATCAAGTTATTTATAGCAATACAACAATTTAAAAAAATTAAAGAACATTAGTAAACTGGCTACTAAAGTAAATACATAACATTGTTAACAAAGTACGGTGAGGTAGTGAAGCTACCAACAGGTCTCAGCAAACACGATTAATGGCAATAAAAGGAATTTACAAACTTGGAGGAATTTAAAAAATTTTAAACAAAAGTGTCCTGAAATATTAGTACATAACAGATGACGGACCCGTGTAAGGCGGCCACAAACCCCCCACGGGTCGACAGAAGCGTCCGATCCCACGCGTCGGCTTTGACCCGTGACGTAAGGGTGTTGTGTGTGACGTGATGACGGGGCGGAGTTTGGTTTGAGTGTGGCTGTCTCCAGTTCTGTTTTATCTTACTTTATTTACTTTTCTGATCTGTTCGTTCTATGTCGTGAGATTTTTTTTAAATTTAAAAACACTTATTACTTATTTTAATTATCTGTTTCCTCCAATTTCTGTTTTAGTTTATTATATTTATCTTTCTGATCAGTTCGTTCTATCCCGTGAGATTTTTTTTAAGAAGACAAAAAACACTAATCAGCTACTGAAGCATCTTTATCTTCTATGGGATGCAGGGGTTACGACCCCTGGGGAGGTGGGTGGGTATTCATGCATGGCTGTCTTCACTTACACGTTGTAGATACGCAAGGCGTCTAAATTTGTTTATATTTCGTTTGCCCCCCGCCCAAAACACCCCATTTCCCGCGCTTGTCCCGTTAGTGTCATTAGGTTTCTTGTGGAAAGTGTGTGTGTTTGTTTTTGTTTCCGCCATATTTGTGACGTCATGGGTCAAAGCAGACGGGCGGGATCGGACGCTTCCGTATTTCCGCAAGATCATGTGGATCTCGTGTAACACTTTCTCTTTGGTGCTTTTTGGTTGCATTATCTACAAGGAACATTAGTGTCAGAGTACCAATCTGCAGTGTACGATATGATGCAAATATGTTATTCAGTTAACAAGAGCATGCCGCTATTACGACGCAGCATGACTATTACGAGCCAAAGCACTTCTTTATGTACCCTGAAAATAATGTATGTTGTCGAAATAACTAAATACACAAGGTCCTATCTTGTAACACCACCTCGTATTCAGTGCGTGTACCTCGCAAATTCTCTCAAGTGTACCGTACATTGTCGGTCATTCACCGTGTTCCATAGAGCCCACAAAGGAAACATTGAAGATAGTGGAATGACTAGAAGTGTACATTACCAAAAGACAGGGAAATCGTAAGTAGTATGGCTTTTGGGGTTAGCGGAAACGTCAGATTCCACCCGTCTGCTTAGACCAAGGACGTTACCAATATGGCGGAAACGACCATTCGCAACAACTCCCATATCGCGACTATGGAGTCATTACGTAAACACGACTACAAACACAAAAACAGATCGAAAAACCATCAAACACATATTCCTCCAAAAATATAATGCAACTAACGGGACAAGCGGGGGAAATTGGGGGTTTTTGGATGGGGACAAACTAAAAATAAAAACATGCCACTAAACCAAACCACAAAAACGATAAAATAAGACGACCACAACCTTCCCAAAACCAACTAAAAACTATATCTCCTGGAATCGAACACTTGCCTTGACCTATATAGACCAACAGAAACTACCGATACCAAATCATAAAACCCAAAACTACAACCACGTCCACAATCATTACTACCTCAAAAAACACAACAAAATTGGTATCTAACACTTCCCTTGACCTATACAGGTGAACAGCAACTACCGATACCACACTATAAATCTCAAAACTTTCGCCACCACCACTCTTAATACTACCATAAAAAACACCTAGAAAATCAAAATTGAACACTTCCCTTGACCTGTTATCCTTACGGCATCTCCACATATAGCCGTCCCTGTTCCGAGACGCCTCATTTCTTCACGACACACTGAACACTTCACGACTTCATCCAAAAATCCGAATAGTTGAAGAAATTTTATTAGAGACAACGCACTGTCCCCCATCATCGCCGACAACCGAAAACTGTTGACGTTGTCAGTCATATCAACACCTACCAAACACATAAACAAAGCAATTTACCAAAATTCACACACGACGAACAGAAAGAAACTACAATAACGTCGACATAACAAAACCAAAATCGTTAACTCACTGAAAAATATTCCGCTGAAAGCACAGTCACAACCGATACCACACACATGCAATGCAACCACGCAAATTAACCCCATACGCTACGTAACACGCTACCCATAAACACACCACCAGAGAGAACCACCGACCGCAACAATACGCCACCTATAAACACTCCACACACGCAAACTAAACCAAAAACATCACCTAACACACAACACAAACACACGAGTACCATCGATCACATCAAAACGACAAACACGCCACTCTCACAAACTAAATTCCGCGCCGTCGTGACGTCACACACCACAAAGCCGACGGGTGGAATCGGACGCTTCCGTTGACCCATATTTTGTACCAACAATGAACTGCCACTATAGTCCTTAATGCTACTCATGCTTCAAGCTACATTTAATCAAGTAAATCCGAAATGAGGTTGCTGGTTTGAAAGAGCCACTGCCATTGAATTAAATCGCTGATTTTTGTCATCTGTTGGTAGCTAAACATTTATTTCATTACAGTAACATTATGAAAGAAAATATTTACCTGGATTTGTGGAAGTTGAGTCCTAATTTCAGTACGTTAATACCTGTTATAGAGTTATATAGCGAACACTGCTGCTTTCCATTTAGCTAACAGAACATTTTTGCTCTTGATAACGTTTTGCAAATGTACGCTGCTCTGGCGATCGTAAAATGCGATAGCTCTTTAATGGTGGCGAAACAACTTGCGCAGATGGTAAAACACAGCTTTGTTAACGAAAGCTAACCGATACACAGCTGGCAATCTTTCAAGTCGGGCTATCAATTCGAGAGACCGTCCTACTAGTAACGAGTTACTGAACCGCCACGGAAACATGAATAATTAGATTTCTGTAAGAGATATCGTAAGAAAAGTATACAACACATAACTGTAAGGAAGTTTACCTTTCGCTGGAAGTCCAAACAGCAACCCGGCTGGATAAATTAGAAGTGAGGAACCCGGAATTGGGCAGATTAGAAGTTTCGAACCGCACTCGCTGAATAGAACCCGCTAACTGAGGCCCCGCGAGCTAGTGATTCGGGGATGTGACGTCACAAGAGCTGTCTAGCCAATACGGCGGCAGCTCTCAACTTTTCAAAGCGCCCTACACACGCACCAACCGACCGAGCGACAAACTGGAGCCGCGCGGGATTATCCGAGCGGTCCGGGGCGCTGCAGTCATAGACTGTGCGGCTGGTCCCGGCGGAGGTTCGAGTCCTCCCTCGGGCATGTGTGTGTGTGTTTGTCCTTAGGATAGTTTAGGTTAAGTAGTGTGTAAGCTTAGGGACTGATGACCTTAGCAGTTAAGTCCCATAAGATTTCACACACATTTTAACGTTTTTTGAACATTTTTGACAAACTGGATGTGTTTGGCGTTTAGACGGACCGAGCGATGAATTTCCTTGCCGGGATGTCGTGCGGGTAGGAGTAACCGACGCACCCCCCCCCCCCCTTTTTCTGGAAAAGTGCAAAACATCCCCACCAACACCTGAGGTTTTGTGGACCTCCTACCACGCCGTACGTCAGCGCCGGCACGGAGACCTGCCTCTGAACTAACAGAGCGCTCCATTGATTCGGGCTGAAACACGCCTCCTCTCTCTAGGACGGGTTCAGGACCCACCCGGGGCAGGCGATGAGTCGTACGGAGGTGAAGGTGTGGATGTTTTACCAAATAGACGCGCCGCCACTGACGGAACAGTTTCTGTCAACCTGCAGACTATGGGGCCCCTCATCGTGCAAGATATTTCCAGTCAGCGTTTGGTACGTGAAAATCTTCGACACCTAGTATATATGTTATCAGCTCGTGTCTAAAACTACATTCGAGAACATTTCTTATACCTATTTAATAAATTCTTGTAAGACAACGGAAATGTTAACATTATTTCAAGAAGCAATTTTCGCACCAAACTGAAGAAAGATATTGATAGAATTCTATATATTTTACTAAAAGTGAGTTGGTTATATTTAGACCCGGTCTTGCCAAACAGTGCTCCGAGCGCTACAGTAATTGGCGCTGAGGGGCGAGCGGTGGGGAACAGAAACAGGAAATGCAAAGCGAGTCAGCAGCCGGACGCCGCTAGAGCGAGCCAGTCCCCTTGTCACAGTTTGCCGACAACACCGACTGTGTTAAATTAGAAACTTCCTGGCAGAGTAAAACTGTGTGCAGGACAGAGACTCGAACTCGGGACCTTTGCCTTTCGCAGGTAAGTGCTCTACCATCTAACAAGGGAACCTCCCCATCGCACCCCCTTCAGATTTAGTTATAAGGTGGCACAGTGGATAGGCCTTGAAAAACTGTACGCAGATTAATCGAGAAAACAGGAAGAAATTGTGTGGAACTATGAAAAAAATAAGCAAAATATACAAACTGAGTAGTCCATGTAGATCATATGCAATATAAATGTGTGGATTGATTAAGGAACGCCGTGGTCTCGTGGTTAGCGTGAACAGCTGCCGAACGAAAGGTCCTCGGTTCAAGTCTTCCTGACAGCAAAGATTTTAATTTTTTATTTTCAGACAATTATCAAAGTTCAAGCACTTACACAAAATCAACTTCGCTCTCCAAAATTCCAGGACATGTTCAGATTTGCTTGGACATATGCAGGATTTGACGGTCGACACGCGGAAAAAATTGAAAACGTTAAAAACATATGTTTTGACAGAGCACAAGGAAAACTGTGCGACTGTGAAACTGTTGCATTCATTTGTTGCAGTTTATGTGACAATCTCTTATGTTTTCATCACTTTTTTGGGAGTGATTATCGCATCCACAAGAAAACCTAAATCGGGCAAGTTAGAAGAATCTTTTTACCCATTCGCCAAGTGCACAAGTTAGGTGGGTCGACAACATTTTCCTGTCATGTGACGCACATGCCGTCACCAGTCTCGTATAGAATATATCAGACGTGTTTTCCTGTCGAGGAATCGGTTGACCTATGACCTTGCGATCAAATGTTTTCGGTTCACATTGGAGAGCCACGTCCTTTCGTCTAGTAATCGCACGGTTTTGCGGTGCGGTCGCAAAACACAGACACTAAACTTATTACAGTGAACAGAGACGTCAATGAACGAACGGACAGATCATAACTTTGCGAAAATTAAGAATAAAATTATTTCACCCGAGGGAAGACTTGAACCAAGAACCCCTCACTCCGCAGCTGCTCACGCTACCCACGGGACCACGGCGCTCCTGAGCCCACCATATCCTTGATGTTGCCTATCTTGCACATGGACTACTCAGTTTGTATATTTTGCTTATTTTTTTCATAGTTCCACACAACTTCTTCCTGTTTTCTCGATTGATCTGTGTTCAGTTTTTCAAGGTCTATCCACTATGCCAACTTATAACTAAATCTGAGGAGGGTGCGATGGGGAGGTTCCCTTGTGAGTAGTATTGAGGAGAATATGGGCAGAACGTCCAATTCCTTGTATATTTTTTTTCTAGCTCTTTAATTTAGTGGAACGAATTCCACTGGCCATTGTAATGAAGCGCTCCGAAGTATGGGTACTATTTCCACAAAAAGGGATTAATTTGTCTAATGGAATCTGGATTCGTCTCGATAGCTGCTATCAGAAAATGAGTACCAAACTATAGCATCCCATTAAAAAAAAACAAAGTTGACCTTCATATCTCTGAAACGACACCACCTAGCAACAAAAAACCAATGTGCCAGTGGAGGTTCGAGTCGTCCCTCGGGCATGGGTGTGTGTTTCCCCTTAGGATAATTTAGGATAAGTATGTATGTATATATGTATGTATGTTAACTGGGAACATATAAACAACGGAGAGGCTCCGTCCCTGCTGCAGCCGCAGTGGTCCACAACCTCACAACAACTACTGCAGTCCACTTCACCCCTCTGCCGCCCCACACCGAACCCAGGGTTATTGTGTGGTTCCCCAGGGAACGTCTCACACCAGACGAGTGTAATCCCTATGTTTGCGTGGTAGGGTATTGGTGGTGTACATGGAGAAGTTGTTTGCACAGCAATCGCCGGCATAGTGTAACTGAGACGGAATAAGGGGAACCAGCCCACAATCGCCGAGGCAGATGGAAAACCGCCTAAAAACCATCCACAGACTGGCCGGCCAACTCAGCGGACCTCGACACAAATCTGCCAGGCGGATTCGTGCCGGGGACCAGGCACTCCTTCCCGCCCGGAAAGCAGTGCGTTAGACTGCACGAACAACCGGCCTGGTTAGGTTAAGTAGTGTGTAAACTTAGGGACTGATGACCTTAGCAGTTAAGTCCCATAAGATTTCACACACATTAAAAAAAAAAAAAAAAAAAAAAAACAACGTCATATTATGGCCCCTGTTGTTCCATGCAACTTTTGTCCCACACACTTTTCAGCTCCTATCATACTTTCGGAGTTATTCTTGGTGGCAATAGTCAGTGGCTCTCACTGTATTGGTGTGTATGTTATAAATAAATAATTTGCAGTCAAACGCATCTGCGATGTCCTCTAGAAAACGTTTCGAGAGTTTCTGCCCTACATTTCGTTCTCAGGAATGCCGTAGTGACGCAGCAGCAGGGCCGGGGAAGCCCCACTGCCCTCGCCGTCTGTCATCTGTCGCCGCCACCCGCCGCTGCTGTGACGACAGAAGCCACGCGCCGCGCCGTAGCCTTTTCTTTGCAGGCGCTGGTCTTTTATCTCGAGGGACCCGCCACACCCAGGCCATGAATGCCTTCTTCCCGACACCTCATCACGTCACAGCAGCGGACTCAATTTTCCGCCCGGGCTGCCTGCGAAAGGGTCTAATGTGGCCAAAGGCAGCGAATAGCTCAGATAATGGCTCAACTACTCCAAGTCGAGTTAACGAACGCAATAAACGCGCTGGGAATCGAAGGCTGAGGTGTGCCTTGTTCCTGCGTGACCTAGTTCTGAGCTGTATCCCTGCTCACACCTAACAGGCTGCAAAGCGGTCCCCGCGGCTCAGTGTTACTGACACAATAGTACTGAGTGAGCATTTTGTGTGAAAGTGTGAGGTCGAGAATCACACAATATGAAGTCAATTTTGCATTGAAGCAAACACAAGCAAAAATTTAACAGTAAATGGGGATTCTCTCTCGTGTAAACGTTAGACACGTGACAGCAGACAGTGTTTAGTCGTATTTTCTTTACATTCGCGTGTGTTTGCTCAGGTTCCACTGCTTGTTAGTCTTTTAGTGAATCATGAATGGAACTTCACATTATCACCACTTTCCCACTAGTTGTGTAGAAAGTTCTTCTCTCTGTCACCGTTTCTACAGGGTATCATATACCTCTCTTGGAAAATGACTTTCCGTGATTGATGCCTGAAATACTCCTCTGTGATACTAACAAGGGGGAGATTGAGTCAATAATTAAATCACTGAAGACTAAGGACTCTCAAGGGTATGACGGAGTGCCTAGCAGGATATTACTGTACTACACATGTAAGCCCTGTGCTCAAACATATTTGTAATTTTTCCTTTAAGAATGGTCAGTTTCATGAACGATTAAAGTACTCAGTACTAAAGCACTTTATAAAAAGGGAGAAAGGGATAATGTAGACAATCTTACAACTATTTCTATGCCATCAGTGTTTGATAAAGTTATTGAAAGGCTACTTATGTAAGGATAATTGGTCGTTTTACATCACACAATTTTGCTATTGAATGTACAGTTCAACTTTATAAGTCGTTTAACAACTGAAATTGCTATATTCTCTTTTCTCTGTGAGGTACTGGATGGATTAAATAAAAAGTTTCGAACGCTAGGCATTTTTTTTATTTAACTATGGCATTTCATTGTGTTGATCACAAAATATTGCTCCAGAAATTGGACCATTATGGAATATGAGGATTAGCTCACAATTGGTTCACCTCTTATTTTAACAACAGACTGCAAAAGCTCATTATTCACAGTGTTGAGAACGTCTGTGCTGTGGGGGTCTGAGTGTGGTATAGTCAAGTGGGGATGCCGCAGGGATCAGTGTTGGGGCCACTCCTGTTCCTCTTTTATATAAATGATATGCCATCTAGTATTATGGTTAACTCTAGAATATTTCTGTTTGCTGATGACACTAGCTTGGTAGTAAAGGATGTTGTGTGCGACATTGGCTCTGTTTCAGATAGTGCAGCTCATGACATAAGTTCGTGGTTTGTAGAAAATAAACTACTGCTAAATCACATTAAGACTCAGTTTCTACAGTTTCTAACACACAATTCAACAAAATCCGACGTGTTACTTTCACAGAATGGGCATATGATTAGTGAAACTGAACAGTTCAAATTTCTAGGTGTTCAGACAGACAGTAGACTCTCGTGGAAAGCCCACGTTCAGGATCATTTTCAGAGACTTAATGCAGCCATTTTTACTGTTCGAACTGTATCTGAAGTGAGTGATAGTTCGGCACGAAAAATAGTCTACTTTGCTTATTTTCATTCTCTTATGTAGTATGGTGTTATAGTGGGTGTGCCGCCCGTGGTGGCCAAGCGGTTTAAAGTCGCTACAGTCTGGAACCGCGCGGCCGCTACGGTCGCAGGTTCGAATCCTGCCTCGGGATGTGTGTGATGTCCTTAGGTTAGTTAGGTTTAAGTAGTTCTAAGTTCTAGGGGACTGATGACCTTAGAAGTTAAGTCCCATAGTGCTCAGAGCCATTTGAACCATTTTATAGAGGGTGTACATAAAGTCATCTTGCCCACACACCAACTATTTATTTCACAAGAACCAAACATTGTACAGATATCATACATATGTCATTTTGAAGAGAAAATCTGAAAGTTTTTTTTTTTTCATGTATACCACTAGAGCGTACTTTGATAATTTGCCGACAGTCAGCGCTAGTTGCAAACACAGCGCATTGAGGTGCGGTGTGAGCTTTCTCTGTGTTGGAATTCGACAAAAACAAGTGTGCTACAGCTATTCAACAAATGTTGTACAGTAAGAAGCCACCAACAAGGACAGTCATTTACCACTGGCACAACAAATTCGTTATGACAGGCTGCTTGTGCCCGACGAAGAAGCGGACGTCCCAGTGTGAGTGAAGTGAATGTGGAGCGAGTATGAGAGACATTCCTAAGGAGTCCAAAGAAATCGGTGCGTCATGCATCACGTGAACTCGAAATGGCTCGAGTGACAGTGCGGAAAGTCCTGCAACAGAAGCTGTTCGTGCAGTTCATGCGTACTAGAACATGGAGCTGCCGTATCGACGGATCAGCCGTGCTACAGAAGGGGACAACTGTTTCGTGAAATAGCCTCCCCGATCACCAGATCTCACTCCGGGTGACTTTATTCTGTGGGGACACATTAAAGATCTGGTGTATGTACCGCCTCTACGACGTGATGTAGCAGAGCTCCGGGAGACAATACGGGAAGCGACTGCCACAGTCGACGATGCCCTGCTGGGACGGGTGTGGCAAGAATTCAATTACCCTATTGATGTCTGCCGGGTCACTCGTGGTTCTCATATCGAATGTTTGCAAAAAAAGCTTTAAGAGTTTCTCTTCAAAATGCAGTATGTATGACATCTGTACAATGTTTAGTTCTTGTGCAGTAAATAATTGAAAGTGTTCACGGACATTATGTAAAACTTTTATTTTGGGGTAACTCTTCCCATTTTCAAACGACATTTTTGGCTCAGAAACGGGAATTTCGGGCATTAAGTAGTGTAAGTTCGCGAACCTCTTGTCGACCCCAGTTCACTAGTCTGGGTATTCTGCCATTGGCCTCACAGTATAAATACATTTTTACTGTCGTTTCTTGTTAACAGTATCACCTCATTCCAAGAGTTAGCAGCTTTCACTCAGTTAATGCTAGACAGAAACCCAATCTGCATTTAGATCGGACTTCCTTAACTCTTGCGCAAAACGTGTGCAGCGTACTTCTGCATCCATTTTCAATAAGCTACCACCAGAATTCAAAAATCTTATCGTTAGTCCATGCGCTTTCAAATTGAAACTGAAGAGTTTCGTCATGGGTCACTCCTTCTATTCTGTTGAGGTGTACCTTGAAAAATTAAGCTCATACGTATGTTATATTGCTGACTGGGTTTACTTAAACTTATGACTTCAATTTTTTTGGATTCATAAACATTTTATTTATCTGTTACTACTTTTATGTTCTAATTACCATGTACATTCCATGACCTCGGAGATTTGCTCCCCAATTTGGTACTACTGGACTAGACCCATAAATAAATAAAAATAACAAAGAGAGGAGACAGATACGATCTCTCTTTCCAAGCATTAATCCCGACTTGCGGGGTCTGCTGGTTAATCGGATGTGGCGTGTTAATTTGAAGGGGTGGCCGGATGCCCTTCATGCCACCACCCCGTACCCCCCAGGAAGGAACTAGTGTACCCCAACTGTTTGTGTCTACTGTAATCATTGGAATAATGTGAATATGTTCAGATGTCTGCGAGCCGTGTAACTGAGGCGAAACGTGGGGACCAGCCCAGCATTCACCTAGAAGGAAGTGTAAAACCGCCTAAAAACCTCATCCATACTGGCCGGCACACCAGCCCTAGTCATTAATCCGCCGGGCGGATTCGATCCGGGGCCGGCGCGCCTACCTGAGTCCAGGAAGCAGCCCATTAGCACTGTCGGCTAACCTGGCAGGTAGGAGAGAAATAGTATATTAATGAATAACTGGAAGAGAATATGATGAGTTCAGTCTAAGTCAACACTCATTTCCCACGTTAGCCTCTCCTTTGCTTTCCCTACTCTGTTATAACATGAATGACATGTAACTGTTTCCATAGGACACTCGAGAGGCCTAGGAGTTTTCTACCACTTTAAGGGAGAGCACTGAGATTCTGTAATACTCCAGTAAAGTAAGATCTTCTATAGACATCCTTGTTCAAGAGGAGATGTAGTGCTCAGGTCACAAGATCATTGTTCTCGAGGTGAGGCTGTAAAGTAACTCCTGAGGTGACTAAGGCTTCCAATTCCACCAAATGATTTGATAAGTTACAAATCTCGGATGTCCATAGCTTTTCCTTTACTCATAACATGTGAAACAGACAAAGATTTAAACTGCTAGTAAGATGTTTTGCATATATGCGTCTACCAAGTTATATGTTTCACATTTCATGTTGGAATCAGTCTCTAATCAATCGTACAATGAAGCGCCAAAGAAACTGGCACAGCCGTGCGTATTCAAATACAGAGATACACGACGATTGAGACTTTAATAGTGACAACTATTTATTTACAGCTCGTACAAAATATGTATGTGTTTCAAAGTTTTACTGACCTTCAAGATAGTCACCAGCGTTGTGTATAACCCGTTGCCAGCGATGTGGAAGCCGTAGGATACTCTTAGCAGTGCCAGTTGTGTTGACAGTTCGAGCGGCGCGGTTTATTGCCCGACGAATTTGTAGCAGTTCTGAAGCGAATGCCGTGAAGTGTTTCCTTCAGTTTATAAATCGAGTTGAACTGACGAGGGCTGAAGTCAGGGGAGCGCAGTAGGTGGTATAGCACTTAGCAGTCCCCTCAGTCAAACAAATCAGTAACAGCTTCAACTCTACCGGCCTGAGCATTGTCCTGCAAAATGATGGTCAGTTCCTGCAGAAAGTGTCATCACTTCTGTCTCTATGGTGTTAATTTTTGGAACACAACCTACGACCAGCGTAGAGGCAGAAGTGATGACATTTTTTGCAGGACAATGCTCAGGCCGGTAGAGTTGAAGCTGTTACTGATTTGTTTGGCTGAGGGGGCTGCTAAGTGCTGTACCACCTACTGCGCTCCTCTGACTTCAGCCCTCGTCAGTTCAACTCGATTTCTAAACTGAAGGAAACACTTCACGGCATTCGCTTCAGAGCTGCTACAAATTCGTCGGGCAACAGACCGCGCCGCTCGAACTGTCAACACAACTGGCACTGCTAACAAGGGAACCTCCCCATCGCACCCCCCTCAGATTTAGTTACAAGTTGGCACAGTGGATAGGCCTTGAAAAGCTGAACACAGATCAATCGAGAAAACAGGAAGAAGGTGTGTGGAACTATGAAAAAAATAAGCAAAATATACAAACTGAGTACTCGATGCGCAAGATAGGCAACATCAAGGTGAGTGTGAGCTCAGGAGCGCCGTGGTCCCGTGGTTAGCGTGAGCAGATGCGGAAGGGGAGGTCCTTGGTTCAAGTCTTCCCTCGAGTGAAAAGTTTACTTTCTTTATTTTCGCGAAGTTATGATCTGTCCGTTCGTTCATTGACGTCTCTGTTCACTGTAATAAGTACAGTGTCTGTGTTTTGCGATCGCACCGCAAAACCGTGCGATTAGTAGAGGAAAGGACGTGCCTCTCCAATGGGAACCGAAAACATTTGATCGCAAGGTCATAGGTCAACCGATTCCTCCACAGGAAAACACGTCTGATATATTCTATACGACACTGGTGACGGGATGTGCGTCACATGACAGGAATATGTTGTCGACCCACCTAACTTGTACACTTGGCGAATGGGTAAAAAGATTCTTCTACCTTGCCCGATTTAGATTTTCTTGTGGATGTGATAGTCACTCCCAAAAACGTGACGAAAACGTAAGAGTTTGTCACATAAACTGCAACAAATGAATGCAACAGTTTCACAGTCTCTGTCAAAACGTATGTTTTTAACGTTTTCAAATTTTTATGTGTGTAGACCGTCAAATCCTGCATATGTCCAAGCAAATCTGAACATGTCCTGGAATTTTGGAGAGCGAAGTTGATTATGTGTGAGTGCCTGAACTTCGATAATTGTCTGAAAATAAAAAATTAAACTTTTCAGTCGAGGGAAGACTTGAACCAAGGACCTCCCGTTCCGCAGCTGCTCACGCAAACCACAAGACCATGGCGCTGCTGAGCTCACACCACCCTTGATGTTGCATGTCTCGACTGCTCAGTTTGTCTATTTTGCTTTTTTTTCATAGTTCCACACAACTTTTTCCTGTCTTCTCGATTGATCTGTGTTCAGTTTTTCAAGGCCTATCCACTGTGCCAACTTATAACTAAATCTCAGGGGGATGCGATGGGGAGGTTCCCTTGTAAGAGTATCCTACGACTTCCACATCGCTGGCAAAGGGTTATACACAATGCTGGTGACTATCTTGAAGGTCAGTAAAACTTTGAAACACGTATCTATTGTGTACGAGCTGTAAATAAATAATTTCCACTATTAAAGTTTTAACTCTCGTATAAACAGGCAAAATATGGTGATGCGGACGGCAACGCCTATATAAGACTACATGTTTAAAAATGGTTCAAATGGCTCTGAGCGCTATGGGACTTAACATCTCAGGTCATCAGTCCCCTAGAACGTAGAACTACTTAAACCTAACTAACCTAAGGACACCACACAAATCCATGCCCGAGGCAGGATTCGAACCTGCGACCGTAGCGGTCGCGCGGTTCCAGACTCAAGCGCCTAGACTACATGTGTCTAGCGCACTTGTTAGATCGGTTACTGCTGTTAGAATAGCAGGTTATGAAGATTTAAGTGAGTCTGAACGTGGTGCTATAGTCGACGCACGAGCGATGGGAGACAGCATCTCCGAGGTAGCGATGACGTGGGGATTTTCCCGTACGACCATTTCACGAGTGCACCGTGAATATCGGGAATCTGGTAAAACATCAGATCTCCGACATCACTGCGGCCGGAAAAAGGATCCTGCAAGAACGGGACCAACGACGACTGAAGAGAATCGTTCAACGTGACTGAAGTGCAACGCTTCCACAAATTGCTGCAGATTTCAGTGGTGAGCCATCAACAAGTGTCAGCGTGCGAACCATTCAACGAAACATCATCGATATGGGCTTTCGGAGGCGAATGCCCAGTCGTGTACCCTTTATGACTCCATGACACAAAGCTTTACGCCTCGCGTGGGCCCGTCAACACCGACATCGGTCTGTTGATGACTAGAAATACACTCCTGGAAATGGAAAAAAGAACACATTGACACCGGTGTGTCAGACCCACCATACTTGCTCCTGACACTGCGAGAGGGCTGTACAAGCAATGATCACACGCACGGCACAGCGGACACACCAGGAACCGCGGTGTTGGCCGTCGAATGGCGCTAGCTGCGCAGCATTTGTGCACTGCCGCCGTCAGTGTCAGCCAGTTTGCCGTGGCATACGGAGCTCCATCGCAGTCTTTAACACTGGTAGCATGCCGCGACAGCGTGGACGTGAACCGTATGTGCAGTTGACGGACTTTGAGCGAGGGCGTATAGTGAGCATGCGGGAGGCCGGGTGGACGTACCGCCGAATTGCTCAACACGTGGGGCGTGAGGTCTCCACAGTACATCGATGTTGTTGCCAGTGGTCGGCGGAAGGTGCACGTGCCCGTCGACCTGGGACCGGACCGCAGCGGCGCACGGATGCACGCCAAGACCGTAGGATCCTACGCAGTGCCGTAGGGGACCGCACCGCCACTTCCCAGCAAATTAGGGACACTGTTGCTCCTGGGGTATCGGCGAGGACCATTCGCAACCGTCTCCATGAAGCTGGGCTACGGTCCCGCACACCGTTAGGCCGTCTTCCGCTCACGCCCCAACATCGTGCAGCCCGCCTCCAGTGGTGTCGCGACAGGCGTGAATGGAGGGACGAATGGAGACGTGTCGTCTTCAGCGATGAGAGTCGCTTCTGCCTTGGTGCCAATGATGGTCGTATGCGTGTTTGGCGCCGTGCAGGTGAGCGCCACAATCAGGACTGCATACGACCGAGGCACACAGGGCCAACACCCGGCATCATGGTGTGGGGAGCGATCTCCTACACTGGCCGTACACCACTGGTGATCGTCGAGGGGACACTGAATAGTGCACGGTACATCCAAACCGTCATCGAACCCATCGTTCTACCATTCCTAGACCGGCAAGGGAACTTGCTGTTCCATCAGGACAATGCACGTCCGCATGTATCCCGTGCCACCCAACGTGCTCTAGAAGGTGTAAGTCAACTACCCTGGCCAGCAAGATCTCCGGATCTGTCCCCCATTGAGCATGTTTGGGACTGGATGAAGCGTCGTCTCACGCGGTCTGCACGTCCAGCACGAACGCTGGTCCAACTGAGGCGCCAGGTGGAAATGGCATGGCAAGCCGTTCCACAGGACTACATCCAGCATCTCTACGATCGTCTCCATGGGAGAATAGCAGCCTGCATTGCTGCGAAAGGTGGATATACACTGTACTAGTGCCGACATTGTGCATGCTCTGTTGCCTGTGTCTATGTGCCTGTGGTTCTGTCAGTGTGATCATGTGATGTATCTGACCCCAGGAATGTGTCAATAAAGTTTCCCCTTCCTGGGACAATGAATTCACGGTGTTCTTATTTCAATTTCCAGGAGTGTATGTTGCCTTGTCGGACGACTCTCCTTTAAAATTGTATCGAGCGGATGGACGTGTACAGGTAAACAACCTCGTGAATCCATCGACCCCACGGGACTGGTGGAGGCTCTGTAATGATGTGGGGCGTGTGCTGTTGGAATGATATGGGGCCCCTGATACGCCTAGATAAGACTCTGACAGGTGACATGTACGTAAGCGTCCTGTCTGATCACCAGCATCCATTCAGTTTCATAGTGCATTCCGACGGACTTGGGCAGCATCAGGACAAAGCGACACCCCCAACGTCCAGAACTGCTATCGAGTGGCTCCAGGAACTCTCTTCTAAGTTTAAACACTTCCGTTGGCCGCCAAACTCCTCAGACGTGAACATTATTGAGCAAATCTGGGATGCCTTGCAACGTGGTGTTGGGAAAAGATCTCCATCCCCTCGTACTCTTACGGGTTTATAGACAGCCCTGCAGGATTCATGCTGTCAGTTCCCTGGAGCACCACTTCAGTCGTGTCCATGCCACGTCGTGTTGCGGCACTTCTGCCTGCTCGCGGTGGCCCTGCACTATATTAGGCAGGTGCACCAGTTTCTTTGGCTCTACAGTGTGTAATGTATCTTATAGAAAATATGTTCATGAAAATAAAATACGCTTTTATTCCGTTCTTTACTACTTCGCATAGATATTCGCGACATTTGAATAGAATTTTATATGGCGTGCATCTGCGTTGTTAGTCGTGTAGCCAGTAATGCGAGCCATGCCATTGTTCAACCACTTTTCTCCGACTGATAAGTCAGGCCGAACCACTTCACTTCATAGCGCACTCTTGGGGGGAGGGAGGTTATTTTAATGTCAAAAAAATTTTTTTTTATGAAAATGAGATCGGAAATGAGAGGATTATTGAGAGTGCATTTTTCAAGTGTGCATCCGGGTGCAATTCCAAAAAATGATAGAATGTAGAAAATACATACTCCACACGTTGTGTTTTAGCACACATCAAAATTTTAAAAAATATCTGACATGTCTGCGTATGAGTACGTCCTTTTTTCTTTATTGTTATTTCTCCGTCTCACTGCACATGGTCCGAGGGAGGACTGTCGTTTGTTAAAGTTCGCCACTCTTCATCCAAACGGTTTTAAAAACTTGTATCACAGTACATTTTTGTGTCGGCGCTGAAAATGGGATGTTTTGCAAAGTAAAATGCAGATGGTGAGATCGTTCTAAAGATAAAAAGCTGATTTTGATGGATGTATGAAAACATTTACGCTGAGAAGAATGAAGTGATGAGCTTACGTAGACTGCCAAGGATAAGAGAGCTGTGGGATTTTTACGTGTTTTGGGCGTATGTGTTCAGGTAAAATCCTCAGGGAGCCACACGTAGTGATACGTGGCTGGCGACCATCGGACCCCGAGCTGAGTCCTGGCGTTGCTTCCACTTACTTATGCCAGGCTTCTCACTTTTATCTTTCCTATCTGGCCAGCCTCGGCCAGCTCTTGTTCTTTTCCGACCCTGACGCTATTAGGTTTCGAGGGCTAGGGGTCTTTCATTTTCCAACCTATACTTCTCATGCAGCGTCTGACCCGGAGCGGGCGGCTGCAAAAGGCGTATGTACCCCATGTTAGTGGCGGCCTCCAGAACTGCGGATGGCAACGGAATACCACCGCAGATTATCTTCCCTGCATAATGCAGTCTCCATTTTATGCACAAAAATGGCTTCCTCTCATGTTAAATCAGTGTCCGGAGGTAAAATAGTTCAAATGGTTCAAATGGCTCTGAGCACTATGCGACTTAACTGCTGTGGTCATCAGTCCCCTAGAACTTAGAACTACTTAAACCTAACTAACCTAAGGACATCACACACATGCATGCCCGAGGCAGGATTCGAACCTGCGACCGTAGCGGTCACGCGGCTCCAGACTGTAGCGCCTAGAACCGCACGGCCACTTCGGCCGGCTGGTAAAATAGTCCCCCATTTGGATACCCGGGGGGGGGGGGGGGACAACTTGAAAGGAGGCAAAAAATCAAAACGAGAATTGGTACCTGGAATGTTAGAAGTCTGCTACAAGCAGGATAACTAGGAAACCTTAAAAGCGAGATGGAAGAGAATCATATGGACCTCGTAGGAGTTGCTGAGGTAAGATGGAATGGCCATGGAGAGTTGCAGTCAGATGAATATGTATTGTACTACTCAGGAGGAGAAGTAAAAGGAATTAATGGAGTAGGAATGATTATGACAAAGGAATTGGCAAAATGTGTGGAATATGTTGACTGTGCAAATGACCGGGTTATTGGTGTAAGGCTGAAAGGAGCACAAAAAGATTTACTGATTGTCCAGGTGTATATGCCAACTTCACAACATGATGACCAAATTGTAGAGGAAACGTACAATGTAATAGAGAGAATAATGGACGAAAATAAAAAAATGCTGCAAAATAGTAATGGGAGACTGGAACGCCATTGTGGGGGAAGAGAAAGAGGGAAACATAGTAGGCAGTCATGGTCTTGGAAAGAGAAATGATAGCGGTGAATGGCTAATTGACTTCTGCAGGGAAAGGCAGCTGATAGCGGCAAACACATGGTTCAAGAACCATAAGAGGAGGCTCTACACTTGGAAATCAAAAACAGAAACCAAATCGATTTTGTACTGGTAGAAGAAAGATACAGGAATGGAATCAAGAAGGTGCACACATTACCAGGTGCAGATATTAATAGCGACCACAACTTACTTATGGCATAAATAGAAATAAGAATGAAAAAACTGAAGAAGGGGACCATGGTGAAGAAGTGGGATTTAGAGAAGATAAGATCCAACAAAGAACAAACTACAGAAATGCTGTCTCGGGAGTTTCTAAACACAATACGAGACAAAGAACCACCTGATAATGCCAACGAGTACTGGAATATGCTGAAAGAAGGAATCATTAAAACAGGACAGCAGCAAAGGGAAAAGATCAAAAAAATCATGGGTCACACAAGAAATGCTTTCCAAGATGGAAGAGAGAAGAAAATTGAAAAACAAGTACACTGAGGATGCAAGAAAGATATACCGAAGGCTAAATAATAAACTGCGAAGAGAAACAGAGCAGGCTAGCAAAAATGGCTAAAAGAGTAATGTAATGAACTTGAAGAACTGGACTGGAAAGGAAGATACGACTTACTATACAAGAGAGTAAAGACTATGTCATGGGAAGAAAACAGAGCAGGAAGTGCTACTATGGAAATTTTGAGTAAAGACGAAGAGGTAGTGTACAAAGATCGTGACGATGTCCTCCAGAGATGGGAAGAGTATCTAAAAGAGCTATATGACACAAATAGCAAACCAGAAACTCTGGAACTTGAATCACACAACTGTTTGTGTGACGAAGAGAAAGGACCAGCCATCATAATGGAAGAAGTAAAGTCTGCCATAGCTCCAATGAAAAATGGCAAAGCGGTAGGTACAGATACAATACCGGGAGAAATACTAAAATGCTTGAACCACGATGGAATAAGAGAAATATTGAGGTTGTGTAATAAAATATATGACCGTGGTGAATGGCCTGAGGACTTTCTGACAACAGTAATGATTCCATTACCGAAAAAACAAGGAACCAAGAAATGCAGAGAGCACAGGACAATCAGCCTCATTTCACATGCAGCCAAAGTGATGTTAAGAATAATTAATAAAAGACTTGAAAAAGTAATGGAGGAGAATTGGCGAGGAGCAGTTTGGCTTTAGACGGAATACGGGCACCAGAGATGCAATAGGGCTTCTACGAATCTTGGGAGAAAGGTTTACTGAAAAAGGAAGAGACCTATATATGTGCTTCATCGATCTAGAAAAGGCATTTGACAATGTGGTTTGGGACAAGCTGGCGACTATAATGAGGGAAAAGAGAGTGGACTGGAAAACCAGAAGACTTATAAACTCATTATATCTTAATCAAAAAGTTTCAGTTAAAGTGAGAGGAGAAAGTACAAACTGGATGAGACTAGGAAAAGGAGTAAGAGAAGGATGCTGTCTATCACCTACTCTTTTCAAACTCTACTTGGAAAATATGATTGACCAATGCTCATTAGATGACAAAGGAGTAGGAATTGGAGGAAGAAGAGTAGGGTGTTTGAGGTTTGCTGATGACATGGTCATTCTAGCCACAGGGGAAAAAGAATTACAGTATTTGGTGGACACCATTGCAACTAACGGAAAAAAATATGGAATGAAAATTAACACAAATAAAACAAAAGTATTGGCAATAGGAGGAAATAAGGAAATAAAAATTGTGCTGAATGGAGAAATACTAGAATAGGTGCAAAATTTTAAGTATCTTGGAAGCAAGATAGACACCGACTGGAAGTGCACCACAGAAATTAAAACGAGGATAGCATTGGCAAAAGAGGCGTTTTATAAGAAAAGGAGAATTTTCTGCAACGGTCTGGACAGAAAACTCAGAAAGAGACTCATAAAATGTCTTGTATGGAGTGTTCTTCTATATGGTGTTGAAACATGGACTGTGAGGAAAAAAGACAGAGAAAGGCTGGAGGCTTTTGAGATCTGGACATGGCGGAGGATGGAAAGAGTAAGTTGGATGGACAGAGTGAAAAATGAAGAGGTACTGAGAAGAGTGGGAGAGAAAAGACAGTTACTAGATGTAACAAACAGAAGAAAAAGAAATTGGATTGGGCATATATTAAGAAAGAATGACGGACTGATAAAAACAGTTTTAGAAGGTTATGTAGAAGGGAAACGGAAGCGAGGAAGGAAGAGATTCCAGATACTGGATGACATGATGGACGGTACAACGTACAGCAGCCTTAAGAAGGAAGCATTGGATCGCAGAAAATGGAGAGGCAAAGGACCTGCTAATATAGCAGATAACTGATGATGATTCAGGTAATATAGGCCATGTACTGTCTTTCGTGACTAATAAAAGTCTTATTTAGACCAAACGAATTTCGCTTTAGTTCAGAGCATCTTCAGTGGCCACAGTAACAACGTTGTTTTCCTTACTAATCTGTTTACCAAGATCACAAACAGTTCTCATGTATAATATTATCCGCAATTTAGTTATACTTTTGTTTATTTTGCTAGTACTGTCGTTTTACATTGACGACGCATGCTTTGTTTATTTGTTGATATATCTTTGCAATTTTCAAGCTGCTAGGTTAGTTTCGTTATTGCTGCCGTGCTGTTAATCATGGCTGCTGCGCTGTCTATTTGCACCAAAGAAGAACAAATTTCAGTGATCCGTTTTTTGTGGTCCGAAGGCGTATCAGTCATCGAAGACTTTTGGGACAGGGTTTTGCCACAACGGAGTGTCTACGAATAGATTGAAAAACTCCGAAATTTTCCTACAAGTGTTACGTATGATGAAGGAGCCGAACGACCGTTTACCGCCACAAATGAAGAAACCATTGAGAATTCACGTGAAATGATTCTCTTAGACAGATGATTAATTACTGACAAAGTGGCATATCGTCTGCAAATTATTCACGGTTCTGCCTAAGAAATTGAAGTGTTGGCAGAAGAGCCAACACCGTGTTGCTAGAGGAGGCCGAAATGCACGCGTTTAATTACACGCAGACTGGCGTGAGGTCTGGAACAGGACAATATCTTGAGAATTGCAAATAAAGTACGTAGATGATGTAATACTTAACTTTAATCCATAATTGGTGTACATCGCTCTTGACGGTACAGGTTTTATAATAAGCTCAATATAACCGGTAATGGCGCCTTGCTAGGTCGTAGCAAATGACGTAGCTGAAGGCTATGCTAACTATCGTCTCTGCAAATGAGAGCGTAATTTGTCAGTGAACCATGGCTATGAACGTCGGTTGTACAACTGGGGCGAGTGCTAGTAAGTCTCTCTAGACCTGCCGTGTGGCGGCGCTCGGTCTGCGATCACTGACAGTGGCGACACGCGGGTCCGACGTATACTACCGGACCGCGGCCGATTTAAAGGCTACCAGCTAGCAAGTGTGGTGTCTGGCGGTGACACCACAGAAATCATCCACAACAGACTTGGGTTTCATAAACTTTCTGCAAGATTGGTCCCAAAACAACTCACACAGTTGCATAAACAAACGCGCTTGGAAATCTGCAAAAAACATTTGGATCGTCATGGTAATTAAGAGGACAACTTCTTAGACAGAATCATTACTGGTGACGAAACATGGATCCATCATTACGAGCCGGAGAATAAACGGCGGTGTATGGAATGGAAACATCCTAATTCGACGTGGGAAAAAAAGTCCAAGACCCAACCGTCTGCAGGAAAACTGATGCTTACGGTTTTTTGGGACGCACAAGGTCCAGTACTGGAGGATTATGGGGAAAGAGGCACAATAATAAAAAGTGTACGTTGCAGTGAGATGCTTACTGCCAGGCTGAAGCCGAGGATTGCACAACGATGCTCGTCCTCAAACTGCTGCCCACGCTGCTGAAGCGCTACAGAAACTCAAATTTGAAGTACTGGATCATCCCCCATATGGTCCCGATCTTCTCGCAGCTCAACCGAGAACCTTCTATTATGAGGGTATAAGTAAGATTGTACAACGATGGACCAAGTGCGTTGAAACGCAAGGAGACTAAGCCGAAAAATTATGTTCTTCTAAGTTTCCTCTTTGATTACAATAAAATTTTGTAACTACTTTGCGGATAATAAGTGACTTACCCTCGTATTAAAGTATTAAACTGCCTTTATTACTCACGTTCTTTTTTTGCTTTCTACTTCATTCCCAGCGTTCTTCTACTGGCGGATGTTCGATTTTAATACATAGCACTTCACTGACACGAAACCTACTTTCGTTGTCATGTTTTGTGGATCCATTTACAACTCGTGTACTTTGTTTTGATGTTGCAGTATGCGATTTTGTTTTTGTGGTTGAGGAAGCATTTGCGCGCGCGCGCGTGTGTGTGTGTGTGTGTGTGTGTGTGTGTGTGTGTGTGTGTGTGTGTGTGTGTGTGTGTGTGTGCGCGCGCGCGCGCTCACATATACATCGCAGTCCTGGACAGTCACAAAATACAGAGGAGAGTAGAATCCAAGCCGGTGAAACGAAATTTTTAAGAAGCATGTTAGGTAACACACGCAGAGAGGGAGTGAGTAATGATGTCAGAAACGAAGTTGTAGTAACTCGCCGAAGTGGCGTCAGATCGAAAGACTTGCACCCGGCGAACGGTCTATCCGACGGGAGGCCCTAGTCACACGACATTATTATGGTAGAAAAGGTGAATGATAGAATAACAGGTTAAAATGATCTGGACATTTACACAGAATGGAAGATGTAAGAGTACCAACAAGAATGATGGAGGCCAAATTTAAGGACAAGAAGGAGACCTAGGCCAAGATTGAGTGACTGAATAAATAACAGTTTCAGAAGAAGGTATCTGGACTGGAACAAAACAGTTACAGAAGGAGAATGTTGGAAAGACAGAGAGAAGTGAAGAAGTGGTATGAGTGTCCCAACCAGGCCTAATGCTGGAAGAAAGGGAAACCAAGATGACAACTGTGGTGCGTTACCAGGAGTGGTCATGTTGGCTGGTTTATGTGATACTGTTTTCATGGCGGTAAAGATGTTTTGTGTATGTACTGGTTGACGGATTTGCGTGGAGAGGGATGAGGTTCAGATTCAATTCTTAGGAGATGGCCGAAGGAGTCTGTTGCGGGCAGGAATCCTGGCAACAGCAGGAGGGGTGGCTTGTGCTAGATCTGCGAAGACAGGTATCTGGGGAGATTTCGCATCGGGCATTGGGAGGTCATTAACGTTATGCGTAATGCTGACAACTGACAAAGAAAGCATATCAACTTGTCCAGGAATTTAAACGACACACAACTGTGCAGCAGTGACGGATGGCAAAACTGATAATACCTCTCCACCTGACCACTACGCTACAGAAAGAGCTAATGGCCGTAGGCTTCCCTTATACACGGTAAAAATTATTGAACTACACTCCTGGAAATGGAAAAAAGAACACATTGACACCGGTGTGTCAGACCCACCATACTTGCTCCGGACACTGCGAGAGGGCTGTACAAGCAATGATCACACGCACGGCACAGCGGACACACCAGGAACCGCGGTGTTGGCCGTCGAATGGCGCTAGCTGCGCAGCATTTGTGCACCGCCGCCGTCAGTGTCAGCCAGTTTGCCGTGGCGTACGGAGCTCCATCGCAGTCTTTAACACTGGTAGCATGCCGCGACAGCGTGGACGTGAACCGTATGTGCAGTTGACGGACTTTGAGCGAGGGCGTATAGTGGGCATGCGGGAGGCCGGGTGGAATTGCTCAACACGTGGGGCGTGAGGTCTCCACAGTACATCGATGTTGTCGCCAGTGGTCGGCGGAAGGTGCACGTGCCCGTCGACCTGGGACCGGACCGCAGCGACGCACGGATGCACGCCAAGACCGTAGGATCCTACGCAGTGCCGTAGGGGACCGCACCGCCACTTCCCAGCAAATTAGGGACACTGTTGCTCCTGGGGTATCGGCGAGGACCATTCGCAACCGTCTCCATGAAGCTGGGCTACGGTCCCGCACACCGTTAGGCCGTCTTCCGCTCACGCCCCAACATCGTGCAGCCCGCCTCCAGTGGTGTCGCGACAGGCGTGAATGGAGGGACGAATGGAGACGTGTCGTCTTCAGCGATGAGAGTCGCTTCTGCCTTGGTGCCAATGATGGTCGTATGCGTGTTTGGCGCCGTGCAGGTGAGCGCCACAATCAGGACTGCATACGACCGAGGCACACAGGGCCAACACCCGACATCATGGTGTGGGGAGCGATCTCCTACACTGGCCGTACACCACTGGTGATCGTCGAGGGGACACTGAATAGTGCACGGTACATCCAAACCGCCATCGCACCCATCGTTCTACCATTCCTAGACCGGCAAGGGAACTTGCTGTTCCAACAGGACAATGCACGTCCGCATGTATCCCGTGCCACCCAACGTGCTCTAGAAGGTGTAAGAACTACCCTGGCCATGTTTGGGACTGGATGACGCGTCGTCTCACGCGGTCTGCACGTCCAGCACGAACGCTGGTCCAACTGAGGCGCCAGGTGGAAATGGCATGGCAAGCCGTTCCACAGGACTACATCCAGCATCTCTACGATCGTCTCCATGGGAGAATAGCAGCCTGCATTGCTGCGAAAGGTGGATATACACTGTACTAGTGCAGACATTGTGCATGCTCTGTTGCCTGTGTCTATGTGCCTGTGGTTCTGTCAGTGTGATCATGTGATGTATCTGACCCCAGGAATGTGTCAATAAAGTTTCCCCTTCCTGGGACAATGAATTCACGGTGTTCTTATTTCAATTTCCAGGAGTGTATATGAAAGGAAACGTAAATTAGCTACAAACTACGGAGTGCACACACTTTATTCAACATGTAAACGTCACTACAAATACTCGGACATGTTCGATATGCCTGGCATCATTGACGATTATGTGGCACAGACGAATAGCGAAATTCTGCTTGACCTGCTGAAGTGTCGGAACATCGATGCTGTCGATGACCACCTGAATGGCTGTTTTCAGCTCAGCAATGGTTTTGGTGTTATTACTGCACACCTTGTCTTTAATCTGGCCGCACAAAAAGGAGTCGCAAGTGTTCAGATCCGGAGAATATGGCGGCCAATCGAGGCCCATTTCAGTGGCCTCTGGGCACCCCAGAGCACAAAATGCGGTTCCGAAAGTACTCCCCGAGGACATCAAACACTCTTCTGGCTCGATAGGGTCAAGCTCCGTCTTTCATGAACCACATCTTGACGAAATCATGCTCACTTTGTATAATGAGGATAAAATCATGTTTCAAAAACTTCACCGTGGAATCAAGCAATATCGCACCGATTATTTCGCGACTGGACACTGCACACCACACAGTCACTTGTTGAGGGTGAAGAGACTCCTCGATGGCCAAATGTGGATTCTCAGTCCCCCAAATGCCCCAAATTTTGCTTACTGGCGAACCCATCCAAACGAAAGTGGGCTCAGGCGCTAAACTAGGCCATACTAATTCACATCATGCGCCGCGGCCAACCGTCCAGTTAGAACGTCGTAACGCAAACTGCGCAGATTTATCACAGTTTTATTTCACAAATTTCAATAACCGTCACCCTGCATGTACTCACGTTGTCTTGTTTTCGTGATGAAGTCGACCTACTACTAGAGACAACGACTTCCATGATGCCTCCCCAGACACGGATGTACCTCACCTTACACAGAACGCCGGCCGCGGTGGCCGTGCGGTTCTGGCGCTGCAGTCCGGAACCGCGAGGCTGCTACGGTCGCAGGTTCGAATCCTGCATCGGGCATGGGTGTGTGATGTCCTTAGGTTAGTTAGGCTTAAGTAGTTCTCAGTTCTAGGGGACTTATGACCTAAGATGTTGAGTCCCAAAGTGCTCAGAGCCATTTGAACCTTACACAGAAATCCGGCCCTACTCAAGTACAAAAATACGCTGCCAAGTATCCAGACACCACTATTTAACGCGGAAATGACCACTAGATGTCACTTGATACAGACGCTACAGTATAAGTCAGGGAAATTTGTATTCTCAGTAGAGAAAAAAATGGCTCTGAGCACTATGGGACTTAACATCTGAGGTCATCAGTCCCCTAGAACGTGTTGTTGTTGTGGTCTTCAGTTCTGAGACAGGTTTGATGCAGCTCTCCATGCTACTCTATCCTGTGCAAGCTTCTTCATCTCCCAGTACCTACTGCAACCTACATCCTTCTGAATCTGCTTAGTGTATTCATCTCTTGGTCTCCCTCTACGATTTTTACCCTCCACGCTGCCCTCCAATGCTAAATTTGTAATCCCTTGATGCCTCAAAACTTGTCCTACCAACCGATCCCTTCTTCTAGTCAAGTTGTGCCACAAACTTCTCTTCTCCCCAATCCTATTCAATACCTCTTCATTAGTTACGTGATCTACCCACCTTATCTTCAGCATTCTTCTGTAGCACCACATTTCGAAAGCTTCTATTCTCTTCTTGTCCAAACTGGTTATCGTCCATGTTTCACTTCCATACATGGCTACACTCCATACAAATTCTTTCAGAAACGACTTCCTGACACTTAAATCTATACTAGATGTTAACAAATTTCTCTTCTTCAGAAACGATTTCCTTGCCATTGCCAGTCTACATTTTATATCCTCTCTACTTCGACCATCATCAGTTATTTTACTCCCTAAATAGCACAACTCCTTTACTACTTTAAGTGTCTCATTTCCTAATCTAATTCCCTCAGCATCACCCGATTTAATTTGACTACATTCCATTATCCTCGTTCTGCTTTTGTTGATGTTCATCTTATATCCTCCTTTCAAGACACTGCCCATTCCGTTCAACTGCTCTTCCAAGTCCTTTGCTGTCTCTGACAGAATGACAATGTCATCGGCGAACCTCAAAGTTTTTACTTCTTCTCCATGAATTTTAATACCTACTCCGAATTTTTCTTTTGTTTCCTTTACTGCTTGCTCAATATACAGATTGAACAACATCGGGGAGAGGCTACAACCCTGTCTCACTCCCTTCCCAACCACTGCTTCACTTTCATGCCCCTCGACTCTTGTAACTGCCATCTGGTTTCTGTACAAATTGTAAATAGCCTTTCGCTCCCTGTATTTTACCCCTGCCACCTTTAGAATGTGAAAGAGTATTCCAGTCAACATTGTCAAAAGCTTTCTCTAAGTCTACATATGCTAGAAACGTAGGTTTGCCTTTTCTTAATCTTTCTTCTAAGATGAGTCGTAAGGTTAGTATTGCCTCACGTGTTCCAACATTTCTACGGAATCCAAACTGATCTTCCCCGAGGTCGGCTTCTACCAGTTTTTCCATTCGTCTGTAAAGAATTCGCGTTAGTATTTTGCAGCTGTGACTTATTAAACTGATAGTTCGGTAATTTTCACATCTGTCAACACCTGCTTTCTTTGGGATTGGAATTATTATATTCTTCTTGAAGTCTGTGGGTATTTCGCCTGTCTCATACATCTTGCTCACCAGATGGTAGAGTTTTGTCACGACTGGCTCTCCCAAGGCCATTAGTAGTTCTAATGGAATGTTGTCTACTCCCGGGGCCTTGTTTCGACTCAGGTCTTTCAGTGCTCTGTCAAACTCTTCACGCAGTATCTTATCTCCCATTTCATCTTCATCTACATCCTCTTCCATTTCCATAATATTGTCCTCAAGTACATCGCCCTTGTATAAACCCTCTATATACTCCTTCCACCTTTCTGCCTTCCCTTCTTTGCTTAGAACTGGGTTGCCATCTGAGCTCTTGATATTCATACAAGTGGTTCTCTTCTCTCCAAAGGTCTCTTTAATTTTCCTGTAGGCAGTATCTATCTTACCCCTAGTGAGACAAGCCTCTACATCCTTACATTTGTCCTCTAGCCATCCCTTCTTAGCCATTTTGCACTTCCTGTCGATCTCATTTTTGAGACGTTTGTATTCCTTTTTGCCTGCTTCATTTACTGCATTTTTATATTTTCTCCTTTCATCAATTAAATTAAATATTTCTTCTGTTACCCAAGGATTTCTATTAGCCCTCGTCTTTTTACCTACTTGATCCTCTGCTGCCTTCACTACTTCATCCCTCAGAGCTACCCATTCTTCTTCTACTGTATTTCTTTCCCCCATTCCTGTCAATTGTTCCCTTATGCTCTCCCTGAAACTCTGTACAACCTCTGGTTCTTTCAGTTTATCCAGGTCCCATCTCCTAGAACGTAGAACAACTTAATCCTAACTAACCTAAGGACATCACACACATCCATGCCCGAGGCAGGATTCGAACCTGCGACTGTAGCAGTCGCGCGGTTCTGGACTGAGGCGCCTAGAACCGCTCGGCCACCGCGGCCGGCCTCAGTACAGAAGCAGTAACAGCATAATGGATTGGTCGGGATGCCACCTGAGTCACAAACGCATCAACCCTTCTACAGCTGCTCAGGTCGACTGGCAGTGATGTCTTTGTGAAGTGGAAAGGCGAAGGAACAACCACAGCCGGAGAAGACCACGCAGACCTCACGCAGTGACAGACAGCGATCGTCGAGGACTGCGAAGGGTTGCTGGAAAATATCACGTTAAATCAGCCTAAGGAATGACACGCGCGTTGCAAAGTGGTAGCCCCAGATCAGCTAACATTGAAGAAGAATGGAGTATGGGGTGCAATGGTGGTGCATCTCCTACAGTCAGTCCTAAACGACCTTTGAAGTAGTGTAAGGGGAACGTCACTGGGCAGCGGATGACCGGTGGCGCCACTAAGTTAGTAGATCGTTCGCTCTGGCGCCACTGGCTCAACGGTGGTATCGACTGTCCCTCTTGTGGCTCCATTGCCAATATCTACGAGGAAGAGTTGGTAGCTGTGGGTTGTGTCCTTAGAAGGTCTTTGCTTGCCGATATATATACGGGGTTCGATGGCCCGAGAGACGGAGGCACGAAGTTCGTGGATTGGCGGTAGCGTCGCGACAAGAGGTGGTCACGAGGTCCGAGCGGCAGAAGCGACGAGCTGCGCAAGGAGTATTCCACTGGGGTCAGCGTCGGCTACAAGAAGCAGGCCGACATCCCGTCGGTTGTTTGGCCACATTCGTGTTGGACAACCGCTCGTGGCCTGGCTGCCCTTTTCTGCCTGGCTTTCATCGGCACCGCTCAGTAACAGCCGCGACTCCCCGTGGATCCATGGAGCTGCTTGCTGATGAACGGGACTAACATTATGTAATCCTCGTGATTATTTGTGTCATTGCTACCTGCCCTCATTATTCTTTTCTGGTTTCTACTCGACCCTCACAGTTTTACTCGATAGGCTCTTTGGTCGTAAATATAGGTCGTCGTACTGTACTAAGACACTGGTTGTCATTTGAAAATTTGTCCCGCCTTTATATTGCCTCTCCTTTCTGGTTTATACCCGGTCATTAATGTTTTAAGGAATCACCTCCTGGTCGTAAATACAGCCGGAACAATTGTTCTAAGGCACAGGTTGCCGTTAAACAAAACAGGGACCTTGTGGTTAGATTTAGAAGTTAACCGGTTCGATTCTTTGATGGTAACTACATTAGATATGATCTGAATAACCTAAAATCATTGGGGGAAGTGGCAACAAAACGACTATTCACGTTGGTGTGCAGAATATATGAGTCTGGCGACATACCATCTGACTTTCGGAAAAGCATCATCCACACAATTCCGAAGACGGCAACAGCTGACAAGTGCGAGAATTATCGCACAATCAGCTTAACAGCTCATGCATCGAAGCTGCTTACAAGAATAATATACAGAAGAATGGAAAAGAAAATTGAGAATGCGCTAGGTGACGATCAGTTTGGCTTTAGGAAAAGTAAACGGACGAGGGACGGATTCTGACGTTACGGCTAATTATGGAAGCAAGGCTAAAAAAAAACCAAGACACTTTCATAGGATTTGTTGACCTGGAAATAGCGTTCGACAATATAAAATGGTGCAAGCTGTTCGAGATTCTGAAAAGAGTAGGGGTAAGCTATAGGGAGAGACGGGTCATATACAATATGTACAACAACCAAGAGGGAATAATAAGAGTGGACGATCAAGAACGAAGTGCTCGTATTAAGAAGGGTGTAAGACAAGGCTGTAGCCTTTCGCCCCTACTCTTCAATCTGTACATCGAGGAAGCAATGATGGAAATAAAAGAAAGGTTCAGGAGTGGAATTAAAATACAAGGTGAAAGGATATCAATGATACGATTCGCTGATGACATTGCTATCCTGAGTGAAAGTGAAGAAGAATTAAATGATCTGCTGAACGGAATGAACAGTCTAATGAGTACACAGTATGGTTTGAGAGTAAATCGGAGAAAGACGAAGGTAATGAGAAATAGTAGAAATGAGAACAGCGAGAAACTTAACATCAGGATTGATGGTCACGAAGTCAATGAAGTTAAGGAATTCTGCGACCTAGGCAGTAAAATAACCAATGACGGACGGAGCAAGGAGGACATCAAAAGCAGACTCGCTATGGCAAAAAAGGCATTTTTGGCCAAGAGAAGTCTACTAATATCAAATACCGGCCTTAATTTGAGGAAGAAATTTCTGAGGATGTACGTCTGGAGAACAGCATTGTATGGTAGTGAAACATGGACTGTGGGAAAACCGGAACAGAAGAGAATCGAAGCATTTGAGATGTGGTGCTATAGACGAATGTTGAAAATTAGGTGGACTGATAAGGTAAGGAATGAGGAGGTTCTACGCAGAATCGGAGAGGAAAGGAATATTTGGAAAACACTGACAAGGAGAAGGGTCAGGATGATAGGACATCTGCTAAAACATGAGGGAATGACTTCCATGGTACTAGAGGGAGCTGTAGAGGGCAAAAACTGTAGAGGAAGACAGAGATTGGAATACGTCAAGCAAATAATTGAGGACGTAGGTTGCAAGTGCTACTCTGAGATGAAGAGGTTAGCACAGGAAAGGAATTCGTGGCGGGCCGCATCAAACCAGTCAGTAGACTGATGACCAACAAAAAAAAAAAAAAAAACCTGTGGTACAAGCTGTGCGTTGCTGTCTTTGAAATACCGGGTCATTATTGGTGTATTTTTAGCTCGATCTTGTGAGTTCTCTTGTAATAAGTGTTCACAAGTAATGTTTTAAGACGTTCCTTCAGAGCTGTGTTAATAACTGACAAGCAGTTTTACTTAAAAAATAGTAACAGCCAACTGTTATCAGTCAAAATAACACTGTCAAAAAGGACGGGTTGGGATCCACTCACACCTTGGTTGCCGACTGAAATTAAGAGGTTGGTTGCTTTGAAGTAAGCCTTATGATTGTCATAATTGTCATATTGCTTCCTAATCTGTTTAACCTTTAAGCAGAGGTGCGCATCTTAATCCAGAAACTCTCGACATACAGCTTTCAAATTAAAAGATAAACCACCTCTTTTGAGTAACGGAATCACTCTTGTCACCAATGGTGCTTATATATTATTCATGTGTTGCAGAAGGGCATTTAATAAGGCAGACTGTGTCCAGCGCGGCAGCAAACACCGCAGTTTCACCCGATAACGGGAGGGCTGCAGGTCCGGCCGTCTTGTACTTATTATAATATTGTTTGCTGTTTGCTGTTTGATTTCACCGGTATACTTGGGAAGGCAGGGGAACCAGATCTGTCATTGACTATACAATAACAGATCAGGAATTCAGGAAGGCTGTGAGGGACACACGTGTATTCAGGGGATTCTTCGATGACACTGATCATTATTTAATCTGCAGTGAAATTGGGATTGTGAGGCCGAAAGTGCAGGAGGTCAGGTCCATATGTAGGAGGATAAGAGTGGAGAAACTTCAGGATAAGGAAATCAGGCACAAGTACATAACAGCGATCTCAGAAAGGTACCAGTTAGTTGAATGTAGTCAATTACAGTCATTGGAAAAGGAATGGACAAGGTAAAGAGACACAGTACTAGAAGTGACTAAAGAATGTCTTGGAACAGTAGTGTGTAAAAGCAGGATGAAGCAAACAGCTTCGTGGAATGACACAGCCTGTAAAAGGAAAAAGAAGGCGTATCAAAAATGGCTACATACTAGAACTCAGGTAGACAGAGAAAGTTATGTTGAAGAAAGAAACAAAGCCAAACAGATAATTGCAGCATCCAAGAAGAAATCTTGGGAAGACTTTGGAAACAGGTTGGAGACTATGGGTCAAGCTGCTGGAAAACCATTCTGGAGTGTAATTAGCAGTCTTCGAAAGGGAGGTAAGAAGGAAATGACAAGTATTTTGGACAGGTCAGGAAAACTGCTGGTGAATCCTGTGGATGCCTTGGGCAGATGGAGGGAATATTTTGAATAGTTGCTCAATGTAGGTGAAAATACGATCAGTAATGTTTCACATTTCGAGGTAGAATGGGATAGGAATGACGATGGAAATAGGATCACATTTGAGGAAGTGGAGAAACTGGTCAATAGATTGCAGTGGAGAAAATGGTCAATAGATTGCAGTGCAATAAAGCAGCTGGGGTGGATGAAATTAAGTCGGAACTCATCAAATACAGTGGAATGGCAGGTCTTAAATGGCTACACAGGATAACTGAAATGGCCTGGGAGTCGGGACAGGTTCCATCAGACTGGACAAAAGCAGTAATGACACCAATCTTTAAACATGGAAACAGAAAAGATTGTAACAACTACAGAGGTATCTCTTTAATCAGCGTTGTGGGTAAAATCTTCTCAGGTATTGTTGAAAGGAAAGTGCGAGTATTAGTTGAGGACCAATTGGATGAAAATCAGTGTGGGTTTAGGCCTCTTAGAGGTTGTCAGGACCTGATCTTTAGCTTACGGCAAATAATGGAGAAGTGTTATGAGTGGAACAGGGAATTGTATCTATGCTTTATAGATCTAGAAAAGGCATATGACCGGGTTCCTAGGAGGAAGTTATTGTCTGTTCTACGAGATTATCGAATAGGAGGCAAACTTTTGCAAGCAATTAAAGGTCTTTACATGGATAGTCAGGCAGCAGTTGGAGTTGACGGTAAATTAAGTTCGTGGTTCAGAGTAGTCTCAGGGGTAAGACAAGGCTGCAACCTGTCTCCACTGTTGTTCATATTATTTATGGATCATATGTTGAAAACAATAGACTGGCTGGGTGAGATCAAGATATGTGAACACAAAATAATCAGTCTTGCATATACGGATGACTTAGTTGTGATGGCAGATTCGATTGAAAGTTTGCAAAGTAATATTTCAGAGCTAGATCAGAAATGTAAGGACTATGGTATGAAGATTAGCATCTCCAATACGAAAGTGATGTCAGTGGGAAAGAAATATAAACAGATTGCCAAATAGGAGGAACAAAGTTAGAACAGGTGGACAGTATCAAGTACTTAGGATGCATATTCTCACAGGATGGCAACATAGTGAAAGAACTGGAAGCGAGGTGTAGCAAAGCTAATGCAGTGAGCGCTCAGCTACGATCTACTCTCTTCTGCAAGAAGGAATTCAGTACCAAGACTAAGTTATCTGTGCACCGTTCAATCTTTCGACCAACTTTGTTGTATGGGAGCGAAAGCTGGGTGGATTCAGGTTACCTTATCAACAAGGTTGAGGTTACGGATATGAAAGTAGCTAGGATGATTGCAGGTACTAGTAGATGAGAACAATGGCAGGAGGGTGTCCACAATGAGGAAATCGAAGAAAAACTGGGAATGAACTCTATAGATGTAGCAGTCAGGGCGAACAGGCTTTGATGGTGGGGTCATGTTACACGCATGGGAGAAGCAAGGTTACCCAAGAGACTCATGGGTTCAGCAGTAGAGGGTAGGAGTAGTCGGGGCAGACCAAGGAGAAGGTACCTGGATTCGGTTAAGAATGATTTTGAAGTAATAGGTTTAACTTCAGAAGAGGCAACAATGTTACCACTGAGTAGGGGATCATGGAGGAATTTTATAAGGGGGCTATGCTCCAGACTGAACGCTGAAAGGCATAATCAGTCTTAAATGATGATGATGATGATGGTTTTGATTTCTCTTGAAAAAGCTTATTCATTTTGCAAACTTGTTCATTATGTAAAAAAAACAAATTTTTGGTTATATATTGTTAAATAAACAGATTTTGTGAAAAGAAAGTTTACTGGTGGGTCCTCCCTTCCACGTTTTCGTTAATTCCAGTCAGTATCCATGTATCAACCGGAAACGACTGATTTGCACTGATGAATCACACTATTTCATGTGACAATCCCACGGAAGGGTTTGGGTTTGTTGTATGGCTGGGGCAAGATACCAGGCATCATGTGACTGGCAACAGTGAAATATCGATGCGGTGATGTTAGAGCATAGGAGGATTTTTTTGTGGTTACATGGTGGTCCTCTTATTGCGGTTAAGAAAATACTAAATGCTCATGGATGTGTACAAATTTTGCACCATTGTGTACTGCGTGCAGTAGAGCAACAAGCTGGAGACAGCGCTTGTATCAGTCTGTCAAAGCAGCCTGTCATATGGCGTCATCTGTCAAGCATGGGTTTTTGGAGAGTAACACTCTTGAAGAGGAACGGCTTGCCTGGAGTGTCGACACGAACCCACTGGAGCACCTTCGCGATGAATCACGACGCCTGCTTCGCTCCAGACACTCTCTGGTCTTAGGTCTTGAGGAAGAATGATGTAGACATTCAGGTACCTCACTGAACGTGTCGCCAGCAGAGGTCTAGCTACGCAACGCGATCAAAAGTCTCCGGACACCTGGCTGAAAATGACTTACAAGTTCGTGGCGCCCTCCATCGGTAATGCTGGAACTCGGTATGGTGTTGACCCACCCATAGCCTTGATAGCTTCCACTCTCGCAGGCATACGTTTAATCAGGTGCTGGAAGGTTTCTTGCGGAATGGCAGTCCATTCTTCACGGAGTGCTGCACTGAGGAGAGGTATCGATGTCGGTCGGTGAGGCCTGGCACGAGACCAGGGTTCCAAAACGTCCCAAAGGTGTTGTATAGGATTCAGGTCAGGACTCTGTGCAAGCCAGTCTATTACAGGGATATTATTGTCGTGTAACCACATGCCATGCATTATGAACAGGTGCTCGACCGTGTTGAAAGATGCAATCGCCATCGCCGAATTGCTCTTCAACACTGGGAAGCAAAAAGCTTCTTAAAACATCAATGTAGGCCTGTAATGTGATAGTGCCACTCAAAACAACAAGGGGTGCAAGCCCCCATCACGCAAAACACGACCACACCATAACACCAGCGCCTACGAATTTTACTGTTGGCACTACAGAAGCTGGCAGATGACGTTCACCGGGCATTCGCCATACCCACACCCTGCCATCAGATCACAACATTATGTACCGTGATTCGTCACTCCACACAACGTTTCTCCACTGTTCAATCGTCCAATGTTTACGCTCCTTACACCAGGCGAGGCGTCGTTTGGCATGTACCGGCGTGATGTGTGGCTTATGAGCAGCAGCTCGACCGTGAAATCCAAGTTTTGTCACCCCCCGCCTAACTGTCATAGTACTTGCAGCGGATCCTGATGCAGTTTGGCATTCCTGTGTGATGGTCTGGACAGGTGTCTGCCTATTACACATTATGACCCTCTTCAACTGTCGGCGGTCTCCGTCAGTCAACAGGCGAGGTCGGCCTGTACGCTTTTGTGCTGTAGTCCTTTCACGTTTCTACTTCACTATCACATCGGAAACAGTGTACCTATGCATGTTTAGGAGTGTTGAAATCGTGCGTATAAACGTATGACACAAGTGACACCCAATCAGCTGACCACGTTCAAAGTCCGTGGGTTCCGCGGAGCTCTCTCTCGACGTCTAATGACTACTGAGGTCGCTGAAATGGAGTACCTGGCAGTAGGTGGCAGCACAATGCACATAATATGAAAAATGTATGTTTTTCGGGGCGTCTGGATACTTTTGACCACATAGTGTATCACAGATGCAATGAATGGACACACCACCTTAATGTCTACTAACAGGTGTTTGGTTGATTCGGGGGAAGGGACCAAAAAGCGAAGTCATCGGTCCCATCAGCTTAGGAAGGGATGGGGAAGGAAGTCGGCCGTGCCCTTTCAAAGGAACCATTTTGGCGTTTGCCTGAAGCTACGTAAGCGAATCACGGAAAACCTATGCCAGGATGGCTGGACGAGGATTTGAACCGTCGTTCTCCCGAATGTGAGTCCAGCTCGCTAACCACTGCGCCACTCGGTACGAACAGACGTCCTAATACATCTGATCAGATAGTGTGTATTAGACAGGCAGAAATACACTACTTGCCACTGGAATTGCAACGACAGGAAAATAATGATTTTCTCATTTTTGCGCATGTAGGGTGTAGAAGCATGTGTATAATATTAAACTTACATCAAAGGCTTCGACATGGTTGCGCATTAAAACAGTGGTCGAGGAAGTGTAGAATATTTTTTTAATTTTCGGAAACGATCACAAAACTTCTTAGGCTACCGGTTTCGGTCAGCAACGACCATCTTCAAATCTGCAGCAAAGGATGGGAAATCAAATATGCCATAACAAAAAATTGTTACGGTCGTGGATGGGGAACAGGCATACCTGTTTTATTACATGTCCTAATACAGTATAGTAAAGCCTAGTGGCATCATCACAAAATACACACAAAATAAGCTTAGCATCGTCGCAGATATTTTAAATATTTTTACACCATATTTTAAATACGTGTGATAGTGCTAAGCTGATTTTGTGTATATGTTGTGACCACGCCACTATGTTTTTCTTTTATATAAGGACACGTAATAAAACAAGTGTGCCTTGTCATATTTTAAGTGCATGTTCCCCACCCATGAAAGCAATATTTTTCGTTATGGCATATTTCATTGTTTTAAGGTGTAATCTGCCCACTAGCTGCATTTCATTTCCTACGCTTTGCTGCAGATCTGAAGATTGTCATTGCTGACCAGAATCGGTAGTCTAAGGACCAAAAGTTTCTTGATAATTGACAGAAATAAAAGAAACTTATTAAATTTGTAGATAATTTGGGAGTATACAGCTTTAGCAGTAACAACGGCTCTACATCAGCCATACTACCAGTGAAAGTGACCTCGAATGACATATGGAAACGTGCACTCCACACTGCTTCTGCTCCGTTGCAGAGTTGATCAACCGAAGTGTCCAGCAAGCAACCTGTGACCAGATGTTTTCACTGGGTGAGAGATACAGGGTGTTTCAAAAATGACCGGTATATTTGAAACGGCAATAAAAACTAAACGAGCAGCGATAGAAATACACCGTTTGTTGCAATATGCTTGGGACAACAGTACATTTTCAGGCGGACAAACTTTCTAAATTACAGTAGTTACAATTTTCAACAACAGATGGCGCTGCAAGTGATGTGAAAGATATAGAAGACAACGCAGTCTGTGGGTGCGCCATTCTGTACGTCGTCTTTCTGCTGTAAGCGTGTGCTGTTCACAACGTGCAAGTGTGCTGTAGACAACATGGTTTATTCCTTAGAACAGAGGATTTTTCTGGTGTTGGAATTCCACCGCCTAGAACACAGTGTTGTCGCAACAAGACGAAGTTTCCAACGGAGGTTTAATGTAACCAAAGGACCGAAAAGCGATACAATAAAGGATCTGTTTGCAAAATTTCAACGGACTGGGAACGTGACGGATGAACGTACTGGAAAGGTAGGGCGACCGCGTACGGCAACCACAGAGGGCAATGCGCAGCTAGTGCAGCAGGTGATCCAACAGCGGCCTCGGGTTTCCGTTCGCCGTGTTGCAGCTGCGGTCCAAATGACGCCAACGTCCACGTATCGTCTCATGCGCCAGAGTTTACACCTCTATCCATACAAAATTCGAACGCGGCAACCCCTCAGCGCCGCTACCATTGCTGCACGAGAGACATTCGCTAACGATTTAGTGCACAGGACTGATGACGGCGATATGCATGTGGGCAGCATTTGGTTTACTGACGAAGCTTATTTTTACCTGGACGGCTTCGTCAATAAACAGAACTGGCGCATATGGGGAACCGAAAAGCCCCATGTTGCAGTCCCATCGTCCCTGCATCATCAAAAAGTACTGGTCTGGGCCGCCATTTCTTCCAAAGGAATCATTGGCCCATTTTTCAGATCCGAAACGATTACTGCATCACGCTATCTGGACATTCTTCGTGAATTTGTGGCGGTACAAACTGCCTTAGACGACACTGCGAACACCTCGTGGTTTATGCAAGATGGTGCCCGGCCACATCGCACGGCCGACGTCTTTAATTTCCTGAATGAATATTTCGATGATCGTGTGATTGCTTTGGGCTATCCGAAACATACAGGAGGCGGCATGGATTGGCCTCCCTATTCGCCAGACACGAACCCCTGTGACTTCTTTCTGTGGGGACACTTGAAAGACCAGGTGTACCGCCAGAATCCAGAAACAATTGAACAGCTGAAGCAGTACATCTCATCTGCATGTGAAGCCATTCCGCCAGACACGTTGTCAAAGGTTTCGGGTAATTTCATTCAGAGACTACGCCATATTATTGCTACGCATGGTGGATATGTGGAAAATATCGTACTATAGAGTTTCCCAGACCGCAGCGCCATTTGTTGTTGACAATTGTAACTACTGTAATTTCGAAAGTTTGTCTGCCTGAAAATGTACTGTTGTCCCAAGCATATTGCAACAAACGGTGTATTTCTATCGCTGCTCGTTTAGTTTTTATTGCCGTTTCAAATATACCGGTCATTTTTGAAACACCCTGTAGATTGTGCTGGCCAGGGCAACAGTCGATTCCCTCTATATCCAAGCAGGTGAGAAAAGCACAGGATACGTGCTGCTTGCATTATCTTGTTGAAAGATAATGGCATGAAGATCCAGAAGCTAGGGCACAGCTACTGGCCTTGACATGTCGCAAATGTAGCTGCTGCTGTTCAAATTACTCTCCAATGGATCCATAGGTGATTGCAGTATGTACAGAACGTCACCACATACTATCAAGCAGGATTCTGACCTTATATAACAAAGTCGAATGTAATGGGATAATGTTCCCCGTCTTGACAGGTCGTTCATCGTGGTGCTGTGAACAGAACTGGGACTCGTGGCACTAGCCCCATGCCCAGTGTTGTACTCACCACTGCCATTACGCCTCTCTCTGCTGCGTCAACAGAAGCCACAACAGCACTCACTGGGCTGACACGCCATGGTGCTCATGGCTTTCTCGCACTGTCTTTATGGATACCTGCATGGCTCCAACTCATTGTATTTCACATGATGATCATGATGTTTGGTTTGTGGAGTGCTCAACTACGCGATCATCAGCACTGATACAAAATCTCAATTTTAACACAGTCCAAATTTTACACACTCCAATATAGCGACTGTCACGAATGATGATGATGATGAAATGATGAGGACAATACAAGCACCCAGTCCCCGGGCACAGAAAATCCCCAACCCAGCCAGGACTCGAACCCGGGACCCCATGATCCAGAGGCAGCAACACTAGCCACTAGACCATAAGCTGCGGACTATTTGACATGACTGTAGGATACTGCTAGGCTGAGTGAACGATATATATCCACTCTATAACGCTAGCACTGTGAGGCAGTTGAGTTCCTCCATGGCGTTGAGAATGGACATGTCCAAATCAATGTTTCCACAGCGGTGTTACACCTTGGGGTTCCAAACTAACTGATCAATCATAGTATGATTAACTCCAGTCCGCAGTCCTATTACTGTCGAATTTCGATGCGTGTTTACATGATCTCGAATATGATCTTAGTAAAAAGCCAAAAAATTTAAATGTGAAATTTCAATGAGATACCAGTTTTGTCCGAAAGAACAGACACCACAAATTCATGTAACAGATCTGCCTCTATAAGCTCTGAATCCACAACCAGTTCAAATGCACATTTACGTTTCCAATGCACATATACGTTACACCTCCAGTGAGCACGGAGGATGTGGACCGAGACTGCAGAAAAGTGGTGGCGGCAGCTGTGCATGTGAATAGGTTAGGGAGCGTGCTGAAATAGTCCACGTATTTGCGACAAACACTGAGTCCAGGTGGCACGGTGGTTAACACTGCTGTCTAGTAAGCAGTTTGCAGTCCCGGTCCAATACACATTTTCACTCGTCACTACTGATCATCAAGTCCCGATGCTGATGAAATCAGTTCCTTCCTCTCCTTTCTCACTCCCACCTTCCTCTGCAACATACATAAAAGGCTTATTACCTGCATTTGTCCACCCCAGGTAGCTGAGTAATCAGCATGATGGAATGTCATACCTAACGGTCCGAGTTCGATTTGCGGCTGGGTTGGAGATTTTCTCCTCTCAGGGACTGGGTGTTGAGTTGTCCATATCACCATTATTTCATCCCCATCAACATGCAAGTCACTGAAGTGGTGTCAAGTCGGAGGACTTGCACCAGGCGAACGGTCTACCCAACGGGAGGCCCTAGCCACACGGCCTTCCCGTTTTACCTGCATATAATAATTCCTCCTGTCTTTTGTAAATAACTAATTGTGCTGGCACAAGCTGGCGCCACCACAACAGCCAGCAGAGAGGTTGTGAGAAGATCAGTAGAGGCCAATGACAAGACTCACAAGAAACGCGCCGCCAACACCCTCTGGGCCGCCAGTATTTAGATCTCTACCACGACGGACTGGAGGGCCAGTGTGTTCCAGTCAGTCATCCACAGAGTTAAGCCATCAGCTGCAGCTCAGAGGGGGTTGCGGTTAAAGCACTCCATCTTCAGGCCACAAGTGGCCCATCGGGACCATCCGACCGCCGTGTCATCTTCAGATGAGGATGCGGATAGGAGGAGCGTGTGGTCAGCACACAGCTCTCCCGGTCGTTATGATAGTTTTCTTTGACCGGAACCGCTACTATTCGGACGAGTAGCTCCTCAATTGACATCAGGAGTGCACCCTGAAAAAAGGCAACAGTGCATGGCGGCCCGGTCGGTCACCCATCCAAATGCCGGCCACACCCGACAGTGCTTTTCGGTGATCTGACGGGAACCGGTGTCTCCACTGCGGCAAGGCCGTTGTTGCCCACACTTGCAGTTACCTCCGCCTCTACCTCAGAGGTAGCATCTAGCGACCAGAATAATGTCATGACGCCAATAATTATTCTTATGCAAGATTGCTTATGAGGATGAAGTTCAGTTTCAATTATTCTTGTTCCAGTGAGGAACTGGCGACCGTTGGTTATTTCATTAATGACAAACTTTGAAAACCTTTCACCCAAATTTTACACTAACTACTGTTAATTAAAAAACTAGTTTACATAATTAAAAATATATAAAGTTAACCGAACTTTGTTTCCAATCATTATTGCTAATGTATTGAGCAGTGGCGATTCGGTTATAGTTTCATGTGCTTCTCTCGGTTTTGCATTATTCTTTGAAGTAGATGACCTTTCCCCACAGATTAGGGACTTTAGGTACACGGCCATACAGAAAAGCCTATTTAGCTGGCGAGGCAGGAGTTAGTTTTTCTCTCTTGAGTATACAATACTCCCCATGTCCTCCTACACTGGCCTCTCCTGACGTCTAAATGGTCAACTCCGGTTTATGTAGAGGTGTCGGGACACTCTTTATCAGATATACAGTAATGTACAGCTTGCCCCCTGCACGGCTGTGACAGAGGGAGAGAGGAAACAGTACGCGGCGGACCTTGTCACTGCGTTGCACCGACGCTCACCTTGTTACGAGATCTGCTCTGCCACACGACTTTGTGCCGGTGTGTAGCTCGGCTGACACCTGGCTGACGTAACTGGAGGGCGGGGTAATTGCCGCTGTGTGCTGTCGCTCTGCTGTTCTGGAGCGCTTCGATGAGGGGGCTGGAGGCGATGACAGCGCCACCGCCGCCGAGCGGACGACGTCGTAATTAGAACGGAGAGCCGTCACGGAGAGTAATTACTGCAGGCGGCAGCAGGAGGGTGGGGGCGAGGCGCGGGATAACAGCGTCACGATCACAGCGCCCTTCAACACGCGAGTTGAGGCCGCGATACACAGCGAGCTGGCAGCTTTCCTCAGGCAGCTGCCGGCCCTGGAACGAACCGTTTAACGAGGTCACTGCACGGCAGCAGACTGCCGGATCACTCCCGGGTCAATTTCACGACTATGAAAGCCCAACGGTACCGACCGGCCGCCGTGTCACCGTCATCTCCTACGCGTCGCCGGATGCGGATAAGGAGGGGCATGAGGTCAGCAAACCGCTCTCCCACCTGTTGACAGTTCGGAGCGGGTACTTCTCAATCTAGGAGCTCCTCAGTTGGCCTCACATGGGCTGAGTGCACACCGTTTATCAACACCAGTTGGCAGAACCGGACGTTCACCCACTCAAGAGACAGCCAAGCCCGGTGGTCTCACAGGAAACGGTGTTACCACTGTGGTGACACAGTTCGCAACAAAAATACACTAGTGGGAAAAAAAATCACATCAGAAAATTGTTATATACACTACTGACCATTAAAATTGCTACACCACGCAGATGACGTGCTACATACGGGAAATTTAACCGACAGGAAGAAGATGCTGTGATATGCCAATGATTAGCTGTTCAGAGCATTCACACAAGGTTGGCGCCGGTGGCGACACCTACAACGTGCTGACATGAGGAACATTTCCAACCGATTTCTCATACACAAACAGCAGTTGGCCGGCGTTGCCTGGTGTAACGTTGTTGTGATGTCTCGTGTAAGGAGGGGAAATGCGTACCATCACGTTTCCGACTTTGATAAAGGTCGCATTTGTAGCCTATCGCGATTGCGGTTTATCGCATCGCGACATTGCTGCTCGCGTTGGTCAGGATCCAATGACTGTTAGCAGAATATGGAATCGGTGGGCTCAGGACGGTAATACGGAACGCCGTGCTGGATCCCAACGGCCTCGTATCGCTAGCAAGCGACTTGACAGGCATCTTATCCACATCGCTGTAACGGATCGTGCAGCCACGTCTCGATCCCTAAGTCAACAGATGGGGACGTTTGCAAGACAACAACCATCTGCACGAACAGTTCAAAGACGTCTGCAGCAGCATGGACTATGAGCTCGGAGACCGTGGCTGCGGTTACCCTTGATGCTGCATCACAGACAGGAGCGCCTGCGATGGTGTACTCGACGACGAACCTGGGGGCACGAATCGCAAAACGCCTTTTTTTTCGGATGAATCCACGTTCTGTTTCCAGCATCATGATGGTTGCATCCGTGTTTGGCGACATCGCGGTGAACGCACATTGGAAGCGTGTATTCATCATTGCCATACTCGCGTATCACCTGTCGTGATGGTATGGGGTGCCTTTGGTTACACTTCTCGGTCACCTCTTGTTCGCATTGACGCCACTTTGAACAGTGGACGTTACATTTCAGATGTGTTAGGACCCGTGGCACTACCCTTCATTCGATCCCTGCGAAACCCTACATTTCAGCAGGATAATGCACGACCGCATGTTGGAGGTCGTGTATGGGCATTTCTGGATACAGAAAATGTTCGACTCCTGCCCTGGCCAGCACATTCTCCACAATTGAAAACGTCTGGTCAATGCTGGCCGAGCAATTAGCTCCCCACAAAACACCAGTCATTATTGTTGATGAGCTGTGGTACCGTGTTGAAGCTGCATGGGCGGCTGTACCTGTACACGCCATCCAAGCACTGTTTCACTGAATGCCCAGCCGTATCAAGGCCGTTATTACGGCCAGAGGTGGTTGTTCTGGGTACTGATTTCTCAGGATCTATGCACCCAAATTGTGTGAAAATGTAATCACATGTCAGTTCTAGTATAAAATATTTGTCCAATGAATACCCGTTTATCATCTGCTTTTCTTCTTGATGTAGCAATTTTAATGGCCAGTAGTGTATATGATGATAGTATCTGTTCTTCATGTCGAAAAGAACAGATACCATCAGTAACTATGCAGCTCGTTAGAATGAAATTACAATAAAACGAATACCCCAAGCTGCATACAGGCGTTGATATAAATCAACAGGGACAGTGTCCAAGCTCTTATGGGAATCGGCAAAAAGCCACGAGTAATAATGGGCAGCGGCACTATGAATATAGTGCGGGATCAGAAGTTGGGAATGTGGGTCTCACTGGAGGTGTGCCAGAGTTAAGTCCCTGCAGTCGCACTATCCTCTGTGTCCTCAGTTGCTCAGATGGATAGAGCATCTGCCATGTAAGCAGGAGATCCCGGGTTCGAGTCCCGATCAAGACACACATTTTCAACTGTCCCCATGCCTGTATGAAGCTAGGGGTATTCATTTCATTGTAATTTCAAAAAATTATTAAGGTGTAACAAGGAAATTTATCTAGGTAATACATGTGATTAACAGTGCAAGATCACAGTTTACTGTAGGCGCAAGGTAAGTCATTGCAAATGATAGTACATTAGTGACCCCGCCGGGAATCGAACCCGGGACCACACGCGCGAGAAGCGAGAACGCTGCCACAAGTCCAAGAGCTGCTTTACTTTCTTAACTACTAATACTCTCTTAATTACTAATACTGTCTTAATTGCAGGAAAACGTGCCTTTTTATCGACTAATAAAGTCATGAAAAGACCAAAACAAACTGCAAAAGATTTAGAAAAGATATCTGAATGGTGCAAAAAGTGGCAGTTGACCCTACATAACGAGAAGTGTGAGGTCATCTACATGAGTACTGAAAGGAACTCGTTAAACTTCAGCTATACGATAAATCAGTCTAATCTAAAAGCCGTAACTTCAACTAAATAATTAGGTATTACAATAACGAACAACTTAAATTGGAAGGAACATGTAGAAAATGTTGTGGGGAAGGCTCACCAAAGACTACGTTTTATTGGCAGGACACTTAGAAAATGTAGCAGATCTGCTAATAGGGAGACTGCCTACACTATGCTTGTCCATCCTCTTTTAGACTACAGCTGTGCAGTGTGGGATCTTTGCCAGATAGGACTGACATAGTACATCGAAAAAGTTCAAGAAAGTGCACGCAGTTTCAGAGATTTTCACAGAGAGACAGCAAACGCCAAACACCGATACTACAGGTTTCCGGATTGGCAGACGATATTCCTGACGCCTTGAGCTGAAGGAGTAATGGAAGGGGGGCCGTTCCATTGTCGCTCTTGGAGCGAGAACATGTAACGACAGCGTGCGCGGTCGTATGTGTACTCAAAGAGCAAGGAACAAGTCTCTCCTCAGTACTTCACTGGGAGAGCACCTCTGTCGAGAGTGAATCGAAGTGCGACTCTATATTGAGTCCTTGCGATTAAGCATTGTTCACTGGGTTGGTCGACATACTTATTGTGTGGTGTGAATGGACAGAGTTATAGTTAAACGCCTGCAAGCGAATTTTTGAGTGGCATCGCGGTGGACTGGTTATCTGACAGGTGTACGACGCCAATAGGAGTCCTTGTCTTCGCCAAGGCGTAGGGAGAGTTTGATTGGCGAAGGTCAATCCCGATAGAATGAGAGTTATCTTACTTGTCAGCAGCGAGCGGCGCTGACAGCAGTCATCGCAGCTTATGGTATTGTGCGCTACACATATTGCGAGCCCCATATTTCTTCCACAACAGTACACTTCACTGCATTTCACATGCGACAGCCTCGACCGTACCAAGCAACATTCTAACGGATAATTATTCAAGTTGAGTAGCTGCGGCTCTCAGCTATTCTGAAAAGTCAATAACAATCTTAAACTTTGTATACAAATTCATTAGCGAATCCTATCCTTAAGAGGTAACTTTACATTCCAAAAAGAGCCAGGAAATAATGTGCTAAGTTCATAACTAAAAGTACCATTGTGATTCCTCAGAATTCTGGCAAAAAAAAAATCCTTAGTTTCATGTTTTTATTACACTAACTAGCACTACTCCAGTACCCAAGTATCCCACTAGTTACGTAAGATTTTGTGAATTTTTGTGTCATTTCCTTACAGCGGACGACTCCAGAAGATATTTATTGCTGAAAGTTGTTCAGGCATTTCTCTTTAGAACGTTAGGAGCGTCTGTCTGACTTCTGCAGTAGTGTGGGGGTGGAAATTGCATCTTGCAGGAGCCACAGGGTAAAGGGTACATCTGAGATTAATCTGTTGCGCAGAATGACAGAATAGCAATCCCACGCTCACAAAGGCATTTCGGAAGGTTGTGTTTAGTAATTCTGCTTTGGCAGCACTGTCTTAGATAGTATCTCCATTGCTATCGTGCAGAGAGGCATTGATTTTTTCTTGCCACTAACATACTTCACATACGAAAAGAATCTCTTTGGATTTTCTACCAAGTTTCGAGCTTCTGTAAAAGATCGCCAATCTTGGGGATTTTGCGTCTGTTTAAATTTGGCATGTTTGTTTCGTTGTTTCTGCAACAGTGTTCTAACCCGTTTTGTGTACCAAGGAGGATCAGCTCCGTCGTTTGTTACTTTATTTGGTATAAATCTCTCAATTGCTTCCGATACTATTTCTTTGAATTGAAGCCACATCTGGTCAACGCTTATATTATTGATCTAGAATGAGTGCGGATTGTCTCTTAGGAAGGCGTCAAGTGAGTTTTTATCTGCTTTTTTGAACAGTTATATTTTTCGCTTATTTTTCGAGGATTTGGGGATTACAGTATTCAATCTCGCTACTACAACTCTGTGTTCACTATTCCCTAACTCAGGATTATTTGTTGCTAAGAGGTCAAGTGTGTTTTCACAACCGTTTACCATTCAGGTGGGCTCATGAACTAACGGCTTGAAATAATTTTCAGAGAATGCGTTTAGTACGATTTCGGATGATATTTTATGCACACTTCCGGAATTAAACACGTATTTTCGCCAAGATATCGAGGGTAAATTAAAGTCATAACCAACTATTATCGTATGAGTCGGGTACGTGTTTGAAATCAGGCTCAAGTTTTCTTTGAACCTTTAAGCTACTGTATGATCTGAATTGGGAGGCCGGTAAAAGGATCCAATTATTATTTTTTTCCGGTTGCCAACAATGACCTCTGCCCATACTAACTCACAGGAAGTATCTACTTCAATTTCGCTAAAAGATAAACTACTTCTGACATAACAAACACGCCACCCCCAACCGTGTTTAGCCCATCTTTTCGGAACACGGTTGGGTTCTTCGCAAAAATTTCGGCTGAGCTTATATCCGACTTAAGCCAGCTTTCAGTGCCTATAACGATTTGAGCATCAGTGCTTTCTGTTAGCGCTTGGAGCTCTGGTACTTTCCCAACACAGCTACGACAGTTAACAACCAATGGTTCCTGTATCTACGTTTTTCCTTTGCGACTTAAGCCCTTCTTGTGCTTTCCGAGACCCTCTAACCTAAAAAACCGCACAGTCCACACCACACAGCCCCTGCTACCCGTGTGGCCGCCTCATGCATATAGTGGACACCTGACCTATTCAGCGGAACCCGAAACCCAACCACCCTTTGGCGCAAGTGAAGGAATCTGCAGCCTACATGGTCGCAAAACCGTCTGAGCTTCAGATTCAGACCTTCCACTCAGCTCTGCACCACAGGTCCGCAATCGGTACTGTAGGCTATGCTGCAAACGGTCAGCTCTGCTTTCATCTTACAAGCAAGACTGGCAGCCTTTCCTGATTCAGTTAGCCGCTCGAAACCAGAGAGAATCTCTTCTGAACCAAAGTGACACACATCATTGGTACCGACGTGAGCCACCACCTGCAGTTGGCTGCACCCTGTGCTCTTCATGGCATCCGGGAGGACCCTTTCCACATCTGGAGTGACTCCACCCGGTTTGTTCACGGAGTGCACATTGGATTTCTTACCCTTCTTGTGGGCCAAGTCCCTAAGGGGCCCCATAACTCGCCTAACGTTGGAGCTCCCAACTACCAGTAGTCCCACCCTCTGCGAATGCCCGGATCTTGCAGGTGACAGCATCTGGCTCAGCAACAGTTTCAGCCACAGACAGCACCCGGAACCTGTTTGTCAGACAAACCGTGGAGGCCTTACGTGCGGCCGCCTGGGAAGTCTTTCGCCGCCTGCTTCGCCCCGGGGCGACCTCCCACTCGATCACAGGTGAGGGGTCAGCCTCAGTGCTAGCGGTAACTGGGTTGGCCACTGGTGAGAACCGATCGGAGGACTCGGACGTGCTGGACGTCAATTGGAACCCCACGGTTGGCCCACAACAGTGGTGCCCTTCCTCTGCAGCCTCAAGCTGTGTAACCGAAGCCATCACAGCCTGAAGCTGAGAGCGAAGTGTCACCAACTCGGCTCGCAACCACACACAACAATCGCAGTCCCTGTCCATACTTCAAGGCCGTGGAAAACTAAACTATGCAGATAAAACGGACTATCGGCACGTACTGCGCAACTCTACTGTAGACCCAGATGAAAACGCACGAACTGTGTCTAGTAATACGCAGATATTCAAAAACCTATCTACCAAAGCACTCAGGCGAAACTAAATCATTTGCCCCTGAATAGGAACTTTTAATATGTCACAAAATCGGTTTACTTTCTGACGCAAACGAAAATGCGACAACTGGGTCTTTTAGCTATTAAATTTACACGCAGACACACAAGAAACTGAACTATTAAAGCACACAGATGATATAATAAAATTCGCTCCTGGTTAGGAACTCGTGAATGACAAAAGCCGTTTACTTCCCTGTTGCTGCGTCTGTCTCGGCCGGCTACTGCTGCCTGTTGTTGAATGAATTCATGTAAAGATGCTGCACTATGGCATTCTAAAGGAGGTCCGACATCATATTAGGAGGTATCTCATGGAATCTGTCACCTGAGTGGGCATACATACATACATACATATCGTTTTATGCGCCGGCCGCTGTGGCCGAGCGCTTCTAGGCGCATCAGTCCGCATTGCTGCTACGGTCGCAGGTTCGAATCCTGCTTTGGGCATGGATGTCCTTAGGTTAGTTAGGTTTAAGTAGTTCTAGGTCTAGGGGACTGATGACCTCAGATATTGCTTAGAGCCATTTGAACCGTTTTATGCTATGCATGGATATTGTCTAGTGAGGTATTTTACTTTTTTCATTTCTTCTACTTTGTAGGATTATTAATGGTATGCTCGTCTATGGCTTGGTGCCCTCATTCTTATTCTAAAGCGAAAGTTATTTTTCAGGCCAGGAATTTTACCATGTGACATGCTTACTAGATATTAAGTCAATGTGTATTACTGTATTGACCAATGGCCATTTTACCTCTCTTTAATTTTTACTCAAATACTCTGACTTACTGAATTCCGTTGTTAATAAACGTAGACTAGATTTGTTAAGTGTTTACGCCTACAGAATCCCCTTCCCTTCTCTTCCCCTCCCCACCCCCGTCTCCGCCGTTTTGCACTCCCACCTTTTCCTTCACCACAAGCTTTCATCCAATGAAAACCTCCATTTTGTCCAAATGTCCTATAAACGCTAACTATAAACAGCATATCTGAACAGTGTGGTAGGTGCCATGGCTTTAACTATGAAAAATAAAAAATTGTAGAAGAACAGTAACGTCACATTTCACGATCCTTACAATGGGCTGCAAGCGTACGACGGCCACTCCAGAAGAAGTGCACACTATTCTTGTAAAAATACAGTTTTCATTCTGCATGTGTGAAAGTTTGACAGTAGGTGGATACATCCTTCTCGCTTGTTTTCAAACTTAGTTCAACCTGTCACGTGAGTGGCGCCGTCACAAGATGGCTGCTACACTTGACGTTCGTCAGAAGCAACGTGCTGTCATAGAATTCCTGTGCTGTGAAAACGAGACAGTAGGAAACATCCAAAAGAGGTTGAAAAAGGTGTATGGAGATGCTGCTGTCGATCGCAGTACAGTTAGTCGGTGGGCAAGCAGGTTAGGTGATGAAAGCGGGCACGGCAGTATTGAGAATCGTCCTCGCAGCGGCAGGCCTCGTACTGCACACACTCCAGACAATGTGCAGCGAGTTAACGAATTGGTGACTGCTGACAGACGCATCACAGTGAACGAATTGTCACGCTACGTTGGGATAGGGGAAGGAAGTGTTTGCAGAATACTGGAAGTGTTGGCGTTAAAAAAGGTCTGTGCCAGGTGGGTTCCCAGGATGTCGACAGTGGCTCACAAAGAAACAAGAAAAACGGTATGCAGCGAACTTTTGGAACAGTACGAGAATGGTAGAGATGAATTTCTTGGAAGAATTGTGACAGGTGATGAAACATGGCTCCATCTTCTTCACCAGAGACGAAGAGGGAATCAATGGAGTGGCATCATGCAAATTCACCCAAGAAATAAGAATTAGAAAACACACCTTCTGCTGGAAAAGTTATGGCTACGGTGTATTCGATTCATAAGGACTCTGGCTTGTGGACATCATGCCAAGTGGGACCACCATAAATTCAGATGCATATGTGGCGACACTGAAGAAACTTCAAGCTCGACTGAGTCGTGTCCGGCCACATCGGCAAAAAGCAGGCTGTTTTGCTGTTGCACGACAATGCACGGCCACATGTCAGTCAAAAAACCGTGGAAGCGATCACAAAACTCGAATGGACACCACTGAAACACCTGCCTTGCAGTCATGACCTGGCTCCCTGTGACTATCATCTCTTTGGGAAACTGAAAGACACACTTCGTGGAAGAAGGTTTCAAGATGATGACTCCCTTGTGCACGCTGCCAAACAGTGGCTCCAACAGGCTGATCTAGAATTTTACCGGGCGGGTATACAGGCGCTGGTTCCAAGATGGCGTAAGGCAGTTGAGAGGGATGGAAATTATGTGGCGAAATGAAAATATTGTTCCTAAAGGATGTATCTACACACTGTAAAACTTTCGAACATGTAGAATAAAAGGTGGATTTTTAAAAAAATAGTATGCATTTCTTTTGGAGTGACCCTGGTAGAAGAAGTTTTGTTTCTAGTTGTTGTAATGCTTGCGTCGGGGAAATACCTGCTACAACAATCTGTTAAAGAGTGCTTGTGGTGTTGAGTTCTGCTGTTGCTGAATGTGCGTTTCAGGTAAATAATATCACTGGAAAGTTGCTGCTGCTGCAGCAGGCAGAGATAAGGCGAGCACCGTCAGAGAGCCAGAGTTCAATCTGGTTTGGAGGATGACGGAGCAACGATAAGACACGCCACGCCTTCCACGGGTTCTCGAGAGTTGCGGAAGAAGTTTTGCGGAAGCTCTTCCCTTTTCCGCGGTGCTTTTGCCGCGACTTCCTTCCGTTTTCTTCTCTTAGCAACACAATATGGGTCGTTATGCTGCGAATCTTAAAGACGGTGTCGGAGGAAAAACTTGTTCCATAAATTATTACCGTGAGCGAAGTCTGGAAGCTAAAAGAGTAAAGGGGGAAAGATGTTCCACTCGAATGTCTCAGGAGGTTGAATTGTGTTACCAGTCTCGGCGTTGTATACAGAGTGTAACAAAAGGGGCTCTCCAAATTTTCAGGAAATATTCCTCACACGTAGATAGAGGAACTAAATGTGTTATGCTGACATGGGTCCGGAAACGCTTTATTTCCATTTTATACGTGAGTTTCTACATCTCATTAGTAATAGGAAATACAAAACACGTTGCAAGAGGTCCATGACTAAGGAATGTATTGCTAGCACACTCGAGCAGATGTAATTTCGATGGATTTCTCACGCGCTGCCTGCGATATGTAAGCTATAAGAGAATCTCAGACCAGAGAGCAGTGTTGGCCGCTGTAAGAACAGTAGCAGTAGTAGTAAGTAGTAGCTAGCAGTCGAGTGTATGGAGTTCGCTGCGCCGGACGTGGGGAGCGATGGCGGAGCATGAGCGATGTAGTATAAGGTGAAAGCAGCCGCCCGCATTTGTAGTTTGTTACAACAAAATTTGTATTATTGTTACAACAAGTTCCTTGTAAATGTTTTTAAAAATCTTTCAATAATAATCTTTTTTTTTACGATTAACTTCTTTGACAGCCATTCATTTGAAGTTAAAGAATTTACTAATTTCTGCAATCCATTGTCATCCCAATTATCGTAAAGAATAATCAGTTGTTTCTTTTTAAACATGACAAATCTAGCGGCCAGCATTGCACTGGGCTGTGCCAGAAAAATTTCTTATAGGAGCAGATATACAGAGTGTTACAAAAAGGTACGGCTAAACTTTCAGGAAACATTCCTCACACACAAATAAAGAAAAGATGTTATGTGGACATGTGTCCCGAAACGCTTAATTTCCATCTTAGAGCTCATTTTAATTTCGTCAGTATGTACTGTACTTCCTCGATTCACCGCCAGTTGGCCCAATTGATGGAAGGTAATGTTAACTTCGGTGCTTGTGTTGACATGCGACTCATTGCTCTTCAGTACTGGCATCAAGCACATCAATACGTAGCATCAACAGGTTAGTGTTCATCACGAACGTGGTTTTGCAGTCAGTGCAATGTTTACAAATGCGGAGTTGGCAGACGCCCATTTGATGTATGGATTAGCACGGGGCAATAGCCGTGGCGCGGTACGTTTGTATCGAGATAGATTTCCAGAACGAAGGTGTCCCGACAGGAAGACGTTCGAAGCAATTGATCGGCGTGTTAGGGAGCACGGAACATTCCAGCCTATGGCTCGCTACTGGGGAAGACCTAGAACGACGAGGACACCTGCAATGGACGAGGCAATTATTCGTGTTGACGATAACCCTAATGTCAGCGTCAGAGAAGTTGCTGCTGTACAAGGTAACGTTGACCACGTCACTGTATGGAGAGTGCTACGGGAGAACCAGTTGTTTCCGTACCACGTACAGCGTGTGCAGGCACTATCAGCAGCTGATTGGCCTCCACGGGTACACTTCTGCGAACAATGTGTCAATCCTCATTTCAGTGCAAATGTTCTCTTTACGGATGAGGCTTCATTCCGACGTGATCAAATTGTAAATTTTCACAATCAACATGTCTGGGCTGACGAGAATCCGCACGCAATTGTGCAATCACGTCATCAACACAGATTTTCTGTGAACGTTTGGGCACCCATTGTTGGTGATGTCTCGATTGGGCCCCATGTTCTTCCACCTACGCTCAATGGAGCACGTTATCATGATTTCATACGGGATACTCTACCTGTGCGGCTAGAACATGTGCCTTTACAAGTACGACACAACATGTGGTTCATGCACAATGGAGCTCCTGCACATTTCAGTCGAAGTGTTCGTACGCTTCTCAACAACAGATTTGGTGACCGATGGATTGGTAGAGGCGAACCAATTCCATGGCCTCCACGCTCTCCTGACGTCAACCCTATTGACTTTCATTTATGGGGGCATTTGAAAGCTCTTGTCTACGCAACCGCGGTACCAAATGTAGAGACTCTTCGTGCTCGTATTGTGGACGGCTGTGATACAATACGCCATTCTCCAGGGCTGAATCAGCGCATCAGGGATTCCATGATACGGAGGGTGGATGCATGTATCCTCGCTAACGGAGGACATTTTGAACATTTCCTGTAACAAAGTGTTTGAAGTCACGCTGGTACGTTCTGTTGCTGTGTGTTTCCATTCCATGATTAATGTGATTTGAAGAGAAGTAATAAAATGAACTCTAACATGGAAAATAAGCGTTTTCGGACACATGCCCACATAACGTACATGGTGATTCAAAAAGAATACCACAACTTTAGGAATTTAAAACACTGCAACGACAAAAGGCAGAGCTAAGCACTATCTGTCGGCGAATTAAGGGAGCTATAAAGTTTCATTTAGTTGTACATTTGTTCGCTTGAGGCGCTGCTGACTGGGCGTCAGCGTCAGTTGATGCTAAGATGGCGACCGCTCAACAGAAAGCTTTTTGTGTTATTGAGTACGGCAGAAGTGAATCGACGACAGTTGTTCAGCGTGCATTTCGAACGAAGTATGGTGTTAAACCTCCTGATAGGTGGTGTATTAAACGTTGGTATAAACAGTTTACAGAGAATGGGTGTTTGTGCAAAGGGAAAAGTTCTGGACGGCCGAGAACGAGTGATGAAAATGTAGCACGCATCCAGCAGGCATTTGTTCGCAGCCCAGGAAAATCGACTCGCAGAGCTAGCAGAGAGCTGCAAATTCCACAAGCACTGTCTGCAGCTGATAAGATTAAAAGAATCGATTTCTGTGATTTTATCCTTGCTCAAATGGAAACAGATGAGTCTTTCGTTTCAAAGATTGTGTTTAGTGATGAAGCAACTTTCCACACTAACGGGAAAGTCAACCGTCACAATGTCTGTATATGGGGCACTGAGAATCCGCGGGAAACAACTCAGTATGAACGTGACTCGCCTAAGGTGAACGTTTTCTGTACCATTTCAGCCAATAAAGTTTTTGGTCCCTTTTTCTTCGAAGGTGCCACTGTAACTGGACTACAGTATCTGGAGATGTTAGGGAATTGGCTGTTCCCTCAGCTCGAACAAGAAGCACAACAATTCATATTTCAGCAGGATGGAGCGCCACCACATTGGCACTTATCTGTCCGTAACTACCTGAACGGCAACTACCTGAGGCGATGGATCGGCTGCCAGGCAGCCCGTGACAGAGCACTTCATCACTGGCCTCCAAGAAGCCCTGATCTTACCCCCTGCGATTTTTTCTTATGGGGGTATGTTAAGGATATGGTGTTTCGGCCACGTCTCCCAGCCACCATTGCTGATTTGAAACGAGAAATAACAGCAGCTATCCAAACTGTTACGCCTGATACGCTACAGAGAGTGTGGAACGAGTTGGAGTATCGGGTTGATATTGCTCGTGTGTCGGGAGGGGGCCATATTGAACATCTCTGAACTTGTTTTTGAGTGAAAAAAAATCTTTTTAAATACTCTTTGTAATGATGTATAACAGAAGGTTATATTATGTTTCTTTCATTAAATACACATTTTTAAAGTTGTGGTATTCTTTTTGAATCACCCTGTATTTTCTTTCTTTGTGTGTGAGGATTGTTTCCTGAAAATTAGGCCGTACCTTTTTGTAACACCCTGTATACGCGTTATCCGGCGACTTCATTGAGGTAAGAATTTTCAATTTATTCAGTATGATCTTTCAGGTCCATGACGCAGCACTGCTGACGTCCAAAGTTTACCAATTTAAATTCACAGTCAATTATAATAGGTTATAAGTGAGTCACAGTTTTATTGAGAGGTTAGGCACATTTTTATTGCAAGGTTACGGAATAATAAACTGTTGGGACGTTACACTGAATGTGAATGATATACATATTTTTTCTGTTGAGAAGTTACAACGTTCAAAACGTTTTGCACAGTCGTCTCCAATTTTTTTTTAATTTTTGCAGGAGGAGAACGGAATTTTTTGTGAACGTACATGGAACATTTAGCTATAAGTTGGTATATGGAAGTATTTTCTTTTATAGACAGGTGATCCATAATGGACCGTGAAGTAGATGTCAGGTTGCGACAACGGTCGGTGGTGGAGTTCCTCTTCAAGATCGGCAATAACTCTGCCACATCGTTTCACAGAAAGTCGCTCCCTGTTTACGGGGAGGACACAGTGGGTCTCAGCAGTATCCAGCGGTGGTTGCACAGGTTTAAAGAAGGTGATTTGTCTCTACTGGACAATCCACGATGAGGTAGACCATCGACGGCAGTGAGTGATGTGAATAACGAGACCATTGATCAAATTACCCAAAATGACGGATGTGTGACAACACCACAGCTTGATGAAAAAGCTCGTTTGTCATTGGTTTGTGTGGTATCACTGGTACAGTCACAAGGGTACAAAAAAATCTTTGGACGTTTGGTGCCTACATTATTGACAAGAGAAATGAAAAGGATGAGGAAGAATGTGTGCGAGGGTCTCATGAAGACCTTTACTGAAGAGTGGAAACAGTATTTTGACGGCGTCATTACCCAGGATGAAACATCCTGTTTTCTTTATTTTTTTTTGACAAAAAATAAAAACACCTACAGCCGTTCTTATGATTTTATTTTATTTTGTCGCCACCAGTTTCGACGCTTCATTCGGTCATCTTCAGGCTGTTTTGATGCGGTACAGGTGGATACGATCCCCATGCACAGCCCATCAGTTGCCAGCCTTACGGGATTCGCAGATAATCTGAAACCCACGTGTCAGCACTCTAACCATCAACCAACTTAGTTGGCTGGCAACTGATGGGTTATGCATGGGGATCTTATCCACCTGTACCGCATCAAAACAGCCTGAATATGAAGCAGTGAAGCGTCGAAACCGGTAGCGACAAAATAAAATAAAATCGTAAGGACGGCTGTAAGTGTGTTTATTTTTTGTCAAGATAGTAAACGGCCGTCGTCCCAGAGACGTCCTGCTAAAAGGATGGACATAAAAAAGAATGGTTATTTTTGTCCAAACCTGAAAGCAAACCCCAATCGATGGATTGGCGTCATCCGGGTTTCCCTCGGAAGAAGAAACCAAGACTTTCACGAACAGCAAGCCGAAAGGTGATGGCTTCCTTCTTCAGGGATCAGTGTGGTGTCATTTACATTGACTTTTTGGATCCTGGCTCCACAATTAACCGTCACCGTTACTGTTTGTCATTGGACAACCTGCGACGTGCCATCAAGACCCACAGACCACAGCTTCAGGGTCAGCTCATCAGACTACACCATGATGATGCCAAACCCCATACAGCCCTTACGACGCAGGAGAAAATCAGGAAAATGGGTTGGAAAATTGTTCCTCGCCCTCCCTTCAATCCGGACTTGGCTCCGTCTGATTTTTACATCTTCCGTCGTCTGAAGGCCACCCGTGCGGTGAAACATTTGATAGTGAGGAAGACCCTATTGCCACGCGGAGTGGCCGAGCGGTTTGAGGCGCCATGTCACGGATTGCGAGGCCCCTCCCGCCAGAGGTTCGAGTCCTCCCTCGAGCATGGGTGTGTGCGTCTTGTTCTTAGCATAATTTAGTTGTATAAATCTAGGGACCCATGACCTCAGCAGTTTGGTCCCTTAGGAATTCACACAGATTTGAACATCTGAAAGACCTTATTTCCTGTGTCAAGCGATGGTGTAAAAGCCAATCCCTAGAAACAAGCGTTCAGTTCATAGTGCTGTGGAAGGTGGGAAAAAACCGCAAATTGGCGTTCATAAGAAGAAGAACAACACCAAAAATGCAACAGGAGCGTAATATGTAAGAAATTGTCCACGCAACTTGCCACTGATGATTCCTTGCAGAAAAAAAAGGCGAAACGCGTATGGCACTAAAATTGTGTTTTATTCAGTTGCTGTCAGACGGTCCATAAGTAAAAATTATCAATATACCGCAATCCCGAGAATTTTACCAAAGTGCATTTACGTCGTGGAAAAAACCTTGGGCCACATGCGTCACAGCTGATGGAAGCTACATTGAGTAGTCTCACTGTACAGCTAAATGTTCCAAGTACGTTCACAAAAAATTTCATTCTCCTCCTGCAAAAAATAAAAAAATTAGAAACGGCTGTCCAAAACTTTTTGAACGCCCTTTTCACAAAAAAATCCTGTCAGCACCGTATTAAACACTTCCCCAAATGAAGTGCTCAAGATTCCCTTCTTTAGCAAGGATACATGCATCAACCAATCGTCGCACTGAGTTGTCAAAAAAAAGTAAAGGGGATTTTTGTTTTTCTTAAAGAATCTTTAGTTGTCGTTCAACGTCAACTTTGTCACCTTCTATGTAATTCCCTTCGGATATACCAGAATTGTGCCAGCGTTTTATCCAATCACTCCTGGAACCCACTTTCCGTTATCGTGTTCAGATCCTTCAGCGATTCTGTTTTTATGTCATCAGTGGTGGCAAAACGACTTCCCCTCGTGGTTGTCTTCTGCCTCGGGAATAGAAAGAAGTCGCAGGGGGCCGTGTGTGCTGAATACGGTCGCTGAGGTAACGTAAATTATGTTTTCCTTTTGCCAAAAAATCACACACAGGCATTGAGCTGTCAGCGGGTCCTTTGTTCTGATGCAATTTCCAGGAGTGGTTTTGCCACAATTCTGGTCGTTTTCTTCGGATTGCTTCAAGACAATTGTGCATAGCTTCCAGGGAGTAATACTTATCGACCGTAAGACCATAAATCGGGAACTCGTGATGCACTGACCCACTGCACTGGAAGGAAACAGTGAGGGAAACCTTCACATGTGATCGAACTTTACAACACCCTCAGTGGCATTGTAGCGAGAAGGAAGTACTTCTCTGGGGGGGTCTCACTAACTTGGTGTCTTGCTGCTTTGGTAAGTCCCTCGTAGCACAGTGTAGTAGCGCTCAGTCGCCAGGTTCCATGCAGCTGGTGACCCTGCTGGAGTGTTTAGGGATGCCAGTTCTTAATTGTGAACAGCGTTTGTACTATACTTGTTTTAATTAAGAAATTGCTTTGTCACACACGTCACAGAATCAGGATTTGCAATATGGCGGCTCTGGGCTACGCCGTTATATTCGACCCTTTACAACACATTAACATTAACAGAAGAATGCTGAAGATTAGATGGGTAGATCACTTAGCTAATGAGGAGGTACTGAATAGAATTGAGGAGAAGAGGAGTTTGTGGCACAATTTGACTAGAAGAAGGGATCGGTTGGTAGCACATGTTCTGAGGCATCAAGGGATCACCAATTTAGTACTAGAGGGAGACCAAGAGATGAATACACTAAGCAGATTCAGAAGGATGTAGGCTGCAGTAGGTACTGGGAGATGAAGAAGCTTGCACAGGATAGAGTAGCATGGAGAGCTGCATCAAACCAGTCTCAGGACTGAAGACCACAACAACAACAACAACAACAGTTTTCTGACTTTACATAATGATAGACACTGCCCACGACTAACTCGCCCTGTCTTCCCGAAGGACAAGAGAGACCACCCCTTTCTCCCTCAGCCAATAAGGACACTTCTCTCGTTTCCTATATATATATATATATATATATATATATATATATATATATATATATATATAGGGTGAGTCACCTAACGTTACCGCTGGATATATTTCGTAAACCACATCAAATACTGACGAACCTATTCCACAGACCGAACGTGAGGAGAGTGGCTAGTGTTTGTTTAACACAAACCATACAAAAATGCACGGAAGTATGTTTTTTAACACAAACCTACGATTTTTTAAATGGAACCACGTTAGTTTTGTTAGCACATCTGAACATATAAAGAAATACGTAATCCGTGCCGTTTGTTGCATTGTAAAATGTTAATTACATCCGAAGATATTGTAACCTAAAGTTGACGCTTGAAACCTCCGACGTTCAGTTGCGTGTTGTAACAGCTGCAACACACATCGCGTTTCTACAGAATGATCTGCCAACGTTCCTCGAAATTGTCCCACTGGAAACGCGTCGACGTATGTGGTATCAGCATGATGGTGCACCTGCACATTCCCCAATTAACACTAGGCTGACCCTTGACAGGATGTTCGACGGGCGTTTCATACGACGGGGAGGACGCATAAATTCAGCCCGTTCTCCTGATCTTACACCTCTGTACTTCTTTCTGTGGGGTACGTTAAAGGAGAATATGTACCGTGATGTGCCTATAACCCCAGAGGATATGAAACAACGTATTGTGGCAGCCTGCGGAGACATTACACCAGATGTACTGCGGCGTGTACGACATTCATTACGCCAGAGATTGCAATTGTGTGCAGCAAATGATGGCCACCACATTGAACATCTATTGGCCTGACATGTCGGGACACACACTATTCCACTCTGTAATTGAAAACGGAAACCACGTGTGTACGTGTACCTCACCCCTCATGGTAATGTACATGTGCGTCAGTGAAAAAGACCAATAAAAAGGTGTTAGCATGTGGACGTAATGTGCTATTCCAGTCTCTTCTGTACCTAAGGTCCATCACCGTTCCATTTGGATCCCTACGTAATTCGGTGCTCTCCGATACACACGATCGAACAGCGGAGGAGTGGTACTCAAGCGTCAACTTTAGGTTACAATATCTCCGGGTGTAATTAACATTTTACAATGCAACAAACTGCACTAATTACGTATTTCTTTGTATGTTCAGATGTGCTAACAAAACTAGCGGGGTTCCATTTCAAAAAACGTAAGCTTGTGTTAAAAAACATACTTCCGTGCATTTTTTTATGGTTTGTATTAACCAATTAGCCCCTCTCCTCACGTTCGGTCTGTGGAATCGATTCGTCAGTATTTGATGTGGTTTACGAAATATATCCAGCGGTAATGTTAGGTGACTCACTATATATATGGTGAATCACCTAACATTACCGCTGGATATATTTCGTAAACCACATCAAATATATATATATATATATATATATATATATATATATATATATATATATATATATATATACTCCTGGAAATGGAAAAAAGAACACATTGACACCGGTGTGTCAGACCCACCATACTTGCTCCGGACACTGCGAGAGGGCTGTACAAGCAATGATCACACGCACGGCACAGCGGACACACCAGGAACCGCGGTGTTGGCCGTCGAATGGCGCTAGCTGCGCAGCATTTGTGCACCGCCGCCGTCAGTGTCAGCCAGTTTGCCGTGGCATACGGAGCTCCATCGCAGTCTTTAACACTGGTAGCATGCCGCGACAGCGTGGACGTGAACCGTACGTGCAGTTGACGGACTTTGAGCGAGGGCGTATAGTGGGCATGCGGGAGGCCGGGTGGACGTACTGCCGAATTGCTCAACACGTGGGGCGTGAGGTCTCCACAGTACATCGATGTTGTCGCCAGTGGTCGGCGGAAGGTGCACGTGCCCGTCGACCTGGGACCGGACCGCAGCGACGCACGGATGCACGCCAAGACCGTAGGATCCTACGCAGTGCCGTAGGGGACCGCACCGCCACTTCCCAGCAAATTAGGGACACTCTTGCTCCTGGGGTATCGGCGAGGACCATTCGCAACCGTCTCCATGAAGCTGGGCTACGGTCCCGCACACCGTTAGGCCGTCTTCCGCTCACGCCCCAACATCGTGCAGCCCGCCTCCAGTGGTGTCGCGACAGGCGTGAATGGAGGGACGAATGGAGACGTGTCGTCTTCAGCGATGAGAGTCGCTTCTGCCTTGGTGCCAATGATGGTCGTATGCGTGTTTGGCGCCGTGCAGGTGAGCGCCACAATCAGGACTGCATACGACCGAGGCACACAGGGCCAACACCCGGCATCATGATGTGGGGAGCGATCTCCTATACTGGCCGTACACCACTGGTGATCGTCGAGGGGACACTGAATAGTGCACGGTACATCCAAACCGTCATCGAACCCATCGTTCTACCATTCCTAGACCGGCAAGGGAACTTGCTGTTCTAACAGGACAATGCACGTCCGCATGTATCCCGTGCCACCCAACGTGCTCTAGAAGGTGTAAGTCAACTACCCTGGCCAGCAAGATCTCCGGATCTGTCACCCATTGAGCATGTTTGGGACTGGATGAAGCGTCGTCTCACGCGGTCTGCACGTCCAGCACGAACGCTGGTCCAACTGAGGCGCCAGGTGGAAATGGCATGGCAAGCCGTTCCACAGGACTACATCCAGCATCTCTACGATCGTCTCCATGGGAGAATAGCAGCCTGCATTGCTGCGAAAGGTGGATATACACTGTACTAGTGCCGACATTGTGCATGCTCTGTTGCCTGTGTCTATGTGCGTGTGGTTCTGTCAGTGTGATCATGTGATGTATCTGACCCCAGGAATGTGTCAATAAAGTTTCCCCTTCCTGGGACAATGAATTCACGGTGTTCTTATTTCAATTTCCAGGAGTATATATATATATATATATATATATATATATATATATATATATATATATATCCTTCAGCCAATAGACGTTCAGATCGCTGTTGCTAGGCGGATCTGTCGTCACGTTTGCGGACATTGTGACGGAAGTTTGTCTCGGAACACTGTCTCACATTGTAAGATCCTACTCCCGAATAGTCGGATCCTGTCCCTACTAAGGTTGCACAACATTTCCTCTTATCATTTCATCACTAATGCTCCTTGCTGATGCTTAATTGTTAAATGTACATGTGGCCTGGCTGCTACTGAGCATTCCCGATCGCATAAATATGCAGAATACTTGGCTTAAACACGTGAAGGGAAGGCACATATGCAATACAACTTGTCTAATTCTTCGCGGTCTTTGCTCTTCAGGCAGTCTCCATTGGGACGGCTGGGGCTTCGTTTCAACGTCGTACCCGTGCACCCATGTTTTGTCACCTGTTGTAACCTTCTTCGGAAACTTCCAAATCGTTGCCGACTTCATTCAACAACTCCTGAGCGATGTGTCCGCGACGTCGTTTTCGGTCGACATTTAACAATTTCGCAATAAACTTCGCTGCTACGCATTTGATGCCCAAAAAATCCGAAAAAGGATACGCCGACACCAGAAGCAACCTCTCTGGGGCAGTTCAGGCCATTTTACGGATACTACTTGTTTTACTTCTGCCGCACTGTCGTCAGTAAATGATGTGCTAGGACGTCGAGAGCGGTCGTCTTCAACGTCTTCTCGACCCTCACTAAAGCGTCTATACCGCTCGTAAAATTGTCTTACTCACAAGACATTCGCCAAAAGCCACAGTCAACATTTCGAATACGGTGCACCGCTGTATTCCATTTTTCAAGCAAAAATTTAATACAAATTTTTGGGTCCATCCTTTTCGAAAGTAAAAATTATCCGAGCACTCGAAAACACGTATAACTTTTCCGACAGTCAACAATAAACTACTTATTCCCAAGAGCTGAAAATGCAAACATACGTTACAAACATGTGTACCAAGAAGATAAATAAGAAGTTTTGAAAACTGGATGTATAACGCCCGCGTGTTGTTTCATAGCCTTCCACAACACGGTCACGAAGACTCCGTACATCTTGTATCGGGGTTACGTACACAAGAGCTTTCAAATGCACCCACAAATATATGGTTCAAATGGTTCAAATGGCTCTGACAAGGGAACCTCCCCATCGCACCCCCCTCAGATTTAGTTATATGTTGGCACATTGGATAGGCCTTGAAAAAACACAGATCAATCAAGAAAACAGGAAGAAGTTGTGTGGAACTATGAAAAAAATAAGCAAAATGTACAAACTGAGTAGTCCATGTGCAAGATAGGCAACATCAAGGTTACTGTGAGCTCAGGAGCGCCGTGGTCCCGTGGTTAACGTGAGCAGCTGCGGAACGAGAGGTCCTTGGTTCAAGTCTTCCCTCGAGTGAAAAGTTTACTTTCTTTATTTTCGCAAAGATTCTATGAATTTTCGAAGCTGCACGGGTACACAGAGCAGTATTGTTTACGTGATCGTGTGTCAATTATCAGAGTTCAGGCACTCACACATAATCAACTTCGCTCTCCAAAATTCTAGGCCATGTTCAGATTTGCTTGGACATATGCAGGATTTGACGGTCTACACACGGAAAAATTTGAAAACGTTAAAAACATATGTTTTGACAGAGCACAGGGAAAACTGTGCGACTGTGAAACTGTTGCATTCATTTGTTGCAGTTTATGTCACAAACTCATGTTTTCATCACTTTTTTGGGAGTGATTATCACATCCACAAGAAAACCTAAATCGAGCGAGGTAGATAAAATCTTTTTACCCATTCGCCAAGAGTACAAGTTAGGTGGGTCGACAACATATTCCTGTCATGTGACGCACATGCCGTCACCAGTGTCGTATAGAATATATCAAACGTGTTCTCCTGTGGAGGAATCGGTTGACCTATGACCTTGCGATCAAATGTTTTCGGTTACCATTGTAGAGGAACGTCCTTTCGTCTACTAATCGCACGGTTTTGCGGTGCGGTCGCAAAACACAGACACTAAACTTATTACAGTGAACAGAGACGTCACTGAACGATCGGACAGAACATAACTTTGCGAATATAAAGAAAGTAAACTTTTCACTCGAGGGCAGAGTTGAACCAAGTACCTCTCGTTCCGCAACTGCTCACGCTAACCACGGGACAACGGCGCTCCTGAGCTCACACTATCCTTGATGTTGCCTATCTTGCGCATGGACTACTCAGTTTGTATATTTTGCTTATTTTTTCAAGTTCCACACGACTTCTTCCTGTTTTCTCGATTGATCTGTGTTCCGTTTTTCAATGCCTATCCACTGTGCCAACTTACAACTAAATCTGAGGGGGGTTCCCTTGTGAGCACTATGGGACTTAACATTTGAGGTCATCAGTCCCCTAGAACTTAGAACTACTTAGAACTACTTAAACCTAACTAACCTAAGGACATCATACACACCCATGCCCGAGGCAGGATTAGAACCTGCGACCGTAGCGGTCGCGCGGTTTTAGACAGAAGCGCCTAGAATCGCTCGGCCACACCGGCCGGCTACAAATATATGTCTGGCGCGCTTAGATACGGGGAGCGTGGAAGACAAGGGATTGGTCCACGGAGTCTTTCATTTGTAAGTCTACGAGAATTAACACTGAAACGAGAAGGGATCCCTTAGTGTATGAAGCACTTGCCTTGTCGCACTCGTGAAGGCACATAGTCTTCGTGGACTACTCGATAAAGAATCATCATAATTTTTTACGGCTATAATTTCTCGTACTAGAATTTAATCTTGAGATAATCTGTTTGCTTGATGCTTAAGGAAAGCGCCGTACTAGTTTCAGTGCTGCCTTTCGTGGTCCCCGACTGTGAGAGGCGATGAAGCTGAGTTCCCTATATTACTTGGAAGTCAGTCCCTTATGTCTTAACAGATGTCCTATCATCCAGTCCCTTCTCCTTGTCAATGTTTTCCACATATACGTTTCCTCACCGATTCTGCACAGAATCTCCTCATTCCATATCTAATCAGTCTAATTTTCAACTTTGCTCTGTAGCACCACATTTCAAATGTTTCTCTTCTGTTCCAGTCTTCCCACAGTCCATGTTTCTCTACCATACGAAAGGCCAAGCGGCACCGACCGACCGCCGATTCATCCTCGGCCGACAGGCGTCACTGGATGCGGATGCAGAGGGACACGTGGTCAGCACACTGCTCTCCCGGAGCGTCATCAGTTTTCCTGACCGGAGCCACTACTACTCAGTCAAGTAGCCGCTCAGTTTGCCTCACAAAGGCTGAGTGCACCCCGCTTGCCAACAGCACTCGGCAGACCCGGACACTCTCCCATCCACCCGACTAAGTTTTTTTTTTTTTGGTCATCAGTCTACTGACTGGTTTGATGCGGCCCGCCACGAATTCCTTTCCTGTGCTAACCTCTTTATCTCAGAGCAGCACTTGCAACCTAAGTCCTCAGTTATTTGCTTGACGTATTCCAATCTCTGTCTTCCTCTACAGTTTTTGCCCTCTACAGCTCCCTCTGCTACCATGGAAGTCTTTCCCTCGTGTCTTAGCAGATGTCCTATCATCCTGTCCCTTCTCCTTATCAGTGTTTTACACATATCCCTTTCCTCTCCGATTCTGCAGAGAACCTCCTCATTCCTCCTCAGTCCAACTAATTTTCAACTTTCGTCTGTAGCACCTCATTTCAAATGCTTCCTCTGGAGCAAAGAGACAGCCACCAGTGTCTTTCTCCAGTGCTCCAGAAATAAGGAAGTAGCATGGGGAGAGATCGGGACTGCATGGAGTATCTGTAAGGGATCCCCAGCGAAACTTTTGCGGGCCCGCCCACGTGTTGCCAAGGTCGTTTCGACAACGCTGCAACAGATTCGCGGGACACCCCGTATGCACTACTGGCCATTAAAATTGCTACACCAAGAAGAAATGTATATGATAAACGGGTGTTCATTGCACAAATATACTATACTAGAACTGACATGTGATTACATTTTCACGCAGTTTGGGTGCATACATCCTTAGAAATCAGTACCCAGAACAACCACCTCTGGCGGTCATAACGGCCTTGATACGCCTGGGCATTGAGCTTGGATGGCGTGTACAGGTACAGCTGCCCGTGCAGCTTCAACACGATACCACAGTTCATCGAGAGTACTGACTGGCGTATTGTGACGAGCCAGTTGCTCCGCCACTATTGACCAGACGTTTAGAATTGGTGAGAGATCTGGAGAATGTGCTGGCCGGGGCAGCAGTCGAACATTTTCTGTATCCAGAAAGGCCCGTACAGGACCTGCAACATGCGGTCGTGCATTATCCTGCTGAAATGTAGGGGTTTCGCAGGGATCGATTGAAGAATAGAGCCACGGGTCGTAACACATCTGGAATGTAACGTCCACTGCTCAAACTGCCGTCAATGCGAACAAGAGGTGACCGAGACGTGTAACCAATGGCACCCCATACCATCACGCCGGGTGATACACCAGTATGTCGGCGAACACGGATGCGACCATCATCATGCTGTAAACAGAACCTGGATTCATCCGAAAAAAATGACGTTTTGCCATTCGTGCACCCAGGTTCGTCGTTGAGTACACCATCGCAGGCGCTCCTGTCTGTGATGCAGCGTCCAGGGTAACCGCAGCCGTGGTCTCCGAGCTGCTGCTGTAAACGTCGTCGAACTGTTCGTGCAGACGGTTGTTGTCTTGCAAACATCTGTTGACTCAGGGATCGAGACGTGGCTGCCATGCGGAAAAGATGCCTGTCATCTCGACTGCTAGAGATGCGAGGCAGTTGGGATCCAGTACGGCGTTCCGTATTACCCTCCTACCGATTCCATATTCTGCTAACAGTCATTGGATCTCGACCAACGTGAGCGGCGATGTCGCGATACGATAAACCGCAATCGCGATAGGCTACAACCCGACCTTTATCAAAGTCGGAAACGTGATGGTACGCATTTCTCCTCCTTACACGAGGCATCACAGCAACGTTTCACCAGGCAACGCCGGTCAAGTGCTGTTTGTCTATGAGAAATCGGTTGGAAACTTTCCTCATGTCAGCACGTTGTAGGTGTCGCCACCGGCGCCAACCTTTGATAAGCTCATCTTTTGCATATCACTACGTCTTCTTCCTGTCGGTTAAATTTCGCATCCGTAGCGCGTCATCTTTATGGTGTAGCAATTTTAATGGTAGTGTAGTAGAATTCTCTTGGACAGGAATGCTCTTCTTGCCATTGCCAGTCTGCTTTTGATGCCCTCCTTGCTCCGTCCGTCATTGGTTATTTTTCTGCCTAGGTAGCAGAATTCCTTAACTTCATTGACTTCGTGACCATCAATCCTGATGTTAAGTTTCTCGCTGTTCTCATTTCTACTACTTCTCATTACCTTCGTCTTTCTCCGATTTACTCTCAAACCATACTGTGTACTCATTAGACTGTTCATTCCGTTCAGCAGATCATTTAATTCTTCTTCACTTTCACTCAGGATAGCAATGTCATCAGCGAATCGTATCATTGATATCCTTTCACCTTGTATTTTAATTCCACTCCTGAACCTTTCTTTTATTTCCATCATTGCTTCCTCGATGTACAGATTGAAGAGTAGGGGCGAAAGGCTACAGCCTTGTCTTACACCCTTCTTAATACGAGCACTTCGTTCTTGATCGTCCACTCTTATTATTCCCTCTTGGTTGTTGTACATATTGTATATGACCCGTCTCTCCCTATAGCTTACCCCTACTTTTTTCAGAATCTCGAACAGCTTGCACCATTTTATATTGTCGAACGCTTTTTCCAGGTCGACAAATCCTATGAAAGTGTCTTGATTTTTCTTTAGCCTTGCTGACATTATTAGCCGTAACGTCAGAATTGCCTCTCTCGTCCCTTTACTTTTCCTAAAGCCAAACTGATCGTCACCTAGCGCATTCTCAATTTTCTTTTCCATTCTTCTGTATATTATTCTTGTAAGCAGCTTCGATGCATGAGCTGTTAAGCTGATTGTGCGGTAATTCTCGCACTTGTCAGCTCTTGCCGTCTTCGGAATTGTATCGATGATAGTTTTCCGAAACTCATATGGTATGTCGCCAAACTTATACATTCTACACACCAACGCGAATAGTCGTTTTGCTACTATTTACTCCAATGATTTTTAGAAATTCTGATGGAATATCTACCTCTTCTGCCTTATTTGACCTTTAGTCCTCCAAAGTTCTTTTAAATTCCGATTCTAATAATGGATCCCCAATCTCTTCTAAGTCGATTCCTGCTTCTTCTTCTATCACATGAAACAAATCTTCCCCCTCACACAGGCCTTCAATGTACTCTATCCACTTACCCGCTCTCTCATCTGCTTTTAACAGTGGAATTCCGATTGCGCTTTTTATGCTACCACCTTTCACCAAAGGTAGTTTTGACCTTCCTATATACTGAGTCAGTCCTTGCGACTATCATTTCTGTTTCGATTTCTTCACATTTTTTATACAGGCATTTCGACTTACCTTTACTGCACTTCCAATTTATTTCATTCCTCAGCGACTTGTATTACTGTATTCCTGAATTTCCCTGAATATTTTTTGTACTTCCTTCTGAAGTATATTTTCTGTTAGTCACGGTTTCCTCGCAGCTACCTTTTTTGTACCTATGTTTTCTTTCCAATCTCTGTGATTGACCTGTGATGTCCATTCCTCTTCAACTGTACTGCCTACTGCGCTATTCCTTATTGCTGTATCTATAGCGTTAGAGAACTTCGACCGTATCTCTTCATTCCTAAGTACTTCCGTATCCCACTTCTTTGCGTATTGATTCTTCCTGACTAATGCCCTAAACTTCAGCCTACTCTTCATCACTACTACATTGTGATCTGAGTCTACATCTGTTACTGGATACGCCTTACAATCCAGAATCTGATTTCTGAATCTCTGTCTGACCACGACGTAATCTAACTGAAATCTTCTCGTATCACCCGGCCTTTTCCAAATTGACCACCTTCTTGAATAGAGTATACGCTATTACTACACTACTGGCCATCAAGTTTGCTACACCACGAAGATAACGTGCTACAGACGCGAAATTTAACGGACAGGAAGATGATGTTATGATATGCAAATGATTAGCTTTTCAGAGCATTCACACAAGGTTGGCGCCGGTGGCGACACCTACAATGTGCTGACATAAGGAAAGTTTCCAACCGATTTCTCATACACAAACAGCACTTGAGCGGCGTTGCCTGGTGAAACGTTGTTGTGATGCCTCGTGTAAGGAGGAGAAATGCGTACCATAACGTTTCCGACTTTGATAAAGGTCGGCTTGTAGCCTATCGCGATTGCGGTTATCGTATCGAAACATTGCTGCTCGCGTTGGTCGAGATCCAATGACTGTTAGCAGAATATCGAATCGGTGGGTTGAGGACGGTAATACGGAACGCCGTGCTGGATCCCAACGGCCTCGTATCACTAGCAGTCGAGATGACAGGCATCTTATCCGCATGGCTGTAACGGATCGTGCAACCACGTCTCGATCGTTGAGTCTACAGATGGGGACGTTTGCAAGACAACAACCATCTGCACGAACAGTTCGACGGCGTTTGCAGCAGCTTGCACTATCAGCTCGGAGACCATGGCTGCGGTTACCCTAGACGCTGCATCACAGACAGGAGCGCCTGCGATGGTGTACTCAACGACGAACCTGGTTGCACGAATGGCAAAACGTCATTTTTTTGGATGAATCCAGGTTCTGTTTACAGCAACATGATGGTCGCATACGTGTTTGGCGACATCGCGGTGAACGCAAATTGGAAGCGTGTATTCGTCATCGCGATACTGTCGTATCACCCGGCGTGATGGTATTGGGTGCCATTGTTTACACGTCTCGGTCACCTCTTGTTCGCATTGACGGCACTTTGAACAGTGGACGTTACATTTCAGATGTGTTACAACCCGTGGCTCTACCCTTCATCCGATCCCTGCGAAACCCTACATTTCAGCAGGATAATGCACGACCGCATGTTACAGGTCCTGAACGGGCCTTTCTGGATACAGAAAATGTGCGACTGCTGCCCTGGCCAGCACATTCTCTAGATCTCTCACCAGTTGAAAACGCCTGCTCAATGGCGGCCGAGCAACTGGCTCGTCACAATACGCCAGTCACTACTCTTGATGAACTGTGGTATCGTGTTGAAGCTGCATGGTCAGCTGTACCTGTACACGCCATCCAAGCTCTGTTTGACTCAATGCCGAGGCGTATCAAGGCCGTTATTACGGCCAGAGGTGGTTGTTCTCGGTACTAATTTCTCAGGATCTATGCACCCAAATTTCGTGAAAATGTAATCACATGTCAGTTCTAATATAATATATTTGTCCAATGCATACTCGTTTATCATCTGCATTTGTTCTTGGTGCAGCAATTTTAATGGACAGTAGTGTAGCTGAAATTTATTACAGAACTCAATTGGTCTTTCTCCTCTCTCATTGCTCCTAGTCCATATTTACAACTTTTGTAATGTTAGCAATCTAGCGTTCCGATGCGCTAGACCACCATGCAGTTAACTGCGGTTTTTTACATATTTTTAACGTTTAAGGCACATTTTTTATGAATCAGTCTTAGACTCTGTAGTGAACATTTTAAGCGAATAAAAGGAGCCGGCCCAAGTGGCCGTGCGGTTCTAGGCGCTGCAGTCTGGAACCGCGAGACCGCTACGGTCGCAGGTTCGAATCCTGCCTCGGGCATGGATGTGTGTTATGTCCTTAGGTTAGTTAGGTTTAATTAGTTCTAAGTTCTAGGGGACTAATGACCTCAGAAGTTGAGTCCCATAGTGCTCAGAGCCATTTGAACCATTTTTGAATAAAAGGAATTAGGCTAAAATAAAATTCTGCTCTGGTCTACCCACTTGCGAAGTCAACGCCGTTATTTGCTCGACTTTTTAGCTACGGCGTCAGCACTTATCGCGGACGGGTGCGAGTTGTCGCCTGTTGCAGGCGGTTTTCACGTCAGACGGTCGGCCGACTATCTCGGCAGTTGGGTGGCCACCCTGAACAGAGCGCCGGACTAGGCAGGCCTGTCAACTGCAGTCGGCGGCAGATTTGGCTGTCTGGGCGCTGGGGGCAGGCCTGGCGGTGACAGCCGCTGACGTCACAGGCGCCCGCGGCGACGCCGGCTGCCGCCCACGCGCCGCCAGAACAGAAGAGGGAGGGGGGGGAGGGGGGACTGGCTGCAGAGTCTGGGAGACGCAGCAGCGCCGCCGACACCGCTCTCATTCGCCTACGTTTGAAAAACGTCTTCTGCAGTGTCTGCAAATGGATACGCATTCGTAACGGCAAAAAGGTGGGAATTTAAGGAGATGGGACCTGGATAAACTGGAAGAACCAGAGGTTGTACAGAGTTTCAGGGAGAGCATAAGGGAACAATTGACAGGAATGGGGGAAAGAAATACAGTAGAAGAAGAATGGGTAGCTTTGAGGAATGAAATAGTGAAGGCAGCAGAGGACCTAGTAGGTAAAAAGACGAGGGCTAGTAGAAATCTTTGGGTAACAGAAGAAATAATGAATTTAATTGATGAAAGGAGAAAATATAAAAATGCAGTATATGAAGTAGGCAAAAAGGAATACAAACGTCTCAAAAATGAGATCGACAGGAAGTGCAAAATGGCTAAGCAGGGATGGCTAGAGGACAAATGTAAGGATGTAGAGGCTTATCTCACTAGGGGTAAGATAGATACTGCCTACAGAAAAATTAAAGAGACCTTTGGAGAGAAGAGAACCACTTGTATGAATATCAAGAGCTCAGATGTAAACCCAGTTCTAAGCTAAGAAGGGAAAGCCGAAAGGTGGAAGGAGTATATAGAGGGTCTATACAAGGGCGATGTACTTGAGGACAATATTATGGAAATGGAAGAGGATGTAGATGAAATGGGAGATATGACACTGCGTGAAGAGTTTGACAGATCACTGAACGACCTAAGTCGAAACAAGGCCCCGGGAGTAGACAACATTTCATTAGAACTACTCACAGCCTCGGGAGAGACAGTCCTGACAAAACTCTACTATCTGGTGAGCAAGATGTATGAGACAGGCGAAATTCCCTCAGACTTCAAGAAGAATATAATAATTCCAATCCCAAAGAAAGCAGGTGTTGACAGATGAGAAAATTACCGAACTATCAGTTTAGTAAGTCACGGCTGCAAAATACTAACACGAATTCTTTACAGACAAATGGAGAAGCTGGTAGAAGCCGACCTCGGGGAAGATCAGTTTGGATTCCGTAGAAATGTTGGAACACGTGAGGCAATACTAACCTTACGACTTATCTTAGAAGAAAGATCAAGAAAAGGCAAACCTACGTTTATAGCATTTGTAGACTTAGAGAAAGCTTTTGACAATGTTGACTGGAATACTCTCTTTCAAATTCTGAAGGTGGCAGGGGAGAGAAAGGCTATTTACAATTCGTTTTAAGAGTTGAGGGGTAAGAAAGGGAAGCAGTGGTTGGGAAGGGAGTGAGACAGGGTTGTAGCCTATCTCCGATGCTATTCAATCTGTATATTGAGCAAGCAATAAAGTAAATAAAAGAAAAGATCGGATTAGGTATTAAAATCTATGGAGAAGAAATAAAAGCTTTGAGGGTTGCCGATGACATTGTAATTCTGTCAGAGACAGCAAAGGACTTGGAAGAGCAGCTGAACGGAATGGACAGTGTCTTGAAAGGAGGGTGTAAGATTAACATCAACAAAAGCAAAACAAGGATAATGCAATGTAGTTGAATTAACTCGTGTGGTGATGAGGGAATTAGATTAGGAAATGTGACACTTAAAGTAGTAAAGGAGTTTTGCTATTTGAGTAGCAAAATAACTGATGATGGTCGAAGTAGAGAGGATGTAAAATGTAGACTGGCAATGGTAAGGAAGGCGTTTCTGAAGAAGAAAAAATTGTTAACATCGAGTATAGATTTAAATGTCAGGAAGTCGTTTCTGTAAGTATTTGTAATGAAGTGTAGCCATGTATGGACGTGAAACGTGAACGATAAATAGTTTAGACAAGAATATAATAGAAATTTTCGAAATGTGGTGCTATAGAAGAATGCTGAAGATTAGATGGGTAGATCACATAACTAATGAGGAGGTATTAAATAGAATTAGGGAGAAGAGAAGTTTGTGGCACAACTTGACAAGAAGAAGGGATGGGTTGGTAGGACATGTTCTGAGGCATCAAGGGATCACCAATTTAGTACTGGAGGGCAGCGTTGAGGGTAAAAATCGAAGAGGGAGGCCAAGAGGTGAATACACTAAGCAGATTCAGAAGGATGTAGGCTGCAGCAGGTACTGGGAGATGAAGTTGCATAGGATAGAGCAGCATGGATAACTGCATCAAACCAGTCTCAGGACTGAAGACCACAACAACAACACAACGGCATGCGCCGATGATGCGTGTCAGTAGACGTGAAACATCAGATTCTTCTGGCGTGTGGAACGTTCACATAACGTTCGCGAGGGCCGCCTGGTGACTTCATCGACAACTGCCGATGGTCTGGCAGGTGCACATCGCGTCATTTTTAGAATCACAAGTCAAACGAGAGATCGCCGTGCATGGATTCTCGCTATCAGTTAATATCTACCGTTGCCTATCGCTAGAGCCCGCTTGTAGAGTATGCTTTCATGCGGTATCACATTACTAAACGTCCACAATGAGGCACCAAAGTATAAATATGCGGTGTCAAATTTCAGCTCTATTTCCTCCCAGAGCAGTTAAAATTTTCTTCACGTAAGCTTCCGCGTTTATCTGATAAAACATTGTTATATTTAGAAAATGACCTTTCTACTTTACATGGAGAGTCCATGCCTCAGAGACCAAATTTCGGACGAGATCAGGATTTATAAGTAAACTTTATAATTGAACACAAATGTATGAGGTGTTCGCGTCCATCAGATCTCCGACGGAACAGAGTTTAGCCGCTTTCCTTTGTTTGCGACAATTGTTGCATTATCGACCGACTTCGTAATATCTATATAAACGATTTTGGAGACAATCGGAGCAGCCGTCCTCGGTTTTTTGCAGATGACGCTGTCGTTTATCGACTAATAAACTCATCAGAAGATCAAAACAAACTGCAAAACGATTTAGAAAAGATATCTGAATGGTGCGAAAAGTGGCAGTTGACCCTAAATAACGAAAAGTGTGAGGTCATCCACATGAGTGCTAAAAGGGACTCGTTAAACTTCAGTTACAGGATAAATCAATCTAATCTAAAAGCCGTAAATTCAACTAAAAATGGTTCAAATGGCTCTGAGCACTATGGGACTTAACTTCTCAGGTCATCAGTCCCCTAGAACTTAGAACTACTTAAACCTAACTAACCTAAGGACATCACACACATCCATGCCCGAGGCAGGATTCGAACCTGCGACCGTAGCGGTCGCGGGGTTCCAGACTGTAGCGTCTATAACCGCTCGGCCACCCCGGCCGGCAAATTCAACTAAATACCTAGGTATTATAATTACGAACAACTTCAATTGGAAGGAACACATAGAAACTGTTGTGGGGAAGGCTAACCAAAATACTGCGTTTTATTGGCAGGACACTTAGAAAATGTAACAGACAGACTAAGGAGACTGCCTACACTACGCTTGTCCGTCCTCTTTTTAGAATACTGCTGCGCGGTGTGGGATCCTTACCAGACAGGACTGACGGAGTACATCGGAAACGTTTAAAGAAAGGCAGCACGTTTTGTATTATCGGGAAATATGGGAGACAGTGTCACAGAAATGATACAGGATTTGGGCTTGAAATCATAAAAAGAAAGGTGTTTTTCGTTACGACGGGATCTTCTCACGAAATTCCAATCACCAACTTTCTCCTCCGAATGCGAAAATATTTAGTTCACACCGACCTACATAGGGAGGAACGATCACCACGATTAAATAAGGGAAATCAGAGCTCGTACGGAAAGTTATAGGTGTTCATTCTTTCAGCGCGCTATACGAGATTGGAATAATACAGAACTGTGAAGGTGGTTCAATGAACCCTCTGCCAGGCACTTGAATGTGATTTGCAGAGTATCCATGTAGATGTAGATGTAGCATAAACGCTGTAAGGAAATGGTTTGGTGAGGTGTTATTGCCATACTTTACATGTAGTTCTACGAAGCAGCATCCCGCTCAGAATTGCTTAACTTTTTCACTTCGAGAATAACAAGTGATATACACTCTGTAAATTTCATACTCAGAGCACTTCACAGGCGACTAGGTAAGGATTGGGGGAGAACAGCGATCCAGAGGGGAAGTACCTCCTACAGTGTTGCCAACATACTTTTCGTGCCACACGGCTTATGCACAGCGAGTGCATAGCCCACATGCAATAATTCGCCCCATTTACCATAGACAGCAAGGACTGGCAGCAGTCAGAGAAGGTATAAATTACATGAAAGCATGGCGTCTGCTCGTTCAGACATGTCAGAAAGAACATGCACCACACATTTATATAATTCATTCGCCTAGATGTGCAATCCATCCACATTCTTCAGAATGGATGCAGGAGTACGTCTGACCTCTTGCAGGACAAAACCAAAACTTTTGTATATGCAGACGACCTGGCAATAACAGTTCAAGGCAACAGGTTTGAAGCCATCGAGGAGAAACTAGAAACCGCCCTTTCTATAATGTCAACCTACTACAAAAAGAATTCTCTAAAACCAAATCCCTCCAAAACTCAAGTGAGTGCATTCCATCTGAACTCGAGGCAGGCAAAGCACAGGCTCAATGTTACCTGGGATGGTAACATACTCCCACCTACCTTGGCGTCGTGCTGGACAGAACATTGACATACAAATATCATTGCGAAAAAACACGCAAAAAAGTAGAAGCACGAAATTCCCTAATAAGAAAGCTGTCCAACAGCAAATGTGCCAAACCTACCGTGGTCAGAACTTCAGCCCAAGCTTTGTGCTTCTCAACTGCCGAATATGCCTGCCCGGTATGGTGCAGATCCGCCCACGCAAAAAAGGTAGATATTAGCTTGAATGAAACATGCAGGATAGTGACAGGCTGCATGAAACCTACCCCCATAGAAAATCTTTACGGGGCCGCAGGTTTCACAAACCCTGACTCACGTAGGAAAGCCCATGAACATACCGAGAAGCTAAAACAAACCTTTGATGCTCGTCACTCAATATTTGGCCTAGAGTGTGGCACCAGCAGACTCAAATCCAGACGCCGTTTCCTAAGTTGCGCCTCAGATGAGCCCCCCATCTACTATCCACTAAGAGAGGACCCACCAAGCGACGTTTCTGGTGATTGGAAAACCTGGAGAATGCTTAACCGCATCAGAACTGGGGTGGCTCCTGTGAAATCTAATCTGATCAAATGCCGATGTAAACAACCATGCATGAGCAGCGCCTATTAGACAGAGGGGGTCCGACAGCCTATCAGTTCCAGTCATTCCACCAGGAAGAAGGTACACGGCTCGTGTTGTCTGTAGTTCAACCATGCCTAGATGGTCAATACAGCTGTTCGATCGCGTCCGCATTGTGCCAGGAAGGACTCTCAACAAGGGGAGGGTCCAGGCGTCTCGGAATGAACAAAAGCTGTTCGGACATGGAGCAGATACAGAGATACAGGAACTGTCGATGACATGCCTCGCTCAGGCGGTCCAAGGGCTACTACTGCAGTGGATGACAGCTACCCACGGATTATGGTTCGGAGGAACCCTGACAGCAACGCCACTATGTTGAATAGGGCTTTTCGTACAGCCACATGACGTCGTGTTACGACTCAAACAGTGCGTAATAGACTGCATGATGCGCAACTTCACTCCCGACGTCCATGGCGAGGTCCATCTTTGCAACCACGACACCATGCAGCGCGGTACAGATGGGCCCAACAACATGCCGAATGGACCGCTGAGGACTGGTGTCACGTTCTCTTCACCGATGAGTGACGATCGGAGACGTGTTTGGAGGCAACGCGGTCAGGCTGAATGCCATAGACACACTGTCCAACGAGTGCAGCAAGGTGGAGGTTCCCTGCTGTTTTGGGGTGGCATTATGTAGGACCGACGTACGCCGCTGGTGGTCATGGAAGGAGCCGTAACGGCTGTATGACACATAAATATCGTCATCTTCCGACCGATAGTGGAACCGTACTGGAAGCATATTGGCGAGACATTCGTCTTCATGTACGACAGTTCGCACCCCCATCGTGGACATCTTGTTATGTGCTCGACTAGAGTGGCCAGCATGTTCTCCAGACATTAACCCTATCGAAAACGTCTGGGATAGATTGAAAAGGGCTGTTTATGGGCAACGTGACCGACCAACCACTCTGAGGGATCTACGCCGAATCGCCGTTGGGGAGTGGGAAAATCTGGACCAACAGACATTGATCAATGCAAGAGGACCTGCTGCTGTGTTTTTTAAGGTACCGGTGTGTACAGCAATCTCGACCACAACCTCTGAAGGTCTCGCTGTATGGTGGCACAACATGCAATGTGTGATTTTCATCAGCAATGCAAAGGGCGAAAATGATATTTATATCTCTATTCCAGTTTTCTGTACAGGTTCCGGAACTCTCGGAAACGAAGTGATGTAAAACTTTTTTTTATGTGTGTATATCACGAGTGCATCCGTGATAATTAACCTCTCTTTCTGAAGCGAAATTGTCGACTTCTTTCTCCACGCCAACTGAAAGCCTCTTTATCACCAAAATTCGTCATGTAGACCGCCAGCAATAGCCAAGAAATACACTCCTGGAAATGGAAAAAAGAAGACATTGACATCGGTGTGTCAGACCCACCATACTTGCTCCGGACACTGCGAGAGGGCTGTACAAGCAATGATCACACGCACGGCACAGCGGACACACCAGGAACCGCGGTGTTGGCCGTCGAATGGCGCTAGCTGCGCAGCATTTGTGCACCGCCGCCGTCAGTGTCAGCCAGTTTGCCGTGGCATACGGAGCTCCATCGCAGTCTTTAACAGTGGTAGCATGCCGCGACAGCGTGGACGTGAACCGTATGTGCAGTTGACGGACTTTGAGCGAGGGCGTATAGTGGGCATGCGGGAGGCCGGGTGGACGTACCGCCGAATTGCTCAACACGTGGGGCGTGAGGTCTCCACAGTACATCGATGTTGTCGCCAGTGGTCGGCGGAAGGTGCACGTGCCCGTCGACCTGGGACCGGACCGCAGCGACGCACGGATGCACGCCAAGACCGTAGGATCCTACGCAGTGCCGTAGGGGACCGCACCGCCACTTCCCAGCAAATTAGGGACACTGTTGCTCCTGGGGTATCGGCGAGGACCATTCGCAACCGTCTCCATGAAGCTGGGCTACGGTCCCGCACACCGTTAGGCCGTCTTCCGCTCACGCCCCAACATCGTGCAGCCCGCCTCCAGTGGTGTCGCGACAGGCGTGAATGGAGGGAAGAATGGAGACGTGTCGTCTTCAGCGATGAGAGTCGCTTCTGCCTTGGTGCCAATGATGGTCGTATGCGTGTTTGGCGCCGTGCAGGTGAGCGCCACAATCAGGACTGCATACGACCGAGGCACACAGGGCCAACACCCGGCATCATGGTGTGGGGAGCGATCTCCTACACTGGCCGTACACCACTGGCGATCGTCGAGGGGACACTGAATAGTGCACGGTACATCCAAACCGTCATCGAACCCATCGTTCTACCATTCCTAGACCGGCAAGGGAACTTGCTGTTCCAACAGGACAATGCACGTCCGCATGTATCCCGTGCCACCCAACGTGCTCTAGAAGGTGTAAGTCAACTACCCTGGCCAGCAAGATCTCCGGATCTGTCCCCCATTGAGCATGTTTGGGACTGGATGAAGCGTCGTCTCACGCGGTCTGCACGTCCGGCACGAACGCTGGTCCAACTGAGGCGCCAGGTGGAAATGGCATGGCAAGCCGTTCCACAGGACTACATCCAGCATCTCTACGATCGTCTCCATGGGAGAATAGCAGCCTGCATTGCTGCGAAAGGTGGATATACACTGTACTAGTGCCGACATTGTGCATGCTCTGTTGCCTGTGTCTATGTGCCTGTGGTTCTGTCAGTGTGATCATGTGATGTATCTGACCCCAGGAATGTGTCAATAAAGTTTCCCCTTCCTGGGACAATGAATTCACGGTGTTCTTATTTCAATTTCCAGGAGTGTATAACAGGTAGCAGACGACAGCAGTACGAGGCTCAACACGGCGTTTCTGTGCTATACATACAATTCAGAATTCGAATATTATGTGTCAGAACAACTCAGCGACCGTTCATTCTGCAGCCTGCAGGCATGGGAATGCATTCTACAATTTTTTACGCAGACTACGAGCAAGACTCGGGCGCCGTCCCGCTGCCCGACACCTACTCGAGTTCTCTCTCTTTGTTTCTGTGGTGGCGCTGGTCGTTGACGAAGTCTGTGGCCTTCCTGCAAACATAGCCTTTTCGTTCCCGGTTCTATAACGTACGTATACGCTTCGGCCTAAATGTTTTTGTGACACGTGTACTTAATATTCCATAATTTATGGTTCAAATCGCTCTAAGCACTGCGGGACGTCTGAGGTTATCAGTCCCCTAGACTTAGAACTACTTAAACCCAACTAACCTAAGGACATCAGACACATCGATGCCCGAGGCAGGATTCGAACCTGCGGCCGTAGCAGCAGCGCGGCTCCGGACTGAAGCGCCGAGAACCGCTCGGCCACAGCGGCCGGCCATGATTTATGGAAAGAAGGTATCTAATACCCGAAGATCTATGCTTACCGATATAATGTTGATAATTACAGGCCGAGCGTTATCGTACGAGTGTTTACTGTGTACAACAACGACCAAATGTAAAAAAATGGCTCAAATGGCTCTGAGCACTATGGGACTCAACTGCTGTGGTCATTAGTCCCCTAGAACTTAGAACTACTTAAACCTAACTAACCTAAGGACATCACACACACTCATGCCCGAGGCAGGATTCGAACCTGCGACCGTAGCAGCAGCGCGGCTCCGGACTGGAGCGCCTAGAACCGCACGGCCACCGCGGCCGGCCAAAATGTAAAAGGAAGAAAGGTAATAAATTAAAGTTCCACTGTAATCAGCAGTAATTTGTATGCCGAAAGAATGAATTAGGTTGCAGAATGAAAACGGTCGCCAGCTCCAAAACGAGCAAAAGTTAAATTCGGTAAATGACTAATGGGATTGGAATTACGAAAACACTGGACATGAATAATAGTACGACAGCTGAACGAAATGTACTCGCACGAGCTCACATGTGGAAAACACGTGCAACACAATCACTAAAAACGTGAAGTTGGACTGCATTGATGTTAACTGTAATTATAAAAACCAATAATAAGCAACGGCTGGCAACGCATCACAGATACTGCACTGTATTACGTAACTCACTGCATGCTATCCGGATGTATGCATAATCATGGCCAAATCTAATTTCTGTTCTTTACTGATTATTCATTCTGGTACGTGGGAAGAAGGGAAAGCAGGAAAAGGTGTGGAAGGGGCCTAATCAGTTACCATTGGTTGCACAGAAAACACATACACTTTATTTTTAAAAAAATACACTCCTGGAAATTGAAATAAGAACACCGTGAATTCATTGTCCCAGGAAGGGGAAACTTTATTAACACATTCCTGGGGTCAGATACATCACATGATCACACTGACAGAACCACAGGCACATAGACACAGGCAACAGAGCATGCACAATGTCGGCACTAGTACAGTGTATATCCACCTTTCGCAGCAATGCAGGCTGCTATTCTCCCATGGAGACGATCGTAGAGATGCTGGATGTAGTCCTGTGGAACGGCTTGCCATGCCATTTCCACCTGGCGCCTCAGTTGGACCAGCGTTCGTGCTGGACGTGCAGACCGCGTGAGACGACGCTTCATCCAGTCCCAAACATGCTCAATGGGGGACAGATCCGGAGATCTTGCTGGCCAGGGTAGTTGACTTACACCTTCTAGAGCACGTTGGGTGGCACGGGATACATGCGGACGTGCATTGTCCTGTTCGAACAGCAAGTTCCCTTGCCGGTCTAGGAATGGTAGAACGATGGGTTCGATGACGGTTTGGATGTACCGTGCACTATTCAGTGTCCCCTCGACGATCACCAGTGGTGTACGGCCAGTGTAGGAGATCGCTCCCCACACCATCATGCCGGGTGTTGGCCCTGTGTGCCTCGGTCGTATGCAGTCCCGATTGTGGCGCTCACCTGCACGGCGCCAAACACGCATACGACCATCATTGGCACCAAGGCAGAAGCGACTCTCATCGCTGAAGACGACACGTCTCCATTCGTCCCTCCATTCACGCCTGTCGCGACACCACTGGAGGCGGGCTGCACGATGTTGGGGCGTGAGCGGAAGACGGCCTAACGGTGTGCGGGACCGTAGCCCAGCTTCATGGAGACGGTTGCGAATGGTCCTCGCCGATACCCCAGGAGCAACAGTGTCCCTAATTTGCTGGGAAGTGGCGGTGCGGTCCCCTACGGCACTGCGTAGGATCCTACGGTCTTGGCGTGCATCCGTGCGTCGCTGCGGTCCGGTCCCAGGTCGACGGGCACGTGCACCTTCCGCCGACCACTGGCGACAACATCGATGTACTGTGGAGACCTCACGCCCCACGTGTTGAGCCTCCCGCATGCCCACTATACGCCCTCGCTCGAAGTCCGTCAACTGCACATACGGTTCACGTCCACGCTGTCGCGGCATGCTACCAGTGTTAAAGACTGCGATGGAGCTCCGTATGCCACGGCAAACTGGCTGACACTGACGGCGGCGGTGCACAAATGCTGCGCAGCTAGCGCCATTCGACGGCCAACACCGCGGTTCCTGGTGTGTCCGCTGTGCCGTGCGTGTGGTCATTGCTTGTACAGCCCTCTCGCAGTGTCCGGAGCAAGTATGGTGGGTCTGACACACCGGTGTCAATGTGTTCTTTTTTCCATTTCCAGGAGTGTAACTCTCAACAATAACTTTTAAAAATTTTGCTGCACTGACGGCTGAAGGCCTTACTAAGAAGGAATTCCAAATTTTCTATCAGCTGATGGCCACACGCAACTTAAGAATACTCAACAGCTGAAGACCTGAATTACAAGTGAGGAAGGCAGTTACACGTTAACAAATACTAAGATATTTCTTCTTAAACAGCCAATAAACTGTGACAAGCTACAGTAATGGCAGAAGGCCTTCTTAAAAAGACAGCTAAAACACCAACCAACAATCTTACAAATGCACCTAACGTCTCATCACCAGTACAACGATTGAATATTTCAGGCAAGGCCGAAGTGGCAGAAAGCACTGCGTCTTCAAAATCCGGAGTTTAGAACGACCAGAAGCAACAGGGAAACACTACGAGCAACATATGAGGCTTGTTTTTTAAAGTAAGGGCCGTTTTTATTTTGAAAAAAAGATACAAATACTTTTGTAAAAAAACTTTTATTTTCTGATTCTACACACTTTTACCTATTTTTCTACATAGTTGCCTTGTTTATTTAAGCACTTGTCATACCGTACAACTAAGTTTTTAATTCTCTCTTCAAAGAATTCGGCCGCCTGCTCCGACAGCCAAGAGTTCACGGCCGCTTTCACTTCATCGTCGTCATTGAAGCGCTGCCCGCCAAGATGGTGTTTCGGGTACCGGAAAAGGTGAAAATCGCTAGGAGCCAGGCTGGGGCTGTATGGTGCACGGTCCAAAACTTCCCAGCCAAAAGAATCAATCAAATCCCGAGTCTTTTGAGAGGTGTGAGGCCTAGCGTTATCGTGCAGGAGCAAAACTTCTTTTGTCAGCATGCCGCGCCTTTTGTTTTGAATTGCTCTGCGGAGCTTCTTTAGAGTTGCACAGTAGGCATCTGAGTTGATTGTCGTTCCTCGTGGCATAAAGTCCACTAGCAAAACAGCGCGCCGGCCCCAGAACACAGTTGCCATAATCTTGCGCTTTGACAGCGTCTGTTTGGCTTTGACCTTGACGGGTGAGGTTGTGTGTCGCCATTCCATCGATTGTCGCTTGCTTTCGGGAGTGATCTGGGATACCCATGTTTCATCTCCAGTGACAATTTGACTCAACATGTCAAAAAGTCCATTGAAGTGGCAAATCTCTTCCGTTTGTGGTCCTCTGTGAGGAGTCTGGGTACCCACCGAGTTTCTTAAAGTTTAGGTTTTCAGACACAATTTTGTACAAAACCGATTTTGAAACTTGTGGAAATTCCAAAGAAAGAGTGGAAATAGTGAATCTTCTGTCCTTACGAATCTTTGTTTCGACTGCAGCCACCAAATCATCAGTGATCACAGAGGGCCGGCCTGAGCGTTCTTCGTCATGGACGTTTAGACGGCCATTTTTAAATTCTCTAACCCATGGACGCACTTTACCTTCACTCATTGCATTCGAGCCATAAACTTCTGTTAACTGACGATGAATTTCTGCAGCTGATAGGCTTCTCGCGGTCAAAAAACGTATCACTGACCGTATCTCACACGCGGCGGGCGATTCAATAATCGTAAACATTATCAAGTAGCACAGCGATGCGTACACGTCAGCTACAGAGCTGCAACTTGCGTCAGTGTGAACGGGAAGGATGCCGGCAAGTGGCGCGGTGGCTTGCGGCGTCCGCGCGAACTACGGGACTATACGCGCGAACGGCCCTTACTTAAAAAACAACCCTCGTAGAACAACACCAACCGACCGACAAATCAAGCAGGAAAAACAACACTCCACTTGCTGCGAGCAGCAACGCATCAACAAACCGCGAGAACTCACCATAGTGGACGATTCACTACTGAATTTGTGTGCCTCCACTCAAAGGAGTTCGGTGGACAACGATGCTGTAGCCATTGCAACTACAGCCCCTCGATCCGGCATAGCCTGTGTGCCGCCAACAGTCTCAGAATGGCCTGGTGCTGCGCGAACCTCGTTGCTCCCCCATCCAAAACGAACCTCCTCCTGCCCCCGTCCGAACTGGTCTGCGTTCCCAACTCAACTTCAAACGTCCTGGGTTCGATCGTCGGCTACAGCCCATCTATCCGGCAGTGCCTGCACGCCGCCAGCGGTCCCAGCCTGCCCGCGCGCTGCGGACCTCCTCGCTGCTCCGCCCGAAGCTGAACTACCGACACCAGAACGCAGGCAGCATTTAAATAACTGCACATTAAAAACCACACAAGATACACACGGATCCGCGAAGACAACTCCACAATGTCTCAAACAATTGTAAAACCAGTCACTGTGATACAACACAGACGAATTATAAGTTGACACCAACACAGAGAAGCCAGAAGCGGTCGGAAAACCAAATGCACGTCGTCCGCTGCGATGATCGACCGAACGACCAACTAACAGTCGTCCCTGCTCAAGTCAGACATGGGAAAGATCCCAGTATAAATCGTCGACTCACAACTTATTGCCATGATGGCACTTCGACAGGCGGACATACACACACACACAGGTGAAAGTTGCACTACTGGAATATCACGGTCCATTCAACTAAAACTCTCTGAATCCGGTCCTTGACGTGGTCGTACACTCTCGCGACCACATCCTTCCGTCAGACGGTGCTTGTGTGTCGCCAGCGGTCGGGCGAGTACTGGCTGTCCACACCTCACTGGTGCTCCATCCCAACTCCCCTCTTGGACACATGACGATCCGAAAATAGTAGTGGCCGCTCCAAATTTGGTGCCATAGTTCGCGCTATCGATAAGCGCTGCTGCTGCCACTCACGGACAGACAAGGCGAGCAAACATAGTGGCGCCATTGAACACACTAAGAAAGGAAGACGCCACTATCGCTATTACGAGGTGCATTCAAGTTCTAAGGCCTCCGATTTTTTTTTCTCCGGACTGGAAAGAGATAGAAACATGCGCATTGTTTTAAAATGAGGCTGCGTTCATTGTCAATACGCCCCAGAGATGGCAGCACCGTACGGCAGATGGAATTTTACCGCCAGCGGCGAGAATGAGAACTGTTTTAAATACTTAAAATGGCGACGTTTTCCTTACTTGAACAGTGTGCAATCATTCGTTTTCTGAATTTGCGTGGTGTGAAACCAATTGAAATTCATCGACAGTTGAAGGAGACATGTGGTGATGGAGTTATGGATGTGTCGAAAGTGCGTTCGTGGGTGCGACAGTTTAATGAAGGCAGAACATCGTGTGACAACAAACCGAAACAACCTCGGGCTCGCACAAGCCGGTCTGACGACATGATCGAGAAAGTGGAGAGAATTGTTTTGGGGGATCGCTGAATGACTGTTGAACAGATCGCCTCCCAAGTTGGCATTTCTGTGGGTTCTGTGCACACAATCGTTCATGACGACCTGAAAATGCGAAAAGTGTCATCCAGGTGGGTGCCACGAATGCTGACGGACGGCCACACAGCTGCCCGTGTGGCATGTTGCCAAGCAATGTTGACGCGCAACGACGGCACGAATGGGACTTTCTTTTCGTCGGTTGTGACAATGGATGAGATGTGGATGCCATTTTTCAATCCAGAAACAAAGCGCCAGTCAGCTCAATGGAAGCACACAGATTCACCGCCACCAAAAAAATTTCGGGTAACCGCCAGTGCTGAAAAAATGATGGTGTCCATGTTCTGTGACAGCGAGGGCGTAATCCTTACCCATTGCGTTCCAAAGGGCACTACGGTAACAGGTGCATCCTACGAAAATGCTTTGAAGAACAAATTCCTTCCTGCACTGTAACAAAAACGCCCAGGAAGGGCTGCGCGTGTGCTGTTTCACCAAGACAACATACCCGCACATCGAGCTAACATTACGCAACAGTTTCTTCGTGATAACAACTTCGAAGTGATTCCTCATGCTCCCTACTCACCTGACCTGGCTCCTAGTGACTTTTGGCTTTTTCCAACAATGAAAGACACTCTCCGTGGCCGCACATTCGCCAGCCGTGCTGCTATAGCCTCAGCGATTTTCCAGTGGTCAAAACACACTCCTAAAGAAGCCTTCGTCGCTGCCATGGAATCATGGCGTCAGCGTTGTGAAAAATGTGTACGTCTGCAGGGCGATTACGTCGAGAAGTAACGCCAGTTTCATCGATTTCGGGTGAGTACTTAATTAGAAAAAAAATCGGAGGCCTTAGAACTTGAATGCACCTCGTACAAGATGGCAGGCTATGAACGGCATCAAATGCCAGCCGCACATGGCTCACATTCATTACAACAACTATTTCATAACACTAATATACGCAGACGTATTCACATAATATCATTTACAGAAAGCAACATACAACCATAAAATTACTTTAACTAGAAGAGAGTCGACATAATTTACTAATTGAAATACGAACTGCATTTCAATCACTTTTGTTTGAACTAGTTGTCAGCAGTAGTAGTTCAAGACTACACAAACAACTGCAGTTACTACTGCTTTTTATTACAATAATTAATTGTTTGAGAATGGACTAAAAAATTAACTGCTTCTGTTACATTTTAACTAAGTCTTTCACTTGTGCATTTCTCAGAATTTGTAGTGAGAGAATAATACCCTGTCAGAATTTATGGTGAGAGTATACTTCCCAAATGATCAATAACGATCTGGTTGGGTAGGGTTGTTTGGGGGAAGAGACCAAATAGCGAGGTCATCGGTCTCATCGCATTAGGGAAGGATGGGGAAGGAAGTCGGCCATGCCTTATCAAAGGAACCATCCCGGCATTTGCATGGAGCGATTTAGGGAAATCATGGAACACCTAAATCAGGATGGTCAGACGCGGGATTGAACCGTCGTCCTCCCGAATGAGGGTCCAGTGTGCTAACCACTGCACCACCTCTCTCAGTAACGACCTAGGTCAATAAGTATCACTCCCCACGCTTATGCTTTGACTAAACACACTCTAATGTTTCAAAAAAATTACTGTTACGTTGTCGTGTCCGCTACACACCTATAAAAATGCTCGCTGGATATTACTTTGCGTGGTGTTGCTTTGGTGGGATGTAATGTTTACGCTGAGGTTGCAAAGGTCGTAAGATAGCGCTATGCACAGAAAGAGTGGTGGTAGCATCGCGAACACAAGATACACAATGGCATGGCGCTGGCATAGCTGTGGTTTGTACGCAGGTGATTCTTGTGAAAAGGTGCCACGTCATTTTGGCTGCACACCGGGAATTAAACTCTGAACACAGAATGATAGTTGGAGCTAGACGCATGGGCCATTTCATTTCGGAATATTCCGCGATCCGCATTGTCAAGATATGCCAAGAATACCAAATACAACGTAATGGCCGACGGTCTTCACTTAACGACCGAGAGCAGCGGCGTTCGCGTGTTGTCAGTGCTAACAGACAAGCAACACCGCGTATAATAACCGCAGAAATCTGTATGTGACGCATCCGTTAACACAGTGCGGAGAAATTTGGCTATGGCAGCAGTCGCCCAACGTGAGTGCCTTTGCTAACAATACAACATCGCCTGCAGCGGCTCTCCTGGACTCTTGGCCATACCTGTTGGACCCTAGACGACTGGAAAACCGTGGCCTGGTCAGATGTGTTCCGATTTCCCTTGGTTGGGTTCGAGTGCGGAGCAGACTGCACGGAGCCATGGACCCAGGTTGTCAACAAGGCACTGTGCAAGCTGCTGGTGGCTGCGTAATGGTGTGGGTTGTGTTTACATGGAATGGACTGGGCCCTGTGGTCAAACTGAACCAATCATTTACTGTAGTAGACCATTTTCAACCATTCATGGAGTTCATGTTCCCACAGACGATGGAATTCTTATGGATGACAGAGCAGCCCGTCGCAAGGGCCACAATTGTTAGCATTTGGTTTGAAGAGCATTCTGGACAATTCGAGAGAATGATTTGGCCAACCATTTCGCCCAAAATGAATCCCATCCAAAATTTATGGGACATAAACGAGATCCCAGTTCCTGCACAAAATCTTGCACCTCCAACACTTTCGCAACTATGGACATCTATAAAGGTAGCATGGTGCAATATTTCTGCAGAGGACTTCCGACGATTTGTTCAATTCATGCTGCGTCGATGTGCTGCACTAAAACATGACACCACATCTATGTTTCTTCAGTTCCCTAATATCCCTGGGACGTATGAAACTATACATCACAAGAATGTTTATTAACGTTTCTCTCGTAACATACAGATATTTACTGAATAATGTTGTTTTCCTTCCAGAGCAAAAACGACTAGTAAACAGTATAAAACCTGACCTTTTGCAGAAAGACGTCTTATATCAACTCAGTAGTGAAGTTTTCTTCGCTGCGTTTCCAGTCAAATTAGTGAATGTGGAACCTTGCAAACATATATGGAATGCAATACCTACGTTATTTAATGTAGAAAATGAGTCACAGTGCTATAGCAGTTTACGTGGAAAATTACGTGCGCTCAGATACTGAGATTCGTTCCAGAACCACTGTCATAAAGAGGAGATGCATCCAGTACATCGCTCGGTGTCAGAGTATGGCAACAATCCTAATATTTAATTGCAGTTACACCAAACTGATTTGAACAAGATGGCGGCAACATACCTATGGAAAGTTCTGAGAAAGCAAGAGTTCAAAGACAAGTTGAAGCAGACTAACCATCTCTGGTGGGGATGCTGTCCCTCATCCGCCACTGTGGCATTAGGACATCTCCAGACCAGTAGCTGTAGGAGACAGAAAATTCCAGCCATTTCCTAAAAAGTTCTGTAAATAAACAAATAAACTATATTCTATACACTGCCTTGAATCCCCTAAGTTGTTTAAATAAACAATATACCAGACATTGTCTAAATTGGTTAAGCAATATTCCATATACAGCAATTGATTTCCAGACGAATTCTTTAACTATATAAATAAACTGTATTCCACACACTGCCGTAAATAATTAAATAATATTCTATACATTGTCTAAAGTTTTTAAACAATATTCCAAACACTGCAACCTAATTCCCTCCAAATGACCAATCAACTGAGTCTTTTTCATGCGAATTTCTGGGAGGGAGGATGGGAGGGCAGGAGATTTACCATGGGGGATAGGTTAATTAATTGATCAATTTAATTAAGTAGTCAATCAAACTGATAAGAGTGAGAGGGGCTATTCCAATAACTCAGACCTGAAAGTGTACCTGTAGCAGCGAGAGGAGAGTTTTCTTGAGGTGTGGGGGGGAGGGGTAGGGGGAACAATAGGTTAAGTACCTGTCAATCAAAAGGAAGGATCCTTTTAGCAGAACAATAGGTTAAGTACCTGTCAATCAAAGGAGAACAATAGGACTGTCCCTGAGTGCATATCTGCCTGTACTGTAGGCAACCCGCACTAACAAAATGCGCTGATGCCGGCCTTGCCCTACTACTTGCATCCAGCTCCAACTACCATTCTGCGATCAGAGCCTATGAATTCCGTCGCGCGACCATAACTACGCCGGTAACCTCTTCACATGAATCACCTGAGTAGACAGCTCTGGCAATGCACTACCCTTTTATACCTCCTGTACATGATACTGTGGCCATTTGTTTATGTGCAATCCGCTATCCGATGCATTTTGTCACCTTAATGTAATGCATTAATTTAGCGAAATGTGTAATAACCTCGATACATATGTGGTGTGAAGTGCCGCTCCACAATGTGACTGCTGGCTCTTGAGCAGAAAACTTTTATGATCACTGCAATAGACACCCCACATTAGTGTTTTGCTTCCTGATACGACCAGTTTGTTTATGGTATGTTGCTGGTTACGGAATGGACATCACTTATCATTTCTCGTGGTCAATCGAAGTGATTTGCTTATGAGACACCCCGCTTATGTGCAGGAGGGGTCAGATAGTTTAAATTGCGGAAAGGGGCCAAAATAAGCGGTTGTCAGTTACACTCGAACATACAACTTTATTATTTGATCAAACATTACAAGAGCCCAAAAATATTTTTTTAAACACACAGCTTTAATCTTTGGGACTTAATTACTCGATGAAAGCCACTTTAATTTAAAAATGGCTGAAGGCCAATAACTTAAAACGCAAGCATAATCAGAAATTTAAAAGGCAAGCCTTATCTTAAAACAGTTGTTTACTTAGGCTGAAGTAATCAAGTTCAATTCAAATCGGCTGACGGCCTAGCACTTAAAACTCCATAACATTAATTTTTTTAAATACAAAAGGCCTTACGTGAAACAGTTCTTTAATTTAGGCTGAAGGCCTTAAGAGCAAACAACTCAAACTCTAAATCAGCTGAGGGTCCAAGACTTAAAAATAAACAAATTAAAAATTTTAAAATGTCAAAGGGCTTAAGTGAAACAGTACTTTACAGTATACTGAAGGCCTTCAGAGCAAAGCAACTCGAATGTAAAACAAATATCAGCTGGAAGCCATACAAGTAGTACAAACAACAAGAACAATTTTTTAAAAAAATAGTGCAGTACACCCAAAGGCGCTCAGGTGTTCTAGGGTCGGCCTGGAAATCAAACACTAATGCTCGCTTAGGTGAGACAGGCAGTCGGCCCAACCATGCTCAATCCACTAGGAACCCAACCGACAGACAGTCAACAGACCAATGATCGAGATCAGTTCCGCTCTACACTTGCACCAAAACTCAAACGATGCTAACAGCGGAGACTGGAACAACCACCTGAATAAGCGGTCGACATCCCAAATACACGTCGTCTAGTGAGACGACCGACCAAACGCCAAAGCAAGGTCGTTGCCACTCAAACGTGTGTGTCGGCAATCATAGGCGAGTGATGGCTATCCTGTCCTTCCTCCCTAATAATTTCGTGTGACTAGGGCCTCCCGTCAGGTAGACCGTTCGACTGGTGCAAGTCTTTCGATTGGACGCCACTTCGGCGACTTGCGCGTCGATGGGGATGAAATGATGATGATGATTAGGACAAGACAACACCCAGTCCCTGAGTGGAGAAAATCTCAGACCCAGCCGGGAATCGAACCCAGGCCCTCAGGATTAACAGTCTGTTGCGCTGACCACTCAGCTACTGGGGGCGGACTCCTTCCTCGTTGCTCCACACCAACCGACCAGAGCCAGTACGCCGACAACCTTCAAGTAACTTGTCAGTCAAACCACATAAACTACACAAAGTTTCACTAAGAACTAGACAATGCGAACGGCAGTCACTGAGCAAAACAAGGACGTATCACGAGTTCGCACACACAGCCAACCCATAAGCGATCACCGGCCAAATATATGTCATCTGAGAAGACGACCGACCGACGATCAACCAAAGTCGTCCCCACTCAAATCATGTGTGTCGGCAATCATAGGCGAGTGATGGCTATCCGCGCCTCCCTGGCACTGCATGCCCCACTGGTGATACGACACGACTGCGCCAACCGACGAACTGATACACATCAGCACGGAGACGGCACTAAAATAACTGGGCAGGCTACACACAATTTCTCGAAACACTTGGACCAAGAACACGACCAAAGCCAAAACCAGTGACTGTGCAATCACCAGGACGAACCACAAGTTGAGACACACACTGCCAAACCATAAGCGATCGGCGAGCAAATACACGTTGTCCATTAAGACGACCAACCAACGATCAACCAATAGTCGGGCGAATCTTGGCTATTTGAACCTCACTGCCGCTCCATTCCGACCGAACTTCTGCCGCGTCCCAACTGTCCGACTGAAAGGTCCGAACTCCACTGCTGTCGCGTTCCAACTGACTTCATTTCCTGGTCAATTACTTGTGTCACTGAGTTGCTGCCTTGCCTGACCGTGAGCGACAGCAGCAGCTCTTATCGATATAGGCCCTCTAGTATTATCTTTGCTGGACTGCTATTACTATCTGGTAGTTGTGTGTCGTCCAATGAGCTGGCGCGTTCCATCAGACTTCATTGCCTGGTCCGAACTCCACTGCTGGCACGTTCCATCAGACTTCATTTCCTGGTTTGAACTCCACTGCTGGCGCGTTCCATCAGACTTCATTGCCTGGTCCAAACTCCACTGCTGGCGCGTTCCATCAGACTTCATTGCCCGGTTCGAACTCCACTGCTGGCGCATTCCAACTGACTTCATTGCCCGGTCCGAACTCCACTGCTGGCGCGTTCCAACTGACTTCATTGCAAGGTCCAAACTGCACTGCTGGGGGGTTCCAACTGACTTCATTGCCCGGTCCGAACTCCACTGCTGGCGTGTTCCAACACACTTCATTGCCTGGTCCGAACTCCACTGCTGGCGCGTTCCAACTGACTTCATTGCCTGGTCCGAACTCCACTGATGGCGTGTTCCAACAGACTTCATTGCCCGGTCCAAACTCCACTGCTGGCGCGTTCCAACTGACTTCATTGCCTGGTCTGAACTCCACTGCTGGCACGTTCCAACTGACTTCATTGCCTGGTCAGAACTCCACTGATGGCGTGTTCCAACTGTCTTCATTGCCTGGTCCAAACTGCACTGCTGGGGCTTTCCAACTGACGTTCCAATTGACAAGCTGGTCCGAACTCCACTGCTGGCGCATCCCAACGGTCCGACTGCCAGGTCCGAACTCCACTGCTGGCGCGTTCCAACTGACTTCATTGCCCAGTCCAAACTCCACTGCTGGCGCGTTACAACTGACTTCATTGCCAGTTGAAACTCAACTGCTGGCGCATTCCAACTGACTTCATTGCCTGGTCCGAACTCCACTGCTGGCGTGTTCCAACAGAGTTCATTGCCCGGTCCGAACTCCACTGCTGGCGCGTTCCAACTGACTTCATTGCCTGGTCCAAACTGCACTGCTGGGGCGTTCCAACTGACTTCATTGCCTGGTGCGAACTCCACTACTGGCGCGTTGCAACTGACTTCATTGCCCGGTTCAAACTCCGCTGCTGGCGCGTTCCAACTGACTTCATTGCCCGGTCCGAACTCCACTGCTGGCGCATTGCAACTGACTTCATTGCCTGGTCCAAACTCCACTGCTGAGGCGTTCCAACTGACTTCATTGCCTGGTCCGAACTCCACTGCTGGCGCGTTCCAACTGACTTCATTGCCTGGTCCAAACTGCATTGCTGGGGCGTTCCAACTGACTGCATTGCCTGGTCCGAACTCCACTGCTGGCGCGTTCCAACTGACTTCATTGCCCGGTTCAAACTCCGCTGCTGGCGCGTTCCAACTGACTTCATTGCCCGGTCCGAACTCCACTGCTTGCACGTTCCAACTGACTTCATTGCCTGGTCCAAACTCCACTGCTGAGGCGTTCCAACTGACTTCATTGCCTGGTGCGAACTCCACTGCTGGCGCGTTCCAACTGACTTCATTGCCCGGTTCGAACTCCACTGCTGGCGCATTTCAACTGACTTCATTGCCTGGTCCGACCTCCATTGCTGGTGCGTTCCAACTGACTTCATTGCCTGGTCCGAATTGCACTGCTGGTGCGTTCCAACTGACTTCATTGCCTGGTCCGAATTGCACTGCTGGTGCGTTCCAACTCACTGGTCGACACACGACGACCAGGAAGTAATAGCATTCAAGCAGAGATAATACGTCAGGGCCTATATCGATAAGCGCTGCTGCTGCCGCTCACGGGCAGGCAACACAGCAACTCAGTGACACCAATAATTGAAAATTAACATAACGAGGCGGCCGTACGGTAAAAAGAGGATGTTAAATAAGAGATGTCACGAACACTAGCAATGCACGGCTCAGCTTCGTTTGAGACTAAAATGTACAAGTCAAATTAACGTAAAATACGAGAGGAGCTGAGAACGGTTCACAAGTGTGAGGAGCTAATTTAAAGAGACGCTAGAGGGAGGATCACTCGCGCACTGCCTGTCTTTAGTTCATAATTATCTCGCCGCTCGGACGAAAGGAAGGTGTTAACTACACGTCGTGTCGCCGTCGCACACGCCATCACAGGAAAAACAGCCAATCGGGAGGCTAGTACCGACGGGCTATAATCCGCCTTATTGTTTTACACCGACAGCGGCATTAAATTCCGCTCCTGCGATAAATGTCCCTCGCTGCATACATAATTAAGCCTGCCGCCGTTTTATCCTCTCGCCGTTTCAGCTTTACGTTTCTCGTTAAACATGCCAGAATTTTTTTATGCGCGATCGTGTTGTACATGGCCTTTATTAGTCCAGCGGAAACTGAAGTAAAAAAAAAAAAAGTAGATATACGTGCATATTAGTTCTGTTGGCGAATTAATTTTTGGAGTATCGCTAGATTTTGTGCAGCTTATTGTTATGTGCATAGCTTTTTGCACTCTTCGTGCTGTAATTGGGGCCTAACTATTCTCTTGTATGGGAATAAATTATTTTGCGGGATAAAAACGTGTAAGCTGCCCACTCCGCAGAACACGACGCTAGACAAAGGTGGCTATACTTAACGCAACGAGTGGAAAATAACTGGTTTTGCACGAGCGCCGCAGAAAATTGAATTTGCACTATGACGCTATTCGTGGCTGATAATTTGGGACACAGACACAGTGCTAAATTCTCCTGTGCTAAATTCTCCTGTGCTTAAGGCCTGTAGGATGGTACCATCATCGTTCACGTTTTCTGAGTCTTCAGTCGTCTTCTTCTCCGTTTGACGCGGCTCGCCACCAATTCGTCTCGTGTGCCAGCCTCTTCACCTCAATGTAGCAGTTGTACCAAGTGTCCTCAGTTATTTGTCGTTTGATGATAAAAAATTAAGTTTATCAACAGGAGCCAGATTTTGTTCCATTAATATTGACTATCATATAATGTCTATATTTTTCTGCACCCCTCTGTCATTTCGTCGGGCATGGGTGTGTGTGTTTGTCCTTAGGATAATTTAGGTTACGTAGTGTGTAAGCTTAGGGACTGATGACCTTAGCAGTTAAGTCCCATAAGATTTCACACACATCTGAACTCTTTTTTTTGTCATTTCGTCGGCGGAACTCACCGATATCTTCAAGTGCAGCGAACACGCTGCTCAGGCTGTGACCACCAAAGTCCGCTATATATGACAGTGTAAGGTGCGTGAAGCGCACTTTGAATAAGAAAATGCTATCTGACATTGAAGTCAAAGTAAAAGATTGGCTCGCCACCAACTCTAGCCACACGACAAATAAGAGGTTGGGCGGAGTCGAAAAATTACTTGATTTATTCGTAAGAAAAACTCATAAAAGAACATTCATTATCAAGTCATTCATAAAGAATGGGATGTAACTATTACTATGATCCAAGCATTGTTCACGTGAATCAAATATTAAAGTAAAGAAAAGACTGCGTGAACACTGTGCATAAGAGCAGCTTGCAGCAACATCCTTGAAAACAGATCTATTCTAAAGCATTTGTTTTAAATAAAAAGGGAATACTAACTATTGGACCTGTGCACATGGAAATGCTATGGATGGGCTAGCAAGGGAACTAAAAGGTAAATGGCGTAGGTAACGGAGACGTAACATCGGTACACTGGATAAGGTTGGAGGTAAAATTACTTATCCCTTAAAACATTGATGTAAGGCATCTATACGACTGCTGTTGCGGGGTAACTAAGTACAATTGCTCGTTATACGTTTCACAACGGACTCGTGTGCCCACGTGGTTCGCGGAGACACAATTTCTACGTACCGTGGCCAAATTTTAGTAACATCAAAACACGCAGTCACGAACTATTAACGTTTTACAGAGGACACATTTGAATAGACAAAGGATAATGGCAGAGGGCCAACAAACTCTAATATTAACTCACGTGGATGATTTCCAACGGACATAGAGTCATGAGATAAGGAAATTCACAAAGGGGCAAAAATTACCAAGACTTGGAAAAGATTAGAATGTATACACATGCAGTTGCAGGCACACCAACATTCACGCTGAACCGAGATCGCTTCAACATACGCAACACGTTTGTGCTACGTTATTCTTATGGATTAAATTCAAGTCTGAAAGACTGCAAAAGCCTTGCATACCTTACTGCGACCCAGCAAAACAATCTTTATAAGTTGTTATGTACATAGTTCCGCGTAGTCAGCGCGTACACAATTTTCCCACTAGAGCGCGCCCCCCTAAGCACAACAGCGCAGGCGCAGCGCTTATCCATCTCCGCACTACGAGATGCCGCTGCCTTAGAGACGGACCAAATTCTGCTTCCGCCAATCCGCGTATTAATACGTAACGCAGCCAATGCGATTGCTGCTAATGTAGAAGCTTTTCTCCTCACGGATCACACTCGCGCAGTGATACATGAGCGCGCGAGGTATTATAACGAGTCTACAGATCTCTGATTAGTCAGTCTGCATTTGTCTGCACCAGTCTGTACCAGTCTGTCGAGTTCTACATTTGTCTGTACCAGTCTATAGTCAAGTTTCAGTCTGCACCTAATAAGATTACGATATTCCTGTACATAGCCATGAAGATAAATGTATAGACACTTTTGTCAAGTATCAGAGATATATATGTGAGAATACGATTAACGTACCAATACCAAAGGAACTTCAGATTGTCAATTGTAAATAGCATCCAGAACCAAGTTATGTAATTTTTATGCTTGTTATTATTTTAATAAACGTGTGTGAAAATTAATCAAGTTCTGTTTAAAGTTGGTTACCGTCAATCTGCTACTCTAAGCGTGGAAGTGGCATTTCTATCGTCTGACCTAATGGCAGAAGATAAACACGCCACGATAAGACCACGAGACATATTGCTGACACTTGCCTCCTTCGTTAGACCGACAAGTCAAACAATCTGATGGTCTGTGTACTGAAGGTCTTACAGTACGTACACCACATAAGTTGAAACGAGAGGCCAAAAACTAACAGCTCCCCTCTCGCTATGAGACAACGCGCCACGCGATTAAGTCAACTCACCCTTCTTCGAAGAGACTTATGCCACAGACCGTCGGCGAGCTGGAAGCAGACTGACCGTCTCACACTCTCCAACGTCTAACACGCGACCCCGCGGCCACCAACATAACACGGGTAACTTTCACACAAGGACAGCAAACCTCTTTGCCTACCTGAAAACTACAAGGGTTGGGCATTCTGTACCACCACCGCTGATTCTCTGCAGCAGACTATACCACCATATAGCAAAATGAAACACACCCACATTCATTCACTCACGCATGCCAGAGAGTTCTGTATCACTGGAAAGCAATTAAAATGATAATGAAAGGGGACTACAGGACCCTTTCAACAGTGTGAGGAGAAACTGCCCAAGCGAGAAAGCGCCAAGTTTCGGTGACCAATAGCACAGATATGCAGATCGGTAGCGAGAGAGACAGCTGCGCCACCTGTGGGGCGATGGACCACCAGCTTCGACGCACGCGCAGAGGCAGTGTCACTCACACTGCACATCAGCGCAATTTGCCGAAATACACGCCCTTGTTGGCGTCTGCCCCTCCTCATCGTTGGCAGCCGAATAATTATGTAGCCACCGCAGTGTCGTCCCTCGTACGAACGACAGTTCTTCTTTGTCTCTGTTGATCCATCATAGCCAGGCGACATCGGCTGGTAAGTAATATTCAGTCTCAATAAAATTCACCAACAGCCATAGTAATGCATATTCACGTGTTTAAGCCAAGTATTACGCACATTTATGCGATCGGAAATTCTCAGTAGCAGCCATGCTAGATGTACTTTTAACAATTAAGCATCAGCAAGAAGCTTTAGTGATGACATGAGGCAATGTTGTGCAACCTTAGTAGGGACAAGATCCGACTATTCGGGAGCAGGATCTTACAGTCTCAGACAGTGTTCCGAGACAAACTTTCGTCACAATGTCCGCAAACATGACGTCAGATCCGCCCAGCAACAGCGATCTGAACGCCCATTGGATGAAGGATTGGATGTATACAGGGTGTTACAAAAAGATACGGCCAAACTTTCAGGAAACATTCCTCGCACACAAATAAAGAAAAGATGTTATGTGGACATGTGTCCGGAAACGCTTAATTTCCATGTTAGAGCTCATTATAGTTTCGTCAGTATGTACTGTACTTCCTCGATTCACCGCCAGTTGGCCCAATTGAAGGAAGGTAATGTTGACTTCGGTGCTTGTGTTGACATGCGACTCATTGCTCTACAGTACTAGCATCAAGCACATCAGTACGTAGCATCAACAAGTTAGTGTTCATCACGAACGTGGTTTTGCAGTCAGTGCAATGTTTACAAATGCGGAGTTGGCAGATGCCCATATGATGTATGGATTAGCACGGGCAATAGCCGTGGCGCGATACGTTTCTATCGAGACAGATTTCCAGAACGAAGGTGTCCCGACAGGCAGACGTTCGAAGCAATTGATCGGCGTCTTAGGGAGCACGGAACATTCCAGCCTATGACTCGCGACTGAGGAAGACCTAGAACGACGAGGACGAGGCAATTCTTCGTGCAGTTGACGATAACCCTAATGTCAGCGTCAGAGAAGTTGCTGCTGTACAAGGTAACGTTGACCACGTCACTGTATGGAGAGTGCTACGGGAGAACCAGTTGTTTCCGTACCATGTACAGCGTGTGCAGGCACTATCAGCAGCTGATTGGCCTCCACGGGTACACTTCTGCGAACAATGTGTCAATCCTCATTTCAGTGCAAATGTTCTCTTTACGGATGAGGCTTCATTCCAACGTGATCAAATTGTAAATTTTCACAATCAACATGTGTGGGCTGACGAGAATCCGCACGCAATTGTGCAATCACGTCATCAACACAGATTTTCTGTGAACGTTTGAGCAGGCATTGTTGGTGATGTCTGGATTGTGCCCCATGTTCTTCCACGTACGCTCAATGGAGCACGTTATCATGATTTCATACGGGGTACTCTACCTGTGCTGCTAGAACATGTGCCTTTACAAGTACGACACAACATGTGGTTCATGCACGATGGAGCTCCTGCACATTTCAGTCGAAGTGTTCGTACGGTTCTCAATAACAGATTCGGTGACCGATGGATTGGTAGAGGCGGACCAATTCCATGGGCTCCACGCTCTCCTGACCTCAACCCTCTCGACTTTCATATATGGGAGCATTTTAAAGCTCTTGTCTACGCAACCCCAGTACCAAATGTAGAGACTCTTCGTTCTCGTATTGCGGACGGCTGTGATACAATACGCCATTCTCCAGGGCTGCATCAGCGCATCAGGGATTCCATGCGACGGAGGGTGGATGCATGTATCCTCGCTAACGGAGGACATTTTGAACATTTCCTGTAACGAAGTGTTTGAAGTCACGCTGGTAGGTTCTGCTGCTGTGTGTTTCCATTCCATGATTAATGTGATTTGAAGAGAAGTAATAAAATGAGCTCTAACATGGAAAGTAAGCGTTTCCGGACACATGTCCACATAACATATTTTCTTTCTTTGTGTGTGAGGAATGTTTCCTGACGTTTAGCCGTACCTTTTTGTAACACCCTATATATATATATATACTCCTGGAAATGGAAAAAAGAACACATTGACACCGGTGTGTCAGACCCACCATACTTGCTCCGGACACTGCGAGAGGGCTGTACAAGCAATGATCACACGCACGGCACAGCGGACACACCAGGAACTGCGGTGTTGGCCGTCGAATGGCGCTAGCTGCGCAGCATTTGTGCACCGCCGCCGTCAGTGTCAGCCAGTTTGCCGTGGCATACGGAGCTCCATCGCAGTCTTTAACACTGGTAGCATGCCGCGACAGCGTGGACGTGAACCGTATGTGCAGTTGACGGACTTTGAGCGAGGGCGTATAGTGGGCATGCGGGAGGCCGGGTGGACGTACCGCCGAATTGCTCAACACGTGGGGCGTGAGGTCTCCACAGTACATCGATGTTGTCGCCAGTGGTCGGCGGAAGGTGCACGTGCCCGTCGACCTGGGACCGGACCGCAGCGACGCACGGATGCACGCCAAGACCGTAGGATCCTACGCAGTGCCGTAGGGGACCGCACCGCCACTTCCCAGCAAATTAGGGACACTGTTGCTCCTGGGGTATCGGCGAGGACCATTCGCAACCGTCTCCATGAAGCTGGGCTACGGTCCCGCACACCGTTAGGCCGTCTTCCGCTCACGCCCCAACATCGTGCAGCCCGCCTCCAGTGGTGTCGCGACAGGCGTGAATGGAGGGACGAATGGAGACGTGTCTTCAGCGATGAGAGTCGCTTCTGCCTTGGTGCCAATGATGGTCGTATGCGTGTTTGGCGCCGTGCAGGTGAGCGCCACAATCAGGACTGCATACGACCGAGGCACACAAGGCCAACACCCGGCATCATGGTGTGTGGAGCGATCTCCTACACTGGCCGTACACCACTGGTCATCGTCGAGGGGACACTGAATAGTGCACGGTACATCCAAACCGTCATCGAACCCATCGTTCTACCATTCCTAGACCGGCAAGGGAACTTGCTGTTGCAACAGGACAATGCACGTCCGCATGTATCCCGTGCCACCCAACGTGCTCTGGAAGGTGTAAGTCAACTACCCTGGCCAGCAAGATCTCCGGATCTGTCCCCCATTGAGCATGTTTGGGACTGGATGAAGCGTCGTCTCACGCGGTCTGCACGTCCAGCACGAACGCTGGTCCAACTGAGGCGCCAGGTGGAAATGGCATGGCAAGCCGTTCCACAGGACTACATCCAGCATCTCTACGATCGTCTCCATGGGAGAATAGCAGCCTGCATTGCTGCGAAAGGTGGATATACACTGTACTAGTGCCGACATTGTGCATGCTCTGTTGCCTGTGTCTATGTGCCTGTGGTTCTGTCAGTGTGATCATGTGATGTATCTGACCCCAGGAATGTGTCAATAAAGTTTCCCCTTCCTGGGACAATGAATTCACGGTGTTCTTATTTCAATTTCCAGGAGTGCATATACAGGAAAAGAGAGAAGTGTCTTTATTGGCTGAGGGAGAAAGGGGGGTCTCTGTTGTCATTCAGGAAGACAGGGCGAGTCAGTCGCGAGGAGCCACGCAAAACGCACGGTCGAGTAACCGGGGCGGCTCTAAATAACGGTCGCGTGTACATATTTCAGCAGTTAAACAAGACATAAAGTGAAGTTATTAGTTATCAGAATGCCACGTGTCATGGGCAGTGCGTATCACTATGTAAAGTCAGTAAACTGTGTTAATGTGGTTGAAGGATCGAATATAACGGCGTAGTCCAGAGCCGCCTTATTGCAAATCCTAACTCTGTGATGTGTGTGAGACAGCAATTTCTGTATTACAACAAGTGTAGGACAAACGTTGTTGACAATTAACAAGTGGCATCCCTAAACACTCCACTTCACCAGGATCACCACCTACATGGAACCTGGCGACTGAGCGCTGCTACTGTGCGACGAGGGACTTACCGAAGGACCAAGATACCAGGTTAGTGAGAAGTACTTCCTTCTCGCTACAATGCCGCTGACGGTGTTGTGCCATGTACTTTAAGATATTTTATTTTATTGTGAAGACTACCAGTTCCGGCATTTCATTTTGCCATCTTCAGGCACCATACGCTTCTATCCAAATAAACGAACTTGTCGTTTATCGCCATAAATCACTGGATACCGTGAACTCGTTATACAATTGCTTCATACGAAAACGCGACCATTGTCTTACGTGGCGAGGTTCCGTGGTCCTTCAGCTAGTCCACCCCTGGATCCCATGTCGTTCTGAGCTGGTATCCTGTATCCCTGTTAAGCAGATTAGTCGAGCTGCGAATTTCCACTGCTCCTTTAATACCACTGTCCCAAAAAAATGGTTCAAATGGCTCTGAGCACTATGGGACTTAACATCTATGGTCATCAGTCCCTTGGAACTTAGAACTACTTAAACCTAAGTAACCTAAGGACAGCACACAACACCCAGCCATCACGAGGAAAATCCCTGACCCCGCCGGGAATCGAACCCGGGAACCCGGGCGTGGGAAGCGAGAACGCTACCGCACGACCACGAGATGCGGGCACCACCGTCCCAGTACGAAGGCGTCGAGGACAGAATTTCGGTGTGTTTTCTTTTTTTATTCCGTACAGTGTACCGTACTGAGGCAATGCTCGGCCGCTGCAGATTTCTCCAGCTGGTCCAGACAGGTGCGTAGTCGATGTGCAACGCGTCTGTCCTCCACGGTGCGACACGTTCGTCCAGCGTACAATATCCCGCAGCTACAGGAAATCTTACAGAACTGGTATCTCGTTAAACCAAGACCATCTTTCAAATCAAATGGTTCAAATGGCCCTAAGCACTATGGGACTTAACATCATAGGTCAGCAGTCCCCTAGAACTTAGAACTGCTTAAACCTAGCTAACCTAAGGACATCACACACATCCATGCCCGAGGCAGGGTTCGAACCTGCGACCGTAGCAGCAACGCGGTTCCGGACTAAAGCGCCTAGAACCGCACGGTCACAGGGGCTGGCTATGCGACTGCATAATTGATTCTGAGAATGCTCATCCCTATCTTGCGTCATTCCCGTTCCTTTTGAAAGTCTTGTAAAGACTAGACTGGCTCTTTTTGTGCACAGCCACTGCTCCTGTGGAAGTCCTTCACACCACGAACAAACAGCGAAGGATAAACACTGCTGGCGAATTGAGGAAAGTCGCGTTGACCTGAAAATACCACACCGCAATGCTGAATGAAATGTCGCTGTGTATCGAGTACTTCCTAGAACGAACGAGCAAAGCCGAGAGGGGCCGAGTTTCAGACTACACATCGTGTTGGTGTGCAGTTTAGCATGCCGTGGCCGACACTGTTTTAAAAGCTCAAGAAAAATAAAAGAGCCTTTTCCATCCTTCACCCTCTCCCACCCAACCTCCCCCATCCCTCCCAATTTCATTTCGCTTCTTGTTCCTCACCTTCTCCTCCAATCCTCCAACTCACACTCCATCACACTACTGTACACTGATCTCCATCCATCATGTCTTCCCCCACTCCTCCCCCACCCCCTTCCGACCCACCAAGAAAACGCTCCGTCTTTATTCATTCACTACTCTTACACAGTACATAAATACAAGGCAAGACAATTAAATAGAATTACGTAGATAGAGTAAACTAAAAAAATAGAGTAGACGTCAGACTAGCGAGAATGTTATGTTGGCAACACTACAAAAGACAAACCACAACACATACTTTGAAGTATAAATATAAACAGAAAACAATGGTTTGCTTAAAGTGTACTGCGTGAAACATAAAGAAATGCATAGTTCTGCAGAGAACTGAAAATTAGACTACAACTGATGAAGAGACACATCAACGATGTGCTAGCAGACGGCATTTTCCGATGTAGACGAAAAATCAAGCTGGAATGATCGTAAGTAAAAACCAGCAAATTCTTAACGAACTCGTTTTCGATCTTAAAAAAAATCAAAATGTAAATAACTTTATTAACGACCACTGATGATGCTTTACCACAATAGAGCGAAACGCGTCTGCTGAAAAAAGCACGCATTTTCTGTAGATGCAATGACGGAATGAAAATACCCTCCAGAATCGATAACTCAGTACAGAATACATCTTTGTTGTGTGCCTGCGATTTGAGAACACGCAAAATAATTAAGTATTGAGTGTTTTGAACGGACAACCCACGTTCAATGTTTAATGCTAATCGCCGGCCGATGTGGCCGAGCTGTTCTAGGCGCTTCAGTCTAGAACCGCGCGACCGCTTCGGTCGCAGATTCGAATCCTGCCTCGGGCATGGATGTGTGTGATGTCCTTAGGTTAGTTAGGTTTAAGTAGGTCTAAGTCTAGGCGACTGATGACCTCGTATGTTAAGTCCCAGAGCCATTTGAACTATTTTTTTACTGCTGATCCCATTTCTGGTTTATTTTCGTCATTCTTCAGTTTACTAAAAGTTCATATTCCGTGCTCATTAGAGCCTTCAATTCAACAGGTCCAAAATCTTCTGGTGTTCAAATGGTTCAAATGGCGCTGAGCACTATGGGACTTAACATCTGAGGTCATCAGTCCCCTAGAACTACTTAAAACTAACTAATCTAAGGACATCACACACATCCATGCCCGAGGCAGGATTCGAACCTGCGACCGTGGCATTCGCGTAGTTCCGGACTGAAGCGCCTAGAACAGCTCGGCCACCGCGGCCAGCCCTTCTGCTGTACATAGACGATTTTTTTCGGTTCTTTTTAGAATTGCGTCGTACTGTTTTAGGAAACTGAAGTCCGTGTACAGGGCTTCCAGTTGTACAGGAATTATTTACTTTTCGACCTCCGATCGGTCACGAAATTAAAACCGCAGTGAAAATCCGGTCGAGCTTTGCGCAGACGTGTTGTCTGTAGTACGTCTATCTTTGCGTTATGGTGCACTTTTCAGTTCTGAGGGCACAATGAGTAAATATATACAACTGGAACAACAGAGTCTTCCGCCAAATGCCAACTGCAAGCTGTCATTCGTTGAGGGTTTCCGCCTGTTGTCATGCAGCTCTTATAACGTAGCTGTCATGCGTTTTCTTCTTCACGAAAATTTCTCGTCCGCAGACTGCAGGTACGTCGAAGACGTTTCTGCACCTTATTATATGGGAAGTACTTGAGAATCCACCATATAGCGCAGACTTTGCTTTCTCTCTCTCTCTCTTTCTCTCTCTCTCTCTCTCATTGCGAACTATTTGCCCAATGAGCAGCTACTTGTAAGGACAGCATTTTGGCACGGACAAAGAGCTGCAGACCAGCTTAGGAAACTGGTAGGAATCACAGGTGGCTGCCTTCTACAACGAGGGTACTGGACTAGAGAAGCTGCACGGTCATCAATGGTATCTGTTCTTTCGGAAACAGATACTGCCTTTATGAAACTACCCCTTAGAAAAATTTATGAATTACTGTGCTGGTAAACCCCTTACGTTTTTGATTTTCAAACAGCTGACCAGAACTGAACGTACTCAGACATTTCCCTCTTCACTTATTCTGATCACCACTAAACTGACACACAATATTTTTAGCGCAACGCAATCTGACTTTTAATAATATCTACAAAAGAACGGCCCTGACTAACAATAACCTATACCTTTCATGAATCACTTACAAAAATCTTCGTTACTCGAACTACTGGAATACAGCGAGCGCCAATACTGCCAGCTAAATAAAACATTCTAACTACTGAAGCCACTAACTACTGATAGGCATAGTTAGCAAATGAAAAATTTTGATAAAGAACAAACAATGTACACTCCCGGAAATGGAAAAAAGAACACATTGACACCGGTGTGTCAGACCCACCATACTTGCTCCGGACACTGCGAGAGGGCTGTACAAGCAATGATCACAAGCACGGCACCGCGGACACACCGGGAACCGCGGTGTTGGCCGTCGAATGGCGCTAGCTGCGCAGCATTCGTGCACCGCCGCCGTCAGTGTCAGCCAGTTTGCCGTGGAATACGGAGCTCCATCGCGGTCTTTAACACTGGTAGCATGCCGCGACAGCGTGGACGTGAACCGTATGTGCAGTTGACGGACTTTGAGCGAGGGCGTATAGTGGGCATGCGGGAGGCCGGGTGGACGTACCGCCGAATTGCTCAACACGTGGGGCGTGAGGTCTCCACAGTACATCGATGTTGTCGCCAGTCGTCGGCGGAAGGTGCACGTGCCCGTCGACCTGGGACCGGACCGCAGCGACGCACGGATGCACGCCAAGACCGTAGGATCCTACGCAGTGCCGTAGGGGACCGCACCGCCACTTCCCAGCAAATTAGGGACACTGTTGCTCCTGGGGTATCGCCGAGGACCATTCGCAACCGTCTCCATGAAGCTGGGCTACGGTCCCGCACACCGTTAGGCCGTCTTCCGCTCACGCCCCAACATCGTGCAGCCCGCCTCCAGTGGTGTCGCGACAGGCGTGAATGGAGGGACGAATGGAGACGTGTCGTCTTCAGCGATGAGAGTCGCTTCTGCCTTGGTGCCAATGATGGTCGTATGCGTGTTTGGCGCCGTGCAGGTGAGCGCCACAATCAGGACTGCATACGACCGAGGCACACAGGGCCAACACCCGGCATCATGGTGTGGGGAGCGATCTCCTACACTGGCCGTACACCACTGGTGATCGTCGAGGGGACACTGAATAGTGCACGGTACATCCAAACCGTCATCGAACCCATCGTTCTATCATTCCTAGACCGGCAAGGGAACTTGCTGTTCCAACAGGACAATGCACGTCCGCATGTATCCCGTGCCACCCAACGTGCTCTAGAAGGTGTAAGTCAACTACCCTGGCCAGCAAGGTCTCCGGATCTGTCCCCCATTGAGCATATTTGGGACTGGATGAAGCGTTGTCTCACGCGGTCTGCACGTCCAGCACGAACGCTGGTCCAACTGAGGCGCCAGGTGGAAATGGCATGGCAAGCCATTCCACAGGACTACATCCAGCATCTCTACGATCGTCTCCATGGGAGAATAGCAACCTGCATTGCTGCGAAAGGTGGATATACACTGTACTAGTGCCGACATTGTGCATGCTCTGTTGCCTGTGTCTATGTGCCTGTGGTTCTGTCAATGTGATCATGTGATGTATCTGACCCCAGGAATATGTCAATAAAGTTTCCCCTTCCTGGGACAATGAATTCACGGTGTTCTTATTTCAATTTCCAGGAGTGTATTTACCTTAATAATGTTCAAAAGTCATCATATATATACACTCCTGGAAATTGAAATAAGAACACCGTGAATTCATTGTCCCAGGAAGGGGAAACTTTATTGACACATTCCTGGGGTCAGATACATCACATGATCACACTGACAGAACCACAGGCACATAGACACAGGCAACAGAGCATGCACAATGTCGGCACTAGTACAGTGTATATCCACCTTTCGCAGCAATGCAGGCTGCTATTCTCCCATGGAGACGATCTTAGAGATGCTGGATGTAGTCCTGTGGAACGGCTTGCCATGCCATTTCCACCTGGCGCCTCAGTTGGACCAGCGTTCGTGCTGGACGTGCAGACCGCGTGAGACGACGCTTCATCCAGTCCCAAACATGCTCAATGGGGGACAGATCCGGAGATCTTGCTGGCCAGGGTAGTTGACTTACACCTTCTAGAGCACGTTGGGTGGCACGGGATACATGCGGACGTGCATTGTCCTGTTGGAACAGCAAGTTCCCTTGACGGTCTAGGAATGGTAGAACGATGGGTTCGATGACGGTTTGGATGTACCGTGCACTATTCAGTGTCCCCTCGACGATCACCAGTGGTGTACGGCCAGTGTAGGAGATCGCTCCCCACACCATGATGCCGGGTGTTGGCCCTGTGTGCCTCGGTCGTATGCAGTCCTGATTGTGGCGCTCACCTGCACGGCGCCAAACACGCATACGACCATCATTGGCACCAAGGCAGAAGCGACTCTCATCGCTGAAGACGACACGTCTCCATTCGTCCCTCCATTCACGCCTGTCGCGACACCACTGGAGGCGGGCTGCACGATGTTGGGGCGTGAGCGGAAGACGGCCTAACGGTGTGCGGGACCGTAGCCCAGCTTCATGGAGACGGTTGCGAATGGTCCTCGCCGATACCCCAGGAGCAACAGTGTCCCTAATTTGCTGGGAAGTGGCGGTGCGGTCCCCTACGGCACTGCGTAGGATCCTACGGTCTTGGCGTGCATCCGTGCGTCGCTGCGGTCCGGTCCCAGGTCGACGGGCACGTGCACCTTCCGCCGACGACTGGCGACAACATCGATGTACTGTGGAGACCTCACGCCCCACGTGTTGAGCAATTCGGCGGTACGTCCACCCGGCCTCCCGCATGCCCACTATACGCCCTCGCTCAAAGTCCGTCAACTGCACATACGGTTCACGTCCACGCTGTCGCGGCATGCTACCAGTGTTAAAGACTGCGATGGAGCTCCGTATGCCACGGCAAACTGGCTGACACTGACGGCGGCGGTGCACAAATGCTGCGCGGCCAACACCGCGGTTCCTGGTGTGTCCGCTGTGCCGTGCGTGTGCTCATTGCTTGTACAGCCCTCTCGCAGTGTCCGGAGCAAGTATGGTGGGTCTGACACACCGGTGTCAATGTGTTCTTTTTTCCATTTCCAGGAGTATATATATCAGTTCATGACACCCAGTCTTACAAATTTACTGTCTCTGATGGACACACGTCCAGATCATCCGCTCTCAAAACTCCGCCATTTCTCTCCCCACATCTACCACTGCTGGCGGCTCACCTCCAACTGCGCAACACTACGCGCTTTTCACATCCAACTGCCCAACACTACAATAGCGAATATGCCAACAATGCCAACCAGCCACAGACTGCACACAGCACAGCCAGTGATTTTCATACAGAGCGCTACGTGACGTTACCAATATAAAAACCTAAACAGCCTACTTACACCTTCATATGTAGTTAAAATATGGCTACCCGGCCATTGACCTTCATGTGCGAACGCACACGCTACGCCCCAACTCGTACGGGACATGGTGGATTAATCTGCCTGGAGTAATGAGTGTGATAGGCAAACATCTATTAGGAGCACTACGAATGTAGTGGTGTGGACATGTTGGTAATGTGGGTCTCACGGGGAGTGTGCAAGGGATAAATCCCTGCACTCGCACTATCCTCTGTGTCCTCGGTGGCTCAGATGGATAGAGCATCTGCCATGTAAGCAGGAGATCCCACGTTCGAGTCGTGGTCGGGGCACACATTTTCGACATGTCACCAATGATGTATATCAACGCCTGTTTGCAGCTAGGGCGTCGATTTAATTCTCATTTCATACTAGACAGTTCGTACCACGCTATGACAAACGTGGAAGTCGAAGCGGCGACTACATAAAGAAGTAGCTGGAAGGTGTAGCTAATTCTTGCAAATGAAATATTTTCTATTTTCACTGTTGTTTCCAATTCGTGACTGATCGGAGGCTGAAAAAAAAAGAAAAAAAATCGAAGAGGGTTAAAGCGTTTCATTTATTTTAACAAAGAAGTTCGTCTCTAACTGATGTTCGAAATTATCCATTATAGAAAAAAGAAACAATTTATTTCTGTATTTCTTTGGTAAAATATGTTGCTTGTCAACGAACCAGTAAACACCTTTATAATCGTAATGAACTTTTATACTTAGGGAAGCTTATGGAACAGTTGAAGATTCTTCACGGTAAATGATAGCAGCCAAACAGTTGCAGGATAAAGATTTATTAAAATTCTTGACCACGGTTTAGTATATCTAAATATACCTTCATCATAAGTAAAATACACTAAAACCACATCCTGCACTGGAGATACATAAAACAATTGTGCCATAGGCGTCGTCAGTAGCTACATTTAGATGAATTTTAATAAATCTTTATCCTGCAATTGTTTGGCTGCTATCATTTACCCTGAAGGATTTCAACAGTTGCTGTTTCAGCCATGTTTAAAATCTTGAAACAGTTTAAGATGGTAAACTAATGTCGCTGAGGAAAAAAAAAAAGCTTTTTCACTTCTTATCTGCGTATGAATTTATATGTCTATCTTGTGAGCTTGTACTCACAACATGTAAGTTCGATTTATCTCTAATTTACTGGCTTAATGATTACGTATCTTACTGAAATTAATCGTGTTAATTATTTAACAAAGAACTATCATTCTGTTTGGCTATCATACAGTATTTTGCACGTTTATCAGCTGGAAGATAACTGTGCTTGCAGGCGGATTGTTCGAGGGTGAACAACCGAACGCTATCCCTGTTCCTTCGTCAACTGCTTCTCTATCGGAAACTAGAACCCCTTTGACATATCACACTCGTTCATTTCCGTTACCATGTGTAGGATTTTATCTTGAGAGTTGTGTGGGTTTGATGGGTTGCAAACTCCGAACAATGACGCGCCTACTCATAGGGCTGACCGACCCTGATTACAAGAAAACTAATTAGATGATGGACCAATACAGCTAAAAATTCAATCAGAGTTACAGAAATTCCTGTGATCTGCACCTGTGCTCTTAAACGAGATTACTGTCCGTTATCAATGTGGCTTGCCTCCGTATCTCCAAGGATAATGCAAATGAAATCATCTTACTTTATCAACTGATATCTAACGTCGCCCTTTTGAGAAACTTCCAATAGAAAATCTCACTGCAAGACAGAACGCAACACCGCAGCGTCTCACAGCAATCCCACAGTGTCCCGTAAGCTCTACGAGGGGCATTTGAAAAGTCTGTGCAAAAATAAAAACTACTAACATGTTTGGGGTAAACCTTTTTTATTTTTCGACATTGTCTCCTTGTAGACTTACACGCTTCGTCCAACGCTGTTCTAATTTGTTGATCCCTTCGGAATAAAAGGAATTGTCCAAGTCTGCAAAATAGCTATTAGTTGCTGGAGTCACCTCCTCGTTTGAATAAAATCTTTGTCCCACCAGCCATTTCTTCAAATTGAGGAACAAATATTAGTCCGAGGGAACCAATTCTGGAGAATAGGGGGGATGTTAAACGAGTTGGAATCCTATTTCTATTAATTTTGCGACCATAATTGCTGAGGTGTGTGCTGGTGCATTGTCGTGATGGAAAGTACTTTTTTGCGGTCCAATCGTTGGGGTTTTTCTTGCAGCTCGGTTATCAAACGGTCCAATAACGATACATAATATGCACCTGTAATATTTTTACCCTTTGTCCAGATAGTCGATGTGGACTGTCGCTTGCGAATCCCAAAAGACAGTCGCCATAACCTTTCCGGCCGAAGGAATCGTCTTCGCCTTTTTTGGTGCAGATTCTCCCTTGGTAACCCATTCTTTAGATTGTTGTTTGGTCTCAGGAGTATAATAATGTATCCATGTTTCATCCACAGTGACAAAACGACGCTTAAAGTCCTGCGGATTCTTCCTGAACAGCTGCAAACCATCCTTGCAACACTTCACACGATTCCGTTTTTGCCCAAGCGTGAGAAATCGCGGAACCCATCTTGCGGATAGCTTCCTCATGTCCAAATGTTTATGCAAAATATTATGTACCCGTTCATTCGAGATGCCCGCAGCACTAGCATTCTCACGCACCTTAACCCTTCTGTCAACCATCACCATATAATGGATATTATCAATGATTTCTGGAGTCGTGATCTCCACAGAGCGTCCAGAACGTCCAGCATCACTTATGCCCATATGACCACTCCGAAAATTGTGCAACCACTTATAAACTGTTCTAATCGAAGGTGCAGATTCACCGTAACGTTTATCAAGCTTCTCTTCAGTCTCCTGAGGCGTTTTGCCTTTCATAATGTTTAATCAGAACACTAAATTCTTTTTCGTCTATTTTTTGACAATCACTCGACTTCCTTGATTCGCACGAACGCCAAACACAAAGAAATAGACCAATACAGTTGAAATCATGGAGGTGAAAATAAGAGGAGTTGTCATGACGTCACAAACTTGAAGCCGACCCAAGTGAAGATCCGCCATGTTAGCTACCCCCAAATATTCGCTTCTGGTAGTTGGATTCCGTGAAGAAGTGCTTTGATAATAAAAAAAATGTTGGTTTGCGTGGCTTACTGGTGTACTAATCGTTCTGATTGTAGTCTAAAGTTTAAACAAATCATGTTTCATTCGTAAGTGGACTTATTTAAGAGCTATTTTCTTGTATATACTTGAAATTCTGTGCACTGTAAAGTTTTACAGTATGGTTTTATTTCTGTGATTTGACTTTAGATTTCCTATCAGTTCAACGCGAATAGCTCTCTGGAGGTGAGCAATACACTTGGTTTTCATTGTTTGGTTATTCCCAAGTAACTGAAATGTCCTGGCAAGAAATATGCTGGAAATGGAGACTAACGTTTTAAAATGGGATAATTTAATATAAAAGTAATGTAACTACGTGTAGTTAATTAAATCTTCAGTAAAATTTGTGGAACACTTGTTACAGTGGTTAAGTACTTAAAGGGATACATATTTGTTAAAGCAAAGTTCCCTATCTATGTCCAGGCTATTTACATCATTACATAAGTCACTGTGTTGTCGTGTTACCCTGTAAATCGCTGTTATTTGCCACACTGAATGTCACTTGGTAGGTACAATTTAAAAACAAAGCAGATGTGTAAACTACAATGGGCCTGACAATCTTAAATTCCGTTCTTCTCCTTCGCAATTTAACAAATCTTGCACTTTGTTGATATGACAGCTGGCTCGTTTATATCATCCCTGCTTACATCTGTGGGAGACCAAAGGAAATAAATTAAGTTTCTTGCAAACCTGAACATTTAAAATTTGCATTTGACTTGCAAATGCAACGAATACAAATCGGTACCTCTAAACTATCAATCATTGCTTTTGGAGTTCTGGCTTTATCTATTATCGACACAAACACAATGAAAGTGAATAGAAATGGATTACGAAGACCTGCCAGGTTAGCCGAGCGCGCTAATGCACTGCTTCCTGGACTCGGGTAGGCGCGCCGACCCCAGATCGAATCCGCCCAATGGATTACCGACGAGGGCCGGTGTGCCGGCCTGCCTGGATGTGGTTTTTAGGCGGTTTTCCACATCCCCCTAGGTGAATACCGGGCTGGTACCCACGTCCCACTTCAGTTACACATCTGAACACTTTCGCACTATTCCATGGATTACACTAGTCGCAGACAGTTGGGGTACACTAATTCCTTCCTATGCAGAATCGGAGAGGAAAGGAATATGTGGAAAACACTGATAAGGAGAAGGGACAGGATGATAGGACATCTGCTAAGACATGAGGGAATGACTTCCATGGTACTAGAGGGAGCTGTAGAGGGCAAAAACTGTAGAGGAAGACAGAGATTGGAATACGTCAAGCAAATAATAGAGGACGTAGGTTGCAAGTGCTACTCTGAGATGAAGAGGTTAGCACAGGAAAGGAATTCGTGGCGGGCCGCATCAAACCAGTCAGTAGACGGATGACCAAAAAAAAAAAAAAAATTCCTTCCCAGGGGGTATTGGATGGCGGCAGGAGGGGCATCCGGCCACCCTTTCAACTAACATTGCCACATCTGATTAACCATGCCGACCCTGCGTATCCGAGGGAAAAACAGCACAAGCAAAAGAAAGAGGAAAGGGATTAGGAAAGCACCCTTTTCATAGCACATACTTCTCTTCTCGGTTATTCGAAATGTATAAACAAAAAGGAATTACAGTACTGAGGCCAGAAGCGTCATATTTTCGTGTCTTATTACTGTATCGAATACGCATTTAAGACCAGAAAAACGTTTGAAGTTGCGTTCCTTATGCTGTGTTGTTCACTAAAGCAATGTGACATTTACTATATAAAATAAATATCGCGTGAACACGACAGAAATAACGAAGAAGAAGCAACTGTAAACACTCGTCTGCTAATGTTTTGGGGGATCCAAGATGGCGGCAGGCCCCGTCCACCGGCTCCAAAACAACGTACAGCGTTAGAGAGCCTGTATAGGGAAAGTGGCCATAGGTGAAGTTGCCCGTGATTGGCTGATTAGCTTTGGCGTCGTTTTTCTGCCAAACGTCTCTCGCACTTCCTATGTTCGTCGTGCTTTTGAGTTGAATTGAAGTTCACAGGACTTTTGGAAACGATTAAAAGGTATTTGAATTATTGAGAGACTTGTTATGCGTTGTGCATGCAAGTTCGATTTAGTTTTATATCGTTTTTAGTACGTAATTACCGTTTGCGGTCTTAAATACGAGTTGAAAAAATGAAGCGTTTTGTGATGAAGTCGGTAAGCCTACATGATTGAAGTAAACACGTTAGTAATTGTGCAGTATTGTTTTTGACATCTGTAATTCGTTCTGCAGGCGTTCGTAAACGATGCCAGGAAGGAACGAGTAACTCTTGTAATAAAGTCCAGGTACAACTTTCTTAATGGTATATATTATCTCAAATATTTATTTAGTTACGCCTAGAAAAATGTTTGGTTCTTCACTCCGCTCAGAGAACTGTGATTTTAAGGTCTCAGTTTTTTTAAATATTTTTAGTCACGCAAAACAGGTAGGCCTATTTCAATTTACTACATTTTTAAGCTCTTATTTCTTTAACAGTTCGTGCATACTGGTAGCACCATAAGCTTCTCTGAAGCCAATATCTGACAGTCCTAGCCGGAAACGGAAAGTTCCTGTAATTGTTGTGACACGCTCACTCGACTTAATAGCGTCAAACTGTATTTCGTTCCGAATCAGAACACTAGGCATTATTTTGGTTTCAGTATTATTGCCTGACTGTTGACGCAGGCAAGTTGTAAGCACGTTTTCCGCATTTGTCGTGGTTGCTGAAACATTATTCCTAGTAAATAATTGTAGGTACTCTTGAAGACAGTTTTTAATAGGACTACATACTGTGGGGTAGAAGGGATACGGTAGTTTTCTTGTTATATTTGGACGTTATACAGTAGCCTACATTTAACATTACCTGGTCTTTGTAATCTTTTTCGTTTGTTATCTACGAGAGGTATTCAGTATATATAAAGTCGTAAGCAGTTGTTTACTTGTGACATGCAAAAAGTTTGAAGACGTGACAAGAAGTACTAATACGTCTCACACTTTTTGCATGTCACAAGTAAACAACTGCTTACGACTTTCATTCATCTAATACAGGTACGTTAAATCTTTAGCGTTATGCACTTCCGATACAAAACAAATGCTATACACTATATTTTTTTACCTACGTTACTTTCATTGCAATATGTCTAGTAAACGAACTTTAAAGGAGATAAATGCAGCCGGCCGAAGTGGCCGTGCGGTTAAAGGCGCTGCAGTCTGGAACCGCAAGACCGCTACGGTCGCAGGTTCGAATCCTGCCTCGGGCATGGATGTTTGTGATGTCCTTAGGTTAGTTAGGTTTAACTAGTTCTAAGTTCTAGGGGACTAATGACCTCAGCAGTTGAGTCCCATAGTGCTCAGAGCCAGATAAATGCAAGTAACGAATAATTTTTACAGCCACTGTATCAGATTTTCCTGTTCTGTACGTAGTAGGCTACTCTGAGTATATTATAGCTGTAAAGAAAGGCATTTAACGAATGATTTCGCCATATTGTCTTGTGCTTTTGATTCGGTGAATGTGTACTCCACTACTGGCCATTCAAAAGTCCCGCCCGCATTTTGGTAGAAAAATGGCCGCCGTATCGTCCGGTTGGCCACACTCTTCCTATACAGGCTCTCTATACAGCGTAAGTCTGTAGCGCCATCTCCCTTTATTCCACCTCCATAGTTGAAACTTGGTGTGCGTTCTTTCCAAAGATGCTACAAACTAAACATGACCTCGATACGCGCCGGTGGTGCCATCTCTCGGACTTTGCACGGACTTTTCAAACGCCCTCGTAAATTTGCTCACCAACTTTACAACAGTTTCCCGCTCTCCTGGAAGGTCCATGGACATCCGAGAAGCCCAGCTGTGGCTGTACTGCAGTCTGCCTAGAAGGACAGGCGTCACTTCTCCTCAATACCGCCACTTCCCCCTCCCCTCCTCACATAACTACCCCCTCCCCTCCCCCCTCATACCTCAGTGGCTTCCGACCGAAATGCAATTTGCAACCGCATTGTTCAGCTCCAGCCTGAGGGGAGGATCACATTAGCCGCGAAACAGCGGGCTGCCATAGCCAGAGGAGGGGGGAAGGGGCGGGGTGAGGAAGTGGGGGTGAGGAAAGGAGGCAGCCAGCGAAGGGTGGGGGGTGGGGGCAAGGGGGTTATACGAAGCGAAAGGCCAAGACAAAAAAAACAGGGGGGGAGCGGTAAAAGCGTTACGCCGGTCCACCGCGCAGCCCTTCTTTGTCAGCGTAACGCGATTACCGCAGCCGTCGCGTCCCCAGCTGCGGTCTTCGGTGTCTCCATTGTTCCGCGTCGGCTCCAGTGTCTTCTGGCTCCACCCAAGACTCTCACCTCTCTTAGATTCATCACCAGCACCACTCCCGTGTGTGGGGGTACGAGGTCTACTTGTGCTTTATAGTGCGTTTAAAACTAGTTGCGTCATTTGACCAGTACGGAGCGGGTGGAGAAAGCGCGATCGCCAGCGTGTGCTGATCGCGTCAACAGGCGAAGATAATGGCAGGTCTGCTCCGCGCGTAAACCGTCAGCCGCGCAAGCCGAGCTGTGACCTTTCTGAAACGGTTTTGGAGAAACTACACGGTAATAAACTCTGAGTCGCACATGTAACTTCATTCGTCAGCTTCTTGATGAATTACCTACCATTTAGTAGCTGAGTGGTTAGCGTGTAGAATGTCAATCCTAAGGACCCGGGTTAGATTCCCAGCTGGGTCAGATTTTGGCCGGCCAGTGTGGCCGAGCGGTTCTAGACGCTACAGTCTGGAACCGCGCGACCGCTACGGTCGCAGGTTCGAATCCTGCCTCGGGCATGGATGTGTGTGATGTCCTTAGGTTAGTTAGGTTTGAGTAGTTCTAAGTCTAGGGGACTGATGACCTCAGAAGTTAAGTCCCATAGTGCTCAGAGCCATTTGAACCGGCTGGGTCGGAGATTTTCTCCGCTCAGGGACTGGGTGTTCTGTTGTCCTAATCATCATCATTTAACCCCCATCGACGCCCAAGTCGCTGAAGTGCGTCAAATCGGAGACCCTAGTCACACGACATTTACAGTTACCAGTCATTACGTTAAAGGTCTTAGTTATTGTGATATTTCGGTATTAGCTAAACTACTGCAAAAATTTCTTACAGTTTGCAGTGAAAAATAGAGGTCGTATGAATTTGCGTTTGCTGTATGTTACGTGATATGATGCTGGATATAAAATTTAGATAACACATTGAATTATTCTTTAAACCTCAAGGATATCGTTACGTATCTCCAATGTCGAGAACATGGAGTGTATGTAAAGGACTGCGTCACGAACGAAGAAAATAGTGATGATGATGAGGTCCCATACTCCGAGAAACGTAGGGGACGATGTGGGAGACCCGCACCGCTGACTAGGCAAGATCGTAGCGGAGGTGGTTTGACATTGCATTCCTCCGACCGTAATGGGGATGACTGATGATGATGATGATGTGATGATGATGATGAAGACGACACCACAACATCCTGTCATCTCGAGGCATGAAAATTGCCTGACCCCGCTGGGAATTGAAACCCGGGACCCCGTGCGCGGGAAGCGAGAATTCTATCGCGAGATCACTCCCATGTGGGGGTACGAGGTCTACTTGGGCTTTATAGTGCGTTTAAAATTAGTTGCGTCTTTTGACAATTCAGTACGGAGCGAGTGGAGGAGAATATTTTGCCGTATCATTAATATGCGAAACTTCCATATCTACCGCGATATTCAAGCAACTACAGATTTTTTAAGGAAATAATATAATTATTGAGGACCATCAATAGCTTGTTAAACAAGGGTTGCTATGGATCTTGCAACAATGTAAGTGAACAAGCTGCACATTTATTTTTATAGTGACAGTCGGCTTCTTCGTAACTATTAATATGTCTCGCCCTCAGTTGCCAGTTTAATAAGACGCTGTTTTAGCATTCTGTCACCATTCGAAGTCCATTAAAATGGTACTGAGATGCATATTTGTCATATCTGCTGTGTTCATGCAAAAGAAGCAGATGTTGGCTCTGAGCACTATGGGACTTAACAGCTGAGGTCATCACTCCCCTAGAACTTAGAACTACTTAAACCTAACTAACCTAAGGACATCACACACATCCATGCCCGAGGCAGGATTCGAACCTGCGACCGTAGCGGTCGTGCGGTTCCAGACTGAAGCGCCTAGAACCGCTCGGCCACAACGGCAAGCGAGGCATATGTTAACGCAGCAGCAAGAGAAGTAACGTATTACTCAAAACTCGACTTAGTCCTTCATGAATCTGTGTCCCCTCAACTACATTCTTGGTATGTCTAACAACTTGAGGTCAGTCCTGTGATACAACATTCCCAATGACTTCTCTTGTCAGCATTTCAACTTCCCTGAGGGTAAATTTCTTGTTTTTTGCAACATTACTTTTCACCTGGGCTTATATATTTTCAGCCGGATTTAAATGAGCACAATACGCAGGAAGCCTGAGTGAAATATGCCCTTCAGCGTTAGCCAGTTCGTCAAACTGGTAGCGTGGAGTTTTTCGCTTCTACATTACTAAAAGTTCCATTAATTTCGCCTTACACAAGCTAGTTTCGCCGGCTGAAGTGGCCGAGCGGTTCTAGGCGCTACAGTCTGGAACCGCGCGACCGCTACGGTCGCAGGTTCGAATCCTGCCTCGGGAATGGATGTGTGTGATGTCCTTAGGTTAGTTAGGTTTAAGTAGTTCTAGGTTCTAGGGGATTGATGACCTCAGAAGTTGAGTCCCGTAGTGCTCAGAGCCATTTGAACCAAGCTAGTTTCAACTTTATCCAGTCACATATGTCTTCCTACCCAGAGAAAAATAGCCCCTTTCTTCCGCTGCATTGTTCGAGCTTTATCCATCTCAACCGCGCTGTACTGCGCATTGTCCATTACTATTCGGAAATTCGGAGGAATATTTTGCACCAGAACATTATCCTCACAGCCGGTGAATGTCTTTTTTGACGTCCACTTCTATTTCGAATCTCGTGGTCAGACGTGCTGCACTGTTATTATTAATGCAATGCCAACACCATTCATTTGTTCACAAGTTGTTTGGGAATCATGTAACTCTCTAGGCAAACGCGTTGACAAGATTGATGTCTTAAATAATCCCCTGTGATGCAGACAAGGGGGAGATTAAGTCAGTAATTAAATGACTGAAGACTAAGGACTCTCATTGATATGATGGGGTGCCTAGCAGAATATTAAAGTATTGTGCAGCACATGTTGGCCCTGTATTTAGCCACATTTGTAATTTTTCCTTTAGGAATGGTCAGTTTCCTTAACGATTGAAGTACTCAGTAGTAAAGCCGCTTTATAAAAATGGATAAAAGGATAATGAGGGCAATTTTAGAGCAATTTCTATGCCATCAGTGTTTGCTAAAGTTACTGAAAAGGTTGTGTATGTAAGGATAATTGATCATTTCATATCAGACGATTTGCTATCAAATGTACAGTTCGGCCTTAGAAGTCGTTTAACAACTGAAAATGCTATATTCTGTTTTCTCTGTGACGTTTCTGAGCCAAAAATGTCCTTTTAGAATGTATAGAGTTACCCCAAAATATAATACCATACGACATAAGCGAATGAAAAGAAGCAAAGTAGACAAATTTTCGTGCCAAACGATCACTCACTTCAGATATCGTTCGAATAGAAAATATGGCAGCATTAAGTCTTTGAGCAATGTCCTGAACGTGGGCTTTCCACGACAGTTGACTATTCATCTGAACACCTAGAAATTTGAACTGTTCAGTATAACTAATCATATGCCCATTCTGTGAAATTGAAACGTCAGGTTTTGTTAAATTGTGTGTCAAAAACTAAAAATTGAGTCTTGCTGTGATTTAGCGTTAGTTTATTTTCTACAAGCCATGAACTTAGGTCATGAACTGCACTATTTGAAACCGAGCCAATGTTGAACGCAGCATCCTTTACTACCAAGCTAGTGTCATCAGCAAATAGAAATATTTTAGTTATCCGTAATACTAGAGTGCGTATCATTTATATAAATAAGGAACAGGAGTGGCCCCAACACTGATCCCTGGGGCACCCCCCCACTTGACCGTACCCCATTACGGCCCCACATCACAGCCATTCTCAGCATTGTGAATAACGACATTTTGCTGTCTGTTGCTAAAGTAAGAGTTGAATCAATTGTGAGCAAGTCCACATACTCCATAATGGTCCAACTTCTGGAGCAATATTTTGTGATCAACTCAATCAAACGCCTTAATTAAATCGAAAAATAGGGTTAGAAACCTTTTGTTTGACCCATTAAGTACGTCACAGAGAAAAGAAAAAATAGTATTTTCAGTTGTTAAACGACTTCTAAGGCCGACTGCACATTTGATAGCAAATCGTGTGATATAAAATGATCAACTATCCTTACATAAACAGCCTTTTCAATAATTTCAGCAAACACTCATGGCATAGAAATAGGTCTAAAATTGCCCACATTATCCCTTTTTATACTAGTGAGAACCTTAATTGTTCAGGAAACTGACCATTCCTAAAGGAAAAATTACAAATACGGCTAAATACAGGGCTTACATGTGCAGCACAGTACTTTAATATTCTGCTAGGCACTCCAACATATCCACGAGAGTCCTTAGTCTTCAGTGATTCAAATATTGACTTAATCTTCCCCTTGTCTGTGGCACAGAGGAGTATTACAGACATCTGTCTCGGAAAGGCATTTGCCAAGAGAGTTATATGATTCCCTGTAGAAACTAAATTTTTGTTTAATTCACAGCAATGCTCAGAAAATGATTGTTAAATATTGTACATATATCTGATTTGTCAGTGACAGAAATATTTTTACTACGAACTGACTTTATGTCGTCGACCTTGTGCTGGTGACCAGACACTTTCTACACAGCTCACCATATCCTGTGAATTAACTATTCTATTTGGGTACCAAATTCTCTTTGCCTTCCTTATAACATTTTTAAGCACCTTACAATACTGTTTTAATGGGCTACTGTAGCTTCATTGTGACTGCTTCTAACATTTTGATATAATTCCCACTTTGTGCTACATGATATCCTTGTCCCACTAGTCAGCTATCCGGGCTGCCCATTACCGCTAGTACCCCGTTTGGTTAGTTGGTTCAAAAGAGGGGGAAAGGGACCAAACTACGAGGTCATCGGTCCCTTGTTCCTAATAAAGCAATGCCACAAGTGTGAGAATAAAATAGACGAGACACGTAACACAAAACGGAAAGAAAGGAAAGACCACAACAACGAAGGGAAGGCAACAAACATTAAAAGGAAGTATCCCGTTTAGAACGTCCTAATGGAATGCAACTCTCAAAGAGCATGAGAAATGTGTTAAGGAAAGCATTATACACTCCTGGAAATGGAAAAAAGAACACATTGACACCGGTGTGTCAGACCCACCATACCTGCTCCGGACAGTGCGAGAGGGCTGTACAAGCAATGATCACACGTACGGCACAGCGGACACACCAGGAACCGCGGTGTTGGCCGTCGAATGGCGCTAGCTGCGCAGCATTTGTGCACCGTCGCCGTCAGTGTCAGCCAGTTTGCCGTGGCATACGGAGCTCCATCGCAGTCTTTAACACTGGTAGCATGCCGCGACAGCGTGGACGTGAACCGTATGTGCAGTTGACGGACTTTGAGCGAGGGCGTATAGTGGGCATGCGGGAGGCCTAGTGGACGTACCGCAGAATTGCTCAACACGTGGGGCGTGAGGTCTCCACAGTACATCGATGTTGTCGCCAGTGGTCGGCGGAAGGTGCACGTGCCCGTCGACCTGGGACCGGACCGCAGCGACGCACGGATGCACGCCGAGACCGTAGGATCCTACGCAGTGCCGTAGGGGACCGCACCGCCACTTCCCAGCAAATTAGGGACACTGTTGGTCCTGGAGTATCGGCGAGGACCATTCGCAACCGTCTCCATGAAGCTGGGCTACGGTCCCGCACACCGTTAGGCCGTCTTCCGCTCACGCCCCAACATCGTGCAGCCCGCCTCCAGTGGTGTCGCGACAGGCGTGAATGGAGGGACGAATGGAGACGTGTCGTCTTCAGCGATGAGAGTCGCTTCTGCCTTGGTGCCAATGATGGTGTTTGGCGCCGTGCAGGTGAGCGCCACAATCAGGACTGCATACGACCGAGGCACACAGGGCCAACACCCGGCATCATGGTGTGGGGAGCGATCTCCTACACTGGCCGTACACCACTGGTGATCGTCGAGGGGACACTGAATAGTGCACGGTACATCCAAACCGTCATCGAACCCATCGTTCTACCATTCCTAGACCGGCAAGGGAACTTGCTGTTCCAACAGGACAATGCACGTCCGCATGTATCCCGTGCCACCCAACGTGCTCTAGAAGGTGTAAGTCAACTACCCTGGCCAGCAAGATCTCCGGATCTGTCCCCCATTGAGCATGTTTGGGACTGGATGAAGCGTCGTCTCACGCGGTCTGCACGTCCAGCACGAACGCTGGTCCAACTGAGGCGCCAGGTGGAAATGGCATGGCAAGCCGTTCCACAGGACTACATCCAGCATCTCTACGATCGTCTCCATGGGAGAATAGCAGCCTGCATTGCTGCGAAAGGTGGATATACACTGTACTAGTGCCGACATTGTGCATGCTCTGTTGCCTGTGTCTATGTGCCTGTGGTTCTGTCAGTGTGATCATGTGATGTATCTGACCCCAGGAATGTGTCAATAAAGTTTCCCCTTCCTGGGACAATGAATTCACGGTGTTCTTATTTCAATTTCCAGGAGTGTATTTATCATCTGTGTTATCGGCACTATAAACATCCTGCCACTCTTTTTCCTTCACGAGGATGAAAAAACTGTCTGTTGCCTCCCTTAATATCGCAAAATACTCGCTATCGCAAAACGATCCAAGCGGCGATCGAATCCGAGCATCACTGTGAGACTGCCCGAAGTCGCGAACCGCTAAGCTTTACCGTCGCTTGGCGGAGCGTACAATAGGCGATTCCAGGCGAGACGGCGGTTAGAGGGCCTTCCAAGACGACGTTCCAGAATGTCTGGAGCGCTGATGCTCAGCACTTTCGTCAGCTGGGCGGCGGCTCACATCAGCCGAGATCTGTTTACAGATTTCGGGTCCTCTGTACGTAGGAAATTACTAGTGAAAGGTTTCTTTCGTTTCTGTCATAATTTAGCTGCTATAATTCGCGGTTGAATCTTTAGATACTCCAAAATAAAACTGATATGCAAATTACGGTAGAGAACTGATTAGTTTCTCGTCAAAAATATCCCTAATCTATTCACGTGATTTCATATTCATTAATTATTTCTCAACTCATCCTGTGTTTCCGGCTTAGCCCGGGCGCCCACGAGCTCGTCACTGCACGTGGATTTGTAACACGCTGTGTTATAAATAGAGCGTTAAAAAAAAGTACTTACACTGTAGCAACCCCTACCTCTCCCTAACTAGAATAACTGACTCAGAAGTGATGCAATGTTCGTGCCATGGCACAATATCGCGCTGAACACCTGATATGCTAACCGTGTAAATTGTAGTTTGTGAATAATTGCATGTGGAGCGCTAGTCGATCAATTCGTGATGGAAAACCTAGCGATTTGCCCAGTTTTTTTTTCCACTAGCTTATCAGAAGGAGGATTGCTTACCTCGTCCTCAAGATGTGATGGGGTCCTCATTGGATTTCTTCTCCGTCGAACTGTAATGTAATGAAAGTCCATGATATATAGTGAATCCTACGATACCAATGGTTATCAGTAACTTGGTTACAAAAATAAAAGTTCATATAAAAACTATGTTCATAAAAATTATTTCACTACCTAATATATATATATATATATATATATATATATATATATATATATATATATATATATATATATATATATATGTTCGTGACCGGGCCAAATATCTCACGAAATAACCATCAAATGAAAAGACTACAAAGAACGAAACTTGTATAGCTTGAAGGGCGAAAGGTGGTCCATTGATCGTGACCGGGCCAAATATCTCACGAAATAAGCATCAAACGAATAAACTACAAAGAACGAAACTTGTCTAGCTTGAGGGGGGAAAGCAGTTGGCGCTATGGTTGGCCCGCTAGATGGCGCTGCCATAGGTCAAACGGATATCAACTGCTTTTTTAAAAATAGGAACCCCCATTTTCATTACATATTCGTGTAGTACGTAAGGAAATATGAATTTTTTAGTTGGACTAATTTTTCAGCTTTGTCATGGATGGCGCTGTAATAGCCACAAACATATGGCTCACAATTTTAGACGAACAGTTGGTAACAGGTAAGTTTTTTAAATTAAAATACAAAATGTAGGTTCGTTTGAACATTTTATTTCGGTTGTTCCAATGTAATACATGTACCTTTGTGAACTTATCATTTCTGAGAACGCATGCTGTTACAGCGTGATTACCTGTAAATACCACATTAATGCAATAAATGCTCAAAATGATGTCCGTCAACCTCAGTGCATTTGGCAATACGTGTAACGACATTCCTCTCAACAGCGAGTAGTTCGCCTTCCGTAATGTTCGCACATGCATTGACAATGGGCTGACGCATGTTGTCAGGCGTTGTCAGTGGATCACTATAGCAAATATCCTTCAACTTTCCACACAGAAAGAAATCCGGGGACGTTACATCCGGTGAACGTGCGGGACACGGTATGGTGCTTCGACGACCAATCCACCTGTCATGAAATATGCTATTCAATACCGCTTCAACCGTACGCGAGCTATGTGCTGGCCATCCATACTGTAGGAAGTACATCGCCATTCTGTCATGCAGGGAAACATCTTGTAGTAACATCGGTAGAACATCACGTAGGAAATCAGCATACATTGCACCGTTTCGATTGCCATCGATAAAATGGGGGCCAACTATCCTTCCTCCCATAATGCCGCACCATACATTAACCCGCCAAGGTCGCTGATGTTCCACCTGTCGAAGCCATCGTGGATTTTACGTTGCCCAATAGTTCCTATTATGCCGGTATACGTTACCGCCGTTAGTGAAGCTTCGTCGCTAAATACACTCCTGGAAATTGAAATAAGAACACCGTGAATTCATTGTCCCAGGAAGGGGAAACTTTATTGACACATTCCTGGGGTCAGATACATCACATGATCACACTGACAGAACCACAGGCACATAGACACAGGCAACAGAGCATGCACAATTTCGGCACTAGTACAGTGTATATCCACCTTTCGCAGCAATGCAGGCTGCTATTCTCCCATGGAGACGATCGTAGAGATGCTGGATGTAGTCCTGTGGAACGGCTTGCCATGCCATTTCCACCTGGTGCCTCAGTTGGACCAGCGTTCGTGCCGGACGTGCAGACCGCGTGAGACGACGCTTCATCCAGTCCCAAACATGCTCAATGGGGGACAGATCCGGAGATCTTGCTGGCCAGGGTAGTTGACTTACACCTTCTAGAGCACGTTGGGTGGCACGGGATACATGCGGACGTGCATTGTCCTGTTGGAACAGCAAGTTCCCTTGCCGGTCTAGGAATGGTAGAACGATGGGTTCGATGACGGTTTGGATGTACCGTGCACTATTCAGTGTCCCCTCGACGATCACCAGTGGTGTACGGCCAGTGTAGGAGATCGCTCCCCACACCATGATGCCGGGTGTTGGCCCTGTGTGCCTCGGTCGTATGCAGTCCTGATTGTGGCGCTCACCTGCACGGCGCCAAACACGCATACGACCATCATTGGCACCAAGGCAGAAGCGACTCTCATCGCTGAAGACGACACGTCTCCATTCGTCCCTCCATTCACGCCTGTCGCGACACCACTGGAGGCGGGCTGCACGATGTTGGGGCGTGAGTGGAAGACGGCCTAACGGTGTGCGGGACCGTAGCCCAGCTTCATGGAGACGGTTGCGAATGGTCCTCGCCGATACCCCAGGAGCAACAGTGTCCCTAATTTGCTGGGAAGTGGCGGTGCGGTCCCCTACGGCACTGCGTAGGATCCTACGGTCTTGGCGTGCATCCGTGCGTCGCTGCGGTCCGGTCCCAGGTCGACGGGCACGTGCACCTTCCGCCGACCACTGGCGACAACATCGATGTACTGTGGAGACCTCACGCCCCACGTGTTGAGCAATTCGGCGGTACGTCCACCCGGCCTCCCGCATGCCCACTATACGCCCTCGCTCAAAGTCCGTCAACTGCACATACGGTTCACGTCCACGCTGTCGCGGCATGCTACCAGTGTTAAAGACTGCGATGGAGCTCCGTATGCCACGGCAAACTGGCTGACACTGACGGCGGCGGTGCACAAATGCTGCGCAGCTAGCGCCATTCGACGGCCAACACCGCGGTTCCTGGTGTGTCCGCTGTGCCGTGCGTGTGATCATTGCTTGTACAGCCCTCTCGCAGTGTCCGGAGCAAGTATGGTGGGTCTGACACACCGGTGTCAATGTGTTCTTTTTTCCATTTCCAGGAGTGTAGAAAGCGTGCAAAAAATCTGTCATCGTGCCGTAATTTCTCTTGTGCCCAGTGGCAGAACTGTACACGACGTTCAAAGTCGTCGCCATGTAATTCCTGGTGCATAGAAATACGGTAGGGATACAATCGATGTTGATGTAGCATTCTCAACACCGACGTTTTTGAGATTCCCGATTCTCCCGCAATTTGTCTGCTACTGATGTGCGGATTAGCCGCGACAGCAGCTAAAACACCTACTTGGGCATCATCATTTGTTGCAGGTCGTGGTTGACGTTTCACATGTGGCTGAACACTTCCTGTTTCCTTAAATAACGTAACTATCCGGCGAACGGTCCGGACACTTGGATGATGTCGTCCAGGATACCGAGCAGCATGAAGCACACGCCCGTTGGGCATTTTGATCACTATAGCCATACATCAACACGATATCGACCTTTGCCGCAGATGGTAAACGGTCCATTTTAACACGGGTAATGTATCACGAAGCAAATACCGCCCGCACTGGCGGAATGTTACGTGATACCACGTACTTGTACGTTTCTGACTATTACAGCGCCATCTATCACAAAGCGAAAAAAGTAGTCCAACTAAAAGATTCATATTTCTTTACGTACTATACGAATATGTAATAAGAAATGGGGGTTCCTATTTAAAAAAACGCAGTTGATATCCGTGTGACCTATGGCAGCGCCATCTAGAGGGCCAACCGTAGCGCCATCTGGTTTTCCCCTTCAAGCTAGACGAGTTTTGTTCTTTGTAGTTTTTTCGTTTGATGCTTATTTCGTGAGATATTTGGCCCGGTCCCTATCAATGGACCACCCTGTATATGTGGTGTTCAATATATATATATATATACTCCTGGAAATGGAAAAAAGAACACATTGACACCGGTGTGTCAGACCCACCATACTTGCTCCGGACACTGCGAGAGGGCTGTACAAGCAATGATCACACGCACGGCACAGCGGACACACCAGGAACCGCGGTGTTGGCCGTCGAATGGCGCTAGCTGCGCAGCATTTGTGCACCGCCGCCGTCAGTGTCAGCCAGTTTGCCGTGGCATACGGAGCTCCATCGCAGTCTTTAACACTGGTAGCATGCCGCGACAGCGTGGACGTGAACCGTATGTGCAGTTGACGGACTTTGAGCGAGGGCGTATAGTGGGCATGCGGGAGGCCGGGTGGACGTACCGCCGAATTGCTCAACACGTGGGGCGTGAGGTCTCCACAGTACATCGATGTTGTCGCCAGTGGTCGGCGGAAGGTGCACGTGCCCGTCGACCTGGGACCGGACCGCAGCGACGCACGGATGCACGCCAAGACCGTAGGATCCTACGCAGTGCCGTAGGGGACCGCACCGCCACTTCCCAGCAAATTAGGGACACTGTTGCTCCTGGGGTATCGGCGAGGACCATTCGCAACCGTCTCCATGAAGCTGGGCTACGGTCCCGCACACCGTTAGGCCGTCTTCCGCTCACGCCCCAACATCGTGCAGCCCGCCTCCAGTGGTGTCCATATATATATATATATGTGTGTGTGTGTGTGTGTGTGTGTGTGTGTGTGTGTTTGTGTTTGTATTAAAATTTCAAGAATGTTTTAATTACACTGAGTCGAAATTTTAACATAAGATTTTGTAAATTCAGCTCTTTTAAGTCTGCTAACCATGTACCAGCGATTGTCTTTGACACAAATGTAGACTCTGTATGGTATAGTATCTTTACTCTTCATCATTGAGTAGAGACTTGGCTCGGAGTTGTGGTGGATGGTGGTTAAGTCGGAGGCTGCAGAAAGCAGACGTGTTATTTAACCTGTTGGTTCAAATTATCTGATCATACACTGACGTCGCAAGAGTCATGGGATACCTCCCAGCATCGTTTCGGCCCACCTTTATCCAGGTGTAGCACAGAAACTCGACGTGGCACGGGCTCAACGGGTCGTTAGAAGTCTCCTGCTGAAATACATAGGTGTACTGCCCTTAGACTCGTCCATAATAGAGCGAAAGTGTTGGCGGTGCAGAATTTTGTGCACGAACTGTTCTCGCGTTACGTCCCATGTCATACTATCTGGGTGGCCAAATCTTTCACTCGAATTGCCCATAATTCTTCAAACCAATCGTAAACAGAATGAGATTTTCACTCTGCAGCGGAGTGTGCGCTGATATGAAATTTCCTGGCAGATTAAAACTGTGTGCCAGAACGAGACTCGAACTCTGGACCTTTGCCTTTTGCGGGCAAGTGCTCTGCCGTCTGAGCTACCCAAGCACGACACACGCCCCGTCCCCACAGCTTTCCTTCCGCCAGTAACTCGTCTCCCACTTTCCAAACTTCACAGAAGCTCTCCTGCAGGTCTCGAGTTCGAGTCTCGGTGCGGCACACAGTTTTAATCTGCCAGGAAGTTTCAATCGTGAACAGTTGTGGACCGGTGACATGGCGCATTGTGATCCATAAAAATTTCATCGTCCTGTGGGAACATGAAGCCCATGAATGGCTGCAAATGGTCAAGTAGCCGAACGTAACCATTTCCAGAGCATGACTGGTTCATTTGGACTAGAAGTCCATTCCACGAAAACACAGGCTACACCATTATGGAGCCAACACCAGCTTGCAGGGTACCTTGTCGGCGACATCTTGGCCCATTAAAGACATATTTGACCATACTGTCCTAAGGGATACGTTTGTCGTTCGCCCCACATTGATTTCTGCGATTAATTCACGCACTGTTGCTTGTCTGTTAGCACTGACAACTCAAACGCTGCTGCTTCCGGTCGTTAAGTGAAGGCCGTCGGCTACTGCATTGTCAGTGGTGAGAGGTAATGCCTGAAATTTAATATCGCAGCACACTCCTGACAATGTACATCTCACGGAATGTGCCACCGGTCTAATCCAACTACCATTTCACTATCAAAAATTGTGTTAAATCCCGCTCGTATGACCATAACCACGTCGGAAACCTCTTCACATGAATCACCCCAGTACGAATGACAACTCTTCCAATGCACTGTTCTTTTACACCTCATGTACACGATACTACCACCATTTGTATACGTGCATGTCACTATGTCATGTCTTTTGCCACCTTACTGCAATGTGTGGAAGGTGTCAGAAGGGAAACGTTCAAAAGTTCAAATACTTTACTTCATTCAGTAGCTTGAGAACTGCCCGATTTTCGCAATCCTTTGATCAATCAGTTTTCTATATAACAGAAAAATTTACAGACTGAGCCGTACTGCGGCTCGCGTTGGCGCTGTCTGTAGGTTTCCGCCCTCTGTTGGAGGCCAGACGGTATGGTTTGGTTGACATGGTTGCGGCTGTTTTTCTTCTCCTCGTGTTGACTGGCGCCACTCGGCTTCGGAAGCGTTGCCTGTCCGCTAGTGGCAGCAGCGGCGGTTATCGATATGTAGTAACTGTTGCCCCATCTTCGGGCGACGTTGTTGTTCCACTGGGGCGTGTGAGTGGCTACTTGGGTTGGGGACTCAGGAGGAGCCAGGTTCCCACAGTGCGAGAACACGCTGTGACCGCTGGCGGTGCGCATGGACTGTCGAATGGAAGGGCTGTGGTCGCGAGGGTGCACGACCTCGTCGTAAAGCTTTAAGATGAGCGAGTTTCTATCCAAGTAGAGAAACCCACACTATTGTGATATCTCGCGATTCTCTAGTGACTTGGGTTCATGTTTGTTCGTAGTGTCGCCGAGGCAAAGAGCAGCGAGTGGGATTGCTGGGGAAAGCGGATCTGATTAGCTTTCCTCGACTTCTTATTACTATTTACTGCGTTCAACTTGTTACAATTCGTCAAGTTCAACCAGCGGTATTTTACCTGTCTGGTGGCCGCTAACGTCCCAGTTACCTCCCCTGGGGATTAGTGTATGAAACGGTAGCGTACGTTCCCTCGCCTTGCCGCTGCTGTTGTAGGCCGGTTGGTGATTCCTCAACTCTGGTGGTAGTGATTCCTTTCTCGTTCCGGGCGCTCTAACCACAGTATTCTGGTGACGTAGTGCAGACCGCCGGTTGGGGCTTTGGCGTATTGTTCCATCGTTGCATTTGGTTTATCGGATCAGCAAGATCATCATTAGTCATCCGTTAGACTGCCACTAGTCTGAGTTACCATCTTGTGAAATGAATTAACTCTTGGCTGCCTATCACATTGCTCGCGAAAGTGTTTGTTGCTGGACCTTCTCAGAGGTCGGTTCCTGGAGCACTGTCTGGATCAGTTGCTTGTTTTCTTTTAAGTAACTTCTGCAATTTTATTTGCTGTTTTACAGTAGGTTTCAAATTTTTTTAATATTATTGCCGTTCCTGGCGTGTAAGGCCTTTAGTCGTGTTTGTGGTCATTTGCTTTAAAATTCTAATTTGGTAATTGTATTTACGCAGTGAGCCTTCAAAACCTTATTTCCTATCATTCCTGGCGTCTGATGCCGTCTGCTGCGGTTTTGGCGACTTGTCTTTAATATTTCAATACCTGTAAGTTGCAGCGAGTTTTAAACAATTGTTAATTCATCGCCATTCCTAAAGTGTAAGGCCTTCTGCCCAAATCACAGTGGCTTGTTTTTAAGAAATGGTTCAAATGGCTCTGAGCACTATGGGACTTAACTGCTGTGGTCATGACTCCCCTAGAACGTAGAACTACTTAAACCTAACTAATCTAAGGACATCACACACATCCATGCCAGAGACAGGATTCGAACCTGCGACAGTAGCAGCAGCGCGGTTCCAGACTGTAGCGCCTAGAAGCCCTCGGCCACTCCGACCGGCTGTATTTAAAACATTATCTGCTGTATCTGTACTTAATGGTGATTTGCTAAATTGTAACTCACTGAAAACACAATTATTTACACAGTTATTTATTCATTCATTGATAACGTGTGGTATTTTTGATTTATTGTTGAGTCTGGAATTACTGGTTTAAAATAAATTGTGTGTAACTGTAAAAGGCAACCATTAGTAACTAATTATGGCCCCGTCCATAATCGCAACCGAATCCTGCCTTCCCTTGACTCCCAGGTTACACAGACTGTATCATGCCTCTGAAGAAGACCATCAAGAGAATCAGCTAATCAAAACTTTGTTTCTTAATACGTGGATATGACCTTCGATGCAACTAAGTTGTGAGGAGAAGTCATTAAATATGCAGGACTGAAGAGGCACATTACAGGCCGCAGTTCCTAACGTGCCTTCAATACGCAGTGAATTTTGGAATAGGTTTGAGAATAACATGACTCTGCTGCTATAAGGTTCCAAAATCATTACTCTCTCTCTCTGGAAGCATTTATCCCGACTTGCGGGGTCTGCTGGTTAAGCGGATGTGGCATGTTAATTGTAACAGGTGGCCAGATGCCCTTCATGGCACCAGCCCATACCCCCCAGGAAGCAATTAGTGTACAACTGTCTGCGTCTAGTGTAATCCATGGAATATTGCGAACGTGTTCAGATGTCTGCGAGCCATGTAACTGAGGCGCCATTGGGGACCAGCCCTGTATTCACATAGCGGGATGTGGAAAACCGCCTAAAAACCACATCCAGGCTGGCCGGCATACTGGCCCTCGTCGTTAATCCGCCAGGCGGATTCTATCCAGGCCAGCGCGCCTACCCGAGTCTAAGAAGCAGCGCGTTTACACTCTCGGCTACCCTGTCGGGTTTCCAAAATCGTTACTAATTATTAATTCAAACCAAAATGAGGAAAATTAGTGTTTATTCTGAATTCTGTCTGAGACGCAATATAAAATCATTCTTGGCATGAACCATAGTGGAGTCTAATTAACAACATATGGAGCACCACTATATTCACAATCCAGCACACAGTAACTGCTTCCGCATGATGTCCTTGGCGATACGACGCCGCAAATAAGGAGAAGTAAAACGTTAACTCCCTTTAATGTGAACGTGCCAGCCACACGCCAGTGCAGACGTGTTGTTTGCCAGAAAGCCAGTGCTGGACTCTCTCACAAACATTTCCCGAGCCACAGCTAAACTTTAATTTGAATAAGAAGAAATACGCACTCACAGCATGTACTCTCCTGGAAATGGAAAAAAGAACACATTGACACCGGTGTGTCAGACCCACCATACTTGCTCCGGACACTGCGAGAGGGCTGTACAAGCAATGATCACACGCACGGCACAGCGGACACACCAGGAACCGCGGTGTTGGCCGTCGAATGGCGCTAGCTGCGCAGCATTTGTGCACCGCCGCCGTCAGTGTCAGCCAGTTTGCCGTGGCATACGGAGCTCCATCGCAGTCTTTAACACTGGTAGCATGCCGCGACAGCGTGGACGTGAACCGTATGTGCAGTTGACGGACTTTGAGCGAGGGCGTATAGTGGGCATGCGGGAGGCCGGGTGGACGTACCGCCGAATTGCTCAACACGTGGGGCGTGAGGTCTCCACAGTACATCGATGTTGTCGCCAGTGGTCGGCGGAAGGTGCACGTGCCCGTCGACCTGGGACCGGACCGCAGCGACGCACGGATGCACGCCAAGACCGTAGGATCCTACGCAGTGCCGTAGGGGACCGCACCGCCACTTCCCAGCAAATTAGGGACACTGTTGCTCCTGGGGTATCGGCGAGGACCATTCGCAACCGTCTCCATGAAGCTGGGCTACGGTCCCGCACACCGTTAGGCCGTCTTCCGCTCACGCCCCAACATCGTGCAGCCCGCCTCCAGTGGTGTCGCGACAGGCGTGAATGGAGGGACGAATGGAGACGTGTCGTCTTCAGCGATGAGAGTCGCTTCTGCCTTGGTGCCAATGATGGTCGTATGCGTGTTTGGCGCCGTGCAGGTGAGCGTCACAATCAGGACTGCATACGACCGAGGCACACAGGGCCAACACCCGGCATCATGGTGTGGGGAGCGATCTCCTACACTGGCCGTACACCACTGGTGATCGTCGAGGGGACACTGAATAGTGCACGGTACATCCAAACCGTCATCGAACCCATCGTTCTACCATTCCTAGACCGGCAAGGGAACTTGCTGTTCCAACAGGACAATGCACGTCCGCATGTATCCCGTGCCACCCAACGTGCTCTAGAAGGTGTAAGTCAACTACCCTGGCCAGCAAGATCTCCGGATCTGTCCCCCATTGAGCATGTTTGGGACTGGATGAAGCGTCGTCTCACGCGGTCTGCACGTCCAGTACGAACGCTGGTCCAACTGAGGCGCCAGGTGGAAATGGCATGGCAAGCCGTTCCACAGGACTACATCCAGCATCTCTACGATCGTCTCCATGGGAGAATAGCAGCCTGCATTGCTGCGAAAGGTGGATATACACTGTACTAGTGCCGACATTGTGCATGCTCTGTTGCCTGTGTCTATGTGCCTGTGGTCCTGTCGGTGTGATCATGTGATGTATCTGACCCCAGGAATGTGTCAATAAAGTTTCCCCTTCCTGGGACAATGAATTCACGGTGTTCTTATTTCAATTTCCAGGAGTGTATGTTTTTCCATTAATATAGCGAATTATACACTGTAACTAGTTTCCCGAAGGAAAGTTGCGCATTAGTTCGCTTTTAATTAAATTAGACGAGAACATTCAGAGCACTCACACACTGTCAGCATGAAATCCAATTGTAAATTGTGCACTGAGCTGTCCATACTCTCTCGCACCTGCCTGCTCAGGGTCCTCTAGTCCATCAGTCCATTGTAATGTTAAACAAATCGTTCAACCACTCTTTGCACGTTAATTTAGAATTATTTAAATTGTTGAGTGGATAGCATCTTCAGTATTGTTAGAACCGTGCACAAACGTTTCAACATTAAATACAGGGTTTTTGGGAAATTTCTGTTACAAACTTCTAGGACTTGTAAAGGCGAATGAATACATAATACACTACTGGCCATTAAAATTGCTACACCAAGAAGAAATGCAGATGATAAACGGGCATTCATTGGACAAATATGTTGTACTAGAACTGACATGTGATTACATTATCAAGCAATTTGGGTGCATAGATCCTGAGAAATCAGTACCCAGAACAACAAACTCTGGCCGTAATAAAAGCCTTGATACGCCTGGGCATTGAGTCAAACAGAGCTTCGATGGCGTGTACAGGTACAGCTCCCCATGCAGTTTCAACACGATACCACAGTTCATCAAGAATAGTGACTGGCGTATTGTGACGAGCCAGTTGCTCGCCCATCATTGACCAGACGTTTTCAATTGGTGTGAGATCTGGAGAATGTGCTGGCCAGGGCAGCAGTCGAACATTTTCTGTATCCAGAAAGGCCCGTACAGGACCTGCAACATGCGGTCGTGCATTATCCTGCTGAAATGTAGGGTTTATCCGGGATCAAATGAAGGGTAGAGCCACGGGTCGTAACACATCTGAAATGTAACGTCCACTGTTCAAAGTGCTGTCAATGCGAACAAGAGGTGACCGACACGTGTAACCAATGGCACCCCATACCATCACGCCGGGTGATACGCCAGTGTGGCGATGACGAATACACGCTTCCAATGTGCGTTCACCGCGATGTCGCCAAACACGGATGCGACCATCATGATGCTGTAAACAGAACATGGATTCATTCGAAAATACGACGTTTTGCCATTCGTGCACCCAGGTTCGTTGTTGAGTACACCATCGCAGGCGCTCCTGTCTGTGATGCAGCGTCAAGGATAACCGCAGCCACGGTCTCCGAGCTGATAGTCCATGCTGCTGCATACGTCGTCGAACTGTTCGTGCAGATGGTTGTTGTCTTGAAAACGTTCCCACCTGTTGACTCAGCGATCGAGACGTGGCTGCACGATCCGTTACAGCCATGCGGATAAGATGCCTGTCATCTCGACTGCTAGTGATACGAGGCCGTTGGGACGCAGCATGGCGTTCCGTATTATCCTCCTGAACCCCCGATTCCATATTCTGCTAACACTCATTGGATCTCGACCAACGCGAGCAGAAATGTCGCGATACGATAAACCGCAATCGCGATAGGCTTCAATCCGACCTTTATCAAAGTCGGAAACGTGATGGTACGCATTTTTCCTCCTTACACGAGGCATCACAACAACGTTTCACCAGGCAACGCCGGTCAACTGCTGTTTGTGTATGAGAAATCGGTTGGAAACTTTCCTCATGTCATTACATTGTAAGTGTCGCCACCGGCGCCAACCTTGTGTGAATGCTCTGAAAAACTAATCATTTGCATATCACAGCATGTTCTTCCTGTCGGTTAAATTTCGCGTCTGTAGCATGTCATCTTCTTGGTGTAGCAATTTTAATGGGCATTAGAGTATTTTGAATAGGAATCCGTTTCCTGAAATATACCGTTTCCTTTCTACGACGGTGTCGATTCAGATGTTTAACTCACTTCTTTGAGGAATTGAATTAGGCGTGACACAGTGCGATTATTAGGTAACAACTCGAGGGGAAACATAACGAAACATTTATCTCTTAAGCACATTTGCTTGTAGTAACACTTGTGTTTACTTTATTGTAATACAAAAAACTGTACGTATAGGACAATGATGAATTACAGCAGCGGCTCGATGTGGCGATCCTCAACGTTGTCACAGACATTCTACCTATGAAGCGTGTTCTGGTGCACAATTCCCATCCCACCTGTTGTGTCTTGAATTTCTAGTACCGTGGTCAGAACTCTAGCCAGCAGATCTTCCTCTGTCTCTACAGAAGTCTCGTAAATTTAGCTTTGAATACGACCCCACAAGAAGTAGTCCATAAGAGTTAAATCTGGTGAGTATCCTATCGTATTGCATATAAGGACAAACAACTCTGAGGCTGAAAAGAAGCTGTGGGAACAGGTCGTGCTTGCGTAGCTCAGTTGGTAGAGCACTTTCCCGCGAAAGGCAAAGGTCCCGAGTTCGAGTCTCGGTCCAGCCCACAGTTTTTATCTCTCAGGAAGTTTCATATCAGTGCACACTCAGCTGAGAGTGAAAATCTCATTCTGGAAGGCGCGTCACACATCTGAATTGAAACCAACGTAGAACGAAAATTCTGTTTCCGGAAATGCGTTCTCATTCAAAATACACTCCTGGAAATGGAAAAAAGAATACATTGACACCGGTGTGTCAGACCCACCATACTTGCTCCGGACACTGCGAGAGGGCTGTACAAGCAATGATCACACGCACGGCACAGCGGACACACCAGGAACCGCGGTGTTGGCCGTCGAATGGCGCTAGCTGCGCAGCATTTGTGCACCGCCGCCGTCAGTGTCAGCCAGTTTGCCGTGGCATACGGAGCTCCATCGCAGTCTTTAACACTGGTAGCATGCCGCGACAGCGTGGACGTGAACCGTATGTGCAGTTGACAGACTTTGAGCGAGGGCGTATAGTGGGCATGCGGGAGGCCGGGTGGACGTACCGCCGAATTGCTCAACACGTGGGGCGTGAGGTCTCCACAGTACATCGATGTTGTCGCCAGTGGTCGGCGGAAGGTGCACGTGCCCGTCGACCTGGGACCGGACCGCAGCGACGCACGGATGCACGCCAAGACCGTAGGATCCTACGCAGTGCCGTAGGGGACCGCACCGCCACTTCCCAGCAAATTAGGGACACTGTTGCTCCTGGGGTATCGGCGAGGACCATTCGCAACCGTCTCCATGAAGCTGGGCTACGGTCCCGCACACCGTTAGGCCGTCTTCCGCTCACGCCCCAACATCGTGCAGCCCGCCTCCAGTGGTGTCGCGACAGGCGTGAATGGAGACGTGTCGTCTTCAGCGATGAGAGTCGCTTCTGCCTTGGTGCCAGTGATGGTCGTATGCGTGTTTGGCGCCGTGCAGGTGAGCGCCACAATCAGGACTGCATACGACCGAGGCACACAGGGCCAACACCCGGCATCATGGTGTGGGGAGCGATCTCCTACACTGGCCGTACACCACTGGTGATCGTCGAGGGGACACTGAATAGTGCACGGTACATCCAAACCGTCATCGAACCCATTCCTAGACCGGCAAGGGAACTTGCTGTTCCAACAGGACAATGCACGTCCGCATGTATCCCGTGCCACCCAACGTGCTCTAGAAGGTGTAAGTCAACTACCCTGGCCAGCAGGATCTCCGGATCTGTCCGCCATTGAGCATGTTTGGGACTGGATGAAGCGTCGTCTCACGCGGTCTGCACGTCCAGCACGAACGCTGGTCCAACTGAGGCGCCAGGTGGAAATGGCATGGCAAGCCGTTCCACAGGACTACATCCAGCATCTCTACGATCGTCTCCATGGGAGAATAGCAGCCTGCATTGCTGCGAAAGGTGGATATACACTGTACTAGTGCCGACATTGTGCATGCTCTGTTGCCTGTGTCTATGTGCCTGTGGTTCTGTCAGTGTGATCATGTGATGTATCTGACCCCAGGAATGTGTCAATAAAGTTTCCCCTTCCTGGGACAATGAATTCACGGTGTTCTTATTTCAATTTCCAGGAGTGTATTATGCAGTAGGATACAGGTATTTGTATAACCGCCAGGGTAGTCGAGAGCGCTAACGCGCTGCTTCCTGGACTCGGGTAGGCGCGCCGGCCCCTGATCGAATCCGCGCGGCGGATTAACGACGAGGGCCGATGTGCCGGCCAGCCTGGATGTGGTTTTGTAGGCGGTTTTCTACATCCAGCTAAGTGAATACAGGGTTGGTCCCCATGTTCCGCGTTAGTTACACGGCTCGCAAATATCTGAACAGTTTCGCAGTATTCGATGGATTATACTCGACGCAGGCAGTTGGGGTACACTCATTCCATCCTGGGGGGTACGGGGTGGTGGCTGGAAGGGCATCCGGCCACCCCTTAAACATTAACATGCCAAATCCAATTAACAATGGCTGACCCTGCGTAACTGCGGGACAAGGCTCAAGCGATAGAATAGATAAAGGTATTGGTATGTTGTTGCTAGGAATGTAGGGTAGGCGACTTTCAGAGATGCTAGTATGGGCCAAAATAACGTTGGTTAGTTGCTTTGGGGTAGGGGATCGAACAGCGAGGTCATCGGTCCCGGCGTATTAGAGAGGCATGGGGAAGGAAGTCGGCCGTGGCTTTTGAAAGGAACCATCCTGTCATTTGCCTGAAGCGATTTAGGGAAATCGCGGAAAACCCAAGTCAGTATGGCCGGACGCGGGTTTAAACCATAGTCCTCTCGAATGCGAGTCCACTTTGCTAACCACTGCACCATCTCGCTCGTCAAAACAAGGAAAAAACATCAAGTAAATATGGGCTTCAAAGTGCATACTTGAGAAGCTATGAACAATTGTTTATCTTCGCTGTTGCGGAACACAAACAAGTGCTCATAGCTCTTAAGGTGTGTATTCTAGAACCCAAGTTTCCTGGACAGTTTCTCACTGTTTTGGTGAATACTGCCACCGCTGAAAGTTGCCTACGCAACAGTCTTAGCAACATCAGTACCAGTACATGTGTTCGTTTCTGGTACAGGGAACCTTACCCCAAATTGATATATTTATCTCTCTGCATCGTCCTAGGACGTTTTTAACATCATCACGGTATCAGACTGTTCTGTACGCATTTAGAGGTGCTAGCGCCTATAAATTTGACGCTTTGTACCATCGGATGACATTTCCTTTCTTTCAGGAGTGCTAGTTCTTCAAGGTTCGCAGGAGAGCTTCTGTAAAGTTTGGAATGTAGGAGACGAGGTACTGCAAAGTAAAGCTTTGAGGACGGAGCGTGAGTCGTGCTTGGGTAGCTCAGATGGTAGAGCACTTGCCCGCAAAAGGCAAAGGTCCCGAGTTCGAGTCTAGGTCTGGCACACAGTTTTAATGTGCCAGGAAGTTTCTTTATCTACTAAGTGTCCTCTGCAACCTCTAGAAGCGTGTACCTTCGGTTTTGAAACATCCTGTATATTCCGTAGCATTATGACAGTTCCCTCACTACCACTCATTTCCTTTGCAGTTGTCAGACAGCATTGTTTGTTCATTCTTGGGTCAAACTTCATAAAAGGAAGGGAATATTTTCGGGGCATTAACGCCGGAGTCAAAACTTACATGCACACTGCGGTAGGTGATGGCTTTCGAACCGAGACCGTGAGACTGTATGCGTAATGCTATACGTAGGTAGACACTTCGAAAGGAGAACGCAGTGATTCCCAGATCAGGTGGAAGCTGAGTTTGCTATGCACTTTTCGATGTCTTGCAAAGTATACACCCCGTAAGATAGCTTCTAAAGTGTCAGAGTAGATGCAGATGCCGGCAGGCGCCGTACGCGGAGTGTGTGTCTGCCCGGGAACTGGTCTCAGCCGGTCGTAGCTATGAGTGGGAGAAGTGATGTTGGGACTTGACGAGAGAAGAGGGTACCACGGGATTTTAACGCGATTATGTGCGTGGGAGGCGGAGGCGGCCTCAGTCTGGGTAAACTCTGTCGCCGGCTGAGTGGCAGGACGCAGATGGGGGTGAAGACTCCATGTCGCGCTAGTAGAGAGGGGCGGGGGGGGGGGGGGGGAGGGGTTCAGGCGGCAGGGCTGTTTGATCTTCTCGTAAGGCACAGACATCATCAAAGTTATGTGAAGACTTCAGCTGCGAACAACGGTAAGGGACAAGTAGGTTGTTTAAGGGGCTCCGGAACGCCCTATACTTGCAATGTTAAAATAACGCTTATAAATTACATCTTTCCTCACAAAGTATATCAGGTAGGAAGTTGAACTTTTTACAGATTATTTATTGGAATATGGGCTACAACTTAACACAGGGATTTTACAAAAATTTAGTTCAGTTATTAAAGATGATTTTTTTTTCAATTGTAATGAAAATTCACAAAATTTGTTTGCAATTTTTTATTTATATGTTCAAAAATATACAGTATTTTGGAAGAAGGCTGTGTTAAATTATGCAGAAGGTACTGTGTAACATTTACTGAAAGTTTGAAACAAATATGTTTGGAAGATCCTTAGAAAAGATGTAACTAGTATGAGAAAATAAAAGTTTTGGGAATCGAGCGACAAAGATTGGATTAACTTTTTAGTGCATTCCAGGTCCATAGGATGGATTATCTTCATCCTCTGCAAACTCCTCCTCCAGCTTCCTCTTGTTCCTCCTCCTGTTTACTCTTGCTTGTATTTCTAGACTCTTTACAGCCCTGTCTGCAGCCCGAAGGCGTTCCTTGTCTAAAGCAAGCATCGCTCGTTGTTGTGTTCGTAGATTTTGCTACCATTTTCTTCAGTTGCAATTACTGCAACACTGTTCCAAAAGGTGGTCATGTATGAACACTTATCACATTTCAATTGTATTTCACTAGCAAGTCCTACGTGCTTTATTATGGAGAGTTCCAGACCAACTTCATTACAATGAATACATCTTACACAGTTTGAAAAAATTCCTTTGAGAACCGACATATCAAATATTTCATTCAGATCCGATTCGCCCATAAAACATTCATAGTTTTCACTCATTGAACCAAGCTTCTTCTGTGAAGTATTTTCTTTCCCACTTTGACTGCTATGGGCAGGTGTACTTGAGAGGTTAGGTTCACTCACTTGGTTATCGTCTTTATTGTTTACAGTAATAACACATATCTTTGGCTTTCCAACATTTCTCCTTTTCTTAAAAGCCTTCAGAGGATTTCTAATAACTTTACTTTTACTCATTATTATACTTCAACAAAACAGAGACTCAAGAAACAGAATTAATTACGAATATTTTCGAGATAACGACAGAGTAATTAAACATGAAACATTCGACAATCACACCAGCGATATATATTGAACCATCACAGGTTAGCCACAACACATACTTTATCTCACATCACTAAAATGTACCTGATGAACACGGACGTTAATAATAACACCATTTGACAGCAGTTTAACAGCGCCACAGTGGGTCACGCCCATGTAGAACACATTTCATAAAAAAAAATTTAAAAATAGTTGTAGTCTTCGGAATTGAATAAATTATATATCTATTAAAAGGTAATAGTCTGCAGATTCAGAAAACGCAAAAAAGTAAAAATTGAACTTTTCATGATTTTGAGCCTTTCCGGAGCCCCTTAAGAAATTGCGCAAGAAAGTTTTAATAAAATCTGACAAATAAGATATTCCAAGTACATCCAAGGTGATTAACTTAGATAAGTCCTCGTTTTCGAATTTATCACAATATCGACACGTTTTTAAAACAGCAAATTCTATCCAAAATTTCATTCTTAAAAGTCCTCCGGTGAGTAGTCAACGTAGTTCACATGCAAGCTGAATGGACTTGAATACACACTGATCAGCCATAACATTATGACCACCTACCTAATAGGCGATACGACCTCCTTTAGCACAGGTAATACCGGCGACGCGCCATGGCATGGAAGCAATGAGAGCTTAGTAGGTTGTTGCACACACGAGTCACCTAATTACTGTAAATTCTGGGGAAGGGGGCGTTGAGCTCTGACGCCACTTCCCAGATGTGTTCGATCAGGTTCAGGTCTGGCAAGATGGGGGGGGGGGGGGGGGGACCAGCAAATCAACTGCAACTCCCCACTGTGTTCCTCGAACCAATCCTTCACACTGCTGACCTCGTGACATTGCGCAGTATCTTGTTGAAAAATGCCATGATCGTCATGAAGGGGTGAATGTGATATGTAACCAGAGTACGACACTTGTCCATCATGACGACTTGCACGAGCTCCACTTGACCCATGGATGCCCACACGAATGTTCCCCAGACAATAATGGAGCCTCCGACAGCTTGTCTCCATCCCACTGCACAGGTGTCAAGGTGTTGTTCTCCTGGAAGACGACGGATTCGCGCCCTCCCATCGGCACGACGGTGAAGGCGTCAGGATGCATCAGACCGTGCAATGCTCTGCCACTGCACCAACGTCCAGTGCCGATGTTCACGTGCCCATTTCAGCTGTAGTTGCCGATGTTGTGGTGTTAACTTTGGCACACACATGGGTCGATGGTTGCAAAGGCCCATCTTGTACTCTGCCCAACAATAATGTCTGATGCTGGTTCGGCCACAGCTCGCCGCCTGTCCTGTGTTACCAGTGTGCCCGGCCCACAACGTCCGACATCTGTACCGAGGGACGGCCACCCAACCCCACGACGTCTCGACATGTTTCACCTTGGTTTCGCCACTTGTTGAAGACACTCACCACAGCACACCCGACAAGTCGTGCAGTTTCCGAAAACCTCGTGCTTCGGGCCACCACAATCGGCCCTCGGTCAAACTCAGGTAGATAGCGTGCCTTTCCCATTCTACACACAGACAGCACGCTCACTGAATTAAATGCATCGTGCGTGTGTCTGACTAGCAATCATTCCTCGCCAGGTGACGCTGCTACCGCCTGCAAGGTTTTATGTGAATAGAAGATTGGTGGTCATAATGTTCAAGGTAATCAGTGTACACGGTGGTCCATTGATCGTCACCGGGCCAAATATCTCACGAAATAAGCGACAAACGAAAAAAACTACAAAGAACGAAACTTGTCTAGCTTGAAGGGGGAAACCAGAAGGCGCTATGGTTGGCCCGCTAGATGCCGTTGCCATAAGTCAAACGCATATCACCTGCGTTTTTTTTTTAAACAGGAACCCGCATTTCTTATTACGTATTCGTGTAGTACGTAAAGAAATAAGAATGTTTTAGTTGGACTACTTTTTTCGCTTTGTGATACTTGGCGCTGTAATAGTCACAAACGTATAAGTACGTGGTATCACGTAACATTCCGCCAGTGCGGATGGTATTTGCTTCGTGATACATTACCCGTGTTAAAATGGACCGTTTACCAACTGCGGAAAAGGTCGATATCGTGTTCATGTATGGCTATTGTGATCAAAATGCCCAACGGGCATGTGCTATGTATGCTGCTCGGTATCCTGGACGACATCATCCAAGTGTCCGGACCGTTCGCCCGATAGTTACGTTATTTAAGGAAACAGGAAGTGTTCAGCCACATGTGAAACGTCAACCACGACCTGCAAGAAATTATGATGCCCAAGTAGGTGTTTCAGCTGCTGTCGCGGCTAATCCGCACATCAGTAGCAGACAAATTGCGCGAGAATCGGGAATCACAAAAACGTCGGTGTTGAGAATGCTACATCAACATGGATTGCACCCGTACCACATTCCTATGCACCAGGAATTTCATGGCGGGCCAACCATAGCGCCATCTGGTTTCCCCCTTCAAGCTAGACGAGTTTCGTTCTTTGTAGTTTTTTCGTTTGATGCTTATTTCGTGAGATATTTGGCCCGGTCACTATCAATGGACCACCCTGTATATGTGGTGTTCAAGTGGTTCAAATGGCTCTAAGCACTATGGGACTTAACATCTGAGGTCATCAGTCCCCTAGACTTAAAATTACTTAAACCTAACTAACCTAAGGACATCACACACGTCCATGCCCAAGGCAGGATTCGAACCTGCGACCGTAGCAGCTGCGTGGTCCCAGACTGAACCGCCTAGAACCGTACATGTGGTGGATGTTCTTTAGGACATTTGTCTTGAATGTTGCCATTGACTTACCACTGTTCACTTGCTGGGCGAGTTAATGAAACATTGCTGCTGAGACTCTCAAAAACACAAATTTGACGGCTCCCAACCGTTTTCCTTTATTATACTAAGATTTGTTTACTACATTTTGAAATAATGAAGTATATCAACCACAAAAAGTAATCCATGATATTAAGGATGTCCCTTAATCACGGCTAATCCTATTTGTGACAACGATACTGCGGAATTATCGACGCAACTATTGGGCGGCATCACCGGTAAAAAGCAAGCATAATGAGGTGGTTCAGGAACTTTAAAGACACAGTCAAGACCTTCCTCGAAGCGGAATTCGCCCTGAGTCTCAAGCAACTGTTGACGAGAGCAGGATGCATACAGCATTCCAACGCTGTCCCCAGACGTCCATTCGTCGAGCGTCTCGTGAACTGCAGGCAACAAGATCAACTCTCCATGAAGTGTTACGCCTTCTTGTATACAAACACTGCAGCCAAACTATCGTCCACTGTGGTATGCATTCGCGGGTTCTACTCTGACCCTCAAGGTGCTGCACTGATTAACTGGAAAAGGACATTTTTTGAGATGTAAAAAAAGTGGTTCAAATTGCTCTGAGCACTATCGGACAAAACATCTGAGGTCATCAGTCCCCTAGAACTTAGAACTACTTAAACCTAACTAACCTAAGGACATCACACACGACAATGCCCGAGGCAGGATTCGAACCTGCGACTGTAGCAGCAGCGCGGTTCCCAACTGAAGAGCCTAGAACCGCTCGGCCACAACGGCCGGCTTTTGAGATTAATCAACTTTCCACGTTTCTGGACATGTGACTCGCCACACTATCACGGTTTGGGGCTCCTACAACCCACACAACACACGCGAACACATGCGTGATAGCCTAAAGTTTAATGTTTGTTACGATAGGGTTGAGTTGCCCTGCTTAACTCGCATGACAGGACAGATAGAATAAATTGTGCAAAGGGGCCAGAATAAGGGGCTGTCAGTTACATTCGAACATACAACTTTATTATTTGATCAAACATTACAAAAGCCCAAAAAAAATTTTTGAAGACACAGCTTTAACTTTGGGACTTAATTACCGGCTGAAAGCCACTTTAATTTAAAAACAGATGATGGCTAATAACTTAAAACGCAAGCATAATCAGAAATTTAAAAAGCAAGTCTTGTCTTAAAACAGTTCTTTAGTTAGACTGAAGTGAACAAGTTAAAATCAAATCGGCTGAGAGCTAGACACTTAAAAATTCAAAAATCCTTTAAAATGCCACACGGCTTACACGAAACAGTACTTTAAACTACGTTGAAGGCCTTAAGAGTAAAACAACTCTAATTTAAAACACAAAGCCATACAACTACCAACAAGAAGAACAATTTTTTTAAAAAAATAAGGCAGTCCATACAAGGGCGCCCAGATGTTCGATGGTCGGCCTGTAATTCAAACACTAACACTCGCTTAGGAGGACCCGTGGTCTAGGGGTAGCGTCTTTGATTCATAATCAAAACGTCTTCGGTCCCGTGTTCGATCCCAGCCACTGCCTAAATTTTGATAAATAATCAGCATTGGCGGCCGAAGACTTCCGGCATAAGAAGTCAGCTTCCTTCTGCCAACGGCCTTGTCAAAGAGGGCGGAGGAGCGGATAGAGGTTCAGGGCACTCTCTTGTCCTAGGGGTGGGAAATTGCCCCTAAAGGCGGAAGAATCAGCAAAGATCAACGACATGAGGATGCAGAAGGCAATGGAAACCACTGCATTAAAGACACGTAACGTGTATCCACAGGACATGTGGCCTGTAATTGAAGAAGTGTCATGATGATCTCTCCATTGGCAAAAGATTCCGGAATAGTCCCCCATTCGGATCTCCGGGAGGGGACTGCCAAGGGGGAGGTTACCATGAGAAAACGATTGAATAATCAACGAAAGGATAACGTTCTACGAGTCGGGGCGTGGAATGTCAGAAGCTTGAACGTGGTAGGGAAACTAGAAAATCTGAAAAGGGAAATGCAAAGGCTCAATCTAGATATAGTAGGGGCCAGTGGAGTGAAGTGGAAGGAAGACAAGGATTTCTGGTCAGATGAGTATCGGGTAATATCAACAGCAGCAGAAAATGTTATAACAGGTGTAGGATTCGTTATGAATAGGAAGGTAGGTCAGGGGGTGTGTTACTGTGAACAGTTCAGTGACCGGGTTGTTCTAATCAGAATCGACAGCAGACCAACACCGACAACGATAGTTCAGGTATACATGCCGACGTCGCAAGCTGAAGATGAACAGATAGAGAAAGTGTATGAGGATATTGAAAGGGTAATGCAGTATGTAAAGGGGGACGAAAATCTAATAGTCATGGGCGACTGGAATGCAGTTGTAGGGGAAGGAGTAGAAGAAAAGGTTATAGGAGAATATGGGATTGGGACAAGGAATGAAAGAGGAGAAAGATTAATTGAGTTCTGTAACAAGTTTCAGCTAGTAATAGCGAATACCCTGTTCAATAATCACAAGAGGAGGAGGTATACTTGGAAAAGACCGGGAGATGCGGGAAGATTTCAATTAGATTACATCATGGTCAGACAGAGATTCCGAAATCAGATACTGAATTGTAAGGCGTACCCAGGAGCAGATATAGACTCAGATCACAATATAGTAGTGATGAAGAGTAGGCTGAAGTTCAAGACATTACCCAGAAAAAATCAATACGCAAAGAAGTGGGATACGGAAGTACTAAGGAATGACGAGATACGTTTGAAGTTCTCTAACGCTATAGATACAGCAATAAGGAATAGCGCAGTAGGCAGTACAGCTGAAGACGAATGGACATCTCTAAAAATGGCCATCACAGAAGTTGGGAAGGAAAACATAGGTACAAAGAAGGTAGCTGCTAAGAAACCATGGGTAACAGAAGAAATACTTCAGTTGATTGATGAAAGGAGGAAGTACAAACATGTTCCGGGAAAATCACGAATACAGAAATACAAGTCGCTGAGGAATGAAATAAATAGGAAGTGCAGGGAAGCTAAGACGAAATGGCTGCAGGAAAAATGTGAAGACATCGAAAAACATATGATTGTCCGAAGGACAGATTCAGCATACAGGAAAGTCAAAACAACTTTTCGTGACATTAAAAGCAACGGTGGTAACATTAAGAGTGCAACGGGAATTCCACTGTTAAATGCAGAGGAGAGAGCAGATAGGTGGAAAGAATACATTGAAAGCCTTTATGAGGGTGAAGATTTATCTGATGTAATAGAAGAAGAAACAGCAGTCGATTTATAAGAGATAGGGGATCCAGTATTAGAATCGGAATTTAAAAGAGCTTTGGAGGACTTACGGTAAAATAAGGCAGAAGGGATAGATAACATTCCATCAGAATTTCTAAAATCGTTGGGGGAAATGGCAACAAAACGAGTATTCACGTTGGTGTGTAGAATATATGAGTCTGGCGACATACCATCTGACTTTCGGAAAAGCATCATCCACACAATTCCGAAGACGGCAACAGCTGACAAGTGCGAGAATTATCGCACAATCAGCTTAATAGCTCATGCATCGAAGCTGCTTACAAGAATAATATACAGGAGAATGGAAAAGAAAATTGAGAATGCGCTAGGTGACGATCAGTTTGACTTTAGGAAAAGTAAAGGGACGAGAGAGGCAATTCTGACGTTACGGCTATTAATGGAAGCAAGGCTAAAGAAAAATCAAGACACTTTCATAGGATTTGTCGACCTGGAAAAAGCGTTCGACAATATAAAATGGTGCAAGCTGTTCGAGATTCTGAAAAAAGTAGGGGTAAGCTATAGGGAGAGACGGGTCATATACAATATGTAAAACAACCAAGAGTGTATAATAAGAGTGGACGATCAAGAACGAAGTGTTCGTATTAAGAAGGGTGTAAGACAAGGCTGTAGCCTTTCGACCCTACTCTTCAAAAAAATGGTTCAAATGGCTCTGAGCACTATCGGACTCAACTGCTGTGGTCATTAGTCCCCTAGAACTTACAACAACTTAAACCTAACTAACCTAAGGACATAACACACATCCATGCCCGAGGCAGGATTCGAACCTGCGACCGTAGCAGTCGCACGGTTCCGGACTGCGCGCCTAGAACCGCGAGACCACCGCGGCCGGCTACCCTACTCTTCAATCTGTACATCGAAGATGCAATGATGGAAATAAAAGAAAGGTTCAGGAGTGGAATTAAAATACAAGGTGAAAGGATATCAATGATACGATTCGCTGATGACATTGCTATCCTGAGTGAAAGTGAAGAAGAATTAAATCATCTGCTGAACGGAATGAACAGTCTAATGAGTACACAGTATGGTTTGAGAGTAAATCGGAGAAAGACGAAGGTAATGAGAAGTAGTAGAAATGAGAACAGCGAGAAACTTAACATCAGGATTGATGGTCACGAAGTCAATGAAGTTAAGGAATTCTGCTACCTAGGCAGTAAAATAACCAATGACGGACGGAGCAAGGAGGACATTAAAAGCAGACTCGCTATGGCAAAAAAGGCATTCTGGCCAAGAGAAGTCTACTAATATCAAATATCGGCCTTAATTTGAGGAAGAAATTTCTGAGGATGTACGTCTGGAGTACAGCATTGTATGGTAGTGAAACATGGACTGTGGGAAAACCGGAAGAGAAGAGAATCGAAGCATTTGAGATGTGGTGCTATAGACGAATGTTGAAAATTACGTGGGCTGATAAGGTAAGGAATGAGGAGGTTCTACGCAGAATCGGAGAGGAAAGGCATATGTGGAAAACATTGATAAGGAGAAGGGACAGGATGATAGGACATCTGCTAAGACATGAGGGAATGACTGCCATGGTACTAGAGGGAGCTGTAGAGGGCAAAAACTGTAGAGGAAGACAGAGATTGGAATACGTCAAGCAAACAATTGAGGATGTAGGTTACAAGTGCTACTCTGAGATGAAGAGGTTAGCACAGGAAAGGAATTCGTGGCGGGCCGGATCAAACCAGTCAGTAGACTGATGACCAAAAAAAAAAAAAACGCTCGCTTAGGTGAGACAGGCAGTCGGGCCAACCATTCTCGATCCGACGACAACCCAACCGACCGACAGTCAACGAACCCACCGACAAGATAACTTCCACTTCACCCAACCAGGGCACAACAGGGAGTTCAACGGAACAACATACAAGATATTGGCGTCCAGAACCAATCATACACGGAGCTGTCAAACTACACACCGTGCTGGACAGCAACAACACGATGAGTAAACTACACTGCCTGAGCCGGCCGCGGTGGCCGTGCGTTTCTAGGCGCTTCAGTCCGGAACGTCGCTGCTGCTACGGACGCAGGTTCGAATCCTGTCTCGGTCATGGATGTGTGTGATGTCCTTTGGTTAGTTAGGTTTAAGTAGTTCTAAGTTCTAGGGGACTGATGACCTCAGATGTTAAGTCCCATAGTGCTCAGAGCCATCTGAATTTTACACTGCCTGAAATTTACGTCAACAGCCAGGGCAGGTAACCGGAACGTCAAGGCCACAACGCAGAAGATTCCACTGGTGCACTTCAATTCAAATAAATATGATGGAACTCCACCGGAGGGTGGCTAGAATTTTCCAACTTGAATACCACGTTGTTGCTCGCGAGAATATCCCAACAGCCGGCAACTAACTCCAAACGACACAATTGCTGATAGGTTAAATCAAAACTCAACTTTCGTGTCCAGGGTCGGTGAGCCACGGACCTCGTAGCAATGGGAACAGCGTCACACTCTCCAACACCACATAGAGACTGCCAGCGGGCCCGGCCAAACTACGCCCCGCCGAGAATTCCTCACTGCTCCACGCCAACCGACCGACTGGTTGCACGATGCCCAGCCGGAAACTATAAACGCCAGGTCAATCCAAGGTGCGAAAATCGATACACACCGCTGCTGCCACCCGCGGAAGGAGAGGATAACAGCATAATCGCGATAACCGCAGGAGACTAAACACAGAATCACAATGAAGGTTTAATCCAGAGCATAGCATGAGCCAGCCATGGCTCAAGGGTGTTGGGTCAATTTTTCCTCCCAGAGGAAAGTAGACGGACAAAAGTTTACCTGGACATGTTCTAAGAGTTTCTCTTTCCACAGACTGTTGACACCATCCGGCGTATCTAATGTTTTCTTCATTTGTTCCTTACCTTTGGACAGGCAGTTTGGCACTTGGCTCTATATGTATGGGAATCTAATTTTCAGTGACTTGTGTGCTCACTTTTGTGAGCCTTGATTTGTATCTTATTGTATGAGTAGAAATTGCTGTTTTATGGATGAAATATTTTTCATTAGTGTTTATTGCATTTTTTTTCTAGCCACAGCTGTGTTCTGATGATGATGTATTTAAACGGTAACGACGAATAAATTAATTTGTGACCAAGACAAATCTAGAATGTCTGTTCCAAATCTGAATGGTCGCCTGCCTGAAGCATGGAAGAGTTTCTCAATCAACTGATCACGCATCGAAGAACTGCACCCGTCCATTACCCCCCTGCACGACGTGAGGGGTGTAGCGAGTGACGCAATATACGAATATAGTTGAAAAGATAGCGACCCTCTATAGAAACGTTTATTTCTTTTCTCTTCTTTTGGCGAACCGACAACTAACGAAAAGACCTGAAGCTATTGCATATACGACAACGTGAATCGTTTATGACACCATTACAATGTGCTTCTTATTATTCGATCTTTCCTATAGGACAGTCCGCAGCTCGTGGTCGTGCGGTAGCGTTCTCGCTTCCCACGCCGGGGTTCCCGGGTTCGATTCCCGTCGGGGTCAGGGATTTTCTCTGCCTCGTGATGACTGGGTGTCGTGTGATGTCCTTAGGTTAGTTAGGTTTAAGTAGTTCTAAGTTCTAGGGGACTGATGACCATTGATGTTAAGTCCCATAGTACTCAGAGCCATTTTTTTCCTATAGGACAGACAATACCCAGTTGAAGCACTTGTATAGAGCAACAGTACCCCAGCAGTATCTCTCTAACGCTCTGGAGGGTAACCCCCAAATGTACCAGAAAACTTTGGATAAAACCTCGCCAGTTACGTATGTTCCACACTCATAGGGTCATCACTGGAGGAGATTGGTAGTTATCCACCAATCGGTTGGCGTAGTTAGACGAGGAGCGTTCAGTAAGCAACGCAACACATTTTTTTCTGCTGCCGAGAATTCTTCCGGGTTGTATGGCCGTGGTCCAAGGAACTCTTCAACCCCTGACGTTTCGTGCAAAGCTACATTGGACATGTTCGGAGGTGTTTCTGGTTGTACTGAGTATTGCCCACTGACGAGTCGGACTTCGAAGAACGGCCTAAATACCGTGGAAAGTGGGCTGTGGTCTGGATTTCACGTGATAGCAGAGATAAACCTTGTTAAGGATAAAATGTAACTGTCGATCATAGTACGTCAAAGATAAAAACTTCTCATCGATTCTGTAGCGCCACTGAGTTTCATGGCTTCTTCTTTTCTGTTAAAATTATCCCCATGTTTATATATTTCGATGGCTTCTGTATATAGCCGTGGATAATAGTACATGAAACTTCAGTTTCCGAAAATTTCGCTACGTGACAGAGCTAAAAGCATTTGTGCGCCGGAATTCTGGAGACCGAGTTAGAACATCTAAAGCAGGCTTTTGAGAAGAATGGGTACTCTAGTAAGGAAATAAATTGAGTTTTCCGACGAATAGCAGGACGCCTAAGGACAACGACAAGACTCAGCGATGGAAGAGCACGGTTTCTCTATCCTTCATCAAAAAAGTAACGGATGAAATCGGCAAGATATTAAGAAAACATAACGTTCGGCCAATTTTCCGACCAAGTAAGAAAATAGGCCAAGAACTTCGTTCCGTTAAGGATAAACGTCCCCCTCTGTCTGCAAGTGATGTATAGAACATTCGGTGTACATGGGATACGGTCTACAGCCGCGCGGGATTAGCCGCGCAGTCTAGGCGCTGCAGTCAAGGACTGTGCGGCTGGTTGGTTCAAATGGCTCTGAGCACTATGGGACTTAACATCTGTGGTCATCAGTCCCCTAGAACTTAGAACTACTTAAACCTAAGGACATCACACACATCCATGCCCGAGGCAGGATTCGACCCTGCGACCGTAGCAGTCGCGCGGTTGTGCGGCTGGTCCCAGCGGAGGTTCGAGTCCTCCCTCGGGCATGGGTGTGTGTGTGTGTGTGTGTGTTTGTCCTTAGGATAATTTAGGTTAATTAGTGTGTAAGCTTAGGGACTGATGACCTTAGCAGTTAAGTCCCATAAGATTTCACACATATTTGAACATTTTTTTTAATGTCTACATTGGAACTACAAAGAGAAGTGTGAATACACGGTTGAAGGAACATAAAAGTCTTTGCTCACTAGGGAAAACAGACAAGTCAACCGTGGCGGAACACGCTCTTCAGTCGGGTGATCGCGTAGTGCAATTTTCGGAAACTGAAGTTTTATGTACTATGACGAACTATTATCTACGGTTATATAGAAAAGCCATCGAAATATATAAACATGGGGATAATTTTAACAGAAAAGAAAAAGCTATGAAACTCAGCGATATGTGGACAGTGGCGCTACAGAGTCGATGAGAAGTTTTTATCCTTGACGTACTATGATCGATAGTTGTATTTTATCTTTGACAAGGTTTATCTCTGCTATCACGTGAAATACAGACCACGCCCAGTTTCCACGGTATTTAGGCCGTTCTTCGAGGTCCGCCTCGCCAGTCGGCAAGACTCAGCACAACCAGGAGGACCTCCGAAGATGTCCAACGTAGCTTTGGACGAAACGTCAGTGATAGAAGAGTTCCATGGACCACGGCCATACAACCGGGAAGAATTCTCGGCAGCTGAAACATCCGGTCGCGAAAGCCTTCAGTGTATCAAAATTTTAAACATGGCTGCAATAGCAACTGTTGAAATTCTTCACGATAAAGGATGACAGCCAAAACAGTTGCAGGTTAAAAATTTATTAAAATTCTTGACCAAGGTTTCGGTGCATATAAATATACCTTCATCAGAAGTAAAAAATCCTGAACAGGAAGACACTTTCATTAGAAAAGCCTTAGTATCGGACGTGAGAAACACAAAAGTTTAAGTAACAGTGAAATTACCACAGTAATACAGGCACAAAATCTTTTACTTACTTACTAAAATTACATCATGCAATGGAGATTAATAAAACAATTGTGCCAACGGCGTCGTCAATAATTAAGACATCTTCTCCATTTGTACAACATGACTATGGGCACAGGGTCAATGCGAACAGTTTAGCACCAGTACTTCGCCTATGAACTATCCAGACAAGAGTGTGAAAGCACTAGGGCAGATGGTTTCGCCGAGAGAGGGCACTTGTGGTATGTGCCAGACACTCGCGCATATTAAAATCCATGATTACCTACATAAGCGCATCAAAAATTATTAAAAGTTGTGTTAATTCAAACTTTCTGTCTTAATAAATAAAACATATCAGACTATTTAAAAACATTTATGTAAAATAGAAAATGTGGAACCAATTTTCCTGTGTCCTAGTGTCAAACAGATGAAGCTTTCGCTATGGAACACATCTAACGTGAGAGGGCACTAGTGTAATGCGCGAGAATCTCGCGTAACGTAGGCAGTGAAATACGAGGGCAGTTCAATAAGTAATGCATCACATTTTTTTCTGAAACAGGGGTTGTTTTATTCAGCATTGAAATACACCAGGTTATTCCCCAATCTTTTAGCTACACAACACTATTTTTCAACGTAATCTCCATTCAATGCTACGGCCTTACGCCACTTTGAAATGAGGGCCTGTATGCCTGCACGGTACCATTCCACTGGTCGATGTCGGAGCCAACGTCGTACTGCATCAATAACTTCTTCATCATCCGCGTAGTGCCTCCCACGGATTGCGTCCTTCATTGGGCCAAACATATGGAAATCCGACGGTGCGAGATCGGGGCTGTAGGGTGCATGAGGAAGAACAGTCCACTGAAGTTTTGTGAGCTCCTCTCGGGTGCGAAGACTTGTGTGAGGTCTTGCGTTGTCATGAAGAAGGAGAAGTTCGTTCTGATTTTTGTGCCTACGAACACGCTGAAGTCGTTTCTTCAATTTCTGAAGAGTAGCACAATACACTTCAGAGTTGATCGTTTGACCATGGGGAAGGACATCGAGAAGAATAACCCCTTCAGCGTCCCAGAAGACTGTAACCGTGACTTTACCGGCTGAGGGTATGGCTTTAAACTTTTTCTTGGTAGGGGAGTGGGTGTGGCGCCACTCCATTGATTGCCATTTTGTTTCAGGTTCGAAGTGATGAACCCATGTTTCATCGCCTGTAACAATCTTTGACAAGAAATTGTCACCCTCAGCCACATGACGAGCAAGCAATTCCGCACAGATGGTTCTCCTTTGCTGTTTATGGTGTTCGGTTAAACAACGAGGGACCCAGCGGGAACAAACCTTTGAATATCCCAACTGGTGAACAATTGTGACAGCACTACCAACAGAGATGTCAAGTTGAGCACTGAGTTGTTTGATGGTGATCCGTCGATCATCTCGAACGAGTATGTTTGCACGCTCCGCCATTGCAGGAGTCACAGCTGTGCATGGCCGGCCCGCACGCGGGAGATCAGACAGTCTTGCTTGACCTTGCGGCGATGATGACACACGCTTGCCCAACGACTCACCGTGCTTTTGTCCTCTGCCAGATCACCGTAGACATTCTACAAGCGCCTATGAATATCTGAGATTCCCTGGTTTTCCGCCAAAAGAAACTCGATCACTGCCCGTTGTTTGCAACGCACATCCGTTACAGACGCCATTTTAACAGCTCCGTACAGCGCTGCCACCTGTCGGAAGTCAATGAAACTATACGAGACGAAGCGGGAATGTTTGAAAATATTCCACAAGAAATTTCCGGTTTTTTCAACCAAAATTGGCCGAGAAAAAAAATGTGTTGCATTACTTATTGAATTGCCCTCGTACATACTAGCGAAAACAACCAAAATGTTATAATAAAACGAAACCATCTGTCGTTGTGAATAAAAACATACTAATCAATTAACCACACATACAAATCGAAAATCACAAACAGCAAATATCAAAAATACGTAAAATCCAAACAAGACAGGAAAAGCGCATTTCAGCGGCATCAACAAGCAAGAAATCTAACTTCTAGTCAGCCAGACTATATTACATTAAGACAAGGAGGGGTTTGAAACTGTCTAAAAAAAATTTGTTTCTAAGCTGCACCTGTTCATTAAGAACAAAACCATCTTTTAGAGACAGATGCTTGAAAATCTCTAATTCTTCGAGCAAGTCCAGTTGGTAACCGTTATTCGCTTCGTGAAGCAGCTCTACGTCGTCCAGTTCACGTGGCGTATACTGTAAGAGCCATAGATGTTCAGCAAACGTGGAATTATGTACGTTTTCCCCATTTTTATCTAACATGTGTTCTTTATACCTGACTTTAATGGGTCTACCTGTCTGCCCTATGTAATAGTTTGGGCAGTCGTTACAAGTAATTTTGTATACACCGGACTTAGTGCCGAGTTCTTCCCGTGCTCCAACAGTATGAATTACTCTTTGTTTCAGGCTATTATTTACGGAAAAGGCAACTCTGCAACTGTATTGTTTCTGTAAAAGTCTTCTTATCTTGTATGAAACGTTCCCTAAAAGTGGAATAGAAATAAAGTTATTACCCTCATTCTTTTTCGCCATGTTATCTCCTAAAGTTGAACATTTTACAGCTGTTTTTTCTTAACACTCTGGTCAATTAATTTAGGGTCGTATCCATTGTTAGTAGCCATTGATTTTAATAAAGATATTTCTTTTTCTAAACAATTCTGTTCTAAAGGTGTGGTCACAGCACGATGAACTGCAGAATGAAAGAAGGAGATTTTGTGAGTTTGAGGATCACAAGAATCTACTGGAATAATATTATCAGAAAAAGTTTCTTTACAAAAAATGTCGAAGCTAATAGTGTTACCAGATAACTTCAGTTTCAAGTCAAGGAAATGGAGTTCTCTCTCATTGTTTTGTATCTCTTTTGTGAATTTCATTTTCTCGTGAAAACTGTCGAAAACATGAAACAGTTGTTGTAGATCTTGGTCACTCCCTTGAAATATTATGAGTACATCATCAACATAATGAGCATAGAAAAGAATCATATTACCCAACACAGGATTGTTTTTGAAGAAATTTTCTTCTAACGCATTCACAAAGATGTCAGCTAAGATACCAGCTAACGGGCAACCCATGGCTAAGCCGAATGGTTGCTCATATATTTTGCCATTAAACTGAAAGAAATTATAATCTAGTACAACCTGCAGTAGTGACATAAGTTCCGACAACTGTAGCTCACTTAGAGTTATATGTTGTCGAATGTTATCTTCAATAATCTTAAGAGTGATATCCACTGGAACATTAGTGTATAAACTTACGACGTCAAAAGAAACCAAACGAGAGGAAGAAGTGATCCCTATCGATTTTAACTTGTTTATTACCTCAGCACTATTTTTAACACAACAATTGTTTCCAAAAACAAAGGCTTCTTTAATTTTAGTGTGTAAGAAACTCGATAATTTATGATGTGGACTCTTTATTCCGTTAACGATGGGACGAATTGGGTGTTGACTTTTGTGTACCTTAAACTGATTTCTAAGCGTAGGTGCTCTAGGGATCATATTAATTAAAGTTTTCTTTTGAAACTCTTTCATAAGATGTTTAGTTTTTCTTAAAATATCTCTAATTTGAAACTTCCTGGCAGATTAAAACTTTGTGCCCGACCGAGACTCGAACTCGGGACCTTTGCCTTTCGCGGGCAAGTGCTCTACCAACTGAGCTACCGAAGCACGACTCACGCCCGGTAATCACAGCTTTACTTCTGCCAGTACCTCGTCTCCTACCTTCCAAACTTTACAGAAGCTCTCCTGCGAAACTTGCCGAACTACCACTCCTGAAAGAAAGGATATTGCGGAGACATGGCTTAGCCACAGCCTGGGGGATGTTTCCAGAATGAGATTTTCACTCTGCAGCGGAGTGTGCGCTGATATGAAACTTCCTGGCAGATTAAAACTGTGTGCCCGACCGAGACTCGAACTCGGGACCTTTGCCTTTCGCGGGCAAGTGCTCTACCAACTGAGCTACCGAAGCACGACTCACGCCCGGTACTCACAGCTTTACTTCTGCCAGTACCTCGTCTCCTACCTTCCAAACTTTACAGAAGCTCTCCTGCGAAACTTGCCGAACTACCACTCCTGAAAGAAAGGATATTGCGGAGACATGGCTTAGCCACAGCCTGGGGGATGTTTCCAGAATGAGATTTTCACTCTGCAGCGGAGTGTGCGCTGAAATGAAACTTCCTGGCAGATTAAAACTGTGTGCCCGACCGAGACTCGAACTCGGGACCTTTGCCTTTCGCGGGCAGGTGCTCTACCAATTGAGCTACCGAAGCACGACTCACGCCCGGTACTCACAGCTTTACTTCTGCCAGTACCTCGTCTCCTACCTTCCAAACTTTACAGAAGCTCTCCTGCGAAACTTGGAGAACTAGCACTCCTGAAAGAAAGGATATTGCGGAGACATGGCTTAGCCACAGCCTGGGGGATGTTTCTATCTCTAATTTGCTTTTTTATTGTAGGGGTAGGATCCTGCTCGATTTCGAATATACCATTTTCCTCGAAAAAAGCCAAAGTTTTAGCAATATATTCACTTTTATGGGCTACAACAAGCGAATTTCCTTTATCAGATTTAGTGATAAGAGCCTCATTATTTTATAATTTACGGTTAATACTAGTGATAATGCTACCCCCTCTCTGTTTTAAGTCATTGTTTTTTACCGAATTGACCTCTCTTTCTAAAATTGCGCTACATTCATGAGCAATCCCATTTTGTTGGGATTTTTCTGTTTTTTACAGAGTCAATACCAACTTTAAGGTCAACAATAAAATTATCCACCACTTTAGGGTCGTTAAGACTAGGCATGAAATTGTATTTAAAACCTCTAGCTATCATGGCGCTTTCTTGCGGAGTAAAGCTTATGGATGTTTTATTTAGTACTCTGTCAAAAAATTTGTGTTCGCAATTGACAGTTCATGTGCAAGAACAACATTAGATTTAGGTATAGCATTTTCTAGCTTCTGAAGTTTAAAATCGTGCCTACGCTACGATTCTGTAACCACTCATTAACACCATGCCAAATACTGTCTACGTGAAAGTTAAAATAATCTTTAAAAGTTCTAGTAATAAAGAGATACAAAGTGTAAGCTTCTTCATTTAGTTTATCTTTCTTCTTATAAAGGTCACTGATTCTGTCACTCATAATTTGTTTCACCAGTTTTGCTTTAGTAGACGGAACCTTCTTACACTGTTTCACATTGATAAAAGTCTTCACGTAATTCGGTGTCAAATGGCGTCTCTCACACTGTTTAGTGAAGTCAATAGCCGTACCTGTTTTCAGGATTTTAAATGAGATGTCCATGTATTTCGAAACAGCCTTTGAAACCTGGGCAGGTACATATTTCAAGATTTTGATGTTTGCTGTTTGTGATTTTCGATGTGTATGTGTGGTTAATTGATTAGTATGTTTTTATTCACAACGACAGATGGTTTCGTTTTATTATAACATTTTGGTTGTTTTCGCTAGTGTGTATTTCACCGCCTACGTTACGCGAGATTCTCGCGCATTACACTAGTGCCCTCTCCCGTTAGATGTGTTCCATAGCGAAAGCTTCATCTGTTTGACACTAGGACACAGGAAAATTGGTTCCATATTTTCTATTTTACATAAATGTTTTTAAATAGTCTGATATGTTTTATTTATTAAGACAGAAAGTTTTAATTAACACAACTTTTAATAATTTTTGATGCGCTTATGTAGGTAATCATGGATTTTAATATGCGCGAGTCTCAGGCACATACCACAAGTGCCCTCTCTCGGCGAAACCATCTGCCCTAGTGCTTTCACACTCTTGTCTGGATAGTTCATAGGCGAAGTACTGGTGCTAAACTGTTCGCATTGACCCTGTGCCCATAGTCATGTTGTACAAATGGAGAAGATGTCTTAATTATTGACGACGCCGTTGGCACAATTGTTTTATTAATCTCCATTGCATGATGTAATTTTAGTAAGTAAGTAAAAGATTTTGTGCCTGTATTACTGTGGTAATTTCACTGTTACTTAAACTTTTGTGTTTCTCACGTCCGATGCTAAGGCTTTTCTAATGAAAGTGTCTTCCTCTTCAGGATTTTTTACTTCTGATGAAGGTATATTTATATGCACCGAAACCTTGGTCAAGAATTTTAATAAATTTTTAGCCTGCAACTGTTTTGGCTGTCATCCTTTATCGTGAACCTTCATTGTACATTTTTTTCTGATATCAGGTTGTTTAATTCAGGATTCTAGTACACCATATTATTTTCCTCTCTTTTGTCTAGAAAGCACTATTTTTTCAACATAATCTCCGTTTAGTGCGACGACCTTATGACACCTTAGTGGCAGGTCGTGTATGCCCGCATGGTACCTCTCTACTGGTCAACGTCGGAGCTAACGTCTTGCTGCATCAATTACCACCCTATCATCTTCGTACTGCTCCCCGCGGAGAGTGTCCTTTACCGCGCCAAACAAATGGAAGACGGCAGGTGTGAGATCTGGGCTGTAGAACGAATGAGAAAGAACAGTCCAATGAAGTTTTGTGAGTTCCTCTCGTATGAGGCCTTGCCTTGTCATGAAGGAGGAGAAGTTGAGCAGCAACATATTTGATTGTGATCTGTCGATCAACTGTAATGAGGGTGGCCGCACGTTCCAGCATAGCAGGAGTCACAGCAGCGTGCGGCCGGCAGGCACATGGGAGATCAGCAAGGTTTGCACGACCTTGCCCAACGCCTTGCCCAACGACTCACCGTGCTTTTGTTCACTGCCAGGTCTCCGTAAACATTCTGCAAGCAGCTACGAATGTCCGCTATGCTCTGGTTTTCTGCCAACAGAAACAGCTCTATGCCTGGAACGCACCTCCGTTACAGACGAGATTTTGAATGCTACGTATAGACCCACCGCCTATCCGAGCTTAGTGAAACTACGGGGTGTTCAAAAAGTCTCTCCGCAGGGCCGTTTGATTGTTAGCCGCCCGGTCCGTATGCCGCAGTGAATATACCCAAATGAAACTCAGTGAAATACAAGTTATTAATTTATTGAATATTTATTTTTACCTGTTGTTGAATACACAATTCAATTCGTCTAATCATGCTTCTAAACACTAGCTGTAACATTTCTTCTCTAACAGAACCAGTGAAAGTGGGTATTGCAGTTTTCAGTTCATCGGTCGATTTTGGGCGGTTTTTATAGACAGTTTGTAACGTCTCTGCTCTTGCGTACGTTAACTTTTAAAGCCTGTACTATGATAAGTGGACGGGCTTCACCTTATCAGAAAGGATTTTATTAAATATGATGACCGCGTGTACCTGAATGGAAGCTAAATCGGACTTATACTCAGTCAGTAACAACGACGATACGTCAAGCAAGTATAAAGTGTAACTACACGTTAATACGGACAAGAAACCTACGCAGCAGATGCTACCAATTATTAATAATACGGTCGCCAGCCTAATTAGGCATTACGTGAGGTTTTTTTTTTCCTGGTAAAAAGTCAAGTTATTATTGAACAGTTAGGAACAAGTTTAACACTGGTCCATACGGATACACTTGTAAAGATTTGACCTGTGCGAGTCGATGCGGCAGTTGGCGGGCAGCGAGATGGCGAGGCGCACAGCACACATACAATCACAGCTATGGCCCTTGCTGTATCGGCACTTTGCTTCTTCTTAGCGTTGTAACCCTTTCCAATTCAGTGCCTAATGGATATAGCCATGCTGTATAGTCGTCGGAAACGGCACATCCGAGGCTCAAATGAAACCACTTTTTCCAGGATAGCCTCCTCGATCCGGAACGTGTTCCTCAGACCGGTGCCCAACTCCGACTGACTAGCTGAGCCCGTTATGCCGTACCGCGCCCGTGTGCATTTTCCCGCGCTCGCCTGCCATCCACCTTTCCCGCTCCCCTACAGATAGGGTATTCACCCCAGGTTTTACATTTCACATATCCTAATACATTGCCTACGTATGGACCAGGCGTACAATTACAACTTTCACATCTTACAATATTCCCAACATTCTTTAAACTTCACTCCTATTATAACATTATTTGAAATTTAACATAAATATTAAAACTTACATCGAAATGTGTTTACAGTGTCTTTAACATAACGACATGACAAGAAAAGAAATGGCATCGAAACATCGCTTATATTAATTTATCGAAAATCAGAAGAATAATTTTTATATGTACAGTTGTTGTTGTTACAAGTTGCTTTCGCTGCACGCCAGAAGAAAAAGTCAGGTGGTGTTAGGTCAGGCGATCGTGGAGGCCAAAGTCCCTGTGAAATTACGCGATCACCAAAACCATCAGCAAGCAGTGACACTGAAACGCGAGCTGTATGCGCGGTTACACCCTCTTGTTGAAAATAACCGTTCAGTATTTCACTTAACACAAGTTCTCCTATGAATGGGTACGGAATATCACTGCAGTATCGTTGTGCGTTTATTGTTTCGTTGAGAAATATGGGACCCACAATCCGACGTCTAGAAATTGCTATCCAAACTCCTGTTTTCACAGAATAAAGTGATTCCTCGTGAATACACAAGGGATTTTCAGTACTCCACATACGAGAATTTTGCGAGTTCATGTACCCGGATAAAAGAAACCACGCCTCATCAGTGAAAAACCTTTCATTAAGAATATCCATTTTGCTGAAAGAAATTTCTGAACCATTGACAGTAATGCAGTCTCTTGCCATGATCAGTATTTTTCAGTTCTCGCACGACTGTCACTTTGTATGGGGAAAGTTCTAATTTTTTTCCTTACAGCTGTGTGGGCCGTTCCGACACTAACATCGATGTCCTGGGCGAGTTTTCTTACTGACTTGTTCGGACTCATGGACATTTTATCGGAAATATCGAGTAGTTTATCCTCAGACAAAACGCTAGGACGACCACTGCATCTATCACTGAACCCGTACTTCGAAATTTGTTAGTCAGATTTCACACAGTAACGCGATGTGGGACTGTTGTCTCCGAGAAAACTGAATTAAATGTTTGATGAACTGAAACGTGTATTTTCCGTCAGCTTTGAACACTAGTTCGACTAAAAACACACGTTCTTCAATGGTTAGCATTGTAACAGTGACAAAAACGAAACAAACGAACAAAGGAACTAAACTTAAACCTTCACATCAACACGTAACGACACACACCAACGATACTATTGACACTGGCTGAGGTAAACGAAACAGTGGAATGTCGGGAGAGTCCACTTGAAGGAAAGTGACCCAGGCAGACCCGCTTTAGCAAGTACAGGGTGTTTCAAAAGTGACCGGTATATTTGAAACGGCGATAAAAACTAAACGAGCAGCGATAGAAATACACCGTTTGTTGCAATATGCTTGGGACAACAGTACATTTTCAGGCGGACAAACTTTCGAAATTACAGTAGTTACAATTTTCAACAGATGGCGCTGCAAGTGATGTGAAAGATATAGAAGACAACGCAGTCTGTGGGTGCGCCATTCTGTACGTCGTCTTTCTGCTGTAAGCGTGTGCTGTTCACAACGTGCAAGTGTGCTGTAGACAACATGGTTTATTCCTTAGAACAGAGGATTTTTCTGGTGTTGGAATTCCACCGCCTAGAACACAGCGTTGTTGCAACAAGACGAAGTTTTCAACGGAGGTTTAATGTAACCAAAGGACCGAAAAGCGATACAATAAAGGATCTGTTTGCAAAATTTCAACGGACTGGGAACGTGACGGATGAACGTGCTGGAAAGGTAGGGCGACCGCGTACGGCAACCACAGAGGGCAACGCGCAGCTAGTGCAGCAGGTGATCCAACAGCGGCCTCGGGTTTCCGTTCGCCGTGTTGCAGCTGCGGTCCAAATGACGCCAACGTCCACGTATCGTCTCATGCGCCAGAGTTTACACCTCTATCCATACAAAATTCAAACGCGGCAACCGCTCAGCGCCGCTACCATTGCTGCACGAGAGACATTCGCTAACGATATAGTGCACAGGATTGATGACGGCGATATGCATGTGGGCAGCATTTGGTTTACTGACGAAGCTTATTTTTACCTGGACGGCTTCGTCAATAAACAGAACTGGCGCATATGGGGAACCGAAAAGCCCCATGTTGCAGTCCCGTCGTCCCTGCATCCTCAAAAAGTACTGGTCTGGTCCGCCATTTCTTCCAAAGGAATCATTGGCCCATTTTTCAGATCCGAAACGATTACTGCATCACGCTATCTGGACATTCTTCGTGAATTTGTGGCGGTACAAACTGCCTTAGACGACACTGCGAACACCTCGTGGTTTATGCAAGATGGTGCCCGGCCACATCGCACGGACGACGTCTTTAATTTCCTGAATGAATATTTCGATGATCGTGTGATTGCTTTGGGCTATCCGAAACATACAGGAGGCGGCGTGGATTGGCCTCCCTATTCGCCAGACATGAACCCCTGTGACTTCTTTCTGTGGGGACACTTGAAAGACCAGGTGTACCGCCAGAATCCAGAAACAATTGAACAGCTGAAGCAGTACATCTCATCTGCATGTGAAGCCATTCCGCCAGACACGTTGTCAAAGGTTTCGGGTAATTTCATTCAGAGACTACGCCATATTATTGCTACGCATGGTGGATATGTGGAAAATATCGTACTATAGAGTTTCCCAGACCGCAGCGCCATCTGTTGTTGAAAATTGTAACTACTGTAATTTCGAAAGTTTGTCTGCCTGAAAATGTACTGTTGTCCCAAGCATATTGCAACAAACGGTGTATTTCTATCGCTGCTCGTTTAGTTTGTATTGCCGTTTCAAATATACCGGTCATTTTTTAAACACCCTGTATGAGCTCCAGTGGCTAAATTTCATGACCAAGGAGGAGTTAACCCTAATTGACAGATATACCATCTTTACGCCAGACGAATGGCAATTATTCGCAGGGCTAGCAGAAACAAACGAGACGGGCCAGGTACCTTCCTACGTCTGGAACCTACGTAGCAAATCATGGAGAGAGCATCATCACAACTCGGCGTGAGTCATTCGAGCGACCGGCCAGCCATTTAGGCCGTTCGTTTTCAGCGTCTCTTACTGTTCCTCTGACTATCCTTTAATCTTTCTTTTATTTAAAAAAAATGCACAAAGAGTCAAGCAGCACGATAAAGCCAAGTAATTTTCCTAGACAAACCGTCATGCCAGAAGGTGAAGCGCCTTGTGCGCTAGTACTTCGCCCCCAGTCGAGGATATCTTCCTCATTCAATTGCGCAGGTCCGACCCAGGCAGGCGAACAATCATACGGGACGCGCGGCTAACAGTCATACGACACTGCGGAGAGGCTTTTTGAACACCCCGTATAAGGACTGAAACAGGAAAATTCCCAGATATCTCACAAAAAATCCGCATTTTTTTCAACAGAAAATGACCGAGAAAAATGTGTGCCATTACTTATTGAAAGGTCCTCGTAGTTTTGTAAGTGGTGATGTGATAAGACATCCTGCGAAACAATAGTAGATATTTCCTTTGAAAACTACCTAGAACGTACTATTCAGAAGCCCACAGCTGATGGAAAAATACTGAGTCTAATGTCAAAAATTGATTTCAGCGAACACGAGGTGATTCTTGCAACAAAGTTTACCAAAATACAAAAAGCTACTAAAACAAATAGAAGGATATTATCAATAAATTAGGGAGTTAATACTGTCACGGCTCAAGCAGAAACTTGAAACACTTGACTGTGCACGGTAGCATGTAGAAGATACGTGGTTCAATTTTAAAAGAACAGTTAAGCAAGCATTAGACAGATATTTACTTCTTACAAGGGAACCTCGCCATCGCACCCCCCTCAGATTTAGTTATAAGTTGCCACAGTGGATAGGCTTTGAAAAAGTGAACACAGATCAATCGAGAAAACAGGAAGAAGTTGTGTGGAACTATGAAAAAAATAAGCGAAATATACAAACTGAGTAGTCCATGCGCAAGATAGGCAACATACAGGAGACGGTGAGCTCAGGAGCGCTGTGGTTCCGTGGTTAGCGTGAGCATCTCCGGAACGAGAGGTCCGTGGTTCAAATCTTCCCTCGCGTGAAAAGTTTAATTCTTTATTTTCAGACAATTATCAAAGTTCAGGCACTCACACATAATCAACTTCGCTCTCCAAAATTCCAGGACATCTTCAGATTTGCTAGGACATATGCAGGATTTGACGGTCTACACACGGAAAAATTTGAAAACGTTAAAAACATATGTTTTGACACAGCACAGGGAAACTGTGCGACTGTGGAACTGTTGCATTCATTTGTTGCAGTTTATGGGACAAACTCTTAGGGTTTCATCACTTTTTTGAGAGTGATTATCACATCCACAAGAAAACCTAGATCGGGCAAGGTAGAAGAATCTTTTTACCCATTCGTCAAGTGTACAAGTTAGGTGGGTCGACAACATATTCCTGTCATGTGACGCACATGCCGTCACCAGTGTCGTATACAATATAACAGACGTGTTTCCCTGTGGAGAAATCGGTTGACCTATGACCTTGCGATCAAATGTTTTCGGTTCCCATTGGAGAGGCACGTCCTTTCGTCTGCTAATCGCACGGTTTTGCGGCGCGGTCGCAAAACACAGACGCTAAACTTATTACAGTGAACAGAGACGTCAATGACCGAACGGACAGATCATAACTTTGCGAAAGTAAAGAATGTAAAATTTTCACTCGTGGGAAGACTTGAACCAAGGACCTCTCGTCTCGCAGTTGCTCACGCTAACCACGGGACCACGGCAAATCTGCGCTCATGTTCTCCTTGATGTTACATACGCTGCACATGGACTACTCAGTTTGTATATTTTGCTTATTTTTTCATAGTTCCACACGACTTCTTCCTGTTTCCTCGATTGATCTGTGTTCAGTTTTTCAAGGCCTATCCACTGTGCCAACTTATAACTAAATCAGAGGGGGGTGCGATGGGGAGGTTCCCTTGTTAGCAGAAAAATTCATGAGGTGAGGGGTACTCTATGATATACATTCACTGTAAAAAAACTGCTGACGAAACAGCGACTTCTGCACAATACATGTGAAACAAAGCTTACAGATACAGAAATGCCAAATCATTTGACTGTTAGAAGAGAAATGCGTGAAGTCTTCGACGACGATCTTAGCAGAATCCTATCGAAAGGCGTCTCAGAACATTCAGGTAAACTCTGTTGGTATGTAAAGGCTGTCTGTGGAACCAAAATCGTATCCAGACTCATATGGACGACACAGGAACTGAAACTGAGGGTAGCAAATGAAACGCAGAAGTACAGAACTCTGTTCTCTTTAGAAAGGAAATTCCAGAACTGCTGCCGTAGTTTAACTCTTGTATCGGTGCAAATATGAGTGATGTAGATACGTACATCACTGACGTTGGAAAACAGCCGGAGCTGGAAAAATTGAAAAAAAAGCTCCAGGGTCTGATGGAATCCCTAACAAATTCTATACCATACTAGCAGCTGAATTCCCAACTGTGTAAGAACTATTTTCCCGCCCAGTCAGAAACGAACATTTCTCGTCAATGTTGACGATCTCTGTGCACAGTGAAGCATCTGGATGAAGTCTGTGAGACAGTTGACCAATACACTGTCGAGTCAGACAAAATACGTATCAACAACGAAGACTGTTCTGTAGAACCCCTGTTGAACACACAGAAATGTTGTAGACATAGCAGACACAGTAACCTATTCTCAACATTGTAGACAGTTCCAAGGAAGCAAGACACCGGGATGAAGCCATGTGGGACAGATGCCAATCTCTTTTCCAGCTGTTTCGCCTTTTTGAAGATCATCTTACTGAAGAAATAAACCAGAGTCGAGTCCTAAGGGACAGATGTCTGTTCTCTTTCAGAACTATAGGTAAATGATATATTGCGCTTTTTAAAGTCCATTGTAAATAAGTAAAGCACCAACATAAAGTCATGTGTGCCTATTTGCCTTCCTCACTGGGATAATTTTTGGATACACGGGTCTCGGGCCTGCTGCGAGATCACATTTTGTAAATTCCATAATATTTCTTTGAGCCAGCTGCTCCATCTCGTCTGGTGAAGACTGCAATTTACTACTTGCACGTACGACGGTGAGTCAAATGAAAACCTTAAATATTTTTTTAAATATTATTTATTGTGCAGAAGTGGTAAAAAGCTGTATCACTTTTCAACATACTCTCCCCCACGCTCAATGCAAGTCCTCCAGCGCTTACAAAGTGCATAAATTCCTTTAGAAAAAAATTCTTTTGGTAGTCCGCGCAACCACTCATGCACCGCGTGGCGTACCTCTTCATCAGAACGGAACTTCTTTCCTCCCATTGCGTCTTTGAGTGGTCCAAAGATATGGAAATCACTTGAGGCAAGGTCTGTGTGAGTGTGGTGGACGAGGAAGACACTCAAAACGCAGGTCTGTAATTGTTGCAACTGTTGTACGGGCAGTGTGGGGCCTTGCATTGTCATGTTGCAAAAGGACACCTGCTGACAGCAATCCACGTCGCTTTGATTTGATTGCAGGCCGCACATGATTTTCTAGGAGAGCTGTGTATGATGCACTGGTGGCAGTGGTCCCTCTAGGCATGTAATGCTCCAAAATGACGCCTTTTTCGTCCCAAAAGAGAGTCGGCATAAGCTTCCCTGGTTCTGTTCGAAACTTCTTTGGTTTTGGTGATGAGGAATGGCGCCATTCCTTGCTCGCTCTCTTCGTTTCCGGTTGGTGGAAGTGAACCCAGATTTCGTCCCCAGTAACGATTCTTGCAAGGAAGCCATCACCTTCTCGTTCAAAGCGCCGAACAAGTTCTTCACAAGCATCAACACGTTGTTCTCTCACTTCAGGAGTCAGGACTCAGCTGCCGTGGCACCCATCTTGCAGACACTTTGTGAAACTGGAGCACATCTTGCACAATGTGGTGTGCTGACCCATGACTAATCTCTAAACATGCTGCAATGTCATTCAGTGTCACTCGGCGGGTTTCCTTCACTATGGCTTCAACTGCTGCAATGTTCTGTGGAGTCACAACTCGTTGTACCTGACCTGGACGAGGAGCATCTTCCACCGAAGTCACACCATTTGCGAACTTCCTACTCCATTCGTAGACTTGTTGCTGTGACAAACATGCATCACCGTACTGAACCTTCATTCGTCGATGAATTTCAATAGGTCTGACACCTTCACTACGCAAAAACCAAATAACAAAAAAATGTTGAAATGTATGTGAAATCTTATGAGAATTAACTGCTAAGGTCATCAGTCCCCAAGTTTACTCACTACCTAACCTAAATTATCCTAAGGACAAACACACACACCCATGCCCGAGGGAGAACTCGAACCTCCGCCGGGACCAGCCGCACAGTCCATGACTGCAGCGTCCAGACCGCTCGGCTAATCCCGCGCGGCAAACAGAACGCTGTTCTTCCCTGGTGCAAGTTGCAAGTCGCAAGTGGGGCGGCCATCTTTATACTGCTACTGCGACGGTATGTGTGCATCTGCACTATGCTGCGACCTACAGGCCATTCTGCACGCTGTTTGTAGCACGCATGCGCGACTGCTACGGTCGCAGGTTCGAATCCTGCCTCGGGCATGGATGTGTGTGATGTCCTTAGGTTAGTTAGGTTTCAGTAGGGGACTGATGACCACAGATTTTAAGTCCCATAGTGCTCAGAGCCATTTGAACCATTTGTAGCACGCTTACCAATTTACAGGATAACGGCGCGAAATTTCCATTTGTTATTAGAAATTTAAGGTTTTCATTTGACTTACCCTCGTAGCAACTTCTTGCCTTCTTGAAGATCATTATATATAAATAAGGGACTGAAATGATGTCCTGTAAGATGTATGTACCTTTTCCTTCCGACGAAGAGACAATAATTTTTTGCGCTTCCTAAGCCCGTTGTACGTAATTAAGGTACCATGATGAAGCTCTGTGACACATTTCTCTATTTATCTTCCGAGTCAGAAACTCTTCTGCAGAAGTAAGATACCAGGATGAACCCTTTGTGGAACATGCCTATTTCACTTCTATGCCCGACACTGCAATTTGTTGACAAACCTTGTGGAGAAAATCTCTTGCAAAAGTAGACGTTCCAGTCTCCTGAGTGTTGTGAACATCCTGCGGTTAAATATGAAGATGATAAAGTCCCATACTCCTTTAAAAAGTGTAGGGGACGATGCGGGAGACCCGCACCGCCGTATTAGGCAAGGTCCCAGTGGAGGTTGTTTGCCATTGCCTTCCTCCGACCGTAATGGGGGTAAAACCTTTGATTAGTTGTTTGGTTAGAATCGGTGGCGACCCTAATCTTCTCACGTTAATTTCACACTCAATAAGCATTTCCATTCCCAATAATATCGTAATAACCCGTAGAAACAGGTTAGTTACAACTTCGTTATTCCAGAATGAGATTTTCACTCTGCAGCGGAGTGTGCGCTGATATGAAACTTCCTGGCAGATTAAAACTGTGTACCCCACCGAGACTCGTACTCGGGACCTTTGCCTTTCGCGGGCAAGTGCTCTACTAACTGAGCTACACAAGCACGACTCACGCCCCGTCCTCACAGCTTTTTGTTTCACAGCTCACACACCACCAACACTCGCTACGTGTGTGGGACTACATGACTCAATCTTATGAAAATAGTTTTGTTATATCCATTCTTACACACGAACAAATATATTATTTAAGCATTTTAATCATTTCTATCCTACGTATAGAAAGGTAAAATTCTCACATTTAATGCAATAACACTCAAGTGTGTATCAAGTTATTTATCCCTTTTAGAGTAAAAATACATTTATTATGGGGATTCTCTACTCCTTGTTCAAATAATTCAACAACATTACAGAGTAATATTTGACATAAAAGCTTATAAACTAATACATACATAATATTATCACATTATTACTGCTAATTATTTTACCATAAACATTATATTTGGAGTTATGGGATAGTGGACTTGCACTTCTGATTGGTCCTTTGTATATTCACTTCGTTTTTTTAGTCCAGGGGACCGAGTAAGATGCTCTGCAATAGGTCTTGTGCGGATATACTTTCACATTATCAGAATGAGATTTTCACTCTGCAGCAGAGTGTGCGCTGATATGAAACTTCCTGGCAGATTAAAACTGTGTGCCGGACCGAGGCTCGAACTCGGGACCTTTGCCTTTGCGGGCAAGTGCTCTACCATCTGAGCTACCGAAGCACGACTCACGCTGCACAGTGAAAATCTCATTCTGGAAACATCCCCCAGGCTGTGGCTAAGCCATGTCTCCGCAATATCCTTTCTTTCGGGAGTGCTAGTTGTGCAAGGTTCGCAGGAGATCTTCTGTAAAGTTTGGAAGGTGGGAGACGAGGTACTGGCAGAAGTAAAGCTGTGAGTACCGGGCGTGAGTCGTGCTTCGGTAGCTCAGATGGTAGAGCACTTACCCGCGAAAGGCAAAGGCCCGAGTTCGAGTCTCGGTCGGGCACACAGTTTTAATCTGCCAGGAAGTTTCTTTCACATTATGCTGGTAATCTTTTATGATTCCAGGGCGTTCAGTGGATACTTCGAGGTATCGGGATAATAATTCTGTTAATTGTCTAGCTTCTGAAGCATTAATGCAAGTTGCCTCCTGTACTTTCTCTTCTATTGTTGTGACAATGTCACTAACGTTGCTGGGTGCATTCGTTATTTCGATTTTTGTGACACATCTATGGGTGCTTATGATCCAACACCAACAACTTTTGTTTGCTGACAGAATGATTCATTTTTTTTTATCAGCGGAAGGTTCGCACCGAACTCCCGATTCAGCATTAATGTTATGGGTCGCTGTTCGTACTTAAGTGCACATGTCGCACGGGCGAGATCAATTACAGCTTCCCTTTCCCGATGGAACTCAAGACCCAGAAGCACCGCTACTGACAAGTTATCCATTAGTAGGAACGTGCATAATGCCAGTACCTCGTCTCCTACCTTCCAAACTTAACAGAAGTTCTCCTGCGAACCAGTTTCATATCAGCGCACACTCTGCTGCAGAGCGAAAATCTCATTCTGGAAACATCCCCAAGGCTGTGGCGAAGCCATGTCTCCGCAACATCCTTTCAGGAGTGCTAGTTCTGCATGGTTCGCAGGAGAGCTTCTGTTAAGTTTAGAAGGTAGGAGATGAGTTACTGGCAGAAGTAAAGCTGTGACGTCAGAACGAGAGTCGTGCTTGGGTAGCTCTGTGGTAGAGCACTTGCCCGCGAAAGGCAAAGATCCCGAGTTCGAGCCTCGGTCCGGCACACAGTTTTAATCTGCGAGGAAGTTTCATATCAGCGCACAGTCCACTCGCTGCAGAGTGAAAATCTCATTCTGAACACCTAGTCATCTCGAGGCAGGTGGAAATCCCTGACCCTGCCGAGAATCGAACCCGGGACCCCGTGCTAGGGAAGCGAGAACGCTACTGCGAGACCACGGTATTACACTATCAAATTTCTTTGTGAAATATCTTTGTCAAATATCTTTGTCAAAGATATCTGATGGTGTAATAGGGAACATTGTCAAATGTCGTCCAATATTTGATCAAATCTAGAGCCTCGCTGTAGATTTGATCAAAGAAGTCGCTTGTCTTCTGTTCACTGCAATGTGGCATGTTACCACATGGAGCGCTAGCATCGCTGCATTCTGTCGTCTGTAGTGTTTTTATAAACATTGCAGGTAAATACAATTGGTGTGTGCCGACAATTACAAAATTAATAGAGATGTATGAAGCTGATGAGGCGCTTTACAGCGTGAGGCACCCTGAATGCAAAAATAGATTACGAAGATTGGTGACCTGATCTAACCAAACCTAACCCTCTCCTCATCCATTCGTAAGTAATTGATGTACGACTTGACGTCCACCACTATAAGCTCACGTAACAAGTTTTGTTGAATGCTTTTATCATGTCGTCGTAAAACCCACGGCTTCACTCAGGTATCTTTCCATTTTTTTCCCCGCTTCTCTTCCGCATGTGCACACAGTGCAATTGTGGTACATGCAACTGCTGCAGTTAATAACAAGTTGTTGTTGTCAGCCATGTTGAACTTTGACGAAAAATATGATGACAGTGTAATACCCCTTCTAGCGCTACGTCAAAGATCTTTGTCAAATACACTCCTGGAAATGGAAAAAAGAACACATTTAACACCGGTGTGTCAGACCCACCATACTTGCTCCGGACACTGCGAGAGGGCTGTACAAGCAATGATCACACGCACGGCACAGCGGACACACCAGGAACCTCGGTGTTGGCCGTCGAATGGCGCTAGCTGCGCAGCATTTGTGCACCGCCGCCGTCAGTGTCAGCCAGTTTGCCGTGGCATACGGAGCTCCATCGCAGTCTTTAACACTGGTAGCATGCCGCGACAGCGTGGACGTGAACCGTATGTGCAGTTGACGGACTTTGAGCGAGGGCGTATAGTGGGCATGCGGGAGGCCGGGTGGACGTACCGCCGAATTGCTCAACACGTGGGGCGTGAGGTCTCCACAGTACATCGATGTTGTCGCCAGTGGTCGGCGGAAGGTGCACGTGCCCGTCGACCTGGGACCGGACCGCAGCGACGCACGGATGCACGCCAAGACCGTAGGATCCTACGCAGTGCCGTAGGGGACCGCACCGCCACTTCCCAGCAAATTAGGGACACTGTTGCTCCTGGGGTATCGGCGAGGACCATTCGCAACCGTCTCCATGAAGCTGGGCTACGGTCCCGCACACCGTTAGGCCGTCTTCCGCTCACGCCCCAACATCGTGCAGCCCGCCTCCAGTGGTGTCGCGACAGGCGCGAATGGAGGGACGAATGGAGACGTGTCGTCTTCAGCGATGAGAGTCGCTTCTGCCTTGGTGCCAATGATGGTCGTATGCGTGTTTGGCGCCGTGCAGGTGAGCGCCACAATCAGGACTGCATACGACTGAGGCACACAGGGCCAACACCCGGCATCATGGTGTGGGGAGCGATCTCCTACACTGGCCGTACACCACTGGTGATCGTCGAGGGGACACTGAATAGTGCACGGTACATCCAAACCGTCATCGAACCCATCGTTCTACCATTCCTAGACCGGCAAGGGAACTTGCTGTTCCAACAGGACAATGCACGTCCGCATGTATCCCGTGCCACCCAACGTGCTCTAGAAGGTGTAAGTCAACTACCCTGGCCAGCAAGATCTCCGGATCTGTCCCCCATTGAGCATGTTTGGGACTGGATGAAGCGTCGTCTCACGCGGTCTGCACGTCCAGCACGAACGCTGGTCCAACTGAGGCGCCAGGTGGAAATGGCATGGCAAGCCGTTCCACAGGACTACATCCAGCATCTCTACGATCGTCTCCATGGGAGAATAGCAGCCTGCATTGCTGCGAAAGGTGGATATACATTGTACTAGTGCCGACATTGTGCATGCTCTGTTGCCTGTGTCTATGTGCCTGTGGTTCTGTCAGTGTGATCATGTGATGTATCTGACCCCAGGAATGTGTCAATAAAGTTTCCCCTTCCTGGGACAATGAATTCACGGTGTTCTTATTTCAATTTCCAGGAGTGTATATCTGACGGAATATTTGATCACATCTTTGATCAAATCTTTGACAAAGAAATTTGATAGTATAATACCTGCCTCAGAAGCACTAGGAAAAAAGCCCTATCCTCGACAACTGCGGCACTGTGCGCGCTGACGTCAGACGCGGTATGGGAGAGGAATGTCCCGCAGTGCCAGACGCTGCGGAGGGTCTGCGCCCTTGGCGGGCGTCCAGCTACCCAACGACCTCTGGACCTTCGGCCCTACTCCCTGCACCTCCCCCCCCCCCCCCTCAGGCCCACCGAGCGACCGTCCGTCGGCCGGCCACGTCCGCAGCAGTCAATGGGGACTCGGGCTGAATGGGCGTGCGCGCTGAATGGAGCGCTATCGATTACCAGGGCTCTCTGTCACTGGGGCATGGCTGCCCGCACTCTGCTTTAAAGCTGCCGTCTCCTCTGCGACCTGACCGTCCCACCGTCTACGCGTCTCCACTCTCCACAGAATGGTGTCCCACGGGGCTCCGTGCTCGTGCCTTGCTTACTCGGAACAGTCTTAAGAGATCGACAAGGAGTCATCGGCTGTGTATCGGAAGAGAAACAGGTACGTGTCCCAAAGGATTTCGGGCTCGCGATGTCCTTGAGTAGTTTTGAAATTGACAAGAAATTATTGTGTCTATCTGGGATGAGGGTCCGCGGCTCGTGGTCTCGCGGTAGCGTTCTCGCTTCCCGAGCACGGGGTCCCGGGTTCGATTACCGGCGGGGTCAGGGATTTTTCCTGCCTCTAGATGACTGGTTGTTGTTGTGTCGTCCTCATCATCATCATTCATCCCCATTACGGTCGGAGGAAGGCAATGGCAAACCACCTCCACTAGGACCTTGCCTAGTAAGGCGGCGCGGGTCTTTCGCGCCGCTCCCCTACGCTCTGTAAAGAAGTATGGGACTCATCATCGTGCACCTTACATATGTGAGTCTTCATTATCGAAAAACTATGTACAGTCTCAGACTCGGATCAGTAACAGAAACGTGTCCTTCAGACCATCTTGGAGCCTTATTACTGTACACACTATTAAATGGATCTGAGCATTATGGGACTCAACTGCTGTGGTCATCAGTCCCCTAGAACTTAGAACTACTTAAACCTAACTAACCTAAGGACATCACACACATCCATGCCCGAGGCAGGATTCGAACCTGCGACCGTAGCGGTCATGCGGTTCCAGACACACACTATTAAAGACCGACAAGAAATAAACATCCATAGGTCGCAAGATAACTTCAGTCCGGAACCGCGTGACTGCTACGGTCGCAGGTTCGATTCCTGCCTCGGGCATGGATGTGTGTTATGTCCTTAGGTTAGTTAGGTTTAAGTAGTTTGAAGTCCAGGGGGCTGATGACCTCAGATATTAAGTCACATAGTGCTCAGAGCCATTTGAACGATTTTTTTCGTAAGATAAATAGAAATTTGTCCCATAGTGCATTATCCTCGTACGTTCTTTATGCAGAGCAGCCTTCAACATAAAACTATCTTCTCTGACTTCGAAACTAAACACTCGTGTATGAATATGAAGATGGTATCTTTCCTTTCAGACATGCCCGAAAGAAGTGGTACCATCGGTAATTGTGAAGCTCTCCAGAATGAAATGATAATTAAATCAAGATTCTAAGCTGCCGATAGGCGATTATATACATCAGCGGGGACAGTTGAAAATGTGTGACTCGACGGTGACTCGAACCCGGGATCTCCTGCGTACATGGCAGCCGCTCTATCCATCTGAGCCACCGAGGACACAGAGGATAGCGCGACTGCAGCGATTAATCCCTTGCACGCTCTCCGTGAGACCCACATTCCCAACTTTATGTCCACACACTACATTCGTAGTGCCCCTGTCCATTACACTCATTACTCGCAGCTGACAATCTTACCGAGTCCCGTAAGAGTTCAGGCAACGCGCGTGCATCAGCTCAGAAGGAGGTCAATGGGCGGTTAGCTTTAACTACACTCCTGGAAATTGAAATAAGAACACCGTGAATTCATTGTCCCAGGAAGGGGAAACTTTATTGACACATTCCTGGGGTCAGATACATCACATGATCACACTGACAGAACCACAGGCACATAGACACAGGCAACAGAGCATGCACAATGTCGGCACTAGTACAGTGTATATCCACCTTTCGCAGCAATGCAGGCTGCTATTCTCCCATGGAGACGATCGTAGAGATGCTGGATGTAGTCCTGTGGAACGGCTTGCCATGCCATTTCCACCTGGCGCCTCAGTTGGACCAGCGTTCGTGCTGGACGTGCAGACCGCGTGAGACGACGCTTCATACAGTCCCAAACATGCTCAATGGGGGACAGATCCGGAGATCTTGTTGGCCAGGGTAGTTGACTTACACCTTCTAGAGCACGTTGGGTGGCACGGGATACATGCGGACGTGCATTGTCCTGTTGGAACAGCAAGTTCCCTTGCCGGTCTAGGAATGGTAGAACGATGGGTTCGATGACGGTTTGGATGTACCGTGCACTATTCAGTGTCCCGTCGACGATCACCAGTGGTGTACGGCCAGTGTAGGAGATCGCTCCCCACACCATGATGCCGGGTGTTGGCCCTGTGTGCCTCGGTCGTATGCAGTCCTGATTGTGGCGCTCACCTGCACGGCGCCAAACACGCATACGACCATCATTGGCACCAAGGCAGAAGCGACTCTCATCGCTGAAGACGACACGTCTCCATTCGTCCCTCCATTCACGCCTGTCGCGACACCACTGGAGGCGGGCTGCACGATGTTGGGGCGTGAGCGGAAGACGGCCTAACGGTGTGCGGGACCGTAGCCCAGCTTCATGGAGACGGTTGCGAATGGTCCTCGCCGATACCCCAGGAGCAACAGTGTCCCTAATTTGCTGGGAAGTGGCGGTGCGGTCCCCTACGGCACTGCGTAGGATCCTACGGTCTTGGCGTGCATCCGTGCGTCGCTGCGGTCCGGTCCCAGGTCGACGGGCACTTGCACCTTCCGCCGACCACTGGCGACAACATCGATGTACTGTGGAGACCTCACGCCCCACGTGTTGAGCAATTCGGCGGTACGTCCACCCGGCCTCCCGCATGCCCACTATACGCCCTCGCTCAAAGTCCGTCAACTGCACATACGGTTCACGTCCACGCTGTCGCGGCATGCTACCAGTGTTAAAGACTGCGATGGAGCTCCGTATGTCACGGCAAACTGGCTGACACTGACGGCGGCGGTGCACAAATGCTGCGCAGCTAGCGCCATTCGACGGCCAACACCGCGGTTCATGGTGTGTCCGCTGTGCCGTGCGTGTGATCATTGCTTGTACAGCCCTCTCGCAGTGTCCGGAGCAAGTATGGTGGGTCTGACACACCGGTGTCAATGTGTTCTTTTTTCCATTTCCAGGAGTGTATATGAAGATGGTATCTGTTCTTTCGGACATATTCCAAAACAACAGATACCATCGGTGACTATGCAGCTCTCTAGAATGAAATGATAATTAAATCAAGACCCTAAGCTGCCGACAGGCGTTGATATACATCAACGGGAACAGTTTAAAATGTGTACCCCGACCGAGCCTCGAACCCGGGATCTCCTGCGTACATGGCAGACGCTCTATCCATCTGGTCTCACGCGGAGCGTGCAAGGGATAAGCAAGTCCCTGCACTCACGCTATCCTCTATGCCCCCGGTGGCTCAGATGGATAGAGTGTCTGCCATGTAAGCTAGATATCCCGGGTTCGAGTCCTAGTCGGGGCACACATTTTCAACTGTCCCCGTTGATGTATGGCAACGCCTGTCGGCAGCGTAGGGTTTTGATTTAATTATCATTTCATTATAGACAGCTGCATGGTCACCGATGGTATCACAACAGATTGGGTCTTAGCATCTATTCCACAATGCCAGGTCTTATAAGCGATGACATCTCGGTCGGCGAATGATTCCAATCCAGGTAGAGAGGCATTCTCACATCGGACGATGGCGAGAGTAAACCATCTACTTCCAGTACTCCCTGTGGCAACGTCAATACTGAAATTAACTCGAAATCCACGGGAAAAAATCGGTCCATTCAATATGACACTTTGTGCAGTTCGATATGTGCCAAGTTTATTCTCCAGGCTTATTATGTGTTTGTAGACTGGCATGCGATGGCGACGTTGACGATACACACGTCGACGAGGCATAGTGCTTCAATGCTGTTGCAGATGTAGCTGACAGCCGAATGATTCCGCTGGTCTGCGTTGGCCGCTTTTATACTGAGTGCATGACCTTGATCACATAAGAGCGCTGATAAGGGACTAACCCGCTGCGAGGGCCGGCACTGGAGCGTTATCCCGTACGCGTGCTGTAGTCTTTTTAGCAGCACGCGTACCCGCTGGCGAGCTTGCCCAAGCGGGTTGCATCATGCAGCCTCGCAGGCGCTCAGCGGCCAACGTGGCACTTATTTTCGATTTTTTTTTCAAATTGTTGCATCCTTGTCCCCCAGTTCACCAGATGTACGTCTAGCGATAGGCGGCTGACGCTACAGATCAGACGTGTCCGGAAGAAAAGATACCATCTGCATATACAGGGTGTTACAAAAATGACCGGTATATTTGAAACGGCAATAAAAACTAAACGAGCAGCGATAGAAATACACCGTTTGTTGCAATATGCTTGGGATAACAGTACATTTTCAGGCGGACAAACTTTCGAAATTACAGTAGTTACAATTTTCAACAACAGATGGCGCTGCAAGCGATGTGAAAGATATAGAAGACAACGCAGTCTGTGGGTGCGCCATTCTGTACGTCGTCTTTCTGCTGTAGGCGTGTGCTGTTCTCAGCGTGCAATTGTGCTGTAGACAACATGGTTTATTCCTTAGAACAGAGGATTTTTCTGGTGTTGGAATTCCACCGCCTAGAACACAGTGTTGTTGCAACAGAAGTTTTCAACGGAGGTTTAATGTAACCAAAGGACCGAAAAGCGATACAATAAAGGATCTGTTTGAAAAATTTCAACGGACTGGGAACGTGACGGATGAACGTGCTGGAAAGGTAGGGCGACCGCGTACGGCAACCACAGAGGGCAACGCGCAGCTAGTGCAGCAGGTGATCCAACAGCGGCCTCGGGTTTCCGTTCGCCGTGTTGCAGCTGCGGTCCAAATGACGCCAACGTCCACGTATCGTCTCATGCGCCAGAGTTTACACCTCTATCCATACAAAATTCAAACGCGCAACCCCTCAGCGCCGCTACCATTGCTGCACGAGAGACATTCGCTAACGATATAGTGCACAGGATTGATGACGGCGATATGCATGTGGGCAGCATTTGGTTTACTGACGAAGCTTATTTTTACCTGGACGGCTTCGTCAATAAACAGAACTGGCGCATATGGGGAACCGAAAAGCCCCATGTTGCAGTCCCATCGTCCCTGCATCCTCAAAAAGTACTGGTCTGGGCCGCCATGTCTTCCAAAGGAATCATTGGCCCATTTTTCAGATCCGAAACGATTACTGCATCACGCTATCTGGACATTCTTCGTGAATTTGTGGCGTTACAAACTGCCTTAGACGACACTGCGAACACCTCGTGGTTTATGCAAGATGGTGCCCGGCCACATCGCACGGCCGACATCTTTAATTTCCTGAATGAATATTTCGATGATCGTGTGATTGCTTTGGGCTATCCGAAACATACAGGAGTCGGCGTGGATTGGCCTCCCTATTCGCCAGACATGAACCCCCTGGAGCCGGCCGAAGTGGTCGTGCGGTTAAAGGCGCTGCAGTCTGGAACCGCAAGACCGCTACGGTCGCAGGTTCGAATCCTGCCTCGGGCATGGATGTTTGTGATGTCCTTAGGTTAGTTAGGTTTAACTAGTTCTAAGTTCTAGGGGACTAATGACCTCAGAAGTTGAGTCCCATAGTGCTCAGAACCATTTGAACCCCTGTGACTTCTTTCTGTGGGGACACTTGAAAGACTAGGTGTACCGCCAGAATCCAGAAACAATTGAACAGCTGAAGCGGGTACATCTCATCTGCATGTGAAGCCATTCCGCCAGACACGTTGTCAAAGGTTTCGGGTAATTTCATTCAGAGACTACGCCATATTATTGCTACGCATGGTGGATATGTGGAAAATATCGTACTATAGAGTTTCCCAGACCGCAGCGCCATCTGTTGTTGAAAATTCTAACTACTGTAATTTCGAAAGTTTGTCTGCCTGAAAATGTACTGTTGTCCCAAGCATATTGCAACAAACGGTGTATTTCTATCGCTGCTCGTTTATTTTTTATTGCCGTTTCAAATATACCGGTCATTTTTGAAACACCCTGTAGTTGAAGCTAACCGGCCATTGACGTTCTGTGCGGATGCACATGCATTGCCCGAACTCTTACGGGACTCGGTAACATTGTCTATCGTGAGTAATGAGTGTACAGGGCAGGGGCACTAGGAATGTGGTGTGTGGACATTAAGTTGGGAATGTGGGTCTCACAGGGAGCGTGAAAGGGATAAGTCCCTGCAGTCGCACTATCCTCTGTGCCCTCGGTGGCTCAGACGGGGCGTGAGTCGTGCTTGGGTGGCTCAGATGGTAGAGCACTTGCCCACGAAAGGCAAAAGTCCCGAGTTCGAGTCTCGGTCCACCACACAGTTTTAATCAGCCAAGAAGTTTCATACACAGTCTCGCTTTAGCTGTCGCAGCGGTCGCACGCTCCTCAAGTTTGCTCCGTGAACGTTCAGTGTTTACGCCAGTGTTTTCGTGTTTCGTGATCGGTTATCGGCGTTTTGCACGTGAATTAAGCGTTATCAATTGAGCTATTGGTCTTCGTTCGTGTCGTGTTTCTACGTAGTGCTGTTGGGATTTCGGCGTTGTCCGAGATTTCTTCGCTGCAGAACACCATGGCATACTCAGTGAGAAAAAACACCGTGATTTTCACCTTCGACAAGTACACCCGTCGGGTACAGCCCTCTGCACTTGAAATACACGACTAGATTACCGAGGTAATTGGCCTTCATTCTGTATCTGTTCATACCATGCAGCTAGACTCAGATGAATAATGCATTTTTGTAAAGTTTAACGATTCTGTTAGTGTAGACCGCTTTCTGGAAAAATTTGGTTATGAAACGGAATTTATACACCGTGATGGCACTAAAAGTACTGTAAAACTCCGGAATTTCGAGTCTGTAATTAGAAATGTTATGGTTTTGAATATTCCCATAGAAGTAGACAACTCGAAAATTAAAGATGTTCTTCCAAAGTATGGGGTTGTAAGGCAAATAGTCAACGAAAGGTAAGCAGGATGGTAAGTAAGCAGGATGTCCCGGGTTCGAGTCCCGGTCGGGGCACATATTTTCAACTGTCCCCATTGATGTATATCAACGCCTGTCGGCAGCTTAGGGTCTTCATTTAATTATAATTTCATTAAAAATAATCGTGTGTCCCATAAGGATTCATCCAGGTACCCTACTAATACAGAACGTTCTTCAAGTTCGACAAGAAGTGCCCAACTCCAACTCAGAGGAGAAATAAACGTGTGTCCTATAGAGATTAATAGTGGTATCTGTTTTGTGTGGATCTGCGATGTTCTTCTGACTCAGAAAACAACTATCCAAATACTGAGTACTGTCAACAGCATGCTTTTCCGTCCTCTTTTGGAGTACTGTGGCGCGGGCTGAGATCCTTACCAGACAGGATCAACAGAGTACATAAAAGAGCAGTACGTTTTGAGTTATCGCGGAATACGGGAGAGACTGTCTCTGACAATACACACGATTTGGTGTGGACACCGTTGAAACAAAGACGTTTTCCGTTGCGACGCAATCTTACCACGAAATTTTAATTACCAAATCTCACCACAGAATGCGAAAATACACTCCTGGAAATTGAAATAAGAACACCGTGAATTCATTGTCCCAGGAAGGGGAAACTTTATTGACACATTCCTGGGGTCAGATACATCACATGATCACACTGACAGAACCACAGACACATAGACACAGGCAACAGAGCATGCACAATGTCGGCACTAGTACAGTGTATATCCACCTTTCGCAGCAATGCAGGCTGCTATTCTCCCATGGAGACGATCGTAGAGATGCTGGATGTAGTCCTGTGGAACGGCTTGCCATGCCATTTCCACCTGGCGCCTCAGTTGGACCAGCGTTCGTGCTGGACGTCCAGACCGCGTGAGACGACGCTTCATCCAGTCCCAAACATGCTCAATGGGGGACAGATCCGGAGATCTTGCTGGCCAGGGTAGTTGACTTACACCTTCTAGAGCACGTTGGGTGGCACGGGATACATGCGGACGTGCATTGTCCTGTTGGAACAGCAAGTTCCCTTGCCGGTCTAGAAATGGTAGAACGATGGGTTCGATGACGGTTTGGATGTACCGTGCACTACTCAGTGTCCCCTCGACGATCACCAGTGGTGTACGGCCAGTGTAGGAGATCGCTCCCCACACCATGATGCCGGGTGTTGGCCCTGTGTGCCTCGGTCGTATGCAGTCCCGATTGTGGCGCTCACCTGCACGGCGCCAAACACGCATACGACCATCATTGGCACCAAGGCAGAAGCGACTCTCATCGCTGAAGACGACACGTCTCCATTCGTCCCTCCATTCACGCCTGTCGCGACACCACTGGAGGCGGGCTGCACGATGTTGGGGCGTGAGCGGAAGACGGCCTAACGGTGTGCGGGACCGTAGCCCAGCTTCTGGGAGACGGTTGCGCATGGTCCTCGCCGATACCCCAGCAGCAACAGTGTCCCTAATTTGCTGGGAAGTGGCGGTGCGGTCCCCTACGGCACTGCGTAGGATCCTACGGTCTTGGCGTGCATCCGTGCGTCGCTGCGGTCCGGTCCCAGGTCGACGGGCACGTGCACCTTCCGCCGACCACTGGCGACAACATCGATGTACTGTGGAGACCTCACGCCCCACGTGTTGAGCAATTCGGCGGTACGTCCACCTGGCCTCCCGCATGCCCACTATACGCCCTCGCTCAAAGTCCGTCAACTGCACATACGGTTCACGTCCACGCTGTCGCGGCATGCTACCAGTGTTAAAGACTGCGATGGAGCTCCGTATGCCACGGCAAACTGGCTGACACTGACGGCGGCGGTGCACAAATGCTGCGCAGCTAGCGCCATTCGACGGCCAACACCGCGGTTCCTGGTGTGTCCGCTGTGCCGTGCGTGTGATCATTGCTTGTACAGCCCTCTCGCAGTGTCCGGAGCAAGTATGGTGGGTCTGACACACCGGTGTCAATGTGTTCTTTTTTCCATTTCCAGGAGTGTATTTTATTGACGCCGATCTACATAGGGAGAAACAATCATTCTAATAAAACAAGGGGAAGTCAGACCTCGTACGGAGAGATATACAGGGTGTTACAAAAAGGTACGGCCAAACTTTCAGGAAACATTCCTCACACACAAAGAAAGAAAATATGTTATGTGGACATGTGTCCGGAAACGCTTACTTTCCACGTTAAAGCTCATTTGATTACTTCTCTTCAAATCACTTTAATCATGGAATGGAAACACACGGCAACAGAACGTACCAGCGTGACTTCAAACACTTTGTTACAGGAAATGTTCAAAATGTCCTCCGTTACCGAGGATACATGCATCCACCCTCCGTCGCCTGGAATCCCTGCTGCGCTGATGCAGCCCTGGAGAATGGCGTATTGTATCACAGCCGTCCACAATACGAGCACGAAGAGTATCTACATTTGGTACCGGGGTTGTGTAGACAAGAGCTTTCAAATGCCCCCATAAATTAAAGTCAAGAGGGTTGAGGTCAGGAGAGCGTGGAGGCCATGGAATTGGTCCGCCTCTACCAATCCATCGGTCACCGAATCTGTTGTTGAGAAGCGTACGAACACTTCGACTGAAATGTGCAGGAGCTCCATCGTGCAATGAGTCGCATGTCAACACAAGCACCGGAGTCAACATTACCTTCCTTCAATTGGGCCAACTGGCGGTGAATCGAGGAATTACAGTACATACTGTCGAAACTAAAATGAGCTCTAACATGGAAATTAAGCGTTTCCGGACACATGTCCACGTAACATCTTTTCTTTATTTGTGTGTGAGGAATGTTTTCTGAAAGTTTGGCCGTACCTTTTTGTAACACCCTGTATGTGTTCGTTTTTTCCTTGCGCTGTTCAAGATTGGAATGATAGAGAATTATTGTGAAGATGATCTGGCGAACTCTGTACCAGGCACTTAAGTGTGATTTGCACAATATTCCTTTAGATGTAGATATAGAACCACTTGGCTTCATGTTGATACCAAGTTTAGCCGAATCTATCTTTAAGGTCGCGGAGATTATGATGACATGGTGGTGTAGGTGCATGACCGAAAACATTACGAGATGTGTGTGTAGAAAAGTCGCGAAATTATTAAAACGTGAACTGCAAAGAAAAACATAAAGAACGCCCCCTCTCTCTCTCTCTCTCTCTCTCTCTCTCTCTCTCTCTCTCTCACACACACACACACACACACACACACACAAATACTAACAAACAAACAACGAAAATCAGGTTGGGAACAAGCTGTCATCTCTGACCGAGGAGAAATACGTACTTGCGCGATTGGGCTTCGTCCTAATGCCTTACTTACTTTTAACAATATTGATAACTGATTATCATTTTTATCTCCAACGGAAAAGTAAAATAAACGTATGTCCCACACGGCTTATCACTAGTGTGTTATCACTAGTGTGTTCTTTAAGTATTAGGATAGTTTAAGGCTGACCTAATTTATTTAACCCAGAGAAGAATGATTATTGCATTCCGGAATGTTTTCTACTCAGGCCAACCTAAACAAACGATCAACACTCATTTTCAGGCAGTTGTATGATGAATATATAGGGACAAAAATGGAAGGTTGTCAAACTGAGATCCTCTGGTTATTGTGAATAGTTGCCTAGGCCATGCTAGCTGTCAGTAGTATATGATCGGCTGATAATTTCAGTGGCTCTGATTATTCACTCGTATTATTTTAACACTTCTCGTCATTGCAACTGCAGGTTACCCGGAAAGAAGACATTACCCATGGAATGGTAGTGAAGGGGAGTGTGTCATTTGCTGCCATATGGTATACATCATTTGAACTGACTGGCCCAACGCATTGATAACATCGCATATTCGAGACTTATGTATGTGCCTTCACAGGTGGGCCGTTCCATTTCTCCTATTCATCTACATTGATTCCGTTCATTTCATGTCAGTGGTTATAATCATACTGCTATACATTTATGTAGCAGGGTAACTTCCGGACGTCTGTCATATCTATTCCTGCGGCTATTTATTTTAAAAAATGGGAAGAAAACGTAAGTCACACTCAAGTTTGGAGCGCGTCTAGAGGTATGCTGAGATAAAGTAGTTGTGCAAGTAGATTGATCTCGATATGCATTCGATCTGTGTTCAAATTCCAGTTTTCAGAAAAAAATGTTCCAATGTGTGTGAATTCTTAAGGGACCAAACTGCTGAGGTCATCTGTCCCTAGTCTTACACACTACTTACACTAACTTAAACTAATTTATACTAACAACAACACACACACCCATACACCTATGCCCGAGGAAGGACTCAAACCTCCAGTTTCCCAAAAAGTTATTTGTCGTGGTGTATTCGTTACGTTCCAGGTTCACCATTTCATTTCTTTCACACCCACGAAGCCAGTTCTTTAATTCCATTAAAGTAATTCATATTAATTACACGGTGCCACGTTCACTTCTACCTAATACCGTTTTACACGGGGATAGGAAAACAATTATTTTTGCAGGAACCTTCAAAATTATTACGGCGCATCTGTGCGATAGCTAAATGGTAACAATTATCTCCTCAATATTTTGTTAGTTTAGGATATAAGAGACAAAGTAATGGTGAGTTTTGCTATTTGGTCGGCAAAATAACTGACGATGGCCAAAGTAGAAAGTTTATGAAATGTCTCGTAATAGGAAGAAGAGGTTTCAGTACATGATGAATTTGTTGACATGTAGCATAAATTTAATTGTTAGGAAATAATTCTAAAGAGTGTAGCCTTGTGTGAATGGGAGGCATGGACGATGAGGAGTACTACGAAGAAGGGAACAAGCATTTGAACTGAACTGCTATAGAAGAATGATGATCAGAAGTGTGAATCGAGTAACTAATGAGGCTGTACTGAATCAAATAGGGGAAAACAGAAATTTGTGTCAAAACTTGACTAAAAGAAGGAATCGGTTAATAGGATACGTTCTGAGACATCACGGACTAGTCAGTTTGGCAAAGGAGGGAAATGTGTGTATGTATGGGGGAGGGGGGAGGGGTTGTAAAAATTGTAGAGGGAGACCAAAAGATGAACACATTAGGCAGGTTCAAATGGATTTAGATTGCATAGTTACGCATGGATGCAGAGACTTGCGCAGGATACACAAGTGTGTAGTGAGCCGCGCTGACCCCGGGTTATGCGTTGGTTTAAACCTTGACTGTTACTCTGCGTTTGGTTTCCCGCGGTTGTTGCGGTTAGGCCATGGTTCTTCCACTTTCCACGTGTGGCAGCAGCGATGTGTATCGATATTCGTACCTCGCACTGTCTTTGGTCTGGTGCTGATAGTTTCCGGCTAGCCGGTGTGCGGCAGTCGGTCGGTTGGTGTGGATCAGCCAGGAAATCTCCCAGCGCCGCAGTGGGCCGAGCCCGCTGGCGGTCTCTACGCAGTGTAGGAGCGTGTGGGGGCTGTTCCGATTGCTACGAGGTTCGTGGCTCACCGACCCAGGACACCAAAGGTGATTCATTACCGTAGCCAGTCTGTTCACATTGTGCCGTTGGTTTTCGTGGTTGGCTGTTGGGTGTATTCACGTAAGCAACAGCGAGTGTTCTAGTTGGCGAAAACGGTGGAGTTTAACTGTATTTTGGTTATTTGGAGTCCAAGTGCACCAGCGGAATTTTCTGCCTTGTGGCCGTTAGCTTTCCGGTTACCTGCCCTGGCCGCTGACGTAAAATTCAGGCAGTGTCCTTTCCTCACCGTGTGGTCGCTGTCCAACACGTGTGTGTAGTTTTGACAGATCATGTGCACTTGGTTGAGGGCGGCTACGCCTTTTACTTTTGGCATTGGAGTTCCTTGTGTACTGGTCATGTGGAAAGCAGATCGTCTTGTCGGTGGGTCCGTTGACTGTCTCTTGGTCGGGTTGCCGACGGATCGGGTATACGAGGGCAGTTCAATAAGTAATGCAACACATTTTTTTTCTGAAACAGGGGTTGTTTTATTCAGCATTGAAATACACCAGGTTATTCCCCTATCTTTTAGCTACACAACACTATTTTTCAACGTAATCTCCATTCAATGCTACGGCCTTACGCCACCTTGAAATGAGGGCCTGTATGCCTGCACGGTACCATTCCACTGGTCGATGTCGGAGCCAACGTCGTACTGCATCAATAACTTCATCATCCGCGTAGTGCCTCCCACGGATTGCGTCCTTCATTGGGCCAAACATATCGAAATCCGACGGTGCGACATCGGGGCTGTAGCGTGCATGAGGAACAGTCCACTGAAGTTTTGTGAGCTCCTCTCGGGTGCGAAGACTTGTGTGAGGTCTTGCGTTGTCATGAAGAAGGAGAAGTTCGTTCAGATTTTTGTGCCTACGAACATGCTGAAGTCGTTTCTTCAATTTCTGAAGAGTAGCACAATACACTTCAGAGTTGATCGTTTGACCATGGGGAAGGACATCGAACAGAATAACCCCTTCAGCGTCCCAGAAGACTGTAACCATGACTTTACTGGCTGAGGGTATGGCTTTAAACTTTTTCTTGGTAGGGGAGTGGGTGTGGCGCCACTCCATTGATTGCCGTTTTGTTTCAGGTTCGAAGTGATGAACCCATGTTTCATCGCCTGTAACAATCTTTGACAAGAAATTGTCACCCTCAGCCACATGACGAGCAAGCAATTCCACACAGATGGTTCTCCTTTGCTCTTTATGGTGTTTGGTTAGACAACGAGAGACCCAGCGGGAACAAACCTTTGAATATCCCAACTGGTGAACAATTGTGACAGCACTACCAACAGAGATGTCAAGTTGAGCACTGAGTTGTTTGATGGTGATCCGTCGATCATCTCGAACGAGTGTGTTCGCACGCTCCGCCATTGCAGGAGTCACAGCTGTGCACGGCCGGCCCGCACGCGGGAGATCAGTCTTGCTTGACCTTGCGGCGATGATGACACACGCTTTGCCCAACGACTCACCGTGCTTTTGTCCACTGCCAGATCACCGTAGACATTCTGCAAGCGCCTATGAATGTCTGAGATGCCCTGGTTTTCCGCCAGAAGAAACTCGATCACTGCCCGTTGTTTGCAACGCACATCCGTTACAGACGCCATTTTAACAGCTCCGTACAGCGCTGCCACCTGTCGGAAGTCAATGAAACTATACGAGACGAAGCGGGAATGTTTGAAAATATTCCACAAGAAATTTCCGGTTTTTTCAACCAAAATTGGCCGAGAAAAAAAATGTGTTGCATTAGTTATTGAACTGCCCTCGTAGTTGGGCCGACTACCTGTCTCCCCTAAGCGAACGTTAATATTTCAAGTGCAGACCGACTCCCGGAAACTTCTGAGAGCCGCTGGCTGTACTGCCTTTTCTTATTGGTGTTTGATTGTGTATTATAGTGGCTCACAGCCGATGGTTTAAATTTGTATGCTTTTGGTTGGGTTTTCAATAATGGGCCTTCAGCCGTTTTAAAAAAAATTCCTTACTTGTCAAGTCTTAGATTCTTTGGGCATTCAGCCTCATTTGAAATACTATTTAAGGACAAAACTTTGCGCTTTCTGCCTTCAGCCGTTTTAAAAATTAAAGAGGTTGTGCCCTTAAGCCACAAGATGGTGTGACATATTCAGCCGATAGTTAAGCTCGGAAATTTGCTCTGTAATGTTTGGGCAAACTAAATAAAGTTATATGTGTTCGAGTGTAACTGACAGCCGCTCATTTTTGGACCCTTTCCATAATTCCAACTACGTGTTCTGTCCTGCGGATTTAACCAGGCGTTTCATGTAGAGATGCACTAAACCAATCTTCGGCGTAATATCGACATCCACGTAAAAGAATCTTTTTTAAAAAAATTGAGTGTTAGGAATAAATCAGTGGCGAAATTAGAAAAAGAGGAAGATGGTGGAGAAAAACTTGAGGTCTCGATGGAACTGACAGTCGTGGACTCTCTAAGACAACACATTTTATATGCATAGCAAAGTACACTACTGGCCATTAAAATTGCTACACCACGAAGATGACGTGTTACAGATGGTGTACTCAACGACGAACCTGGGTGCACGAATGACATTTTTTCGGATGAATCCAGGTTGTATTTACAGCATCGCGAGGGTCGTCTCCGTGTTTGGCGACATCGCGGGAAACGCACATTGGAAGCGTGTATTCGTCATCGCCATACTGGCGTATCACCCGGCGTGATGGTGTGGGGTGCCATTGGTTACACGTCTCGGTCACCTCTTGTTCGCATTGACGGCACTTTGAACAGTGGACGTTACATTTCAGATGTGTTACGACCCGTGGCTTCATTCGATCTCTGCGAAACCCTACATTTCAGCAGGATAATGCACGACCGCATGTTGCAGGTCCTGTACGGGCCTTTCTGGATACCGAAAATGTTCGACTGCTGCCCTGGCCAGCACATTCTCCACAATTGAAAACGTCTGGTCAATGCTGGCCGAGCAATTATCTCGCCACAAAACGCCAGTCATTATTGTTGATGAGCTGTGGTATCGTGTTGAAGCTGCATGGGCAGCTGTACCTGTACACGCCATCCAGGCTCTGTTTGACTCAATGCCCAGGCGTATCAAGGCCGTTAATACGACCAGAGGTGGTTGTTCTGGGTACTGATTTCTCAGGATCTATGCACCCAAATTGCGCGAAAATGTAATCACATGTCAGTTCTAGTATGATATATTTGTCCAATGAATACCCGTTATCATCTGCATTCCTCTTTGGTGTAGCATTTTAGAAGATGGTATCTGTTCTTTCTTACATGTCCGAAGGAACAGATATCTTCATACATAAATGACTATAGAAAGCTATCCTCCTTTTTCTAGCACAGTCAGAGAGCCTCTCGATATGTTCGTAGGGCTCCGAGTTATGGCACCTTCTCAATTCCCTAGGTTCTTCTACCGGGCCTAGCATCTTCCTGAGGAAGAGTTACTAATGTTCATTCATTTTGTAAAGGAACAGTTGGCCGCCAACCGTCGAGTTTCACTGTTACATTGTTCCCAAAGTATGTTGTTAGCTGTGGCAGACATCTCGCAGGTACGAAGAGCGAGACATTCGTGGGAGAGCCGGGAGGTTTCCATGTTGCCGTATTAAACGTCAGAGCATGGACAGTACTGTACATTCTGAAGCCACAGCAGCAAAATGCAGCACTGTGAACTTGTTAACACTCTCTCTCTCTCTCACTCTCACTCTCACTCTCACACACACACACACACACACACACACACACACACACAGAGTTTGTCGGGGGATAGATGTCGCCATGCATTAGTTCCCTGCGGGCAGCTACAGTTCCCCAGTTGTCCGGCGTTTCGGTTTTAATTTACAGTGCTGCCAACTGGTGCTGTGTTTGTTTGCGAGTGTGTGGCAAACTCCAGAGCACAGAGTAAGGGTGGCAGTTTTGAGCTGCACCGTGCGGTCTGCGTTGTCTACCCGCATACTTTTCAAACTGGACGTTTTAGTTTAAGCACGCACGCGACCCTTATGAATGTTAGCTGAAGCTACAAATTACTGTAACCAGTCTCATTTATTATGCTTTCCACTACGCGTCTCTGAACATTATACAGCTCCGTAAGGTAGACTATGTGTGTTAGTTCCACTGCTGGCCGTTAAGAGCGCAGCACCTTCAAGACCACAGTTGTCAAACAATAACGAAGTTTCCAGAATGAGATTTTCACTCTGCAGCGGAGTGTGCGCTGATATGAAACTTCCTGGCATATTAAAACTGTGTGCCCGACCGAGACTCGAACTCGGGACCTTTGCCTTTCGCGGGCAAGTGCTCTACCAACTGAGCTACCGAAGCACGACTCACGCCCGGTACTCACAGCTTTACTTCTGCCAGTATCTCGTCTCCTACCTTCAAAACTTTACAGAAGCTATTCTGCTTCGGTAGCTCAGTTGGTAGAGCACTTGCCTGCGAAAGGCAAAGGTCCCGAGTTCGAGTCTCGGTCGGGCACACAGTTTTAATCTGCCAGGAAGTTTCATATCAGCGCACACTCCGCTGCAGAGTGAAAATCTCATTCTGGAATAACGAAGTTGTGACTAACCTGTTTCTACGGGTTATTACGATATTATTGGGAATGGAAATGCTTATTGATTGTGAAATTAACGTGAGAAGATTAGGGTCGCCACCGATTCTAACCAAACAACTAATCAAAGGTTTGGCCGAGTCGGAAAATAAATTAATTTCGTCACAGACCAAAAACTCATGACAGTGCATTGTGACATGGTTATTGTTGTGGATTGGCAAGAGAGCCAACCCACTATGAGAGGCCCCCCTGCGGGTCCGGGGTAAGAATAGGCCCGAGGTATTCCTGCCTGTCGTAAGAGGCGACTAAAAGGAGTCCCTCCCCCTCAAGGGGGTAGTTAGCGCCTGCGTCCGGAGACGGACGGTTCCACGACCTCTATTTGCGGTCATTTTGCTTTTTCACTTCTCGTTTCTTCCTTCCTTTGGTTGGTTCCTATCTTTGCTCTTCTCCACCTCACTGTCTTCCTTACTCTTTCCCCCTGCATAATCTCCTTGCCTTCTCATTGCCTTCTTCTCCTTGCCTTCTCATTGCCTTCTTCTCCTGCCTTCTCTGGTCTCCGCCTCGGCGTTTGAGACACTGTCCTCTCTCTCTCTCCCTCTCTCTCTCCTTTTTCCTCTTCTTCCTTCCTCCCTGTGCGCGCCTGAAGGCCGACCCACGCGTTCGCACGCGTAGCCGGTGACAGGGTAACGCGTAATTCCCCGCCCTGGGCAGACATGTAAGGCACGCGCATACCCCCTGGTAAAGGCCAGGCCCGGGGAGGGGTGATTGCCTGAGCTGATACCTTCTGACCATGCCGATTGGTCCCTCAATCTGTTTCTCGGGAGGTGTGACCTGAGGTGTAAACATTCACCTAAGGCGGGAGTGCCCTCTGAGAGGGTCCCCACAAGGAAGGAGCGCGCCATCGGAGACGCTGGCAATCATGGGGGATTCCTACGCAATGGATTTCAATCCATCTCTCTCGACTTCTGCCCAAAAACGGAAACGTGACCAGCTACCAGTTACAAAAGTACTACCGCCTGCCCCACAGTTCCTCGTCGTTTCTCGATCTGAGTACGGAAAGGATTTTTCCTCTGTCAACCCTTTCGTTATCCAGAAGGGCGTCGATGCCATAGCCGGATCTGTCAAATCTTGTACCAGGTTGCGTAACGGTACCTTATTACTCGAAACTGAGAGCGCCTTTCAGGCACAAAAACTGCTTCGGGCCACACTCCTGTACACATTCCCTGTCCGGGTGGAGGCTCACCGAACTTTGAATTCGTCTCGTGGTGTGGTCTACACTAGATCCCTCGACGGCTTGACTGACGAGGAGATTCAATCTTTCCTCGCTGAGCATGGCGTGACGGCTGTCCACAGGGTCATGAAAAAGGTCAACAATGACCTTGTACCTACCCGGACACTTTTCTTGACCTTCGATAGTGTTCAGCTGCCATCGCGCATCAAAGCGGGCTACGAGGTTATTTCTGTTCGCCCCTATGTCCCGACACCTACGCGCTGCTACCAGTGTCAGCGTTTCAATCACACTCGCCAGTCTTGTTCCAATGCGGCTAAATGTGTCACTTGTGGCAGGGATGCCCATGAGGGTGACTGTCCACCTCCGTCTCCTCGTTGTGTGAACTGTCAGGGTGACCATGCCGCATCCTCCCGCGACTGTCCTGTCTATAAGGAAGAACGCTGTATCCAAGAAATTCGGGTCAAAGAGAAAGTGTCCACCTCGGCTGCTCGCAAGCTATTGGCTAGTAGGAAGCCCACGCTGCTCCCAGCGGGGAAATACAGTACTGTCCTCGCCTCTCCTCGGACTACCAGGGAGGTGGCAACCCAGACATGCGATCTGACCTTCAGCACCACGGTCGTCCGTTCGGCCAGTGCTAAGATCGCGCGGTCGACGTCTCCTCTTCCTCCCATCACCCCACAGACACCGGCCCCTTCATCAGCTTCTGCTAAGACGAAGACCCAGAAGTCAGATACACGGGCCTTCAAGAAGGAACCGTCCCGTGCAGACTTCCTACGTACCTCGACCTCCCAGCCTTCGACCGGTACTTCCACCAAACGACCTTCCAAGAAGGCTAATAGGAAGCACAGTTCTCCTTCTCCGCCACGGCGCATTTCTTCTCCTGCGCCACCCAGCGGTTGCCGCCCCAGGCCGTCATCCGTTTCGCCTGGCCGCACCGTTGGTAGCCGAACATCTGGCCGTTCACCGGCGGAGGAAGCTCCCCCTCCCGGCCATCTTCCCAAGATGGCCGATGAACCTAGACCCAATGGACGATGACTGTCCGCCTACTGATAGCGGCGGCAGTGCTCGCTCGAAGCCAGGCCCTCAGCGGCCTTCGAGGTGACCCCTTTTTGCATCTTCTTTTTCTTCTTACGATGGCACTTATTCACTGGAATATTCGCAGCATTCGCTCCAACCGAGAGGACTTGAAGTTGCTGCTCCGCTTGCACCGTCCGCTCGTCGTAGCCCTCCAGGAAACGAAGCTACGCCCTTGCGATCAAATTGCGTTGGCACACTACACCTCTGTGCGTTTTGACCTACCCCCTGTGGTAGGTATCCCAGCTCATGGAGGGGTTATGTTGCTGGTCCGGGATGATATTTACTACGATCCCATCACGTTGCACACCGGCCTGCAGGCAGTTTCCATCCGCATTACTCTCCCCACTTTTACATTTTCCATTTGTACCGTTTACACTCCATCGTCGTCTGCCGTTACCAGGGCAGACATGATGCAACTTATTGCTCAGCTACCTGCACCATTTTTGTTAACTGGAGACTTCAATGCCCACCATCCCCTTTGGGGCTCTCCAGCATCCTGCCCCAGGGGCTCCCTGTTAGCAGACCTTTTCAACCAGCTCAATCTTGTCTGCCTCAATACTGGTGCCCCTACTTTTCTTTCGGACACATCTCACACCTATTCCCATTTAGACCTCTCTATATGTACTCCCCACCTTGCACGCCGGTTCGAGTGGTATGCACTTTCTGATACATATTCGAGCGACCACTTCCCGTGTGTTATCCATCTCCTGCAGCATACCCCCTCTCCGTGCTCATCTAGTTGGAACATCTCCAAAGCAGACTGGGGGCTCTTCTCTTCCAGGGCGACCTTTCAGGATCAAACATTCCCAAGCTGCGATAGTCAGGTCGCACACCTCACGGAAGTCATTCTCACTGCTGCTGAATATTCCATCCCTCACCCTACTTCTTCTCCACGTCGCGTACCGGTCCCCTGGTGGACCGCAGCATGTAGAGACGCTTTACGTGCTCGTCGACGTGCTTTACGCACCTTTAAACGCCACCCTACAGTGGCGAATTGTATCAATTATAAACGATTACGTGCACAGTGTCGTCGTATTATTAAAGAAAGCAAGAAAGCCAGCTGGGCTGCTTTCACAAGCACCTTCAACAGTTTTACTCCTTCTTCTGTTGTCTGGGGTAGCCTGCGCCGGCTATCTGGCACTAAGGTCCACTCACCAGTTTCTGGTTTGACGGTCGCGAATGACGTCCTTGTGGCCCCTGAGGCTGTCTCCAATGCCTTCGGCCGCTTTTTCGCAGAGGTTTCGAGCTCCGCTCATTACCACCCTGCCTTCCTCCCCCGCAAACAGGCAGAGGAGGCTAGGCCACCTAACTTCCGCTCCTCGAATCGTGAAAGTTATAATGCCCCATTCACCATGCGGGAACTCGAAAACGCACTTGGCCCATCACGGTCCTCCGCTCCAGGGCCTGATTCTATTCATATTCAGATGCTGAAGAACCTTTCTCCTGCGGGAAAAGATTTTATTCTTCGTACTTACAATCGCATCTGGATTGAGGGACATGTTCCCGCATGCTGGCGCGAGTCTATTGTTGTCCCGATTCCTAAGCCGGGGAAGGACAAGCACTTGCCTTCCAGTTATCGACCCATCTCGCTTACCAGCTGTGTCTGTAAAGTGATGGAGCGAATGGTTAACTCTCGATTGGTTTGGCTGCTCGAGTCTCGACGCCTACTTACCAATGTACAATGTGGCTTTCGTAGGCGCCGCTCTGCTGTTGACCATCTGGTTACCTTGTCGACCTTCATTATGAATAACTTCTTGCGGAAGCGCCCGACCGCGGCTGTGTTCTTTGATTTGGAGAAGGCTTACGACACCTGTTGGAGGGCGGGCATTCTCCGCACCATGCATACATGGGGCCTTCGCGGTCGCCTCCCTCTTTTTATTCGTTCCTTTTTAATGGATCGACAGTTCAGGGTACGTGTGGGTTCTGTCCTGTCAGACACCTTTCGCCAGGAGAATGGGGTGCCACAGGGCTCTCTTCGCCATAGCGATCAATCCAATAATGGATTGCCTCCCAGCTGATGTATCAGGCTCCCTTTTCGTGGACGATTTTACCATCTATTGCAGCGCGCAGCGTACGTGTCTCCTGGAGCGCTGTCTTCAGCGTTCTCTTGACCGTCTTTACTCGTGGAGTGTCGCCAATGGCTTCCGTTTTTCTGCCGAGAAGACGGTCTGTATTAACTTCTGGCGCTACAAAGAGTTTCTCCCACCGTCCTTACGACTCGGTCCGGTTGCTCTCCCATTCGTGGAGACAACAAAATTTTTAGGTCTTACATTTGACAGGAAACTTAGTTGGTCTCCACATGTGTCTTATTTGGCTGCCCGTTGTACCCGTTCTCTCAATGTCCTCCGTGTTCTCAGTGGTATGTCGTGGGGAGCGGATCGAACCGTCCTACTTCGCCTATATCGGTCGATCGTCCGCTCCAAGCTGGATTATGGGAGCTTCGTATACTCCTCTGCACGGCCATCCATCTTACGCCGCCTCAACTCCATACAACATCGGGGTTTACGACTTGCGATCGGAGCGTTTTATACTAGTCCCGTCGAGAGTCTTCATGCTGACGCTGGTGAGTTGCCACTCACCTACCGGCGCGATATACTGCTTTGTCGGTATGCCTGTCGGCTACTGGCAATGCCCGACCACCCGTCTTATCGTTCCTTTTTTGATGACTCTCTCGACAGTCAATACGGGTTGTATGTCTCCGCCCTGCTACCCCCTGGAGTTCGCTTTCGTCGCCTCCTTCAACACCTCAATTTTTCACTCCCTGCCACCTTTCGAGTGGGCGAGAGCCACACGCCACCTTGGCTCCAGGCTCAGGTTCGCGTTCACCTTGACCTCTGCTCGCTCCCGAAGGAGGTTACCCCCGGTTCAGTCTACCACTCCCGTTTTGTCGAACTTCGTTCGAAGTTCATTAATACGACCTTCATTTATACAGATGGCTCTAAGACCAATGACGGGGTCGGGTGTTCTTTTATTGTCGGGGCACAAAGTTTCCAATATCGGCTCCATGGCCATTGTTCGGTCTTCACAGCTGAGCTCTTTGCCCTCTACCAGGCTGTCCTTTACATCTGCCGCCACCGACATTCTGCATATGTCATCTGCTCCGATTCCCTGAGCGCTATCCAGAGCCTCGGTGATCCGTACCCGGTTCACCCTTTCGTGCACCGGATCCAACGCTCTCTTCAGCAGCTGGTGGACGTCGGTTCTCCGGTTAGCTTTATGTGGGTTCCTGGCCATGTCGGTATCCCTGGGAACGAAGCTGCAGATGCCGCGGCCAAGGCTGCGGTCCTCCAGCCTCGGACAGCTTCTTGTTGTGTCCCTTCGTCAGATTGTAGCAGGGTAATTTGTCGGCGCATTGTCTCGCTGTGGCATGCCGATTGGGCTGCACTTCCAGACAACAAGCTTCGGGCCTTGAAAGCTCTTCCCGTGGCTTGGACGTCCTCCTCGCGCCCTTCTCGGCGGGAGGAGGTAGTTTTGGCCCGGTTGCGAATTGGCCACTGCCGGTTCAGCCATCGCCATCTGCTGACGGCTGCGCCGGCGCCGTTCTGCCCATGTGGGCAATTGCTGACGGTCCACCACATTTTAACGTCGTGTCCGGATTTTAACACCCTGCGTCTCGATCTTGGCCTGCCATGTACTGTAGAAGCCATTTTAGCGGATGACCCACGAGCAGCTGCTCGCGTTCTTCATTTTATCAATTTGACAACCCTCTCAAAGGACATTTGATTATGCTGTTTTCTTTTTTAATCCTATGCCTGTCAGTATGTCTTTCGTCGTGTTTTCCGTTTCGTTGCTGTTTTAAACTTGTGACTCGCGGTGCATTCCTAAAGTAGTCTGGGCGCTAATGACCGTTGACGTTGTGCGCCCTAAAACCACAAAAAAAAAAAAAAAACACTATGAGAGGAAGCCGAAAGGCACGCGTTTTAGCTCACGCAGGCTGGCGTGAGGTCTGGAACAGGACAAGGAAGTTAGACTTTAGCAAAAAAGGACGTAGCTGTTGGAATACTTAACTTTAATCCGTAAATGGTGAACATCGCTCTTGACGGTACATGTTTTACGGCATCAATAGTAACTGGTAATGGCGCTTTCCTAGGTCGTAGCAAATGACGTAGCTGAAGGCTATGCTAAACTATCGTCTCGGCAAATAGCGTATTTTGTCAGTGAACCATCGCTATCAAAGTCGGCTGTACAACTGGGGCGAGTGCTAGGAAGTCTCTCTAGACCTGCCGTGTGGCGGCGCTCGGTCTGCAATCACTGATAGTGGCGACACGCGGGTTCGACGTATACTAACGGACCGCGGCCGATTTAAAGGCTACCACCTAGCAAGTGTGGTGTCTGGCGGTGAGACCACAGTTATGGTATAGCAGTAGCAGACGGTAGTGTTATATGCTGCTCACGAATAACAGCCCAACAGGTCGAATCACCAGATTCACGTACAAATTTACAGTCAGCCTGCGTAGGGTAGCCACGAAAGTGCTTCTGCTGTCATATGAAATGGCACACCAGGTGTAGGTCGTTTGTCGAGCACGCATACCGCCTAACCATTACACGGCCATCACCGGCACCGAGGCAGAACCCACCAGAAAACACATCTCCAGCCTGCCCTACAGTCAGCTCTCGCTCGGCACCACTGGAGCCTCCAGTGCCTCTGGTTTGGTGTCAGTGGAATACGCCCTGCGGGTTGCCTATCTCGGAGTTGCCCTTGAAGTAACCGTGAGTCACTGTGGTGGCAACTGCTGCAGCACGATGCGCCATAGGCCGAAAACGATGGTCTTCCTTCTCGGTAGCGCCACGTGGCAGTGCACAACCTGGTTTCTTGTGGCCATACATTCTCCTGACCACCGCTGCCAGCCGCCATGTACAGAGACTACATTCCTGCCAAGTCTTTCTGCAGTATCCCAGGAGGAACATCGATCTACATCTACGTGATTTCTCTGCTACGTACAGGGTTATTACGAGGGCAGTTCAATAAGTAATGCAACACATTTTTTTTCTCGGCCAATTTTGGTTGAAAAAACCGGAAATTTCTTGTGGAATATTTTCAAACATTCCCGCTTCGTCTCGTATAGTTTCATTGACTTCCGACAGGTGGCAGCGCTGTACGGAGCTGTTAAAATGGCGTCTGTAACGGATGTGCGTTGCAAACAACGGGCAGTGATCGAGTTTCTTCTGGCGGAAAACCAGGGCATCTCAGACATTCATAGGCGCTTGCAGAATGTCTACGGTGATCTGGCAGTGGACAAAAGCACGGTGAGTCGTTGGGCAAAGCGTGTGTCATCATCGCCGCAAGGTCAAGCAAGACTGATCTCCCGCGTGCGGGCCGGCCGTGCACAGCTGTGACTCCTGCAATGGCGGAGCGTGCGAACACACTCGTTCGAGATGATCGACGGATCACCATCAAACAACTCAGTGCTCAACTTGACATCTCTGTTGGTAGTGCTGTCACAATTGTTCACCAGTTGGGATATTCAAAGGTTTGTTCCCGCTGGGTCCCTCGTTGGCTAACCAAACACCATAAAGAGCAAAGGAGAACCATCTGTGCGGAATTGCTTGCTCGTCATGTGGCTGAGGGTGACAATTTCTTGTCAAAGATTGTTACAGGCGATGAAACATGGGTTCATCACTTCGAACCTGAAACAAAACGGCAATCAATGGAGTGGCGCCACACCCACTCCCCTACCAAGAAAAAGTTTAAAGCCATGCCCTCAGCCAGTAAAGTCGTGGTTACAGTCTTCTGGGACGCTGAAGGGGTATTCTGTTCGATGTCCTTCCCCATGGTCAAACGATCAACTCTGAAGTGTACTGTGCTACTCTTCAGAAATTGAAGAAACGACTTCAGCGTGTTCGTAGGTACAAAAATCTGAACGAACTTCTCCTTCTTCATGACAACGCAAGACCTCACACAAGTCTTCGCACCCGAGAGGAGCTCACAAAACTTCAGTAGACTGTTCTTCCTCATGCACCCTACAGCCCCGATCTCGCACCGTCGGATTTCGATATGTTTGGCCCAATGAAGGACGCAATCCGTGGGACGCACTACGCGGATGATGAAGAAGTTATTGATGGCTCCGACATCGACCAGTGGAATGGTACCGTGCAGGCATACAGGCCCTCATTTCAAGGTGGCGTAAGGCCGTAGCATTGAATGGAGATTACGTTGAAAAAAAATTGTTGTGTAGCTAAAAGATTGGGGAATAACCTGGTGTATTTCAATGCTGAATAAAACAACCCCTGTTTCAGAAAAAATGTGTTGCATTACTTATTGAACTGCCCTCGTACAAATGATTGAAGCGATTTCACAGCTCTACAATAACTTTATTATTTGACATATTTTCACAATGCTTTGCACACACATACAAAAACTCAAAAAGTTTTTTTAGGCATTCACAAATGTTCGATATGTGCCCCTTTAGTGATTCGGCAGACATCAAGCCGATAATCAAGTTCCTCCCACTCTCGGCGCAGCATGTCCCCATCAATGAGTTCGAAAGCATCGTTGATGCGAGCTCGCAGTTGTGGCACGTCTCTTGGTAGAGGAGGTTTAAACACTGAATCTTTCACATAACCCCACAGAAAGAAATCGCATGGGGTTAAGTCGGGAGAGCGTGGAGGCCATGACATGAATTGCTGATCATGATCTCCACCACGACCGATCCATCGGTTTTCCAATCTCCTGTTTAAGAAATGCTGAACATCGTGATGGAAGTGCGGTGGAGCACCATCCTGTTGAAAGATGAAGTCGGCGCTGTCGGTCTCCAGTTGTGGCATGAGCCAATTTTCCAGCATGTCCAGATACACGTGTCCTGTAACGTTTTTTTCGCAGAAGAAAAAGGGGCCGTAAACTTTAAACCGTGAGATTGCACAAAACAGGTTAATTTTTGGTGAATTGCGAATTTGCTGCACGAATGCGTGAGGATTCTCTACCGCCCAGATTCGCACATTGTGTCTGTTCACTTCACCATTAAGAAAAAATGTTGCTTCATCACTGAAAACAAGTTTCGCACTGAACGCATCCTCTTCCACGAGCTGCTGCAACCGCGCCGAAAATTCAAAGCGTTTGACTTTGTCGTCCGGTGTCAGGGCTTATAGCAATTGTAAACGGTAAGGCTTCTGCTTTAGCCTTTTCCGTAAGATTTTCCAAACCGTCGGCTGTGGTACGTTTAGCTCCTTGCTTGCTTTATTCGTCCCGCGGGCTACGCGTGAAACTTGCCCGCACGCGTTCAACCGTTTCTTCGCTCACTGCAGGCCGACCCGTTGATTTCTCCCTACAGAGGTATCCAGAAGCTTTAAACTGCGCATACCATCGCCGAATGGAGTTAGCAGTTGGTGAATCTTTGTTGAACTTCGTCCTGAAGTGTCGTTGCACTGTTATGACTGACTGATGTGAGTGCATTTCAAGCACGACATACGCTTTCTCGGCTCCTGTCGCCATTTTGTCTCACTGCGCTCTCGAGCGCTCTGGCGGCAGAAACCTGAAGTGCGGCTTCAGCCGAACAAAACTTTATGAGTTTTTCTACGTATCTGTAGTGTGTCGTGACCATACGTCAATGAGTGGAGCTACAGTGAATTTATGAAATCGCTTCAGTCATTTGTAATAGCCCTGTACAATATAGTGCCTGGCAGAGGGTTCAATGAACCACCTTGAAGCTGTCTCTCTACCGTTCCACTCTCGAACGGCACGCGGGAAAAAACGAGCACTTAAATTTCTCTGTGCGAGCCCTGATTTCTCTTATTTTATCGTGAAGATCATTTCTCCCTATGTAGGTGGATGCCAACAGAATGTTGCCGCAGTCGGAGGAGAAAACTGGTGATTGAAATTTCGTCAGAAGATCACGTCGCAACGAAAAATGCCTTTGTTTTAATGATTGCCACTCCAATTCACGTATAGTGTCTGTGACACTATCTCCCCTATTTCGCGATAATACAAAACGAGCTGCCCTTCTTTGTACTTTTTCGCAGTCATCCGTCAGTCCCACCTGATGCGGATCCCACACCGCACAACAGTGCTCCAGAATAGGGCGGACAAGCGTGGTGTAAGCAGTCTCTTTAGTAGACCTTTTAAGTGTTCTGCCAATGAATAGCAGCAGTCTTTGGTTTGGTCTACACACAATATTATCTATGTGATCGTTCCAATTTAGCTCATTTTTAATTGTAATCCCTAAGTATTTAGTTGAATTTACAGACCTCAGATTTGTGTGACTTACCGCGTAATCGAAATTTAGCTGATTTCTTTTAGTACTCGTGTGAATAACTTCACACTTTTCCTTATTCAGGGTCAATTGCCACTTTTCGCACTATACAGATATCTTATGTAAATCATTTTTCAAGTCATTTTGATTGTCTGATGACTTTACAAACGGTAAATGACAGCATCATCTGCAAACAATCTAAGACGGCTACTCAGATTGTCTCCTATGTCGTTAATATAGATCAGGAACAATAGAGGGCCTATAACACTTCCTTGGGGAACGCCGGATATTACTTCTGTTTTACTCGATGAGCCGGCCGTTGTGGCCGAGCGGTTCTAGGCGCTTCAGTCTGGAACCGTGCGACCGCTACGGTCGCAGGTTCGAATCCTGCCTCGGGCATTGATGTGTGTGATGTCCTTAGGTTAGTTAGGTTTAAGTTCAAATGGTTCAAATGGCTCTGAGCACTATGGGACTCAACTGCTGAGGTCATTAGTCCCCTAGAACTTAGAACTAGTTAAACCTAACTAACCTAAGGACACCACAAACATCCATGCCCGAGGCAGGATTCGAACCTGCGACCGTAGCGGTCCTGCGGTTCCAGACTGCAGCGCCTTTAACCGCACGGCCACTTCGGCCGGCTAGGTTTAAGTAGTTGTAAGTTCTAGGGGACTGATGACCTCAGAAGTTAAGTCCCATAGTGCTCAGAGCCATTTGACCCATTTTTTACTCGATGACTTTCCGTCTATTACTACGAACTGTGACCTTTCTGACAGGAAATCAGGAATCCAGTCGCACAACTGAGGCGATACTCCGTAGGCCCGCAGTTTGGTTAGAGGACGCTTGTGAGCTTCTTCTTACTCTGTTACACGACCTTGTTCAAACTTACTGAGGCGTTGATAAAGGCGTCTTCTTCGCCTTAAAGCTATTATTGACTAGCATCAACTTACCACGTCCAATCCCAATGGTAACTAATGCTCACAACACCTGCAGTGAGTGTTTAAAGCAAACCTGATTTGCAGCCTCATAGTGGCGCTGCAGTTGTTGGACTACCGACCTTCTTTTACGTCACACAACTCCTTCTTGGTGTGCCATTTATTTCGTCAGTATAAAAAGAGATGTCAAAAGCATAGATGTCGTCCTTTGACCGTTACAGGAATAAAGTGTGGCTGCGTTCGTTCATGTGTGTGTGTGTGGGGGGGGGGGGGGCTAGCTTTTCTCCTTCTTGTTTCGAATGGACCTACTTTGGACCACGCTTGTTCCACTTTTGGGCTTTGACCTTTGCCCAGTACTATCGCATCGTCTGTCGGTGTAACTCCTTCCTCTCTTCTGTCCAGGAGGTACCTCTTCTTCGGGGCTTTTCTTGAAATCCTCGGCCTTCCTCCAGGGTGTGTCTCACTGTCTGTTCTGGAGATCACTTATTCCGTTCTTAAATGTCATTCTCAGTTTCTGACAGCCAAGTGGTGCGAACCTTCTTGTTTTGCCAGAAGGTGAACAGACAATGAAATGAATACCCCTATCTGCATACAGGCGTTAATATAAGTCAACGGGGACAGTTGAAAATGTGTGCCCCCACCAGGACTCGAACCCGGGATCTCCTGCCTACAAGGCAAACGCTCTATCCATCTGAGCCACCGAGGACACAGAGGATAATGCGACTGCAGAGACTTCTCTCTGGCACGCCTTCCGTGAGACTCGCATTCGCAACATATTGTCCCGCACTATATTCATAGTGCCCCCGCCCATTATACTCATTACTCGCGGCTACACTGCCGATTCCCGTAAGAGTTCGGGCACTGTTTGTGCATCCGCACAGAAGAAGATGCTCAAATGGCCCGTGAGCCTTAACTATATACACTACTGGCCATTAAAATTGCTAGACCACGAAGATGACGTGCTACAGACGCGAAATTTAACCCACAGGAAGAAGATGCTGTGATATGCAAATGATTAGCTTTTCAGAGCACTCACAAAAGGTTGGCGCCGGTGGCGACATCTACAACGTGCTGACATGAGGAAAGTTTCCAACCGATTTCTCATACACAAACAGCAGTTGACCGGCGTTGCCTGGTGAAACGTTGTTGTGATGCCTCGTGTAAGGAGGAGGAATGCGTACCATCACGTTTCCGACTTTCATAAAGGTCGGATTGTAGCCTATCGCGATTGCGGTTTATCGTATCGCAACATTTCTGCTCGCGTTGGTCGAGATCCAGTGACTGTTAGCAGAATATGGAATCGGTGGGTTCAGGAGGGTAATACGGAACGCCGCGCTGGATCCCAACGGCCTCGTATCACTAGCAGTCGAGATGACAGGCATCTTATCCGCATGACTGTAACGGATCGTGCAACCACGTATCGATCCCCGAGTCAACAGATGGGGACGTTTGCAAGACAACCGTCTGCACGAACAGTTCGACGACGTTTGCAGTAGCATGGACTATCAGCTCAGAGACCATGGCTGCGGTTACCCTTGACGCTGCATCCCAGACGGGAGCGCCTGCGATGGTGTACTTAACGACGAACCTGGGTGCACGAATGGCAAAACGTTGTTTTTTCGGATGAATCCAGGTTCTGTTTACAGCATCATGATGGTCGCATCCGTGTTTGGCGACATCGCGGTGTACTCACACTGGTGTATCACCCGGCGTGCCATTGGTTACACGTCTCGGACACCTCTTGTTCGCATTGACGGCACTTTGAACAGTGGACGTTACATTTCAGATGCGTCATGACCCGTGGCTCTACCCTTCATTTGATCCCTGCGAAACTCTACATTTCAGCAGGCTAATGCACGACCGCATATTGCAGGTCTTGTACTGGCCTTTCTGGATACAGAAAATGTTTGATTGCTGCCCTGGCGAGCACATTCTCCAGATCTGGTCAATGGTGGCCGAGCAACTGGCTCGTCACAATACGCCAGTCACTACTCTTGATGAACTGTGGTATCGTGTTGAAGCTGCATGGGCAGCTGTACCTGTATACGCCATCCACGCTCTGATTCAATGCCCAGGCGTATCAGGGCCGTTATAACGGCCAGAGTTGGTTGTTGTGGGTACTGATTTTTCAGGATATATGCACCCAAATTGCGTGAAAATGTAATCACATGTCAGTTCTAGTATAATATATTTGTCCAATGAATACCTGTTTATCATCTGCATTTCTTCTTGGTGTAGCAATTTTAATGGCCAGTAGTATAGTAGACTTCTCCTGCCCAGGGATACCCTTTTTGCCTGTTCTAGTCTGCTTTTAATCTCGTCGTTGCTTCGTCCACCATCAAGTATTTTGCCTCTAAGACAGCAGAATTCTTTGACTTCGCCTGCTTCGTGATGAGAAATTAAGGCGTCAACTATCTCGCTATTCTCCTTTCTTCTAGTCCTCATTACTTTAGTCTTTCTTTGGATTCTTCTTTTCTTTCACTGAGGACAGCAGTGCCCAACCAGTGAATTTTATTGCTTGATATCCTTTCACACTGATTTTTAATCCAACTATTGAAACTTTATTTTATTCTTGCCATTGCTTCGTCGATGGACAGATATTAACAGAGAGGGCGAAAGACTGCATCGCTGTCTTACACGCTTCTTAAATCGAGCACTTTGGCATTGGTCTTCCACACTGTATGTTACCCGTCTTTTCCTATAGCTTGCTCCAATCTTTCTCAGATTTTCGAACATTTTGCTCCATTTTAAAACGTCGAACGTTTTCCTCTAGGCTGATAAATCCTATGAGCATGTCTTGCTTTTTCTTCAGTTTTGCTTCCATTATCAAGCACAGCGTCAGAACTCTTCTCTGCTACCTTCACCCTTCCTAAAGCCCAACTCACTGTCACCGAGCACATCCTCAATTTTATTTTCCATTCTTCTGCCTATTATTCTTGTCAGCACCTTGGATGCATGAGCTGTTAACATGACTGCACGACAAATTTTCTGACTCGTCGGCTCTTGCAATCTTGGGAATTGTATGGATGACGTTTTTCCGAAAGTCTGACGGTATACCGCCAGTGTCTTATATCCTACACACCAACGTGAACAGGTGTTTTGTTGCCACTTCCCCCCAATGATTTTAGGAATTCTGATGGAATGTCATCTATCTCTTCTGCCTTATTTGATCTTCAGTCTTTCAAAGTTCTTTTAAATACTAGTTCTAAAACTGCCCTCCATCCCTATTCATAACGACTCCTCCTCCCATTATACCATGTTCTGCTGATGTTGATGTTACCCTATACTCTTCGCCGGCCGGGGTGGCCGAGAGGTTCTAGGCACTGGAACCGCGCGACCGCTACGGTCGCAGGTTCGAATCCTGCCTCGGGCATGGATGTGTGTGATGTCCTTAGGTTAGTTAGGTTTAAGTAGTTCTAAGTTCTAGGGGACCTTAGAAGTTAAGTCCCATAGTACTCAGAGCCATTTGAACCATTTTGAACCTATACTCTTCTATATCGACTCCAATTTCTTCTTCTGTCAGGTCATCAGACAAGCACGACCCACATATCTCCTCTGTGTGTAATAGAGGAATTCCTATTGCACTCTCCGTATCACCAGCCTTGCTTTTAAGTTTATCGATACTTGTTTTAATTTTTACGCTGAATCAATCTTTCCGACTATCATTTCTTTTTCAATTTCTTCACATTTATCTTTGAGCCATGTACCATTGACGGCCCAGTGCTTCCTATGTATTTTTCTTTTCCTGGACATTTTCGTACTTCCTCCCATCATTAAAAAATTTGATTATTTCTTCAGTTACCCAACGTTTCTTCGGAGTTGACTGTTGTGACTGACAATTCGCAATTTTTCACAAACACAACTTTTATTGATGTAAGTTCACCAGGTTAACGACTGAACAAACAAACGAAAGGTAACAATAACGATGCCAGTGAAAGTCTCCTAAGTGAGGCAAACAAAAGTTCACTTCTAATTTTCCACAAAGGTTCGTGGTAACACACACACACACACACACACACACACACACACACACACACACACTAGTAAAAGTCCAATTCAGAGACAAAGACGTAATCTTCAAAGGTCGAAATACACGAGGTCGGCATCCGGAGTGAACTGAACTTCGGGGCTGGTTCTAGCCCCTAAACAGCTGTCTCCAGCCAATCAGGTTTTGGCGTAGTGATACTTCCTGCATGCGATGTCTCGGTCTCCCCCTGCAGGAAGTAGCGCTCGGAATGTCTGTTTCCATTACCTTGTATGTAAATAGTCAATGTTTACCATGGTGCCTTTGGTACGCCGTGGACTTAGACAACGCCGTCCTCTGTGGTGTAATATGGGTTGCCGGCCCTCAGGGGCTACCTTGGCTCCGGTATAACATTAACCTTCCTTGTACCTATGGTTCAAATGGCTCTGAGCACTATGGGACTTAACTTCTGAGGTCATCAGCCCCTAGAACTTACAACTACTTAAACCTAACTAAGGACATCACAAACATCCACGCCCGAGGCAGGATTCGAACCTGCGACCGTAGCGGTCGCGCGGTTCCAGACTTTAGCGCCTAGAACCACCCGGCCACTCCGGCCGGCCCTTGTCCTATGTCTGACTGTCCAACGTTTGTGATTACCCTTCAACTCCTCTTCAACTGATTAACCTACTGCGAAATTCCTCATCGCAGTATCCTCAAGCTTAGTGAACTTTGAATGTGCCTCGTCATTCCTGACTACTTAAGTAAACAACTTCCACCTATACTGATTCATCCGTACGATTCTCTTAAACTTCAGTTTGCTATTCATTATTGCTAAATTGTGATCTGAGTCTATATTTGCAAGGAATACACCTTGCAGTCCAGTATCTCATTTCGTAATCTCTGCCTACCCGTTGTGTAATCTAACTGAAATCTTCCCGTATCTCTCGGTCTTTTCCAAGTATACCTCCTCCCGCTGCGATTTGTGAACTAATTATTTGCTGTTACCACTTATTCTTTCCCTTCTCTGATCCCTAGTGTCAAGCCCGTATTTCTTCTGATCCTTCCCCTGCAAACCCGTTCCAGTCCCGAGCGATTCTTAGATTTTCGTTTCATTGAATTACCTGTTCAGTATCTTCATATAGTTTCCCTATCCATTTATCTTCTGCCAGAGACGTCGGCATGTATACGTGTATTATTGTCGTCGGCGTTGGTTTCGTGTCGAATCTGATGAAAACAACCCTGTTCAGAGTAACTCACTCTCTGACCTACCTTCCTATTCATAAAGAATCCTAGACACAAATGGTTGCCCCTCCATCTCGCTATTGGGACTGTGTTTTAAAGGAACCCATAGAGATTAGATTCTCTGATAATCTCATTAATAGAGACAAGGGTTACCATTTAAGTAATACTTGGAACCCGGTGTTATCAGACATTAAAAAACAACGGACTGTGTTTCGATCATCGGAATAATTTTTAATTTTTGATAGCGATATCTCGATGTTTACTTGCGCTGGAGGGCAGTTATGGCACCTTCTCGCTTACGCGTTGTGGCCCTTCTGCGGCCTATATTAGGGGCCGCCGCTTGCGCTGAGAAGAGAGTTCCGGCAAGATCGTGTATCAGCACTCTCATCTGAAGATGGCGGCCAGTTGGACCGCTGAAATATTGTGTCAAGATGACGTTATGATCCGACTGCACACCCGGGAAGAATATTACCATAAAAAATCCTACCCCGTTATACCGGGTGATCAAAAAGTCAGTATAAATTTGAAAACTGAATAAATCACGGAATAATGTAGATAGAGAGGTACAAATTGACACACATGCTTGCAATGGCATCGGATTTTATTAGAATCAAAAAAATACAAACATTAAAAAAATGTCCGACAGATGGCGCTTCATCTGATCAGAATAGCAATAATTAGCATAACAAAGTAAGACAAAGCAAAGATGATGTTCTTTACAGGAAATGCTCAATATGTCCACCATCATTCCTCAACAATATCTGTAGTCGAGGAATAATGTTGTGAACAGCAGTGTAAAGCATGTCCGGAGTTATGGTGAGGCATTGACGTCGGATGTTGTCTTTCAGCATCCCTAGAGATGTCGGTCGATGACGATACACTTCCGATTTCAGGTAAACACAAAACCAATAATCGCATGTACTGAGGTCTAGGGACCTGGGAGGCCAAGCATGACGGAAGTGGCGGCTGAGCACACAATCACCACCAAAAGACGCGCACAAGAGATCTGTCACGCGTGTAGCAATATGGGGTGGAGCACCATCCTGCATAAACATCGTACGTTCCAGCAGGTGTTTATCAGCCAGGCTGGGGATGATGCGATTCTGTAACATATCGGCGTACCTCTCACCCGTCACGGTAGCAGTTACAAAACCAGAATCACGCATTTCCTCGAAGAAAAAAGGCCCGATAACGGTAGATGTGGTAAATACAACCCTTACCGTGACTTTCCTGTCGTGCAATGGAGTTTCCACGACAGTTCTAGGATTTTCGGTAACCCAAATTCTGCAGTTGTGGGCGTTGACAGACCCTCGGAGTGTGAAATGAGTTTCGTCGGTCCACAACACGTTACTCAACCAATCGTCATCTTCCGCCATCTTTTGAAACGTCCACACCACAAATGCCCTCCGCTTCACTAAATCGCCAGGTAACAGTTCATGATGCCGATAGCATCGGAGGGTACGCTCAAGTGCCAACCAAACAGTAATGTATGGAATGCCGGTGCGACGTGCGACTGCACGAGCGCTTACTTCCCCGTGCATAGACGAACCCGCTACAGTCTCCATTTCTTCCTGAACTGTCTCAGCAGCATTACGCCTTGTGCTCGGTCGGCCACTACGGGGTCTATCGTCTAAACAACCCGTGGCTTCGAACTTCGAAATCCTTCTCGTTACAGCTGCATTTGTCAACGGGCCTTTACCCGTTCCAATCCCCTTCCTATGGCGATAGGATCGTAACGCTGAACTAGCACATTCCCCATTCTGATAATACAGCTTCACTAAAAGCGCCTTTTCAGGTAACGTCAACATGCTGCAACTGCTCGGCGCATCTGATTCTCTCTCTCATTACAGCCGATGTCATTCCAAGCATGTGTGTCGATTTTTTCCTCTCTATCTACATTATTCCGTGGTTTATTAAGTTTTCAAATTTATACTGACTTTTTTGATCACCCGGTATATCATTTCCTGGTGCTGTTCGTGTTATCCTGTACTCGTCTGACCAGAAATCCTTGTCTTCTGTCCATTTCACTTCGCCTACCTCCAGTATATCTAGATTCAGCTTTCATAATTGCCTTTTCAGATATTCTTGCTAGCTTTCCTACTATGTTCAAAATTATGACATTTTATGCGCTGACTCGTAGAATGCCATCCCTCGCATGGTTATTACATCTTTTCGTCCCTGTCTTACATGCTTTCTAATCCGACCACTTTCTAGTTAGGGGTTTAACTCTTATTTTTCGAGAATGAGATTTTCACTCTGCAGCGGAGTGTGCGCTGATATGAAACTTCCTGGCAGATTAAAACTGTGTGCCCGACCGAGAGAAAAGGCAAAGGTACCGAGTTCGGGTCTCGGTCGGGCACACAGTTTTAATCTGCCAGGAAGTTTCTTATTTTTCTGTTTGGTTCATATAGGCTACATATAACATATTATTCGTCCATCCGCATAACTTGCTCCTATTCCTCTCAAAATTTGCGCATCTTGCACCATCTCACAGAGTCTAACGCTCGTTCCTATGAATTCTATGAATATGTCTTCATTTTTCTGAAGTCTTACTTCGATTATTAATCGGTACGCCGAAACTGCCTTCCTGGTGCCTTTACCTTTGCTAAACAAATACTGGTCGTAATGTAACAGACCCTCAGTTTCCTTTTCCACTCTTCGATATATCCTTCTCGTCAGCAATTTTGTAAGGTGCCAGGACATGGGCACTTACACGTTAGCTTAGCAACGTTAGTATCAATAATAAAGGGACTGGTAAGGGCATCAGATCATGACACTATTGAATTATGATAAATATGAGGCAGTAGGTAAAATGTAGGTAAAAAGACGAGGGCTAGTAGAAATCCTTGGGTAACAGAAGAAATATTGAATTTAATTGATCAAAGGAGAAAATATAAAAATGCAGTAAATTAACCCGGCAAAAAGGAATACAAACGTCTCAAAAATGAGATCGACAGGAAGTGCAAAATGGCTAAGCAGGGATGGCTAGAGGACAAATTTAAAGATGTAGAGGCTTGTCTCACCAGGGGTAAGATACTGCCTACAGGAAAATTAAAGAGACCTTTGGAGAAAAGAGAACTACTTGTATGACTATCAAGAGCTCAGATGGAAACTCAGTTCTAAGCAAAGAAGGGAAAGCAGAAAGGTGGAAGGAATATATAGAGGGTCTACACAAGGGCGATGTAGTTGCGGATAATATTATGGAAATGGAAGAGGATGTAGATGAAGATGAAATGGGAGATATGATACTGCGTGAAGAGTTTGGCAGAGCACTGAGAGACCTGAGTCGAAACAAGGCCCCGGGAGTAGACAACATTCCATTAGAACTACTGACAGCCTTGGGAGAGCCAGTCCTGACAAAAGTCTACCATCTGATGAGCAAGATATATGAGACAGGCGAAATACCCTCAGACTTCAAGAAGAATATAATAATTCCAATCCCAAAGAAAGCAGGTGTTGACAGATGTGAAAATTACCGAACTATCAGTTTAATAAGTCACGGCTGCAAAATACTAACACGAATTCTTTACAGACGAATGGAAAAACTAGTAGAAGCCGACCTCGGGGAAGATCAGTTTGGATTCCGTAGAAATATAGGAACACGTGAGGCAATATTGACCCTACGACTTATCTTAGAAGCTAGATTAAGGAAAGGCAAACCTACGTTTCTAGCATTTGTAGACTTAGAGAAAGCTTTTCACAATGTTGACTGGAATACTCTCTTTCAAATTCTGAAGGTGGCAGGGGTAAAATACAGGGAGCGAAAGGCTGTTTACAACTTGTATAGAAACCAGATGGCAGTTGTAAGAGTCGAGGGACATGAAAGGGAAGCAGTGATTAGGAAGGGAGTGAGACAGGGTTGTAGCCTCTCCCCGATGTTATTCAATCTGTATATTGAGCAAGCAGTGAAGGAAACAAAAGAAAAATTCAGAGTAGGTATTAAAATTCATGGAGAAGAAATAAAAACTTTGAGGTTTGCCGATGACATTGTAATTCTGTCAGAGACAGCAAAGGACTTGGAAGAGCAGTTGAACGGAATGGATAGTGTCTTGAAAGGAGGATATAAGATGAACATCAACAAAAGTAAAACGAGGATAATGGAATGTAGTCGAATTAAGTCGGGTGATGCTGATGGAATTAGATTAGGAAATGAGACACTTAAAGTAGTAAAGGAGTTTTGCTATTTAGGGAGTAAAATAACTGATGATGGTCGAAGTAGAGAGGATATAAAATGTAGACTGGCAATGGGAAGGAAAGCGATTCTGAAGAGGAGAAATTTGTTAACATCGAGTATAGATTTAAATGTCAGGAAGTCGTTTCTGAAAGTATTTGTATGGAGTGTAGCCATGTATGGAAGTGAAACATGGACGATAAATAGTTTGGACAAGAAGAGAATAGAGGCGTTTGAAATGTGGTGCTACAGAAGAATGCTGAAGATTAGATGAGTAGATCACATAACTAATGAGGAGGTATTGAATAGGATTGGGGAGAAGAGAAATTTGTGGCACAACTTGACTATTTAAGGGATTGGTTGGTAGGACATGTTCTGAGGCATCAAGGGATCACCAATTTAGTATTGGAGGGCAGCGTGGAGGATAAAAATCGTAGAGACCAAGAGATTAATACACTAAGCAGATTCAGAAGGATTTAGGTTGCAGTTGTTACTGGGAGATGAAGAAGCTTGCACAGGATAGAGTAGCATGCAGAGCTGCATCACACCAGTCTCAGGACTGAAAACAACAACAACAACGATGTGGCAGTCTCGAGCAGTATTCCCTGCATGTGTGCATGATTGAGTCAGTAACTTAAAACGTTGGTGAAAAGCGTCGGAAGTCGAGAATTGTGGAATATACACTCCTGGAAATTGAAATAAGAACACCGTGAATTCATTGTCCCAGGAAGGGGAAACTTTATTGACACATTCCTGGGGTCAGATACATCACATGATCACACTGACAGAACCACAGGCACATAGACACAGGCAACAGAGCATGCACAATGTCGGCACTAGTACAGTGTATATCCACCTTTCGCAGCAATGCAGGCTGCTATTCTCCCATGGAGACGATCGTAGAGATGCTGGATGTAGTCCTGTGGAACGGCTTGCCATGCCATTTCCACCTGGCGCCTCAGTTGGACCAGCGTTCGTGCTGGACGTGCAGACCGCGTGAGACGACGCTTCATCCAGTCCCAAACATGCTCAATGGGGGACAGATCCGGAGATCTTGCTGGCCAGGGTAGTTGACTTACACCTTCTAGAGCACGTTGGGTGGCACGGGATACATGCGGACGTGCATTGTCCTGTTGGAACAGCAAGTGCCCTTGCCGGTCTAGGAATGGTACAACGATGGGTTCGATGACGGTTTGGATGTACCGTGCACTATTCAGTGTCCCCTCGACGATCACCAGTGGTGTACGGCCAGTGTAGGAGATCGCTCCCCACACCATGATGCCGGGTGTTGGCCCTGTGTGCCTCGGTCGTATGCAGTCCTGATTGTGGCGCTCACCTGCACGGCGCCAAACACGCATACGACCATCATTGGCACCAAGGCAGAAGCGACTCTCATCGCTGAAGACGACATGTCTCCATTCGTCCCTCCATTCACGCCTGTCGCGACACCACTGGAGGCGGGCTGCACGATGTAGGGGCGTGAGCGGAAGACGGCCTAACGGTGTGCGGGACCGTAGCCCAGCTTCATGGAGACGGTTGCGAATGGTCCTCGCCGATACCCCAGGAGCAACAGTGTCCCTAATTTGCTGGGAAGTGGCGGTGCGGTCCCCTACGGCACTGCGTAGGATCCTACGGTCTTGGCGTGCATCCGTGCGTCGCTGCGGTCCGGTCCCAGGTCGACGGGCACGTGCACCTTCCGCCGACCACTGGCGACAACATCAATGTACTGTGGAGACCTCACGCCCCACGTGTTGAGCAATTCGGCGTTACGTCCACCCGGCCTCCCGCATGCCCACTATACGCCCTCGCTCAAAGTCCGTCAACTGCACATACGGTTCACGTCCACGCTGTCGCGGCATGCTACCAGTGTTAAAGACTGATATGGAGCTGCGTATGCCACGGCAAACTGGCTGACACTGACGGCGGCGGTGCACAAATGCTGCGCAGCTAGCGCCATTCGACGGCCAACACCGCGGTTCCTGGTGTGTCCGCTGTGCCGTGCGTGTGATCATTGCTTCTACAGCCCTCTCGCAGTGTCCGGAGCAAGTATGGTGGGTCTGACACACCGGTGTCAATGTGTTCTTTTTTCCATTTCCAGGAGTGTATATAGACTGCAGATGGCCGTAGCTCGCCGGGCCGCCGTGGGCGGCAGGTACCGGTCACTGGAAAAGCGGGACAGTACGGCGCTTTTCGGGGTAGCCCGGCATCCGGAGCCACCTGTGCTGGGCAACACGTGGCGAAGGCGGGAATTTCGTGTGCCTAGGGGCGTTATGACCTACTCGATCATTGGGCAGAATCTCAGAAATGCCGTTGGAGGATTTCGGCGATGATAGAGCGTTCGGCATTGGCCGAAACTGAGTATTCTTCCGCTCCGTTTTCGTTCGCGTGGGAGACGGGAGAATTGTGGAGAGAGGGGACTTCGCCTTTAGCCATCGAGCGGTACGGACTCGGAGACGGCGTCTTGGCCATCGTCTTCGAAGGGAGATATACGGTCTGTGTCGCAGCACTGCACCAACCCGTGTTCCGTGCGGAGTTCTGCGGTTAGATCTCTTTGTGTGCTCAGAAGCGAGAGTTTCACGAACGCTCAACCACTTCCAACAACTTACCTAATATTCTTGATCTGGTAGTTATCCTCGCGAGGTGCCGAGTATTTATCAATGCAGCTGACGGTAATGTTGTTGTTGTTGTGGTCTTCAGTCCTGAGACTGGTTTGATGCAGCTCTCCATGCTACTCTATCCTGTGCAAGCTTCTTCATCTCCCAGTACCTACTGCAACCTACATCCTTCTGAATCTGCTTAGTGTATTCATCTCTTGGTCTCCCTCTACGATTTTTACCCTCCACGCTGCCCTCCAATACTAAATTGGTGATCCCTTGATCCCTCAGAACATGTCCTACCAACCGATCCCTTAAATAGTCAAGTTGTGCCACAAATTTCTCTTCTCCCCAATCCTATTCAATACCTCCTCATTAGTTACGTGATCTACCCACCTTATCTTCAGCATTCTTCTGTAGCACCACATTTCGAAAGCTTCTATTCTCTTCTTGTCCAAACTGGTTATCGTCCTTGTTTCACTTCCATACATGGCTACACTCCATACAAATACTTTCAGAAACGACTTCCTGACACTTAAATCTATACTCGATGTTAACAAATTTCTCTTCTTCAGAAACGATTTCCTTGCCATTGCCAGTCTACATTTTATATCCACTCTACTTCGACCATCATCAGTTATTTTACTCCCTAAATAGCAAAACTCCTTTACTACTTTAAGTGTCTCATTTCCTAATCTAATTCCCTCAGCATCACCCGATTTAATATGACTACATTATATTATCCTAGTTTTGCTTTTGTTGATCTTCATCTTATATACTCCTTTCAAGACACTGTCCATTCCGTTCAACTGCTCTTCCATGTCCTTTGCTGTCTCTGACAGAATTACAATGTCATCGGCGAACCTCAAAGTTTTTACTTCTTCTCCATGAATTTTAATACCTACTCCGAAGTTTTCTTTTGTTTCCTTTACTGCTTGCTCAATATACAGATTGAATAACATCGGGGAGAGGCTACAACCCTGTCTCACTCCTTTCCCAACCACTGCTTCCCTTTCAAGCCCCTCGACTCTTATAACTGCCATCTGGTTTCTGTACAAGTTGTAAATAGCCTTTCGCTCCTTGTATTTTACCACTGCCACCTTCAGAATTTGAAAGAGAGTATTCCAGTCAACATTGTCAAAAGCTTTCTCTAAGTCTACAAATGCTAGAAACATAGGTTTGCCTTTCCTTAATCTAGCTTCTAAAGTCGTAGGGTCAATATTGCCTCACGTGTTCCTATATTTCTACGGAATCCAAACTGATCTTCCCCGAGGTCGGCTTCTACTAGTTTTTCCATTCGTCTGTAAAGAATTCGTGTTAGTATTTTGCAGCCGTGACCTATTAAACTGATAGTTCGGTAATTTTCACATCTGTCAACACCTGCTTTCTTTGGTATTGGAATTATTATATTCTTCTTGAAGTCTGTGGGTATTTCGCCTGTCTCATACATCTTGCTCACCAGATGGTAGAGTTTTGTCATGACTGGCTCTCCCAAGGCCATCAGTAGTTCTAATGGAATGTTGTCTACTCCCGGGGCCTTGTTTCGACTCAGGTCTTTCAGTAATAGGGGCGCGTAATTGCAAATTGTTAATGTGCCATTCTCAAGAGTGTGTGGGTGGACAAAGAAATTCACTTTTTTTTTAATTTTGTCAGTTTTGGGGGATATCAAATTAAAATGCCAATATTACTATCGAATTATGGACTTCATTGTAGCTAGCATTTACCCTGTCCCAGTAAGCTTTACATGTACTCTAGTCACTGCACAGCTTGCCCAGACGGGAAGGAAAGAAGGTTTGCGGTCTTCTATGACAGCGACGGACAAATAAGTTTACAATTTTGATGCTTTAGTTGTTAATAGAGTATTCAGCTGGATTGTATTCGGACGTTCTAATTAATTTTCAGCTCAAGAGTATGCTCTAAATGAGGCGTAATTAGGTGGATTGGAAGAGAGACTGCGTGACGTTGAATTGTTTACCTGTCGTAGCTGCTCTGATACGACCGGCCCACACCGTTCCTCTGTCTGTTACTAAACAGCAGCGATTAGTCCGCGCTCAAACATTTCGTTGGCTGATTCGCTGGCGCTGCACGCATTATTCCTGTGATCAACGGCCGCATTCAATTAAGAAGTCGCCTCGTGAGGCAGAGTAATCAGAGCGTTGAACTGTTCATCGCAGCCGCACACATTGGTCTCTCTCTCTCTCTCTCTCTCTCTCTCTCCACTAAATTGGACAAAACCCGTGTGGGTCAGTAAACCGAACGGGGAACAGCGGAATCACTACATCCCTGTTTGTACACAAGCGCAATCTTGTTCACGTAGCTTCAAATGCAAACAGTCGCATCCTGTTGTCTCTCCCGCTGATTAAATCATACTGTGTACAATTCATCTATATTACTAACGGACTATCCCGCATCCTGGAACACAGTACCAGTTGCAGGTTGCCTATCTAACTACACCACTGGCCATTAAAATTGCTACACCACGAAGATGACGTGCAACACACGCGAAATTTAACCAACAGGAAGAAGATGCTGTGATATGCTAATGATTAGGTTTCCAGAGCATTCACACAAGCTTGGCGCCGGTGGCGACACCTACAACGTGCTGACATGAGGAAAATTTCCAACCGATTTCACATACACAAACAGCAGTTGACCGGCGTTGCCTGGTGAAACGTTGTTGTAATGCCTCATGTAAGGAGAAGAAACGCGTACCATCATGTTTCCGACTTTGATAATGGTCGGATTGTAGCCTATAGCGATTGCGGTTTATCGTCGGTCGAGATCCAATGACTGTTAGCAGAATACGGAATCGGTGGGTTCAGGAGGGTAATATGGAACGCCGTGCTGGATCCCAACGGCCTCGTATCACCAGCAGTCGAGATGACAGGCATGTTATGCGCATGGCTGTAACGGATCGTGCAGCCACGTCTCGATCCCTGAGTCAACACATGGGGACGTTTGCAAAACGACAACCATCTGCACGAACAGTTCGACGACGCTTGCAGCAGCATGGACTATCAGCTCGGAGACCGTGGCTTCGGTTACCCCTGACGTTGTATCACAGGAGTGCCTGCGATGGTGTACTCAACGACGAACCTGGGTGCACGAATGGCAAAACGTCAGTTTTTCGCATGAATCCAGGTTCTGTTTACAGCATCATGATGGTCGCATCCGTGTTTGACGACATCGCGGTGAACGCACATAGGAAGCATGTATTCGTTATCGCTATACTGGCGTATCACCCGGCGTGATGGTATGAGGTGCCATTGTTTACACGTCTCTATCACCTATTGTTCGCATTGACGGCACTTGGAACAGTGGACGTTACATTTCAGATGGCTCTACCCTTCATTCGATCCCTGCGAAACCCTACATTTCAGCAGGATAATACACGACCACATGTTGCAGGTCCTGTACGGGCGTTTCTGGATACAGAAAATGTTCGACTGCTGCCCTGGCCAGCACATTCTTCAGATCTCTCACCAACTAATAACGTCTGGTCAATGGTGGCCGAGCAACTGGCTCGTCACAATACGCCAGTCACTACTCTTGATGAACTGTGGTATCGTGTTGAAGCTCCATGGGCAGCTGTACCTGTACATGCCATCCAAGCTCAGTTTGACTCAATGCCCAGGCGTATCAAGACCGTTATTACACCCAGAGGTGGTTGCTCTGGTTACTCATTTCTCAGGATTTATGCTCCCAAATTGCGTGAACATGTAATCACATGTCAGTTCTAGTATAATATATTTGTCCAATGAATACCCATTTATCTTCTGCATTTCTTCTTGGTGTAGCAATTTTAATGGCCAGTAGTATAACTACAGTATAAAGTGTCTGGTGCACTTGTTGTCTTCAGCAAGGTCCTGGAATCTATCCTCACCCGACGCATCCACCAGCATCTCCGCCAGCACCGTCTCCTTCCCGTTACCCAGTGTGGCTTTCGGCCGTCCTTCTCTTCCGACGACCTTCTCCTTCGCCTCACTCATCTCCTTTCCGACCAGCTTAATTCCCGTCGCTCCGCAATCTTCCTCTCCCTGGACCTCGAACGAGCTTATGACCGCGTATGGCATTCCGGTCTCCTCTTCAAGCTCCAAACCTTCGCCCTTCCCATTAACTACGTCCGTCTGATCGGCTCCTTTCTCTCCCACCGTCCTTCCTACGTCACCATCCATAACACCGATTCCTACACCTTTTTCCCCTCCGCCAGTGTGCCCCAAGGCTCCGTCTTTTCCCCCCTTCTGTACTTTTTGTACATGGCGGACATGCCGCCGCCGTCACCCCCCGTCCACCTTCTCCAGTGTGCCGATGACACCGCCTTCCTTGCCCTTGCCCCCACCCTGCAGCGCTCCCAACACCTTCTCCAGCCCCATCTTGACCGGTTCACCGCTTGGTGCAACCAGTGGTTGCTCAAGGTCAATCCCTCCAAAACCCAGGCGATCATTGTAGGCAAAACCACCCCTTCCTTCCGCTTCCTTGATTTCTGTCTCACCATCTATGGCCGTCCTATCGCACTCACTCCCACCCTTAAGTACCTTGGCGTCACTCTCGACCATTGCCTCTCCTGGACCCCCCCCCCCCCCCCCAAGCCGAGGCACGCTCCCGACTCCGTCTCCTCAGGCTCCTTTCCGGCTGTACGTGGGGTCTGGACCCCTCCACCATCCTCCACACCTATAAATCCCTCATCCGCCCTATTCTTTGTTACGCCCATCCAGCCTGGATCTCCGCCCCCCCCCCTACCTTTTATAAATCCCTCCAAATCCTTGAACGCCATGCTCTCCGCCTCGCCTATCGCATCCGTCTCCCCTCCCCCACGCGGATCCTGTACGATCTCATCCCCTTCCCCCACCTCCTCCTTTTCCTTGAAAGGATACGGATCCTGTACACCTCCCGCAAACTCGATCCTCCTCACCCGCTTGTCTCACCCATCCTCTCCCACCCCCACCCGCTGCCGCGCCTGTATTCCCACGTCCCACCCGGTCTCCATCCATCCTTACCCTCTCCATAGGTGGCTTCCACCAGCTCCCTCTCCCTGATGATGCCCTTCTCCCCTCCATCTACCCCTCCTACCAACTTTGATTCTCCCTCCCTCTTCCTGTTTTTGCTCTTTTGGGCACCCTCCCACCCTTCTCTCCCTCTTCTCTCCCTCCTCCATTTCTCCCCACTCCTCCCCCGGGCTTCCCCTCCCCTGTCCTCTTCCCCCCATCTCCTCAGCCATTGGCATCTTCGTTCTCCCCTCTCCCCCACCTCCCCCTTCTTCCCCTCTTGGCAGGTCCCTGGACTCGCACACGCTAAGTGGACATTCACGCGCCGGAGATCATCGCCATCAGTGTCTCGTGTGTGCCGTCGTGTTTAGTGTTCAGTGTTCACCGTCACGCTCCATCGTTCACCTATGCCATCGCCACCTTCAGTGTTAGTGCGTCGTGACAACAGTTTGTAGTGTGGATTATCGTCGAGTGTGAACGGCTCCGTGTTTGTCTTTATGTGTCTACTGTTTTATTACCCACCACTATGTAACTTATGTGTATTCTTTCTGTTGTTTTCTCATTGTCTATTCTATGGCTGAAGAGCAGCGTAGAATGCTGCTGACAGCCTGCGTGTTGTACAGGTTTTAAAATAACAATAAAGAAAAAAAAGTGCACTTGTTAGATCGGTTACTGCTGCTACAATGGCAGGTTATCAGGATTTAAGTTGATCTGAACACGGTGTTATAGTCGGCGCACGAGTGACGGGGTACGGTATCTCCGAAGTAGCGATGAAGTGGGGATTTTTCCGTACGACCATGTCACGATTGTACCGTGAATATTAGGAAAACGGTGAAGCATCAGATCTCCTACATCGCTGCGGCTGGAAAAAGGTCCTACAAGAACAGGACCAACGACGACTGAAGAGAATCGATCAAAGTGACAGAAGTTCAACCCTTCTGCAAATTGCTGCATATTTCGATACTGGGCCATCAACAAGTGTCAACGTGAGAACCATTCAACGAAACATCATCGATATGGGCTTTCGGAGCCGAAGGCCCACTCGTGTACTCTTGATGAGTGCACGACACGAAGCTTTACACCTCGCCTGGGCCCGTCAGCAACGACATTGGCCTGTTGATGACTGGAAACATGTTGCTTGGTCGGACGAGTCTAGTTTCAAGTTCCATCGAGCGGGTGGCCGTATACGAGTATGGAGACAACCTCATGAATCCGTGGACCCTACATGTCAACAGGGGACTGATCAAGCTGGTGGAGGCTCTGTAATGGCGTGGGGCGTGTGCAGTTGGAATGGTATGGGACCCCTGATGCGTCTAGATACGACTCGGACAGATGACACGTACGTAAGCATCCTGTCTGATCACCTACATCCATTTATATCCATTGTGCGTTCCGCCAGACTTGGGCAATTCCAGCAGAACAATGTGACAGTCCACACGCACAGAATTGCTACAGAGTGACTCCAGGAACACTCTTTTGAATATCTACAACATTTCGTGGCCCTGTCAGCAACTGTGTAAACATTAGTTTTAATTTTAATAATTAACAGCCTCAGTTGCACTGTTTGCCTAGAATTTACCTAGGTTTCAGTCGGGATAACCCAACCTTCTCCAGAATAACAGTATCTACCGTCATTCCACAGTGGACATCGTCAAGCTAAAACTACAAATCTATAATTATCATCAGACTACAAAAATTATCTGGGACTGCCTCGGCCCCACTTCGCGACCGTGATGCGGCAGTCACGAGTGCTGTACTGGAACTGAAATCTAGGTAAATTCTAAGCAAACAGTGCAACTGAGGCTGTTAATTATTAAAATTAACACTCTTCTGAGTTTAAACACTTCCGCCGGCCACCAAACTCCCCAAACATGAATATTATTGAGCATACCTGGGATGCCTTGCAACCTGCTGTTCAGAGGGATCTCCACACCCTTGTCCTGTTGCTTATTTATGGACAGCCCCGCTGTATTCATGGTGTCAGTTCCCTCCAGCACTACTTCGGACATTTGTCGAGTCCACGTCGCGTCCCGTTAAGGCTCTTTTGCATGCTCGCGGGGGTCCTGCGCGATATTAGGCAGAGGTAACAGTTTCTTTGGCTCTTCAGTGCATGTTACAACAAACGAATTCAAGTGTCAAAACTTCCAAAACGGAACGCAACTTCAAGAACCTTAAAAGCATATGTTCTACATCTATATCTAGATCTACAACTACATCCATACTCCGCAAGCCACCTGACGGTGTGTGGCGGAGGGTACCTTCAGTACCTCTATCGGTTCTCCCTTCTATTCCAGTCTCGTATTGTTCGTGAAAAGAAGGATTGTCGGTATGCCTCTGTGTGGGCTCTAATCTCTCTTTTATCCTCATGGTCTCTTGGCGAGAAATACGTAGGAGGGAGCAATATACTGCTTGACTCCTCGGTGAAGGTATGTTCTCGAAACTTCAACAAAAGCCCGTAGCGAGCTACTGAGAGTCTCTCTTCCAAAGTCTTCCAGTGGAGTTTATCTATCGTCTCCGTAACGCTTTCGCGATTACTAAATGATCCTGTAACGAAGCGTGCTGCTCTCCGTTGGATCTTCTCTATCTCTTCTATCAACCCTATCTGGTACGGATCCCACACTGAGTGGGCGAACAGGTGTACTGTAACGCACTTCCTTTGTTTTAGGACAATTTCCTTAGGATTCTTCCAATGAGTCTCAGTCTGGCATCTGCTTTACCGACGATTAATTTTACATGATCATTCCATTTTAAATCACTCCTAATTCCTACTCCCAGATAATTTATAGAATTAACTGCTTCCAGTTGCTGATCTGCTATATAGTAGCTAAATGATAGAGGATCTTTCTTTCTTTCTATGTATTCGTAGCACATTACACTTGTCTACATTGAGATTCAATTGCCATTCCCTGCACCATGCTTCAATTCGTTGCAGATCCTCCTGCATTTCAGTACAATTTTCCATTGTTACAACCTCTCGATATACTACAGCATCATCCGCAAAAAGCCTCAGGGAACTTCCGATGTTATCCACAAGGTCATTTATATACACTCCTGGAAATTGAAATAAGAACACCGTGAATTCATTGTCCCAGGAAGGGAAAACTTTATTGACACATTCCTGGGGTCAGATACATCACATGATCACACTGACAGAACCACAGGCACATAGCCATAGGCAACAGAGCATGCACAATGTCGGCACTAGTACAGTGTATATCCACCTTTCGCAGCAATGCAGGCTGCTATTCTCCCATGGAGACGATCGTAGAGATGCTGGATGTAGTCCTGTGGAATGGCTTGCCATGCCATTTCCACCTGGCGCCTCAGTTGGACCAGCGTTCGTGCCGGACGTGCAGACCGCGTGAGACGACGCTTCATCCAAACATGCTCAATGGGGGACAGATCCGGAGATCTTGCTGGCCAGGGTAGTTGACTTACACCTTCTAGAGCACGTTGGGTGGCACGGGATACATGCGGACGTGCATTGTCCTGTTGGAACAGCAAGTTCCCTTGCCGGTCTAGGAATGGTAGAACGATGGGTTCGATGACGGTTTGGATGTACCGTGCACTATTCAGTGTCCCCTCGACGATCACCAGTGGTGTACGGCCAGTGTAGGAGATCGCTCCCCACACCATGATGCCGGGTGTTGGCCCTGTGTGCCTCGGTCGTATGCAGTCCTGATTGTGGCGCCCACCTGCACGGCGCCAAACACGCATACGACCATCATTGGCACCAAGGCAGAAGCGACTCTCATCGCTGAAGACGACACGTCTCCATTCGTCCCTCCATTCACGCCTGTCGCGACACCACTGGAGGCGGGCTGCACGATGTTGGGGCGTGAGCGGAAGACGGCCTAACGGTGTGCGGGACCGTAGCCCAGCTTCATGGAGACGGTTGCGAATGGTCCTCGCCGATACCCCAGGAGCAACAGTGTCCCTAATTTGCTGGGAAGTGGCGGTGCGGTCCCCTACGGCACTGCGTAGGATCCTACGGTCTTGGCGTGCATCCGTGCGTCGCTGCGGTCCGGTCCCAGGTCGACGGGCACGTGCACCTTCCGCCGACCACTGGCGACAACATCGATGTACTGTGGAGACCTCACGCCCCACGTGTTGAGCAATTCGGCGGTACGTCCACCCGGCCTCCCGCATGCCCACTATACGCCCTCGCTCAAAGTCCGTCAGCTGCACATACGGTTCACGTCCACGCTGTCGCGGCATGCTACCAGTGTTAAAGACTGCGATGGAGCTCCGTATGCCACGGCAAACTGGCTGACACTGACGGCGGCGGTGCACAAATGCTGCGCAGCTAGCGCCATTCGACGGCCAACACCGCGGTTCCTGGTGTGTCCGCTGTGCCGTGCGTGTGATCATTGCTTGTACAGCCCTCTCGCAGTGTCCGGAGCAAGTATGGTGGGTCTGACACACCGGTGTCAATGTGTTCTTTTTTCCATTTCCAGGAGTGTATATTGTGAATAGCAACGGTCCTACGACACTCCCCTGCGGCGTGTACGACTGTGGAGACAATCTCATGAATACGTGTTTTGACAGAGCACAGAGAAACTGTGTGTTTGTGAAACTGTTGCGTTCATTTGTTACAGCCTATATGACAAAGTATTATGTTCTCGTCATTTCCTTGGAAGTCACCACATTCACAATCGTACGACCACCTAAATCGGGCAAGGAAATATATCTCACTCACGCGCCAGACGTACAAATTAGGTGCGTTGATAAGAGATTGCTATCATAAGACTTACTAACTGACAGTAATGCTGTGTATGACACAATAAACGTGTTTTCCGGTGGAGGATTCGGTTTAAGAAAAAAAATATGAAATGGCACGAGGTACTTTCGACCACATGTTGCCAGCTTCGCTACGCCTTGACCACTGATCCACCATGCCGTGGCTGTTAGATGCAGGTCTATATCGCAGTTCCTGAGCTTGGAGCGTTCACTGTTTCTATTTTGCTTTTTTTTTCACAGTTCAGTGCACCTTCTTCCTATTTTCATGCTTGGACTGTGTTCAGTTTCTGACGGGCTATCCATTACGTGACATCTTCCCATCAAATCTGCGGGGGGGGGGGGGGGGGAGGGGGCGGTGCGATGGGGAGTTTACCTTGTTAATGCAGGCCTTCACTGTGAAATTAATGGGGAAACGAGAAAAAATAAGTGAAACATATTGCAAAAAGCCGGCCGAAGTGGCCGTGCGGTTAAAGGCGCTGCAGTCTGGAACCGCAAGACCGCTACGGTCGCAGGTTCGAATCCTGCCTCGGGCATGGATGTTTGTGATGTCCTTAGGTTAGTTAGGTTTACCTAGTTCTAAGTTCTAGGGGACTAATGACCTCAGCAGTTGAGTCCCATAGTGCTCAGAGCCATTTGAGCCATATTGCAAAAACAGACAGACAGACAGACAGACGCGCACACGCACACACGATTTTGCACATGATATTAGTTAATGTCAGGTATAAACCATAACATGCCGAGTCGTAGATTTTCGAAGTAAATAATGCTTTTTATTCCAGTCTTTGATCACAATATCAATTCTTTTGAAAATAACGGGTTTCAGTCAGTAATGACCTTCCTCAGGTCTTTTCAAAAAATGGTTCAAATGGCTCTGAGCACTATGGGACTCAACTGCTGAGGTCATAAGTCCCCTAGAACTTAGAACTACTTAAACCTAACTAACCTAAGGACAACACACACATCCATGCCCGAGGCAGGATTCGAACCTGCGACCGTAGCGGTCGCGCGGTTCCAGACTGTAGCGCCAGAACCGCTCGTCCACCAGCGGCCGGCCTCAGATCTTTTCTACGCATCTTTTCTACGCCATGTCCTAAAGTGATAAGGCCGTAATGGCTTTAAGACATGGTGCAGAAAAGATCTGAGGATGGTCATTATTGAGTGAAACCGGTCACTGTCAAAAGAATTGATATTGTGATCAAAGACTGGAATAATAAACATTGACAGAATTGGATCACTGTTCATTTAAGCTACTATGTCGCAGCTGGTGAATGTAAATAAGTGTTCTACGTTAAGTTCTGTATAGTTGCAGATGACAAACTGTGAAACAAGGCAACTACATTAAATAATATAAAATCCAGGAAACCAACCACATATGGTAACAGATACATGCAGAATATTTTGTCCGTTTTTCAAATACAAGCTGATGATATTGAAAATACAGCGGAACATGTCTGGGGAATAAAAAGAAAAACAAATATTGTATTTTCTTCAAATTGAATCCTCTCCAAAAACAAATCTATTTGCAAGCAAATATGGACAGTGAGCTTCAAACTTACGCTAAAAGTTTAACACAGTAAGACAATATTACAGTTAGAAACAGTGTGTTAATCTTGAGCCAGAGTAATTGACAGACTAGGAATTTATTCATCCAGCAATCGAGAATAATAGCACTTAGCGACTTCCAACAAACTTTTCACATAATATCAAACCTTTACAAAAAACATTCTCGCTAACAACGCCCGAAAAATGATCAAAGGAATAAAGTTCGCCGCTTCCTACATTTTTGCTGTTTATGCAGTGAAACTACAGCATCAGACACGACGTTTTAATTAATTACTTCCGTACCACCGACTCTATTCGCAATTAACTTTGCAGACAGTATTCACATATTACCACAGAATGTATCTGCGAAATTATGTCATTGTACGACACATAACGTGGTTCAGGAGAGTATCACACAGGCTTTTAGGTGCGTGAAAAACTAGTTTCTGCTTAAAATGGCGCGCAGTAGAACTTCAACATTATGTACGACGTTTTAGTTTATAACTTTTTTACAACCAATTCTAATCCCAACCCACTCTGGATATTATCTACATACATCACTGAATGTACCGCCAAATTTTATCAGTCTGCGATGTATAGTTCAGGGGGTATGACATCATAAACAACGAGCAGCGTGAAAAACTAGTTTTGCTTAAAATGGAGCGAAGACTAAAGTCACCCAATGTTTCATAATCAGAGCACTCAGCGGCTTGCTACAAATCTGAAGCATAGTTTTAAACCTATTCTAATAGTTTTCTAGCTTACAAGTGTAACGTTAAATGTTAAACACATTAACTCACTTGTAAAATAATAGATCGTCTGGACCTCTTTTATACATAAATGTTCGATTCTTTAAATAATCGGGGCTTTATTGACGTTGAACTAAAACACCACCACCACAAACACGTAGCCTCAGAAAATACTTTAAGGGAAGTACAACCAAAGACAAATAGGGTAAATTGACGGAAATAGAAATACTTCCGGTAAAAAAACAGATAATACATGTACCGCATAGAATGATTCTTCCTATTCCACAACATAAAACAGAAACATGGACTAAAATTTAAATTACCTATACAACTCCAAAATCTTTTGGGTTAGATAGAGCAGCAATCAGTCGTAGAATTAAGTTGCTTTAATATGACGTTTATAGTCACAACGCAGATCAGATTTCGACCAGTGTCAGGTCATTATCAATGCAGTGCGGAACTGTAGCAGTTGTTCGTGCTCAAGTGAATTAAAGAATATCTTCCGTTTAATGTAGTTGAGAGTGTAGAGTTTAGAAAAATGACTTATTTATTAAATGAAAATTGTTTACCTCCCAACAGAAAAACCGTATCCAAAAGCTTACTCTCTCAAGTGTTCAACACCACACTAATGTAAGATCTGCAGTGCATGTTGCATCCTCCATCTGCATTGCCGGCCTGGGTGGCCGAGCGGTTCTAGGCGCTGCAGTCTGGAGCCGCCTGACCGCTACGATCGCAGGTTCGAATCCTGCCTCGGGCATGGATGTGTGTGATGTCCTTAGGTTAGTTAGGTTTAAGTAGTTCTAGGGGACTGATGACCTCACATGTTAAATCCCATAGTGCTCAGAGCCATTTGAACCATCTGCATTACGACTTCTTGATGGACATCTGTGAAAAATGAGAATTATATTGCAGTGACTGCTCACTTCATTGATGAAAACTGCAATATGAAGTCATATTTATTATCTAGTTTTAAATTCCATAACAAGCATACAGCTGAAAAAATTTCCAGTGAATTACAAAATGTGACTTCAACTTGGGGTATTACCAATAAAATTGTAACTTGCAGTACAGATAATACACCTAATACCGTGAAGGCAGTGATCATGCAAATGGAGGCATATACCTTGTTTTGCACAAACACTGAATTTAATTGTGCAAGTAAGCCTTGAACCAATTACACAGACAAGGACAAAAGTGAAGTCAATAGTGGAATTTTTCAAAAGAAGTTCAAGCATTTGAGAAACTACACAATATTCAGAAGCAAATGGGATTCCATATTTTAATGCCGAAACAAGATGGCCCTACGAGATGGAATTCCATCTGTGAAATGGTTGACAGGATTTTGAAACTTAAATAAACTTTGCACCATCGCCATCCTCAGTTTGGATTCACAGACCAAAAAAAATGGTTCAAATGGCTCTGAGCACTATGGGACTTAACATCTGTGGTCATCAGTCCCCTAGAACTCAGAACTACTTACACCTAACTAACCTAAGGACATCACACACATCCATGCCCGAGGCAGGATTCTGGACTGAGCGCCTAGAACCGCTAGACCACCGCGGCCGGCTGATTCACAGACAAAACTGTCGAATGAAGACTTATCTGTTATTGAAAAACCTTGTTAAATACAATGTCCTTTTGAGCAAGTCACAACAGAAATTAGCAGCAAAACAAATGTAACTATGTCAAAAGTTATCTTATTAAGCAAAGGTTTACAAAGTCAATGTCTGAGACTGAAAAACTCAGATTACAGCAATGAAGGCATTAAAACAGTAATTGCTAAACTTGATGATGGAATCTGTACCCGCCTCGTTCGAAAGTTTGCAGATAAAGCAATTGCCTGCGGAGCAACATTACTGGATCCTCGCTTCACGGAGCATGGAATCCCAAAAACTGGGCATCAATATAAAGAAACAAAAGATGCCATGATTAACAAGTGCTGTTTAATTCGACAGAAACCCACAAGGTGTTCTACAGACAATGCACCACCAGCCAAACCATTTGAGGTGAGGACATTCAACTCTAGCACTGGCAAAATTTTGACCAAGCTGTAGGACGGTTGATCCAAAGTGTAGACAATCCACGTGCTGCTAGTATAGTCGAGCTTGATAAATATATGAATATGCCAGATCACAATATCTATTGCTGTAGTGGAAAGAAAACCATGTGTTGTTTCCTCCGCTGTTTGAAATAATGAAACGACGTCTCTGTATTATGGCCACCTCTGATCTATGTGAGCGCATATTTTCAAAGCAGGAGCAAACAATAACAGACGGACGATCCCGTCCTTCAAGCGAAAAAGTATCAAAAATGATATTTCTAAACTACAACTTAGAATAGATGCAGTAGATCTACTCAGAAATTAAACAGTAAAATTGCAATTGACTTTGTTCTTCTCTGGACACTGAATTTGTATCCGGCTGTATTTTGTTTAGTCCACTAAAGCTTACACGGATCTACCTTACAAGAACATATTTCTCAAATTTGTTGCACACAGCCGGCCGAAGTGGCCGTGCGGTTCTAGGCGCTGCAGTCTGGAACCGCGAGACCGCTACGGTCGCAGGTTCGAATCCTGCGTCGGGCATGGATGTGTGTGATGTCCTTAGGTTGGTTAGGTTTAACTAGTTCTAAGTTCTAGGGGACTAATGACCTCAGAAGTTGAGTCCCATAGTGCTCAGAGCCTTTTTTTTTTTTTTTGCACACAGAAGACACGTTTTTGTTCACCAGTACGTTTATTTATGTGTTTGAGAATAATTATCTGATTTATGTATGTATATGTTCGTGTGTATATTTTTGTAAATGTGCTATGTTTGGTTATTACACAATATAGGCGTCTTAATACTTGTGTATCATAAATAATTCTGAGGCAGTTCAACAATGGTACTTCGATACTGTGATAAAAATTGCATTCCAACAGCTACTTAACTCCATCTCTGATTTCCTGGGGAAGTTTACAATAAAATGAAAATATATCTGCTTGCTGTGAGTACTTGAGTGAACTCCATATGACTGTACATCAAAGAGACTTCTTTAACAAGAATTGTAAGTGATGTAGAACCATATCTGCCATGATGTCGGTATCACAAGGGCATTGCAGTGTATGAATTGTTTTAAATTTTAGTCTGGATTTTATACTTCAAGGAAACATACCGATCTCTGCATTTCAGTTGCGCTGAAATATTTTAACATTGTTTTCATTTCTATCAAGCGTACATATTAAGAGCTGTATTCAGCTGACTTGTGAATGTTTGATGAAAAACTGCCATACTTGACCATTGCGTTATATGCTCCAGTCTGTTATGGTAATTTTTTGATCTGCGTCAGTCACATTGCAGGATCAGTCACTTTGCAGGCCTGCTCTGTGGGACATACAACGGAAAATTTAACTGTAAGAAAAGTGTGAGTGGCACACGCATAACTGTTAATTCAGAATGCTATCTCAATAAATTACATCTCATATGCTTTTTCAAGAGCACATACGGATTTTCACTCATAAAACCTATCAAAATAAGGAGCTAGAATCCAGGGAAACGAGTTTGACGAAATCTGTTATGTCAAACATACAAACTCTGTCCTCAGCCAATTGAAAAGTATGAAGTCACACGACACAAAAGCAGCGCATTTGCTGCAGGAAATACGAAACTGCCAAGAAACCTAAATGAAAGTTTCATATAAACAAGAAAGGTTCAAATTGAACTTACGTCTCGAAGTAGTAGCGATTCGTAATGCACAACACCTTCTTTTTTTTTTTTTTTTTGTGCTATGTTACAATACAGCATCACCGGTCTATTGCGGTCTAACTGTGTTGGTGAGGCAGTAAATTTCCACAGGGCAGTGACTGCGTCACTGCAATTCACTTTGGAGGTGTGGCGGTGGGACTTGTAGTCCCGTACCACCCTCTGACGGTGATTTTACTACATGAGTCAGGCAGAAAAATTTAGCCTAACATGGGCAGGTATGATTGGCAAGTATTGGACGTAGAATGGGGGCTAGTCCCGCCAAAGGATGCGTCCGTGGTGGGCGTGCCAGACCTATCGTTAGCCATGGTCGGAATCCGTTTCCTCTAGGATGGTTAGGGGAACCGGATGTCGATGCCAGCGGCGTGGAAGTGCGGTCCCAACGTGGCGTAACCCATGGACAGTGTCCCGCAAGGCATCCACTTTCTCATAGAGCCGCCGCGCGTTGTTGCGTATGGTCGTCTTTAGGGGGACGATATCCGCTTCCTCGTGGAGAGTGACAATTCTCGTGAGTGGCGGGGCGTGCAGGCTCCACCTGAGCACCTTGTTCTGCAGGCGTTGCAATGTCCGCATCCTCGTGACACTAATCGTGGCCCATGCAGCAGATCCATACGTGAGGGCAGGCAGGATAACTGTTCGGTAAATGCGGAGCTTGGTATGCAGGTTAAGTTCCCTACTGCGAAAGAGCGGGTACAGAGCCCTGGTTAGCTTTTGCCCCTTGTTGGTGACATACTCCGCATGACAGTGGAAGAGCAACTTGTGGTCCATCTGGACCCCGAGATAGGTGGTTGTCGGGGACCAGGGCACCTGCACACCTGCAATCGAGATATTGCGGAGGAGGACTGGGCGCCGTTTCGTGAAGTAAACTGCCGTAGTTTTGGCGGCATTGAGAGCTATTTTGTTTGTCCGGCACCAGGTGATAGTGGCGTCCACCTGTCGCTGGAGGCGGGCGACGACGGCGTCAGTAATGCGGCCAGTGGTGTATAGTGCTGTGTCGTCAGCGTATTGTGCAAGGTGGCACTCGGGGATGACCGGCATATCATTGACATAGATATTAAATAGGATGGGAGATAGCACCGATCCTTGCGGAGTGCCTGCCGACAACTGGCGAATGCCAGAACGCATTCCCCGTTGAGCCACTAGGAAAGTCCTACCACGGAGGAAGTCATCCACGATCTTGATATAAATATCCGGTATAGGGGTCTGTGTCAGCATCTTGTGTACGAGGTTGTCTTGCCAGATCTTATCGTAGGCGTTTTGCAAGTCCAGAAAAACGGCAGCTGTCGACTTGGCAGTGTTGAAGCCTTTGCTGATGTGTTCAGTGATCCGTAGGACCTGAAGTTCAGCAGAGAGGTGCGAAGTGAATCCAAACTGTTCAGGACGGATCGTCCCAGCTGCTGCAAGAGGTTGGGAAAGTCGGTGAAGGATCACAGATTCAAGGACCTTCGCCATAGTGTTTAGGAGGCTGATGGGCCTGTTGTTGGTGGGGACTGTAGGATCTTTGAACCTCTTGGGGATCGCAATCAGCTTGGCTTGTTTCCACTGAGGGGGGAAAAGGCCAGATGTGAGACAACAGTTTAAAATCTTGGTGAACAAGATGAGTGGTGTGCGGGGAAGGTGGCAAAGATGTTCATTTAAAATTCCGTCCAATCCAGGGGCCGACCGGCCACGTTTCCGTCGAAGGATGCGCTGAATTTCTGCCGTCGACGTAAGACGGGGAGCAGATTGGGGTGGGCGGTTGCGGAAAGCAACAACAGCTGTCAGGACTTCATGTTCTTCCTGTAGTTCGTTTGGAGAAAGGTCCTGGACCAGAGGGCGGTTTTGGGCCTCAAACGCATCTGCCAGCGTTTCCACAATTTGCAGGGTATCATATGACAAGCCCGCTGCTGTGCGAATAGGGTGGGCAGTCGCTGGCTTAGAACGCCGCAGGGTGCGAATGACAGCCCAGTCAGATTTTTGGTGGAGTAGGAAAGTGGACATCCTGTCCTCCCACTGTTCAGACCTCCATTCGGCGAGCCGGTGGCTGAATTCGCGTTGGAGGCGTTTCATTTGGCGTTTGTCCTGGGGGTCACGAAACTGCTTCCACCTCCGGCGGCAGCGGTTCTTTTGCACCTTCAGCTCTCGTAACAGAGGGGGCAAGTCGTCCAGGGGTGTTAAATTTCGTGGTGCAGTGGAGGTGGAGAGTTTCACTGCTTTCCGTATTTTGGCGGTAAGGTAATCCACAGCACGGACTATATTGGCCGGTGTCGTCAAATCGAGGTCGTGTCGAGTGGTGTTATTAAGTACCCTGGTAAACTTGTCCCAATTGGTGAGGGTCGCAGTGGAACGAGCATCAAATGAAAGGGCAGCATTGGTGAGGTGCAAGAGTACTGGCTCATGGTCCGAGGCCAGTTCGTGGATAACTTCCAGCGAAAACTGAGCAGTGATGTTTTTGAAGATGGCTACATCCAGAACGTCTGGCTGGCAGTTAGTACGGACTGGGATATGGGTAGGTTCGTGGGGGCCATAGACTGATAGTGCTAAAGTATCCTCCAGGTCAAGGAGGAGCCGACCTTTGGGGTTAGACACGCGAGAATGCCAAGCTGGGTGCTTGGCATTGAGATCTGCCCCAATGATAAGCCTGTCAAAGGATGACAATGTGCGGAGGTCTGCTTCCAGCAGTGGCTTGTTTGGGCTCAAATACGCTGCTGCAAAGGTAATGGCACCAAGGCGTGTGGAGATGGTAACTGCTGTGGCCTCTATGTGTTCCATTGGCTGGAGAATCTCTTGGGTATGGACAAGAGCTTTGTTGAGGAATACAGCTGTGCCTCCACCACGGCGGTCGAGGCGGTCAGAGCGGTAACACACCATATTGCGAAGGCGGAAATCGTCTGCCGGTTTGAGGTGTGTTTCTGTGACCAGTAAAACATCCACACGATAGTCATGGAGGAAGGTGTTCAATTCCGTCTTCATACGTTTTATGCCATTGGCATTAAAAATGCAAGTGACAAGATCACGAGGGGGCTGGTGGTGGTGTGGAGGTCCATTCGCCATTACAACAATATTTGACTAAGCCCCTCCACTAGGGCGATGACCTTGGAGAGCCCGTCCTCCGACTGACGGATTTTTTGTGCAGTGTCACGAATAACAGCCCTGATGTGGGGTTTCGTGAAAAAGGAGATGACCTGGAGGATTTCACGCATGTCCGCCCGAAAGGACGCATCAGTCTCCACCACTGGGGCAGGGTCCTGGGTGGTCTGCTTGCCCCTACGGCGCGCAGGAGCAGGTGTAGTAGTAGGCAGAGTGGGGGTAGGGGCAGAGGGCTGAGACAGAGCCACAGATGAACTGGAGGGAGCTGCAGCTGGCTCCTGTAGTTGGTGAGCAGTGGGGGCTGTCACGGAAGACAGACAATGAGGAGGAGACCGGGCTGCAGCAGCAAAGGATATCGTGGGAGTCTGGGCAGGAAGGGGCACAGGAGCCACCAAACCATCTGGTGCCTGAGTGGCTGGTACCAGAGTGGCTGCTGAGGACAGTGCACCAGGCTGACCCCGCAAAACAGGGTAGTTGGTCATGTCCCGTAGCGGTGGGGGAGGTCGATTTGTTCTTGGTTTCTTTTTGGGTGGACGAGAAGACTTCAGTGCCTTCTGGTAAACAGGGCACCCCCTCCAGGATGCCATGTGGTGGGGATCGTGCGTTGTTCCCAAACATCTGGCACAGGTAGGTTTCTCCAAAGCAGGGAGTGTGCAGTTTTCCACTAAATGTGGGCCAGCACACTTAACACACCGCAACGGCAGGGAGCAGTAATTCCCAGTATGTCGTAAACGTTGGCATTTGCGACAGATGGCTGGCCCGTTCCGGCCCTCGTACGATTCAATCCGGACTTTCGTGTACAGAAGATACCGGATTTGGTAAATCCGCTCTATGTCCTCCCTCCGGGAAAGGGAGACGACGTGGGTAGGGCAGGGGATCAATGCCCTGGTCTCAGGATTCCTCTTGCTATACTGGTGGACCAAAGGATCTTCGAAATCGAGTCGAAGCAGTTCCTCCTTGACCTCCTCTGCCGTAACCTCTGGTGGCAAGTCCTTGATGACGATTTTGGTGCGGCGATTACCCGACGTCTGGTGGGTAAAGTAAGGCATCGCCTTTGATTTTACGAAATCGAGAATGGTAAGATAGTCGTCCCTACTGTCAAGCAGGTATTTCACATAATCTTTTTGGTAAACAGCTCTCAATTGGCCGACAATGAGCCGCTGGAGCTCAGTGTTCAGTTTCGTGTAATTAGTGACATTATATACCACAATGGGGGGTATCCTCTCTTTCTTCAGAGGGCTTGACGGGATCTCTTGAGAAAGAGGGTCGGGAGCATGAGTCATTTCCTCATCCACAGGACCATCCGGTGCGGCGTCCCCCGGCAGGGGGGTATCGGAACACGATCCGCTGCCACCACAGACCGCGTGGGCGGAGGGGCGTCTGGGGCGACGGCCAGAGGACTTTCCGACTGGGTCAGGGTGTCCAGAAGACTCGCCACGGTGGCGGGATGGCGTAGAAAGAGGTGCAGGTACAGCCGGGTGGTGGTCAGACAGAGCCGATGGTCAGACAGAGCCGATGTGTTCGCCGCCTCACTACGAGAAAGATCAATGACTAGGCGGTCAGGTGAATCGTCGGACGACGACGCGGATGAACGGACCCTGACACGCGACGGTGGACAGTCTTCATGATGATCGGTTTCAGTGCCGGTGGTGTCCACAGGCGATTTGTAGCGATTGGCGCGATTCAAGCGATCCTTCGCCCGTTGCGAGGTGGGCGGAGCATTGTGAGCGACGGGAGGCCGGGACGAGCGGAGTTTCCGACGCGGTTCTCCCCGAAGGGCGGCGGTGCAAGAGTCGGAGGTTCGCGAAGGCTGCTCCGCGAGTTTCCCCATAGGGGACGCGGGTCCTCCTGACATGGTCAGGGACCCGGCACGAGAGGACTACGCACACCAAAAACTTCCCAGCTATCCTGGGGTAATAACTACTAAAACACCAACGCCGAAATAGAAGATATACCAACGCTGTAGGCGTTGCAAAAACTATAACGATACGACACGGTAACGCACTCGTATAAATAATAACACTTTCAGGGATCCAACCTGAAGCACGCGACAACACCTTCAAGTTCGACAGACTATTAATATGACGACAATTGTAAAATAACTGCGCGAGAGATAAATACTGTGAGGAATTTAAGCATCTCCATACGCACTCGATAACAAAGATATACAGACTGTATTAAGCTACGGCAAAGAGATAATTATTCCATGTTGGACATTGGAAGGGAGATGCTCTATGTCGGATTGAGAGGAGATTGTTGGAAGCCGCCATTAAAGCAGTAACCTGTGTTTTATGGTATTGAAGAAAATAAATATATATAAAAGCACAAAAGGAGTATCAGGTGTGTAGAGTTCCTAAGCCTTAATCATTTCAAAAGAAATATTCAGTGATCATCTAGACGCAAGTCGTTCGGAAGTGTTCTGTGGTTCGATGGTGCGAACCTGCCTTCCACAATGTTAATCAGATTTTCCTCCAAGTCTGGTGTCCGAACATTTCGGCTACGTCATTCATGATCTCCTTGCTGAAACGACCCTGTCTGAGACAAACGGCGAAACATTGTTGCAAATATTGAATGCTGTGGTGGTTGTTGGTGGGGATAGGTCTCCTGATACAAACTTGTTGCCCGCCGGCCATTGGCATTTGCCTATCTGTAAATAAACAACCCGTTGGTAGGCTCTCAATTCGAATACGGGACCATTGTCTGCACTGCTGTGCCATATCCACTACAAGGTGAATCAGCAAGAGAAGTGAATCGGACACAACATTACTGAGCCGTGTGAGGCTCGCGTTGGTGCCGTTGGAAGGTCAGCATCGTGTAATAGGGATAGTGGCGTCTCGTTTTCTTCGTCTGGTTACTGGCGCCACTACGTTTGCTAGCGTTGTCTGTCTGCGAATGGCAACATCAGCGTTTATCGATATCTAGTACCCGTACTATCTTTGGAAGCACGTGAAGTGTTTTCCGGGTCGGGTGTGTCGGTAGATCGTTTGGGATGGATCAGCAGAGTGCGACGGGGTTTTTTTTTTTTTTTCCTACGTGCGTGCGATGCTGCAATTGCGACGGATTATACGTTGCTGCTGCAATGCAATTTCTTTTATAATTTTTGCTCACCTACCTCTTTACAGCGGTAGATCTTCGCACGTAAAACTCCTGGCTGCAGCTACTTACGAGATCACAGAAAGCAGTGTTGAGGTAACTGTAACCTCATAGTTACACGCCGGAGGCCTCTGTAAGTAAAATTTGCTGAAAACTGTCTATGTACTTTAAAGAAATGATTCGGAAAGGGGCTGTCACTCGTACTTTAAACACGAAGCTCAAATTTGAACCTTCAATAGATCTTTATTGCCATTAAGCAAGATCATCAGCCCACATTTACGAAAATGACTAAAGTTTCTGCTCACAGTTATCACCATACCTAAAACAGCCAGAAGTTTTACCTTCCCAAATTCCGAAACCATTGTAACACAGTCAATGATCGGCCAATTACTTCTGCACACGATATTCAGTGGTTGTCTGTAGTAAAAGTTTATGCTGGCCATAAAATACTCAGTAAGAATATACTCAGTACCGCTACGCTATATAATTCAAAGTTCACTCGCGATTTTCGTCGGAACAAATTATCACAACACTATAAAGTTTTCATAAACAGTTTCTGGTCACAACCAGATACCATTAACACTGGACTATAACGCGGAAGTCATCCCAAGACTTCATCTTACACATAATGCGAAAAGTCACATCCAGCATAACCGCCTCCAATCAAAGCTAGCTCGCGACTCCCCTCTCACTCCCCCACACTCAAAACTATATCTCCTCGCTAGGCGGCCAACCGTCTCGCTTCTCATTGGCTTTCCGCATTTACGACCAATGAGAACTCACATCTAGGGCGCGGCTAGCGCCAAAATCTAGCAAGTACCAACCACTTCTCTATGCTCATTGACGTCATCAAATTTAGTAACACAAAACTCTCTAATTAAATAAACAAAACAAAATGAACTATAAGCTTTACTCTACATCTGGAAATTTATTATGTAGTCGCGAATGTTCTGGCTGTCTTATACATAAGCATACATACTTTGACATCCGACATTCACTAGTAGGGGAACCACTAGTGGATTCGTTCCCACGTTACAGAGTTGGAACACTTGCCAGTTCCTGTAGAGAATTACATGAATGATTTTCTGAATAATGCCGAACGTCCCACATACTCTCACGCACGGATCCTCATTCACACGCACCTTAACACACAATACACATATTTACTTAGAATTCTTGAAATTATTATTATACACTCCTGGAAATGGAAAAAAGAACACATTGACACCGGTGTGTCAGACCCACCATACTTGCTCCGGACACTGCGAGAGGGCTGTACAAGCAATGATCACACGCACGGCACAGCGGACACACCAGGAACCGCGGTGTTGGCCGTCGAATGGCGCTAGCTGCGCAGCATTTGTGCACCGCCGCCGTCAGTGTCAGCCAGTTTGCCGTGGCATACGGAGCTCCATCGCAGTCTTTAACACTGGTAGCATGCCGCGACAGCGTGGACGTTAACCGTATGTGCAGTTGACGGACTTTGAGCGAGGGCGTATAGTGCGCATGCGGGAGGCCGGGTGGACGTACCGCCGAATTGCTCAACACGTGGGGCGTGAGGTCTCCACAGTACATCGATGTTGTCGCCAGTGGTCGGCGGAAGGTGCACGTGCCCGTCGACCTGGGACCGGACCGCAGCGACGCACGGATGCACGCCAAGACCGTAGGATCCTACGCAGTGCCGTAGGGGACCGCACCGCCACTTCCCAGCAAATTAGGGACACTGTTGCTCCTGGGGTATCGGCGAGGACCATTCGCAACCGTCTCCATGAAGCTGGGCTACGGTCCCGCACACCGTTAGGCCGCCTTCCGCTCACGCCCCAACATCGTGCAGCACGCCTCCAGTGGTGTCGCGACAGGCGTGAATGGAGGGACGAATGGAGACGTGTCGTCTTCAGCGATGAGAGTCGCTTCTGCCTTGGTGCCAATGATGGTCGTATGCGTGTTTGGCGCCGTGCAGGTGAGCGCCACAATCAGGACTGCATACGACCGAGGCACACAGGGCCAACACCCGGCATCATGGTGTGGGGAGCGATCTCCTACACTGGCCGTACACCACTGGTGATCGTCGAGGGGACACTGAATAGTGCACGGTACATCCAAACCGTCATCGAACCCATCGTTCTACCATTCCTAGACCGGCAAGGGAACTTGCTGTTCCAACAGGACAATGCACGTCCGCATGTATCCCGTGCCACCCAACGTGCTCTAGAAGGTGTAAGTCAACTACCCTGGCCAGCAAGATCTCCGGATCTGTCCCCCATTGAGCATGTTTGGGACTGGATGAAGCGTCGTCTCACGCGGTCTGCACGTCCAGCACGAACGCTGGTCCAACTGAGGCGCCAGGTGGAAATGGCATGGCAAGCCGTTCCACAGGACTACATCCAGCATCTCTACGATCGTCTCCATGGGAGAATAGCAGCCTGCATTGCTGCGAAAGGTGGATATACACTGTACTAGTGCCGACATTGTGCATGCTCTGTTGCCTGTGTCTATGTGCCTGTGGTTCTGTCAGTGTGATCATGTGATGTATCTGACCCCAGGAATGTGTCAATAAAGTTTCCCCTTCCTGGGACAATGAATTCACGGTGTTCTTATTTCAATTTCCAGGAGTGTAGAAAAGTCAGAGAGGTTTTCTGAAACCGAAAACTTTCCAAATTTATATATGAACACTGAAAGTGTTATCAGATCATCGTACATAGTCACTGAAGGTGAACTATTACATCACTGTATTTATTTAAATTCTTGACTATCGGAAAATTACTTTTTTTATGGAATTTTACTAACTTCCAAAATACAATTATTTTTGATCTCAGACTTTGACATATTGTTTGTTTTCACAACAGAAGGTTGTACATCAAATACGGCGTTCCTCAGGTTATTCCTTTATTAGTCATTAGTATTTTTAGTTTCGTATAATGTAAGTGGCCTGCCAGCGCTACTCCACTGCTTTCACACGCGCAGCTGCAACAGATGGTCGTGACGTCAGTCTGCAGGACACAATTCGTCCGTTACTGACCGTATAATAAATACTCTACCGGCTTACATTGCAGCCCACATACATTCTGAAATAAAGCTTTTAATGGACAAATGGGTGATCACCCACTAGTTGCGACGCCACAAGAGGTCTGGCAGTGCGAGGACATGCTGGGACTGCTGGCGGCATGCTGGCACTGCCAGATCGAGGAGCTGTAGTTACCAAAACCTTGTTGCCCACCGGACCCAGGACGTTGAGTTGAGTGAACATTAATCCAGGCCGGCCGGGGTGGCCGAGCGGTTCTAGGCGCTACAGTCTGGAACCGCGCGACCGCTACGGTCGCAGGTTCGAATCCTGCCTCGGGCATGGATGTCTGTGATGTCCTTAGGTTAGTTAGGTTTAAGTAGTTCTAAGTTCTAGGGGACTGATGACGTCAGGTGTTAAGTCCCATAGTGCTCAGAGCCATTTGAACCATTTTTCTGAAATGTAGTATCTCAGTAAATAGTGTTTAGCATGGTGTTGTGTACATAGTTCCGCGTAGTGAGCGCGTACACAACTTCCCCACTAGAGCGCGCCCCGCTAAGCACAACAGCGCAGGCACAGGGCAAGTCCGTCTCCGCACTACGAGATGGCGCTGCCTTAGAGATGGACCAAATTCTGCTTCCGCCGATCCGCCTATTAATATGTAACGCAGCCAATGAGATTGCTGCTAACGTAGAACCTTTTCTCCTCGCGGATCACACTCGCGTAGTGATACCAGAATACGTGAGATATTATAACGAGTGTACAGACCTCCAATTAGTCAGTCTGTATTTGTCTGCACCAGTCTGTACCAGTCTACGTTAGTCAGTACCAGTCTATAGTAAAGTTTCAGTTTCCGCCTAATAAGATTACCATACTCCTGTACATAGCCATGGAGATAAATGAATAAACACTTTGTCAAGTATCAGAGATACGTGAGAATAAGATTAACGTACCAAGACCAAAGGAACTTCAGATTGTCAATTGTAAACAGCATCCAGAATCAAGTTATGTAATGTCTATGCTTTTTTTATGTTAATAAATGTGTGCGAAAATTAAGCAAGTTCTGTTTAAAGTTGGTCACTGTCAATCTGCTACTCTAAGCGTGCAAGTGGCATTTCTATCGTCTGACCTAACGGCAGAAGATAAAGACGCCACGATAAGACCACGAGACATATTGCTGACACTCGCCTACTTCGTTAGAGCGACAAGTCAAATAATCTGATGGTGTGTGTACCGAAGGTCTTACAGTAAGCACACCACACATGGAAATCATGCATTTCCGGACATAAGTTCATTAGACCATTTTCGTTCCATATCCTCTCATCGATCAATCCCTAGAGTTTGTTCACGGTTGAAAAAATCGTCCTGTATAAACTGGTAGGCGGAGGGTCAAAATAGGCACCGTAAGCGGCTAAACCGCTAAGGTCTAATATTTAAAATGCGGCAGCAGAAGATGAATAACTTGAAAAGAAACAGTTGTCTCGGTTGTGCACACTGGACGAGTTGTTCTGCAGCGACAGAGGAGGACGGCATCGCGCCGCGTCCCACATACTGCGGCCGGCGACCGCGTAATGCACTGGCTGATTGCCACTCAGGGACGGCCCAGGGCGACCCATACGTTACAGCCGCGGGGGCCGTGCTAACCCACCCTCCGCCTCTCACCGCCAAAGGCCACACGAGGCGTCACCGCTGGCCAGAGCTGCCATCTACGTGCGACAGTCACCAAGTTTTATTGTATTGCTGCTCGGTATCCTGGACGACATCATCCAAGTCTTCCGGATAGTAACGTTATTTAAGGAAACACGAAGTGTTCAGCCACATGTGAAACGTCAGCCACGACCTGCGACAAATGATGATGCCCAAGTAGGTGTTTTAGCTGCTGTCGCGGCTAATCCGCACATCAGTAGCAGACAAATTGCGCGAGAATTGGGAATCTCAAAAACGTCGGTGTTGAGAGTGCTACATCAACATCGATTGCACCCGTACCATATTTCTATGCGCCAGGAATTGCATGGCGAGGACTTTGAACGTCGTGTACAATTCTGCCACTGGGCACAAGAGAAATTATGGGACGATGACAGATTTTCTGCACGCGTTCCGTTTAGCGACGAAGCGTCATTCACCAGTAGCGGTAACTTAAACCGGCATTATGTGCACTATTGGGCCACGGATAAATCCACGATGGCTGCGACAAGTGGAACATCAGCGACCTTGGAGAGTTTATGTGTGGTGCGGCATAATGGGAGGAAGGATAATTGGCCCCCATTTTATCGACGGCAATCTAAATGGTGCAATGTATGCTGATTTACTACGTAATGTTCTACCGATGTTACTACAAGATGTTTCACTGCATGACAGAATGGCGATGTACTTCCAACATGATGGATCTCTGGCACATAGCTCGCGTGCGGTTGAAGCGGCATTGAATAGCATATTTCATGACAGGTGGATTGGTCGTCGAAGCACCACACCATGGCCCGCACGTTCACCGAATCTGACGTCCCCGGATTTATTTCTGTGGGGAAAGTTGAAGGATATTTGCTATCGTGATCCACCGACAACGCCTGACAACCTGCGTCAGCGCATTGTCAATGCATGTGCGAACATTACAGAAAACTACTCGCTGTTGAGAGGAATGTCGTTCACGTATTGCCATATGCATTGGGGTTAACGGATATCACTTTGAGCATTTATTGCATTAATTTGGTATTTACAGATAATCTCGCTGTAACAGCATGCGTTCTCAGAAATGATAAGTTCACAAAGGTACGTGTATCACATTGAAACAACCGAAATAAAATGTTCAACCGTACCTATGTTTTGTATTTTAATTTAAAAAACCTAACTGTTACCAACGGTTCGTCTAAAATTGTGAGCCACATGTTTGTGACTATTATAGCGGCATCTATCACAAAGCGAAAAAAGTGGTCCAACTAAAACATTCATATTTCTTTACGTACTACAGGAATATATAACAAAAATGGGGGTTCCTATTTAAAAAACACAATTGATATCCGTTTGACCTATGGCTGCGCCATCTAGCGGGCCAACTATAGCGCTGTCTGGTTTCCCCCTTCAAGCTAGACAAGTTTCGTTCTTTGTAGTTTTTTCCTTTGTCGTTTATTTCGTGAGATATTTGGCCCGGTCTCGATCAATGAACCACCCTGTATAGGAAAATCGAAACAATCTTCGACGAAGCTAAGTCGGGACGTTCGTGAAGTTGACCAAAATATCAATTTTCAATTCGTTTTCTATTTATTATAGCAACTCTCCGACTACAATTTCTCAAAATTTCGATGACGAAATCGCATCTGAAGTGCCTCGCACGCCCACAGCACTTCAATACTAGCCTGGTGAACAACGATTCCGTGGACTGCTTTCAGGCAACTTTGTACTGGATACATCTATAAGCTGAGTTTGGTTTTATAGACCCATTGTGACTCTTGCTCCGGATCTCAGAAACCACAAGAAACCAGCTGCTTTGTTACGAAGAAGCAATTTTCGTTTACCTTCTGCTACTGGCGAACATGGCAAAGCTATCAGACAGAACCTAGCCGTCGTAACTGACATGAATATTGCAGTAAGGGCTACATGCCCGCCCAGTTAGCCGTGCGATCTAACGCACAGCTTTCCGGATTGGGAAGGAGTGCCTGGTCCCCCGCACTAATCCGCCTGGCATTCTTGTGTCAGGTCCGGTAAGCCAGCCAGTCTGTGGCTGGTTTTTAGGCGGTTTTCCATCCGCCTCGGCGAATGCTGGCTGGTTTCTCCTTGTTCCGCCTCAGGTAAGCCAGCCAGTCTGTGGCTGGTTTTTAGGCGGTTTTCCATCCGCCTCGGCGAATGCTGACTGGTTCTCCTTGTTCCGCCTCAGCTACACTATGTCGGCGACTGCTGCGCAAACAAGTTCTCCACGTATGCTTACACCACCATTTTACTCTACCACGCAAACATAGGGGTTACACTCGTCTGGTGTGAGACGTTCCCTGGGTGGTGGAGGGGGGGGAGGCGGGGGGGGGGGGGGGGGGGGGTTCCAGCGGGGGCCGAACCGCACAATAACCCTGAATGAGTGGTTCGGTGTGGGGCGGCGGAGGGGTGAAGTGGACTGCGGTAGTCGGCGTGGGGTTGTGGACCACTGCGGCTGCGGCGGGGACGGAGCCCCTCCGTCGTTTCTAGGCCCCTGTTAACATACAATACATACAAGGGCTGTATATTTCCACATGGTATCAACAGATGAATATTCCATTCATTATCTGTGCCACATTAGCTGGTGTAAATATTTACAGGTTCAGAGGGGTAACAATAGCAACATTCACAAGAAGAGGTTTCCTCATTGTATCCTGGATGTTGTGCCGATCTCGAACTTCTAAAAAAGTGTGTTCATGACAAAATCCAGAATCCAAATGAGTCACTAAATTCACTCGTACGGGAACGATGTCCTAAAACCACATTTTCAGCAACTAAAGTTGTCAGAATTGCAACTTATGATGCAGTTCTTGTATTTAATAATGGGAACGTATGAAATTATTAAAGGGAATGACCTTTAAGAAAGGAAATTTCACGCAAGACATCTCGAGTAAAATTTACTTACACCGCCTCTGTGCAGGTGAAAAGCCAGTTGAATACCTGGTAAGGAGAAATAGGCAGAAAACGAGAAACCAGAAAATAAAGCCTTGAAGGGGAAGATGACCCTCAGTACAAATCTGGGGCCTCCTGAAGATGTGACAAGAATAAATATTACGCTCAACTTTAAATTGCATTTCCTGAAAATTATGTACCTTTTTCTCAGAATCTATGAAGGCTAGAATTAAGAAACTTTGAACACTTGTTTCTACAAACACACTAAATGTAACTGTAATTTGAAAATCTGAGTGCAAGCTCAGATACGGGGAAAGTGCTTGGAATTCCGCATGAATTTGATATTTTACTTACAGAATCACAGTAAAAAAATTATTAAAATTCTTGAGCCGTGGCGATCTGGCGCCAGTGTTACACTCCTGGAAATTGAAATAAGAACACCTTGAATTCATTGTCCCAGGAAGGGGAAACTTTATTGACACATTCCTGGGGTCAGATACATCACATGATCACACTGACAGAACCACAGGCACATAGACACAGGCAACAGAGCATGCACAATGTCGGCACTAGTACAGTGTATATCCACCTTTCGCAGCAATGCAGGCTGCTATTCTCCCATGGAGACGATCGTAGAGATGCTGGATGTAGTCCTGTGGAACGGCTTGCCATGCCATTTCCACCTGGCGCCTCAGTTGGACCAGCGTTCGTGCTGGACGTGCAGACCGCGTGAGACGACGCTTCATCCAGTCCCAAACATGCTCAATGGGGGACAGATCCGGAGATCTTGCTGGCCAGGGTAGTTGACTTACACCTTCTAGAGCACGTTGGGTGGCACGGGATACATGCGGACGTGCATTGTCCTGTTGGAACAGCAAGTTCCCTTGCCGGTCTAGGAATGGTAGAACGATGGGTTCGATGACGGTTTGGATGTACCGTGCACTATTCAGTGTCCCCTCGACGATCACCAGTGGTGTACGGCCAGTGTAGGAGATGGCTCCCCACACCATGATGCCGGGTGTTGGCCCTGTGTGCCTCGGTCGTATGCAGTCCAGATTGTGGCGCTCACCTGCACGGCGCCAAACACGCATACGACCATCATTGGCACCAAGGCAGAAGCGACTCTCATCGCTGAAGACGACACGTCTCCATTCGTCCCTCCATTCACGCCTGTCGCGACACCACTGGAGGCGGGCTGCACGATGTTGGGGCGTGAGCGGAAGGCGGCCTAACGGTGTGCGGGACCGTAGCCCAGCTTCATGGAGACGGTTGCGAATGGTCCTCGCCGATACCCCAGGAGCAACAGTGTCCCTAATTTGCTGGGAAGTGGCGGTGCGGTCCCCTACGGCACTGCGTAGGATCCTACGGTCTTGGCGTGCATCCGTGCGTCGCTGCGGTCCGGTCCCAGGTCGACGGGCACGTGCACCTTCCGCCGACCACTGGCGACAACATCGATGTACTGTGGAGACCTCACGCCCCACGTGTTGAGCAATTCGGCGGTACGTCCACCCGGCCTCCCGCATGCCCACTATACGCCCTCGCTCAAAGTCCGTCAACTGCACATACGGTTCACGTCCACGCTGTCGCGGCATGCTACCAGTGTTAAAGACTGCGATGGAGCTCCGTATGCCACGGCAAACTGGCTGACACTGACGGCGGCGGTGCACAAATGCTGCGCAGCTAGCGCCATTCGCCGGCCAACACCGCGGTTCCTGGTGTGTCCGCTGTGCCGTGCGTGTGATCATTGCTTGTACAGCCCTCTCGCAGTGTCCGGAGCAAGTATGGTGGGTCTGACACACCGGTGTCAATGTGTTCTTTTTTCCGTTTCCAGGAGTGTATTTTGTTCATGAGATCGATTGTGGTTGAGCTAAGCTATCTTTGCTTTTCGCGTGTCTTATCTTCCGGGTTGGCGGACGAAGCGGCTGGGTTGTTAGCCTTCGATGGGCAACCCTCGAGATCTCGCGGCATTCGCTGTAAGACGAGTGTCAACGGCTGCCGAACTAGCGTGATGACTGTTACACGTTGTGGGGTGAAACTGTTCGGGCGTTTTGGCGACATGGGCAGCTCTGAGATACAGTTCTGTGACTTCGCTGGGAACAAAATTTGAAGGAAGTAGCGTAGCTGTGGAACCCGCTCCTTCGTATTGTGTACGTGATATGAAGTATGTGGTCGTAATTGTGTTTTGTTGACCGACGCACTCATAGGCATTTAAATTTTTTTATTATGGTGATACTTTCATAGTCGAACTTGGTGTGCAAGAGTTCAGTTGGCCTAGTTAAAAGGTGGCCGTTATTTGAAAAATGGTTCAAATGGCTCTGAGCACTATGGGACTCAACTGCTGAGGTCATTAGTCCCCTAGAACTTAGAACTAGTTAAACCTAACTAACCTAAGGACATCACAAACATCCATGCCCGAGGCAGGATTCGAACCTGCGACCGTAGTGGTCTTGCGGTTCCAGACTGCAGCGCCTTTAACCGCACGGCCACTTCGGCCGGCCGTTATTTGAAAGTTTTCTCAGAAGTTTTACTAGTGCTTTGTGTTTCTTGTAATCAAATGATTTTATGTTGGCGTTTTCAAAGCATGCACTCTATTAACACAGTTGTCCATGTGTAAAATGCTTAAGGTCAAAGTTGTGCATTTGTCAGTAGTGTAACGTGTTCCTTTACACGCTTACCCATATATCGAGTCACGGGTTCTGTCGAGTGTTTGTATGTTTCAGAGTTATTGGAATGTCTTTGTTATTGGCGCAAAAAACCTTTGATTGTGCCAGCGCCTTAGCGTGGAGTGAAATGTCATCCGAGGTCTAGGCCTGGCAGTGTTTAAGAACCTGACCACTACCGGGAGTTGTTCACATACCGCCTTCCAGAGTTTAGTATGTATCTTCCTTCCGCCAAGGCGGGGTAAGCTGGTAGATATATAAATATATATTGTATTTAACTTGTTCTTATACGAACCTGTTTCCTTAAATATTAGGGACTGGCAACTGGCTAAACTTTAAATTGCATAGCATCTGCTGAGTTCTTTGCGCAGCTCTTTCTAGTAGTTTTTTATTAACACGTCTGAGCATGTGAACATTCATTTTTAAAGATCAATGTCTTTGCTGTAGTTTTTTTTATTGAAGTGCTTCTATCATGTTATGTAACTGGATCTTTGCTTGGCACTAGTGTTGAAGTGTCATCAAGTCACGTTTTATTGGCAACTATTTTCATTACATATATTTTGAGGGAAATCCTACATGGGAGTTTGAATTTCAGAAGTTTGTCAGTAATTCTCTTTTCTTAATAAGAGAAAATAAAGCGAGGGGTGAACTCCTGACGACAATGGAGGACATGGCCATCGAAAGCTCGAGGATTTTATTCGAATTGACGCGGCTGGAAAACCGAAAAAGTTTTATTCGAGGAGTATTAATGCTCGGCAATGTTATGTTTGTAATTGACCTTTTAACAAGGGCTTCTTTAACGGATTGAAATAGTAAGTTTATAAGGGTATTTTAGTGAAGAATGTTAAGTGTGGCCATCATAATGTAATAATAACTGGCTGTTCAAATGGCTCTGAGCACTATGGGACTTAACATCTATGGTCATCAGTCCCCTAGAACTTAGAACTACTTAAACCTAACTAACCTAAGGACATCACACAACACCCAGCCATCACGAGGCAGAGAAAATCCCTGACCCCGCCGGGAACCGAACCCGGGAACCCGGGCGTGGGAAGCGAGAACGCTACCGCACGACCACGAGATGCGGGCGTGTAATAACTGGTTTTAAGGAGTTTGAGGAAGTGAGTAATTGATAAATGCTATGCTTAAGGTTCCTATAAATGCCTGGCACATGACATTTCTATAACTTTCTCTTAAGGGACTATTTATTTGAGTACTGAGTACGTTGGGTTTCTAATTGTATTTGCAAAGCTTTATCTAGTGGCTCCTCCACAATTTGTAATTGTCAAATTCCTTAAAAGGCGTAATTCCAATAAACTGTCTCAACTATAAAGTGAGACTACCAACCATGATTCCATCCCGCTTCCCCTTTTATAGTATCTAAGATATGGTGGGTGAATGTGGTACGAAAAAGTATCCACATACCAATTCTCCTATTTGATATATTCAAAAAAACTCATGAGAGAAGCTTGCTATATGCAAAGAGAGCGAACAGATAAAATTTTGTAGAAATCCCTTGAATAGTTTCTGGGAAAAGGATACATTTATTAGCTTCTGGAAACAAAATTATTAAATTTAATTAACAGTAAAAATGTTAATTTCATGCAAAGCATGGTACAAATTTCATTACCCTATCTTCAAAGTTTTATATTTGTCGCATCTTTTAAATTGTGTACTGCATGAACGTCCCTCCTTAAAAACAAAGGAGGTAGCATTAAGAGTGCAATGGGAACTTCACTGTTAAATGCTAAGGAGAGAAGAGACAGCTGGAAAGAGTACAGTGAAGGCCTCTGTGAGGGAGAGGAACCGACTGATGGCGTCGTAGAAGAAGAAATAGGAGTCCTTAACGAAGACAGTATTAGAGTCAGAATTTAAAAGAGTTTTGAAAGGCTTAAGATCAAAATAAGGAGAGGGCATACCTAATTTCTAAAATCACTGGTGCAAGTGGCAACGAAACAGCTATTCAAGTTGATGAATAGAATCTATGAGATTAGAGACACATCATCAGACTCTCGGAAAGATACCATCCACACAACTCCGAAGACAGCAAGGTCAGATAGGAGCGAGAATTATCGTACAAACAGCTTAACGTCTCATGCATCCAAGCTGCTGGAATACTGTACAGAAGAATGGAAGAAATACGGTGGATCTGTTAGATTAAAAACAGTTTGCTTTATGAAAGGCAGAAGCACCTGAGACGCGGTTCTGACGTTGCTCTTGATGATGCAAAGAAGACTGAACAAAATCGACATTCTCACAGTATTTGTAGAAATTCTGAGACAAACAGAATTAAACTATAGGGAAAGACGGTTAATGCCCCTTGTTCAATTTGTACAAGGACCAAGGGGGAACAATAAGACTGAAAGACCAAGAAGGAACCGCTCAGATTAAAAAGGATGTAGGGCAGGGGTGCGGTCTTTCGTCCCCTTTGTTCAATCTATACGTAGAAGAAGCAATGATGGAAATAAAACAAAGGTTCGGGAGTGCGATTAAAATTCAGAGTGAAAAGATAAGAATAGCTTGTGGTAATGCTACCATTAGTGAAAGTGAAGAATAATTACCTGATCCGTTGCATGAATGAATGGTCTAATGAGAAGAGAGTGGATTTTGAATAAACCGGAAAAAGACAACAGTAATGATAAGTAGCACAAAGCAGAACAGCAGGAAGTTTAACGTGAAAGGTGCTGATCACGAAGTACATGAAGTTAGGGAATTTTACTACTTTGGAAGCAAAATAATCCTTGGTGGACGAAGCAAGGAGGAAATAAAAAGCAGACTAGAGTAGGCAAAGAGGGCATTCCTGACCAAAGGAAGTCTACTGATATCAAACATAGGCCTAAATGTCAGAAAGAAATTTCTGAGAATGTACGCTTGGGGAGCGGCACTATGTAGCAGTGAATTACGAATGGAGGGAAAATTAGGTTTGGGATGAGGTGCTACAGAAGAATGTTGAAAATTAGGTGGACTGACAAGGTGATCTCCATGGTAATAGACAGAGAGAGTTGTAGAACATAGATACTGTAGAGGAAATCAGAGATTGGAATACATCCAGAAATTAACTGAGAACGTAGGCTGTAATTGCTTCTCTGAGATGAGAAAGTCGCACAGGAAAAGAATTCGTAGCGTGCAGCATTAAACTATACATGGGACTAATGTCTCAAAAAGACTGTGCACAGTAATACGACGTATTTGTCCTTGTAAATGTATCTTCCTTTTTGTTTATACATTCATATAATCAAGAAGAGAAGTATGTGATCTGAAAAGGATGTTATCGCATTCTACTTAAATCCTCTTTTACCGCATTCGCATCGATAGCTGATGAAGCTATAATTCCAAAAAATTCTTGCTTGATTATTGGTACTGATTCTTACCCGTTAGATTTTCAACTTTCACATCACATGCAGAACACGTTCGCAAAATAAAGCTCACCTACATTTTCTTTGTTAGCTAATAAATAAGTACCATGAGGAAAGAAGTAAGCAGAGCATGCTATCATAACTTTTGACTGCTAAAAAAGTGGAAGATTCTTGAAATGTCAAAGGAACAGAACTCCTTTCCAGGTATATGTCTATGCAGAACTGAGCTGTTCTTTTCTTAGACTCTACTATGTAATGTCCTTGTAGTTTATGTATCTTCTTGGTTTGAAATCCAATCTATGAACTGTCATTCACTGTGTGGCCAATAATAGCAAAAGACGATAAATTCATTTTTGAAAGTCAATTTGTAATTCAGTAAACTACTATGCAGTTATGAGGTATTAACGAGCATTTAAACTAATACCACCTATATTAGTTAGTGCAGAATGAACGAATGCTCTCAATAGCACACAGCCTGTTAGTAGAAGGCCAAAGAGAACGTTACCCCACTCTGCATTGTTGCCTAATTCATTCAAGATGTCGGATCCAAGATGGCAGCGGAAGATATGGCAACCTCACAATGATGTCATGGTGGTAAGTTCAAATTTTGGTAGGAAAATACACTCCTGGAAATTGAAATAAGAACACCGTGAATTCATTGTCCCAGGAAGGGGAAACTTTACTGACACATTCCTGGGATCAGATACATCACATGATCACACTGACAGAACCACAGGCACATAGACACAGGCAACAGAGCATGCACAATATCTGCACTAGTACAGTGTATATCCACCTTTCGCAGCAATGCAGGCTGCTATTCTCCCATGGAGACGATCGTAGAGATGCTGGATGTAGTCCTGTGGAACGGCTTGCCATGCCATTTCCACCTGGCGCCTCAGTTGGACCAGCGTTCGTGCTGGACGTGCAGACCGCGTGAGACGACGCTTCATCCAGTCCCAAACATGCTCAATGGGGGACAGATCCGGAGATCTTGCTGGCCAGGGTAGTTGACTTACACCTTCTAGAGCACGTTGGGTGGCACGGGATACATGCGGACGTGCATTGTCCTGTTGGAACAGCAAGTTCCCTTGCCGGTCTAGGAATGGTAGAACGATGGGTTCGATGACGGTTTGGATGTACCGTGCACTATTCAGTGTCCCCTCGACGATCACCAGTGGTGTACGGCCAGTGTAGGAGATCGCTCCCCACACCATGATGCCGGGTGTTGGCCCTGTGTGCCTCGGTCGTATGCAGTCCTGATTGTGGCGCTCACCTGCACGGCGCCAAACACGCATACGACCATCATTGGCACCAAGGCAGAAGCGACTCTCATCGCTGAAGACGACACGTCTCCATTCGTCCCTCCATTCACGCCTGTCGCGACACCACTGGAGGCGGGCTGCACGATGTTGGGGCGTGAGCGGAAGACGGCCTAACGGTGTGCGGGACCGTAGCCCAGCTTCATGGAGACGGTTGCGAATGGTCCTCGCCGATACCCCAGGAGCAACAGTGTCCCTAATTTGCTGGGAAGTGGCGGTGCGGTCCCCTACGGCACTGCGTAGGATCCTACGGTCTTGGCGTGCATCCGTGCGTCGCTGCGGTCCGGTCCCAGGTCGACGGGCACGTGCACCTTCCGCCGACCACTGGCGACAACATCGATGTACTGTGGAGACCTCACGCCCCACGTGTTGAGCAATTCGGCGGTACGTCCACCCGGCCTCCCGCATGCCCACTATACGCCCTCGCTCAAAGTCCGTCAACTGCACATACGGTTCACGTCCACGCTGTCGCGGCATGCTACCAGTGTTAAAGACTGCGATGGAGCTCCGTATGCCACGGCAAACTGGCTGACACTGACGGCGGCGGTGCACAAATGCTGCGCAGCTAGCGCCATTCGACGGCCAACACCGCGGTTCCTGGTGTGTCCGCTGTGCCGTGCGTGTGATCATTGCTTGTACAGCCCTCTCGCAGTGCCCGGAGCAAGTATGGTGGGTCTGACACACCGGTGTCAATGTGTTCTTTTTTCTATTTCCAGGAGTGTAGGTCGATTGGGCTATCTCCACTAACCTAAACCCCTCCCCACCCCCACCCCTCCCCAGAAAATGGCGGGAAGTTCGAATTCCAGCAGGACAATGCAACACACCATGGCTACCTAAGAAAATGGAAGGAAAATAGGTCACTTGTGCTACTTCCACTAACCTAAATCGTCCGATCGCCACCTCTTCCTAGAAATTGGCGGAAAAAGGTCTCAGCCTGTGCTGGAACCGATGGATGTAAGTCTTTATTTCCATAGCCTTTATTTAAACAATTTGAGGCAGTAGCTTCATCCAGTGTGCACACCATGAGGTCAGGAGTCCAGCTGACCTAGTACACAATACTGCCATCAGAGGGTACTGTCGTCCCTCCCCTGACATAATCCAAGATGGCGGTCTGGAAGGAAAATGGCGGGAAACGAATGCAGCCTGTGCTGGGCTGCTGGATAGAAGGATGTAAGTCTTTATTTTGCAGGCAGTCTTTATTTAAACAATTTGAGGCAGTAGCTCCATCCGGTGTGTTCACCATGAGGCCCGAAGTCCAACTGACCTATTAGAGGGTGCTATCGTCCCATGGCAGTCTGGGGGGGGGGGGGGAGGGAAAATGATGAGAAAATGGCTCAGCCTGTGCTGGCTGCTGGAGATAGGAAGGAGTGTACTTTATATATTTTATAACTACTTAGGGATGGATTTCACGCAGTTTATTTATTACACTGATACAAAACACTCACACTGACGTGCTTGAGGTCGCAATAAATAGTCTACAGACATGCAAACTACTCGTAAATTACCAAAATAATGCAGTGCACTGATGTGCACAGACGCAAACAACTCACAAATTGTCAAAATAATGCATGTAAAAGGCTCTGCAAACTCACTTGCTAATCATCAACCGGCGAAATCATGCATTGCACATCCTGCGCACCTGTTCACAGAAAAAAGCAACAGACACGAAAACAACTGGTAAATTGTCAAAAAATAATGCATGTGTAATGCTATCCAAACATGCTGACAACACTTAAACTTCCAAAAACAATGCAGTGCACAAACACTCATTGTACATAAAAAACTACCGTCAGTTGCAACGTATCAGCAAACTGCCCCACTACAGAACTCCAAGGCGCACACGCCATGTGGCGTGCTAACGCCGGTCCCATACGCAACACGCCTCTGGGCTGCGCATGTGTGTAATGTTGCTGGCGCGATACCTCTCTACCTGTAGATGCTGACATCACAGGTCATGCTATAGAAATCTGTTCCAGTGTTTCCCAGAATAGCACCGGGTGCACTGTTCCTAGCGATCCTAACAGGAGAGTGAAGCGTCTTGCAGTGCACGCGTGTTTACCTGCCCAGTGTGGTTGACGCATCGCTGTGAAATGTCAGTGTAGCGACTCACCATTGCAGGTGCATCTAAAAAGGTTCTCAGTATTATACAGACGTCACATGGCTATGTAAATAAGAACCAAGTCGACCTCACAGAAATTGTAAACTGCTGTAGAAATAGTTAACAGTCGCTTTTGTAGGAGCTTTCGTGATGTCTCAGCTTGTCCGTATGGAAATCCTAGTCCTAACAGAACCTGTTTACGAAAATATCCCAGAATAACGCCAAATGCTTCCTCCTGATGACCCTAACGTAGCGCCCCATCCATCACGTGTTGCCCTTCCTGGAAATCGTTAATTCCTGCTTTCAATAAACATCTTCAAAACGCAAACGTTCTCACCTACGTCCCAGCACAAACGATATTTAGTGAATGAATGGAGCATTATGATTGGCTCTTACTGAATTTACCCACCAAATTACTGATAACGCCGGTATGGAGGCACTGTTCGCCTGTTTTCTTTCTGCAGAGGAGACTTTCAGCAGCAAAACTATTTTGTACAGATCTCGATTTCGACAGCTCCTACTGTTGGCCGGAAATGTGAATCATTCCCACCACAGGTCACTGGCGCTGCATGCCAAGCACGCATAGGTAGAATCATCCTCGAAAACTGGCCAAATATATATTTTATCGCTGTACATACAATTAAATAATACAATCGTGGTCCCAATCGGGCAACATTTGACAATGAACAAAGGAACAGAAATACACCCTTCTGACAGTTGTGACTCTGGAAATACACTCCTGGAAATGGAAAAAAGAACACATTGACACCGGTGTGTCAGACCCACCATACTTGCTCCGGACACTGCGAGAGGGCTGTACAAGCAATGATCACACGCACGGCACAGCGGACACACCAGGAACCGCGGTGTTGGCCGTCGAATGGCGCTAGCTGCGCAGCATTTGTGCACCGCCGCCGTCAGTGTCAGCCAGTTTGCCGTGGCATACGGAGCTCCATCGCAGTCTTTAACACTGGTAGCATGCCGCGACGGCGTGGAGGTGAACCGTATGTGCAGTTGGCGGACTTTGAGCGAGGGCGTATAGTGGGCATGCGGGAGGCCGGGTGGACGTACCGCCGAATTGCTCAACACGTGGGGCGTGAGGTCTCCACAGTACATCGATGTTGTCGCCAGTGGTCGGCGGAAGGTGCACGTGCCCGTCGACCTGGGACCGGACCGCAGCGACGCACGGATGCACGCCAAGACCGTAGGATCCTACGCAGTGCCGTAGGGGACCGCACCGCCACTTCCCAGCAAATTAGGGACACTGTTGCTCCTGGGGTATCGGCGAGGACCATTCGCAACCGTCTCCATGAAGCTGGGCTACGGTCCCGCACACCGTTAGGCCGTCTTCCGCTCACGCCCCAACCGTGCAGCCCGCCTCCAGTGGTGTCGCGACAGGCGTGAATGGAGGGACGAATGGAGACGTGTCGTCTTCAGCGATGAGAGTCGCTTCTGCCTTGGTGCCAATGATGGTCGTATGCGTGTTTGGCGCCGTGCAGGTGAGCGCCACAATCAGGACTGCATACGACCGAGGCACACAGGGCCAACACCCGGCATCATGGTGTGGGGAGCGATCTCCTACACTGGCCGTACACCACTGGTGATCGTCGAGGGGACATTGAATAGTGCACGGTACATCCAAACCGTCATCGAACCCATCGTTCTACCATTCCTAGACCGGCAAGGGAACTTGCTGTTCCAACAGGACAATGCACGTCCGCATGTATCCCGTGCCACCCAACGTGCTCTAGAAGGTGTAAGTCAACTACCCTGCCCAGCAAGATCTCCGGATCTGTCCCCCATTGAGCATGTTTGGGACTGGATGAAGCGTCGTCTCACGCGGTCTGCACGTCCAGCACGAACGCTGGTCCAACTGAGGCGCCAGGTGGAAATGGCATGGCAAGCCGTTCCACAGGACTACATCCAGCATCTCTACGATCGTCTCCATGGGAGAATAGCAGCCTGCATTGCTGCGAAAGGTGGATATACACTGTACTAGTGCCGACATTGTGCATGCTCTGTTGGCTGTGTCTATGTGTCTGTGGTTCTGTCAGTGTGATCATGTGATGTATCTGACCCCAGGAATGTGTCAATAAAGTTTCCCCTTCCTAGGACAATGAATTCACGGTGTTCTTATTTCAATTTCCAGGAGTGTAGAAAAATCTGTACCATTCTTATGATTTCACATACTCTTCCCTTTGCTATCACACCATTCAACATCAAATCCACACCTTCCTTATGACTGGACATAGTCATTTGCTTTGCCCAAGTCTGAACACAAACACATCCTTTATAAGCCTGATGCTCAAGGTCAACATACCATGCATCCCCTACTACTAATTACAATACTTGGCCAATAACTGATTGCCAGCAATACCAAATGCCTGCCGGGGTGGCCGAACGGTTCTAGGCGCTACAGTCTGGAACTGTGCGACCGCAATGGTCGCAGGTTCGAATCCTTCCTCGGGCATGGATGTGTGTGATGTCCTTAGGTTGGTTAGGTTTAAGTAGTTCTAAGTTCTAGGGGACTGATGACCTCAGAAGTTAAGTCCCATAGTGCTCAGAGCCAGGGATACCAAATAATACTGACTGAAAATCAGCGACGGGTGGACATGTCTCATAAGTTTTCTTGCGAGTGGTACCACTGTGTCTTAAATAGAGAGGTGTAATTGTCTTATAAACAGCCAGATATTAAAAAACACAACCATATTAACATCACAAACAGTCTTGGTTCTAGAGGTGCATACAAGTACCCATGATAAAAGCTATACCAGTTTTATAAATCGAGATATGGCATTACCTATGAATGAAGTGTTTTCTTCCAGACAAATACAGTGACACTGAATATAGACGGTGTTCGTCAGAGTGGATATTATCAGGCAAACACTGCGGTAACACGTCGCCTATGGTGCAACCTCGTAATAAAATTACCCAATTTAGAACGTGATTCGGCAAATGAATATTGTATAAAGCCAGTATTTGCAACTCCCTCATGCCGCCGCTAGATATTTCTCCAGTGTTGGTAACGCATTCTGTCTCAATGCCATGTTAGAGGTACTGTGATATATCCACTGCGTAATAAACAAAAGGTTGATTAAGAAGGATCACAAACAGTGGATGGTGTGCTGATTGAGGTTGTAAGAAATGTACACATGTTTTCCAGATCTCTAGTGTTACGCTATCCACTAGAAATGCTGTCTTTCCAGTCAACCATTTCTCGACCTCCGCTATCGGGTGGAGAAATGTAGGGTCCCCCTGAACAGGTCAGGCGTGCACTACACGCAGGAAGCGGCTACAAGGGTAGCGGAGTACGTGTGGAGTGCACATGTGGGTTTTTTAGGTTAGAGAATTCTCACCCTAGGCCCGACAAGACGCCTCCTGAGACGCGGCAAGGTAGGAGTAGGCAAAATGCAACAGGGAATAACAATGTTAATCTGCTAATAGTAAACTGCAGGAGCGTCTATAGAAACGTCCCCGAACTGCTCTCATTAATAAACGGTCACAATGCCCACATAGTACTAGGGACAGAAAGTTGGCTGAAACCAGACGTAAACAGCAATGAAATCCTAAACTCTGATTGGAATGTATACCGCAGAGACAGGATAGACAGTGAAGGGGGAGGCGTGTTTATAGCGATAAGAAGTGCAATGGTATCGAAGGAAATTGACGGAGATCCGAAATGTGAAATAATTTGGGTGAAGGTCACGGTTGAAGCAGGCTCAGACATGGTAATTGGATGTCTGGCTCAGCAGCTGTTGTGGCTGAGCACCTGAAGGATAATTTGGAAAATATTTCGAGTAGATATTGGAAAAGGGCACAGGTCATCCCCGTTTTCAAGAAGGGACGTCGAACAGATGTGCAGAACTATAGACCTGTATCTCTAACGTCTATCAGTAGTAGAATTTTGGAACACGTATTATGTTCGAGTATAATGACTTTTCTGGAGACTAGAAATCTACTCTGTAGGAATCAGCATGGGTTTCTAAAAAGACGATCGTGTGAAACCCAGCTCGCGCTATTAGTCCACCAGACTCAGAGGGTCATAGAGACGGGTTCCCAGGTAGATGCCGTGTTTCTTCGCTTCCGCAAGGTCTTCGATACAGTTCCCCACAGTCGTTTAATGAACAAAGTAAGAGCATATGGACTATCAGACCAATTGTGTGATTGGATTGAAGAGTTCCTAGATAACAGAACGCAGCATGTCATTCTCAATGGAGAGAAGTCTTCCGAAGTAAGAGTTATTTCAGGTGTGCCGCAGGGGAGTGTCGTAGGACCGTTGCTATTCACAATATACATAAATGACCTTGTGGATGACATCGGAAGTTGACTGAGGCTTTTTGCGGATGATGCTGTGGTATATCGAAAGGTTGTAACAATGGAAAATTGTACTGAAATGCAGGAGGATCTGCAGCAAATTGACGCATGGTGCAGGGAATGGCAATTGAATCTCAATGTAGACAAGTGTAATGTGCTGCGAATACATAGAAAGAAAGATCCCATACCATTTATGGCTCTGAGCACTATGGGACTTAACATGTATGGTCATCAGTCCCCAAGAACTTAGAACTACTTAAACCTAACTAACCTAAGGACATCACACAACACCCAGTCATCACGAGGCAGAGAAAATCCCTGACCCCGCCGGGAATGGAAACCGGGAACCCGGGTGCGGGAAGCGAGAACGCTACCGCACGACCACGAGCTGCGGACTCCATATCATTTAGATACGATATAGCAGGTCAGCAACTGGAAGCAGTTAATTCCATAAATTATCTGGGACTAGGCATTAGGAGTGATTTAAAATGGAATGACCATATAAAATTAATCGTCGGTAAAGCAGATGCCAGACTGAGATTCATTGGAAGAATCCTAAGGAAATGCAACCCGAAAACAAAGAAAGTAGGTAACAGTATGCTTGTTCGCCCACTGCTTGAATACTGCTCACCGGTGTGGGATCCGTAACAGATAGGGTTGATAGAAGAGATAGAGAAGATCCAATGGAGAGCAGCGCGCTTCGTTACAGGATCATTTAGTAATCGCGAAAGCGTTACGGAGATGATAAACTCATGTGGAAGACCCTGCAGGAGAGACGCTCAGTAGCTCGGTACGGGCTTTTGTTGAAGCTTCGAGAACATACCTTCACCGAGGAGTCAAGCAGTATATTGCTCCCTCCTACGTATATCTCGCGAAGAGACCATGAGGATAAAATCAGAGAGATTAGAGCCCACACAGAGGCATACCGACAATCCTTTTCTCCACGAACAATACGAGACTGGAAAAGAAGGGAAAACCGATAGAGGTACTCAAAGTACCCTCCGCCACATACCACCAGGTGGCTTGCGGAGTATGGATGTAGATGTAGATAGATGTAGAATACAAAAATTGACGGGTAGCCCTATGGGCATATTTGCTGGCTCGTCATCAATTGGCTCTTGAGCATCGACCATATCTATCCTGTACGGTTACTGGTGACGACAAATAGTGTTCTTATGCTAACATAAGGAAAAGAAAGGTATGGTTCAAATGGCTCTGTGGGACTTAACATCTGTTTTCATCAGTCCCTTGGAACTTAGAACTACTTAAATCTAACCTAAGGACATCACACACATCCATTCCCGAGGCAGGATTCGAACCTGCGACCGTAGCGGTCACTCGGTTCCAGACTGAAGCGCCTGCAACCGCACGGCCACACCGGCCGGCCAGAAAGGTATGCTTGAGCCCAAACATAGCAGCAACTCCCCATACGAAGTCCTGCACGCATCCACAAAAAATGTCGTGCTGTGCTACGAACTGCTCTCCCGAGGTATAGCCTTCGGTGCCGACATTTATTGTCAATAGCTGAGACGTCTTGCAGACGCAGTCCTAGAACAACGAACAGGAAGGCTACATGAAATGGTGCTACTCCACGAGAAAGCCAGCTCGCATTCTGCTAGACTGAGAAAGGACTCAATAGTAGGGTTGTGAAGCCATTCCACCGCCACCTTATGGGCCTGATCCTGTGCCCTCAGATTTTCACCTCCTCCGCTGTCTACCGAACAACATGCAACGAACTTCCTTTCCGGATGGAAATGCGCTCCAAAAATGGCTCCAGGAGTTCTCCGCCGCAAAACCACGTGATTTCCGGAGTCGTGGAATAGAAAAGCTACCGCAGCGTTGGCAGACTGTTGTAAACATGGGCGTACCCAGCGAGGGTCATGGGGGTGGGGGGGGAGGCAGCTGCCCCCCCCCTCCCTAGAAGATACTCGCAGTGTTTTACTAGTTCACTGTTTTATTTAATAAGAAATGCTGCATGTTTTCTCGGATTGTACAAGTGCATTCTTGTATTTAAAATGTTTATTAAAAGCAGTTTTTCACTGGTTTACTGTTTTATTTAATAAGAAGTGCTGTATGTTGTCTCGAGTCCTTGTTTCCTGAGACTAGTATGACCGCCCCCCCCCCCCTCCCAGTTCAGTTCCTGGGTACGCCCTTGGTTGTAAATAGTGAAGAAGAACATATTATGGATGACTAAAGTGTCTGTTATACTGTCGCAGAAGAAGCCGAGCAGCACAGTCGCCGTAGTATGGTGGTTATGATACTGGATTTATGCACGGAGAACTCACCTGAACTGAAACATTTTAATTTCTATATTTGTTTCGAGTAGATTCTAGAAGTATCCACAAATGGCAAGAATCAATGTATTGGAAAGTTCTGTAGCTGTATATGTACCGTATATGCTCTGGCCGGAGGCAGTTCCCTCCGCACTCTTGTGTGTGCAAGTGCTGAATAAACCTTCGTTAAGTGAAGTTTGTGTTCGTCATTCAACTACTTACACCTTCCTCTACGTGACAATATGTATTTCTTGAACTTACCATAAAACGCTACGAACTTATGCACCAATCCCATCGATAAAACCAAGTGTGAGAAAGAAAACCAAAACGGTATATTTTCAGAAGACCACATAGCTCAACACAACATTTTCTTCCTCTCAGTATATGAAGTGTTGGCAGAAGAGCCAACACCGTGTTGCTAGAGGAGGCCGAAATACACGCGTTTAAGCTCACGCGGACTGGCGTGAGGTCTGGAACAGGACAATGTCTTGAGAATTGCAAATAAAGTACTAGATGATGTAATACTTAACTTTAATCCATAATTGGTGTACATCGCTCTTGACGGTACAGGTTTTGTAATAAGCTCAATATAACTGGTAATGGCGCCTTGCTAGGTCGTAGCAAATGACGTAGCTGAAGGCTATGCTAACTATCGTCTCGGCAAATGAGAGCTTAATTGTCAGTGAACCACTACTATGAACGTCGGTTGTACAACTGGGGCGAGTGCTAGGAAGTCTCTCTAGACCTGCCGTGTGGCGGCGCTCGGTCTGCGATCGCTGATAGTGGCGACACGCGGGTCCGACGTATACTAATGGACCGCGGCCGATTTAAAGGCTACCACCTAGCAAGTGTGGTGTCTGGCGGTGACACCACAGTATATTTTAAAACAAAACTTGTACATTGTTGTTTAAAAACATATACAGCATGTCCATTCGAATGTTTACTAGAGTATCGTGTAAAAATTTGAAGTAATTTGATACACCTTTTCCCCTTTATACACTAGAATAGATAAATACTAGACGATACTATCGAATCACGTGCACCGTTTCTGATAACTGACAACAGACTAAATATCCAGTCTAGCTAATACTGTGAAGAAGTTTCTCGGGCATGTTCGCCAGCACAACAACGAAAAAATTGCGAGAATGATACTAATAAACAAAGCGAAATTATAAAATTTCAGTTCCTTTTTTAACATACTTCGTACAGCCTTCGATGCGACACATCAGTGAACGAGCTGGAGCAAAGAAGGGAAAAGACATCAGTAGAAGATAGAGGAGTACTGGACAAACAGGAAACAAAAAAGGAAGAGGAGTAATTGAAGTTCCTAATTGATCGCATTCCTGCAATACAAGCATAAAAATAATGTTGTATAATCGGTGATTGGCTCACACCAGTTTCTACTAACAGCATACTCAAAATCTCGGTGTTGGAAAAAACGACATTTTGCCAATGGAGTGCGTGACTGAATATTTTGTAAATTTTTTTTGTTTATTTATAGACGCAATCACATTCTTGTGACACAGTCATAACCTGTTTCGGCCATACAATGACCATCTTCCGATTTTAAAGGCGGTATACACTGAACACAGGTTCATGCATTGTCAAACTTTGTCTATAAATAAGCAAAAAATTTTACAAAATCTTAGTGTAATGTTTCACCTGGTCATGTATATGGTATTTACATCGTCATATCGCAGTAAGAAACACACTTGGCAACCAGAACTATATACTTAAACCTGCAGTGCGACAAAAAGTAAAATAAAAAGTAACTCGTAGCTGATAACAGCTCACGTGTACACGCCTACACAGTACGAAAGAAGTAATTTTATGCGCGACATAAAAGCCGTTTAGAGGCCATTAACTCAGTAAGTGCCGAGAACTGCGCCTGCCGGGATCATAAAAAGCTAATTGCAACACTGGAAAGCCGATATTGGTTACACAGGCCAAAGATGGAAAAACTTTTGTGCTGAAAATACGTTATTATTATGTTTTTTATGGGAAATTTAAATACGATACTTAAAGAACTATATCACCCAACATTTCTCACATTTTACAGTTGCATTTATTAAATTAAGCGATTTTTTAAAGAATTTAACAGCTTTTATATAGTTAAAATAATTTAAAAAGGAGGTGCAATGAATGTAGATGACGTTGGTAGCACTGCTGAAAAACATTTACTGGCACAAAAATGGTCGATTCTATTTTTGTGTTAACAGATGGTGTTTTGTTTACTGTCAACCTAACCTCACTTTCCCATTTCTTGTACATGTGCTCAGTACAATGTCTAATCGTGGTTGTAAAAATTCTGCTGACAGTTTTTGTTATATTTGTGGTGAATTTGTCATTAGGAAACACCAAAGAAACATTACAAACACTGTGAAAAAGGTTTACCTATCATACTTTGGATCTAAACTTGGTGATCGCGATAAATCTTGGGCTCCGCATAAGGTAGGGGAGAGTGGGGCACATTGAACCATAAAAAATATTTCTCCGTGTTACTCATCCAATAATTTTATTACAGAATTGTGATTTACATATGTTACAGTTTAATCATTCAAGTATCAAATGGCCTTATATGATTGCATTGTCATTAATTGTTTTTTAGCTGCACACCTTTGAAAAAAATTTGGTAAATGGTTCATTGTGCCCCACAGGTTTCTTGAGAGAACCTATTTAGCATACAAAGTAAGTGTAAACGTACTTTAAACATAACGTTTACATATATTCCACGTGTGAAACATATAATTAAATCTGCAGTCACACAATCATGTAATTCATTTTGGAATTACCGAACATCAATGGCCTCGAAGCTGATTCCAAATCTGAAATATGATTTTTGTCTCTTTGTCACACCATCAGTAGCAGGTCGTGCGAGCACGTAAAGTATGTTGCTAGCTGGAACAAAAACTTCATCCTTTACCTGACGAAAATAAAACTTCCCTCCCATTTTTCCACTTTTTCTCAAAAATGGTACCTGATACTCTCCTGCGTCATCTTTCAGTTTCAAAATCTTCCCCTTATAGTAAACAAGTGTTATGTTTTTCAGTTCAAATTTGGTCAAAACGGAATCATTTGTTTCTGGTAATTTGTCCAAGTCTTCAAAGTTGTACTCAGATTCACCTGACACATCCACGTTGGTATCGCTCTCTTCATAATGCGCCTCACTAATGTCGTCATCTGATTACTGCTCATAAAGCTGCCGGTTGACCTTTTTATTGGGATGTTTTGTGGCTTGCAGCAAATCTTTGTCCAGTGTATCAGTTGCAATTAAACTTCGTCCTCTCTTACGTTTATTGTTCTCTGCTTTTGGATATCCTCGAATTATTTCAGGAGAAATTCCATTAGGAAAAGCTGTTTGGGTGTTAAGCACTGCAGATGGTCCTGCTTGCTGCAGATCTTGTGACTGGCTGACATCGACTGAGGCTTGTCCTGCAGATTGTGCATACTTGATATGATGGAGAGAAGTAACATCTGAAGTTGTTCTGTTTGCCTCCACAACCCTCTATGTTACTTTGCTGACCATAAAATCTTCGTCAGTGAAGATGTCTTCATCAAATGGAAATATTCCACATTTCTTGAAAGCCGAACATATGTTAGTGGGTGTCCTTGATCTGTCATGAGCAATTTTGACACATGCAGGTACATCATAAATAGTGAGAGAAGTGCCTTTCCTGTGTAGGAGTTTTGAATTTAGTGCTGAGTAATAAGTTCTCTTGAATGAAGAGAACACTCTTACATCTTGAGGCTGCAGTTTGTTTGAGGTATGTGGGGGTACAGTTAGCATAACCACCCCATTGGCTTTTGCTACATCTATTACCTCAATTGACAGATGGCTTTCATGGCTGTCTAAAATTAGAAGCGCAGGACTGTCTTTGCTACTACAGGGTTTGTGGATGAAATGTTTCATGACAACCCCAAAAAGTTCGCTATTCATCCAGCCAGACTTTGTTGCTAACCACATGGTGCCTGTTGGTGCATTACTTACCATATGTTGTTTAAAATGTACTTGAGGAAATATCATTGCTGGGGGCAGGAAAGTACCACGTGCACCGATTATGCAACAGGTGCTCACAAAAGACACCACGTTCTCCACTAGTAGCTTGAAAAATCTGTTTACTTCTCTTTTGTGCCGCTACTTTTGGAAGCAGTACAGTTGAGGTACTGGTTTCATCCAGATTGAAAACCCTTGTACCATCAGCGGAAGTAAGGTTCTCTGGTAAAGAACTTTCAAGTTTTCGAAGAAATGCGAAACAGTATACCGATTAAAGGATGTTGCTCTAGATAAGTTGCAGCCCTCTGGGCTTCGGATACTTAAACTGGGATTTCGTTTCATGAACCCATAGAACCAGTCTACACCGGCCATTCCCTCCGTCCAGTTGTCAGGACATTTCAGACCATTTTTCAAAGCCAGCTCACTTGCTAAGCGCCTGCATGTTTTAGTGTCAAAACCAAAGCATGTCTTACAAGAATGCAACAAATACTCCACTAATTTTTTCTCCCGCTCTACAGAAAATACCTTACGATTGTCATGTTGTTGTTGTGGTCTTCAGTCCTGAGACTGGTTTGATGCAGCTCTCCATGCCACTCTATCATGTGCAAGACTCTTCATCTCCCAGTACCTACTGCAACCTACATCCTTCTGAATCTGCTTAGTGTATTCATCTCTTGGTCTCCCTCTACGATTTTTACCCTCCACGCTGCCCTCCAATGCTAAATTCGTGATCCCTTGATGCCTCAAAACATGTCCTACCAACCAATCCCTTCTTCTAGTCAAGTTGTGCCACAAACTTCTCTTCTCCCCAATCCTATTCAATACCTCCTCCTTAGTTACGTGATCTACCCACCTTATCTTCAGCATTCTTCTGTAGCACCACATTTCGAAAGCTTCTATTCTCTTCTTGTCCAAACTATTTATCGTCCATGTTTCACTTCCATACATGGCTACACTCCATACAAATACTTTCAGAAACGACTTTCTGACACTTAAATCTATACTCGATGTTAACAAATTTCTCTTCTTCAGAAACGATTTCCTTCCCATTGCCAGTCTACATTTTATATCCTCTCTACTTCGACCATCATCAGTTATTTTACTCCCTAAATAGCAAAACTCCTTTACTACTTTAAGTGTCTCATTTCCTAATCTAATCCCCTCAGCATCACCCGGTTTAATTTGACTACATTCCATTATCCTCGTTTTGCTTTTGTTGATGTTCATCTTATATCCTCCTTTCAAGACACTGTCCATTCCGTTCAACTGCTCTTCCAAGTCCTTTGCTGTCTCTGACAGAATTACAATGTCATCAGCAAACCTCAAAGTTTTTACTTCTTCTCCATGAATTTTAATACCCACTCCGAATTTTTCTTTTGTTTCCTTTACTGCTTGCTCAATATACAGATTGAATAACATCGGGGAGAGGCTACAACCCTGTCTCACTCCTTTCCCAACCACTGCTTCCCTTTCATGCCCCTCGACTCTTATAACTGCCATCTGGTTTCTGTACAAATTGTAAATAGCCTTTCGCTCGCTGTATTTTACCACTGCCACCTTTAGAATTTGAAAGAGGGTATTCCAGTTAACGTTGTCAAAAGCTTTCTCTAAGTCTACAAATGCTAGAAACGTAGGTTTGCCTTTTCTTAATCTTTCTTCTAAGATAAGTCGTAAGGTTAATATTGCCTCACGTGTTCCAACATTTCTACGGAATCCAAACTGATCTTCCCCGAGGTCCTCTTCTACCTGTTTTTCCATTTGTCTGTAAAGAATTCGCGTTAGTATTTTGCAGCTGTGACTTATTAAACTGATAGTTCGGTAATTTTCACATGTGTCAACACCTGCTTTCTTTGGGATTGGAATTATTATATTCTTCTTGAAGTCTGAGGGTATTTCGCCTGTCTCATACATCTTGCTCACCAGATGGTAGAGTTTTGTCATGACTGGCTCTCCCAAGGCCATCAGTAGTTCTAATGGAATGTTGTCTACTCCCGGGGCCTTGTTTCGATTCAGGTCTTTCAGTGCTCTGTCAAACTCTTCACGCAGTATCTTATCTCCCATTTCATCTTCATCTACATCCTCTTCCATTTCCATAATATTGTCCTCAAGTACATTGCCCTTGTATGGACCCTCTATATACTCCCTCCACCTTTCTGCTTTCCCTTCTTTGCTTAGAACTGGGTTTCCATCTGAGCTCTTGATGTTCATACAAGTGGTTCTCTTATCTCCAAAGGTCTCTTTAATTTTCCTGTAGGCTGAATCTATCTTACACCTAGCGAGATAAGCCTCTACATCCTTATATTTGTCCTCTAGCCATGCCTGCTGAGCCATTTTGCACTTCCTGTCGATCTCATTTTTGAGACGTATGTATTCCTTTTTGCCTGCTTCATTTACTGCATTTTTATATTTTCTCCTTTCATCAATTAAATTCAATATTTCTTCTGTTACCCAAGGATTTCTATTAGCCCTCGTCTTTTTACCTACTTGATCCTCTGCTGCCTGCACTACTTCATCCCTCAGAGCTACCCATTCTTCTTGGACTGTATTTCTTTCCCCCATTCCTGTCAATTGTTCCCTTATGCTCTCCCTGAAACTCTGTACAACCTCTGGTTCTTTCAGTTTATCCAGGTCCCATCTCCTTAAATTCCCACCTTTTTGCAGTTTCTTCAGTTTCAATCTGCAGTTCATAACCAATAGATTGTGGTCAGAATCCACATCTGCCCCTGGAAATGTCTTACAATTTAAAACCTGGTTCCTAAATCTCTGTCTTACCATTATATAATCTATCTGATACCTTTTAGTATCTCCAGGATTCTTCCAGGTATACAACCTTCTTTTATGATTCTTGAACCAAGTGTTAGCTATGATTAAGTTATGCTCCGTGCAAAATTCTACAAGGCGGCTTCCTCTTTCATTTCTTCCCCCCAATCCATATTCACCTACTATGTTTCCTTCTCTCCCTTTCCCTACTGACGAATTACAGTCACCCAATCTTTCACTGGAACCACGTCGGGCGGATTTGATCTGGGGCCGGCGCGCCTACCCAAGTCAAGGAAGCAGCGCGTTAGCGCTCTCAGCTATCCTTGCAAAGAACACCAGAATTATGGGACGAACTAAACGTACTGACAGAAAAAATCTCAGATGAATGCCATAAAGAGTACAGGCGCGAGAGACCGTACAGACGGCAAACATAGATGCAGCACCTACATAGACGCCACAGGCAAACACGGCACTTTAAACCTGTCAAGAGCGTAATTATCTTAGTAACAGCTTTAGTAATTAGCATAGTAATTATAGATTAACATAGATCATCTTAGTTTAAAGGTAAGCGAAGGATTGGAGACTGAGGATCAATGGCTTGACGACTAATTCCAAGGCTTTCATCCTCAGTTCCCCACGGTGGAGGGACTATAAACTTTTTCCTATCTTCTTTCCTCTTCTTCATTCTCAACTATATTTTTGTATTTCCTTTTCAAAATTTATATTTCATGTAAATTTTTGCTAAACGGTTTGGGAAAGCTGCCATAAAGAAGAGAAAAGAAAGACGAATAGTAAACAAGGGTAACCAAACAAACGAAAACAAAATAAAAGAGACAAAAACAAAACACGATCAACTGTGACCCGCCTCCACGTGGCGGGACGCGGGCAACGGTGCGATCGGATGTGGGAACTGGTGTGGAAGTTCAGCCACATCAGCGCCCATATACCGATCGCAGCGGCTAAGTGGTCAATAAAGACCCACCTTAAGGAGTTAGGTGGTGGGTCGTAAAATGAGGGCGGCAAGTGAAAAAAAAGGTGTATCCTTGCGAGTTTGAAGTCGAAAATACACTGTCGGAAAAAAAATCGCAGAAAGAAGGAGTTGTGCGATATCAACAAAAGTTGGTTGGCGTGTTTCAAGGTCTTACAGATGACGTCTGTTCAAATTTCGCACCAGTCGCATAAGAATGGCGTTAGTAGCACCACTGTGAGAATGCAAGTCAGGTTTGTTTTAAATTTTTTTTATCAGTCTGGTTTGATGCGGCCTGCCACAAATTCATTTCCTGTGCTAACCTCTTCATCTCAGAGTAGCACTTGCAACCTACGTCCTCAATTATTTGCTTGACGTATTCCAATCTCTGTCTTCCTCTACAGTTTTTGCCTAGGTAGCAGAATTCCTTAACCTCACTGACTTCGTGACCATCAATCCTGATGTTAAGTTTCTCGCTGTTCTCATTTCTACTACTTCTCATTACCTTCGTCTTTCTCCGATTTACTCTCAAACCATACTGTGTACTCATTAGACTGTTCATTCCGTTCAGCAGATCATTTAATTCTTCTTCACTTTCACTCAGGATAGCAATGTCATCAGCGAATCGTATCATTGATATCCTTTCACCTTGTACACTCCTGGAAATGGAAAAAAGAACACATTGACACCGGTGTGTCAGACCCACCATACTTGCTCCGGACACTGCGAGAGGGCTGTACAAGCAATGATCACACGCACGGCACAGCGGACACACCAGGAACCGCGGTGTTGGCCGTCGAATGGCGCTAGCTGCGCAGCATTTGTGCACCGCCGCCGTCAGTGTCAGCCAGTTTGCCGTGGCATACGGAGCTCCATCGCAGTCTTTAACACTGGTAGCATGCCGCGACAGCGTGGACGTGAACCGTATGTGCAGTTGACGGACTTTGAGCGAGGGCGTATAGTGGGCATGCGGGAGGCCGGGTGGACGTACCGCCGAATTGCTCAACACGTGGGGCGTGAGGTCTCCACAGTACATCGATGTTGTCGCCAGTGGTCGGCGGAAGGTGCACGTGCCCGTCGACCTGGGACCGGACCGCAGCGACGCACGGATGCACGCCAAGACCGTAGGATCCTACGCAGTGCCGTAGGGGACCGCACCGCCACTTCCCAGCAAATTAGGGACACTGTTGCTCCTGGGGTATCGGCGAGGACCATTCGCAACCGTCTCCATGAAGCTTGGCTACGGTCCCGCACACCGTTAGGCCGTCTTCCGCTCACGCCCCAACATCGTGCAGCCCGCCTCCAGTGGTGTCGCGACAGGCGTGAATGGAGGGACGAATGGAGACGTGTCGTCTTCAGCGATGAGAGTCGCTTCTGCCTTGGTGCCAATGATGGTCGTATGCGTGTTTGGCGCCGTGCAGGTGAGCCCCACAATCAGGACTGCATACGACCGAGGCACACAGGGCCAACACCCGGCATCATGGTGTGGGGAGCGATCTTCTACACTGGCCGTACACCACTGGTGATCGTCGAGGGGACACTGAATAGTGCACGGTACATCCAAACCGTCATCGAACCCATCGTTCTACCATTCCTAGACCGGCAAGGGAACTTGCTGTTCCAACAGGACAATGCACGTCCGCATGTATCCCGTGCCACCCAACGTGCTCTAGAAGGTGTAAGTCAACTACCCTGGCCAGCAAGATCTCCGGATCTGTCCCCAATTGAGCATGTTTGGGACTGGATGAAGCGTCGTCTCACGCGGTCTGCACGTCCAGCACGAACGCTGGTCCAACTGAGGCGCCAGGTGGAAATGGCATGGCAAGCCGTTCCACAGGACTACATCCAGCATCTCTACGATCGTCTCCATGGGAGAATAGCAGCCTGCATTGCTGCGAAAGGTGGATATACACTGTACTAGTGCCGACATTGTGCATGCTCTGTTGCCTGTGTCTATGTGCCTGTGGTTCTGTCAGTGTGATCATGTGATGTATCTGACCCCAGGAATGTGTCAATAAAGTTTCCCCTTCCTGGGACAATGAATTCACGGTGTTCTTATTTCAATTTCCAGGAGTGTATTTTAATTCCACTCCTGAACCTTTCTTTTATTTCCATCATTGCTTCCTCGATGTACAGATTGAAGAGTAGGGGCGAAAGGCTACAGCCTTGTCTTACACCCTTCTTAATACGAGCACTTCGTTCTTGATCGTCCACTCCTATTATCCCTCTTGGTTGTTGTACATATTGTATATGACCCGTCTCTCCCTATAGCATACCCCTACTTTTTTCAGAATCTCGAACAGCTTGCACCATTTTATATTGTCGAACGCTTTTTCCAGGTCGACAAATCCTATGAAAGTGTCTTGATTTTTCTTTAGCCTTGCTTCCATTATTAGCCGTAACGTCAGAATTGCCTCTCTCGTCCCTTTACTTTTCCTAAAGCCAAACTGATCGTCACCTAGCGCATTCTCAATTTTCTTTTCCATTCTTCTGTATATTATTCTTGTAAGCAGCTTCGATGCATGAGCTGTTAAGCTGATTGTGCGATAATCCTCGCACTTGTCAGCTCTTGCCGTCTTCGGAATTGTGTGGATGATGCTTTTCCGAAAGTCAGATGGTATGTCGCCAAACTCATATATTCTACACACCAACGTGAATAGTCGTTTTGTTGCCACTTCCCCCAATGATTTTAGAAATTCTGATGGAGTGTTATCTATCCCTTCTCCAAAGCTCTTTTAAATTCCGATTCTAATACTGGATCCCCTATCTCTTCTAAATCGACTCCTGTTTCTTCTATCACATCAGACAAATCTTCACCCTCATAGAGGCTTTCAATGTATTCTTTCCACCTATCTGCTCTCTCCTCTGCATTTAACAGTGGAATTCCCGTTGCACTCTTAATGTTACCACCGTTGCTTTTAATGTCACCAAAGGTTGTTTTGACTTTCCTGTATGCTGAGTCTGTGCTTCCGACAATCATATCTTTTTCGATGTCTTCACATTTTTCCTGCAGCCATTTCGTCTTAGCTTCCCTGCACTTCCTGTTTATTTCATTCCTCAGCGACTTGTATTTCTTGTTTTAAATACGCGCTGTAAATGTCGTGAATGTCAGGTACCTTTGACACTGGACTTGCCGAATTGATGTTAATCAAGAATGCCTTTAAGTGGGGTAGGACGTCAAACGGGCCGACTTGGAGCAGGAGAGGCACCACAGGACATTTTAATTTCCACTGTCTATACTTTTACAAGTAAACTCATAAAACTTTGTCAGCATGACCAGGAAGGATTCGGAATTCACACTCGTAGCCGCGGAAGTTCAAAAACATAACAAAATAATTTTTTTTACATGTGAAATTTCATCATTTTTTTCACTTACTATTGGCTTCATTTGTTGCTGTAGGTACACTTTACTTCATAATAATAGAGACTGTTCGATGAATTTTGCACAGCATACAAACCATACTTATAGGTGTCTGAAACTGTAGAAATCTATTTAATTTATGAAAAAATGAATGAGCTGTCACGTTTTAAACTTTATGTTTAGAAAAAAAAATCAAATTTTGTAGATAATTTTCTCAATTTTTACCACAGTTTTTAATAGATTTGGAAAATTCCAGAGTTTCATACACCTGTAAGTATGGTTTGTATGCTGTGCAAAATTCATCAATGAATCTCTCTTACTTGTGAAGAAAAATGTACCTATAGCAACAAATGCAGCCAACAGTAAGTGAAAAAATTATGAAATTTCATATCTAAAAAAAATTATTTTGTTATGTTTTTGCACTTCCACTGCTATGAGTGTGGATCCTGAATTCTTCCTGGTCATGCTGACAAAGTTTTATGAATTTATTTGTAAACGTATAGACAGTAGAAAATAAAATGTACTGTGGTGCCTCTCCTGCTCCAAGTCGGCCCGTTTGACGTCCTACCCCCCCTTAAGGCGACAAAGACACCTTTATTAACACCTCACTGATTTTCAACGCGGTCGTGTGACAGAGCTACTAAAAGCTGAAGCTTCTGTGATACTGCAGAAAGACTTGGCAGGAATGTAGCCACTGCACGCCATTGCTGGCAGCGGTGATCAGGGGACTGTAGAGTCGCAAGAAGAGCGGATGGGCAACGTGGTACTACCAAGAGGGGAGACCGTCGCGCCTGGCATATGGTTTGGCGCATCGTACTGCATCTGCAGCATCAATTTGAGCAGCAATTGACACCACAGTGATACAACGAACTGTTACAATTGTTTACTTCAAGGTCAACTCCGAGCGAGACGCCCTGTAGCGTACATCCCACTGACCCCAGAGCCCCGCCGTTTGCTATTTCAGTGGTGTCAAGTGAAAGATGATGGGGGGGGGGGGGCAGGGTGGAGGTTTGTTGTGTTTTGTGATGAAAGTTGGTTCTGCCTCGGTGCCAGTGACGGCGGTGTGTTGTTTAGGAGGACGCTAGTTCATGTCTTGCAACCACCCTGTCTGTGCGCTAGACACACTGGACCAACACCTGGAATTATGTAAGGTACGGCGTCCGATTTCGTATGACAGAAGGAGCACTCAGGTGGTTACCCCACACTTGCCGACTGCAAATTTGTACGTGAATCTCGTGAATTGATCTTGTGAGGTGGCAGGCTTTGGGGAGCGGATGTGAAGACCGCAGTTTCTGTAGTAAAAATCGCGGCAAAGTGGCAGTCGAGAATCTGGCGTGTTCACATCTAACAAGGGAACCTCCCCATCGCACCCCCCTCAGATTTAGTTAGCACAGTGGATAGGCCTTGAAAAACGGAACACAGATCAATCGAGAAAACAGGAAGAAGTTGTGTGGAACTATGAAAAAAAATAAGCAAAATATACAAACTGAAGATAGGCAACATGAAGGATAATGTGAGCTCAGGAGCGCCGTGGTCCTGTGGTTAGCGTGAGCAGCTGCGGAACGAGAGGTCCTTAGTTCAAGTCTTCCTCGAGTGAAAAGTTTACTTTATTTTCGCAAAGTTATGATCTGTCCGTTCGTTCATTGAGGTCTCTGTTCACTGTAATAAGTTTAGTGTCTGTGTTTTGCGACCGCACCGCAAAACTGTGCGATTAGTAGACGAAAGGACGTGCCCCTCCGATGGGAACCGAAAACATTTGATCGAAAGGTCATAGGTCAACCGATTCCTCCACAGGAAAACACGTCTGATATACTCTATACGACACTGGTGACGGCATGTGCGTCACATGACAGGAATATGTTGTCGACCCACCTAACTTGTACACTTGGCGAATGGGTATCAAGATTCTTCTACCGTGCCCGATATAGGTTTTCTTGTGGATGTGATAATCACTCCCAAAAAAGTGATGAAAACATAACGAAAGGACAGATAATAATTGTCTGAAAATAAAAAATTAAACTTTTCACTCGAGGAAAGACTTGAACCAAGGGCCTCTCGTTCTGCAGCTGCTCACGCTAACCGCGGGACCACGGCGCTCCTGGGTCAACATTATCCTTGATGTTACTTATCTTACTCATGGACTACTCAGTTTGTATATTTTGCTTATTTTTTTCATAGTTTCACACAACTTCTTCCTATTTTCTCGAATGATCTGTGTTCAATTTTTCAAGACCTATCCACAGTGCCAACTTATAAGTAAATCTGAGCGGGGTGCGATGGGGAGGTTCCCTTGTAAGATGGGTGTGTGTCAGCCATGTTGACAGCAGCAGAATAGTCCTAGTTTCGGCACTGACCGACAGATGTCGGTACTTTAAAATGAGTACGGTCAGTTTGGCGTCCAGACACGTGACGGGGAAACTCAACGGCCGGCACGTTGGCTCATGGCGGACTTTCTCCGGGCCGCTTTTAGCATAAAGTGAATGTATGATGTAGAAGTAAATAAAAACTGATCCCAAGGTGGCATAGAGGAGCTTGTAGGCTCATTTTAAAGCAGAAAATTATCCGGTTGTCTCGTGTAAACGCGCCTCCAGTCGCCCTGGTAGTTTTTGAATTATAATAAATTGAATATTTTAATAACTAAATAAATTTGTAATTGGGTGTCTTGGAGACGCTTTGACCAAATTTTACGAACGAGGAGTCAAATAAAAGGTCTGAATGAGCAGTATTAAGATATCTATGTAACTTTTTTCACATGTTTTGAAAATTCAAATGAGGAGCCGGAATGCTGTTTTCGTGATCAAAATGCAGAATTTTGATAAATAAAAAATAGGGACTATAAAGATAGCGGCAGTACCGAAAAGTAGAAAAAATGGTTCAAATGGCTCTGAGCACTATGAGACTAAACTTCTGAGGTCATCACTCCCCTAGAACTTAGAGCTACTTAAACCTAACGAACCTAAGGACATCACACACGTCCATGCCCGAGGCAGGATTCGAACCTGCGACCGTAGCGGTCGCGCGGTTCCGGCCACCCCGGCCGGCGGAAAAGTAGACATAAGGAAATAGGTAATACAATAATAATATCAGCTACCTATGAATTGAGAGTATTTTAAATAATAAAAAGTTCTGTATGAAGAACACACAAATTTTAATAATATGAGAGTAAGATCCCGTACAGAAATTCTGATGATGAGTCAGAATTCAGCGGAACATTTCGTCTGAATAGAAGTGCTACATGCATTTTATTGTATCTATATTAACTGTAAAAGTAAATTTTATATGCAAACAAACTTGATTTGACTTCAGAGTGTTCAAACCGAGGGCTTTTAAGGGCGGCCATTTTCTATGGTAGGGGGCAGTCTTTCAGTTGAGTTGAAACGGGTAGCACGTGTGACTGGCAAAAGGTCCGTGCACGAATTGGACTTGGAATATTTTTCGTACCGCGAAGTCACATAGAACTTGAGATTCTAGCTGTTGTGCGCTATTGGAATCTGAAGGATTTTCGGTGGTGCGTTAGTGAGACTTGTGAAAATTTCGCGCACGAGTGGAACTTAGAATATTTTCGTACCGCGAAGTCATGACGAACTTTCACTCTGAACAACCGCTGTGGGACATAGTGATTTCAGCTTGATTGTGTTTGGTATATTATTATTTTTCGAGAAGTATTCTCCACTCGGAACTTTGTTCATCTTGGAGTTTCAGCTATTTTAAAAGAAACATTAAATGAATAATTGTTCAACGACTGTGATTAATATTTGAGTGGCGCTGTTGAACTAACTCGGTACATACCTGAGGTCAAATCAGGAACACTTCAGTCAAATCTGTCCTGAATAATTGAAAATAAACTCCAGTTGGTTAAAACTGTGTTGTGTTCACTAAAATTTATTCCTGCCTGCAAACATCTGTTTTTATAAACTTGATATTAATTTAAAATTACCGGGGATATTGCAGCGGATGTGGTTGGCACCCCTCAGACCTAACGTAGCCAATTTAGTTACTAAGTCGAACCACATTTTACGGAACCCCAAGGGGATACATGCTATGGGTGATAATTTTTTTTTTCTTGTTTTTCGTGCAGAAGCACCTGGGAGCTCGAGCCATCTAGTTTTACTAGATAACTGACTTTGAACTAAAAGTATTGTGATCACCCAGTGCAACCAGTGTGTTTCTCCCGATCTCGACCCAGCGAAGCACGCATATGGGTTTTTCTCGTCTGTAGTAGCTCGCAACCTGCTGTGGTACCACTGATGAACAGCATTCCAGGGGGTATTTTCCAACAGGATAACGCTCGTCCCTATACCGCTGTTGTAACCCAAAATGTCTACAGAGTGTCAACATGTTGCCTTGACCTGCTCGATCAGCAAATCAGTCGAGTACGTATTGGACATCACAGGAAGACAACCCCAGTTTCATCGACAAACGGCATTAACCGTCCCTGTACTGACCGACGAAGAGCAAAAGGGATGTAACTCCATCCTATAAATTGACATCCGGCACCTGTATAACACAGTGCATGCACGTTTGCGTGCCCGCATTAAATATTCTTGCGGTTACATCGTTTATTAATGTACCAGTGTTTCACATCTGAAATGGCTTACCTCGGGCTTACATTAACCAATGATCTTGCAATGTTTATCACTTCATTCATGTGTTACCTAGACAGATGTATTCCCGAAATGTCATTACTCTACATTAATTATTTTTTGGTGTTGCGATTTTTTCCCGTCAGTGTAGTTCCGCTCAATCTCCTACCGGAGCTAACCAAGGAACCCGCCGATGTGTCGGCGAGTATATTTTCGTACGGCACAGAACTTCCCCCGTTGCGTAGTCGAATAAAATGGGAAGAAATAATTACACGTAGTGTAACTGAATCTAGCCCATTCCATACTCTTCACAGTGGTTTGCAGACTACAGATCTAGATGTAGATACCATGACAGTCTTCCGCTTAATTCCTCCATTTCAACTTACACCACGTGAGCCAAAGCTAATTATGTGAGTGTAGACCAGATGTGACTCAAATTCAGACACACAGAATCGACAGCAATAGATAGACTCATTCCGTGTAAGTTAGTAAGAGACGGGACTGATCCAGCATGTTACACAAAACACGTCAAACACTGTTGCAGAAGCAACGAAAAAAAGCATTTCAAATTCAGAAGAACGCAAAATCCCCAAGACTGGCTAAGTTTCACGGAAGCTCGAAATTTAGTCCGGACGTCAATGCGAGACGCTTTTAATAGTTTCCACAATGAAATATTGTCTCAAAATATGGTAGAAAAACCAAAGAGATTCTGGTCATATGTAAAGTACATCAGCGATGGAAATGTTACCGATGATGGTGTCACTAAAGCGGAGTTACTAAATACAGTTTTCCGTAATTCCTTCACGAAAGAAGACGAAGAAAATATTCCAGAACTCGAAACCAGAACAACTGTTAGCATGAGTGTCATAAAAGTAGATACCTTAGGTGTTGCAAAACAACTCAGATCACTTAAGAAAGGCAAGTCTTTCGGTCCAGATGGTATAACAATCAGGTTCCTCTCAGAGTATGCAGACACAACAGCGCCTTTCTCAGCAATCATATACAACAGCTCACTTGACGAAAGGTCTGTTCCTAAAGACTGGAAAGTAGCACACGTCACACCAATATTCAAAAAGGGAAATAGCAGTAACCCATTGAATTACATACCCATACCTCTTACCTCAATTTCCAGCAGGATTTTGGAGCATATACTGTACTCTAACATTATGAATCACCTTCAGAAAAATGACTTATTGATACATAACCAACACGGATTCAGAAAATATCGTTCTTGTGCAACACAGCTGGCTCTTTGTTCCCATGAAGTAATGAGTGTTGTCGACAAGGGATCTCAGATCGATTCCATATTCCTAGATTTCCAGAAGGCTTTTGATACCGTTCCTCACGAGCGACTGTTAATCAAATTGCGTGCATATGGAGTATCGTCTCAGTTGTGTGACTGGATTCGTGATTCCCTCTCAGAGAGGTCACAGTTCGTAGTGATAGACGGTAAATCATAGAGTAGAACAGAAGTGATACCTGGCGTTCCGCGAGGTAGTGTCATAGGTCCTCTGCTGTTCCTGATTTACATAAATGATGTAGGACTAGCAGCCCTCTTAGGTTGTTTGCAGATGACGCTGTAATTTACCGTCTATTAAAATCATCAGACGATCAATTCCAATTACAAAATTATCTAGAGAGTATTTCTGTGTGGTGCGAAAAGTGGCAATTAGCACTAGACAAAGAAAAGTGCGAGGTCTTCCACATGGGTACAAAAAGAAATCCGTATACGATAAATCGCACAAATCTAAGGGCTGTCAATTCGACTAAATACCTAGGAATTACGAGCAACTTAAATTGGAAAGACCACATAGATAATATTGTGGCGAAGACGAAACAAAGACTGCGCTTTGTTGGCAAAACACTTAGAAGGTGCGACAATCCCACTAAAGAGACAGCCTACATTACATTTGTCCGTCCTCTTTTGGAATGTTGCTGCGCTTTATGGGATTCCTATCAGGTAGGAGTGACGGAGGACATCCAAAAAGTGCAAAGAAGGGCAGTCCGTTTCGTGTTATCGAGCAATAGGGGTGAGAGTGTCACTGATATGATACGCGAGTTGGGGTGGCAGTCACTGAAGCAAAGGTGGTTTTCTTTGTGGCGAGATCTATTTAAGAAATTTCAATCACCAACTTTGTCTTCCGAATGCGTAAATACACTCCTGGAAATTGAAATAAGAACACCGTGAATTCATTGTCCGAGGAAGGGGAAACTTTATTGACACATTCCTGGGGTCAGATACCTCACATGATCACACTGACAGAACCACAGGCACATAGACACAGGCAACAGAGCATGCACAATGTCGGCACTAGTACAGTGTATATCCACCTTTCGCAGCAATGCAGGCTGCTATTCTCACATGGAGACGATCGTAGAGATGCTGGATGTAGTCCTGTGGAACGGCTTGCCATGCCATTTCCACCTGGCGCCTCAGTTGGACCAGCGTTCGTGCTGGACGTGCAGACCGCGTGAGACGACGCTTCATCCAGTCCCAAACATGCTCAATGGGGGACACATCCGGAGATCTTGCTGGCCAGGGTAGTTGACTTACACCTGCTAGAGCACGTTGGGTGGCACAGGATACATGCGGACGTGCATTGTCCTGTTGGAACAGCAAGTTCCCTTGCCGGTCTAGGAATGGTAGAACGATGGGTTCGATGACGGTTTGGATGTACCGTGCACTATTCAGTGTCCCCTCGACGATCGCCAGTGGTGTACGGCCAGTGTAGGAGATCGCTCCCCACACCATGATGCCGGGTGTTGGCCGAGTGTGCCTCGGTTGTATGCAGTCCTGATTGTGGCGCTCACCTGCACGGCGCCAAACACGCATACGACCATCATTGGCACCAAGGCAGAAGCGACTCTCATCGCTGAAGACGACACGTCTCCATTCGTCCCTCCATTCACGCCTGTCGCGACACCACTGGAGGCGGGCTGCACGATGTTGGGGCGTGAGCGGAAGACGGCCTAACGGTGTGCGGGACCGTAGCCCAGCTTCATGGAGACTGTTGCGAATGGTCCTCGCCGATACCCCAGGAGCAACAGTGTCCCTAATTTGCTGGGAAGTGGCGGTGCGGTCCCCTACGGCACTGCGTAGGATCCTACGGTCTTGGCGTGCATCCGTGCGTCGCTGCGGTCCGGTCCAGGTCGACGGGCACGTGCACCTTCCGCCGACCACTGGCGACAACATCGATGTACTGTGGAGACCTCACGCCCCACGTGTTGAGCAATTCTGCGGTACGTCCACCCGGCCTCCCGCATGCCCACTATACGCCCTCGCTCAAAGTCCGTCAACTGCACATACGGTTCACGTCCACGCTGTCGCGGCATGCTACCAGTGTTAAAGACTGCGATGGAGCTCCGTATGCCACGGCAAACTGGCTGACACTGACGGCGGCGGTGCACAAATGCTGCGCAGCTAGCGCCATTCGACGGCCAACACCGCGGTTCCTGGTGTGTCCGCTGTGCCGTGCGTGTGATCATTGCTTGTACAGCCCTCTCGCAGTGTCCGGAGCAAGTATGGTGGGTCTGACACACCGGTGTCAAAGTGTTCTTTTTTCCATTTCCAGGAGTGTATTTTGTTGACACCCACCTACGTAGGGAGAAATAATCATCATAATAAAATAAGAGCCGCGTGGGATTAGCCGAGCGGTCTCAGTCGCTGCAGTCATGGACTGTGCGGCTGGTCACGGCGGAGGTTCGAGTCCTCCCTCGGGCATGGGTGTGTGTGTTTGTCTTTAGGATAATTTAGGTTAAGTAGTGTGTAAGCTTAGGGACTGATGACCTTAGCAGTTAAGTCCCATAAGATTTCACACACATTTGAACAATAAAATAAGAGAAATCAGAGTTCGAACGGAAAGATTTAGGTGTTCCTTTTTCCCACGCGCCATTCGAGGGTGGAATGGTAGAGAAGTAGTATGAAAATGGTTCGATGAACCCTCTGCCAGGCACTTAACTGTGAATATCATAATAACCATATAGATGTAGATGTAGACTGGTTGCTGTGTTTGCATATAGTTATTACATTCCTTACATTCTCGTCAGGCGTCCTGGCATTTCCCTCACGCTGTCTGGTTCTCATCTAGTCTGAAGGATTTCGAAAACTATTTACAAGACTTCGTTCTGCTCCGAGCTGTCGACTGTATGTAAAACAAGTTGTCGGAAGCTGAGGCGGCGAACTTCGGGAATAATTTATCCCGTCTTTGAATAGGTCGCCTCGCGCTCTGAGGCAATTTAGTCGGACAAGGCGCTAAAGCGGACCTGTCGCTCGTATTTATCCCGTCCTCTGGATTTTCTGGCGTCATATTAGCCAGCGTACTATTGCACAGCAAACTCTGGACGTCGCATTCCAGCTTTTTTCCCCCTTAAATAGTCTTCTCACTGGTTTGATGCGGCCCGCTACGAATTCCTTTCCTGTGCCAATCTTTTCATCTCAGAGTAGCAATACTTCTTTTTATCCACCTGTTTTTATTTCAAAGGGCAGATCCATGACTGTGGACAATCCAGTATTTTCGACATAGCTTAGTGAGGAAGAAACCCATGAAGGATCAACACATCCATACTGTGGTGTCACCGCCAGACACCACACTTGCTAGGTGGTAGCCTTTAAATCGACCGCGGTCCGTTAGTATACGTCGGACCCGCGTGACGCCACTGTCAGTGATTGCAGACCGAGCGCCGCCACACGGCAGGTCTAGAGAGACGTCCTAGCACTCGACATACCATAAAGATGTGGGAAAGGATGGAGGAAGCCTAAAATGGACTCCACTCCTTTGTTACACGATCACTATCAGCAAGTCATGGTCAAAGCTGACAGCGTGGGTAGTACACAGGCAGCCCCTTTTAATAAGATGTAAGGATGACTTAAGGCGTCAGTGGAAGAAATTGTTGACCCATGAGAGCATAGTCCTGAATTATTACGTGTTGTATTGAAAGTTATTTGCACCGACTCAATCGTTAGTTGATACATAAACATTAAAATGATTGTCTGCTTTTTACTCAGAAATGAATGTACTGTCCTGTGCTATAAAAAGTTTGAACTCGAATTACGTATGAACTATGAAACACGCACTGTTCACTGCCTCATTAAAAATCTGAACTACAGAGATATTGCTTAGAATTTGCGCACTGGAAACGTGAAATAAGAAGCGAAAGAAGCAACGAAACATGAAAAGAATCTCACCTGAAAAATTACAGCATAATCAGCGGCAATATCAGAGTATGAAGAAATCGGGCCAGCTAAAAACATCAAAAGTAAAACTAAACTACTGGGAGGACGATTGGGCTGATTTTCTCGTACTAAAGAAAACTACTTCCTTGAAATGAAAATACTAATCTGTTCATTATAATCACAATGCTGTATTTTAAGCTCTTATTTCACAAGAACATGAAACTCATAGAAATCCAAATACTTAACTTTTTTCCGAAAGTCTTGCAAGGCAATGCTTTTACGATTATGCAAATTGAAATGATTTGAACTGAAATGACATAAACTGAAGTGGGAAAGTGGACTGTATTGTTGCAGAAATCGCTAATATTATCAGTAGATTCCATAAAAGATTATTACCTTAAAACCATATTCATAATGCAAATCTATTTTCTCTGTTTCGTAAGTGCTGCGCCTTCCATCAGATTAATAATTCCTATAGAATTTTCTGACACTACTCTCCACTCTAGAAGTGAGCCAAAGATACACAAGTTCACAAAACTACAGTCACTGTAGTAAGAGACTATTCCACAGATGTCACACGTGACTGTACGCTCTCGTAACAGAAATTTCCACTCATTCTGAAACTACCCGCGAATAAATGTGCAGTCCACTTATACACTCCTGGAAATGGAAAAAAGAACACATTGACACCGGTGTGTCAGACCCACCATACTTGCTCCGGACACTGCGAGAGGGCTGTACAAGCAATGATCACACGCACGGCACAGCGGACACAGCAGGAACCGCGGTGTTGGCCGTCGAATGGCGCTAGCTGCGCAGCATTTGTGCACCGCCGCCGTCAGTGTCAGCCAGTTTGCCGTGGCATACGGAGCTCCATCGCAGTCTTTAACACTGGTAGCATGCCGCGACAGCGTGGACGTGAACCGAATGTGCAGTTGACGGACTTTGAGCGAGGGCGTATAGTGGGCATGCGGGAGGCCGGGTGGACGTACCGCCGAATTGCTCAACACGTGGGGCGTGAGGTCTCCACAGTACATCGATGCTGTCGCCAGTGGTCGGCGGAAGGTGCACGTGCCCGTCGACCTGGGACCGGACCGCAGCGACGCACGGATGCACGCCAAGACCGTAGGATCCTACGCAGTGCCGTAGGGGACCGCACCGCCACTTCCCAGCAAATTAGGGACACTGTTGCTCCTGAGGTATCGGCGAGGACAATTCGCAACCGTCTCCATGAAGCTGGGCTACGGTCCCGCACACCGTTAGGCCGTCTTCCGCTCACGCCCCAACATCATGCAGCCCGCCCCCAGTGGTGACGCGACAGGCGTGAATGGAGGGACGAATGGAGACGTGTCGTCTTCAGCGATGAGAGTCGCTTCTGCCTTGGTGCCAATGATGGTCGTATGCGTGTTTGGCGCCGTGCAGGTGAGCGCCACAATCAGGACTGCATACGACCGAGGCACACAGGGCCAACACCCGGCATCATGGTGTGGGGAGCGATCTCCTACACTGGCCGTACACCACTGGTGATCGTCGAGGGGACACTGAATAGTGCACGGTACATCCAAACCGTCATCGAACCCATCGTTCTACCATTCCTAGACCGGCAAGGGAACTTGCTGTTCCAACAGGACAATGCACGTCCGCATGTATCCCGTGCCACCCAACGTGCTCTAGAAGGTGTAAGTCAACTACCCTGGCCAGCAAGATCTCCGGATCTGTCCCCCATTGAGCATGTTTGGGACTGGATGAAGCGTCGTCTCACGCGGTCTGCACGTCCAGCACGAACGCTGGTCCAACTGAGGCGCCAGGTGGAAATGGCATGGCAAGCCGTTCCACAGGACTACATCCAGCATCTCTACGATCGTCTCCATGTGAGAATAGCAGCCTGCATTGCTGCGAAAGGTGGATATACACTGTACTAGTGCCGACATTGTGCATGCTCTGTTGCCTGTGTCTATGTGCCTGTGGTTCTGTCAGTGTGATCATGTGATGTATCTGACCCCAGGAATGTGTCAATAAAGTTTCCCCTTCCTGGGACAATGAATTCACGGTGTTCTTATTTCAATTTCCAGGAGTGTATATGTCAACCTTTGTTTCGTTAAATCCGCAAATAGCAAACCACAATAGAGTTACCTGTAGCTTTTTCTACAAACTGCTATGCTAATTTTTCTATCTATGTAATCTGCCACACGGGTAAAAAAATTCTTAATAAGTCCTACAAAAATGTTTATTTGTAACATTGTCCCTGTTACTGTGCAAGACCACTGCCTTCTTCAAAAGTACTTGGAAAAGTTTTGAGAACAATTGTGTGATACTTAGTAATTTACATAAGAAAGCGGTATACCATAAACACTAAACAAAAGGGGAAAAAAGCTATCCCAGTACCATTAAAAAATACCGGTCTCTTGTTCTGTACTGACTGAACTATCATACCAAATGTTGCCAGACTTTTGTGTCTATTTCCTTTTGCATTAGAATACACAATACTACAGAATCAAAATTTCGCACATAAATGAACTAGTATTCACTATGCCTAAAACGCTCAGGTAGAAACCATGGGAGTTTTTGTTAAGTGTAGTAACAACATTAATAAAGCAATTTTGAATATTCATTTTCTTCAATACTCACTTGATGACTGTCGTAATAGTAGTAATTTATAGGTTGTACCAGGCGCTTATAACTAAAGTGCAGCTACTGTGGGCTATAATTGTCGTTGGCAGCGAAACTTGGTACATATTCTAAAGCGTTAATGCGGAATCGATTTAGTTGGGGAAAAAATAGATTAGGACCGGGACGTGAGCAGGAAAGGTCACACAAGTGAGAATGGCTTAACGCTGATTTTATTATTAAACGCAGTTTACACAATTTGTTTAATATGAACACCGGAGACGTGGACGAGATGATGTACAGCGCCACGTTCGCACCTGGTGGCCAAAATTGGAACTAATTTTTTTCGGCATAAATCAGTTCTCAATTAACGAATTAGCATAGCTACCAAGTTTCTGTATCATACAATAATTGCAGTTCACACGAGACCTTTGCCAATAGCTGCACCTTAATTATAACCACCCGGTAGGTAGCAAGTCAATATACGAGGGTTGACTGAAAAGTAATGCCTCCACCTTCGTAACTCTTCAACAGTTGGCAGCATTGGTATGCGGCAGGTAATGGCTTGTCCTGTAGCCTCTTCTCTACAGCTCCAGTTGGCGGGAAGCCTTAGCATTGAACGTTTGTGTTGTTAGAGTATAATGTATGGAACGCTGCGAAGACAATTGGACAATGCGCTTTAAGCAAAGTGCAGTCATTGAATTCTTCACATCAGAAGGTGTCACCTCAAAGGAGATTCGCCAGAGAATGAAAGCAGTTTATGGTGATTGTGTTGATGTGAGTACTGTGCGTCGTTGGGCGAGTAAGTTTAAAGATGTTGAGGCGGGAACATCCCACCTGCGTGACAAACAAAGAGTTGGGCGTCCTGTGACAGCAACCACCCAGTTTCACAAGCAAAATGTTGACAGATTGCAAGGACGATCGTCGTATCACTCAGAGAGAAATTGCAAGTACACTCCTGGAAATTGAAATAAGAACACCGTGAATTCATTGTCCCAGGAAAGGGAAACTTTATTGACACATTCCTGGGGTCAGATACATCACATGATCACACTGACAGAACCACAGGCACATAGACACAGGCAACAGAGCATGCACAATGTCGGCACTAGTACAGTGTGTATCCACCTTTCGCAGCAATGCAGGCTGCTATTCTCCCATGGAAACGATCGTAGAGATGCTGGATGTAGTCCTGTGGAACGGCTTGCCATGCCATTTCCACCTGGCGCCTCACTTGGACCAGCGTTCGTGCTGGACGTGCAGACTGCGTGAGACGACGCTTCATCCAGTCCCAAACATGCTCAATGGGGGACAGATCCGGAGATCTTGCTGGCCAGGGTAGTTGACTTACACCTTCTAGAGCACGTTGGGTGGCACGGGATACATGCGGACGTGCATTGTCCTGTTGGAACAGCAAGTTCCCTTGCCGGTCTAGGAATGGTAGAACGATGGGTTCGATGACGGTTTGGATGTACCGTGCACTATTCAGTGTCCCCTCGACGATCACCAGTGGTGTACGGCCAGTGTAGGAGATCGCTCCCCACACCATGATGCCGGGTGTTGGCCCTGTGTGCCTCGGTCGTATGCAGTCCTGATTGTGGCGCTCACCTGCACGGCGCCAAACACGCATACGACCATCATTGGCACCAAGGCAGAAGCGACTCTCATCGCTGAAGACGACACGTCTCCATTCGTCTCTCCATTCACGCCTGTCGCGACACCACTGGAGGCGGGCTGCACGATGTTGGGGCGTGAGCGGAAGACGGCCTAACGGTGTGCGGGACCGTAGCCCAGCTTCATGGAGACGGTTGCGAATGGTCCTCGCCGATACCCCAGGAGCAACAGTGTCCCTAATTTGCTGGGAAGTGGCGGTGCGGTCCCCTACGGCACTGCGTAGGATCCTACGGTCTTGGCGTGCATCCGTGCGTCGCTGCGGTCCGGTCCCAGGTCGACGGGCACGTGCACCTTCCGCCGACCACTGGCGACAACATCGATGTACTGCGGAGACCTCACGCCCCACGTGTTGAGCAATTCGGCGGTACGTCCACCCGGCCTCCCGCATGCCCACTATACGCCCTAGCTCAAAGTCCGTCAACTGCACATACGGTTCACGTCCACGCTGTCGCGGCATGCTACCAGTGTTAAAGACTGCGATGGAGCTCCGTATGCCACGGCAAACTGGCTGACACTGACGGCGGCGGTGCACAAATGCTGCGCAGCTAGCGTCATTCGACGGCCAACACCGCGGTTCCTGGTGTGTCCGCTGTGCCGTGCGTGTGATCATTGTTTGTACAGCCCTCTCGCAGTGTCCGGAGCAAGTATGGTGGGTCTGACACACCGGTGTCAATGTGTTCTTTTTTCCATTTCCAGGAGTGTACAATCGGCATTACACAAGACCGTGTGAGTCACGTTATTGCTTTGCTTGGCTATCGGAAGATCTGAGCACGATGGGTAGCCCGGATGCTGACTCCCGAAATGAAAGTGCACAGACTTGAAATTTGCCAGGAACTTCCATCTGTTCCCGATAGTGAAAGACCATCTGCGGGAACACCATTAGTCTTCTGATAAAGACGTTGAGAGAACTGTGAGACTGTGGTTGCCAAAACAGGGTGTCGACTTCTTCCGTGACGGCTTCAGAAAACTTGTTCATCGTTGGCAGAAATGTATACAATTGGCTGGTGATTATGTGGTAAAGTGAATATTGGTAATTAAAGATTACATTCTAAGGATTATTTCTGCGTTCGATTTATTAAAATATTCCCATCCAAACCCAATTAACGAAGAGGCATTACTTTTCATTCAACCCTCGTATTCTTGTTATTGATATGGTATAGTTCTTCGTATTTTCTTGCTACTTCTAAGGAGATAAGAAATGACTACCACTTTTTCGCGATGAAACATTTAAGAAGCCTGCTTTCAGTTCATATTTGACCTTCACTGGCACTGTCACCCGTTTCCTACTTCTCTTTCAGCTACTTGGCTCAAAAGGCTCTGAGCACTATGGGACTCAACATCTTAGGTCATAAGTCCCCTAGAACTTAGAACTACTTAAACCTAACTAACCTAAGGACATCACACACACCCATGCCCGAGGCAGGATTCGAACCTGCGACCGTAGCAGTCGCGCGGTTCCGGACTGCAGCGCCAGAACCGCTAGACCACCGCGGCCGGCAGACCCAGAAGGTCATATGCCAAACTTTACAGTATTCCTTCATAGTTGGTGATCTCCCGCACTTTACATTCAAATCTCACGGACACCCAGTTAAGAACTGTGGTTGTAGACTGTGCTACTCCCTAAATATAAAAAAGCGGAATAAATAATGTGATAACCCAGAAGCTTTAACAATTGGGCAAAATAGTGCTAATTCTTACACACATTTACTATAGGTTTCACTATTGTTACAAGGTAAAACGAAACAGTGATTTACACAAACCTTACAACTGCTCATTATATACGAGGTGCGGCTAGAAAAAAACCGGACTGATGCTGGAAAAAACATTTATTTACAATTACTTACAATTTCATGTTATCTCCTTCAATGTACTCTCCTCCTCGGTCTCTACACCGCTCCATACGAATTTTTCACTGTTCATAGCAATGCTGCAGATCATTTCCGGTAAGTCCATACATTACTTCCGTCGCTTTTTCTTTTACTGCTTCAACAGTCTCAAATCTAGTTCCTTTCAAAGCTGACTTGACTTTAGGGAAAAGAAAAAAGTCACAGGGGGCCAAATCAGGTGAGTAGGGTGGATGATCTAAGATGGGAATGTTGTGTTTTGCCAAAAACGTCTTCACTGACAACGCACTGTGAGCTGGGGCATTGTCTTGGTGAAGGATCCATGACTTTTTTCTCCACAAATCGTCCCGTTTTCTCCGTACTCGCTCACGTAGGGTAGCCAGGACGCTAATGTAGTAATGCTGATTCACTGTTTGTCCCTCTGGTACCCAATCAATGTGCACAATCCCTTTGATGTCAAAAAAAAAAAACAATCATCATTGCCTTGAATTTCGATTTTGACATTCGTGCTTTTTTTTTTGTCGTGGAGAACCAGGAGTTTTCCAATGCATCGATTGGCGTTTAGTTTCGGGATCGTAAGTAAAAAACCACGATTCATCGCAAGTAATAACATTTTGTAAGAAGGTGGGATCACTTTCAATGTTTTCCAGGATGTCAGAACAAATCATTTTTCGGCGTTCCTTCTGTTCAATTGTGAGACACTTTGGAACCATTTTTGAACACACTTTGTTCGTGTTGAAACTTTCATGAAGAATCTGCCTAACACTTTCCTTGTCAACTCCTGTTAACTCAGACACTGCTCTGATTGTTAAACGGCGATCTTGTCGAACAAGTTTACCGATTTTTTCAATGTTTGCATCAGTTTTTGCTGACAATGGTCTGCCAGTGCGAGTGTCATCACTGGTGTCTTCGCGACCATCTTTAAATCGTTTAAACCACTCAAACACTTGTGTTCGCGATAAACAATCATCGCCGTACACTTGTTGTAACATTACAAACGTTTCACTTGCAGATTTTCCTAGTTTGAAACAAAATTTGATGTTAACACGCTGTTCTTTCTGTACACTCAACATTTTCCGACGCACAGACAAAACGTCAACTACTTAAAACAGACGCCACGGGCAGACTGAGTGCAGGAGGCAGATGAAACTCGAGTAGTAGGCGGAGCGAGAGTCACGTGACAGGCCACGCGACTTTCAGCCTTATTGCATTCGTTTTATTGTTTCACCAGTACTAGTCCGGTTTTTTTCTAGCCACACCTCGTATATTTCATTACATTCATGAAATACTCGTGTTAAAGAACTTCCCAAAACTGAAGACTTTCTGAATGTAGGTTAATACTAAGCCACACATGCGTTATAGGTGATGAATTTGCTGATACATAATCTGGATCTGCATCATTGTCATCAAGCAATGGACCACTGCTTTTATTAACATCCTCGCCAAACATCCATTCCATTACTCAATTATAACATCTCAACGTTACTGCCATGTTGACACTGTGGCATGGCCACTGTTTTCATTCAAAGACTAGGACAAAAGAAATCCGTCAAATATTTTGTGAAATGGGTTACCTGAAAGTAAGAATAAAATAGATTAAAGAAACATTTGACGCACCTCAATTGCCATACATGATTTCGAGCATCATTCAGATGTTTGTCTAACTCCTTTTATTTACTACTTCCAGACAATATTATGAAAAGTCCGCAGCTCGTGGTCGTGCGGTAGCGTTCTCACTTCCCACGCCCGGGTTCCCGGGTTCGATTCTCGGCGGGGCCAGGGATTTTCTCTGCCTCGTGACGACTGGGTGTTGTGTGATGTTCTTAGGTTAGTTAGGTGTAAGTAGTTCTAAGTTCTAGGGGACTGATGACCGTAGATGTTAAGTCCCATAGTGCTCAGAGCCATTTGAACCATTTTTGAATATTATGAAAAGGAAAGTTGCTGCTCACCATATAGCGAAGATCCGGCAGTATGGCTTCAGTTGCCTGAGACTGCACTCGTGTGTGTGTGTGTGTGTGTGTGTGTGTGTGTGTGTGTGTGTGTGTAGTCTATTGTTGACGAAGGCCTTAATGGCCGAAAGCTTTTTTTGTTGTGCCTATCTCCGACTCAGCATCTCCGCTATATGGAGAACAACAACTTCCCTTTTCATAATATTGTTACATTCCATCCTGGATTTTCCATTTACTTTTACTTTTAGATAACTCTTTTCACAAAACATTTCACCGATTTTTCAATTATTTTTTATTTTCAAGTTTTCTTCAGAAAGCATTGACATCTTATTTGCTTTCTTAACTTCTTCTGTAATCTAAATAATGTAAATTTAGTACTTAATTCGACGGAAACCATTTTGACAGTTAAATATCACACCAATGTAACTTTTTATATGGAAAATAGCTAACGACTGCAAAGATAAGCTTCTAAACGCGTGATTGTCTGCTCAGTGTCTGCTGTTCTCGAAATGTCCTAAATCTAGCACTTGTTTCGAGGAAAGCCATTTTTAAAATCGAATGTTACATCAGTGCTACAACATTTTTTATGCAGAACATCTTCACCTTGAAGGGCTGAAGGCTTGTTCATTAACCTGATGACTGGAGCCCGCATTTTTATCTAATTACCTTTTCTGTTCCTTTATATGTGGTTATAAGGAAAACTAAAATGCCGATGAGTTACACTGAAAGAAACTTTATTTCGAAGCTTAAAATTAGGTATTTTTGCATATTTTGAGGTATAGTGCGTATTTCACACTATCGTAGACAATTTTACATTTTTTAAAATATTGTTAGACTATGGAATTATAATAAATTTTCGTTAAGTCCCATACACTTTTGCCGCATTGCAAGAAATGAAAATAAATTAAATTGTATTATTGTGTTTCTGGTACTGTCGTCAATCCTGTTACACTTAAACCTAAATTGCGCAAGTTCGATGCGAACAACAACGATTTGTTTTAAACGCTTACTTTTCTTGCTATCAAGCTCTTCACTATGAGTGACAGACAGCTGCATTTAAGTTAACATTGGCACTGGTTGCGTCCTCGTCGTCATCAAAGCTGAACATATTGATTTCTATTAAGACTGCTTTAACCGGTGATGATAAAATAGTCCTGTGGCACAATTGTGATAAACGTATGAGACGTATGATGATATCTCAAACTGAACGACGTTTACGAAGCAATCTTCATATTAGGAATGAACAACGGATTTCTTAAAAGACACAAGTTCTACTCGCACAGTCGCAGGGCCAGCCTACAACATGTAGTAGAGAATTTTACAAAGAGGTGTGTTTTGCATTGGTTGCAGGGAACATACCCTGGGAAAGGATTCAGGTACCTGAATTCAAACACTTTTTACAGAAATACTGCAACCGCAACATTCCCAACGAGCCTACTCTCAGGAAGAATTATCTGGATTCTTCATATGTTGACGCAGCAGACAAAAATTCAAGGCTGACTTGGCAAATCACCAATATGCATTTCTGAGGGTAGGTGACGTACAATGTGGGCCGTTTCATCATTAAACTAGCTGTGGGAAAGTTGGACTCTGAGGATGCGTCTAAACCCTGTTAGATTTATTGAAAGGCTTTGCAGACAACAAACAATTCAACAATAGGTCAGACGGCGTAACAGAAGAGAGCGTTCTATTGATGTACGTATTGAAAGCGGAGAGATGCCTTAATATACACTCATGCTCATAAATTAAGGATAAGTGCAGAATGTGGTGCCACACAACGTGGCACTACACAAAACTGGCACTGATAGCATAGGAACATTGGGAAAACACACGACACAGATCTGTAGGTCCACGGTATTAGTGAGACGTTGAGAAAACCGTCCCAAAACACATGTCCTACAAAACGCCACTGTTTCCTGCGAATGCACCCCGACATCAGTATGGGATATGGTCACCATGCATACACACACAGTCCGCACAATGGGTTGGCATACTCTGGATCAGGTGGTCGTGCAGCTGCTGGGATATAGCCTCTCATTCTTGCACCACTGTCTGTTCAAGCTCCTGAAGTGTCGTAGGGGTTTGAAGATGTGCAGCGATACGTCGACCGAGAGCATCCCAGACGTGCTCGATGAATTTTAGGTCTGGAGAACCTGCAGGTCACTCCGTTCGCCTTTCAAGGTACTCCTCCACGATGGCAACTCGGTGGGGCCGTGTGATATCATCCTTCAGGAGGAAGATGGGACCCACTGCACCCCTGAAAAGGCGGTGCAAAATGACGTCCTGATACACCTGACCTGTTACAGTTCCTCTGTCACAGACATGCATGGTATACGTGCACGAATCATAATCCCACCCCAGACCATTGAACCACGACCTCCATACATGTCCCTTTCAAGGGGTTGGTATCTGGTTCTTGGTTCACGCCAGATGAAAACCCGTCGAGAATCACCGTTCAGACTATACCTGGACTCGTCCATGAACGTAACCTGGGACCACTCTTCCAATGACCATGTACTGTGTTCTTGACACCAGACTATAGGGGCTCTCCTGCGACCAGGGGTCAGTGGAATTTACCTTGCTCGTCTCCGGGTGAATAAACAATATCTGTTCAGTCGTCTGTAGACTGTGTATCTGGAGACAATTGTTCCAGTGGCTGAGGTAAGGTCCCGAGCAAGGCTACCTGCAGTACTCCGTGGCCGTCTGCGGGCACTGATGGTGAGATGTCGGTCTTCTTGTGGTGTTGTACACTGTGGACGTCCAGTACTGTAGCGCCTGGACACGTTTCCTGTCTGCTGGTATCGTTGCCATAATCTTGAGATCACACTTTGTGGCGCCCGAAGGGTCATTGCTACGACCTGCTGTGTTTCAAATGGTTCAAATGGCTCTGAGCACTATGGGACTTAACATCTAAGGTCATCAGTCCCCTAGAACATAGAACTACTTAAACCTAACTAACCTATCACACACATCCATGCCCGAGGCAGGATTCGAACCTGCGACCGTAGCGGTCGCGCGGTTCCAGACTGAAGCGCCTTTAACCGCTTGGCCACACCGGCCGGCTGCTGTGTCTGACCAGCCTCCAGTCGCCCTAGTATTCTACCCCTCATAACGTCATCAGTACGTGTTCTTTGAGCCAATCTCACCATTAGCACGTCTGAAAACGTCTGCACACTTATTCGTTGCACCATACTCTGACATGCACCAACACACCTCTGCGTATGTGGACTGCTGCCAGCACCACTGTGTGAGGACCGCAGGTCAAATGTACCGCATGGTCATACCCCGAGGTGATTTAAACATGCAAACAGCCCACCAGAGCGTTGTTTCTCCATGTATCAGCATTATCCTTAATTTATGAGAATGAGTGTACTTTATCCAAACTTAGTTCATGTTACACATACGTCTCATGAATTTCAGCAAGTGGTACAGGCAGTTAGACATAAGTTTCCAGGGTTAATTGCAAAGAAGGAGGTTTTCTTGAAACTTGTGCAACGCTAAAAGCAGCAGCTACCGAATGTACCCCTAACTCCGGAGCCAGTGATAACAATACGAGCACCACGGATCGAAGTTGTGATTTTCTACAGTAAGCACTTCGAAACTGTGAAGTCAGTGAGGGGGAACTTTTCTTCTGACAGTATCTCTGACTGGAAACTCGTCAGCGTTCAACACTTCTAAAGGGCTCAGTTGAGTTCCATACATCGCAGGTCACTTCAGATGGCTTCACCATAGTATCAATAAACTGGAGGCTCTCCAAGAGTATGCGGGAATAGCGGAAGATGCAGTTCGGAAAGTCAGTCTTGTACCAGGTGAAGCGGGTGGCGTATTTCCAAGTGAACTGCGACCTGTATTGAATAAGAACCCTAGATATCCATGTTTTGTTATATTGTCTCGTTTATTTAATGGTGAAATTGTGGAAACCCCTGAGGATATCATTCTAAGGACAATCCCTCTATATAAACATGCACGTTGACTTCCTGCGAACTTCCGTAATCTTTATCTATAAAAACAAGAGCTGACAAGTGCGAGAAATATCGCACAATCAGCTTAACAGCTCATGCATCTAAGCTGCTTACAAGAATAATATACAGAAGAATGGAAAAGAAAATTGAGAATGCGCTAGGTGACGATCAGTTTGGCTTTAGGAAAAGTAAAGGGACGAGAGAGGCAATTCTGACGTTACGGCTAATAATGGAAGCAAGGCTAAAGAAAAATCAAGACACTTTCATAGGATTTGTCGACCTGGAAAAAGCGTTCGACAATATAAAATGGTGCAAGCTATTCGAGATTCTGAAAAAAGTAGGGGTAAGCTATAGGGAGAGACGGGTCATATACAATATGTACAACAACCAAGAGGGAATAATAAGAGTGGACGATCAAGAACGAAGTGCTCGTATTAAGAAGGGTGTAAGACGAGGCTGTAGCCTTTCGCCCCTACTCTTCAATCTGTACATCGAGGAAGCAATGATGGAAATAAAAGAAAGGTTCAGGAGTGGAATTAAAATACAGGGTGAAAGGATATCAATGATACGATTCGCTGATGACACTGCTATCCTGAGTGAAAGTGAAGAAGAATTAAATGATCTGCTGAACGGAATGAACAGTCTAATGAGTACACAGTATGGTTTGAGAGTAAATCGGAGAAAGACGTAGGTAATGAGAAGAGGTAGAAATGAGAACAGCGAGAAACTTAACATCAGGATCGATGGTCACGAAGTCAATGAAGTTAAAGAATTCTGCTACCTAGGCAGTAAAATAACCAATGACGGACGGAGCAAGGAGGACATCAAAAGCAGACTCGCTATAGCAAGAAAGGCATTTCTGGCCAAGAGAAGTCTACTAATATCAAATACCGGCCTTAATTTGAGGAAGAAATTTCTGAGGATGTACGTCTGGAGTACAGCATTGTATGGTAGTGAAACATGAACTGTGGGAAAACCGGAACAGAAGAGAATCGAAGCATTTGAGATGTGGTGCTATAGACGAATGTTGAAAATTAGGTGGACTGATAAGGTAAGGAATGAGGAGGTTCTACGCAGAATCGGAGAGGAAAGGAATATGTGGAAAACACTGATAGGGAGAAGGGACAGGATGATAGGACATCTGCTAAGACATGAGGGAATGACTTCCATGGTACTAGAGGGCAAAAACTGTAGAGGAAGACAGAGACTGGAATACGTCAAGCAAATAATTGAGGACGTAGGTTGCAATTGCTACTCTGAGATGAAGAGGTTAGCACAGGAAAGGAATTCGTGGCGGGCCGCATCAAACCAGTCAGTAGACTGATGACCCCAAAAAAACATTTTGTTCAAAAATGTTCAAATGTATGTGAAATCTTATGGGACTTAACGGCTAAGGTCATCAGTCCCTAAGCTTACACACTACGTAACCTAAAATTATCCTAAGGACAAGCACACACACCCACGCCCAAGGGAGGACTCGAACCTCCGCCGGGACCAGACGCACAGTCCATGACTGTAGCGCCTCAGACCGCTCGGCTAATCCCGCGCGGCAAAAACATTTTGTTAGACACAAGAGTGTGCAAGAGAACAGAACATTTGGAAAAGTATATTGTAATTAACTGTGCATTCCATTCCAGTGTGACTTAAATACGTGAATAGCAGACACTTATACTGACTAAGAATTGACACAGACTTTGACTAGCCGACCTGTGAAGTTACACTAAGGTGACAAAAACCATGGGATAGCGATATCCACACATACAAGATGGCGGTAGTGTCGCGTACACAAGTTATAAAAGGATAGCGCATTGTCGGAGCTGTCATTTGTACTCAGGTGATTCATGCCAACAGATTTCCGACGTGATTATTGCCTCACGACGAGAACTAGCAGACTCTAAACGCGGAATGATAGTTGGAGTAAGACACATGGAACATTCCATTTCCGAATTCAGTATTCCAAGATCCACGATGTCAAGAGAGTGCTGGGAATACCACGTCTCAGGCGTTACCTCTCACCACGGACAACACAGTGGTCAATGGCTTTCACTTAACGACCGATAGCAGCGGAGTTTGCGTAGAGCTTAATAAAAGCAAGTCTTTTGGTCCAGACTGTATACCAATTAGGTTCCTTTCGGAGTATGCTGATGCATTAGCTCCGTACTTAACAATCATATACAACCGTTCGCTCGACGAAAGATCCGTACCCAAAGACTGGAAAGTTGCACAAGTCACACAAATATTCAAGATAGGTAGTAGGAGCAATCCACTAAATTACAGGCCCATATCGTTAACGTCGATATGCAGCAGGATTTTAGAACATATATTGTGTTGGAACATGAATTACCTCGAAGAAAACGGTCTATTGACACACAGTCAACATGGGTTTAGAAAACATCGTTCATGTGAAACACAACTAGCTTTTTATTCACATGAAGTGCTGAGTGCTACTGACAAGGGATTTCAGATCGATTCCGTGTTTCTGGATTTCCAGAAGGCTTTTGACACTGTACCATAGAAGCGGCTCGTAGTGAAATTGCCTGCTTATGGAATATCGTCTCAATTATGTGAATGGATTAGTGATTTCCTGCTAGGCAGGTCACACTTCATAGTAGTTGACGGAAAGTCATCCAGTAAAACAGAAGAGATTTCTGGCGTTCCCCAAGGTAGTGTCATAGGCCCTTTGCTGTTCCTTAGTATATTAACGATTTGGGAGACAATCTGAGCAGACGTCTTAGGTTATTTGCGGATGACGCTGTCGTTAATCGACTAATAAAGTCATCAGAAGATCAAAACAAATTGCAAAACGATTTAGAAAAAAATATCTGAATGGTGTGAAAATTAGCAGTTGACCCTAAATAACGAAAAGTGTGAGGTCATCCACAAGAGTGCTAAAAGAAACTCGCCAAACTTCGGTTACACGATAAATCAGTCTTATCTAAAAGCCGTAAATTCAATTAAATACATAGGTATTACAATTACGAACAACTTAAATTGGAAAGAACACATAGAAAATGTTGTGGGGAAGGCTAACCAAAGGCTGCGTTTTATTGGCAGGACAATTAGAAAATGTAACAGACCTACTAAGGAGACTACCTACACTATGCTTATCCGTCCTCTTTTAGAATACTGCTGCGCGGTGTGGGATCCTTACCAGATAGGACTGACGGAGTACATCGAAAAAGTTCAAAGAAAGGCAGCACGTTTTGTATTATCGCGAAATATGGGAGAGGGTGTCACAGAAATGATACAGGATTTGGGCTGGAAATCATTAGAAGTAAGGCGTTCTTCGTTGCGAGGGAATCTTCGCACGAAATTCCAATCACCAACTTTCTCCGCCGAATGAGGAAATATTTTGTTGACACCGACCTACATAGGGAGGAACGATCACCACGATAAAATAAGGGAAATCAGAGCTCCTAAGGAAAGATATAGGTGTTCATTCTTACCGCGCGCTATACGAGATTGGAATAATAGAGAATTGTGAAGGTGGTTTAATGAACCCTCCGCCAGGCACTTAAATGTGATTTGCAGAGTATCGATGTAGATGTAGAGCTGTCAGTGCTAACAGACAAGCAGCGCTGCACGAAACACCCGCAGAAATCAATGTTAGACGTACGACGAAAGTTTCCGTTAGGACAGAGCGGTGAAATCTGGCGTCATGGCAGCAGACGACCCACCTGAGTGCCTTTACAAACAGCACCACATCGCCGGAAGCGCTTCTCCTGGGCTCGTGACCATTTTGGTTGGACCCTAGACGACTGGAAGACCGTGGTGTTGTCAGACGAGTTCCAATTTCAGATGGAGAGAGCTGATGGAACTCTGCGAGTATGGCGCAGACATAACAAAGCCGTGGGCCCAAGTTGTCAAGAAGGCACTGTGCAAGCTGGTGGTGGCTCAAAAATGATGCGGACTATATTTACATGGACTGGGCTCGGTCCTCTGGTCAAACTGCGCCATTCACTGACAGGAAATACACTCCTGGAAATGGAAAAAAGAACAAATGGACACCGGTGTGTCAGACCCACCATACTTGCTCCGGACACTGCGAGAGGGCTGTACAAGCAATGATCACACGCACGGCACAACGGACACACCAGGAACCGCGGTGTTGGCCGTCGAATGGCGCTAGCTGCGCAGCATTTGTGCACCGCCGCCGTCAGTGTCAGCCAGTTTGCCGTGGCATACGGAGCTCCATCGCAGTCTTTAACACTGGTAGCATGCCGCGACAGCGTGGACGTGAACCGTATGTGCAGTTGACGGACTTTGAGCGAGGGCGTATAGTGGGCATGCGGGAGGCCGGGTGGACGTACCGCCGAATTACTCAACACGTGGGGCGTGAGGTCTCCACAGTACATCGATGTTGTCGCCAGTGGTCGGCGGAAGGTGCACGTGCCCGTCGACCTGGGACCGGACCGCAGCGACGCACGGATGCACGCCAAGACCGTAGGATCCTACGCAGTGCCGTAGGGGACCGCACCGCCACTTCCCAGCAAATTAGGGACACTGTTGCTCCTGGGGTATCGGCGAGGACCATTCGCAACCGTCTCCATGAAGCTGGGCTACGGTCCCGCACACCGTTAGGCCGTCTTCCGCTCACGCCCCAACATCGTGCAGCCCGCCTCCAGTGGTGTCGCGACAGGCGTGAATGGAGGGACGAATGGAGACGTGTCGTCTTCAGCGATGAGAGTCGCTTCTGCCTTGATGCCAATGATGGTCGTATGCGTGTTTGGCGCCGTGCAGGTGAGCGCCACAATCAGGACTGCATACGACCGAGGCACACAGGGCCAACACCCGGCATCATGGTGTGGGGAGCGATCTCCTACACTGGCCGTACACCACTGGTGATCGTCGAGGGGACACTGAATAGTGCACGGTACATCCAAACCGTCATCGAACCCATCGTTCTACCATTCCTAGACCGGCAAGGGAACTTGCTGTTCCAACAGGACAATGCACGTCCGCATGTATCCCGTGCCACCCAACGTGCTCTAGAAGGTGTAAGTCAACTACCCTGGCCAGCAAGATCTCCGGATCTGTCCCCCATTGAGCATGTTTGGGACTGGATGAAGCGTCGTCTCACGCGGTCTGCGCGTCCAGCACGAACGCTGGTCCAACTGAGGCGCCAGGTGGAAATGGCATGGCAAGCCGTCCCACAGGACTACATCCAGCATCTCTACGATCGTCTCCATGGGAGAATAGCAGCCTGCATTGCTGCGAAAGGTGGATATACACTGTACTAGTGCCGACATTGTGCGTGCTCTGTTGCCTGTGTCTATGTGCCTGTGGTTCTGTCAGTGTGATCATGTGATGTATCTGACCCCAGGAATGTGTCAATAAAGTTTCCCCTTCCTGGGACAATGAATTCACGGTGTTCTTATTTCAATTTCCAGGAGTGTATGTTCGGCTGCCTGGAGACCATCTGCTGCCGTTCACGGACGTCATGTTCCCAAGCAACGATGGAATTTTGATGGATGACAATGCGCCCTGTCACCGGTACAGAGCTGTTCGCGATCGCTTTGAAGAACATTCTGGACAATTCGAGCTAATGGTTTGGCCACTCAGACAACCAGACATGAATCCCATCTGATATGTATAGTACTTAATCGAGAGTACAATTCGTACACAAAATCTTACATTGGGAATAATTTGGCAATTATGGACAGCTACAGAGGCAGCATGGCTGAATATATTTGTATCGAGTCCACGCCATATCGAGTTGCTGCACTATGCCGGGCAAAAGCAGGTCCAACATTATATTAGGAGGTATCCCGTAAATTTTGTCACCTCAGTCTATATTTTCTATAAAAAAAATTAAAATTTTGTATTTTACATGTAATTGCCTGATTACAAATTTATTTACATATTTCAGGAATTTTGGTTACATATTAAATTAAAAAGAGCTTTGGAGGACTTACGGTCAAATAAGGCAGAAGGGACAGAAGACATTCCATCAGAATTTCTAAAATCATTGGGGGAAGTGGCAACAAAACGACTATTCACGTTGGTGTGTAGAATATATGAGTCGGGCGGCATACCATCTGACTTTCGGAAAAGCATCATCCACACAATTCCGAAGACGGCAAGAGCTGACAAGTGCGACAATTATCGCACAATCAGCTTAACAGCTCATGCATCGAAGCTGCTTACAAGAATAATATACAGAAGAATGGAAAAGAGACGTTACGGCTAATAATGGAAGCAAGGCTAAAGAAAAATCAAGACACTTTCATAGGATTTGTCGACCTGGAAAAAGCGTTCGACAATATAAAATGGTGCAAGCTGTTCGAGATTCTGAAAGACGTAGGGGTAAGCTATAGGGAGAGACGGGTCATACACAATATGTACAACAACCAAGAGGGAGTAATAAGAGTGGACGATCAAGAACGAAGTGCTCGTATTAAGAAGGGTGTAAGACAAGGCTGTAGCCTTTCGCCCCTACTCTTCAATCTGTACATCGAGGAAGCAATGATGGAAATAAAAGAAAGGTTCAGGAGTGCAATTAAAATACAAGGTGAAAGGATATCAATGATACGATTCGCTGATGACATTGCTATCCTGAGTGACAGTGAAGAAGAATTAAATGATCTGCTGAACGGAATGAACAGTCTAATGAGTACACAGTACGGTTTGAGAGTAAATCGGAGAAAGACGAAGGTAATGAGAAGTAGTAGAAATGAGAACAGCGAGAAACATCAGGATTGATAGTCACGAAGTAATTGAAGTTAAGGAATTCTGCTACCTAGGCAGTAAAATAACCAATGACGGACGGAGCAAGGAGGACATCAAAAGCAGACTCGCTATGGCAAAAAAGGCATTTCTGGCCAAGAGAAGTCTACTAATATCAAATACCGGCCTTAATTTGAGGAAGAAATTTCTGAGGATGTACGTCTGGAGTACAGCATTGTATGGTAGTGAAACATGGACTGTGGGAAAACCGGAACAGAAGAGAATCGAAGCATTTGAGATGTGGTGCTATAGACGAATGTTGAAAATTAGGTGGACTGATAAGGTAAGGAATGAGGAGGTTCTACGCAGAATCGGAGAGGAAAGGAATATGTGGAAAACACTGATAAGGAGAAGGGACAGGATGATAGGACATCTGCCAAGACATGAGGGAATGACTTCCATGGTACTAGAGGGAGCTGTAGAGGGCAAAAACTGTAGAGGAAGACAGAGATTGGAATACGTCAAGCAAATAATTGAGGACGTAGGTTGCAAGTGCTACTCTGAGATGAAGAGGTTAGCACAGGAAAGGAATTCGTGGCGGGCCGCATCAAACCAGTCAGTAGACTGATGACCAAAAAAAAAAATTAAATTAAATATTTCTTGAAATGGAAGTCAGCGTATGGCATCATTCGCCGGAAGGCCCCATTCGGGGTGGTTCGGCTGCCAAATGCGAGTGCTATTTCATTCGACGTCACATTAGGCGACTTGCACCTCGGTGATGAGGATGAAATGATGATGATGACAACACAATACCCAGTCCACGAGTGGAGAAGATCTCCAACCTGGCCGGGAATCGAACCTGGGCCCACTTGCATGGGAGGCAAGCACATTATCACCCAGCTAAGCAGGTGGACTAAATATTTCTTAATTTGATATTATACAAGACCTGGGCTCCACAGAAAGCAATCTTTTTTTCGAAAGTAGGCCTCATGCAAGTCAGGTTGATACCACATTTGTCCAATTGGGAAATTGGAAATTTGTGATAACTTCTATGGGACCAAACTGCTGAGGTCATCGGTACCTAGGCTTACACACTACTTAACCTATCTTAAACTGACTTTCGCTAAGGACAACACACACACCCATGCCAAAGGGAGGATTCAAACTTCCGACGGAGGGAGCCGCGCGAACCGTAACAAGGCGCCCGAGACTGCGCAGCTACCCTTCGCGGCTTTGTCCGTTTTCCACTCTTCTATGGCTATGAAAATTCGAACAAACATTTGACCAAATAATGTGGTATGTCAAACAATGCATATTGTTCAACTGAAGTTTGGAATACTATCATAAATATAGTCTATGATATAAAAAATCTCGTTGTCTAGGCACTTCACGCATCATCCAATTAGATGGCTTTGTGGCCGTTTCCCAGTCTTGCAAACACACCACTGCCACAGCTTCACACCGTGCGCAGTCCAGTTTCAAAAGCAGCATCATTCAGTTTTTGTTTAGCACTGCAGTAGCATGACACGTCAAGGCGTATAACACTTTGATAACCTCAAGATAGCGCCTTTACTCTCAACAGGTCATACACGGCAACACGTTGCCGATCGGTTACATGTCACTCAAAGTGGTGTGTCTGCGGAATGGAGAAAGTACAAAGAGACGGGAAATGTGAACGACAGACCTCGCAGTGGTCGTCCTCGTATGACAACACCAATGAAGGATCGTTTCCTCGAACTACCGGCTCAAAGATGGCCAGTATCGACTGCCAGAAATATTGGAAATGACTTCTCGCAGGCAGCCGGGATTCGTATCTCAGACCAAAAAGTGCATAGAAGATTGCATCAGGATGGTCTTCAATCCGTAAGACCAATGATAAGTTTGCACTGAACCAACGGAACCGATGGAACGCATCAACACTGGACCACTGCAGAATGGAGTAATGTCACGTTTGACAAACTGCCTATTGGCTTCTGTCTCGGGTTCTTCAGCCGACGTTCAGCTAATGATTTTTCTGACGTTTCGCCAGCACGAGTGGCTGGCATTGTCAAAGCTTCACCCTCCATTGCCGGCAGTGAAGGGAGACGCTTTGACAATGCCAGCCACTCGTGCTGGCGAAACGTCAGAAAAATCATTAGATGAATGTCGGCCGAAGAACCCGAGACAGAAGCCAATAGGCAGTTTGTCAACAAGTGGCCACGAAAGCCTTAACAAATTTGTAATGTCACGTTTGTGACCAGAGCAGGGTTGGTTTGCGTGCAGACGCTATAGTGTTAGGGTTTGTAGAGGCGCTAGATGACACCAGGAACGGCGATATACTAAGGGAGTCCATTCGTTTGCAGGTGGAAGTGTAATCTTCTGGGTATCAATAATGATGGGACAGTGCATACCTGTAATTTCCACCTATGGCGACTGGACTGGTTCCCAATACCACCAACAGGTCCTGTAAACGATTATAAGGCCCTACAGATGTGATGTCGGTGATAACTTCCGCCTTGTGGATGGCAATGCGAAACCAGACCGTACTCTACCAGCGTCGCAGTACATACACTCCTGCAAATTGAAATAAGAACACCGTGAATTCATTGTCCCAGGAAGGGGAAACTTTATTGACACATTCCTGGGGTCAGATATATCACATGATCACACTGACAGAACCACAGGCACATAGACACAGGCAACAGAGCATGCACAATGTCGGCACTAGTACAGTGTATATCCACCTTTCGCAGCAATGCAGGCTGCTATTCTCCCATGGAGACGATCGTAGAGATGCTGGATGTAGTCCTGTGGGACGGCTTGCCATGCCATTTCCACCTGGCGCCTCAGTTGGACCAGCGTTCGTGCTGGACGTGCAGACCGCGTGAGACGACGCTTCATCCAGTCCCAAACATGCTCAATGAGGGACAGATCCGGAGATCTTGCTGGCCAGGGTAGTTGACTTACACCTTCTAGAGCACGTTGGGTGGCACAGGATACATGCGGACGTGCATTGTCCTGTTGGAACAGCAAGTTCCCTTGCCGGTCTAGGAATGGTAGAACGATGGGTTCGATGACGGTTTGGATGTACCGTGCACTATTCAGTGTCCCCTCGACGATCACCAGTGGTGTACGGCCAGTGTAGGAGATCGCTCCCCACACCATGATGCCGGGTGTTGGCCCTGTGTGCCTCGGTCGTATGCAGTCCTGATTGTGGCGCTCACCTGCACGGCGCCAAACACGCATACGACCATCATTGGCACCAAGGCAGAAGCGACTCTCATCGCTGAAGACGACACGTCTCCATTCGTCCCTCCATTCACGCCTGTCGCGACACCACTGGAGGCGGGCTGCACGATGTTGGGGCGTGAGCGGAAGACGGCCTAACGGTGTGCGGGACCGTAGCCCAGCTTCATGGAGACGGTTGCGAATGGTCCTCGCCGATACCCCAGGAGCAACAGTGTCCCTAATTTGCTGGGAAGTGGCGGTGCGGTCCCCTACGGCACTGCGTAGGATCCTACGGTCTTGGCGTGCATCCGTGCGTCGCTGCGGTCCGGTCCCAGGTCGACGGGCACGTGCACCTTCCGCCGACCACTGGCGACAACATCGATGTACTGAGGAGACCTCACGCCCCACGTGTTGAGCAATTCGGCGGTACGTCCACCCGGCCTCCCGCATGCCCACTATACGCCCTCGCTCAAAGTCCGTCAACTGCACATACGGTTCACGTCCACGCTGTCGCGGCATGCTACCAGTGTTAAAGACTGCGATGGAGCTCCGTATGCCACGGCAAACTGGCTGACACTGACGGCGGCGGTGCACAAATGCTGCGCAGCTAGCGCCATTCGACGGCCAACACCGCGGGTCCTGGTGTGTCCGCTGTGCCGTGCGTGTGATCATTGCTTGTACAGCCCTCTCGCAGTGTCCGGAGCAAGTATGGTGGGTCTGACACACCGGTGTCAATGTGTTCTTTTTTCCATTTCCAGGAGTGTAGAAGTAACATCAACCGAATGCATCAGCCAGCTCGGTCCGCAGACATGATTGCAACTGAGTATGCTTGGGACCTGGTGAAGGTGGTCATTGCACAGCATCTAAATGCACCTGACGATCGTCAGGACCTCACTGAAGCTGCAATTGAGTAGTGGGGCCTCATACACCAAGATAAACTCAATGGTCTCATGCAGAGTACGCCTCGCAAAGTGGAAGAACTCACCCATGTGTGGGGAGGACATACTCACTACTAAATATTGATAACAATCATCATGAGATTTCACTGTTTTCGTTTAAGATGTACACTTAGGAGAGAACCTGCTTTGTTTTGTATTTTTTTTATTATTTTATTATTTTTTTTTTGTGACCAACCAAAATTGGCTTCTTTTCAGAAGGAACTGAAAGTCGCGAGCACTATCTTCTTATCTCGTGTTTTCTACTGAAAATCTCGTGCTTGTTCTCTTGTTAACTCTACTATTACAGAGATCGCATAATCTTTATTTTTTTTATTGGTCCTGTGCGCAACAAGTAACTTACTTGGTCTTTCTGCTGCCACTGCTTGATCCGCTGCGTTCCATTATTTAACAAAAACAGAAAAAAAACCTATTATTCATGCTGAGTGCAATGCATGTTCTGTATGGCGGCTCCTGCTGTTGCTACGGCTGCTGCTGCTTACAAAAACTACATATAATCCAAGAGGAAGGGTTTGGCTAAATCTAAACTCGATAAATGATAACCCAAACACGTAATTCCTTTTTTTTCCAAAACTATATTCTGAAAGCGATTCTTTCTCATTCAATTAACAAAACGCAAGAAGCTCTTCGAACAGTCGCTTCCTATGTAAATCGGCCTCCAGTGGCATTAAAGCAATATTACAAATTAATCAAACCCTCGAGACAGACTGAAATACTTCTCAATTAAATACATAGTGAAACAATTCCCTGACAATTACAAAAGAAATCAATGACAAAAATCAATAATCTATTCGCCTAACAATGGTTTCCCTTAAGAATTCAACTCGTATCATTATCAAAATTACCGTCTGCTGCTACGCACATGTTGTTGTGGTCTTCAGTCCTGAGACTGGTTTGATGCAGCTGTCCATGCTACTCTATCCTGTGCAAGCTTCTTCATCTCCCAGTACCTACTGCAACCTACATCCTTCTCAATCTGCTTAGTGTATTCATGTCTTGGTCTCCCTCTACGATTTTTACCCTCCACGCTGCCCTCCAATGCTAAATTTGTGATCCCTTGATGCCTCAAAAACATGTCCTACCAACCGATCCCTTCTTCCAGTCAAGTTGTGCCACAAACTTCTTTTCTCCCCAATCCTATTCAATACCTCCTCATTAGTTACGTGATCTACCCACCTTATCTTCAGCATTCTTCTGTAGCACCACATTTCGAAAGCTTCTATTCTCTTCTTCTCCAAACTGGTTATCGTCCATGTTTCACTTCCATACATGGCTACACTCCATACAAATACTTTCAGAAACGACTTCCTGACACTTAAATCTATACTCGATGTTAAGAAATTTCTCTTCTTCAGAAACCATTTCCTTGCCATTGCCAGTCTACATTTTATATCCTCTCTACTTCGACCATCATCAGTTATTTTACTCCCTAAATAGCAAAACTCCTTTACTACTTTAAGTGTCTCATTTCCTAATCTAATCCCCTCAGCATCACCCGATTTAATTTGACTACATTCCATTATCCTCGTTTTGCTTTTGTTGATGTTCATCTTATATCATCCTTTCAAGACACTGTCCATTCCGTTCAACTGCTCTTCCAAGTCCTTTGATGTCTCTGACAGAATTACAATGTCATCGGCGAACCTCAAAGTTTTTACTTGTTCTCCATGAATTTTAATACCTACTCCGAATTTTTCTTTTGTTTCCTTTACTGCTTGCTCAATATACAGATTCAATAGCATCGGGAAGAGGCTACAACCCTGTCTCACTCCTTTCCCAACCACTGCTTCCCTTTCATGCCCCTCGGCTCTTATAACTGCCATCTGGTTTCTGTAAAAATTGTAAATAGCCTTTCGCTCCCTGTATTTTACCCCTGCCACCTTCAGAATTTGAAAGAGAGTATTCCAGTTAACGTTGTCAAAAGCTTTCTCTAAGTCTACAAATGCTAGAAACGTAGGTTTGCCTTTTCTTAATCTTTCTTCTAAGATAAGTCGTAAGGTTAGTATTGCCTCACGTGTTCCATCATTTCTATGGAATCCAAACTGATCTTCCCCGAGGTCCGCTTCTACCAGTTTTTCCATTCGTCTGTAAAGCATTAGCGTTAGTATTTTGCAGCTGTGACTTATTAAACTGATAGTTCGGTAATTTTCACATCTGTCAACACCTGCTTTCTTTGGTATTGGAATTATTATATTCTTCTTGAAGTCTGAGGATATTTCGCCTGTCTCATACATCTTGCTCACCAGATGGTAGAGTTTTGTCAGAACTCGCTCTCCCAAGGCCATCAGTAGTTCTAATGGAATGTTGTCTACTCCCGGGGCCTTGTTTCGACTCAGGTCTTTCAGTGCTCTGTCAAACTCTTCACGCAGTATCTTATCTCCCATTTCATCTTCATCTACATCCTCTTCCATTTCCATAATACTGTCCTGAAGTACATCGCCCTTGTATAAACCCTCTATATACTCCTTCCACCTTCCTGCCTTCCCTTCTTTGCTTAGAACGGGGTTGCCATCTGAGCTCTTGATATTCATACAAGTGGTTCTCTTCTCTCCAAAGGTCTCTTTAATTTTCCTGTAGGCAGTATCTATCTTACCCCTAGTGAGACAAGCCTCTACATCCTTACATTTGTCCTCTAGCCATCCCTGCTTAGCCATTTTGCACTTTCTGTCGATCTCATTTTTGAGACGTTTGTATTCCCTTTTGCCTGCTTCATTTACTGCATTTTTATATTTTCTCCTTTCATCAATTAAATTCAATATTTCTTTACACAGACCCTTTTCTCTAAATTAATAAGCGCGCTTCAAATTATGAAAAATATCAACTAAATACCAAATCCTGTATCGCTGCTGGCGGACACGGCAGTACGGCAGCTCAGCGAAGACCCCTCGCCCAACACACGTGCGCACCACAGCAGGCGGGCTCCTACACTGGCTTCCAAACTGCCACTAGTTAATCCGTGCGCTGCGAAGCACAACAATATCTTAGATTCCAGAGCTTGTGTATGCACGCTGTAGCCAACCTTTAAATCCTAAGAGAGTATTGCCAACTTATTTTGTTAATAATGTATTGTACAAACCTCAATAGGTGTGTACTGTAAAAAGTCATTGTAGTAAACCATGATATTCCAAACTTTTGTTGAGATGTATACATATATGATAAATTCTGTCAGTTGAAATGGAGCTTCTGGTTGACGGCATATAAATTAGCGATAGTGCAAATAGATTTATTATCACTGCATTGACGATTAGCAGTTTCTTCCGCTGACCCCTTCAATTCGTTCTCAGTGACCGTCATGAGCGAAGAGCAGCAAGGTGAAGCCGTTCTCACGGACCGGCTAGCGACCAGTGAAACAGGAGTGCCTGGCAGATCCTTTCTGGCGGTCCCTGTAAGGGTGGCAGCGCTGAAGGGCCGAGCGAGTGCGGAGGCTGCAGGGCTAATCCCGCTAATGGACCGAGGGGCGCACCCCTCCCCAGATGGCTGGCAGGTGTCCGCCGGGGGTAGGGGCGGAAGCCTCCCCCACCGTCTCCTGAGCCTGACCTTTGCCAACCCTACACACTCGCCCTCTGACAACGGCAAATAAATGGTGTGTTGCGATGATAAGTTGCCTGCCAGGCAGCTGTGCTGGCGCGAAACCAACAGCAGAGTTCCATAAGGTTCAATCCCAGGTCCACTGTAATTTCTCCCACACACTAACTTTGATTTTAAATTCCTCGAACAAATTCATTTTCCTGATTAGGCTATTTCATTAGGTTGGTGTATTAAGTTCATAGGGATTCTCTTTTGCGTGCTGTTATTCTGGTTGACATGGGTTCATTTATCAACTGACACATTTTGTGTTCACTGTTGTTTTTGAAACATCCCATTAGAAAAAAATTTATAGATGACAGTGCTGGAAAACCTCTATGTTATTTGATTTTCAAACAGCTGAGGAAAACTGAATGTACTCAGACATTTCTCTCTTTACACTAAACTGACACACAATACTTTTAGCGCAGTGCACTCTGACTTTCAATAATCCCTACAAAAGAATGGCCCTGACTAACAATATCCTATACCTTTCATTACCGGAGTAGGTATTAAAATCCATGGAGAAGAAATAAAAACTTTGAGGTTCGCCGATGGCATTGTAATTCTGTCAGAGACAGCAAAGGACTTGGAAGAGCAGTTGAACGGATGGACAGTTTCTTGAAAGGAGGGTATAAGATGAACATCAACAAAAGCAAAACGAGGATAACGGAATGTAGTCGAATTAAGTCAGAAGATGCTGAGGGAATTAGATTAGGAAATGAGACACTTAAAGTAGGACAGGAGTTTTGCTATTTGGGGAGCAAAATAACTGATGATGGTCGAAATACAGAGGATACAAAATGTAGACTGGCAATAGCAAGGAAAGCGTTTCTGAAGAAGAGAAATTTGTCAACATCGAGTATTGATTTAAGTGTCAGGAAGTCGTTTCTGAAAGTATTTGTCTGGAGTGTAGCCATGTATGGAAGTGAAACGTGGACGATAAATAGTTTAGACAAGAAGAGAATAGAAGCTTTCGAAATGTGGTGCTACAGAAGAATGATGGGTAGATCACATAACTAATGAGGAGGTATTGAATAGAATTGGGGAGAAGAGGAGCTTGTAGCACAACTTGACTAGAAGAAGGAATCGGCTGGTAGGACATGTTCTGAGACACCGAGGGATCACCAATTTACTATTGGAGGGCAGTGTGGAGGGTAAAAATCGTAGAGCGAGACCAAGAGATGAATACACTAAGCAGATTCAGAAGGATGTAGGCTGCAGTAGGTACTGGGAGATGAAGAAGCTTGCACAGGATAGAGTAGCATGGAGAACTGCATCAAACCAGTCTCAGGACTGAAGACCACAACAACAACAACAACAACAACAACAACATTCCTTTCATGAATCACTTACCTCACAAAAACCTTCGTTACTCGAAAAACTACTGAAGGCACTAACTACTGATAGGCATAGTTTGCAAATGAAAGATTTTGATAGAGAACAAACAATGTATTTACTTTAATAGTGTTCAAAAGTCATATATATATATATATATATATATATATATATATATATATATATATATATATCAGTTCATGACATCCAGTCTTACAAATTTTCCTTTTCTGACAGACACACGTCCAGATCGTCCGCACTCAAAACTCTGCCATCTCTCTCCCCACATCCACCACTGTTGGCAGCTAACCTCCAACTGCGCAACGCTACGCGCTGCTCACATCCATCTGCCCAACACTACAATAGCAAGTATTTCAACAATGCAAACCAGCCACAGACTGCACACAGCCCAGTCAGTGATTTTCATACATAGCGCTACGTGGCGTTACCAACATAAAAACCCAAACAGCCTACTTACATTATCTGAGTTTACATATTGTCATTTTGTTATTAAGAGACAGTGACTGGAGCTGTGGACGCTGGAAAACGGAGTGCCAAATGGAGAAATCGCATTTCCAACATATTCTACCGTTTGGGTTCAGCAGTGGCACCCAGAAACATTTTTGTCGTGTATGGAGATACTGCCATTGGATAGAGCAAGAAAATGGTTTTCTCGTTTTAAGGAGATCGCTTTCATATTAGTGACTCTCCACATTCTGGAAGATCTTTTGGCTTTGATGAGGATCGTTTAAATGCATTGATCCACAATGATCCACTACAGTGTATTCAAGAAATGCCAGATGTGATGAACTGTGATCATTTCACCATACTGCCTCACCTGCATGCAATTGGGAAGGTTCAAAAATCCGGTGTATGGGTACTGCATGCTCTAAGCAAAAATCACGGAAGTAAGCAGGTGGCAATATGTGGATCTCTGCTCTTGTGGCAAACACGAACCATTCCTATCTTGAATCGTTTTTAGTGAAGAGAAATGATGCCTTTATGCTAACATGAGGTGAAGAAAGGAATGGGTGAGCCCAAACAAAGCAGCAACACGCTGTACGAAGACCTGCGAGCATCCACAAAAGAATGTGATGAATCTGGTGGAAGAGCGACGGTGCGATGCAATACGAATTGCTTCCTTAAAGTGCACCTGTCACAACTGAGACGTCTTGCAGAGACAAACTTTTTTCCTTTCGTTATTCTATGGAGGGGCTCTCAGCGGGAAAGTATTCTACTAGATCACTTATATACTTGTAAACAGCAACGACGCTTTGAAACAGGTGCTGATGTGGAAGTAAGGCTCTGAACCTGACAATATTGAGTGTGGTGTGAAGAGCCACATTTGCTACTGAAACTTAAATTTTTGGATTAAGTTTAACTGAAGAATTTAAAACATTTAAAGAATCTGGTAGAAGACTTGAATGAATATTTTTTCCAAGATTTTAAAATATAAAGCACCTCCTCGATATCGATCTCTTTCCACAATTTTTGGGTCCTAAATCGTGTTTCGCCTGCCTTCCAGATGCGAATTCAGCGAGACTCATTCTCCAGACCAAATTGGGACCCATCCTAGGAAGTTCTGGTCTTACGTCAAATCAGTGAGTGGCTCGAAACAGCATATCCAGACACTCCGGGATGATGATGGCATTGAAACAGAGGATGACACGCGTAAAGCTGAAATACTAAACACCTTTTTCCAAAGCTGTTTCACAGAGGAAGACCGCACTGCAGTTCCTTCTCTAAATCCTCGCACAAACGAAAAAATGGCTGACATCGAAATAAGTGTCCAAGGAATAGAAAAGCAACTGGAATCACTCAACAGAGGAAAGTCCACTGGACCTGACGGGATACCAGTTCGATTCTACACAGAGTACGCGAAAGAACTTGCCCCCCTTCTAACAGCCGTGTACCGCAAGTCTCTAGAGGAACGGAAGGTTCCAAATGACTGGAAAAGAGCACAGGTAGTCCCAGTCTTCAAGAATGGTCGTCGAGTAGATGCGCAAAACTATAGATCTATATCTCTGACGTCGATCTGTTGTAGAATTTTAGAACATGTTTTTTCCTCACGTATCATGTCGTTTTTGGAAACCCAGAATCTACTCTGTAGGAATCAATATGAATTTCGGAAACAGCGATCGTGTGAGACCCAACTCGCTATATTTGTTCATGAGACCCAGAGAATATTAGATACAGGCTTCCAGGTAGATGCTATTTTATTTGACTTCTGGAAGGCGTTCGATACAGTTCCGCACTGTCGCCTGATAAACAAAGTAAGAGCCTACGGAATATCAGAGCAGCTGTGTGGCTGGATTGAAGCGTTTTTAGCAAACAGAACACAGCATGTTGTTATCAATGGGGAGACGTCTACAGACGTTAAAGTAACCTCTGGCGTGCCACAGGGGAGTGTTATGGGACCATTGCTTTTCACAATATATATAAATGACCTAGTAGATAGTGTCGGAAGTTCCATGCGGCTTTTCGCGGATGATGCTGTAGTATACAGAGAAGTTGCAGCATTAGAAAATCGTAGCGAAATGCAGGAAGATCTGCAGCGGATAGGCACTTGGTGCAGGGAGTGGCAACTGACCCTTAACATAGGCAAATGTAATGTATTGCGAATATATAGAAAGAAGGATCCTTTAATGTAGGATTATATGATAGCGGAACAAACACTGGTAGCAGTTACTTCTGTAAAATATCTGGGAGTATGGGTGCGGAACGATTTGAAGTGGAATGATCATATAAAATTAATTGTTAGTAAGGCGGGTGCCAGGTTGAGATTCATTGGGAGAGTGCTTAGAAAATGTAGTCCATCAACAAAGGAAGTGGCTTACTAAACACTCGTTCGACCTATACTTGAGTATTGCTCATCAGTGTGGGATCCGTACCAGATCGGGTTGACGGAGGAGATCCAAAGAAGAGCGGCGCGTTTCGTCACAGGGTTATTCGGTAAGCGTGATAGCGTTACGGAGATGTTTAGCAAACTCGAGTGTCAGACTCTGCAAGAGAGGCGCTCTGCATCGCAGTGTAGCTTGCTGTCCAGGTTTCGAGAGGGTGCGTTTCTGGATGAGGTATCGAATATATTGCTTCCCCCTATTTATACCTCCCTAGCAGATCAAGAATGTAAAATTAGAGAGATTCGAGCGCGCACGGAGCCTTTCAGACAGTCGTTCTTCCCGCGAACCATACGCGACTGGAACAGAAAAGGGCGGTAATGACCGTGGCACGTAAAGTGCCCTCCGCCACACACCGTTGGGTGGCTTGCGGAGTATAAATGTAGATGTAGATGTAGATCTGTGAAAAGAACAGAGGCCCACCGTTCGACCGCCCAGGTGGCATGTTGACGGCCCCACTCCCGGCGTTCCCTTCTGTGATGACACGCCAGAGGTAAGCAGACAGCAGGTTTCCAACAACAAAGGCAACTCTGTACACCGTTTCCCTCGATACAACACGTCTAGTGGATGCTACGAGGTCAGACTCCAGTTGCAGTGCAGTAATAAGGCGGTACTGTCGTGCCCTTAAAGCCAAATAACGGTTCTCTCTTTCTGATAAGCGTGGTAGGCCGCGCTCTGGTGTTCGGCCTAGAGTTTCGATCCCTATAAACTGTCGCCTCATCCGAGAAACAACAGAACTATTCACGTTATGCCATCGAGCCACATCAGCTGCGACTCTCCTGGTTCCATTATTCCTCTGGTCCTCCACCGCAGAGACTCTGGTAAGCGTCTTCCCTGAGCCGTACTGCACCGTCTCTGACTGTGCACACAGCTACTGCCGGCCGAAGTGGCCGTGCGGTTAAAGGCGCTGCAGTCTGGAACCGCAAGACCGCTACGGTCGCAGGTTCGAATCCTGCCTCGGGCATGGATGTTTGTGATGTCCTTAGGTTAGTTAGGTTTAACTAGTTCTAAGTTCTAGGGGAGTCCCATAGTGCTCAGAGCCATTTGAACCATTTGAACACAGCTACTGTGGGACTACCCGGCAAACACTATCCCGCTTGACAGGTGCCCTCACGTCATTGCTGGCGTGGTTGTCCGTTGATCGGAATGCCAACTTCCGCGCAGAACACTTTCGTAACATCTGTTGACAGTTTCTGTGATTATATCGTGAATTACACACGGGACGGGGAAATACGAGGGTCGTCCATGTAATGGTTGTTTATTTACGTGACCATTATGGCACTCCAACCCCAGTTCTCGATACCAGTAATATCGTACTACTTTTCTGCGAAGTAACAGACATATTTTTGTGACAATATTTGTAGTGTTGGCAGAAGAGCGAACACCGTGTTGCTAGAGGAGGCCGAAATACACGCGTTTAAGCTCACGCAGACTGGCGTGAGGTCTGCAACAATTAAAGGAGTTGAGTCTAATAAATAAAGAACGTAGTGGCTTGAATACTTAACTTTAATCCATAATTGGTCTACATCTCTCTTGACTGTACATGCTTCAAGATAAATATCAATTGAATACGGCGCCTTGCTAGGTAGTAGCAAATGACGTAGCTGAAGGCTATGCTAACTATCGTCTCGGCAAATGAGAGCGTATTTCTCAGTGAACCACTGCTATGAACGTCGGCTGTACAACTGGGGCGAGTGCAAGGACGTCTCTCTAGACCTGCTGTGTGGCGGCGCTCGGTCTGCGATCACTGACAGTGGCGACACGCGGGTCCGACGTATACTAATGGACCGCGGACGATTTAAAGGCTACCACGTAGCAAGTGTGGTGTCTGGCGGTGACACCACAATATTCACATTTGGTTTTATTAATGTATAGGTACTCCGATGTACCGATATATTACAGTGATATGGTTCTTGTGTGTATTCATTTCTGTGTTACTGTCATAATCTTTGACTTACTTGTAACCGTTTTGTCACGAACGCGCACAGAGCAGTCTTTGTTTCACTTTGCAGAAGTTAAGTTGTTATTTCGCTTTGTAAAAGAACAGTCAAGTCTTGAGTTTGGTTACAGTGGAAATTAAATATATGAAAATTGATACAAAGCTGTTTTCTTGATGATGTGACAATTAAGAAGAAGTATATGTGAATTTCAAGAAGTTTAATAAAAATATGGGTCGTGAATACCAAGTCGAAAATTATTTCTCCCATACCATTGTTCTGATCTGGGATTATTTGATCATTAAGAAATTCCTGAAAAACGCATTTGTTCGGTCTTCAAATATTGCTAAAATACAGATCTGGACCTTCTAGCAGTGAAAATGGAATCACCCTAGAATCAACAAGATGAGCCATAACAACTTCGACGAAATCTACGTGAAAATCCATTCAAGATAAGTGCCAAAATCAATGACTTTTTTACAGTGACTTCATTATTTCCATTCTGACGATACCATCCACAGTCAATAACTTTGTTGTTGCCCGATAAAGCGAACATATGCTGCGTGAGCAACATTATTAATCTGATTTCTAATCTACTTTGCAGGTGGTGGTATTGTTAGATCCACAAAGTAAGCTCCCTTTGGTTATATAAAACAAACGTGTACAGAAACGGAAAAAATATTTATTGTACTAAAACCAACAACTGTTAAACTACTTTTCTACATAGCTTCCGAAATTTTGTAGGCACTTGTCATAGCGTGGCACAAGTTTTTGTTTGCCTTCTTCATAGAAGGTTGCCGCCTTTGTTTTCAAGCATGTGGTAACATGTTCTTTCAGCTCGTCATCATCGTTGGAATGTGACCACCAAGGACATATTTTAGTTGTAAGAATAGATTTAAGTCGCTAGGAGCGAGGTCCAGGCTGTACGGAGGATGATCAAACGCGTCGCAGTGAAAGTCCCGTAAGGGTTGTTTGATCACATTCGCCGTGTGAGGTTGGCCATTATCGTGGAGAAAAACAACACCTTTTGACAGTAATCCTCGGCGCTTGTTCCGTATTGCGCCGCGCAGTTTCTTAATGGTCTCGCAGTAACCATGTGCATTCCCCAAGGCAGTGTTATAGGCCCTTTGCTATTCCTTATCTATATAAATGATTTGGGAGACAATCTGAGCAGCCGTCTTCGGTTGTTTGCAGATGACGCTGTCGTTTATCAACTAATAAAGTCATCAGAAGGGCAAAACAAATTGCAAAACGATTTAGAAAAGATATCTGAATGGTACGAAAAGTGATAGTTGACCCTGAATAACGAAAAGTGTGAGGTTCTCCACATGAGTCCTAAAAGGAACTCGCCGGCCGCGGTGGTCTCGCGGTTCTAGGCGCGCAGTCCGGAACCGAGCGACTGTTACGGTCGCAGGTTCGAATCCTGCCTCGGGCATCGATGTGTGTGATGTCCTTAGGTTAGTTAGGTTTAAGTAGTTCTAAGTTCTAGGGGACTGATAACCACAGCAGTTGAGTCCCATAGTGCTCAGAGCCATTAGAACCATTTGAACCTAAAAGGAACTCAGTCTAATCCAAAAGCAGTAAATTCAACTAAATACCTATATATTACAATTACGAACAATTGGAAGGAACACATAGAAAATGTTGTGGGGAAGGCTAACCAAAGGCTGCGTTTTATTGGCAGGACACTTAGAAAATGTAACAGACCTACTAAGGAGACTGCCTACACTGGGCTAGTCCGTCCTCTTTTGGAATACTGCTGGGCGGTGTGGGATCCTTATCAGATAGGACCGACAGAGTACATCGAAAAAGTTCAAAGAAAGGCAGCACGTTTTGTATTATCGCGAAATATGGGAGAGAGTGTCACAGAAATGATACTAACATCATTAAAAGAAAGGCGTTTTTCGTTGCGACAGACTCTTCTCACGAAATTACGATCACCAACATTCTCCTCGGAATGCGAAAATAATTTCTTGACACCGACCTACATAGCGAAGAACGATCACCACGATAAAATAAGGGAAATCAGAGCTCGTACGTTAAGATATAGGTGTTCATTCTTTCTGCGCGCTATACGAGATTGGAATAATAGAGAATTGTGAAGGTGGTTCGATGAACCCTCTGCCAAGCACTTAAATGTGATTTGTAGAGTATGCATGTAGCTGTAGATGTAGATCGATTGTTTGGCCTCGTGGTAAGAAATCAATCAGCAAAACGCCTTTTTTGCCCCATGACTTCGAGGCGTCAAGACTTGCTTACGCTTTAACCTTCGTTGGGGATGTGTACCTCCATTCCATTGATTGCTGTTTTGTTTCAGGGGTATCGTACGACACCTAACTTTCATCCCTCATGACTATCCGAGAAAGAAAACCATCGCCGTCTTCATTGAAGTGTATCAAAAACTGAAGTTCACTGGCCATCCGTTGTTTTTTGTGTTGCTCAGTAAGAGTTTTGGGTACCCAACGTGAGCAAAATTTTCGAAATTTCCGTTTTACAGTATCAGTTTCATGAATTAGTGATCGTGAGATTTGCGCAACTTCCATAGCAAGGGCACTAAGTGTAAACTTACAGTTGTGCTTAATCTTCTCTTCAGTTGTGTCAACCAGATCATCAGTAACCACAGACGGGCGTCCACTTCGGTTTTCATCGTGCACTTGATCACGTCCTTCATTGAACAGTCTGACCCACCTTGTAAGCATTGAACCACTCACAGCATTTTGTGCGTGAACCTCGCAGATATGCCGATGAATTTCCTTTGGTATAACTTTCTTTGCATTTAGAAAACTAATCACAGATCTGATTTCACACGCGGCGGCATTTTCTATTACGGCTGACTTTATAAAGAAGCACTACAAAGCACACGTCGGCAGCAGCGATCTGAAAATGGCGTACATGTCTTCTCCTTGAGTCTGAGTAACTGCCGCGCATGCTCGGAACTGCGATCGTAGCGCTGCCCCGGACAGAATTAGAAACAGAACTTACTTTGTGGAAGACCCTCGTATTAGTTTGTTGCTATAATTTTGGACACCAGTGTATGTGTAAAGTTTGCAGCAAGTAGCTAAGTGCCCTCGTTATCAAACGCTGGGTGAACATAGTTTTGGTAATTGGCGTGTCTCAAGACATACACAGACTGCAACATATAAACTTGACTTACTGTTGGAAACCTCTGATGTGGGTTAATGCGTCTTAATGAGTAGATTATGACAGCATTTTAAATTTTTATATTTGGTCCATAGTCGCATGAAATAGTGAAAATGAAATATTTGGTCCTCTCGGAAGCCATTAGTCAGGCAAACTGAAACTGGGGTTAGGTGAGTGGGTGACCGTTTTAGCCGTTTTCTAACATAGCCACTTCATTTCATGATGTAGCTAAATCATGAGGTAAAGCGTCTCTACTTTGTCTCGTTCCTCGCCTTTTCCCGATTGTCTACGGCGTCGGCATTGTTGTGTGGCTTTTGGCAATGTTACGGACAACTGTTGGTCGGATAGCCTTCCTAATGCCACCACTTCTCCCCAGGGCGGAATCTGCTTACCCCATATCTCTGCGTCTAGAGTGAATCTCAACTGCTAATGTGAGAACGTTCTTCTAACCGTTTGCTTGACGTGTATCTAAGGCGGGACGTGGGTACCAAACCGACATTCAATTAGTGATATGTGGAAAACAACCTAAAAACCATTTCCAAGCTGCCCAGTTCTCCAGCCCTCGTTGTCAATCCGCGAGACAGATTTGATATTTGATCTGGGGCAAGCTCCCCTCGCCTCAGAAAAGCGGAGCGTTAGCGCGCACGGATGTCTGGGCGACTCTGCGAAATAAATTGTTATTTCCAAATAAAGCACCTATGCAGAAAAACGAGTTCTGTCAAGAAATTCACAGTGGCTGTAAACTTATATATACAACATAGTTTCTTTTTAAATAATATGGAATGAAGTTTTTGACAGAAATATCGTCAATCAATGATCTTGACTGTAGCGTATACGTTTGAAATATTTTCAATATTACTACGCTATCTACAGTTTACAGCATTTCATTTTTCTAATTTAGTACACCTCCCCCCATGAACCATGGACCTTGCCGTTGGTGGGGAGGCTTGCGTGCCTCAACGATACAGATGGCCGTACCGTAGGTACAAACACAACGGAGGGGTATCTGTTGAGAGGCCAGACAACGTGGTTCATGAAGAGAGGCAGCAGCCTTTTCAGTAGTTGCAGGGGCAACAGTCTGGATGATTGACTGATCTGGCCTTGTAACACTAACCAAAACGGCCTTGCTGTTGTGGTACCGCGAACGGCTGAAAGCAAGGGGAGACTACAGCCGTAATTTTCCCGAGGGCATGCAGCTTTACTGTATGGTTAAATGATGATGGCGTCCTCTTGGGTAAAATATTCAGGAGATAAAATAGTCCCCCATTCGGATCTCCGGGCGGGGACTACTCAGGAGGGCGTCGTTATCAGGAGAAAGAAAACTGGCGTTCTACGGATCGGAGTGTGGAATATCAGATCACTTAATCGGGCAGGTAGGTTAGAAAATTTAAAAAGGGAAATGGATACGTTAAAGTTAGATATAGTGGGAATTAGTGAAGTTCGGTGACAGGAGGAACAAGACTTCTGGTCAGCCGAATACAGGGTTATAAATACAAAGTCAAATAGGGGTAATGCAGGAGTAGGTTTAATAATGAATAAAAAAATAGGAGTGCGGGTTAGCTACTACAAACAGCATAGTGAACCCATTATTGTGGCCAAGATAGACACGAAGCCCATGCCTACTACAGTAGTACAAGTTTATATGCCAACTAGCTCTGCAGATGACGAACAAATTGAAGAAATGTGTGATGGGATAAAAGATATTATTCAGATAGTGAAGGGAGACGAAAATTTAATTGTCATGGGTGACTGGAATTCGACAGTAGGAAAAGGGAGAGAAGGAAACATAGTAGGTGAATATGGATTGGGGGTACGAAATGAAAGAGGAAGCCGTCTGGTAGAATTTTGCACAGAGCATAACTTAATCATAGCTAACACTTGGTTCAAGAATCATAAAAGAAGGTTGTATACCTGGAAGAATCCTGGAGATACTAAAAGGTATCAGATACAGGGTGTTTCAAAAATGACCGGTATATTTGAAACGGCAATAAAAACTAAACGAGCAGCGATACAAATACACCGTTTGTTGCAATATGCTTGGCACAACAGTACATTTTCAGGCGGACAAACTTTCGAAATTACAGTAGTTACAATTTTCAACAACAGATGGCGCTGCGGTCTGGGAAACTCTAACGATATTTTCCACATATCCACCATGCGTAGCAATAATATGGCGTAGTCTCTGAATGAAATTACCCGAAACCTTTGACAACGTGTCTGGCGGAATGGCTTCACATGCAGATGAAATGTACTGCTTCAGCTGTTCAATTGTTTCTGGATTCTGGCGGTACACCTGGTCTTTCACGTGTCCCCACAGAAAGAAGTCACAGGGGTTCATGTCTGGCGAATAGGGAGGCCAATCCACGCCGCCTCCTGTATGTTTCGGATAGCCCAAAGCAATCACACGATCATCGGAATATTCATTCAGGAAATTAAAGACGTCGGCCGTGCGATGTGGCCGGGCACCATCTTGCATAAACCACGAGGTGTTCGCAGTGTCGTCTAAGGCAGTTTGTACCGCCACAAATTCACGAAGAATGTCCACATAGCGTGATGCAGTAATCGTTTCGGATCTGAAAAATGGGCCAATGATTCCTATGGAAGACATGGCGGCCCAGACCAGTACTTTTTGAGGATGCAGGGACGATGGGTCTGCAACATGGGGCTTTTCGGTTCCCCATATGCGCCAGTTCTGTTTATTGACGAAGCCGTCCAGGTAAAAAAAGCTTCGTCAGTAAACCAAAAGCTGCCCACATGCATATCGCCGTCATCAATCCTATGCACTAAATCGTTAGCGAATGTCTCTCGTGCAGCAATGGTAGCGGCGCTCAAGGGGTTGCCGCGTTTGAATTGTGTATGAATAGAGGTGTAAACTCTGGCGCATGAGACGATACGTGAACGTTGGCGTCATTTGGACCGCAGCTGCAACACGGCGAACGGAAACCCGAGGCCGCTGTTGGATCACCTGCTGCACTAGCTGCGTGTTGCCCTCTGTGGTTGCCGTACGCGGTCGCCCTACCTTTCCAGCACGTTCATCCGTCACGTTCCCAGTCCGTTGAAATTTTTCAAACAGATCCTTTATTGTATCGCTTTTCGGTCATTTGGTTACATTAAACCTCCGTTGAAAACTTCGTCTTGTTGCAACAACATTGTGTTCTAGGCGGTGGAATTCCAACACCAGAAAAATCCTCTGTTCTAAGGAATAAACCATGTTGTCTACAGCACACTTGCACGTTGTGAACAGCACACGCTTACAGCAGAAAGACGACGTACAGAATGGCGCACCCACAGACTGCGTTGTCTTCTATATCTTTCACATCACTTGCAGCGCCATCTGTTGTTGAAAATTGTAACTACTGTAATTTCGAAAGTTTGTCCGCCTATTTGTCCCAAGCATATTGCAACAAACGGTGTATTTCTATCGCTGCTCGTTTAGTTTTTACTGCCGTTTCCAATAAACCGGTCATTTTTGAAACACCCTGTAGATTATATAATGGTAAGACAGAGATTTAGGAGCCAGGTTTTAAATTGTAGGACATTTCCAGGGGCAGATGTGGACTTTGACCACAATCTATTGGTTACGAACTGTAGATTAAAACTGAAGAAATTGCAAAAAGGTGGGAATTTAAGGAGATGGGACATGGATAAACTGTCTAAACCAGAGGTTGTACAGAGTTTCAGGGACAGCATAAGGGAACAATTGACAGGAATGGGGGAAAGAAATACAGTAGAAGACGAATGGGTATCTCTGAGGGATGAAGTAGTGAAGGCAGCAGAGGATCAAGTAGGTAAAAAGACGAGGGATAGTAGAAATCCTTGGGTAACAGAAAAAATATTGAATTTAATTGATGAAAGGAGAAAATATAAAAATGCAGTAAATGAAGCAGGCAAAAAGGAATACAAACGTCTCAAAAATGAGATCGACAGGAAGTGCAAAATGGCTAAGCAGGCATGGCTAGAGGACAAATATAAGGATGTAGAGGCTTATCTCACTAGGGGTAAGATAGATATGCCTACAGGAAAATTAAAGAGACGTTTGGAGAGAAGAGAACCACTTGTATGAATATCAAGAGCTCAGATGGCAACCCAGTTCTAAGCAAAGAAGGGAAAGCAGAAAGGTGGAGGGAGTATATAGAGGGTCTACACAAGGGCAATGTACTTGAGGACAATATTATGGAAATGGAAGAGGATGTAGATGAAGATCAAATGGGTGATACGACACTGCGTGAAGAGTTTGACAGAGCAGTGAAAGACCTGAGTCGAAACAAGGCCGCGGGAGTAGACAACATTCCATTAGAGCTACTCACGGCCTTGGGAGAGCCAGTCGTTACAAAACTCTACCATCTGGTGAGCAAGATGTATGAGACAAGCGAAATTCCCTCAGACTTCAAGAAGAATACAGTAATTCCAATCCCAAAGAAAGCAGGTGTTAACAGATGTGAAAATTACCGAACTATCAGTTTAATAAGTCACAGCTGCAAAATACTAACACGAATTATTTACAGACGAATGGAAAAACTGGTAGAAGCCGACCTCGGGGAAGATCAGTTTGGATTCCATAGAAATGTTGGAACACGTGATGCTATACTGACCTTACGACTTATCTTAGAAGAAAGATTAAGGAAAGGCAAACCTACGTTTCTAGCATTCGTAGACTTAGAGAAAGCTTATGACAATGTTGACTGGAATACTCTCTTTCAAATTCTAAAGGTGGCAGGGGTAAAATACAGAGAGCGAAAGGCTATTTACTATTTGTACAGTAACCAGATGGCAGTTATAAGAGTCGAGGGGCATGAAAGGGAAGCAGTGGTTGCGAAGGGAGTGAGACAGTTGTAGCCTCTCCCCGATGTTATTCAATCTGTATATTGAGCAAGCAGTAAAGGAAACAAAAGAAAAATTTGGAGTAGGTATTAAAATTCAGGGAGAAGAAATAAAAACTTTGAGATTCGCCGATGACATTGTAATTCTGTCAGAGACATCAAAGGACTTGGAAGAGCAGTTGAACGGAATGGACAGTGTCTCGAAAGGAGGATATAAGATGAACATCAACAAAAGCAAAACGAGGATAATGGAATGTAGTCGAATTGAGTCGGGTGATGCTGAGGGAATTAGATTAGGAAATGAGACACTGAAAGTAGTAAAGGAGGTTCGCTATTTGGGGAGCAAAATAACTGATGATGGCCGAAGTAGAGAGGATATAAAATGTAGACTGATAATGGCAAGGAAAGCGTTTCTGAAGAAAAACTTGTTAACATCAAGTATAGATTTAAGTGTTAGGAAGCCGTTTCTGAAAGTATTTGTATGGAGTGTAGCCATGTATGGAAGTGAAACATGGACAATAAATAGTTTGGACAAGAAGAGAATAGAAGCTTTCGAAATGTGGTGCTACAGAAGAATGTTAAAGATTAGGTGGGTAGATCACGTAACTAATGAGGAGATATTGAATAGGATTGGGGAGAAGAGAAGTTTGTGGCTCAACTTGACTAGAAGAAGGGATCGGTTGGTAGGACATGTCCTGAGGCATCAATGGATCACAAATTTAGTATTGGAGGGCAGCGTGGAGGGTAAAAATCGTAGAGGGAGACCCAGAGATGAATACACTAAGCAGATTCAGAAGGATGTAGGTTGCAGTAGGTACTGGGAGATGAAGGAGCTTGCACAGGATAGATCAGCATGGAGAGCTGCAGCAAACCAGTCTCAGGACTGAAGACCACAACAACAACAACAACAACAACAACAACAACAATTTAGTACAACACGTTTCGGAACTTCACTTCAATCCTGAAATTTTTCTGCGTTACATTTGCTCAAGTTTACTACCCAGCAGCATATAAACAAAACGTTTCATAAATTATATAAAAAGGGACTTCAAAAGGTAAACTACACTTTATTGTGCCCGTCAAGTAACTCTTATTGAATGCTCCAGCGCCCTTGAGCATGGCACAGACACACCTCACTATTTCGCTATACGTAACTGGTGAGTAATGACAACAGCGACAGAAGTGTGTTACCACGACAGGAGCGGAGGGAAATACATTATATCGTCAAAGCGAGCTATAGAAATTTCCAGCCGGAAATACGCAATGAACACAAAAATAAATAACGGCTTGCTGTTTTCTGATGGCAAGCTGTAAAATTTATGATACATTTAAAAGCTACCAGCATAAATATTTAATAGCGTCGTGTAAGGTACATAAAACAAATGAGTATATTCGCATTATGTCCAGATTTAGTATACAGCCGAAATCTGTAAACATATCGTAAATTGACAACAAGTAACCTAGTGACAACTATGCTTGGTGACACATTTGTCACCCTTGTATTGCGCGCCAACTACATATAAAATACTGACTCTTAACAATCGCTCCTTCACCAAACGTAACTACCATTCAGTCAAAAGTTCATATAACCTACACAAGAGGTACACATGTAACAATAATTTTCCAGAAAAAAAGACCAAAACCCTACTAAAGGTAACAAACGGTGCTGAAACATGTCTGGGAAGAAACGAGACTTAATGGTTCAAATGGCTCTGAGCACTAGGTCACTTAACATCCGAGGCCATCAGTCCCCTAGAACTTAGAACTACTTAAACCTAACTAACCTAAGGACATCACACACATCCATGCCCGAGGCAGGATTCGAACCTGCAACCGTAGCAGCAGTGTGGTTCCGGACTGAAGCGCCTAGCACCGCTCGGCCAAACACGACTAAAAAACTGTGTCTTGCATAAGGTGGAATGACAGTCCAGTTTGTCTTGTTCAAATTGTGGGCAGCATTTCACTAATGTTGGACGCAAAATCGCGTGTGGTATATATAGCCTCAGAATTTCACGGCGAACGTGTGTGCAGCTTAAACGTTTTGCCCACAAGATTGGTACTGTCCCACGTACTTCAACTTTGCAGTACGTTTCCGGTTGCCGTACCGCTTCAATCACACACTGCGACGCACAAGTTATCCGTACCGCAGCAGAAATATATCTGCAGTAAATGCAGAACATGTCCTCCCTTCTGAAAATGCTCCACTCTGGTTGTGTAATGGTCTTGGCGTGGAACAATTGTTTCTGATGTCATTACGTAAGAGACAACACAAAAACGGAAACTGTCAAGAGTGACCTGAGCCACACAATAGGCCTTTAAGCGTGCCAAGTACTACACAATTTTTTTTTTGTCATCAGTCTACTGACTGGTTTGATGCGGCCCGCCACGAATTCCTTCATCTCAGAGTAGCACTTGCAACCTACGTCCTCAATTATTTGCTTGACGTATTCCAATCTCTGTCTTCCCCTACAGTTTTTGCGCTCTACAGCTCCCTCTAGTACCATGGAAGTCATTCCCTCATGTCTTAGCAGATGTCCTATCATCCTGTCCCTTCTCCTTATCAGTGTTTTCCACATATTCCTTTCCTCTCCGATTCTGCGTACAACCTCCTCATTCCTTACCTTATCAGTCCACCTAATTTTCAACATTCGTCTATAGCACCACATCTCAAATGCTTCGATTCTCTTCTGTTCCGGTTTTCCCACAGTCCATGTTTCACTACCATACAATGCTGTACTCCAGACGTACATCCTCAGAAATTTCTTCCTCAAATTAAGGCCGGTATTTGATATTAGTAGACTTCTCTTGGCCAGAAATGCCTTTTTTCCATAGCGAGCCTGCTTTTGATGTCGTCCTTGCTCCGTCCGTCATTGATTATTTTACTGCCTAGGTAGCAGAATTCCTTAACTTCATTGACTTCGTGACCATCAATCCTGATGTTAAGTTTCTCGCTGTTTTCATTTCTACTACTTCTCATTACCTTCGTCTTTCTCCGATTTACTCTCAAACCATACTGTGTACTCATTAGACTGTTCATTCCGTTCAGCAGATCATTTAATTCTTCTTCACTTTCACTCAGGATAGCAATGTCATCAGCGAATCGTATCATTGATATCCTTTCACCTTGTATTTTAATTCCACTCCTGAACCTTTCTTTTATTTCCATCATTGCTTCCTCGATGTACAGATTGAAGAGTAGGGGCGAAAGGCTACAGCCTTGTCTTACACCCTTCTTAATACGAGCACTTCGTTCTTGATCGTCCACTCTTATTATTCCCTCTTGGTTGTTGTACATATTGTATATGACCCGTCTCTCCCTATAGCTTACCGCTACTCTTTTCAGAATCTCGAACAGCTTGCACCATTTTATATTGTCGAACGCTTTTTCCAGGTCGACAAATCCTATGAAAGTGTCCTGATTTTTCTTTAGCCTTGCTTCCATTATTAGCCGTAACGTCAGAATTGCCTCTCTCGTCCCTTTACTTTTCCTAAAGCCAAACTGATCGTCATCTAGCGCATTCTCAATTTTCTTTTCCATTCTTCTGTAGATTATTCTTGTAAGCAGCTTCGATGCATGAGCTGTTAAGCTGATTGTGCGATAATTGTCGCACTTGTCAGCTCTTTCCGTCTTCGGAATTGTGTGGATGATGCTTTTCCGAAAGTCAGATGGTATGTGGCCAGACTCATATATTCTACAAACCAACGTGAATAGTCGTTTTGTTGCCACTTCCCCCAATGATTTTAGAAATTCTGATGGAATGTTATCTATCCCTTCTGCCTTATTTGACCGTAAGTCCTCCAAAGCTCTTTTAAGTTCCGATTCTAATACTGGATCCCCTATCTCTTCTAAATCGGCTCCTGTTTCTTCTTCTATCACATCAGACAAATCTTCACCCTCATAGAGGTTTTCTGTGTATTCTTTCCACCTATCTGCTCTCTCCTCTGCATTTAACAGTGGAACTCCCGTTGCACTCTTAATGTTACCACCGTTGCTTTTAATGTCACCAAAGGTTGTTTTGACTTTCCTGTATGCTGAGTCTGTCCTTCCGACAATCATATCTTTTGCGATGTCTTCACAATATATACAAGACTATAATTTATTACGTCGAGGTAGCCCCTAACTACACATGTTAACAAAAAGTTTGCATCTCCCCGATATGTTGCGCAGGTGTTTTGCTATTCTGGCTGTTCTGTACCGATCGAAAGGTTACGTCTGACGTTCTGTGTCAACATACAATTACCACCATTGCTATGTGCGGGTAGAACGCCACGCTCGAATGGGTTACATCATTTCAGTTGAAAGTGAAGCACCAGCAGCGACGCATTAGAGATCTCTGTGGATCAACAGAACCAACATCCATCATGCCACGAAGGACAGTCGCAAACAGCGATCGGGTCCGCATCATCACGTTACTCGCGGAAGTCTTGTCAGCCAGGGAAGTTAGTCGACATGTGCACTGGAGTCATAATGATATGGTGTGGACACGGATTCGGTTTCAATTGACAGAAGGTGTGGCCGCACAGGTGAGTAGTAGGGTAAACTATATGTGGCCCCACTCTCCATTGTTCACAAATTTATTCAAAATGGCGGATCCAAGATGGCGGTGATAGATACGGCAATGCCGCATTGACGTCATGGCGGGAAGTTCAAACATGGGCGGGAAGATAGGTCAATAGGGCTACCGCCACTAACCTAACCCCCCACCCTCCTCTCCCTCTCCTCTTCCTGGTGGGAAGTCCAAATTCCAGCAGGACAATGCAACACACCGCAGCTACTTCGACTAACCTAAGAAAATGGCGGGAAATAGGTCACTTCGGCTACATCCACTAACCTAAGTCACCCGACTTTCATCTCTTCCTGGGAAATGGCGGGAAAAGGACACAGCCTGTGCTGGATAGGATGGATGTAAGTCTTTATTTAAACAATTTGATGCAGTACCTCCATCCAGCGTGTTCACCATTACATTGCGTTTTTTATGTGCACTGACTGTTTGTGCACTACATTATTTTCGGATGTTTAAGCATTGTGTGCGTGTTTGAATAGCGTTACACATGCATTATTTTTTGACAATTTTTTGCTTTCGTGTCTGTTGCATTATTTTGTGAACAGGTGTGTAGGAGGTGCAATGCATGATTTCGACAGTTGCAAGCGTGTTTGGAAAGTCTTTTACATGCAGTATTTTGACAATTTGTGAGTTGTTTGCGTTTCTGCACATCGGTGTACTACATTATTTCGGTGATTTACGAGTAGCTTACACGTCTGTAGGGTATTTACTGCGACCTCAAGCATCCGTGGGTGAGCGTTTTGTACCAGTGTAATAAATAAACTACGTGAAATGCGTCCCTAAATAAATTGTATGAATTATTTCAACAGTTGATAATTACTGAGCGTGTCTGCACAGCAGTGTACAGAATTATTTCGGTAATTTACACGTAGTTTACAGGTCTGTAAACTGTGTATTGTGACCCAAAGCATGTCAGAGCAATTATTTTGTATCAGTGTAATAAATGAACTATGTGAAATCCGTCACTAAATAAATTGTTTCAAAATAAATAAAGTGCACTCCTTCCTCTCTCCAGCAAACGAGCGCAGGTCGAGTCCTCCTTTCTGCCATTTTCCCCTCCAGACCGCCATCTTGGATTACATCACGGGAGGGATGACGGCGCCCTCTGGTGGCAGTACTGTGTACTAGGTCAGTTGGACTCTGGATCTAATGGTGAACACGCTGGATGGAGGTATTGCCTCAAATTGTTTAAATAAAGACTTACATCCATCCTATCCAGCACAGGCTGAGTCCTTTTCCCGCCAGTTCCTAGGAAGAGGTAATGATCAGGTGACTTAGGTTAGTGGATGTCGCCCAATTGACCCATAAGCCCGCCAAAATATGAACTTCCCACCTTGACGTAATTGCGACAATGCCATATCTATCACCACCATTTTGAATAAATGTGTCAACAATGGAGAGGGGGGCCATACATAGTTTTCCCTATTACTCATGTCCCCAGATTCGACCGGTGCACAGGGTGAGCGATATCTACAACTGTTGAGTCAGAGGAACTGTGGGCCAAGTACTCCAGAACTGAATTCGTTGTAAGAGGCTACTGGACATCATATATCGCATCAAACTGTTGGAGAAGATAGAGATCATCATTCTCGACGACCGTGGCGAACACCACGTCCTACTTCATAAGACCAAGGACTCAATTGTAGATGGGCAAGAAATCATGCAGAATGAATTCCTCCAGGGTTGGCATCGGGTGTTGTTTGCAGACGAAACTGGGATCTGTTTGTAACCTAAATCCTCCAATATCATGTCCCACAGGTGCAGCAAGGTGGTGATGGAGTTATGTTATGGGATGGCATTACAGGGGGCCACCTTACACCTGTCGTGGTTGTTGAGAACAAACCCAGTACTCTACGGCACAGCGACGAGATTCTGCAAACAATAGTATGACCGTATCGCCAATATTTTGTTGACAATTTCAAAATGTTTCAAATGGTTCAAATGGCTCTAAGCATTATGGGACTTAACATCTGAGTTCATCAGTCCCCTAGAACTCAGAACTACTTAAACCTAACTATCCTAAGGACATCACACACATCCATGCCCGAGGCAGGATTCGAACCTGCGACTGTAGCGGTCACGCGGTTCCAGACGGTAGCGCCTAGAACCCCTCGGCCACACCGGCCGGCGACAATTTCATCAAGATGGACGATAACTCGCGTGGTCATGGTGCTGTTCGCGTGAACAAGTTCATTTGGCTTGCTAGGATCACCAGGACGAAATGGCCTGCCTGTTCCAAAGACTGGGCCCAACAAATGTGTTATCGATTGAAACGAGCAATTTTTGGATGTCGAGAAACATCGTGTACTCTGCGCTACTTACTCAGAATCTTCAGTCAAGGGTGGCACAATTTCGACAAGGGTTGCCTTGATAACCTCATCGCCGGCATGCCACAACGGAATCATGCCTGCATCTCAGCAAAGGGACCTTCTGCCACGTACTGACGTTGCTCAGGAATGCTGTGAAAAAACCTCGCGTTGGAAACAGACAATTTTCTCGTTATACAAATTGTCATATACTGACGACTTAATGACTTGTATATTGTTAAGCTTAAGGGTGTTGAGAACCGTAAAGAGCATTCAAAGGCAGGAAATCAGAGACACAGGAAAAAGTGGTGGCGTGTAGGTTACCTGAGCTAAATAGTAACGACACTCCGGGCAGCTGTCCCAGGAGAGAAGTTTCACTTCAAAAAATTAATAACTCCGTTCGCAGTCAAGACGCTGTTGTAACGCATCACAGTAGAAGACGGCCACGAAAAGACACGTCTTAGCAGAGGTATTCTTTAAACATCCTGGCAGATTAAAACTTTGTGGCGGATCGAGACTCGAACTCGGGAACTTTGCCTTTCGCGGGCAAGTGCTCTACCATCTGAGCTACCTAAACACGACTCACGCCCCATCCTAACTTTATAGAAGCTCTCCTGCGAACCTTGCATAACTAGCACTCCTGAAAAAAAGGATATTGTGGAGACATGGCTTAGCCACAGCCTGGCGGGTGTTTCCAGAATGACATTTTCACTCTGCAGCGGTGCGCTGATATGAAACTTCCTGGCAGATTAAAACTGTGTGCCCGACCGAGACTCGAACTCGGGACCTTTGCCTTTCGCGGGCAAGTGCTCTACCATCTGAGCTACCCAAGTACGACTCACAGCCCGCCCTCACAGCTTTACTTCTGGCAGTACCTCGTCCCCTACCTTCCAAACTTTTACAGAAGCTCTCCTGCGAACCCTGCAGAATAGCACTCCTGAAAGAAAGGATACTGCGGAGACATGGCTTAGCCACAGCCTGGGGGATGTTTCCAGAATGATATTTTCACTCTCCAGGAGTGCTAGTTCTGCAAGGTTCGCAGGAGAGCTTCGGTGAAGTTTGGAAGGTAGGAGACGAGATACTGGCAGAAGTGAAACTGTGAGGACGGGGCGTGAGTCGTGCTTGGGTGGCTCAGATGGTAGAGCACTTGCCCGCGAAAGACAATGGTCCAGAGTTCGAGTCTCGGCCGGGCACACAGTTTTAATCTGCCAGGAAATTTCATATCAGCGCATACTCCGCTGCAGAGTGAAAATTTCATTCCAGAGTTATTCTTGCTCCTGACAATTGCAGTGTCAGTGGGTTTACACAGGTTAGAGTGCTACTACAGAAATCCCCACCCACAGAGGGGTGGTGGGCGGAGCCAAGTAACGTTGCTAGCCATAATAGGAGTGGCAGTGACGTTAAGCTTTCAGCTGAACACTGTTGATACCAAACTTGGAGTTTGTTAATGTAAAATCCAGAAGCATCCTTACTCACCGATTAGGAGAAGAGGAACAATCTAAATGTGGTTGGCCAGAGGCGCTCTGGAGGTGCAGAGCGAATCGTCAGATTAGCCAGAGCTTGTTATGTGCCAGTGGATTCGTGGGTCTATTATAGGAATAGAGAAATCGTGCGCCGTCGCAATTCTTTAGAAATCCATATTTTTTTGTGTGTATTCAGACGGAGTTCTCAGTCAGATCACAAGGGCGCCGACTCCGTGTCGCTCGTGGTCAGCTTCGGTAAGCTCCGAAATGTTTTTCTCACTTGGAGTGCTGCTCTCAAGTTTGTACTTAACGTGCTGCTAGTGTTCACTACTTCTGTGAGCACCCACCACAGCGGCTTCAGACACTTCTGTTGTGCAGCCAACTGCCTCCTTTGCTTTGTCTAATGTTTAGAGTTAGCTTTCAGTGTAGATGTTAGTCTGATCGCCAATAAATAGTGTTAATCTGACCCCTGAATTCCAGTGAGCCTCCTGCTGCAAGCACCTTGTCGAGTCCCAAAACACGCCTCTCTTGTAGGTGGCCTGTGACTGTTTGCCGATGATCCAAGTCATCAGCCTGCCTTCGCTGGGAATTTGTCTTCCTGCATTTGCTCCTAGCCGGTCAGATATTGCAGACTGACCTCAGACCTGACTTCCCTCTATCCTGTGTCAGGAAACGACAAAATGTTTGTTTTTTGGTTTGGTGAGCTGTACACATTGCAGGGTGGTCCATTGATCGTGACCGGGCCAAATATCTCACGAGATAAGCATCAAACGAAAGAACTACACAGAACGAAACTCGTCTAGCTTGAAGGGGGAAACCAGATGCCGCTATGCTTGGCCCGCTAGATGGCGCTGTCATAGGTCAAACGGATATCAACTGCGTTTTTTTTTAATAGGAAGCCCCATTTTTTATTACATATTCGTGTAGCACGTAAAGAATTATGAATGTTTTAGTTGGACCATTTCCTTCGCTTTGTGATATATGGCGCTGTAATAGTCACAAACATATGGCTCACAATTTTAGACGAACAGTTGGTAACAGGTAGGTTTTTTAAATTAAAATAGAGAACGTAAGTACGTTTGAACATTTTATTTCGGTTGTTTCAATGTGATACACGTACCTTTGTGAACTTATCATTTCTGAGAACGCATGCTGTTACAGCGAGATTATCTGTAAATACCAAATTAATGCAATAAATGCTCAAAGTGATATCCGTTAACCTCAATGCATATGGCAATACGTGTAACGACATTCCTCTCAACAGCGAGTAGTTCGCCTTTCGTAATGTTCGCACATGCATTGACAATGCGCTGACGCATGTTGTCAGGCGTTGTCGGTGGATCACGATAGCAAATATCCTTCAACTTTACCCACAGAAAGAAATCCGGGGACGTCAGATCCGGTGAAGGTGCGGGCCATTGTATGGTGCTTCGACGACCAATCCACCTGTCATGAAATATGTTATTCAATACCGCTTCAACCGCACGCCAGCTATGTGCCGGACATCCATCATGTTGGAAGTACATCGCCATTCTGTCATGCAGTGAAACATCTTGTAGTAACATCGGTAGAACATTACGTAGGAAATCAGCATACATTGCACCATTTAGATTGCCATCGATAAAATGGGGGCCAATTATCCTCCCTCCCATAATGCCGCACCACACATTAACCCGCCAAGGTCGCTGATGTTTCACTTGTCGCAGCCATAGTGGATTTTCCGTTCCCCAATAGTGCATAGAAATATTGTACGGGTGCAATCGATGTTGATGTAGCATTCTCAACACCGAAGTTTGTGAGATTCCCGATTCTCGCGCAATTTGTCTGCTACTGAAGTGCGCATTAGCCGCGACAGCAGCTAAAACACCTACTTGGGCATTATCATTTGTTGCAGGTCGCGGTTGACTTTTACATGTGGCTGAGCACCACTGTTTTCTTAAATACTGTAACTACCCGGCGAACGGTCCGGACACTTGGATGTCGTCCAGGATACCGAGCAGCATACATAGCACACGCCCGTTGGGCATTTTTATTACAATAGCCATACATCAACACGATATCGACCTTTTAAGCAATTGGTAAAAGGTCCATTTTAACACGGGTAATGTATCGCGAAGCAAATACTGACCGCACTGGCGGAATGTTACGTGACACCACGTACTTAGACGTTTGTGACTATTACAGCGCCATCTGTCACAAAGCAAAAAAAGTAGTCCAACTAAAACATTCAAATTTCTTTACTTACTACACTAGTATGTCATAAAAAATGGGGGTTCCTATTTTAAAAAACGCAGTTGATATCCGTTTGGCCTATGGCAGCGCCATCTAGCGGGCCAACCATAGCGCCATCTGGTTTCCCCCTTCAAGCTAGACGAGTTTCGTTCTTTGCAGTTTTTTCGTTTGATGCTTATGTCGTGAGATATTTGGCCCGGTCACGATCAATGGACCACCCTGTATACACACACAAGTCTCAGAGCCTATTTTTTTTGTTTCCGTTCCATAAAGTTCAAAATAAAGGACTACTGCAATACATTTTTGCTAGGAATACTATAAATATTCACATTACTCGTTTCCTCATACTAACTACCACCTTCAGGTGTGACAATAATCCACAATCCTTCCTACAATCACTGTTGTATTGCATTTTGAGTTCAGAGTGAGTGTAAGTAGTGTTTATACTGATTGTAATAATAGAATGAGGAGGTTCTGGTGTGCGTGAAAGAGGAAGAAATGGATACTAAATAATATAATGAAAAGGAGAGAGAGAGAGAGAGAGAGAGAGAGATTTGGTGTAACGATATTATGAAAGGATATCAGAGGGACGGAGGGATAAATATGAGTACATAAGACAGATCGTTGATGAGCGCCTGTTGACGTCAAGCAGCGGTGTGAACTTAAGTTGCCTACTTTTTGATGACGGTCACTATAATAATGTTAAATTTTTTGACCACAGGGACGAAAAGTTACTGAAATGAAATAATTGTATGACATCACCGACCGGGAAAACTTCTGTTCGCCCGTCTGATGCAAGTCCTTGTGATTGACGTCAGTTCGGCAACTTGTGATGATGCGATCAATTTATTATGACAACACAAACACCCACTCCCTGAGTGAAGAAAATCTGTGACCGGCCGGGAATGGAACACTGGCTCTTGACATCTACAGGCAGTGAAGATGATCACTGGACCATGTGTTGCAGGCAGAGTCTTTAATAACCCACATCAATTTACGTACCGTAACATTCTATCGCTCTTCAGTGCACGCGCGCGGTTTTAAGAGCCTGCCGATTCACGTGGGAACAAAAATTATGTTACTGTCAGCGCGCGGTCTCTTGGGTAATGACTCAATCCGATGGCAAGAAAAATCCTCTCATGTACCCTACAGGCGATGTACGGAGTGTTCAAAAAGTCTCTCCGTAGTGCCGTATGATTGTTAGCCGCGCGTGCCGAATGCTGCAGTGAATACACCGAAATTAAACTCAGTGAAATACAAGTGTTGAAAGCTGGCGGTAAATACACAGTTTCAGTTCGTCAATCATTTAATTCAGTTTTCCGGGAGACAACACTCCCACATCGCGATATTATTGCGACAAATTTCGAAGTACGAGTTCAGTGACAGATGCACCGAGAAGTGGTCGACCTAGCGTTTTGTCTGAGGATAAACTACTCGATATTTCCGATAAAATGCCCGTGAGTCCGAATACGTCAGTAAGAAAACTCGCCCAGGAAATCGATGTTAGTGTCGGAATGGCCCACACAGCTATAAGGAAAAAATTAGAACTTTTCCCATACAAAGTGACAGTCGTGCAAGAAATGGCTCTGAGCGCTATGGGACTTAACTTCCGAGGTCATCAGTCCCCTAGAACTTAGAACTACTTAAACCTAACTAACCTAAGGACGTCACACACATCCATGCCCGAGGCAGGATTCAAATATGTGACCGTAGCGGTCGCGCGGTTCCAGACTGTAGCGTCTAGAACCGCTCGGCCACACAGGCAGGCAGTCGTGCAAGAAATGAAAAATACTGATCACGGCAAGAGACTGCATTAATGTCAATGGTTCAAAAATTTCGTTCCACAAAATGGAAGGGATATTCTTAATGAATCGCTTCTCACTGATGAGGTGTGGTTCCATTTATTCGGGTACACGAACTCGCAAAATTCTCGTATGTGGAGTACTGCAAATCCATTGTGTATTCATGAGGAATCACTTCCTTCTGTGAAAATAGTCTGGATTGCAATTTCTAGACGTCGGTTTGTGGGTCCCATATTTTTCAACGAAACAATAAACGCACAACGATACTGTAGCGATATTCCGTACCCATTCATAGGGGAACTTGTGTTAAGTGAAATACTGAACGGTTATTTTCAACAAAACGGTGTAACCGCGCATACAGCTCGCGTTTCAGTGTCACTGCTTGCTGATGTTTTCGGTAATCGCGTAATTTCACAGGGACTTTGGCGTCCACGATCGTCTGACCCAACCGTTTTCTTCTGGGGTGCAGCGAAAGCAACTGTCTATAAAAACCGTCCAAATTCCAACCGTCTATAAAAACCGTCCAAAATCCATCGATGAATTGAAAACTGCAATATCCACTTTCACTGCTTCTGTTACAAAAGAAATGTTAGAGCTTGTGTTAGGAAACATGATTAGACGAATTGATACGTGTATTCAACAACAGAGGGGACACTTTCAACATTTAATGTGAAAATTTGTAAGTAAAAATGAATATTCAACAAATTAATAACTTGTATTTCGCTGAGATTCATTTCGGTATATTCACTGCGGCATACGGCACGCGCGGCTAACAATCATATGGCATTGCGGTGATACTTTCTGAGGCGGAGGGAATAGCTGGCGATCGACATGAATGCAGATCCGCATCAATGCAAACTGAGGGAAGACCAACAGAATCCAGAGATTTCCTACTTTTGTTCCCTGTTGCAAAACTGCAGCCTGACTTCAAACAACTAGAGTCCATTAGCGCACCTGAAGGCTGAAGACATATGGAGGCAGCTGCCACCACGGCTTACAAACTCGTCACGTTTTCGCCTCTGCTACTGACACGCAATACATAATTAAATGCCTGCTGAGTGGTCTACATAATTAAATGCAGCATCCCACGGGTACGGTGGGGCCTTTATGTTCAGAACTGAGCTGCAGTGATCCACAGCACAACTCCCAGAACCTCCTGGAACAATCTTCGGCGTAGCCCCTTAATTGAAGTTGTGTCGCTTGCAGCACTGCGTAACAGCCGCGACTATAGCGGCAAACAGCACTAAGCAGACTCATTGTGTAACGAGTTGTGTGTGTCTGTGCAGACGCAAATTGAGGATAATTTGCTTTGTAGCCCTTCCGCTGTCTCTGCATCTCTCAAAATCCGAGTACAAGTAAAAAAATTGTGAGTTTACGTTCCTTGTGCAGGATAAACTTCTTTTACCATAGGGTTCCATTTTAGGTCCAGTTTTTTTATTATAGGAGTGATCAAAAAGTTTCTGTTCGAAGGCTGTACAGTCCATAACTGGTATACCAGCATACACTATCACCGGGAGGAATAAGGCAATCGTTCCACCCAGCCACCACATTGAAAATATCCATTTGGTAAAACACCATGTCCCGTTGCGTGAAGAATTCTGTCACGGCCTGCTGTACGTCCTCGTCCAAGAGCAGTAAACCCTTCAGGGACTTTTTTAAGGGACCAAAGGCGTGATAATCGCATTGGGAGAGATCGATGATGTAGGGCGGATTCTTGAGTGTCTCCCAAAACAGTTGGCGTTACTTCTGCTTACTACTTTTACGATGTTTGGATGTGCGATGTCATGAAACAGTTTTCCCAGGTGTGGTTTCTGACCAACATACTGCCCATAAACATTTTTCATTCTCCGATGGATGTTTACTGGTGTTGGTCCTTCAGCAGCCAAGAAACGAACAGCAGCACGTTGGTCCTGTTTAGACGCACTTGGTAATAACGTCGCCTTAGTTCACGTTTCCTCGTTTACTGTGCGCACATCGAGAAGACACGAAAGCCAGACTAATCGCTTGCCTACACGTCGGTGCTTATACACCCGCACTGTAGTTGTGCTGCGGTGCATATGTACTTTAGCAATGTCATCAAACGGAAATTCTTAGATTGCCTCTTGTATTAAGCTAGCTTAGCTTAGTGCCCACTGCTTCACTCATCTAGACTGAATGGTTTGCAGAGACATTTTTGTCAGGGGGGTGAAACTCATATAGGGATTTCCGGTAACACGACGTTGGTTTGGTCCCAGGTCACTTGGAGCGCTGCAAGTTTAGCAATTTATAGTCTCGTGTTCCTATTGGATGACGTAGTTTTCCATAATTGTTTTGGTATCGTAGCAACGTGATCGTGATTTTTCGTTTAAATTGCAGTGTAAGTATGTTGCTATTATTCTGCTTAATTTTTGGATGCATTCGTAATATTTGATGGTGTGATGATTCAGTATTTACTTTTTTACTTTTGTTTCATATAGAACACGAGGTTGTATCATCACATTACGTTCTATGGACTCTTGTATATTTGTTCCTGCAAAGAAATACAATTTCCATTTCTCAGTTTACTTAAAGGGTAAGTATATTTCTTATTTCTGTTCATATTCCCTTGTATTTTATAGAGAATCCCATGCTAGCAGATTTTGACATAGATGGTATTCAACTTTCCGAATCCTGATATGGAATATAATTCTGGTTTTGATTCATCTTCCTTTTTGCCACGAAGTACTCTTAGTGACATAATAAGTACCATTTATTGTGCCGTTTACTACACACCAAATATTGCACGTGTTACAATTGATTCATAATGCCTCGAGTGTGTTCTATTTCCCGTTTTCGACAGTAAATATTCTGTACAGTACATAACACTCTATCCAGGTAAAAAGTGTTTGTTGCTGTTGTATCGACAAAGGTTGTGTTCTCACATAATAAGACACTTGTTTGGAAGTCACACAAAGCAGGTCCTTCAAGCAGTTGGACATTTACACGTATTATTGCGGCAATATCCAATGCAGTAGAAATCTTCTCCCACTTTAATGCTCAACACAATGTAATACAGATTTGCAGCTGTAACTGTTACTGATAATGTACAGTTGAATTTGGTATCTACCATGGTATCTAGATGCTGAAATATACTGAAATGGTACAATAAGCAGTGTTTCTACTGTCTGATAGCACTGTTTAACGAAGTAGTGTTGAACATAGAATATAGTGCAACTACACTCACACAGTTATATATAGAGTGATGTGCATATCTGTAGTAGAAATGAGAATTTGTTTCGTTTTTTCACTATTTTGTAGCAATACCACATCAGATTACAAGCCATGATAACAGTTATCAATACTTCACTACAGGATAGCTGCATTTAGACATAAGCTAATATGATTTTTGATAGGGAAATTAATTTCACATTGAGTTTTCTTTAACATTAATCAATGTAAACCATACCTGATCTTTTTTCTCGTTCCTAATTTTTGGTTTGAATAACATTTCAGACACATGAGGATGGATCATACAAGAAGAGAAGAATCCAGTTTGAGATTGAAACTGAAATACTCGTGCAAGTTTCCTGGATGCAGGAGTAGTTATTATGTAAAAACAAATTCCAAACACAAGAATAAACATTTCTATAAATTTCCAGCTGCATCAAAAAGTGAGGCTTTAAAGAAGTGGAAATTGATCTGTAATATAGATGAAGGTGTCAACTGTAATTATTATGTGTGTGAGGATCATTTTTATGAAGCAGATTTTGTGAACTTTACTAGACACAGGCTAAATCCTGGTGTTATACCAAAGCACATGGAATTGGTGTTGTATCACCCTCCCCCAACCCATCTGTGTTACACTGGTGGTGGTGGTGGTGGTGGTGGTGGTGGTGGTGGTGGTGGTTTCACCACATCGGGTGCAAATATAAGTGTGCACAAGACAGGTCACAATGCAAAATCTACAGTAATACAACGAAGCTGTCCCCCTTTACAGAGCACAGATGATGGTGAGTACAGCTTTTTATCCTCACCTGTTTATGATTTTGGAAGTAGTCCAGGTGTAATGGGATCTGGCGTTTCTAAACGTGATTTAACTCCAAGAAAACACAAAATGTATAAACTGCATAGAATTACAGTTTCCAGAGTGTGTGAATTGTAAAAACAGCTACAAAATGAGAGGAATAAATTGAAAATTCTAAAAGAGTTGTATGATGACAGGAAATTTCAGTTAATTGAAGAAGAGTTGAATGATGTGACTAAAACTTTTAGTAATAGTCAATTAAGAAATGCCAATATGCAGTCCACAGCAGTATGGTGGTCTATACAAGATAAGGCATTTGCTTTATCTATTTATAAACGTAGTCCCCGGTTGTACAGATATTTGGCCACATACTTCTCCCTTCCATCTGTCAGGCTGCTCAAGGGAGTGCTTTCCCACATACCATTCGATACAGGACTTAATCCAGCTTTATTAAACTTTTTAGCAAGGGAAGTAAGTAATATGCATGAAAATGACAAGTATTGTGCTCTACTTTGTGATGAAATGTCTCTGGATGATGGTATGTACTATGATGCACACAAACAGCTAATCTATGGGTATCAGGACTTGGGTCATTCAGAACGTTCACCAGTAGCTGCTAGTCAAGCATTGGTTTTTATGCTGAAAGGCATTCACAGAACTTGGAAACAAGTTCTAGCATATTACTTTACCGCAACCACTTTCCACTACACCCATTTGAAATCACTCATTGTTCACATCATAACTGAACTACAGAATATTGGGTTCAAAGTGGTTTGTACTGTATGTGACCAGAATGCAACAAACCAAAAGGCCCTTAAGCAACTGTGTGAAGCAAATTTGTTGAAGCCCAGTATATTTCATTTTGTCGTCAATAATCAACCAATTGTTACCATTTATGATGTACCACATCTGCTCAAAAACACTAGAAATGGTTTGATAGATAATAAAATTCAATTTGAACCTCACAAAACAGCAAAGTTTGAGTACATCAGTACAGTGTTCTTTTTGGATTAAAAAAAAACGGTTCAAAACTCTACCCAAATTAAAAGCACAACACTTTAACTTTTCTGATTCCCATGTCAAAATTAAGGTAAAAGTTGCTGCTACACGAATGAGCCATACTGTTGCAGCTGCAATTGAAACATATGTTTCTACTCACACATTACCATCTGAAGCTATACACACAGTTGAGTTTGTGGGAAAGGTAGATAATCTCTTTGATTCACTCAACAGTAAAGAGCAATATCCCAGGGATGGAAAACAATTTAGGTGTGCTTTATCAGAAAATTCGCCACGTTTAGAAATGTGGTATAGCATATTGAGGGAAATAGGCAGCTGGCAAATAATAGATTAAAAAACAGGAAGAAACGAGACTAATATGTTTAGCTTCATAAAAGGTTAGCAGATTACATTACAGTCTATTATTTTCTTGTGGAAGACCTTGAAAGTGGTTGGCTTTAAGTACTTAAATTTAAAGGCGTTTAATCAAGATGCTTCAGAAAATTTCTTTTGTTGTATAAGACAACATGGTATTGCTAATACAAACCCAACTTGTTTTCAGTTTGTACAAGCTCTGAAGACTTGTGTTGTCAATCATATGACTTTGCCTTTCAAAGCCATGACTAAGTAACTGTGAAAATGATGATTACACTCCCTTGAGCAGTTTGTGTCACTTTTTGGCAGCTAGTGGTAGGAGTGAACATTTAAATGAATGTGAGTTGAATGACACTGATACACTTGAGCAAATTTATTCTTACTCAGATGGCAGGCTATGTACTAAAAGCCATAGATGTACCAGATGATTGTGAAACATGTAATAACAGTCTCTACTCCTCTGTTGTGACTGAAAATCATTTGTTTACCTCATTTAAAGAGAATAGTGAGGAGTATTCTCATTTGAAATATTCAAGTGAAAGAGTCATGATTTTCCTAAGGGCACTCCATGATCAGCTATATGAGTATCTAAATAGTCATTATCACACAACAAGACTACATGATAATTTTTAAAAAAACATTTGTTCTGCCTCTTACAACAATTTGTAATAAACATGACATTGAAGAGAGACTTCTGAAGACAAGTATTCCATTTATAATATACAAGTATGTGAAAGAAAAGAAATTTACAAACAAGAGGCAATTGTGTATGCAACAACTTAAAAAGAAGTTCAAATCATGTTAAAAGACTATGTATTTCAGTGTTTATTATGTGTACAATGAGAGTAATCTCCCTATACATATACAAATGTTGTGTTAAAAGCAGAGAATTACATGTTCTTGTATCAAAATCATGCCTTTGATTTGTTATGACAAAATCTGGTAATTCAGCAGGAACATAACACTTTCTAGATGTGATGATTGGACTCCAAAAGTACAATGAATAAAGTGCTGTCAAGGGGAATTTGTGTTAATTTTCAGTAGTGTGCCAAACAAAGTTTTCAAAGAGGAAGTAAATAAATAAAAATGTTAAAAACAAATGTTGTACCAGCGTCTTCTTTCATTATTTAAACATGATGGGTGTTGCCAAGATCACAGCCAAGTTGGGGAAAAAAGAAAAAAAATGTTGTGTGTTGCAGTTCATTTTCTTTGTACGTCTCATTGGCAAAAACATTTTGGCTACATTCATGGAGTGTCTACCTGCTCTGCTCCCAATTTGTTTTTCAGTTGATGTAAAGTAGTATTTTGTGTGTTTCATAAATTTATTTGAACTGTGCAGAAGTTCAATTTCGGATGACTGAATATCCATAAATAACAATCAACAGAAAAAATAATAAATCGGATTCTGTAGACTTTACAGTAGATCCTTGGTTTGTAGCACAGATTTTTTTTGTAAATGACCTCTTGGTTATCCTTTAGCTGTGTAGTTATTTGTTTGTGTAACCTACTATTCCACTTTTGATCATGCGAGTGGACATAATGTGCTTTAGGGTATGTGGAAACGTAAAAATCATTTATATATGCATGCAATGTCAGATGATTTTTTAGTCTGACATGTGCTAAAGCTCGTTTATTTCCACATGATAATGGCCACACGGCCAAAATCGCAATATTGAGTTTTACAAAAAAATTTCACAGTCAAAAGGTGACGTCGTAATTTACGAAAATTTTCACAATGTAAACTGCAGCTACGAGTAGTTAATGTTTGTTTTTGATTGAGATTTCTTTTATATATTACTTTGCAAGATCTCAAAAACCTTTATTGCTGCACTATGCGGCCCACATTCAAAGATTAAATGAAAAGTATTGTCATCTAATTCGCGTATTTAGAAATAAACATAAGAGATTTTCGCGCCATATTTTTTCGTATTGAAGTTCACAGCCAGGCCACAAGTAGCGCTGGTGTCGTTCTGTGTTTCCGTATAATAACGTGGTCTTTGCACTTCTACTATATTGGTGTTCTGTGATTTTTGTTTTCTTTAATCGAGTTTGTATGTTTTTTTTTGTTTTTTTTTTTTTTTACAAACTGAACACCTTTTAAACTTTTCACGCTAATGAAGACGCATGGCTTTCCCGAATGCACTTATGACTAAAAAGCGATTTTGGTAGCTGGAGATCGAGGTTTCTGTTAATCATGCCTTTTGGCTTTTGTGGTAATATTTCCACAGAAGCTTCCATCACCTAACACGTATTTCTTTATGTCCAATCGAGAAGTGCAATACTAATTTTCATAGATTTAGCTTTTAAAATTTTTTAATATAACGAACTATTTCCATAAAAAAATTCATCTCCTATTTCTCCCCTTATTGGTTTAATTTGCAAAAATGCTGAAACACGTATTTCTTATATGTGACTCAGAAGCCTAATACCTATTTTAGTAGTCCGAGCTTCAAAATTGCCTGAATAGCGACGTACGAGGGCTATTCCGAAAGTAAGGTCCGATCGGTCACGAAATGGAAACGACTATGAAAATCCGATAAAGCTTTGCACAGATGTGTTGGGTAGTGTCTCTAGTATAACCCCAGTTAGCATCACGTCGCTCTTCTCATTTCTGAGCTCGCAGTGAGTGCGTAAAGATGTCTAGAAAATAGTGTCTGCCGCCAAGTACGGGGGCCTGGTGAGAAATTTCCCCTGAAGCTATGCAGCTAACATTACATAACTGTCGTGCTGTTTCGTCTTCAAGACAATTCTCAGCCGCATTCTGCAGGGGCAATGAAGATGCTCCTGCATCGTTTTCAAATGGAAATGTGAGATTACCCACAATACAGCCCGTAATTGTCTCCCTCTGAGTTTCAGCTCAGGTCACATGAACCGCTGGTTATGAAGACAACATTTCGGCACAAGACAACGAGCCGTAGGCCAGCGTAGAGAATTGGCGGAGAGCACTGGCGGCTGCCTTCTATAGCGAGGGTATGGAAAAGTTGGTACAACGCTACGATACACGTCTAAGTCGGGTCGGCGACTATGGAGATAAGTAGCTGCAAGGTGTATCTAACTGTTGCAAATAAAACATTTTTGATATTTACCGTGGTTTCCATTTCGCGACCTATCGGACCTTACTTTCGGAATAGCCCTTGTATTTTCAAAAACCCTTTCATCCCCTATTTCAGCCCCCTTAAGAATGGAATTCTTAATCGATGTGTACAATATAAAGTCAACATTCTTCCAAGTTTCTATTCTTAGCGGTTTGGGCTGGGCAATGATGAGACAGTCAGGAGATATATATATACGTGAGTCATACATGAGGATAAATATGTCGAGGACCGCATGCTGCTATGCGTAACTCGTGACGCACCGTTGTTAATTTCGTCCTCCTCGGTGTACTGTGTACGTAAAACAAAAACACTTGTTAACCATTGAACGAGATAACGACGAGCCTCACGATCACGGCATGTCATTCGCCCATAGATACAACACATGACACACCAGTGAGCTGAAGTGTATCTGCCAGCGTTTGAAAGATACGAGAAAGAACCAACCCCATCGTAATGTATGTGAAATTGTATCAAAGCTTGTGAATCACACGTTGCCGGCGGTAACGTACAGTCCCATGTTAGGGAACGTGTGTCCTGTAAGCAGAAAGAGTGGTCAACGGCGGAAGTAAAACCGCGGCGTGCATGGCGTGTTTACAACACCACTGCGCTGCTCACTCTGCCCGATACTCGCCGTGTCGACAGCTGCTAACGGCCGCGTCGCAGTGTTACTACAGTACCACGGCAAGTTTCACAACCGCCGGCCGAAGTGGCCGTGCGGTTAAAGGCGCTGCAGTCTGGAACCGCAAGACCGGTACGGTCGCAGGTTCGAATCCTGCCTCGGGCATGGATGTTTGTGATGTCCTTAGGTTAGTTAGGTTTAACTAGTTCTACGTTCTAGGGGACTAATGACCTCAGAAGTTGAGTCCCATAGTGCTCAGAGCCATTTGAACCATTTTTTGAAGTTTCACAAACGAGGAATACGCCGACATCCACCTCACCTACGGGCTTGCAGATGGAAGAGCTGATGTTGCAAGGCAAGTGTATCACGACAGGTTTCCTAGCCGGCGCCTTCCGTCCGCAAAAACGTTTGTGGACAGGCGCTTGAGGGAGTATGGTGCATGCGTAGCACCTCCAGGATTTAGTGGTCGTGGCCGACGGTCGACGTACGGTGCGGATGACGAAGAAAAAGTATTACAAACTGTTGTAGAGGACTGAGCAATAAGCACCAGGCCTCTCGCCACTGCGGTCGGAATGTCACAATCTACTGTTATGCGAGTACTCCATAGAAACCATTTGTTGTGTACATCGTTCCGTGTAGTCAGCGCGTACACAACTTTCCCACTAGAGCGCGCCTTGCTAAGCACAACAGTGCAGGCACAGCGCTCGTCCGTCTCTGCACTACGAGATGGCGCTGCCTTAGAGACGGACCAAATTCTGCTTCCGCCGATGAGATTGCTGTTAATGTAGAACCTTTTGTCCTCGCGGATCACACTCGCACAGTGATACATGAACGCGCGAGGTATTATAACGAGTGTACAGACCTCCGATTAGTCAGTCGGCATTTGTCTGTACCAGTCTATAGTCAAGTTTCAGTCTGCGCCTAATAAGATTACCATATTCCTGTACATAGCCATAAAGATAAATGTATAGACACTTTTGTCAAGTATCAGAGATATATGTGAGAATAAGATTAACGTACCAATACCGAAGGAACTTCAGATTGTCAATTGTAAATAGCATCCAGAACAAAGTTAAGTAATTTTTATGCTTGTTATTATTTTAATTAATGGGTGTGAAAATTGATCAAGTTCTGTTTAAAGTTAGTCACAGTCAATCTGCTACTCTAAGCGTGCAAGTGGCATTTCTATCGTCTGACCTAACGGCAGAAGATAAACACGCCACGATAAGACCTCGAGACATATTGCTGACACTCGCCTACTTCGTTAGAGGGACAAGTCAAATAATCTGATGGTGTGTGTACTGAAGGTCTTACACTACGCACACCACACCATTACCAGCCCATTCGCATACAGAAGGTACAGGCATTATTGCCAGAAGACTACTAGAGGAGGCTCGACTTCTGCAACTTTATCCTACGGCAACAGATCCACCACCATTATTTTTCACGAACAATACTGTTCACCGACGAAGCCTATTTTACGAAGGAGGGTATAATGAATTCGCATAATTGGCACGGATGGGTGGAAGAAAACCTCCACAGCACAGTGATACGAGGGTACCAACAACGATGCGGTGTCAATATCTGGCGTGGTATTATTGATCACCATCTCATAGGGCCACATGTGGTACCACAAAGGCTTACATTAGAGCGGTATCTGCGTTTCCTGGATGCTACATTACCGGAATTGTTGGGAGACGTTAGTTTGGCCTCTCGTACGAACCTGTGGTACATGCATGATGGTGCCCCCGCTCACTTCAGCGGCACAGTGCGACGCCACCTGGACAATGCCTTCCCTTCGAAATGAATTGGACGTGGAGGCCCTGTAGCATGGCCAGCAAAATCGCCAGATCTGAATCCACTGGAGAGGTTGTTGATGTCAACACCCTTCAACGCAGAATACAACGTGCCTGTGATATTACGCAAAGAGATACAGACATGTTGGATCGCGTTCAGCAATCCTCCCTGCGAAGAGTTCAACTTGGCCACACACATCGTGGCCGTCATTTCGAACAGTGCTTATAAACCGCCACTGCAGCTTCTGGTCATGTATTTCATTGTTAGTTTCGTTTTGTACAGCTGTATTGTATTCGTTTCTATTAACTGTCACATACCTCTGTAGTTGTATTTTGTATTCTGCATTTATGTACTCGTTTCTTAAAACTAAGTCTGGGACACAAAAACCAAATTACAAAACATGCATGTACAGTAGTGCAGCCCCTCCTAACGTTCCTTTCCCTGTGCCAACTAGCCACGATACATAATACCGGTCAGCGTAAAGCCGTCGACACATGGACCGTGCATGCGAACGTTGAGCGTGCCGAGTTTCTGACGTCGTAGTGTGGAATAGCACGTTCGGGAGTCTTTCGCAACGTGCAGAGCAATATCTAGCATGTCAGATATTCTGAGCGTGCGTCTGAGCGTTCACCAATGAGATGGCACAACGCCACCTACGTCACACGCACGCCGTCTCCGTTCAGTACAGAGTTGTGAGGCGCCATATTGGCGTTCATTTCAAGCCTGTTTGTATATATGCCGTTTCAGAGCACCAGCAAATTGAGAATCACTGGAAAACCCGTTGTTAGTTGTGTGATTCGTTCCAATAAAATAATGAGAAACATCATATTCGTGGTAAAAGAATTATTGTAACTTGCGTATTATGAGAGTAAAGATGCACCCAAAACGCATTGTTCTTGGTACAATTTGTTATAATTAAATTTCAGTTAGTAACATAATTACCTACGATTAACGTTTCTAGCAAGAGGTAACACAAATGATTATGTAAAACTAGTATTTTGATGGTTTAGCGTAATGAGTAGCCTCTCTGACCGGTAATGAGTTTTTGTTGAGGCGGTGGTTCGCGTCTTAACACTGCAAACTTTTTTTCCTAACATTCGCGTTTTTATTAGGTTCTGATACTTTATTATTAGTTTAATACAAGTATATGCTATAATATTTGATGTTACGTAAATGTAAGTTCACCTTTTCTTTTGAGGGGTGACTTTGATCGATTGGCTTAATCTACATGACAGCTTGCGCTACTTGTATAAAGATATTTTGCTCCTTTTTCTTTTACACTTCGTAATTCACATGTTGCAAAGATTGAGGTTTTACTAAATTGTGGGAATGATGAAATAATGTTTATCTTATGCGGAGAAGTATTCCATATTCGTACCGCACTGTTTGTAATGGAGCTTTTATAAGCCTGTGTCCTTATTGATTGGACATGGTACTTTCTTTTTCGTGGACGATGGAGGAAATGTGCGTTTTAATAGACCTAACGTGGGAATTTCACGCGCGTCCGTTGAGTAAACAGTGTGATTTACGAACTGGAAACATCCCTCAACTGCCGGTGGAGTGCGCTGCGATCGCGTATGTGGTATGGGGGCCCTAGTACCGCACGCACAAGTCGCATCGTTCCTGAGCGTTCAGCAGCACGTTGAACTTGGCACGCTCAACGTTAGCGTTCGACAGCACGGTCCGTGTGCCGACGGCTTAACCGGTACGAGATAGATGTGGGCACTGCCATTGCTCGCAGAGTGACGCAGACAGTCGCTTGACGCCGCATGCCTCGCCTTCTCGTGAGCGGCTAGACTACCTGCAACACTCACCTGTTGTGCCGTGTTGCCGATCTGACCCCTAGGCCAATACCCAAAAGTCCACTTCATATTTCCAGATTTTTACCAATCAATTGAACTGTCATTTATTGACGTAGGAACATGCGGAAAACAAATTTATGTTTGCAGGTCAGTGTGTGACAAATTTCACGACATATTTTTCTTCATTTATGACGCACCCTATATATATATACACTCCTGGAAATGGAAAAAAGAACACATTGACACCGGTGTGTCAGACCCACCATACTTGCTCCCGACACTGCGAGAGGGCTGTACAAGCAATGATCACACGCACGGCACAGCGGACACACCAGGAACCGCGGTGTTGGCCGTCGAATGGCGCTAGCTGCGCAGCATTTGTGCACCGCCGCCGTCAGTGTCAGCCAGTTTGCCGTGGCATACGGAGCTCCATCGCAGTCTTTAACACTGGTAGCATGCCGCGACAGCGTGGACGTGAACCGTATGTGCAGTTGACGGACTTTGAGCGAGGGCGTATAGTGGGCATGCGGGAGGCCGGGTGGACGTACCGCCGAATTGCTCAACACGTGGGGCGTGAGGTCTCCACAGTACGTCGATGTTGTCGCCAGTGGTCGGCGGAAGGTGCACGTGCCCGTCGACCTGGGACCGGACCGCAGCGACGCACGGATGCGCGCCAAGACCGTAGGATCCTACGCAGTGCCGTAGGGGACCGCACCGCCACTTCCCGGTAAATTAGGGACACTGTTGCTCCTGGGGTATCGGCGAGGACCATTCGCAACCGTCTCCATGAAGCTGGGCTACGGTCCCGCACACCGTTAGGCCGTCTTCCGCTCACGCCCCAACATCGTGCAGCCCGCCTCCAGTGGTGTCGCGACAGGCGTGAATGGAGGGACGAATGGAGACGTGTCGTCTTCAGCGATGAGAGTCGCTTCTGCCTTGGTGCCAATGATGGTCGTATGCGTGTTTGGCGCCGTGCAGGTGAGCGCCACAATCAGGACTGCATACGACCGAGGCACACAGGGCCAACACCCGGCATCATGGTGTGGGGAGCGATCTCCTACACTGGCCGTACACCACTGGTGATCGTCGAGGGGACACTGAATAGTGCACGGTACATCCAAACCGCCATCGAACCCATCGTTCTACCATTCCTAGACCGGCAAGGGAACTTGCTGTTCCAACAGGACAATGCACGTCCGCATGTATCCCGTGCCACCCAACGTGCTCTAGAAGGTGTAAGTCAACTACCCTGGCCAGCAAGATCACCGGGTCTGTCGCCCATTGAGCATGTTTGGGACTGGATGAAGCGTCGTCTCACGCGGTCTGCACGTCCAGCACGAACGCTGGTCCAACTGAGGCGCCAGGTGGAAATGGCATGGCAAGCCGTTCCACAGGACTACATCCAGCATCTCTACGATCGTCTCCATGGGAGAATAGCAGCCTGCATTGCTGCGAAAGGTGGATATACACTGTACTAGTGCCGACATTGTGCATGCTCTGTTGCCTGTGTCTATGTGCCTGTGGTTCTGTCAGTGTGATCATGTGATGTATCTGACCCCAGGAATGTGTCAATAAAGTTTCCCCTTCCTGGGACAATGAATTCACGGTGTTCTTATTTCAATTTCCAGGAGTGTATATATATATATATATATATATATATATATATATATATATATATATATATATATATATATATATATACACGTGTTTCGAAGCCGGCCGCGGTGGTCTAGCGGTTCAGGCGCTCAGTCCGGAACCGCGCGACTATTACGGTCGCAGGTTCGAATCCTGCCTCGGGCATGGATGTTTGTGATGTCCTTAGGTTAGTTATGTTTAAGTAGTTCTAAGTTCTAGGGGACTGATGACCACAGATGTTTTGTCCCATAGTGCTCAGAGCCATTTGAACCATTTTTTTTGTTTCAAAGTTTTACTGACCTTCAAAGTAGTCACCAGCATTTTGTATAACCCATTGCCTGCGATGTGGAAGTCGTAGGATACTCTTAGCAGTGCCAGTTGTGTTGACAGTTCGAGTGGTGTGGTCTATTGCCCGACAAATTTGTAGCAGTTCTGAAGCAAATGCCGTGAAGTGTTTCCTTCAGTTTAGAAATCGAGTTGAACTCACGAGGGCTTAAGTCAGGGGAGTGCAGTAGGTGGTACAGCCCCATCAGTCAAACAAATCAGTAAGAGCGTCTTGCACTGTACGTGCTTGAGCATTGTCCTGCAAAATGATGGTCAGGCCCTGCAGGAACTGTCATCACTTCTGTCTCTGAGCTGTTCATTTTCGGAACACAACCTACGACCAGCTTAGAGACAGAAGTGATGACACTTTTTGCAGGACCTGACCATCATTTTGCAGGACAATGCTCAAGCACGTACAGTGCAAGCTGTTAATGCTTTGTTTGACTGATGGGGCTGCTAAGTGCTATACCACCTACTGCACTCCTCTGACTTAAGCACTCGTGTGTTCAACTCGATTTCTACACTGAAGGAAACACTTCACGGCATTCGCTTCAGAATTGCTACAAATTCGTCGGGCAATAGATCGCGCCGCTCGAACTGTCAACACAACTGGCACTGCTAAGAGTATCCTACGACTTCTACATCGATGGCAACGGGTTATACGCAACGCTGGTGACTACTCTGAAGGTCAGTAAGACTCTGAAACACGTATTTATTTTGTACGAGCTGTAAATAAATAGTTGCCACTATTAAAAGTGAGGAGAGATGTGCTCGAATTAAAAAGGGAGTAAGGTGGGTATGCTATCTTGCAGTCTTGCTCCTCTGCTCACCTCTAGAAAACGTTCAGAGTATGTTTCACGGAGTATCAATGTGGGCTTTGAAAAACAACAGGAGGTCAAAGGACGTAGTGTGTCATTTGGAGTCGATCTGAGCTGTGCGAGACTGACTACTGTTGACAGATGGGTTGGAATGTGGGCAGTGGGTACGCAAAACAGCAAAACTGTAGATCGCCAAAACATTGCGCAGGAAATGTAAACAACTCGGTAGATTACCCAACAGCCCACCATTAATCAATTCAGTACAAGCAAAAATGTTCGATAATGTCTTAAGTATCTATTTTTGTTTGTTGTATGTTCTAGTAATTTACTTCGTTCTGTACAGGCTCGTATCGATTTGAATTTTTTTTAACCCAACAGGACTCAATAATATTAAAAGCAATGGATGTCAGTCTACTGAAAAAGGACTTCTTGTCGTTATGAGGAAATAACATTGACCCGACAAAAAACCCTTTCTCTAAATCTCTGGAATGCTTCACAAAATGTTATCTCCTAAATTTTATAGGTACTTTAAGGAGATCATAGTTGCTTTGTATAAAAGAATAATGTTTTGTCAATACAATAATGCGAAATAAGAGAAGTGGTCCCTTTTATATGAGAGTTAGATATGCCTACAGTTGTTACCAATTTGCAGTTGGCAGCACTAAAACGCCAATTCACAGGCAACGTAGTTCATTGGGTTTCCTGGTGCAGTAATTCCAGCGAGATTGAGACGACACGGAAAAGATTACCTTTTTGAAAACCACAGGCTCTATTAAAAAAATAAAAGAATAAAGATATTTCCTTGCTGAAGCAGAACCAGAACCAAAAGTTAGTGGCAATGACGAAGAGCCTGACCAGCCATATCCCACAACCGTAGAAGAATAATGAAAACTCTGTTTGTAAACAACCTTGAACCATTTCGGGCAGAAGTCTTTTAGACGTAAAAAATCAAATCCTTTGCCCAGTATAATATATTTGACCACAGATCTAAAGCGCTAAACCACTTGATGTATATTGTTAACTTAAAAAAGTATGTAGTATGTACCATTTGACGAAGGACATTTTAAGAGTAATATAGATGCAGCATTTGCTGCTTAAGTATGTCAAATTAAGTATTGTAATAAAGTGGAACGTTAAAACGCATTATCTCATAACACCTATTATCCAAGATCGGTACTCAAGCTGTCATAACTCACTCAGATTAAGAGATACAAATCTAATTCTTTTTCAAGTTGTTCACAATTTAATTCTAAAAGTAAATTTAACAAAAGCTAAAAATCTAAAATTTTTAACCAGATGCCTGTGCAGGTTGTGGATGGTAGGTAGCGAGTTGCATGTCGCATTGGCAAGTGGCGGGTGGCTGGAGGTTGTCTGCTTCATGTGGTATAGATGGGAAGTGAGCACCAGGTCGTGGCTGGTGTGTGGAGGGTTGCATGTAACCAATGGTAGAAGTGGCAGGAGGCATAAGGCATGTGGGGAGATGTCAAGTGGTGGGATATGGGGTGGGAGACAGGAGATTAGAGGCTGTTTGCATGCAGCATCTGGTGTGTGTTGAGTGCATGTGGTGGCTTGCAAGTGGCAGGTTGCGGGTGGTGGGTGATAGGAAATGTGAGGCCAGAGGTGGAACGGGAGGCAGCTGCTGGGTGCCAGGTGGTGGGTGGAGTGTGTTGAGTGGTGCAAGGTGGGTGGCTTGGGTCAGGTGTCAGGTGGTGAGTTACAGGTGGCAGCATGCAGTTCACAGGTTGCAGGTGGCATGTTGGGTCTGGAGAGTGCGAGCTGGTGGACTTTAGTTAGCATGTTGTGGGAGGTAGGATGCAGGTGCATGTGGTGTGTGGCGTGTCACAGATGATGGCTTATGATTGGCTGGTTACAGTTGTTGGGTAGAAGGTGGTGGGAAGCTGAATGTGGGAGGCACAAGGTTGCAGGAATATGGAATAGAGCAGGTGGCAGGTTACAGGTCACAGGTGGCAGGCAGCAGGTGATGAGTGGTGGGAGGTGAGAGATGGGAGGCAGATGTATAGCTCATGGCATGTGGCATATGGCAGGTTGCAGGAGGCAAGGGTAGGTATATGTGACATGTGGAAGATGGCATGTTGCAGGTTGCAGGTGACATGTTGGAGGGTTGTGGATGGCCATTTGTGGTGGGAGGCAAGTGGTGGGTGGCAAGTGGTGAATGGGTTGTGGTGGGTGTTGAGTGAAAGGTGGTAGGTGATGTGTAGTAGGTGGTGAGTGACAGGTGGTAAGTGATAGGTCGCTGATGTCAGTTTGCCAGTGGCGGGTGACGGCTGATGGGAGGTGGGAGGCATGAAGTGGAACAGAAATAGGTGGTGGGTGACAGGTTGTAAGTGGTGTGGTGTGATGTAGATTTCAGGTTGTGGTTGGTGTGTTGCAGGTTGCAGGTGGCAGGTTGCATGTGGTGGACTGCTGTTTGAAGGTAGTATGTGGGTGTGTGGGAAGTTGGATGGGGCAGGTGAGAGATGGTGACTGGCATTGCAGGGGGTGGGTGGCAGCTTACAGGACACTGGAGGTGTGCATGTGTGGCGTGTGGAATGTGTGATGTGATAGGTGGCATTTGGTAGCTGTCAGGTGGCAAGCAAATGGTTGTGGGAGATGGGAGACAGGTGCATGTAGTGGCATGTGGCAGGTGGTCAGTTGCAGGTGGCAAGTGTTGAGAGGTAGGTGGTGGGTCACAGGCCACAGGTGAAATGTGGCATATGGGGAATGAAGGATTCTGGGTGCCAGGGTGTGGGAGGCGATTGTGTGTATTACATGCTGTGTGGCAGGTGGCAGAAGTGGGAAGGGGGAGGCAGGTGTGTGGTGCAGATGCCTGGTGGCAGGTGGCAGTTGCAGGTGGATGATGGCAGTCAGTGGGTGTCGGATTGCACATGGCAGAGATGCATGGTGGCTGGTGAGAGATTGGAGGCATGAGCTGGGAGGCGGTAGAGGGAGATGGGTGGCAGGTGGCATGTGGCAATGGCGAGAGGTGGGACGTGTTTTCATGTGATGTGTGGTGTGTATGGTGTAGGGGGTGGAATGTGGGTTGTGGGGTGTGGTGGCTGGAAGGTGGCGAGTGGTGGATTGAATGAGGTGGGAGGTGGATGTATGTGGCATGTGGTGTGGTGATCAGTGTATAAACCCTGTTTCTTACGAACTTCATCATAAGTGTGAAAAGCGATTTATTGTTTCATTCGTCCAACATAATACAATGCTTGAGCGATTTCGTCATTTGGACTTTAATAATGTCGTGTACTATGAAGTGCATCAGTTTTTAATCTCTCACTGCCTTTTTGTCATTCATACAACACCAACAATCAGTGGAGACACAAAGAAAAAATCCAGACAGACTCGAAGATCAAAGTACTCATAACTAAGAAATAGATAGCCAAACGGTACACTGCGGTGATTTCGGATAAACATTTCGATTATTCTTCGTAAGTATGCTCCTTTTCATCACGTTTTCAGCAGGTTTTCGTCAATCACTTTGCATATGCCCCATAGTGTTACTCGCAGTTAAATATGTCTCCATAACGTAATGTTAATGTTACTATGGACGGAACTGGTTGTGGATTGTATAAGCGAGTATATTCATTAATAAAATTCACAAGTCATGTAGCAAGCAGCTTTTTCTAAGAGAACTAATTGTCTCACATCGCGCATTGTGTTGGGATATGTCTCAACCACTTCCACTTCACCCTCTTCCACTCACCACAATGTGGGTGAAACACGTTGAGGACTCCATCACCGTTGCATTGTATTGTGGATGAAACAGTAAGAACATTTTCACACGTAAATTTCGTATTTGGTTTTAGCTAAGAGTAATTATTTTTCCACATTTCGTGGATTTGTGCCCACCACATTCATGCACCGCGATCAAACTTCCCTACTACCAGAATAACTGCATTCACAATATCCTTAATGAGATATACATCTGTCTCCATCTCACATCTAGAATGGTGCTCATGCCTTCGCCAATGCCACATATTCTGATCTGGGCAACATCAGGTTTCTCAGATAGTCATTTAATAGAAGCAAATCCTCCGGCTCACATTGTATACGAAATAGGTATACAGTACACTGTGTACCTGTAGGTAGCACAGTACGCTGATACAATGACTTCATACTTAGCAATCACGTACAACCGCTCACTCTATTAAAGAACCGTACTCGAAGACATGAAAGTTGCGCAGGTAACACCAATGTTCAAGAAATAACAAAAATCCATTAAATTACAGACCCATATCACTAACGTCGATTCGCACTAGGGTTTCGGAACATATACTGTGTTCGAGCAGAATGAACTACCTCGAAGCAACCAGTCTATTGACACATTGGAAGCAGGGATTCAGATAAAATCGTCACTGTGCAACACAATCTGCACTTTATTCTCACGATGTCACGACTGCTATCCACAGGGGATGTCAAACTGATTCCATGTTTCTAGATTTGCAGAAGGGTTTTGTCACCGTTCCCCACAAACTACTTCTAATTAAATTGCTTGCCTACGGACTATCGTCTCAGTTGTGCAACTGGACTCGAGATTTCCTGTCAGGAAGGTCAGAGTTCGTAGTAAACGACGGAAAGTCGTCGAGTGAAACAACTGTGGTATCTGGCGGTCCCCAACGAAGCGTTGTAGGACCTCTACTGTTCCTGATCAACATAAACGATCAATGAGCTTCGGTAGCTCAGATGGTAGAGCACTTGCCCGCAAAGGTCCCGAGTTCGAGTCTCGGTCTGGCACACAGTTTTAATCTGCCAGAAAGTTTCACATCAGCGCATACTCCGCTGCAGAGTGAAAATCTCATTCTGATCTATGAGACAATGTGAGCAGCCCTCTTAGATTGTCAGCAAATGATGCTGTCAATTACCGTCTTATAAATTCATCAGATTATCAAAAGAAATTGCAAAACGATTTATAAAAGACATCTGTACGGTGTGAAAAGTGTCAATTGACTGTAAATGACGGCCGGCCGAAGTGGCCGTGCGGTTAAAGGCGCTGCAGTCTGGAACCGCAGGACCGCTACGGTCGCAGGTTCGAATCCTGCCTCGGGCATGGATGTTTGTGATGTCCTTAGGTTAGTTAGGTTTAACTAGTTCTAAGTTCTAGGGGACTAATGACCTCGGCAGTTGAGTCCCATAGTGCTCAGAGCCATTTGAACCAACTGATTTGACTGTAAATGACGAAAAGTGTGAAGTCATCCACATGTGGAATCCGCTAAATATCGGTTACGCAGATTTTGGCGGATGGAGCAAGGAAAATCTGCGTGCCAGAACTGCTTAACGCAGAATTAAATCTCACTTCTCAAGAATGGTTATTCGTTCGCTGAGGTGAAAGGAGCGTTAAGACCGGTGAAATCGAAAGTTTTCCTGCCATTCATTAAGGACTGACCGCATAGGAAAAATCTTGAAAAAGCGTAGCATCGAGGTAATCTACAGACATACACGGGAGATACAAGATCACGCCAATCACTGGAAAAAGCTGGACTTTATAGGATTCCGTGTGGATGTGGGGAGGTGTACGTGGGTACTACAAAAAGAACTGTCAAGTCGACAAGCACAATTGCAGAAGAGGGGTGACCGACAGATCAGCTGTTGAAATGTAAACGTTGTGTGACCAGGGCCTCCCGTCGGGTAGACCGTTCGCCGGGTGCTAGTCTTTCGATTTGACGCCACTTCGGCGACTTACGTGTCGATGGGGATGAAATGATGATATTAGGGCAACACAACACCCAGTCCCTGAGTAGTGAAAATCTCCGACCCAGCCGGGAATCGAACCCGGGATCTTAGGACTGACACACTGTCGCGCTAACCACTCATCTACCGGTGCTGGACAGATCAGTTGTTGCGGAACATGCTTTACAGCCAGGAGACCACCACTTCATTTCGACAGGACTCAAGTGCTGGCAGCGACAAGCGGATAACCATCAAAGGCTGTACAGAGATGCCATAGAGATTGTAAAAACCCCACGAATCTGCGTGTCGTCAAGTCCACAACACGACAGTGGAGTACTTTCTTCCATCCGCATCGACGGGACGAAGTCGTTCTTACTAGTCTTCGCATCGGCCACAGCCCTGTGACGCATGGATTTTTACTCCGGCGAGAGGACCCTCCAATGAGTGGCGCTTGTGGCGTGCAGATCACGGTGCGCCAGATGTTATTGGACTGCATTTTATTTGCCGACCAGCGCACTACGGCGGATCTGCAGCCTATTTTATGTAATGATCAAACGAATGTGGATCGCGTTTAAAAGCTTTTGTGAATTGTCCAACGTTTTCAACCAGATTTTGGAGAGACGTTTTTAATATGTCAACACGATGGCTGGCTCACCCAAGTTTTTTGCAAGTGGTCAGCCAGTCACATTTTCCTGTGCTTTTCTTTTAGCTCTCCTGTGTTTCGTTTTCCCCCTATTTTAATTTCTTGATTAGCTATCTACCCTCCTCATTGGTTTTAGTGCATGTGAGATAGAGTGAGCCGGGCGGGGTAGCCGAGCGGTCGGGACCACCTTGTCACGGTCCGCGCGGCTTCCTCCTCGGAGGTTCGAGTCCTCCCTCGGGCATGCGTGTGTGGGTGGTCCTTATCGTAAGTTAGTTTAAGTTTGATTAAGTAGTGTGTAAGCTTAGGGACCGATGACCTCGGCAGTTTGGACCCATAAGACATTACCACAAATTTCCAAAGATACAGTGATTGTGTGATCATTTTGAGTGGATGCTTTTGTTTTCACAAGCGTCAGGGCGCTGATGACCGACCCTTGGGCGCCGGTAAGCTCCAAACGCATACACACACACACACACACACACACACACACACACACACACACACACACAGCTCAAAAAATGTGACGTCACCCCACTGCTCAGAAGCTCGCGGATCGGAATTTTGCTGTGGCCAGTAGCGAGCCAGGGTAAAAATCGGACATTCAACACAGCCACTAACCCCCTTGAAAATGTCCTCCGCAGATGAGGACGAAACGCCTTGTTTTAAGGTGAAATCCATTCGACCACGGCATAATAGCACGGAACATTTTATTAGTTGTCACATTTCCGCCCTTGAAAGTTTACATTTTACATACATAATGCTGACTCCGATTTATTGGCAGAACACTTGGAAGATTCAACAGGTCTACAGAACAGACTACCTACACCACCCGTGTCCGTCCTCTGCTGGAGTACTGCTGTGGCGTATGGGATCCTTACCAGATAGTTCTGGCGGAGGATATCAATAAAGTTCGAAGAAGGCCCGCTCGTTTTGTAATTGGAAATTTGTGGTAAGTTCCTGTGGGACCGAACTGCTGAGGTCATCGCTCCCTAGGCTTACACACTACTTATACTTAACCTAACTTAGCTTACGCTAAGGACAAGACACCAAGACACACACACCCATGCCCGAGGGAGGACTCGAACCTCCAACGGGGGGGGGGGGGGGGCTCGTTTTGCATTATCGCGAAATAGGAGAGACTGTGTCACAGATATGATAAGCGGGTTGAGACGGCAATCCTTAAAAGAAAGGCGTTTTTCATTGCGGCGAGGGTTTTCACGGAATTTCAGTCACCAAATTTCTCCTCTGAGTATGAAAACATTCTATTGTCAAAAAAATGTTCGAATGTGTGTGAATTCCTAAGGGAACAAACAGCTGAGGTCATCGGTCCCTAGACTTTAGCAAAAAAGTGAATGGCCTTTCAGATCATGATGCACAAGTTTTAACTCTAAAAGATTTTTGTGCTGCAACTCATGTTAAATATAGTTATCAACTTTTTAGGAAAGCTGATGCAGTTGCTGTCGAGACCTTTGTAAACCTTATCAAGGAACAAGAGTGGCAAGATGTTTATAGAGCTGATACAGTAGACGATAAATATAATGCTTTTCTCAAGACTTTTCTCGTGCTCTTTGAAAGTTGCTTTCCGTTACAACGTTCAAAACAGGGTACTAGCAAAAACTGGCAGCCTGGGTGGCTGACTAGAGGTATAAAAATATCCTGTAGAACAAAGTGGCAATTATATCAAAACGTTAGAAACAGTCAAAATCTAAATGCAGCAGCCCATTACAAACAGTACTGTAAGGTGCTTAAAAAAGTTATTAGGAAGCCAAAAAGTATGTGGTATGCAGATAGAATAGCTAAGTCTCAGGATAAAATTAAAACCTTATGGTCAGTCGTAAAGGAAGTGGCTGGTCTGCAGAGACAGGTCGAGGATATAGAATCAGTGAGTAGTGGGAATGTCCGTGTTACTGATAAGTCGCATATATGTACAGTATTTAATAATCACTTTCTGAATATAGCAGGTGAACTAAATAGAAACCTAGTCCCAACAGGGAATCATATAGCGCTCGTAGAAAAAGGTGTTCCGAGACTGTTACCTGAAATGCTCCTCCATGATATTGACAACAGGGAGATTGAGTTAATAATTAAATCACTAAAGACCAAGAACTCTCATGGATATGACGGGGTATCTAGCAGAATACTGAAGTATTGTTCTGCGTATGTTTGCCCAGTACTTAGCCATATCTGTAACTTTTCCTTTAGGAGTGGTCGGTTTCCTGACCGATTAAAGTACTTGGTAGTGAAGCCACTTTATAAAAAGGGAAACAGGCATAATGTTGACAATTATAGACCTATTTCTATGCCATCGGTGTTTGCTAAAGTTATCGAGAAGGTTGTATATACAAGGTTACTGGAGCATTTAAATTCACATAATTTGCTGTCAAATGTACAGTTTGGTTTTAGAAATGGTTTAACAACTGAAAATGCTATATTCTCTTTTCTCTGTGAGGTTTTGGACAGATTAAATAAAATGTTGCGAACGCTAGGTGTTTTCTTTGATTTAACGAAGGCTTTTGACTGTGTTGACCACAAAATATTACTGCAGAAGTTGGACCATTCTGAAGTAAGGGGAGTAGCTTACAATTGGTTCGCCTCTTACTTTAAGAACAGAAAGCAGAAGGTAATTCTCCGCAATATTGAGAGTGGTAGTGATGTTCAGTCCCAATGGGGCACTGTTAAGTGGGGTGTTCCCCAAGGGTCGGTGCTGGGGCCACCGCTGTTTCTTATTTATTTAAATGATATGACTTCTAGTATTACAGGTAATTCAAAAATTATTTCTGTTTGCTGATGACACTAGCTTGGTAGGGAAGGATCTTGTGTGTAATATTGAAACAGTGTCAACTAATGTAGTTCATGAAATAAGTTCGTGGCTTGTGGAAAATAATTTGATGCTAAATCACAGTAAGACTCAGTTTTTACAGTTTCTAACTCACAATTCAACAGGAACTGATATTTTGATCAGACAGAATGGGCATATTATAAGCGAGACGGAACAGTTCAAGTTCCTAGGCGTTCGGATAGATAGTAAGCTATTGTGGAAAGCCCATGTTCAGGATCTTGTTCAGAAACTAAATACTGCTTTATTTACCATTAGAAGAGTATCTGAAATAAGTGACAGTTCAACACGAAAAGTAGTCTACTTCCCATATTTTCATACGCTTATGTCGTATGGTGTTATTCTTTGGGGTAATTCTTCTGTTTCAAAAATGGTCATTTTGGCTCAAAAACGGGCTGTTCGAGCTATATGTGGTGTAAGTTCGAGAACCTCTTGTCGACCCCTATTCAATGGTCTGGGAATTCTGACATTGCCCTCACAGTATATATTTTCTTTAATGTCGTTTGTTGTTAGCAGTATTAGCTTATTCCCAAGAGTTAGCAGCCACTCAGTTAATACTAGGCAGAAATCGAATCTGCATGTGGAACGCACTTCCTTGACTCTTGTGCAGAAAGGAGTGCACTATTCTGCTGCATCTATTTTCAATTAGCTTCCACAAGAACTCAAAAATCTTAGCAGTAGCCCAAACGCTTTTAAGTCTAAACTGAAGAGTTTCCTCATGGCTCACTCCTTCTATTCTGTCGAGGAGCTCCTGGAAGAGCTGAAAAATTAAGCAAATTTCAGTGTTAGATTGTTGATTTTCTTTATTTATGAATTGTCGCCTGAATACGTTTCTTATATTTCATTTTATCTGTTTCTACTATCGTGTTATAATTTCATGTATTGTTCCATGACCATGGAGACTTCTCCTTAATTCGGTTCCACGGAACAATAAATAAATAAATAAATAAATAAAAACTTAGCTTATGCTAAGGACAACACACACACCCATGCCGAGGGAGGACTCGAATCTTCCGCGGGAGAGGACGCGCAGGCAGTGACATGGCGCCTCCAACCGCGCGGCCATTCTATTGTCGTCAACGAACATATGGAGGAATGATCATCGTAATAAAATAGGAGAAATCAGAGCTCGTACAGAAAGATTTAAGTGTTCATCTTTCGCACGCGCTGCTAGTGTGTGAAACGACAGAAAAAGTCTGATGGTGGTTCGAAGAACCCTCTGCCAGGAACTTCGATGTGAATTCCAGAACAGTCATGTAAATGTACATTTAGGTGTTGAAAGGGGACTATCCTGTTTGCCGTAACGATTTTCTAGAAGTTTTGGCCACAATTTTGAATGAAGCTGTGAATCTGATAAAAGTACTCAACCTCTGTAGTATTAATAAACCATATTCTTTTCAAGTTTGCTACCTGCCAGGGAAGCTAAGAGCGCTAACGCGCTGCTTCCTGGACTTGGGTAGGCGCGCCGGCCGCGGATTGAATCCGCCCGGCGGATTGACGACGGGAGCCGGTGTGCCGGCCGGCCTGGATGTGGTTTTTAGGCGGTTTTCCACATCCCCCTAAGTGAATACCGGACTGGTCCCCACGTTCCGCCTCAGTTACACAGCTCGCGGACATCTGAACACATTCACACTATTTCATGGATTCCACTAAACACAGACAGTTGGGTTACACTAATTCCATCCCGTGGGGTACGGGGTGGCGGCAGGAAGGGCATCCGGCCACCCCCTTACCATTAACGTGCCAAATCCGATTAACCATGGCAGACCCTGCGTAACCGCAGGACAAGGCGCAAGCGATATAGATAGAATTATTTCTAAGTTTGCTCCTGAGACAACAGAGAGGTTACTTCTTTTGAAGTGAGCATCAAGTAGTGTGTGTTAGACAGTCTGCATAGGTTCTTGATTTGACAACGATGCAAGCTGGACTGTCGTGTAGGGGGGGGGGGGGGCAGAATAATTTAAAAAGAATTCTATAATAATGTATTCTGACGAAAAATTAAGTGGAACTGAAATGATATGAATGCAAAAATTGAAAAGGTACAGTAGTTTCCGCTCTATAAGCAGCAGGTTTCGCTGCTCGCTCGCACCGGGAAATAGAAACAGAGGCGGCTCCGCAGCCAATTTTACTACACGATGCGGCCGGCCGCGGGTGCAACAGAACCCATGTGGACGGGTGGAAAGAAATGGCTCTGAGCACTATGGGACTTAACATCTTAGGTCAACAGTCCCCTAGAACTTAGAACTACTTAAACCTAACTAACCTAAGGACATCACACACATCCATGCCTGAGGCAGGATTCGAACCTGCTACCGTAGCGGTCGCGCGGTTCCAGACTGAAGAGCCTAGAACTGCTCGGCCACACCGGCCGGCCTGAGAGCGGACGATCTGGACGTGTGTGCGTCAGAAAAGGGAAATTTGTAACACTGGGTGTCATGAACTGATATATATATATATATATTATGACTTTTGAATACTATTAAAATAAATACATTGTTTGTTCTCTATCAAAATCTTTCATTTGCTAACTATGCCTACCAGTAGTTAGTGCCTCTAGTTAGATTCTTTTATTTAGCTGGCAGTATTGGCGCTCGCTGTATTGCAATTGTACGATTAACGAATATTTTTGTGAGGTAAGTGATTCATGAAAGGTATAGGTTATTGTTAGTCAGGGCCATTCTTTTGTAGGGATTATTGAAAGTCAGATTGCGTTGCGCTAAAAATATAGTGTGTTAGTTTAGTGATGATCAGAATAAGTAAAGAGAAAAGTGTTTGAGTGCGTTGAGTTTTGATCAGCTGTCTGAAAATCAAATAACGTTGAAGTTTAGCAGCACAGTTCAAATGGCTCTGAGCACTATGGGACTCAACTGCTGAGGTCATTAGGCCCCTAGAACTTAGAACTAGTTAAACCTAACTAACCTAAGGACATCACAAACATCCATGCCCGAGGCAGGATTCGAACCTGCGACCGTAGCGGTCTTGCGGTTCCAGACTGCAGCGCCTTTAACCGCACGGCCACTTCGGCCGGCAGCAGCACAGTCTTTCATAAATCTTCAAAGGGGACGTTTCACATTATAGATAACTACATCATCTGTAGAAAGCCTGATTTTACTATAAATATTGTCTGCAAGGTCATTAATCTATAACACGAACTGTAAGAGCCCCAAGAAACTTTCCTGGGGCACACACCCGAAGTTACTTCTATATCGGACTATGACTCTTCATCCAAGATAACGTGTGTGTCTTCCCTACAAAAAATAGTCCTCAATCCAGTCACAAATTTCATTTGATACCCCATGATCGCACTTTTAACAACAAGCGTAGGTGCGGTACTGAGTCAAATGCTTTTCGAAAATCAAGAAATACCGCCTCTAACTGGTTGCCTTGATCCAAAGCTTTCAGCATGTCTTTTGTGAAAAGTGCTAGATGGGTTCAGGTGATCGATGTTTTCGAAAACCATGCTGCTTGCACTAGGGGGTCATTATATTCGAGATACCTCATTATGTTTGAGACCAGAATATGTTCTAAGATTCTACAACAAACCGATGTCAAGGATATTGCACGGTAGTTTTGTGGATCACTTCTACTACCCTTCTTGTAGACGGGTGTGACCTGTGCCCTTTTACAAGAACTGGGCGCCGTTTTTTGTTCGAGAGATGTAGGATAGATAATAGTGAGAATATGGGCTAAATGAGCCGCGAGTTCAATATAGAATCTGACAGTGATTCCATCGTGGCCTGGAGCTTTGTTTAGTTAACTATATGTATAACGTAAGTCTGTCGAAGATTCCTGTTCAGGAAACTTATTCTTTGAGGCAGCTGCCTTTGAATTTTTTTTATTTTTTATTTTTTTTTTTTACATCGCGACAACAGATCTAGCCCATTACTGCATCTGCTATGAAAGTCATGCCCACAAAATAGCCACTGTAGTTGCTTCGTTCCTGTTGGACTGCATTAAAAACCATATACGCGAGACAATTACCGAGTTACACCCGTTTTCAGATAATTGTGCAGGCCGGAGTGGCCGAGAGGTTCTAGGCGCTACAGTCTGGAACCGCGCGACCGCTACGGTCGTAGGTTCGAATCCTGCCTCGGGCATGGATGTGTGTGATGTCCTTTGGTTACTTAGATTTAAGCAGTTCTAAGTTCTAGGGGACTGATGACCTCAGAAGTTAAGTCCCATAGTGCTCAGAACCATTTGAACCATTTTTCAGATAACTGTACTGGGCAAAACAGGAACTATACATCGTCAAGAGTTTATCTTGCCCTAACTTACACGTGCAGCTTTAAAACAATTGTACAGTTTTTTTTCTTTACGCAGACATTCATACAATCCATGCGACAGAAAATTCAGCGTAATAAAACGTCCGCTTAGCAAATGTGACCGTATCTATACTCAACTTGAAGTTCGCGAGCTTATAGCTAATGCTGAGAAAAAAATATCCAGGGACTATTACTCCAGTCGAGACTGACATGGATGTTCTACCTGTTGGCCTACTTATTATCAGAAGTCATCACTCTCTGTTGAAACTAGGTATCTTCCAAAAACTGAAGGAGCTAAGTTTATATTCTCCAAATATCATTATTCTGAGTTGTAAAGACAAGAGAGTACCCAACATCAGATGGGTTTCAAAGCCTGAACACCTTAATTCTCAAGAAAACTAATGAAGTATCTTTACCTAGTGACGAAATTCCTATCAAAAATGGCAAAACTGAAGGCTTAAAGAAAGTTGTGGCATATAATGTAGAAAAACGTAAAGTCTTTTACGATCACCTTTTACAGTGACCAGTAGCTTCTGCTTCTTTCAGTGATAATTAACATGGTTCAGAAAACCAAGTCTTTGTAATGTAAATAATATTCATTAACAATCAAAGATGCGTGTTTGTAATATGAGCTAACTGATATTATTTAGTATTTAATAAAAACCTACTTTACTTGAAGTAAAACCACAAAGTTAATTTTATTGACTGTCAAAACGTACCTAAGCCAACAATATAAAATAATTTTTTTCTCGTTTCCTATGGGTATTACGCGCACAACTACATATTTCAATACGTAATTTTACCAAAGCACACTGTTCCAACAAGCAAGAAATCTAAGTTTATTTTGTTTTTCTCAGAACTATGAATGAGTGACTTACGTACCTTTTAACAGTCGACCATTTGTTTGTTTTCCTTCTTAATATTAGTGGCAGCTCCGGCTTCAGTTTCACTGTTCAGCGTGGTTCGTTCACCTTGAATAACCAAAAGTGTTTACGTGTGCATAGCGAAACTAAACAGAACAGCAGGTAGGCGCCTACACCGTCAAACCTCGCTTGAGACTCGTCAGATTAGCTGGGAATTCCGAACCATCAGCGATCGATCGCTGCGATCTGCGATTTGTCCACACACGTCTGCAATCTGTGGGCAGATCGCAGGACATGACAACGAATCACTGCAAATTCCTCGGTCGTGTGTGTGCGTGTGTGTGTGTGTGTGTGTGTGTGTGTGTGTGTGTGTGACAGAGAGAGAGGGGGGAAGGGGGAGAAGATGGGGAGGGAGGGAGAGAGAGAGAGAAGAGGGGGAGGGAGGGAGAGAGGAGGGAGAGGGGGACAGGAGGGGGAGGGGATGGGAGCGAGAGGGACAGGAGCGGAAGGGTGGGGGGAGAGATAGGGAGGAGGAGGGATGGGTGAGAGGAGGGGAGGAGGGGGGAGAGGAGGGGAGGAGGGGGAGAGGGGGAGGGGGAGGGAGGGGAGAGAGGGAGAGTAGGGGAGGGAGGGGGAGAGCGGGAGAGGAGGGGAGGGAGAGAGAGGGGAGTAGGGAGAGAGAGGGAGGGGGAGAGAGGGAGGGGTGAGAGAGGGAGGGGGGAGAGAGGGAGGGGGAGAGAGAGGGAGGGGGAAATAGAGGGAGAGGAGAGGGGAGAGAGGGGAGAGGAGGGGGAGGGAGGAGGGAGAGAGAAAGGGGGGAGGGGGAAAGAGAGGGAGGGGGAGGGAGGGAGTGGGAGGGGGAGGGGAGAGAGAGGGAGCAGGGAGAGAGAGGGAGAGTATGGGGAGGGAGGGGGAGTAGTGGGAGAAAGAGAGAGTAGGGGGAGAGAGGGAGAGCAGGGGGAGGGAGGGGGAGAGGAGGGGGAGGGAGGGAGTAGGAGGGGGAGGGAGCAGAGGGAGGGAGAGGAGGGGGAGCGAGAGAGATGGAGAGGGGAATAGGGAGAGAGAGGGAGGAGGGGGAGATAGAGGGAGGTAGGGAGGGGGGAGGGGGAGGAAGGGTGAGGGAGGGGGGAGGGAGAGAGGGGGGGTCAGAGAGAGAGAGAGAGAGAAGGGAGGAGGGGTCAGAGAGAGAGGGGGGTCAGAGAGAGAGGGAGAGAGAGAGAGAGAGAGAGGGAGGGGTGAGAGGGAGAGAGAGGGGGGTGCTGCACAAAAATTATGCAGAGTGCTTACAGAACTTGGCTCTCAACGATAACCAAAAATTTGCCCAGTTACGAGTAGGACTCACGCACAGAGGCCTCCGTGGAAATTTAATTATGTATGTAGATACTTCATCCATCCCAGGACTCGAGAATTTTGATGATTTTTCCCTGTTATCGATATCAACAATGGCAAGATGACGAAATATGTGATATAAATGGCCGCATTCAGTTAGAAGCTTTCATTTATTACACCGCTAAAGGACCTTAATATGTGTCATAAATTTCACCTTAATACGTCTGCCCGTTCCTGACAAAAAGGGTTTTTAGCAGTCGGACAGACAGACAACCTACGAGGATTCCTTTTCTACCGATTGACGTACAGGACCCTAAAAATACAACAAAGTTATGATAATGATAGTCATTTCCTGCCGTTCGAGGAGAGATGTGAGACATTACACTATGAAATTTGCCGAGACTAATTCTTTTACATCGTGCATAGGTGCACGGAAGTTTATGAGCAAATGGTATGTTAGTTACCTAATGTTATGTTTGTCATGGTGCGGCTATATTGTGGATAGGAGAAGTAAACATTTTTATTTCCGACAATCGGCCTTGGGGGCGAGCTAGATAGTACTATGCACATGTAGGGGATCGGAGGTTTTGTGCAGTACGGAATCGTAATTTACACGACACTAATTCGTTAGTATGACTGCGCAGTTAAAAACAAACAGGAAAAATTGTGCTGAACAAACTGTGTTGTGTACTCACATATTCCGGACCATGTAAATGCTACGCAGGTGTGCGACGAGTCGTGGCGCAGGTGACACTGTTACCTCAGTCTGAGTGGCACGGGAGTTATTCCTATTCCAATCGCCGTACACGAGCTGTAAACACACGCTGCACTGACCCACACACGCACCAAACGACCTACCGACTACTTGTACCTATGTAGACGGTTTGGCCAACCGATCGATCAACCAACTTTCCTTGTCGGGCAGTGGGTTGGATTCAGTCACCCGACAACCAAGCACACTCCACAGTATGTAAAGAACATATCTGTCAATACGCAGGTGTACAAATCAGTAGAGCTATGGTAAACAGAGCGATTCGGTGATGTATCGTGTCTGTTGCATAAATAATGAGTCTTTGATCTTATTGCTTCACAGAAATATGGAAGTTAGCATAACAATTAGAATGCACACCTAGAATCGTGAAAACTGGAATGAGCCAAAGTTTCACAGCAACGATAAAGAAAAAAATCCGAGAACATTCTCTCTCTCAGAAACGGGTTGACGTATCAAGTTGCAATTTATGTCACCTTCTGTCGTCTATGGTCACGTGGCGCTGTAAAAAATTTAAGTTTCCAGCTCAAGGCAATCAAAAGATAAAGCCATTTATGACACATATTTTCATACGCGAAAGCTCACTCATCAAAACCTATAGCGTACTTCCTGTTGACTAAAGTCATGAAATTTAGCAAGAAGCAACGTTTTACAGTACAAGTAAAGGAAAAAATCCGAAAACGGTTAATCTGTAATTATTTAATACGAAGATAAAAAAAATTGTCATTTGTTACCCCATCCGTCCGTCTGTTAAGACCCCTATTTCTTAGAAATGGGTAAAAGTATCAAGTGAAAATCTGTGTCACATACTAAGGTCAAAAGCCCCTTGGCGGTCCAACAAATATAAGCTTCTAAGCCAATGCGATCAAAAGGTACGGCCATTTATTTCAGGTTTTTTTCATACTCGAAAACTCACTCACAAACCGTAGACCTACACTTAGAATCATGAAAACTGGAAAGTGTGGTGTCACCGCCAGACACCACACTTGCTAGGTGGTAGCCTTTAAATCGGCCGCGGTCCGTTAGTATACGTCGGACCCGCGTGTCGCCACTGTCAGTAATTGCAGACCGAGCGCCACCACACGGCAGGTCTAGAGAGACGTACTATCACTCGCCCCAGTTGTACAGCCGACTTTGCTAGCGAAGCTACACTGACCAATACGCTCTCATTTGCCGAGACGATAGTTAGCATAGCCTTCAGCTAAGTCATTGGCTACGACCTAGTAAGGCGCCATTACCAGTGTCTAGTGAAATGGAGATTATATCTGTACAAGAGCGATGTACACCGATTATGGATTAAAGTATTACAAGATTTTCGTACTTTATTGCAATTCTCAAGACATTGTCCTGTTCCAGACCTCACGCCAATCTGCGTGAGCTTAACGCGTGACTTTCGGCTTCCTCTCGTTGTGACTTGGCTGTGTTGCATAGTCGCAACAGAAAGAACCAAAGTTTCACAGCAACAGTCAAGAAAAAAATCCGAGAAATTTTAATTTGTAATTAGGTACCACATGAAGTAAAAATTATTTTTCTCAGTTGTTAGAGTTTAAACTTAAATTTAAAACATTCGCGAAAGTCTTGATATCCCCGGGACTAATATCTTGCCAGTCTCAGTGTCGATAACAGGCAGAAATCGGCGAGATTCTCGACCCCCGGGGATGGTTCAAATGGCTCTGAGCACTATGGGACTTAACATCTATGGTCATCAGTCCCCTAGAACTTAGAACTACTTAAACCTAACTAACCTAAGGACATCACACAACACGCGGTCATCACGAGGCAGAGAAAATCCCTGACCCTGCCGGGAATCGAACCCAGGAGCCCGGGCGCGGGAAGCGAGAACGCTACCGCACGACCCCGGGGATGGATGAAATGTTTTATACACATAATTAAGTTCGTACTCAAACCTAAGAGCGCGAGTACAACTCACATCTGGCCAGTTTTCAGTCTTTTTCTTAAGATTTGAAACGATTTTCTTAAATTTACAAGGGAACATACACTCCTGGAAATGGAAAAAAGAACACATTGACACCGGTGTGTCAGACCCACCATACTAGCTCCGGACACTGCGAGAGGGCTGTACAAGCAATGATCACACGCACGGCACAGCGGACACACCAGGAACCACGGTGTTGGCCGTCGAATGGCGCTAGCTGCGCAGCATTTGTGCACCGCCGCCGTCAGTGTCAGCCAGTTTGCCGTGGCATACGGAGCTCCATCGCAGTCTTTAACACTGGTAGCATGCCGCGACAGCGTGGACGTGAACCGTATGTGCAGTTGACGGACTTTGAGCGAGGGCGTATAGTGGGCATGCGGGAGGCCGGCTGGACGTACCGCCGAATTGCTCAACACGTGGGGCGTGAGGTCTCCACAGTACATCGATGTTGTCGCCAGTGGTCGGCGGAAGGTGCACGTGCCCGTCGACCTGGGACCGGACCGCAGCGACGCACGGATGCACGCCAAGACCGTAGGATCCTACGCAGTGCCGTAGGGGACCGCACCGCCACTTCCCAGCAAATTAGGGACACTGTTGCTCCTGGGGTATCGGCGAGGACCATTCGCAACCGTCTCCATGAAGCTGGGCTACGGTCCCGCACACCGTTAGGCCGTCTTCCGCTCACGCCCCAACATCGTGCAGCCCGCCTCCAGTGGTATCGCGACAGGCGTGAATGGAGGGACGAATGGAGACGTGTCGTCTTCAGCGATGAGAGTCGCTTCTGCCTTGGTGCCAATGATGGTCGTATGCGTGTTTGGCGCCGTGCAGGTGAGCGCCACAATCAGGACTGCATACGACCGAGGCACACAGGGCCAACACCCGGCATCATGGTGTGGGGAGCGATCTCCTACACTGGCCGTACACCACTGGTCATCGTCGAGGGGACACTGAATAGTGCACGGTACATCCAAACCGTCATCGAACCCATCGTTCTACCATTCCTAGACCGGCAAGGGAACTTGCTGTTCCAACAGGACAATGCACGTCCGCATGTATCCCGTGCCACCCAACGTGCTCTAGAAGGTGTAAGTCAACTACCCTGGCCAGCAAGATCTCCGGATCTGTCCCCCATTGAGCATGTTTGGGACTGGATGAAGCGTCGTCTCACGCGGTCTGCACGTCCAGCACGAACGCTGGTCCAACTGAGGCGCCAGGTGGAAATGGCATGGCAAGCCGTTCCACAGGACTACATCCAGCATCTCTACGATCGTCTCCATGGGAGAATAGCAGCCTGCATTGCTGCGAAAGGTGGATATACACTGTACTAGTGCCGACATTGTGCATGCTCTGTTGCCTGTGTCTATGTGCCTGTGGTTCTGTCAGTGTGATCATGTGATGTATCTGACCCCAGGAATGTGTCAATAAAGTTTCCCCTTCCTGGGACAATGAATTCACGGTGTTCTTATTTCAATTTCCAGGAGTGTATTTTATACTACATATAATTAATAAAGTTTACCTAATTTTTTTGTTTTATTTCTTTTGCCTTAGAAAGACACATTTCCTCAAGCACTTTAAACCGCGCAGCAGGTTTCAGGGATGATTTTAGATGATAATTCTTGGCCTACAACTCCAGAGAATTCGAAGCAAAATTTGGAAATTTGTGGTAAGGGCTTACGGGACCAAACTGCTGAGGTCATCGGTCCCTAAGCTTACTCATACTTTGCTTAACTTAAACTGAATTACGCTAAGGACAACACACACCTCCGACGGGGAGAGCCGCGCGGACCGTGACAAGGCGCCTCAAACCGCTCGGCTACCCCGCGTCACTGAATTGGAAGCCCTCCCAACTTTAGAAGTTACTATAAACCGTAATGTAACTAACAGCCTCTCCTTGCAGTTTACAACCTGTCTCAAGACTGTATTCTTTTCCGTTAAGAACGGTTTGGCAGCTTCTAGCAGCTTCCAACAACGTATTGCACCCGCTCACAGATAATTGCGAAAATTAACGGCTTCCATGTCCTTAGGTAACAAAGTGTGGGTGAATTTCTTTCCTTGCAAAAACAACTCCTTTCTTCACAGCTGTCTTTCGGCTTTTCCTGGCCTTGTTATCTCTAAAACAGCCAAGGCAAATCGCATGTTCCTGTGTAAAACCAAGAAGTATCTCGTCGAACATAACCGCAGTGAACTTACTATTAGGTTGGTGCATAGGCTCCAACAAGCTGGAATTCCGGTTGTTATGGGTTTATTTACCAATTAACATTTTTTATTCGTAGTTCACTGTTGCTATCTGGCTAGTTCACAGACATTGCAAGCGTGTTGGACATAGATTACTACAGTGTTGTAATCATGGAGATAGTCAAGCTTCTTTTTTTTTTTTTTTTTGGTCATCAGTCTACTGACTGGTTTGATGCGGCCCGCCACGAATTCTTTTCGTGTGCTAACCTCTTCATCTCAGAGTAGCACTTGCAACCTACGTCCTCAGTTATTTGCTTGACGTATCCCAATCTCTGTCTTCCTCTACAGTTTTTGCCCTTTACAGCTCCCTCTAGTACCATGGAAGTCATTCCCTCATGTCTCAGCAGATGTCCTATCATCCTGTCCCTTCTCCTTATCAGTGTTTTCCACATATTCCTTTCCTCTCCGATTCTGCGTAGAACCTCCTCGTTCCTTACCTTATCAGTCCACCTAATTTTCAACATTCTTCTATAGCACCACATCTCAAACGCTTCGATTCTCTTCTGTTCCGCTTTTCCCACAGTCCATGTTTCACTACCATACAATGCTGTACTCCAGACGTACATACTCAGAAATTTCTTCCTCAAATTAAGGCCGGTATTTGATATTAGTAGACTTCTCTTGGCCAGAAATGCCTTTTTTGCCATAGCGAGTCTGCTTTTGATGTCCTCCTTGCTCCGTTCGTCATTGGTTATTTTACTGCCTAGGTAGCAGAATTCCTTAACTTCATTGACTTCGTGACCATCAATCCTGATGTTAAGTTTCTCGCTGTTCTCATTTCTACTACTTCTCATTACCTTCGTCTTTCTCCGATTTACTCTCAAACCATACTGTGTACTCATTAGACTTCATTCCGTTCAGCAGATCATTTAATTCTTCTTCACTTTCACTCAGGATAGCAATGTCATCAGCGAATCGTATCATTGATATCCTTTCACCATGTATTTTAATTCCACTCCTGAACCTTTCTTTTATTTCCATCATTGCTTCCTCGATGTACAGATTGAAGAGTAGGGGCGAAAGGCTACAGCCTTGTCTTACACCCTTCTTAATACGAGCACTTCGTTCTTGATCGTCCACTCTTATTATTCCCTCTTGGTTGTTGTACATATTGTATATGACCAGTCTCTCCCTATAGCTTACCCCTACTCTTTTCAGAATCTCGAACAGCTTGCACCATTTTATATTGTCGAACGCTTTTTCCAGGTCGACAAATCCTATGAAAGTGTCTTGATTTTTCTTTAGCCTTGCTTCCATTATTAGCCGTAACGTCAGAATTGCCTCTCTCGTCCCTTTACTTTTCCTAAAGCCAAACTGATCGTCACCTAGCGCATTCTCAATTTTCTTTTCCATTCTTCTGTATATTATTCTTGTAAGCAGCTTCGATGCATGAGCTGTTAAGCTGATTGTGCGATAATTCTCGCACTTGTCAGCTCTTGCCGTCTTCGGAATTGTGTGGATGATGCTTTTCCGAAAGTCAGATGGTATATCGCCAGACCCATATATTCTACACACCAACGTGAATAGTCGTTTTGTTGCCACTTCCCCCAATGATTTTAGAAATTCTGATGGAATGTTATCTATCCCTTCTGCCTTATTTGACCGTAAGTCCTCCAAAGCTCTTTTAAATTCCGATTCTAATACTGGATCCCCTATCTCTTCTAAATCGACTCCTGTTTCTTCTTCTATCACATCAGACAAATCATCACCCTCATAGAGGCTTTCAATGTATTATTTCCAACCAATCTGCTCTCTCCTCTGCATTTAACAGTGGAATTCCCGTTGCACTCTTAATGTTACCACCGTTGCTTTTAATGTCACCAAAGGTTCTTTAGACTTTCCTGTATGCTGAGTCTGTCCTTCCGACAATCATATCTTTTTCGATGTCTTCACATTTTTCCTGCAGCCATTTCGTCTTAGCTTCCCTGCACTTCCTATTTATTTCATTCCTCAGCGACTTGTAATTCTGTATTCCTGATTTTCCCGGAACATGTTTGTACTTCCTCCTTTCATCAATCAACTGAAGTATTTCTTCTGTTACCCATGGTTTCTTCGCAGCTACCTTCTTTGTACCTATGTTTTCCTTCCCAACTTCTGTGATGGCCCTTTTTAGAGATGTCCATTCCTCTTCAACTGTACTGCCTACTGCGCTATTCCTTATTGCTGTATCTATAGCGTTAGAGAACTTCAAACGTATCTTGTCATTCCTTAGTACTTCCGTATCCCACTTCTTTGCGTATTGATTCTTCCTGACTAATGTCTTGAACTTCAGTCTACTCTTCATCACTACTATATTGTGATCTGAGTCTATATTTGCTCCTGGGTACGCCTTACAATCCAGTATCTGATTTCGGAATCTCTGTCTGACCATGATGTAATCTAATTGAAATCTTCCCGTATCTCCCGGCCTTTTCCAAGTATACCTCCTCCTCTTGTGAATCTTGAACAGGGTATTCGCTATTACTAGCTGAAACTTGTTACAGAACTCAATTAGTCTTTCTCGTCTTTCATTCCATGTCCCAAGTCCATATTCTCCTGTAACCTTTTCTTCTACTCCTTCCCCTACAACTGTGTTCCAGTCGCCCATGATTATTAGATTTTCGTCCCCCTTTACATACTGCATTACCCTTTCAATATCCTCATACACTTTATCTGTTCATCTTCAGCTTGCGACGTCGGCATGTATACCTGAACTATCGTTGTCGGTGTTGGTCTGCTGTCGATTCTGATTAGAACAACCCGGTCACTGAACTGTTCACAGTAACACACCCTCTGTCCTACCTTCCTATTCATAACGAATCCTACACCTGTTATACCATTTTCTGCTGCTGTTGATATTACCCGATACTCATCTGACCAGAAAACCTTGTCTTCCTTCCACTTCATTTCACTGACCCCTACTATATCTAGATTGAGCCTTTGCATTTCCCTTTTCAGATTTTCTAGTTTCCCTACCCCGTTCAAGCTTCTGACATTCCACGCCCCGACTTGTAGAACGTTATCCTTACGTTGATTATTCAATCTTTTTCTCATGGTAACCTCCCCCTTGGCAGCCCCTCCCGGAGATCCGAATGGTGGACTATTCCGGAATCTTTTGCCAATGGAGAGATCATCATGACACTTCTTCAATTACAGGCCACATGTCCTGTGGATACACGTTACGTGTCTTTAACGCAGTGGTTTCCATTGCCTTTTGCATCCTCATGTCGTTGATCATTGCTGATTCTTCCGCCTTTAGGGGCAATTTCCCACCCCTAGGACTAGAGAGTGCCCTGAACCTCTATCCGCTCCTCCGCCCTCTTTGACAAGGCCGTTGGCAGAATGAGGCTGACTTCTTATGCCGGAAGTCTTCGGCCGCCAATGCTGATTATTTATCAAAATTTAGGCAGTGGCGGGAATCGAACCCGGGACCGAAGACGTTTTTGATTATCAATCAAAGACGCTACCCATCTGGATGGCAGAAAAAGGAGTGCCGAATGGAGAAATCGGAACATTTCCTACATATTTTTGTGTTTTGAGTTCAGTAGAGGGGCGAAGGCAGCGGAGGCAGCCAGAAAAATTTGCGCCGTACGTGGGGATAATGCCATTCGACAGAACACGACAAGAAAACGGTTTTCTCATTTTCAGCAGCATCGTTTTAACATCAGTAGCTCTTCACCTTCAGAAAGACCTTCCGAGTTTGATGAATATAGTTTAAACGGGTTAACGCACAATGATCAAGCTCAGTGCACTCGAGAACTGGCAGACGTGACGAAATTTGATAATTCGACCATCGAGTGATATTTTCATGTAATGGAGAAGGTTCAAAAAGCTCTCAGCCAAAATCACAAAAATCCGCTTGAGACTCCCCCTTTCTATGTAAAGGATGACCGTGCTGGAAAAACTCTTCCGTTATTTGATTTTCAAACAGCTGAGCAGAACACAACGTCAATAATCCCTTCAAAAGAATGGCCCTGCCTAACAATAACCTATACCTTTCATGAATCACTTAGGCCGGTGTTACACTATCAAATTTCTTTGTCAAATATCTCTGTCAAAAATTTTTGTCAAAGATATTTGATGGTGTAATAGGAACTTTGTCAAATGTCGTCCAATATTTGATCAAATCTAGGGCCTCGCTGCAGATTTGATCAAAGAAATCGCTTGTCTTCTGTTCACTGCAATGTGACATGTTACCACATGGAGCGCTACCATCGCTGCAGCGTTCTGTCGTCTGTAGTGTATTTACAAACATTGCAGGTAAATACAATTGGTGTTTGCCGACAACTACAAAATTAATAGAGATGTATCAAGCTGATGAGGCGCTTTACAACATGAGGCACCCTGGATACAAAAATAGATTAAGAGAATTGGAGACCTAACCTAATATAACCCTCTCCTGTAGCAAGGAATCGGAATGTTACAGTAAGCCTGTCTTCTGAAGATGTAGCAGTTCTTAAGTAAATATTGTGCTTTGTGATATGAGGATACACTTCACTGAGCACATACAGAAATGTATGCTCATCCATTCTTAAGTAATTGATGTATGACTTGACGTCTTCCACTGTAAACTCACGTAACAAGTTTTGTTGAATGCTTTTATCGTGTCGTCGTAAAACCCACGGCTTCACCCAGGTTAGATTAGTTTTTCATTCCATAGATCCGTGCTGAGGAGATCCTCGTGGATGTGGAACATGACAATTTTTTAAGCTGAAATTACTAATAATACATCATTTGTCTGTATTAAAAATTTCGTCAATGGAGTAGAAGGACTTGGCCACTAGTAAGTCTTTCAGGCTCCTTTTAAACTGATCTTTATTAGTAACTAAATTTTTTATGTTTGCTGGCAAATTATTGAAGATGAGTGTTCCTGAGTAGTGGTCCCCTTTTTGAACTGAAGTAAGTGCTTTTAAGTCCTTGTGAGATCATTTTTGTTCCTGGTATTGTATGTATGAACTGAGTTGTTTGTTGGAAAAAGAGATATATTGTTTGGGACAAATTTCATTAAGGAGTAAATATACTGAGAGGCAGTAGTATACTAGTTCTTTGAAAAGGGTTTCTGCAGGACGTCCGTGAATTTACTCCACAAATAATACGTATTACACGCTTTTGGACTCTGAAAACTTTTGTTTGACTTCAAGATTTACCCCAAAATATTATACCATATGACATTATGGAATGAAAGTAGGCAAAGTGTGCAAGCTTTTTCATTTTTATGTTGCCAATGGCTGCTAACACTCGAATTGCAAATACAGATTTGTTAAGGCGTTTCTGCAGTTCTGTTGTGTGCTCCTCCCAACTGAATTTATTATCAAGTTGTAATCATAGGAATTTAAGACTGTCAACCTCGTATGTATGGTTCCATTTTTTCCCCCCACTTCTTTTCCGCATGTGCACAAAATGCAATTGCGGTACGTGCAACTGCTGCAGTTAATAACAAGTTGGTGTCAGCCATCTTGATCTTTGACGAAAAATTTGATGACAGTGTAATACCCCTTCTAGCGCTACGTCAAAGATCTTTGTCAAATATATTTGACGGAATATTTGATCACATCTTTGATCAAATCTTTGACAAAGAAATTTGATAGTGTAATACCGGCCTTACCTCACAAAAATCTTCGTTACTCGTACTGCGATACAGCGAGCGCCAACACTGCCAGCTAAATAAAAGATTCTAACTACTGAAGGCACTAACTACTGATAGACGTAGTTAGCAAATGAAATATTTTGATAGAAAACAAACAATGTATTTACCTTATATATACTTGGAAGGAGAGACAGCATATAGTATTTACCTTAATTTGGAATATTTGCTAGTGTAGCGTTGGACAGTTGGATGTGAACAGCGTGTATCGTTGGGCGGTTGGAAGTGAGCCGCCAGCAGTGGTGGTTGTAAGGAGAGAGATAGCAGAGTTGTGAGAGGTTACTATGAGTAGACGATCTGGACGTGTGTCCGTCAGAAAAAGGAAATTTGTAAGACCGTATGTCTTTCAGTGCTCTGTCAAACTCTTGACGCAATATCATATCTCCCATTTCATCTTCATCCCCTTCCATTTCCATAATATTGTCCTCAAGTACATCGCCCTTGTATAGAGCCTCTATATACTCCTTCCACCTTTCTGCTTTCCCTTCTTTGCTTAGAACTGGGTTTCCATCTGAGCTCTTGATATCCATACAAGTGGTTCTCTTTCCTCCAAAGGTCTCTTTAATTTTCCTGTAGGCAGTATCTATCTTACCCCTAGTGAGATATGCCTCTACATTCTTACATTTGTCCTCTAGCCAACCCTGCTTAGCCACTTTGCATTCCCTGTCGATCCCATACGCCTCAACTGGTTGGTTCAAATGGCTCTGAGCACTATGGGACTTAACTTCTGAGGTCATTAGTCCCCTATAACTTAGAACTACTTAAACCTAACTAACGTGAGGACATCACAAACATCCGTGCCCGAGGCAGGATTCGAACCTGCGACCGCAGCGGTCGCGCGGTTCCAGACTGTGGGGCCTAGAGCCGCTCGGCCACAACGGCCGGCGCCTCAACTGGTAAAGTCTATCTCACCCCTAATGAGATATGCCTCTACATCCTTACATTTGTCCTCTAGCCAACCCTGCTTAGCCACTTTGCATTTCCTGACGATCTCATACGCCTCAACTGGTAAAGTGATGTGGCTTAAAGTATCAGTTCAACAGTATTGGCTAAAATACTATCGTGTCGAAATGAAACTCTCGATACGAAGATATTTCGATACATTTTTTTTCTCTTTCTCTCTCTCTCTCTCTCTCTCTCTCTCTCTGTGTGTGTGTGTGTGTGTGTGTGTGTGTGTGTGTGATGTGTATGTGTAACTCCATCATCTGCAGAAAGTCTGAGCTTGCTGTTTGATATTTTGAGCCAATCATTAATATTCATGTACGTGCAGTGGCAGCTGCTCGCTGTTTGTCCAGAACGCAGAGCCAGACAGAACGGCGAGACGCAGCGCCGCCCGTTGTTTAGGAGTTGGCGTTGTTTGCGAACTGCCCAGGCGCGCAAATACAGGCTGGCCGTGACGTCCGTCTGTTTGCTCGGCGCACGTCACCGCAGGCCTGCCGCGTTATTAATAACAGGGCAGGGCCGGCTGCTGCTGGCGGAGCGGAGAGGCCAGGCACAGTGGAGCTGACTCTCGGCTTCCCCCCCCCCCCCCCCCCCCCATCTCCCCACCCCACTTGTTTTATTCAATTACGCTTCATTGCCCCGACAACGGGGCCGCCCACAGCTGCGCTATTTCTTTCGCCAGTCAGCTGCTGAAGCACGAACCGTAGTGAGCCCTGTAAGGACAAATTCCCGTAACGCACCATTGGCCAGAGGTTACTGTACTAAACTGTGGTGTGCGTACTGTAAGACCTTCGGTACACACACCATCAGATTATTTGACTTGTCGCTCTAACGAAATAGGCGAGTGTCAGCAATATGTCTCGTGGTCTTATCGTGGCGTGTTTATCTTCTGCCGTTAGGTCAGACGATAGAAATGCCACTTGCACGCTTAGAGTAGCAGATTGACGCTGACCAACTTTAAACAGAACTTCATTAATTTTCACACACATTTATTAAAATAATAACTGTGGTGTCATCGCCAGACACCACACTTGCTAGACGGTAGCCTTTAAATCGGCCGCGGTCCGTTAGTATACGTCGGACCCGCGTGTCGCCACTATCAGTGATTGCAGACCGAGCGCCGCCACACGGCAGGTCTAGAGTGACTTCCTAGCACTCGTCCCAGTTGTACAACCGACTCTGCTAGCGATGGTTCACTGACAAAATACGCTCTGACGATAGTTAGCATAGCCTTCAGCTACGCCATTTGCTACGACCTAGCAAGGCGCCAGTACCAGTTACTATTGCTACTATAATCATGTACCGTCAAGAGCGACGCTCATCATTAATGGATTAAAGTTAAGTATTCCACCAGCTACGTCCGTTTTTCTAATTTCCTTGTCCTGTTCCAGACCTCAGCCTGCGTGAGCTACAACGCGTGTCTTTCGGCTTCCTCTAATAATACGGCGTTGGCTCTCCTGCCAACCCACAACAATAACAATCATAGATATTACGTAACTTGATTCTGGATGCTGTTTACAATTGACATTCTGAAGTTCCTTTGGTCTTGGTACCTTAATCTTATTCTCACATACCTCTGATACTTGCCAAAGTGTCTATACATTTATCTTCATGGCTATGTACAGGAATATGATAATCTTATTAGGCGCAGACTGAAACTTGACTATAGACTGATGCAGACTGACTAATCGGAGGTCTGTACACTCGTTATAATACCTCACGCGTTCAGGTATCACTGCGCGAGTGTGATCCGCGAGGAGAAAAGGTTCTACGTTAGCAGCAATCTCATTTGCTGCGTTACATATTAATACGCAGATCGGCGGAAGCAGAATTTGGTCCGTCTCTAAGGCAGCGCCATCTCGTAGTGTGGAGACGGACGAGCGCTGCGCCTGCGCTGTTGTGCTAAGCGGGGCGCACTCTAGTGGGAAAGTTGTGTATGCGCTGACTACGCGGAACTATGTACACAACATAAACCATATTCTTTAGCTTCCATACTCCAGCGATATATACAGGGTGGTCCACTGATAGTGACCGGGCCAAATATCTCACGAAATAAGCATCAAACGAAAAAACTACAAAGAACGAAACTCGTCTAGCTATGGTTGGCCCGCCAGATGGCTCTGCCATAGGTCAAACGGATATCAACTGCGTTTTTTTAAAAAAAGGGAACCGCCATTTTTTATTACATATTCGTGTAGTAAAGAAATATGAATGTTTTAGTTGGACCACTTTTTTCGCTTTGTGATAAATGCCGCTGTAATAGCCAGAAACGTATAAATACGTGGTATCACGTAACATTCCGCCTATGCGGATAGTATTTGCTTCGTGATACATTATCCGTGTTACAATGGACCGTTTACCAATTGCGGAAAAGATCGATATCGTGTTGATGTATGGCTTGTTGTTATTGTGGTCTTCAGTACTGAGGCTGGTTTGATGCAGCTCTCCATGCTACTCTATCCCGTGCAAGCTCCTTCATCTTCCAGTACCTACTGCAGCGTACACCCTTCTGAATCTGCTTAGTGTATTCATCTCTTGGTCTACGATTTTTACCCTCCACGCTGCCCTCCAATGCTAAATTTGTGATCCCTTGTTGCCTCAGAACATGTCCTACTAACCGGTCGCTTCTTTTTGTCAAGTTGTCTACCCATCTAATCTTCAGCATTCTTCTGTAGCACCACATTTCGAAAGCTTCTATTCTCTTCTTGTCCAAACTATTTATCGTCCATGTTTCACTTCCATACATGGCTACACTCCATACAAATACTTTCAGAAACGACTTCCTGACACGATGTTAACAAATTTCTCTTCTTCAGAAACGCTTTCCTTGCCATTGCCAGTCTACATTTTATATCCTCTCTACTTCGACCATCATCAGTTATTTTGCTCGACAAATAGCAAAACTCCTTTACTACTTTAAGTGTCTCATTTCCTAATCTAATTCCCTCAGCATCACCCGACTTAATTTGACTACATTCCATTATCCTCGTTTTGCTTTTGTTGATCTTCATCTTATATCCTCCTTTCAAGACACTGTCCATTGCGTTCAACTGCTGTTCCAAGTCCTTTGCTGTCTCTGATAGAATTACAGTGTCATCGGCGAACCTCAAAGTTTTTATTTCTTCTCCATGGATTTTAATACCTACTCCGAATTTTTCTTTTGTTTCCTTCACTGCTTGCACAATATACAGATTGAATAGCATCGGCGAGACGCTACAACCCTGTCTCACTCCCTTCCCAACCGCTGCTTCCCTTTCATGCCCCTCGACTCTTATAACTGCCATCTGGTTTCTGTACAAATTGTAAATAGCCTTTCGTTCCAATATTTTACCCCTGCCACCTTTAGAATTTGAAAGAGAGTATTCCAGTCAACATTGTCGAAAGCTTTCTGTAAGTCTACAAATGCTAGAAACGTAGGTTTCCCTTTCCTTAATCTTTCTTCTAAGACAAGTCGTAAGGTCAGTATTGCCTCACGTGTTCCAACATTTCTACGGAATCCAAACTGATCTTCCCCGAGGTCGGCTTCTACCAGTTTTTCCATTCGTCTGTAAAGAATTCGTGTTAGTATTTTGCAGCTGTGAGTTATTAAACTGATAGTTCGGTAATTTTCACATCTGTCAACACCTGCTTTCTTTGGGATTGGAATTATTATAGTCTCCTTGAAGTCTGAGGGTATTTCGCCTGTCTCATACATTTTGCTCACCAGATGGTAGAGTTTTGTCAGGACTGGCTCTCCCAAGGCCGTTAGTAGTTCTAATGGAATGCTGTCTACTCCCGGGGCCTTGTTTCGACTATTGTGATCAAAATGCCCAACGGGCGTGTACTATATATGCTGCTTGGTATCCTGGACGACATCATCCAAGTGTCCGGACCGTTCGCCGGATAGTTACTTTATTTAAGGAAACAGGAAGTTTTCAACCACATGTTAAACCTCAACCACGACCTGCAACAAATGATGATGCCCAGGTAGGTGTTTTAGCTGCTGTCGCGGCTACTCAGTTGCAGACAAATTGCGCGAGAATCGAGAATCTCAAAAAAGGTCGGTGTTGATAAAACTACATAAACATCGATTGCACCCGTACCATATTCTTATACACCAGGAATTGCATGGCGACGACTTTGAAGTTCGTGTACAGTTCTGCCACTGGGCACGAGAAATTACGGGACGATGACAGATTTTTTGCACGCGTTCTATTTAACGACGAAGCGTCATTCACCACCAGCGGTAACGTAAAGCGGTATAATAGGCACTATTGGGCAACGGAAAATCCACGATGGGTGCGACAAGTGGAACATCAGCGACGTTGGCGGGTCAATGGGAGACATTATGGGAGGAAGGATAATTGGCCCACATTTTATCGATGGCAATCTAAATAGTGCAATGTACGCTGATTTCCTACGTAATGTTCTACTGATGTTACTACAAGATGTTTCACTGCATGACAGAATGGCGATGTACCTCCAACATGATGGATGTCCGGGACATAGCTCGCGTGTGGTTGAAGCGGTACTGAATAGCATATTTCATGACAGGTGGACTGGTCGTCGAAGCACCATACCATGGCCCGCACGTTCACCGGATCTGACGTCATCGGATTTCTTTCTGTGAGGAAACTTGAAGGATATTTGCTATAGTGATCCACCGACAACGCCTGACAACATGCGTCAGCGCATTGTCAATGCATGTGCGAACATTACAGAAGGCAAACTACTCGCTGTTGAGAGGAATGTCGTTACACGTATTGCCAAATGCATTGAGGTTGACGGACATCATTTTGAGCATTTATTGCATTAATGTGGTATTTACAGGTAATCACGCTGTAACAGCATGCGTTCTCAGAAATGACAAGTTCACAAAGGTACATGTATCACGTTGGAACAACCGAAATAAAATGTTCAAACGTACCTACGTTCTGTATTTTAGTTTAAGAAACCTACCTGTTACCAACCACTCGTCTAAAATTGTGAGCCATATGTTTGTGACTATTACAGCGCCATCTATCACAAAGCGAAAAAAGTGGTCCAACTAAAACATTCATATTACTTAACGTACTACACGAATATGTAATAAAAATGGGGGTTCCTATTTAAAAAAACGTAGTTAATATCCGTTTGATCTAGCGGGCCAACCATAGCCCCATCTGATTTCCCCCTTCAAGTTAGACGAGTTTCATTCTACGAAGTTTTTTTCGTTTGACGCTTATTTCGTGAGATATTTGGCGCGGTCACGATCAATGGACCACCCTGTAGAATGTAAGCCGTCTTTTAGCTGTTACAGTGTGTAGATGACGGTCATCGCTGAAACAACCGTTTTTTTTTTTGTTTCCAGTTTAACCTGATATCTAAAACCGCTCAAAATAACCGGTTTCGGACGTAACCGATTTTCGGCTTTTTATACCTGCTATTTCCAGGTAATATACGTATATTCCGAAAAAAGATTGGACAGTTGTAGGAGAGCTAGAGAGTCCAGGAATGAAGAAAAAAAACGACCTCTTAAAACAGATACCGGTATTTTAATTGTGACTAACCGGTATTTTTCGGTATCTGTTTGGTCTCGGTTAAAACAGGTGTTTTTATTTTTTACTAATAACTGGGTAAAAAAATCGAAATGTCAATTAGCCACAGAAGCAGTGCTCTGAATTTTCGTTTGTAAATAAATCTTTTTTAAACGAGAAGTAATTTTTATTTGTTAAGTTAGTTTTACTTCCAAATATGGTGCTTTCATAGAAAATGGAAAAAGTGGTCAGTGTTCTTTCAATAACGATGCCGACAGAAGCAATCAAGAAACACTTGACAGAAGAATTGCTGACGCAACAATGTACTTTTCATCATATGGCGTGGTTGATCAGATGGCATGTACAGGGTTATTACAAATGATTGAAGCGATTTCACAGCTCTACAATAACTTTATCATTTGAGATATTTTCACAATGCTTTGCACACACATACAAAAACCCAAAAAGTTTTTTTAGGCATTCACAAATGTTCGATATGTGCCCCTTTAGTGATTTGGCAGACATCAAGCCGATAATCAAGTTCCTCCCACACTCGGCGCAGCATGTACCCATCAATGAGTTCGAAAGCATCGTTGATGCGAGCTCGCAGTTCTGGCAAGTTTCTTGGTAGAGGAGGTTTAAACACTGAATCTTTCACATAACCCCACAGAAAGAAATCGCATGGGGTTAAGTCGGGAGAGCGTGGAGCCAATGACATGAATTGCTGATCATGATCTCCACCACGACCGATCCATCGGTTTTCCAATCTCCTGTTTAAGAAATGCCGAACATCATGATGGAAGTGCGGTGGAGCACCATCCTGTTGAAAGATGAAGTCGGCGCTGTCGGTCTCCAGTTGTGGCATGAGCCAATTTTCCAGCATGTCCAGTTACACGTGTCCTGTAACGTTTTTTTTCGCAGAAGAAAAAGGGGCCGTAAGCTTTAAACCGTGAGATTGCACAAAACACGTTAACTTTTGGTGAATTGCGAATTTGCTGCACGAATGCGTGAGGATTCTCTACCGCCCAGATTCGCACATTGTGTCTGTTTACTTCACCATTAAGAAAAAATGTTGCTTCATCACTGAAAACAAGTTTCGCACTGAACGCATCCTCTTCCATCAGCTGTTGCAACCGCGCCGAAAATTCAAAGCGTTTGACTTTGGTATCGGGTGTCAGGGCTTGTAGCAATTGTAAACGGTAAGGCTTCTGCTTTAGCCTTTTCCGTAAGATTTTCCAAACCGTCGGCTGTGGTACGTTTAGCTCCCTGCTCGCTTTATTCGTCGACTTCCGCGGGCTACGCGTGAAACTTGCCCGCACGCGTTCAACCGTTCCTTCGCTCACTGCAGACCGACCCGTTGATTTCCCCTTACAGAGGCATCCAGAAGCTTTAAACTGCGCATACCATCGCCGAATGGAGTTAGCAGTTGGTGGATCTTTGTTGAACTTCGTCCTGAAGTGTCGTTGCACTGTTATGACTGACTGATGTGAGTGCATTTCAAGCACGACATACGCTTTCTCGGCTCCTGTCGCCATTTTGTCTCACTGCGCTCTCGAGCGCTCTGACGGCAGAAACCTGAAGTGCGGCTTCAGCCGAACAAAACTTTATGAGTTTTTCTACGTGGGTCGTGACCATATGTCAATGAATGGAGCTACAGTGAATTTATGAAATCGCTTCAATCATTTGTAATAGCCCTGTAGTTTACCGGTAACCAGTAACCTAACGCCCGATTCCTTAAGGGAACACTATCTGTCCTACGCCGCCAATGTTAAATAATCGAATTTTGTGACCCATTTCCTTGGAAACTTTCTAAGACACCAACTTAAAATTCTCCATGATTCTTGAAATGCACGTTCCTAGATACACTGAACTAGAATTATTACTAAAACTGTATTACGGGGCATGTTATCTTTTTTTGTCAAACACTCCATTGTTTGTGAAACTTCCTAGCAGATTAAAACTGTGTGCCGAACCGAGGCTCGAACTCGGGACCTTTGCCTTTCGCGGGCAAGTGCTGGAATTTTGTAAATAAATGAACATGAAAACAAAACAGGATATTTTAATTATTCTAGTTCCATATGTGCTGAATCTCTCACTTCGCATGCTGTGAAAATTTCATGTCTCTACCATCAGTACTCTTTTAGAAAACGGGTCATTTACTGCAAAAATGAAGTTCCGTGATAAGGAGGTTCAAAACTTCTTTTCTTACAAATTCTTATACAGACTTACATTTCTGCGTCTTTTATACACTAGAATTTCCCTGGCTGATAGCCTCTGTCTTCTTCAGTGTCCCAACAGCCCAGTGATTGCCTCCTCCTCTTCTTTATTTCTTCTTTTGTCATTTGCTGAGCAGCTAACTCTGCTTCACGCACACGAAGCTCATCCAGTTCCCGCAGTCCTTTAGCTGTGTTCTGTCCAAATCTTACCCCTAACATATCCAGAACCTTAAGTCTTTCATAGTTCCCACCATTAAAAGCTATTACAGCATCAGACACTGATAACTTTACAGTCATGAGGCCCACAGATACATTTTTAGGCACACGGCACCACACAACATTATTCAAGGACTCATTCACATTCTGGATCTTCCCATGTGAACACTTCTTTAGTAGCCCAGGATTTGCCAGATCTCTGTAAATAGGTTTGATTACTTCCATTACTGCCAAAAGGAGGGAATGTGTATGTGTAAATTCATGCACGGTGCCAGAGAATTCAGCTTGCCCGTATTTACGCCAAGTGTTTGGTGGAGGTGGACAAAAGGCATGACATGGCTTTTCCATCAGTTGATATTCGATGAAAGAAAGTGCTCCACTCAGCTCTTTTCATCTTCTCTAAATTGTCACAGTTATTTCTAATGACCTTCCAATAATATTCCTGTAATTCATCAATTACTTTGTCCGGTAGTCTTCCAGCATATTTTATTGTCTTCCCATCAGACAGTATTTAGTTACCTAGCTTGGTTTTTTCGTTACACAGACGAGTTCCCATCCTTTTCTTGACATGTCGTATACACTCAAGTTTTTGTATAGGGACATCATATGGCTTACAGTTTTGTACTGCAATGAAAGCCTTCCTGTCTCCATCACCAAAGTAATTCACATATCTGGCACCTCTCTCCTTCTGTGAACGATTTTTTTTTCTGTCATCAGTCTACTGACTGGTTTGATGCGGCCCACCACGAATTCCTTTCCTGTGCTAACCTCTTCATCTCAGAGTAGCACTTGCAACCTACGTCCTCAGTTATTTGCTTGACGTATTCCAATCTGTCTTCCACTACAGTTTTTGCCCTCTACAGCTCCCTCTATTACCATGGAAGTCATTCCCTCATGTCTTAGCAGATGTCCTATCATCCTGTCCCTTCTCCTTATCAGTGTTTTCCACATATTCCTTTTCTCTCCGATTCTGCGTACAACCTCCTCATTCCTTACCTTATCAGTCCACCTAATTTTCAACATTCGTCTATAGCACCACATCTCAAATGCTTCGATTCTCTGCTGTTCCGGTTTTCCCACAGTCCATGTTTCACTACTATACAATGCTGTACTCCAGACGTACATACTCAGAAATTTCTTCCTCAAATTAAGGCCGGTATTTGATATTAGTAGACTTCTCTTGGCCAGAAATGCCGTTTTTGCCATAGCGAGTTTGCTTTTGCTGTCCTCCTTGCTCCGTCCGTCATTGGTTATTTTACTGCCTAGGTAGCAGAATTCCTTAACTTCATTGACTTCGTGACCATCAATCCTGATGTTAAGTTTCTCGCTGTTCTCATTTCTACTACTTCTCATTACCTTCGTCTTTCTCCGATTTACTCTCAAACCATACTGTGTACTCATTAGACTGTTAATTCCGTTCAGCATATCATTTAATTCTTCGTCACTTTCACTCAGGATAGCAATGTCTTCAGCGAATCGTATCATTGATATCCTTTCACCATGTATTTTAATTCCACTCCTGAACCTTTCTTTTATTTCCATCATTGCTTCCTCGATGTACAGATTGAAGAGTAGGGGCGAAAGGCTACAGCCTTGTCTTACACCCATCTTAATACGAGCACTTCGTTCTTGATCGTCCACTCTTATTATTCCCTCTTGGTTGTTGTACATATTGTATATGACCCGTCTCTCCCTATAGCTTACCCCTACTTTTTTCAGAATCTCGAACAGCTTGCACCATTTTATATTGTCGAACGCTTTTTCCGGGTCGACAAATCCTATGAACATGTCTTGATTTTTCTTTAGCCTTGCTTCCATTATTAGCCGTAACGTCAGAATTGCCTCTCTCGTCCCTTTACTTTTCCTAAAGCCAAACTGATCATCACCTAGCGCATTCTCAATTTTCTTTTCGATTCTTCTGTATATTATTCTTGTAAGCAGCTTCGATGCATGAGCTGTTAAGCTGATTGTGCGATAATTGTCGCACTTGTCAGCTCTTTCCGTCTTCGGAATTGTGTGGATGATGCTTTTACGAAAGTCAGATGGTATATCGCCAGACTAATATATTCTACATACCAACGTGTGTTGCCACTTCCCCCAATGATTTTAGAAATTCTGATGGAATTTTATCTATCCCTTCTGCCTTATTTGACCGTAAGTCCTCCAAAGCTCTTTTAAATTGCGATTCTAATACTGGATCCCCTATCTCTTCTAAATCGACTCCTGTTTCTTCTTCTATCACATCAGACAAATCTTCACCCTCATAGAGGCTTTAAATGTATTCTTTCCACCTATCTGCTCTCTCCTCTGCATTTAGCAGTGGAATTCCCATTGCACTCTTCATGTTACCACCGTTGCTTTTAATGTCACCAAAGGTTGTTTTGACTTTCCTGTATGCTGAATCTGTCCTTCCGACAATCATATCTTTTTCGATGTCTTCACATTTTTCCTGCAGCCATTTCGTCTTAGCTCCCCTGCACTTCCTATTTATTTCATTCCTCAGCGATTTGTATTTCTGTATTCCTGATTTTCCCGGAACATGTTTGTACTTCCTCCTTTCATCAATCAACTGAAGTATTTCTTCTGTTACCCATGGTTTCTTCGCAGCTACCTTCTTTGTACCTATGTTTTCCTTCCCAACTTCTGTGATGGCCCTTTTTAGAGATGTCCATTCCTCTTCAACTGTATTGCCTACTGCGCTATTCCTTATTGCTGTGTCTATAGCGTTAGAGAACTTCAAACGTATCTCGTCATTCCTTAGTACTTCCATATCCCACTTCTTTGCGTATTGATTCTTCCTGACTAATGTCTTGAACTTCAGCCTACTCTTCATCACTACTATATTGTGATCTGAGTCTATATCTGCTCCTGGGTACGCCTTACAATCCAGTATCTGATTTCGGAATCTCTGTCTGACCATGATGTAATCTAATTGAAATCTTCCCGTATCTCCCGGCCTTTTCCAAGTATACCTCCTCCTCTTGTGATTCTTGAACAGGGTATTCGCTATTACTAGCTGAAACTAGTTACAGAACTCAATTAGTCTTTCTCCTCTTTCATTCCTTGTCCCAAGCCCATATTCTCCTGTAGCCTTTTCTTCTACTCCTTCCCCTATAACTGCATTCCAGTCGCCCATGACTATTAGATTTTCGTCCCCCTTTACATACTGCATTACCCTTTCAATATCCTCATACACTTTCTCTATCTGTTCATCTTCAGTTTGTGACGTCGGCATTTATACCTGAACTATCGTTGTCAGTGTTGGTCTGCTGTTGATTCTGATTAGAACAACCCGGTCACTGAACTGTTCACAGTAACACACCCTCTGACCTACCTTCCTATTCATAACGAATAACATGTTCTGCTGCTGTTGATATTACCCGATACTCATCTGACCAGAAATCCTTGTCTTCCTTCACTTCACTGACCCCTACTATATCTAGATTGAGCCTTTGCATTTCCCTTTTCAGATTTTCTAGTTTCCCTACCCCGTTCAAGCTTCTGACATTCCACGCCCCGACTCGTAGAACGTTATCCTTTCGTAGATTATTCAATCTTTTTCTCTGTGAACGTTGGAAAATGTTAACTGCTCATTTTACCTCCATTCCTCCACTTGTGCCATCATAATTTTTATACACTGCTGTTTATGAAGTAATTTGTTCTTCTGGTTCACTGTACAACCTTGGCAGTACTTACTGAGAACTTCAGAAACCAACAGAAGTTAGCTTACTACAAAAATAGCCGATAATCACACTACTTTCAATGAAAACTAGTATCAGAAACAAAGGACTGATTTCTTTATTCGTAATGCCAACTTCTGAGACGTAGCAGTGGGCACAAAACAATGCAATTCACGGCCTTCTAGACTGTTTAGTTCCCAAAATATGACTGCTCAACTGTGGCAGTATATGCGTAGCTGCTAAATTTGACAGTCACATGTCAATAGTCAAAATATCATTTGAAGGTCTCACAATTGTCTGACTTTAATGTATTATATACCAAAATGTTCAGGAAAGTCCAAAGAACATTATGGAGTAGAAAACAGAAAATGTCAAATTTCAACGAATTTCACGTACAATGTCCCCTTAAGGACTTTTCGATTTATTTTTTATTGGTTATTAGAACTCGTGGGCAATAACTTTCCAAAGTTTCAAAGATGAAATCGCATCTGAAGGGCCTGAAGAACAGTAAAATGTGTGACGTGACATTCCTGTCACACCCACTTTTTGAAACAACTCTTCAATACAGGGAGGGAGCCCACACAAAACTGATACACCTCACGCAAGAGATCCAAGCACCAACAAACTGACTAAAAAGAATAGATAATAGAAGTGTTAAAACGATTTAGTTAGTTGTTTATAAGAGATGCTGCCTTGCACCTTGTGGCCTACATGGTACTTTCTCATTATCATCGCTGGACATCCATTACACATCGGATTTGTTGTATATCAGAATGGCACAAACCCTACTCTGGAAATGATGTAGCAATGAAGTACAATGCTTCATTTGCTTTTACAAGATTAACGATTTGTCTGCTATTTCCACCAAATCAAAAAGAGGAAGGAAATTATGGTAACAGTAGCAAGTTATAAACTTAACAATAATTCATTCGTAGTTGTTCTTGTGGTCTTCAGTCCTGAGATGGGTTGATGCAGCTCTCCATGCTAATCTATCCTGTGCAAGCTCCTTCATCTCCCAGTACCTACTGCAACCTACATCCTTCTGCATCTGTTTAGTGTATTCATCTCTTGGTCTCCCTCTACGATTTTTACCCTCCACGCCGCCCTCCAATGCTAAATTTGTGATCCCTTGATGCCTCAGGACATGTCCTACCAACCGGTCCCTTCTTCTAGTCAAGTTGTGCCACAAACTTCTCTTCTCCCCAATCCTATTCAACACCTCCTCATTAGTTACGTGATCTACCCACCTAATCTTCAACATTCTTCTGTAGCACCACATTTCGAAATCTTCTATTCTCTTCTTGTTCAAACTATTTATTGTCCACGTTTCACTTTCATACATGGCTACACTCCATACAAATACTTTCAAAAAAAAAAATGGTTCAAATGGCTCTGAGCACTATGGGACTCAACTGCTGTGGTCATAAGTCCCCTAGAACTTAGAACTACTTAAACCTAACTAACCTAAGGACATCACACACATCCATGCCCGAGGCAGGATTCGAACCTGCAACCGTAGCGGTCGTGCGGTTCCAGACTGTAGCGCCATTAACCGCGCGGCCAAAATACTTTCACAAACGACTTCCTGACACTTAAATCTATACTCGATGTTAACAAATTTCTCTTCTTCAGAAACGCTTTCCTTGCCATTGCCAGTCTACATTTTATATCCTCTCTACTTCGACCATCATCAGTTATTTTGCTCGACAAATAGCAAAACTCCTTTACTACTTTAAGCGTCTCATTTCCTAATCTAATATCCTCAACATCACCCGACTTAATTCGACTATATTCCATTATCCTCGTTTTACTTTTGTTGATGTTCATCTTATATCCTCCTTTCAAGACACTGTCCATTCCATTCAACTGCTCTTCCAAGTCCTTTGCTGTCTCTGACAGAATTACAATGTCATCGGCGAACCTCAGGATTTTTTATTTCTTCTCCATGGATTTTAATACCTACTCCAAATTTTTCTTTTGTTTCCTTTACTGTTTGCTCAATATACAGATTGAATAACATCGGAGAGAGGCTACAACCCTGTCTCACTCCCCTCCCAACCACTGCTTCCCTGTCAAGCCCCTCGACTCTTATAACTGCCATCTGGTCTCTGTACAAATTGTAAATAGCCTTTCGCTCCCTGTATTTTACCCCTGCCACCTTCAGATTTTGAAAGAGAGTATTCCAGTTAAAGTTGTCAAAAGCTTTCTCTAAGTCTACAAATGCTAGAAACATAGTTTTGCCTTTCCTTAACCTTTCTTCTAAGATAAGTCGTAAGGTCAGTATTGCCTCACGTGTTCCAACATTTCTACGGAATCCAAACTGATCTTCCCCGAGGTTGGCTTCTACCAGGTTTTCCATTCGTCTGTAAATAATTCGCGTTAGTATTTTGCAGCTGTGGCTTATTAAACTGATAGTTCGGTAATTTTCACATCTGTCAACACCTGCTTTCTTTGGGATTGGAATTATTATATTCTTCTTGACGTCTGAGGGAATTTCGCCTGTCTCATACATCTTGCTCACCAGATGGTAGAGTTTTGTCAGAACTGGCTCACCCAAGGCCGTCAGTAGTTCCAATGGAATGTTGTCTACTCCCGGGGTCTTGTTTCGACTCAGGTCTTTCAGTGCTATGTCAAACTCTTCACGCAGTATCGTATCTCCCAATTCATCTTCATCTACATCCTCTTCCATGTCCATAATATTGTCCTCAAGTACATTGCCCTTGTATAGACCCTCTATATACTCCTTCCACCTTTCCTCTTTGCTTAGAACTGGGTTTCCATCTGAGCTCTTGATATTCATACAAGTGGCTCTCTTTTCTCCAAAGGTCTCTTTAATTTTCCTGTAGGCTGTATCTATCTTACTCCTAGTGAGATAAGCCTCTACATCCTTACATTTGTCCTCTAGCCATGCCTGCTTAGCCATTTTGCACTTCCTGTCGATCTCATTTTTGAGACGTTTGTATTCCTTTTTGCCTGCTTCATTTACTGCATTTTTATATTTTCTCCTTTCATCAATTAAATTCAGTATTTCTTCTGTTACCCAAGGATTTCTACTAGCCCTCGTTCGTAGCACACAATAAAAATATAAAGTACCTGATCTGCAGCATATGCTTACATAATACCCCATTATCTGCTAATATTCATTCAAAATGGGCAAGTTAACACAAAAAATAAGAGTTATTCAGCCTCAGTTTTCACTCTTTAGCACTGACTATTCGTATTTCTCATATAGTGATATGATCTCCGATTGCAACATGATTTTTGAGGAGAGTTTCGAAAAATTAGAATCAATAGGAGAAAACTGTTTATTTTTGTAGTATTTGACCACTTATCACTTTTCGAGAAAAGTAGCCAATAGTGGACGGACTAAGTCTTCTTTTATTTGCCTATTTGATTTATTAATTTGATTCTATGTATGTATGTAACCGAAATCTGGTTGTTTCAGAGATAACCACCATATCCCTACACCTGCCTAATGTGGCGTATGGGTGACGATTATTGCTGAAACAACCGGTTTTTGTTCACACTGATTTTTTCGTCTACAGTTAAAATCGCTCAAGATAACCGGTTTCGGAAATAAGATATTCGATTTTCTATTGCTACCATTTCCAAATGGCAAACATAGACTCTGAACAAAGGTTGAAAAATTGTAATGAAGGCTGAAGGGTAGGATATGCCAATTGACGTGAGTGGCAGCAAGCAGTCTCACTGTCTCAAGCAAAAATGGCAAAGGTGAAGGAGATGGGTGCTGCAACAGCGAAAGTCGATGACTTTCCTGTATCGTCACTTTTGGATTATATTCGTTTTCCTCCAGAAGCAACCACAAAATTAAGGGTTCAGTAACTATCATAAGTTTATACGAGGTGCATTCAAGTTCTAAGGCCTCCGATTTTTTTTCTCCGGACTGGAAAGAGATAGAAACATGCGCATTGTTTTAAAATGAGGCCGCGTTCATTGTCAATACGTCCCAGAGATGGCATCACCGTACGGCACATGGAATTTTACCGCCAGCGGCGAGAATGAGAAGTGTTTTAAATACTTAAAATGGCGACGTTTTCCTTACTTCAACAGCGTGCAATCATTCGTTTTCTGAATTTGCGTCGTGTGAAACCAATTGAAATTCATCGACAGTTGAAGGAGACATGTGGTGATGGAGTTATGAATGTATCGAAAGTGCATTCGTGGGTGTGACAGTTTAATGAAGGCAGAACATCGTGTGACAACAAACCGAAAAAACCTCGGGCTCGCACAAGCCGGTCTGACGACATGATCGAGAAAGTGGAGAGAATTGTTTTGGGGGATCGCCGAATCACTGTTGAACAGATCGCCTCCAGAGTTGGCATTTCTGTGGATTCTGTGCACACAATCGTGCATGACGACCTGAAAATGCGAAAAGTGTCATCCAGGTGGGTGCCACGAATGCTGACGGACGACCACATGGCTGCCCGTGTGGCATGTGGCCAAGCAATGTTGACGCGCAACGACAGCACGAATGGGACTTTCTTTTCGTCGGTTGTGACAATGGATGAGACGTGGATGCCATTTTTTAATCCAGAAACAAAGCGCCAGTCAGCTCAATGGAAGCACACAGATTTACCGCCACCAAAAAAATTTCGGGTAACCGCCAGTGCTGAAAAAGTGATGGTGTCCATGTTCTGGGACTGCGAAGGCGTAATCCTTACCCATTGCGTTCCAAAGGGCACTACGGTAACAGGTGTATCCGACGAAAATGTTTTGAAGAACAAATTCCTTCCTGCACTGTAACAAAAACGTCCGGGAAGGGCTGCGCGTGTGCTGTTTCACCAAGACAACGCACCCGCACATCGAGCTAACGTTACGCAACAGTTTCTTCGTGATAACAACTTTGAAGTGATTCCTCATGCTCCCTACTCACCTGACCTGGATCCTAGTGACTTTTGGCTTTTTCCAACAATGAAAGACACTCTCCGTGGCCGCACATTCAGCAGCCGTGCTGCTACTGCCTCAGCGATTTTCGTGATCAAAACAGACTCCTAAAGAAGTCTTCGCCGCTGTCATGGAATCATGACGTCAGCGTTGTGAAAAATGTGTACGTCTGCAGGGCGATTACGTCGAGAAGTAACGCCAGTTTCATCGATTTCGGGTGAGTAGTTAATTAGAAAAAAAATCGGAGGCCTTAGAACTTGAATGCACCTCGTAGCATGTCAGTAAAACTATAGGTATATCAATCAAATATTGCTTGTCTTCCAAGAAATATTGTGGACGTTTTCTCCTTATATGGTGCCACAAGTTAGTTCTGCCTCCTTCCATTTTTAATTTTTTAAAGCAAATATTACACTGTATTTAATTGCTACCCCACCTCATACAAAAATTCCAAACTGGGCTATTCTGCAATACAACCATTGTCTGAGAATGACAATGAGAAACTACTGTATAGACCAGATGCAGCCAAGAGTTGCACATTGCATGTGTGTACACACGCACCATCTAATCAAGATCAACCGCTCCACACGGCAACAACTCTGACATTGTCTGCTATGTCAATTCCATTGTCGTGTATTCGTTGCTTTTATTGTTCGTATTAGAATAGCACTGATCGCCTTTACCAATATTTCAAAGGAATGGAAATATTATGAACAAACGTTACTCGTTTCTTTAAAAAGTTTTATGTAAAAATTGAAAGTATCGGCACTGATGCTACGGCAAACAGATACGCTCTTTTTTGCCCGGTTATTATTATTATAAAAAATGAAAAACCTAGATATAACCGAGAACAAACAAATACCGAGAAGTACCGGTTATTCAGAATACAACCTATGACCAGGTTCCCAAAATGAACAGCATAGAGACAGAAGTGATGACACTTTCTGCAGGACCTGACCATCATTTTGCAGGACAACGCTCAGGCACATACAGTGCAATCTGTTACTGATTTGTTTGACTGATAGGGCTGCTAAGTGCCATACCACCTACTGCACTCCCCTGACTTAAGCCCTCGTGAGTTCAACTCGATTTCTAAACTGAAGGAAACACTTCACGGCATTCGCTTCAGAACTGCTACAAATTCGTGGGGCAATAGACCGCGCCACTCGAACTGTCAACACAACTGGCACTTCTAACAAGGGAACCTCCCCATCGCACCCCCCTCAGATTTAGTTATAAGTTGGCACAGTGGATAGGCCTTGATAAACTGAACACAGATCAATTGAGAAAACAGGAACTGTGAAAAAATAAGCAAAATATACAAACTGAGTAGTCCATGGGCCCCATAGGTAACATCATGGACAAAAAAAAAGCTCAGGAGCGCCGTGGTCTCGTGGTAGCGTGAGCAGCTACAGAACGAAAGGTCCTTGGTTCAAGTCTTCCCTCCAGTGAGAATTTTACTTTCTTTATTTTTGCATCGTTATTATCTGTCCGTTCGTTCACTGACGTCTCTGTTCACTGTAATAAGTTTAGTGTCTGTGTTTTGCGACCGCATCGCAAAACCGTGCGATTAGTAGACGAAAGGACGTGCCTCTCCAATGGGAACCGAAAACATTTGATCGCAAGGTCATATGTCAACCGATTCCTCCACAGGAAAACACATCTGATATATTCTATACGACACTGGTAACGGCATGTGCGTCACATGACAGGAATATGTTGTCGACCCACCTAACTTGTACACTTGGCGAATGGGTAAAAAGATACTTCTACCTTGCCCGATTTAGGTTTTCTTGTGGATGTGATAATCACTCCCAAAAAGTGATGAAAACACAAGAGTTTGTCACATAAACTGAAAATAAAAAAATTAAACATTTCACTCTATGGAGGATTTGAACCAAGGACGTCTCGTTCCGCAGCTGCTCACGTTACCACGAGACCACGGCGCTCCTGTGTTCTTGGTGTCCTTGATGTTGCCTATCTTCCCATGAACTACTCAGTTTGTATATTTTGCTTATTTTTTCACAGTTCCACACAACTTCTTCCTGTTTTCTCGATTGATCTGTGTTCAGTTTTTCAAGGCCTATCCACTGTGCCAACTTATAACTAAATCTGAGGGGGGTGCGATGTGGAGGTTCCCTTGTAAGAGTATCCTACGATTTCCACTTCGCTGACAACGGGTTATACACAATGCTGGTGACTACTCTGAAGGTCAGTAAAACTTTAAACACGTATCTATTTTGTACGAGCTCTAAATGAATAGTCGCCAATATTAAAGTTCCAACCCTCGTAGCCAAATGGCCATCAGAGAGGTTGCTGATGATGCAGGAATATCCTTTGGCTCATACCGAGCCATTATTTCGGATGTTTTGGGCATTAAAACTTGTAGCAGCGAAGTTTTTTTCCGACCTTGTCAAATTTAGACCAAAAACAACATGGCGTAGACATTGATAATGCATTAATGAATGAAGTCGATAACGATACAGAACTTCTGAAGAATATTATAACGGGTATGACGTCGAAACCGAGCCGCCAACGTCCCAATGGAAACTGCCTCAAGAGCAAAGACCGAAACAAATTCTGCAAGTTCGATCACATATGAAGGCTCTGAACACTGTTTTGTTCGATTACAATGAAATAGCGCACCATGAGTTCCTGCTTTATAGTCGTAGAGCCAATAGGGAATACTACATGGAAGTTTTGCGCCGTTTGCATGAAGCAATCCGAAGAAAACGACCAGAATTGCGGCAAAATCACTCATGGAAATTGCATCACGGTAACGTCCCGCTCACACCTCAATACTTGTTCGTGATCTTTTGCCAAAAAATAAAACCATTATATTGCCTCAACCACCGTATTCGCCGGACATGGCCCCTGCGACTTTTTTTTTTTATTTCCGGGGCTGAAGAAAAACATCGAAGGACGTTGCCACCACTGATTCGATAAAAACAAAATCGCTGAAGGAGCTGAACACGATACGAAAAGTGAGTTCTAGAATTGCTTCTCAAGTTGAACAAAAGCTCTGGCACAACTGTTTCACACTTAAGGGGGATTACTTAGAAGGGGACAAAGTTGATGTTGATGAATAAATAATTACCTGACATTGTAACAATATGTATCAGCTGCAATCTGGGCAACAAAACTTCTATTTTGGAAGATTTCTTGTTGTTGTTGTTGATGTTTTCAGTCCAGAGATTGGTTTGATGCAGCTCTCCATGCTATTCTATCCTGTGCAACCTTCTTCATATCCCAGTACCTACTGCAACCTACATCCTTCTGAATCTACTTAGTGCATTCATCTCTCGGTCTCCCTCTACGATCTTTACCTTCCACGCTGCCCTCCAGTACTAAATTGGTGATCCCTTGATGCCTCAGAACGTGTCCTATCAACCGATCCCTTCTTCTAGTCAAGTTGTACCACAAACTCCTCTTCTCCACAATTATATTCAATACCTCCTCATTAGTTATGTGATCTACCCATCTAATCTTCAGCATTCTTCTGTAGCACCTCATTTCGAAAGCTGCTACTCTCTTCTTGTCTAAACTATTTATCGTCCACGTTTCACTTCCATACATGGCTACACTCCATGCAAATACTTTCAGAAATGGCTTCCTCACACATCTATACTCAAAGTTAACAAATTTCTCTTCTTTAGAAACGCTTTCCTTGCCATTGCCAATCTACATTTTATATCCTGCCTACTTCGACCATCATCAGTCATTTTGTCCTCCAAATAGCAAAACTCATCTATTACTTTAAGGGTCTCATTTCCTAATCTAATTCCCACCGTTGTGGTTGCACCTATGGTATGGCTATCTGTATCGCTGAGGCACGGAAGTCTCCCCAGAAACGGCAAGGTCCGTGGTACATTGGGGGGAGGGGACTGGGGGGGAGCTTTCTTACACTGAATAAATAAATATTCTTCAAGAGAAACAAAAATTCCCATTACTTTTTTATCGCACTTCATCCGTATCCTTCTATCACATCCGAGATACACTCCACGGGTGACAAGTCAGGGGACTACACAATCAGTTGAGGATATGCATGATGCTCAAGGTGATTATGGCGAATACTGCTGTGTGCTGTCTCACACCATCCTGCTGGAATATGCCACTTGGTAGCCTGGTCACAAACAGTATGACAACAGGATTCACCATTCTTGCCACATACTGCTGGGCATCCGCCCTCCCTTCAGCAACTGCCAGATCAGTGCAGTTGTCATATCCAGTAGCCCCAGACCACAATTAAAGGTGTGCTTACTGAGAATCGTGGTTGCTGCATAAGATGGCCTACTAATGGAGTGGAAGATATTTTACGAGAATCGCTGCTTCTTGTGGCCTTTCACCGTGACAATGTGACTGTCACACCACAGAATGCCGTCTGTGTCCCAATTGACTCTGACACTACAGCATGCAAGTCTCTGTTGTCCATGATAACAGTGATGCATGGGGACTCAAGATAGCTACATCTAAGATCTTAATATATTAAAAAACTAAAAACCCGCCTCGATTGCGAAAAAAGCACCTAGTGTTAAGTGATAACCCAGGTTTCGGCGTAGATAACTACACCTTTTTCAGAACAACAATAAAACCCACAAGTGCCTAAGGAGGCGTTTGTCAATGATTAAAAGAACACCATAGGTATACATTTATAAACGAAAAAGAAAAGGGAAACACAAACAGTACATATGTACAAAGTCAAAACCACTACTTAACATAATGGTGTACACTCCACCTCACACCGGCCTATGTTCGATGAGCCATGACCCACCATAAACTGCAGCTACAAATGGTCGCTCACTTACAAGCCTGACGCACTACCTATGCACATGCACAATAAAAGGGAAGTTACTTTCTTTTTATCCTCATTGTCCTTTACGATGAAGGTGATTTTAGCCCATTGAACACCTCACGTTTTATCCCTGTATCCTTATTACCACTACGTCTTTAGATTACGTCCTGTCAGCCCCCCCCCCCCCCCCCCCCCCCAGGCTAACTACTGGCTTTAGGTATAGTTTTTAAGAGTTACTCCTGTTGTCATAGGTAGCTTCATATATAATTTTCTTTACTAGCATAAGCAACCGTGTGTGGTTATTTTTAGGTTTCATCTCCTATTTAGCTCATCTCTTGTTCTATCCATTCCATTTTTTAAATGATTAATGGAAAATGTCATATAAAGATGTGAAACAAATACTAACAAAGAGATAGAGGGGCTGGCCAGTACTTACCTCAGCTCAGTACAGCCGATAGATACACATAAAACAGAACTGAAAATTTAAGTTCCTAGCTTTCGGAACAAATGTTCCTTCATCGGGGAGGAGAGAGGGGAAAGAAAGGGAAGAAGGGAAAGGAGATTCAGTTACTCACAACCCAGGTTATGAAGCAACAGGAAAAGGAAAATAGGGAGGGTAGCAAGGATGGAGGCATGGTTGTCAGAGGAAAGCCAAAGATATTCTACTGTAAGTACTGTGCCAGCTTCAAACCAAAGAGGATGCATACAGAAGTAAAGAGAGATATAGTATAAAGATAAACACAACTATGTAGGATGAAAAGATGCGTGAATGGCTAAAGAGGAAAGGGAAAGAGGAGAAGACTGAAGAGTGAATGGGAGTGAAGTTGTTTAACGTAGGTTCAGTCCAGGGGGATGGCGGGATGAAAGGATGTGTTGGAGTGCAAGTTCCCATCTCCGCAGTTCAGAGGGACTGGTGTTGGGTGGGAGAAGCCAAATGGCACGTACGGTGTAGCAGGTTCCTAGGTCCCTAGAATTATGCTGGAGGACATGCTCCGCTACTGGGTATTGGGCATCTCCTAGGCGGACAGTTCGTCTGTGTCCGTTCATGCGCTCAGCCAGTTTAGTTGTCATGCCGATGTAAAAGGCTGTGCAGTGCAGGCATGTCAGTCTTTCCCCTCTCTCCTCCCCGATGAAGGAACATTTGTTCCGAAAGCTAGGAACTTAAACTTTCAGTTCTGTTTTATGTGTATCTATCGGCTGTACTGAGCTGAGGTAAGTACTGGCCAGCCCCTCTATCTCTTTGTTAGTATCCATTCCATTTTTTGATATACGTTGATCCGCGGTTGGGAATATATGGGCTATTTAGCCCTGACCCATGTATAAACTTTCTCGTATTCATATGTGCATGCGCATTCAAGTAACTTCCCTTGTCTTGCGCATGTGCATAGGTAGCGGGTCAGGCTTGTAAGTGAGCGACCATTTGTAGCTGCAGTTTATGGTGGGTCATGGCCCATCAAACATAGGCCAGTGTGAGGTGGAGCGTACACCATTAAGTTAAGTAGTGGTTTTGTCTTTGTACATGTGTACTGTTTGTGTTTCCCTTTTCTTTTTCGTTTATAAATGTATAGCTATGGTGTTCTTTTAATCATTGACAAAGGTCTTCTTAGGCACTTGTGGGTTTTATTGTTGTTCTGAAGAAGGTGTAGTCATCTACGCCGAAACCTGGGTTAACACTAGGTGCTTTTTTCGCAATCGAGGCGGGTTTTTAGTTTTTTAATATATCTACATCTACGTGTATACTCCACAAGCCACCGTACGGTGTGTGGTGGAGTGTTACCTGTATCACTGCTACTCATTTCCTTTCCTGTTTCACTCGCAGAGAGAGTGAGGGAAAAACGACTGTCTACATGCCTCCATATCTTTTCTTCATGGTTCTTACACGAAATGTGTGCTGGCGGCAGCAGGATCGTTCTGCAGACAGTTGGGTCTCTAAAATTTCTTGACAGTGTTCTTTGAAAAGCATCTCACCGTCCCTCTCAGGATTCCCATTTGAGTTCTCATAAAGCATCTCCGTAACACCTGCGTGTTGTTTGTACCTACTGGTAACAAATCTAGCTGTCACTTCCAAATTGCTCTGATGTCTTCCTGGATGTGTGTGATGCCCTTAGGTTAGTTAGGTTTAAGTAGTTCTAAGTTCTAGGGGACTGATGACCTCAGATGTTAAGTCCCACAGTAATCAGAGCCACTTTGATGTCTTCCTTTAATCTGACCTGGTGTGGATCTCAAACAGTCAAACAAGTAGTCAAGAGTAGGTCACACTGACATGCTACATACGAGGTGCGGCTAGAAAAAAACCGGACTGATGCTGGAAAAAACATTTATTTACAATTATTTACAATTTCATGTTATCTCCTTCAATGTACTCTCCTCCTCGGTCTCTACACCGCTCCATACGAATTTTCCACTGTTCATAGCAATGCTGCAGATCATTTTCGGTAAGTCCATACATTACTTCCGTCGCTTTTTCTTTTACTGCTTCAACAGTCTCAAATCTAGTTCCTTTCAAAGCTGACTTGACTTTAGGGAAAAGAAAAAAGTCACAGGGGGCCAAATCAGGTGAGTAGGGTGGATGATCTAAGATGGGAATGTTGTGTTTTGCCAAAAACGGCTTCACTGACAACGCACTGTGAGCTGGGGCATTGTCTTGGTGAAGGATCCATGACTTTTTTCTCCACAAATCGTTCCGTTTTCTCCGTACTCGCTCACGTAGGGTAGCCAGGACGCTAATGTAGTAATGCTTATTCACTGTTTGTCCCTCTGGTACCCAATCAATGTGCACAATCCCTTTGATGTCAAAAAAAAACAATCATCATTGCCTTGAATTTCGATTTTGACATTCGTGCTTTTTTTGTCGTGGAGAACCAGGAGTTTTCCAATGCATCGATTGGCGTTTAGTTTCGGGATCGTAAGTAAAAAACCACGATTCATCGCAAGTAATAACATTTTGTAAGAAGGTGGGATCACTTTCAATGTTTTCCAGGATGTCAGAACAAATCATTCTTCGGCGTTCCTTCTGTTCAATTGTGAGACACTTTGGAACCATTTTTGAACACACTTTGTTCATGTTGAAACTTTCATGAAGAATCTGCCTAACACTTTCCTTGTCAACTCCTGTTAACTCAGACACTGCTCTGATTGTTAAACGGCGATCTTGTCGAACAAGTTTACCGATTTTTTCAATGTTTGCATCAGTTTTTGCTGACAATGGTCTGCCAGTGCGAGTGTCATCACTGGTGTCTTCGCGGCCATCTTTAAATCGTTTAAACCACTCAAACACCTGCGTTCGCGATAAACAATCATCGCCGTACACTTGTTGTAACATTACAAACGTTTCACTTGCAGATTTTCCTAGTTTGAAACAAAATTTGATGTTAACACGCTGTTCTTTCTGTACACTCAACATTTTCCGACGCACAGACAAAACGTCAACTACTTAAAACAGACGCCACGGGCAGACTGAGTGCAGGAGGCAGATGAAACTCGAGCAGTAGGCGGAGCGAGAGTCACGTGACAGGCCACGCAACTTTCAGCCTTATTGCATTCGTTTTATTGTTTCACCAGTACTAGTCCGGTTTTTTTCTAGCCACACCTCGTATGGTGTCTTTCACAGATGGAAATGACCGTTTGGCATCATTGGCAAGGAGTCCCCTTACGGGGCAGGTCCGGCCGCCTCGGTGCAGGTCTTATTACATTCGACACCACATTGGGCGACGTGCGCACCGGGTGGGGATGAAATGATGATGAAGACAACACAACACCCAGTCCCTGAGCGGAGAAAATTCCCGACCCAGCCGGGAATCGAACCCGGGCCCCTTAGGACGGCAGTCCGTCACACTGATCGTTCAGCTATCGGGGCGGACTCTTTTACGGATGAAACACACTTTCCTAAAATTCTCCCAATCAACCAAAGTCAACCACTCGCCTACGCTAACACAATCCTCCCATGCTCGTTCCATTTCATATCACTTCACAACATTAGGCTCGGGTATTTTGTGTCGAGCAGGACATTACTAATGCTGTATTGAAACATTAAGGGTTTGTTTCCCAAACTCTACATCTACATCTACATCTACATTTATACTCCGCAAGCCACCCAACGGTGTGTGGCGGAGGGCACTTTACGTGCCACTGTCATTACCTCCCTTTCCTGTTCCAGTCGCGTATGGTTCGCGGGAAGAACGACTGTCTGAAAGCCTCCGTGCGCGCTCTAATCTCTCTAATTTTACATTCGTGATCTCCTCGGGAGGTATAAGTAGGGGGAAGCAATATATTCGATACCTCATCCAGAAACACACCCTCTCGAAACCTGGCGAGCAAGCTACACCGCGATGCAGAGCGCCTCTCTTGCAGAGTCTGCTACTCGAGTTTGCTAAACATCTCCGTAACGCTATCACGGTTACCAAATAACCCTGTGACGAAACGCGCCGCTCTTCTTTGGATCTTCTCTATCTCCTCCGTCAACCCGATCTGGTACGGATCCCACACTGATGAGCAATACTCAAGTATAGGTCGGACGAGTGTTTTGTAAGCCACCTCCTTTGTTGATGGACTACATTTTCTGAGGACTCTACGAATGAATCTCAACCTGGTACCCGCCTTACCAACATTAATTTTATATGATCATTCCACTTCAAATCGTTCCGCACGCATACTGCCAGATATTTTACAGAAGTAACTGCTACCAGTGTTTGTTCCGCTATCATATAATCATACAATAAAGGATCCTTCTTTCTGTGTATTCGCAATACATTACATTTGTCTATGTTAAGGGTCAGTTGCCACTCCCTGCACCAAGTGCCTATCCGCTGCAGATCTTCCTGCATTTCGCTACAATTTTCTAACGCTGCAACTTCTCTGTATACTACAGCATCATCCGCGAAAAGCCGCATGGAACTTCCGACACTATCTACTAGGTCACTTATATATAGTGTGAAAAGCAATGGTCCCATAACACTCCCCTGTGGCACGCCAGAGGTTACTTTAACGTCTGTACACGTCTTTCCATTGAGAACAACATGCTGTGTTCTGTTTGCTAAAAACTCTTCAATCCAGCCACACAGCTGGTCTGATAATCCGTAGGCTCTTACTTTGTTTATCAGGCGACACTGCGGAACTGTATCAAACGCCTTCCGGAAGTCAAGAAAAATAGCATCTACCTGGGAGCCAGTATCTAATATTTTCTGGGTCTCGTGAACAAATAAAGCGAGTTGGGTCTCTCACGATCGCTGTTTACGGAATCCATGTTGATTCCTACAGAGTAGATTCTGGGTTTCCAAAAACGACATGATACTCGAGCAAATACATGTTCTAAAATTCTAATACAGATCGACGTCAGAGATATAGGTCTATAGTTTTGCGCATCTGCTCGGCGACCCTTCTTGAAGACTGGGACTACCTGTGCTCTTTTCCAATCATTTGGAACCCTCCGTTCCTCTAGAGACTTGCGGTACACGGCTGTTAGAAGGGGGGCAAGTTCTTTCGCGTACTCTGTGTAGAGTCGAATTGTTATCCCGTCAGGTCCAGTGGAATTTCCTCTGTTGAGTTATTCCAGTTGCTTTTCTATTCCTTGGACACTTATTTCGATGTCAGCCATTTTTTCGTTTGTGCGAGGATTTAGAGAAGGAACTGCAGTGCGGTCTTCCTCAGTGAAAAGCTTTGGAAAAAGGTGTTTAGTATTTCAGCTTTACGCGTGTCATCCCCTGTTTCAATGCCATCATCATCCCGGAGTGTCTGCATATGCTGTTTCGAGCCACTTACTGATTTAACGTAAGACCAGAACTTCCTAGGATTTTCTGTCAAGTCGGTACATAGAATTTTACTTTCGAATTCACTGAACGCTTCACGCATAGCCCTCCTTACGCTAACTTTGATATCGTTTAGCTTCTGTTTGTCTGAGAGGTTTTGGCTGAGTTTAAACTTGGAGTGAAGCTCTCTTTGCTTTCGCAGTAGTTTCCTAACTTTGTTGTTGTACCACGGTGGGTTTTTCCCGTCCCTCACAGTTTTACTCGGCACGTACCTGTCTAAAACGCATTTTACAATTGCCTTGAACTTTTTCCATAAACACTCAACATTGTCAGTGTCGGAACTTGCATTCTTCTACATTTAAAGATGGCTGCCTTTCATAATACCAACAAGAAATTCTGTCCAAGTAGTCTTGTATCATCCGACTATCACCCATCTTTGACATCTTGTACACCACGGCATCATCAGCAAACAACCGCAGACCGCTGCCCACAGAAAATAGCCAGCTCCCAGTAATCTGTTCCTGACAGTTTGTGGTGACACCCTTCTACATCTACATGGTTACTCAGCAATTCACACTTAAGTGCCTGGCAGAGGGTTCATCAAACCATTTTCATACTACTTCTCCACCATTCCACACTCTAATGGCGGTGGGTAAAAGGAACACCTAAATCTTTACATTCGAGCTCTGATTTCTCTTATTTTATTATGATGATCATTTCTGCCTACATAGGTGGGTGCCAACAAAATATTTTCGCATTCGGAAGAGAAAGTTGGCGATTGAAATTTCATAAATACATCTCGCCACAAAGAAAACCGCCTTTGTTTTAGTGACTGCCACCCCAACTCCTCTATGATATCGGTGACACTCTCACCCCTATTGCACGATAACACAAAACAAGCTGCCCATCTTTGCACTTTTTCAGTGTCCTCCGTCAATCCTACTTGGTAAGGATCCCATACCGGGCAGCAATATTTCAGCAGAGGACGGACAAGTGTAATGTAGGCTGTCTCTTTAATGGCTTTGATGCATCTTGTAAGTGTTCTGCCACGAAAGCACAGTCTTTGTGTCACCTTCCCCACAATATTATCTATGTGGTCTTTCCAATTTCAGTCGCTCGTAATTGTAATTCCTAGGTATTTAGTCAAATTGACAGCCCTTCAATTTGTGCGATTTATCGTATACCCAAAATTTATCAGATTTCTTTTAGTACCCAAGTGGATGACCTCGCACTTTTCTTTGTTTAGTGCCAATTGCCACTTTTCGCACCATACAGAAATTCTCTCTATATCATTTTGTAATTGGAACTGATCGTCTGATGATTTTACTTCCTTAAACCTTTGCCCATATTTAAGCTGTTTTTAACCACCTATTCATCAGAGCCAGTTGAACCGATCTGTGCCCGCTGTATTTTGGCACCTTTTCCCTGAGTCCATCCGTCACCATTCAGTCTGATATCATTCCACTGTGGCAGCTGTCTGGGCGATCTGCCAGTGTAGTGCTGGTTACTCAACCTTTTCCAAAAACCCAAAGATGACAGTAGGTGGCATGTGCTGCTCCTCTTGCATGATGCGTTATGTTCCCCAACTGAAAAATTCTTGAAATGTTATACACAAACAATAATCATCATGTACACGCACCATACCTCGTCCATAGACATAGCTTTTTAATGCATTTTTATTAGGTCATTTTCTTGTCTGTTAGTCCGCTACAGATTTTACAGTTGATCTCAAACTAACTTCTCGATTAGCTAGAGACTTGAAACTTTCAACACAGCTCAGAACTGGAGGACAGTGCAATATTATCTCACTTTCTTGTCTGGTGTGTTGTGGAGGGTACTATATTTATCCACGGCTATTTCCCCCTTTTCCTGTTCCATGCACAAATATTTCATAGTAAGAACAATTGTTGGTAAGCGCTCCATGTCAGCTAGTTCTCTCTAATTTTTATCTTTACAGCCTTTTTGTGAGATATATGTAGGAGAAAGCAGTATATCAGTTGATGCAAGTGAAGCAAAACTGAAATAAACCTGAACAATATTGGGTTAAGGGTACATTCTTACTTCCCGTAAGATGATCCATTGAGCTGAGAACAGGCAGATAGCTTTCACAGACAAAGCCTTTTTCAGCAAAGAACACACCCACGCATGCAAGCACACACGCACACAAACACAAAGCGAGCAAACCTCATGACCGCTAACATCAGCAGGAACAACCAGGATGCCATTCTGGTAGGAGTTGCCAATGGTAGCAGTCACGTTTGCATGAGGTGTACTTGTTTGTGTGAATGTGTGTGTGCGTGTTTTCTTTGCTGAAGAAGGCCCTGTTTCGAAACTATAATGTGTAAGCTATAATGCTTTCAAGGGAAACAAAAATTCCCATTACTTTTTGATCGCACTTCATCTGTATCCTTCTATCACATCCGAGACATACTCCATGGGTGACAAGTCAGGGGACCATACAATGTGTGCAGTGTGTTGCATTGTGCCTGTCTGCAGCTAAACAGATTGTCTTTACAGTGAGTATCAGTCTATCCTTTTCCTAATATTGTTCATGTACCAACCTGCAGTTTCCACTGTTCGAAGTAAACCTCAAATTTACAACATGTCTCTGCCATAATCTCATCAAAATGTTTGAAATTGATAGAAAAATTTCTAGTACAAGAGACTAAAAGGCAAAAAATAATTATCTGAATAAAAAAATCATTTTAATACAACACATTTTTAAAGTGGGCTGGAAAGTATAAAATAATTTCTCCTAAGCCCACACACATTCCTGATTGTTGTGTCTAGACCATACAGCCTAGACACAATGCTGTAGCCGATAGGGCACGCAATGCTAACGCAGACGGGCGTGAAGTCTGGAACATGAGACTTATAAATGAATAAGAAGAAAAGTACGTAGATGCTTGTTACTTAACTTTTAATTAGTCCTTGGAATACATCTCTCTTGAATATTAATAAGCTATAGGCACTGATACAAATGGCGCCTTGCTAGGTGGTCGCCATTTAACTTAGCAGAGGGCTATTCTACTGTCTATCTCTCGGCAAATGAGAGCAAGGCTTAGCACGTCCCATCGCTAGCTATGTTGTCCGTACAACTGGGGCTGAGGTCTCCTCAGTCTCTCGAGACCTGCCTTGTGGTGGCGCTAGGTTTGCGATCCCACAGTGGCGACACGCGGGTCCGACATGTACTACAGGACCGCGGCCGATTTAAGTTACCACCTAGTAAGTGTGGTGTCTAGCGGTGACACCACATTGATCCAATACAAGTAGTTCTTAAAGTATGTGTTCACAAATTTTTAATAGCTATTACATTACTTGTATACTTTAAAATGAAAATGTCAAGTGCAAGCAATAGATAAGAATAATGAGTGTAGAGAGTAGCTGTTGTTGAGAAAAATCATACAGCAGTTCAAATCATTTGCAGTGCAATAAAATTGTTAGCAACTTAGCTGAACTATTCATGCATCAATTATCTATTGCATGCACTCCACATTTTTTGTTTTAAACTTTACAAGTATTGACATAGCTATTAAAAATTCAAAGCCACCTGCCCGGATAGCTGTGTATGTAAAGGGCCCCTTGCAGGATGGGAAGGTGTGCCGACTCCTAATTGAATCCATTCGGTACCCCACTGCTGCCTCAGTTACACAGTTCACAACCATTTAGAAAACTTTTGCTCACTTTCGTATGAATAACACTAAATGCAGACACATGGGGTAATAGGGTGGTGATAGCAGAGGCATCTGGCCACCCATTAAATCAACCATGCCAAATCCATATGATACCCATGCTGATCCCGTGCTGATGTAGGACTAAGTCACCAGAAAAAAAAAGAAGATTAAAAATTCACAGGTCAAATTGCTAGGACTATCTGTACAGGGTTATTTTTAGCTCACTTTAAAAATGTGTTATACAGAGTGCGTTCCATAAATAATGTGACCAATTTTTTTCTGACGCAATGGTACACCACAGTGTGTTGTAACCGGCTGGGCTAAGTGGAGGGGGGTGTTAGCTTCAAAAACGGTCTTTGTCTCATTCGGCTGCGAGCCGAATGAGAGTCAGGACGTGCGTTTCCGTTAACCCCGTTTTGAGTTTATGTAACACGGCACAATGGATCATTCTGTAGAGCAACAATACACTATCAAATTTTGCGATAAACTTGGGAAGTCTGCCACCGAAACGTTTCCATTACTTCAGCATGCCTGTGGGAATGATTGCTTGTCCAAATCACAAGTTTTCCCATGGCACAAGTCGTTCGTGGAGGGCCGAAAGGAGATCACCAACGAATCTCGCAGTGGATGGCCATCAACCGCACGAGACGACGAAAATGTGATGCGCGTGCACGATTATTTGAACTCTGACACAAGGCTGAGCCTTCAATTGATAGCACAAACTGTAAACATGTCAGAAACAACCATTTTCCACATTGATGACCAAAGATTTGAACGTGAGAAAGGTGTGTGCCAAACTCGTCCCGAAAGTGTTGACAGACAAACACAAGCACATGCGAGTGCTTCGGTGCCGAGAAATGTCGGAAATGTGTGAAAATGATCCTCATTTTTTAAACTCAGATATCACTGGTGATGAGTCACGGATTTTTGAGTACGACCCTGAGACAAAAAGGCAGAGTTCGGAGTGGCACACCCCATCGTCGCCCCATCCCAAGAAGGCAGGCACGAGCAAGTCCAGGATCAAAACTGTGCTCATTGTCTTCTTTGACGTCAGAAGCATTGTCCACCACGAATTCGTACCTACCGGGACTACAGTGTAATCAGCTTTCTACTCGGAAGTGCTCTACAGACTGAAAAGGAGGGTCTCACGCTGCCGAAGCGACATCGAGGACACGTGGAAAGTTCACCACGACAATGCGCTGAGTCAGAGCGCTTTCATTGTCAATGACTTCCTGGCCAGGACCGAGACCCCATTGGTTCCCCAGCCTCCCTACAGTCCTGACCTGGCTCCTGCTGACTTTTTTTGTTTCCTCGGTTAAAAGAGTCATGAAAGGAAAACATTGGTACACGACTGAAAGGATCCAGGCGCATGTTAAATCAGCTATAAAGAACATTCCGGAAAAGGCATTCCAGGATGCCTTCCAGGCGTGGAAACACCGCCTCTAGATGTGTATCAACACAAGACGGTGCTATTTTGAAAATTTTTGATTATTTGTACAAATATATTCAATAAATGATTTTTTATAAATTTGATTGCATTACTTATGGAACGCACCTTGTATCAAATAGATTTTTCAAAATAATTATTTCTATACTCAAAATACACTCCCATAATGATGATATTTTAATCAACACTGTCCCTAGGCATGGAAATTTTGGGGTATCAGTGTAATAGAGTTTTGTCATGGCGTTCATGGTGTAGCACTTCCCATTACCACCAGCATGTATCCTTTGTTTCTTTAGTTAATACCACTTTGTGTTCAGTAGTCAGTGACAGTAGTCACCTACATTTAAAGTTTTAATTTTTATTAGATCTGTTGGCCACAACTGGTTCTTCCCTGCAGCATCTGTCTCATTCCTGATATGATCCCTTGCCAACCTGCAACTGTGAAGTCAACCAACACTGCTTCCAAACCAGGTATTAATTAACAGAGTTTATTATTAAGAAAGAATAATAGTCTTCTGAAGTATTTTTAATTGAATAACATTGATTTCATCAGATTTTAAAAAGTAAATATGCAGTTGTAAATGCACAAAATACCAAAAATGTAATTGCCATGGACACTTATTTTAACAAAATAATCAAATGGTTTTTCACTACCGTCTCACTTCCTGAGAATCAGAGCACTGCACACACTGTTTTGATCAGTTACACACGATTTGTGAAACAACCTCAGCCATTCACATCTATTGTAGCTATGAGTATTACAATGAATGGCAGTAAAGAAATAATACAGGAGATTTGTCTAAATGTGAAAGTCTTGCAGGAGGAATTCAATAGTGCGACAAACTTGAAACTAACTTTAACCTCACCGTCTGTGAATACACAGTTAATTACATACACATTAAAGAAATATATGTCAACAGACTTAATCTCTTTATACATATGGCTGCATAATATCAACAGTCAGCCCGTGGAACAAACACAGATTACAGGAAACAAAGTTTTCGAAAGCACGAGAAAATCTGATCGGCAGACCTTTCTGGCTTTGTCCATCTGCACAACACAAGCACACAGCGACTCCCACATAGAACACACTGATAAAAATGTGGTAATACAGAAATAAGATTTATATTAAAATGTATGTATCATATATACAGTTATCAATTACATTACGCATAATTATTGTACGTTGTGACTTCAATTTCAAATGCGTTACAATAAGAGTCAAAATGCATTCCTCCCTTTTTCCTTTGTTATCAACTTTTGCTACAGGTGGTAAATCCCACCTGATAGATACATTCACATACAACACTGTATTTGTGTTCAGGCACACTCAGAAAGGAGAGGCACAACTTTAAACTACATGCATACATAATTAATTTGTGTTTACACAGAACATTTCCAACGCTTACAAATGCTTTCTTTTTTTCCATCTTCTTTTCATGCCTTCTCTCTCTCTCTCTCTCTCTCTCTCTCTCTCTCTCTCTCTCACACACACACACACACACACACACACACACACACACACACAATATCACCTAATAATTTTTTGGCATGAAGACATTATTTGGCATTGCCTGAGACGTAACAGATCTGCAAAGCATAGATCTTAAAATTAAATTTCACATTAGAGGGGCACATGGCTAATTGAGCAGAACTGTAACAGAAACCTCCATTATGCCATCAAAGAGTGAATAAGACTACTTTTTAGCTTCACTGTTACACCTTCATTCCGAACATTGTCCTCATGATCGGTCTGGTATGGTACAACTGAAACAAGGCCTATTGTACATTGAACTTACTCATCCACTGCTCTTTCACTAGTATATAACAACAATAAACCATACTGGAATGGAAGAAAAAGAAAATTCACTCTGCCGGACATGATGTTTCAAACCATTTTGTTTCCCTAACACCTGCTGAGGGGGATTAAATTCACGAAAACTGCAGAGTCTTCTGTTTTGCATTTTAAAAAAAACTATGTACTTCAAGCACATAATTATTTTCAATTTTTGGAAGACAAGAGTAAGAAGAGAGACAGTGTTTCAGGAGGGGACATCACTGCTCTCCAAGAAACTGAATAGTGAACAGGTTTCTGTATGTGATGACGTATTTGAAAGGGTGAAACATGAGAACAAAAATAGAGTTTCAAGCAAGTGATAGGAATCATAGCATAGACAAATTCGTTAGCTTCGCATTTATAAACTAAAATAATGAACACAAGGCATCTTGCCCTCATTTAATGCATCTGAAATGAGGCCAGCACAAACTGACACATATTGCTTTTAAAAAAATTCACAACAACACAAAACCTTGCATGCTAACTTGTTTTGCAAATCATAATAATAAAATGCGAAGTTACAAGTATAGGTGATCCTTATGGCAATCTTATTATAACCTTTTCAGTTTCTTGTTATCAACTTGTTCTTTATGTAAAAATATACAATTTAGTATGTATTTGCACAACATCTGCAAAAAGTATGCACTCTGTATGAAGTTTCTAGAGAAAATCTTAGTCAGGCACCCACCATAAGTGTGTGTGTGTGTGTGTGTGTGTGTGTGTGTGTGTGTGTGTGTGTGTGTGTGTGTGCGCGCGCATGCGTGGGCGCGCGCATGCGTGGGCGCGCACATGCGCCTGAATCCATAAATGAACCTGTACTAAAGCAGAATAGCCAGATCAGACAAGCACAGCAATTTTGCAAACAGGGAATAACACAGAAAATTAAACAATCTGAGCTGGCATAAAAATTGAAAACATATTAAGGAAACTGTAAGGCAATGAGCAGCATATACAGAATGTAATTCTAGTTTTGTGGTTCCTCCAATGAAGCTTGGTAGGAAATTTTCCAAAAGCTACATGTCTTCTTGATCCCTCATAAAAATAGAAAGATGGAATAACTTTTTTTCCCAAGCTTTGTTAGTTGACCGACACCATCAGAATTTAAAATTATCTTCCATTCCTTGTTTTGCCACAGTGACCGATTTAGAAAAGATACAATTTGTGCGTAATCTGCACAAACAGAGGCCTCATCAGAAAAGCTTCAGTCACATATGTGTCCATGTGCCACCCCAATTACATAATCACTGCTTTTGGTAGAAAGTCTGTAAAATCACAAAGTTAACATCAAATTATTTACTACATAATCTTAAGAAAATAGTAATGTTTCACATACACAGAGTTTAGGGACTGTTTGCAAACAACATATTTCGAGGGGCAAGGGTTTCTGAACTTTATCATTAAAAAGCAATATTTTGGTGTTCAATTGCCAGTGCAGTTAGTAGGGGAAAAAAACACCACATATAATCAGCATTCCATTACAAGGACCAGAAGTAGCAAAACAGAATTACTAAATAGCTGTTTTAAGTAAAATGATATTAACATTTAAACTGTCTTACTTTCCTTTAGTTTGCCACATGCCAGTTGTCCAATGAACAAACCCCAAGTAACTCCTAGCCACAAAGATCAAGATGCTCGACTTCAGAAGCAGAAACTGCACCTATAATGTGTAAATAACACAGCTTGCTTGAGCAAAAAGAGACCGTCAGTTTAACCATTCTGATTGCTTGTAAATGTTACATAAAAAGCTGCTCCACGTCCATAACAAATTCACAGAATCAAAAATGTCAGCTCGATCACACAATTCAAGCTCTCCAAACTGATAGGTGAGCATTAGGCTGTGGTCTAGGGCACATTATTGTCTCAAGTTTCATCTCCTTATGCTGGAGACATCCTCCAAACCTATGAAGATGAATTTTCAGATGTATGCTCAGCTAGCCCAATCTGTTTACACTTAAACTTGCAATGGTTGAATCTTGAAGCACAGAATTTGATTCTATGATACTATTTTTTTTTTTTTTTTTTTTTTTTGCAATCATTAGTATTCTAGGACATACTGAGAGGCCCCAGTAATTCAAAAACACTGTAAAAGAATAGGAGATATGAAATGTGACAATTTATGGGCCTTACTGACAAATAAAGCAAATAGCAGTAGCAGTATATGAGAAAGAAAATTTTCGTTACTAGTCAATATGTACAAGCAGTATTCATAAAGCTGTAACTCACCTTGACAAAATAAGTCATGTAGTTAACTTTTTTGTTTGTTTGCTGGTACAAGGTAGGTTCCATAAGCTTCTGACCTGAACTTGAAAATGAGCGTAAAGGTTAAAATGCCTCGGAGAGTAGATAACGACACCAGTCTGTAGATGAGCACACGAATTGCGGCCCGCTACTAGCTTCAGTCAGACAGTGGCACTCGTTCAACTAAGACATTGTGCGCTGTGGTGCTGCGATGGGTAAAAATGAGTATTGTGCACTGATAAAGTTCCTGACAAAAGAAGGGTTTTTACCAGCTGAAATCGAAGTCTGTTTGTGCAGTGTTTATGGTGGTGCTTCCCCTTCAAACTCCACAGTGAAGGAATCATCTAAACAGTTCCGTCTCGGCACGGAGAGCACTGCTGACGATCTACATGTCAGATGACCTGTTGAAGTGGCGACTGAGGAAGCCATTACTATTGTTGAAAGTAAAAGTTCTGAATGATGGGCAGTTGAAAATCAAGGAAATTGTAGCAAGATTAGGGTTACCTAAGCAATCATTCTCTGGATCATGCATGATCATTTGCACATCAAGAAAGTCAGAGCAAGACGGTTGTCCAGACTTCTCTCTGCAGTGCAGAAGGAGTACGCGTGACTTTTTTCACAGAGTGTTTGAAGCTGTGCCCTGGCAACCCGAATGAAGTACCCACTGGTACAGGAGATGAAACTACGTTTCTTTATTATGATACACTGTCCGAAAGAGAATATCTTGAATGACGTAAACCGAATGAAGCTCCACCAAGAAAGGCAAAGGTCACCGAGTCCACAAAGGTGGTCACAGTAACAATCTTGTGGGATTCCAGAAGAATTCTCACAGTTGATTTCAAATGAAGGTATACGCACAATACTAAGCTTCACTTCTGCACAAATTACGCAACTCCATCAAACGAACAGGTGAAACAGGGTGTGACGCAGTGTTCATCTTTCTCCGTGACAATGTGCCAGTTCATACGGCAACAATGTCACAATGTGGTTGGTTGGTTGTTGTGGGGAAGGAGACCAGACAGCGAGGTCATCGGTCTCATCGAATTAGGGAAGGACGGGGAAGGAAGGCGGCCGTGCCCTTTGAGAGGAACCATCCCGGCATTTGCCTGGAGCGATTTAGGGAAATCACTCGCAATGTGGCTTCCGGGAAATTGACCATCCACCCTATAGTCCAACCCCAAGTGACTCCTATCTCTTCTCCAAACTGAAGAAAGATCACCAAGGAAGGAAATTTGAGTATGAAGATGATGATGAAATGAAAGAGAGGCACAGAATTGTTAATTCACAGATGTGAAAAGTGTATTGAAATGAAGGATGACTATATTGAAAAATAGCACCATAGTTTTATTTTTAAAGTTTTAAAAATGCAGTCAAGCAGGAAATGTTTGGACACACATTGTACATGTCTCAGCTATTGGTATACATTGAAGTCCACACGCCACAGTACCTAGCGTGTCACTGGAGAAGCCAAAACCTTATGGCGCAGCTCATTGATAGAATGGAGTACCACATGTTAGTGCACTCTTGCCACAAGCAGAGATGTTGCAGCTGTCCCAGACCAACCCAGACAGCTAAAGAAGTCATCTGGATTGGCCTAACAACAGCTGCAACACCTCTGTTGGTGTGCAAAAGTGAACTACCATGTGGTACTCCATTTTACCAAAGAACTGCGACATTGGTTTTGGCGACGGATGCTAGAATACACGGTAGGGATCACGAGGCGTATGTGCAGTACCAAGCTGTGCTGCTGACATCAGAACAAACTCGAGCAGCACTCAGTAGCCTGCAGTTACCATAACCTACTGCATGAGCGAAACCTAGGTTGTTTATGGCAGTGCAAATTTTTATTAGTTACTCGTGACTAAGTTCAGAGTAATGCCACAATTACCAGTGTATTCACGGCTGTTTTAGAGTAAGTTTTTAAGTGACAAAAAATGGTTTGCTGCATAACTGCCAACTGTGCTACCCACAGCAGACAGCTAAGTAAGTTAGGAACTAAATTTCACAGTTTTCCTAAAAACCATGAGATGAAACGAGAATGAATAAACACATATAAATGGGCAGATTTGTTTTGAGTTGAAAATGCTCATGTCTGCTCAATACATTTGAATCATGTGGATAATGAAAGGGATCTGAAAAGTGAACTGTTGAATATTGTTTCAAAATGCAACAGGAAGGCTGATGCTGTTCCATTTCTAAATCTCCCACCCTCCTGTGCTGATTTAGGGTGTAGTAATGAGCCTAATAATGTGAGAAATGTTTGGGCACAATAACGAAGCTCCTTTAAAGAAGTAAATGATGTCTTACAGATAAATGTATTACCAGATAATGAAGAAATTACTACAGGACAAAACATCAACCATGAAAACAAACACTGCTGTGAATGCCACAGTGCATGCTTATGCCAACAATTAGAAATTATGGAAGCGAAAATAAAAGGCCTTACGAAAAGCAGTGCAGATTTACAGGATCATCTCTCTCGATGTATGTCTGAGTTACACGAAATTAAAACAAGTTCAAAAAGTGATTCAGGGCTCTTTTCTGACTGTCAACAACAAGTTGTTATGAAAGGACGGTGAAGATTTTGAAGGATGCGACTTTATGTAGTACATCTTATAAAGCATTATATTTTGTCAGAGACATACTGAAATATCTTCTTCCTGGTGAAGTCATTATTAAATAGAAGATTCAGACAATTTAGTGTTCTACCAGGTTTGATTGATTTAAACCTTAAAGTTTTGAATATTCAGAGTTATTAACAAAATCTGGAACAGGCATAGTTCGGAGGCTTTACACTACCATTCCATCGACCACAGAAAAACATAGTTTAATATAAAGCTTAATAATAATAACAGAAACAATAACACACTAAACCCTATTACATTCCTACCTGTGTATGACTTAGACACGAGTGCGCCGTGTGCCTATAAGCTTCAGTGCAGTGCGGCATGAGAGGAGGATGGACGGTGACGTCACAGCTCAAACCCTTCCTGTGCATGACCCCTACTGTGTGTTATAGTATCCGTGGTTTTGGTTACCCCAGCGGCCTGCTAGGTACTGTAGCGTGCAGACTTCAACTTGTACCAGGACTGGAGATGAGTACCAGTGAACAAACAGAATATTAACTACACGACTGTTTTTCAAAGTGGTAGTTAAAACTTCGTGACTGTAGCTCATATATAGATGCTTGTACACGTTATACCACCCAGCAATAAAAACGTTTACACAGCAAAGTTAGTGTAGCGGAGAGAAGATACAAAAATTATGCCCTCACTTAACTTCTTACGCTCCCCTGAAATTTCCTCTATGCATTTATTCATCAGCAAGGTCAGAGCTTCTCTGTAGACATCAGGATTTTAAGGCAGTCATGATATCTGACAGGCATAGTTCACAACAAACTTTACTAGAGATGTATTTCTTGCAAAAAAAATAAAATAAAAAATAAAAATAAAAAATAATTTAAAAAAAGGCGGTGCTATCGTAGTAGATACTCCCAACTGATAAAAAAACCCTTTGCCAAAATACTGCCACTGTAAGCTACAGAAATCTGTTCTTTTTGTGTGTGTCCCTGAGTGTGTACACACACACACACACACACACACACACACACACACACAGAGAGAGAGAGTTAACGTAGCTGTTCAATATTTTGAGAGGTGGTCGCATTCATCAAAATAAGAAAAACAAGTTGAACAAACATAGGTTCACAGGAGGGGCAAGCCATGACAACCATCCAGGTCAATAAATTTCATCGCACAATGTTTGCAATGCAGACAATAGAATGTTGCTAACCGGTGAACACTGGCTGCAGGCTTTTGGTCCACTAAATGTATACACATTCATAGGATTCAACTTAGGAAAGGTGTTGCAAAATTGTGCAATGTGTTTGAAATAGACAGGAAAATATGTGTAAGCTATAGGAAAATACAGATAACAAAAAATATGGATAAGAACAAAGAAGGAAAAATAAGAAAGGGAGGGCTCACATTAGGAAGGATGTAAAACAGGCATGTAGTCTACTGATTCCACTGTTCATTCTATATGCTGAAGAAGTAATGAAGGAAATAAAAGGAAGGTTCAGGAGTTGGATTAAAATTGCAGAGGAAAGGATATCACTTTAGATGAACCGTGATTAGATCTAGTGGATGGAATGAACAGTCTAATGAGATAAGAATATGGACTGAAGGTAAACCAAAGAGAGACTACATCAAAGAGGAGTAGAAGAAATGAAATTGTTTATAAACTTAACATCAGAACTGGGGACCATGAAGCAAAGTGAAGGAATACCACGACCTTGTAACCAAACTAACACGAGGTGGACAAAGCAAGGATGACATAAAAAGCAGACCAGCACTCATAAAGAGGGCATTACTTGTTAACAGAAGATCGCTAGAATCAAATATTGGCCTTAACGTGAGGAAGAAATTTCTGAGAATGTGCATTTGGAGCATAGTATTGTACATAACTGAAACATAGACTGTGGGAAAACTGAAAAAAGAAGAGATCAAGTAATGCAGACATGGTGCAATAGGACGGTATTACAAATTGAGTAGACTGGTAAGATAAGAAATGAGGAGGACATCTAAAAATAACTTCTACTGAGGCAGCTGTGGAGGGTAAAAACTGTAGGAGAAGACAGGGACTGGAAAACACTGAGGTTGCTTGTCCATAGCAGGTGTATGGAACGAGTGAGGCCTTCCAATGTTTTCCTTTGGTGGTGTTAGGGAACTTATCTCTGAACAACTTATCAAGCAGTGCTCTGCGTTGTAGATAATTTCGTGCACACATTACTTCCATTTGCTGAACTGTAACACAAAATGGTACCTACTGTACCAGTTTTTCAGTAGTAGGATTCTATTACTAACGAATGATTGAAAACTGAAAAGAGAAAATACTGAACCATTCGTACATAAAAGCGGTAAAATGACAACAAACACTAAAGTGAAGTCATCTGTCTAAGTAGGTTGGACGTCACAGTACATGCCCAGAGTTGTGAGTAATTTATCATACAATAACACATGTTTCAGTGAAATTACAGAACAACACAAATCAAATCAGATATCTGACAGCAGACCATCTGATGCTCAGACTAAGTGTACTGAGAGTGCTATGTTACTGAAAAATGTCAAAACACTGTTGATGAAGCACCAATGCAATCACTATAATCCTATCTGCAACCAAACACCATTTACTCCCTTGCTTGAATGAGTATTCACAATCTTTTTCAACCTTTCAAAATACTCAACTTTTTTCAACACTCTGTGTGTGTGTGTGTGTGTGTGTGTGTGTGTGTGTGTGTGTGTGTGTGTGTGTGTGCGCGCGCGCGCGCGCGCGCGCGCGCGCGTGGGGCTGTGTGGTGTACGCACGAACTTTTTCTAAGGTATTGCATGTAACACGTTTGGTTAAAGTCAAAGACAATAACATAAATACAATAAGACAAAAAAAAATTATTTAACACACAGTGCTTTTTAGTGGTACATATGAAACTACATGCTTTCAGCATGTGGCACATTCAGAAACACAACAGGTAAATTCCTCAATCTATCCCTTTCTAAATTGAGGGTTAACACTTTTTTTCGCTGAACCTTTCAATTACAGAAGCATAGGGAATAAGAAAGTTTTCCAAGTTTTCAATATATATGTCTTTGCAAATAATTTCTTTCGATTTGGGAATTTTCAGTAAAGATGCACATGAAATGCATTTATCAAGCGACAGACATGGCCTATGGAGCTAAGAAACAATAATAATTAAAGGAGCAGTTTCAGCAGCTGAAGCTTAGAGGGGAAGAGGGCAAACTGACTCTGCACAGATTACTGTTGGTTAGATACACCAGACCCCCCAACTGTAAATGTCAGTTTTCTACCAGTGCATGCAATTTTGTTTAATAAGACTGCAGTTTTTTCCTACTTAAAAATATTACAAGAATACAACGTTCTTAGAAGATCATCAAACATGCAGATAGCTCATACTGACTTCTTTCTAAACAAATACCAAACAAATACGCAAGCCCTCAAATTATATTTTCAGGCAGATTACTGAAATGAACATTTTGGCATATAACATGCAGTGTTCGCTGTTGCTAAACAACGTGAAATGAAAAATAATTGCAATCTTATCAATCACTTTTATTACACAAAAAAAGAAAGAGACAAGTGGAACATGAGCACAATAATACTGCGTTTGAGTACGAACAAGTTACTTCCAAATACAAAATGTGAAACATGTAATATCCATCAGTACTGAGCTACCGTACCGTTACAAGACAAAAATAAAATTTCACACATACAAGCGTAACAAAAGAAAGGTAAAACCAAAAACTGCTGACACTCAAATAAGACATAAACTGCTTACGTAGCTCAAAATATTAAATGCCATAAATAATCTTTCAAATTATCAGCAAAGTTATGAAATGTTTTTAAATTACAGCAAAAATTTACACAAAATATTTTCTCTCTTAGGTAGCTCCACCACTGCTCAGTCAGACTTTCTACCAACGTCAAGTGTAAAACTTAATGCAAATATCTAACATTGTTAACAATAAATATATCCATAACTAATAAACAAAATCACAAGTTCGTGTGCAACAGGTAGCACAAACATGTAGTCAAAAAAATGATGCTAATATAAAGGGGGACACTGCCGCTGGAGCACGGGAGCTTGTGACCGCAGATCTCTTCGGACGAAAACTACCGCACAATGTCTCAGGGCCGATTCTCTTTGCGGAATGAACTGATACGACTTTGCTCTATTGGTCCACAGTAACTCGGACATGAGTACCCACTTGCAGCATCAAGTTTCATAAAACTCATGGAGGTGAAAGAAACACCTCGCATGTTCCCTAACAACTGAGTAGCCTGTGCACAGGTATATACAGAATCCTACGCAAAAATCAAATACGGCACAGATACAATACTGTTTGGGCTACTTCGCTTCAGCTAAAGATGTTTATTGCCTCTCATAAAAGCACAGGCAGAACACAGACAGTTACTGCAAATTTCCTGTCCAAATAAACTGGGGTTCAAATGAATGGCAAGCAAGGGAAACTCAAAATAAGGAGGTGCACAGAAATTGTTATCTCAACCTGCATCACGATATTTGCAGCAGCCTGTATTTCTTTCGACACAATTAAAACGAATTATTTTTGTTTATTTCTAGGCGGTAGCTGAAATGTAGTGAAAGATAAAACACAAAAGATCATTGTTGGCAAGCATCTAGCCTATTACCTGGTTGCACATCAGAACACATCTATTACGGAACAGACGTATCCGACGCCGATATATTTGCACGGCTATACAGCTTGACAACTGCCTGTGGGACTCTGCACATTTACAGGCTCCGCACGGGTACCAGTTCAAATGCATTTAGTGAGCTTCTGTCATATAACCCTAAAACCCTACAATCCAAGTCTTTGGTGCTGTTATACTGACAGATACCTCTAATGATATGCTTCCATTACAGATTAATGTCACACAAATAGGTGTCATCCATAACTTGGCGTTATCCCTTATAGGAGAAGAGTGGAAAAAAACAAACTGCGTGCCACACCGTCAAACCGAACCGATACCTTACAACCACACCAGCAACATACAGCCACAGCTTCTTTTGCTCTCCGGGCAGTGTGGAAAACCAAACTTCTGAAATGATTTAGCACACAGCCTGCACCCCTTCTGAGATGCAAGCTGTACTCGTGCAATCCGGCGTACGACAGTAAGACGTACGGGCCTATCGCTCGACCGACTGGCGAAGCGTCGCACACCCCAAAAAGCGACGGTGAATGACGTGACGTCACGTGGAAGGTGGGAATTTGTCATTCAGTCAGAAAAAAGTTTCTCTCCACAAGTTCGCAGTGAGCACAATTGTAAAGATAATCTGAGTCTTACAGATAACGCCACCCCGCCTTCTCTCCCCCCCATCTGGTCCGAATGTTCCTTTTAAAAATCACTAGTTCTTCACTTGCTCCCGAGAACGGCCGTTCCACCTCTCGTGCGGCAGTGGTCGTCGTAATCTCCGCCCCCGCGACTATGTCGGGGGTGGCGGCGGCCGGCTCCGGAAGCCTCCGGAAACCGGGGGGGCAGCAAAAGAGAGGCCCGGCGTGCACCACTCTCCGCCGGCAGCCGCCGTCTGTCAGACCTTGTGGTGGCGCATCTCGAACGCGTTGCTGCGGCCACCGTACGCGCCCGCGTACATGTCGGCTCCGCGGCTGTAGTTGGCCGGTGGGGCGGAGGCTGCAAAAACGAGATAGGACGTTATTAATCTCTAAGTCTGTGTCCCTGCACTTTTTGTCATGCACAACATTAAAGGATGTGGTCAGGGAAGCAATTCACAAACACAGTACAGAAAAAAAAAAATGCAAAACTGACATCCCAAGGTACAAGAGGACAACAAAGTGAATGCTCTCAAACTTTTGACAAAGTTCCCTCTCTGCTAGATCGAGGCCGTACAAAAATTTCACAATAAAGCAATATAAATGGCTGATACAACACTCATGTTTCAATATAAAAAGAATTTCGCTATACAAATAATGTTTCAAAGTTTATCTACTTCTGCAAGTGGTGATATCTCTATCGAAAATGTTTATTTTAATTTTTAAGATTGTGACTGTACTCTCACATCTGATATGAGAAGTGTTGATTTTAGTGGTTAATATTGCAACTTTGTGTCCTTTTATTTGATTACACTACTGTTATGTACACATTAAAAGTGTATTCCATAGAACAGGGTTATTCCAACTGATGTACCCCATTTTCAAAAATTCGTATGTATTCAAGTACAAATTCAAAATAAACAAGCTTTACACCAATGAAAAGAGAAAGTTTCAAAGTTTTTGGTGGGCGGCTGTGGGCAGGCGGCGACGGTTCCAGAAGCGGCCGGTAGAGTTCGCGCGACAATAGAACCACCATTCTGTTTCACTGTCAGTTGTGAGAGTGATGGCGACTGTGGAGCACAAGGTTTTCTGCGTTCTTGAGTTCGTGAGAGAACACAGATATAAAATGTATTGAAGTTTGCAAGCTTCTGGAGCCAGTCACTCCTTCTTCTGGCAGAAGGGTCGAAGGGGAAGGAAGAGCAATGAAGGAAATGGACTGTTGAGGTTTACAAAAAGGGGGTAGAATTTGGAAAAGTCACCCAGAACCCCCCGTCAGGGGAGACTTACAGGATACGATAAGAAAGAAAGACTCTACACAGTGTAATGTTTGCGACTGACCTTCACTGACAATAAGATCAATGTCAAGGAAAAGCGGCAGGGGATTTAGAATATAACCATGTGAAATTTAATTTGGAGAATGTATTTAGAGATTTCAAGAACTTTAACATGGCAGCCTCACCCTGAGTCCATGAAGGTGTCAATGTGTCTAAATCAGACCATGTTCTGAAGCTTATGGAATCCAGGAAAGTCTCCTCCAAGTGATCCATGAAGAGACTGGCATAGGAAAGAGGCATCCTAGTTTCCATGGCTGTGCCCTAGATCTGTTTGTATGTCTGTCACTCAAAGGTAAAATATATGTTGTTAAGTATAAAGGTGATTAAGGTGAGCAAGAAATATGTCATATATTTGGAGAAATGTTCAGCAGCAGACAGCCCATGTACAGGCTTATTACAAATGATTGAAGCGATTTCACAGCTCTACAATAACTTTATTATTTGAGATACTTTCACAATGCTTTGCACACACATACAAAAACTCAAAAAGTTTTTTTAGGCATTGACAAATGTTCGATACGTGCCCCTTTAGTGATTCGGCAGACATCAAGCCGATAATCAAGTTCCTCCCACAGTCGGCGCAGCATGTCCCCATCAATGAGTTCGAAAGCATCGATGCGAGCTCGCAGTTCTGGCACGTTTCTTGGTAAAGGAGGTTTAAACACTGAACCTTTCACATAACCCCACAGAAAGAAATCGCATGGGGTTAAGTCGGGAGAGTGTGGAGGCCATGACACGAATTGCTGATCGTGATCTCCACCACGACCGAACCATCGGTTTTCCAATCTCCTGTTTAAGAAATACCGAACATCACGATGGAAGTGCGGTGGAGCACCATCCTGTTGAAAGATGAAGTCGGCGCTGTCGGTCTCCAGTTGTGGCATGAGCCAATTTTCCAGCATGTCCAGATACACGTGTCCTGTAACGTTTTTTTTTGCAGAAGAAAAAGGGGGCGTAAACTTTAAACCGTGAGATTGCACAAAACACGTTAACTTTTGGTGGACTGCGAATTTGCTGCACGAATGTGTAAGGATTCTCTACCGCCCAGACTCACACATTGTGTCTGTTCACTTCACCATTAAGAAAAAATGTTGCTTCATCACTGAAAACAGGTTTCGCACTGAACGCATCCTCTTCCATGAGCTGTTGCAACCGCGCCGAAAATTCAAAGCGTGTGACTTTGTCATCGGGTGTCAGGGCTTGTAGCAATTGTAAACGGTAAGGCTTCTGCTTTAGCCTTTTCCGTAAGATTTTCCAAACCGTCGGCTGTGGTACGTTTAGCTCCCTGCTCGCTTTATTCGTCGACTTCCGCGGGCTACGCGTGAAACTTGCCCGCACGCGTTCAACCGTTTCTTCGCTCACTGCAGGCCAACCCGTTGATTTCCCCTTACAGAGGCATCCAGAAGCTTTAAACTGCACATACCATCACCGAATCGAGTTAGCAGTTGGTGGATCTTTGTCGAACTTCGTCCTGAAGTGTCGTTCCACTGTTACGACTGACTGATGTGAGTGCATTTCAAGCACGACATACGCTTTCTCGGCTCCTGTCGCCATTTTGTCTCACTGCGCTCTCGAGCGCTCTGGCGGCAGAAACCTGAAGTGCGGCTTCAGCCGAACAAAACTTTATGAGTTTTTCTACGTATCTGTAGTGTGTCGTGACCATATGTCAATGAATGGAGCTACAGTGAATTTATGAAATCGCTTCAGTCATTTGTAATAGCCCTGTACATGGGGGATGTTGGTATAGAGGGAGGTGGCACCACTGGTGACAAGCAAAGTGTGCAATGGGAGTGGGATCGGCACAGAGTTCGGAACTCTAGGAAATGGCTGCTGTCTTTAATATAGGAAGGAAGTCTATGGGTTGCAGGGGTTGGTCGATCATGGCAGATATACGCTTGGTGGGTGCTGATCTTGATGGCATAAGCTGTACCTGGAGGTGCCATGCAGCTGGCATACATATTCCCACTGGTAAAGTAGCACAGTGGTAGATCCATGCCCACTGGGGGGATGATGATGGAATCATCGACTTTTAGGGAACAAAGAGCCTGGAGTTCTGTAGATGACAGTTTAGGATCATGTTGTAGAGACCTGAGAAAGGATTGTGATGCAGTGCTGGATATGAGAAATTCTTGTAAGGCTCGTAAGGGATGCTTTTGATGTCGCGGCGGTGGATCAAGTTGGGATCGTGGTCAAAACTGTCCAAGGCAAGGTTCAATGTCAGGTTTGCTGTTGGTTTTGGGATTTGGTTGCAAAGTGATAGTCCCAGTTGACATTACATGTGAAGGAAAGTAGGTCCTTCACCCAAGTGGTATGATTAAATGCAGGTTTACGGCTGAAAGGGAGACCCTAGGATAATGCAGATAATTTAGGGGAGGGGTGGGGGAGGGAGGCTGCTTCAGATGTGAGGTTGGGAACACTGTACTGTCATGACAGGTTCTTGTGATCTCGAGTTGTTATTGATCGGTCAGGCAGTGGTGAAGGTTGCGGGATGTGAAGGAGGTTGGACAAGCTTGGTTTCTAGGAGAGGAGTGGGGAGCTGCAGAGGGGCAGGAAGGGATCACCACTGTTGTAGTTTACGAGAAGATGGGCAGCTTTTTTAGGTGAAGTCTGGCATGTTGTTGCAGCCTGATGTTGGCTTGGTGGATGATATCATCCAAGGAAACAAGAGGGGCAGGTAAGTGCAAGATTTTGTACAAGAAGAGAAGCCTGGTGGAGTGGAAATTGGCAGATAAGGCCTTTAGTTTAAGGATTAGCTTGATAAATGCGAGAGATTGCTGTATTTGAAACTGTAAAAGAGGCTGATGTAGACCAGTATTACGTCCCGAAACAGGAACTTTCAATGTTAGGCCTTTGGGAGTAATTCCCAGGGATAAGCATGTTTCAGGAAACAGGATGTGGGAACTTAGTTTTGATAGTGCAAAAGCATGTTTTTGAAAGGAATGGATGTCATATGGGATGGGATTCACCATGGCAAGAGATGAGGGTTTGGAGTGCTAGAGATGGTGGGAGTGGCAAAAAGGAGAAGCAGAGAGTGGAAGAATGTAGAAAAGCGAAAGAAAAGCAAGGAAAAAGGTTGGGAAAATCAGAAAAATTCATACAAAAATTGTGGGAACAGACAAGGGTTGACAAGAGGTAATAAGTGGGTGAGAATTTCTCAGCAGAGAAGTGGCCTATATGATACAGAAACTATGATTTGGAAAACAAAATTACATTGGGAAAGTCGTGAAACTAGACAAAATTTAAAAAACTAGGGAAACAAAGGAGGAAGTCATTGAAGAAAATGTAATCTACTGTGTTTGACACAAATAGGAGACAACAGTGAAAATCAATCACAGCTGCAGTCTGACAAAAAACAAACATACAACATACAAAAAAGTGAAAGTATCATGTATAAGCAAGGTAAGTGGAGAGTGGGAAAGAAAACAGGTGTAAAATTTGCAATTTAACACGTCATTGTGCGTCCTATGATGCAAGATGCTGTACAATATGGATCTTGCACAGATACCATTTGAGAATGGTTCAAAGCACCTTTCGTACAGTGGACCATGGTATGTTCAACTGTCATGACACAGCAAGCACACTGCCTGACGATCAGGAATTGCACACAGTGTTGTCTGCCGCAGCAACAGCAATTTCATCAACCATTTGTGGTGCAACCAGTCATCAGCTTCCCAGAGCAATACCCAGTTCTCCAGTCGATTCGAACTTCCTTCTTCATGCTCTGCACGGAGAAAGAGGACCCTTCCATAGCCCTTTCAGCTGATGATATTCTCGAAGTGCAGCTGCAGCATTACTGTTGTTTTGGTAACAGAGCTTCACCAACAATCCAATAATGCCCTGCTCCTTTTGTCCAAGCTCATGTTGACACGTCAATAAGTGCACTGCGACTGGTCAGGTGTCTGAGACTATGACCGATCACAGCACCTGAACGGAAGTTCAGAGGCGGGCTGCTAGATACGTTACCAGTAGGTTTGAACACTATGTAAGTTTATGGAAATGCTTTGTGAAATCAAATGGGAATCCCTGAATGGAAGGTGATGTTCTTTTGAAGAAACACTGTTGAGAAAATTTAGTTGGAACTGGATGGTGGTGCTGTGACACATGGAAATCTGGACAATAATGTCACCAAGTTTGGTATTCTTATGGTAATTAGTTTCCATATTATAATGTATTAAATAAGGGAAGTTTAATTATAACCACATGGTACATACATGATTTGGCAGACAAGGTGGGCAGCAATCTGTAGTTGTTTGCTGGTGATGCTGTGGTGTGCGGTAAGGTATCAAAGTTGAGTGACTATACGAAGATACAAGAGACTTAGACAAAATTTCTAGTTGGTGCGATGATGGCGGCTAACCCTAAATGCAGAAAAATGTGAGTTAATGTGGATCAGTAGGAAGATCGAACCTGTAATGTTCAGATATAGTATTACTAGTGTCCTGCTTATCACAGCCAAGTCATTTAAATATCTGGGCATAACTCTAGCATCTGGTGAGCAAGATGTATGAAACAGGCGAAATACCCTCAGACTTCAAGAAGAATATAATAATTCCAATCCCAAAGAAAGCAGCTGTTGACAGATGTGAGAATTACCGAACAATCAGTTTAATAAGCCACAGCTGCAAAATACTAACATGAATTGTTTACAGACGAATGGAAAAACTAGTAGAAGCCAACCTCGGGGAAGATCAGTTTGGATTCTGTAGAAATACTGGAACATGTGAGGCAATACTGACCTTACGACTTATCTTAGAAGAAAGATTAAGGAAAGGCAAACCTACGTTTCTAGCATTTGTAGACTTGCAGAAAGCTTTTGACAATGTTGACTGGAATACTCTCTTTCAAATTCTAAAGGTGGCAGGGGTAAAATACAGGTAGCGAAAGGCTATTTACAATTTGTACAGAAACCAGATGGCAGTTATAAGATTCGAGGGACATGAAAGGGAAACAGTGGTTGGGAAGGGAGTAAGACAGGGTTGTAACCTCTCCCCGATGTTATTCAATCTGTATATTGAGCAAGCAGTAAAGGAAACAAAAGAAAAATTCGGAGTAGGTATTAAAATCCATGGAGAAGAAATAAAAACTTTGAGGTTCGCCGATGACATTGTAATTCTGTCAGAGACAGCAAAGGACTTGGAAGAGCAGTTGAACGGAATGGATGGTGTCTTGAAGGGAGGATATAAGATGAACATCAACAAAAGCAAAACGAGGATAATGGAATCTAGTCGAATTAAGTTGGGTGATGTTGAGGGTATTAGATTAGGAAATGAGACACTTAAAGTAGTAAAGGAGTTTTGCTATTTGGGGAGCAAAATAACTGATGATGGTCGTAGTAGAGAGGATATAAAATGTAGACTGGCAATGGCAAGGAAAGCGTTTCTGAAGAAGAGAAATTTGTTAACATCAAGTATAGATTTAAGTGTCAGGAAGTCTTTTCTGAAAGTATTTGTATGGAGTGTAGCCATGTATGGAAGTGAAACATGGACGATAAATAGTTTGGACAAGAAGAGAATAGAAGCTTTCGAAATGTGGTGCTACAGAAGAATGCTGAAGATTAGGTGGGTAGATCACATAACTAATGAGGAGGTACTGAATAGGATTGGGGAGAAGAGGAGTTTGTGGCACAACTTGACCAGAAGAAGGGATCGGTTGGTAGGACATGTTCTGAGACATCAGGGGATCACCAATTTAGTATTGGGGGGCAGCGTGGGGGGTAAAAATCGTAGAGGGAGACCAAGAGATGGATACACTAAGCAGATTCAGAAGGATGTAGGTTGCAGTAGGTACTGGGAGATGAAGAAGCTTGCACAGGATAGAGTAGCATGGAGAGCTGCATCAAACCAGTCACAGGACTGAAGACCACAACAACAACAACAACGTTGCAAGCAAAATGCGACGGAATGAGCATGTGAGAACTGTGGTAGGGAAGGTGAATTTTTGACTTTGGTTTATTGGGAGGATTTTACGAAAAAAAGGTTCACCTGTACAGGACACTGATGTACCTATTCTTGACTACTGCTTGAGTGTTTGAGATCTGTAGTAGATTTGATTGAAGGAAGACATTGAAGCAGTTCAGAGGTGGGCTGCTAGATCTCTTATAGGTGGTTTGAACACCATGTAAGTTTATGGAAATGCTTTGGGAAATGGAATGGGAATCCCTGGATGGAAGGCGATGTTCTTTTACTGTTGAGAAAATTTAGAGAACAGGAATCGGAAGCTGACTGCTGAACAATTCTACGGCCACCGACATACACTGTGCGTAAGGACCACAAGGGTAAGATATGAGAAATCGGGTCTCATACAGAGGCATATAGACGGTCGTTTTTCCATTGCTCTATTTGCGAGTGGAACAGGAAACGAAATGAGTAGTAGTGGTACAAGGTACCCTCTGCCACCCACCGTACAGTGGCTAGCAAAGTATCTATATAGATATAGAGATGTAAATGTAGATGTAGATGTAGAAACAAATGGACACTTGGCTTTATACATATAGATTATTTAAAACTTTTTCATACAGCTGAATGTCCTGTAAATAGCAAGTTAGTTATACCACTCCATTTACAAAGTTATGACAGTTTGGAATTTCATGTATACACATTCCCATCCTGTTAAAACTATAATTTGCAATGCATAAAGGTAATAATTCACTCGTGAAATACAGTTTTGTGAATTTAATAAGTAGAAATTACTGAAATTGTAAATGGTGTAGTAGATAATAATATTTCACATAAGACAGTAAACATTGTAACTTAAAAGTAAAAGTCTCTGTAAATGGTGTTAATTAAAATAATCAGGTACTTCAGCAAGAATTTGCATGTTTCAAAAATAACTGATCAATAAAATATTTTACAATATTTTGTGTGAAAAATAAAATTATAAAATTTTTTACATGGCTGGAGCAACGAGAAGAAAATCAGAGTATATTAAAAATCTGACTAGTATGCTTAAGTTTTTATGAATATGTAATTTTTATTAACTTTACAAAAACATCTTCTGTAATAACCTCTCCAGTCCTTTTCCTTCACCCCTCTCTCTTCCCCTTCAACTCTTCTGCCAGACGAAAGAGCCACTGGCTCTGAAAGCTTGTAAACATTTTTTATCAATCTATTTACACTGTAATAAGGAGTTTGGCTTCAGGGATAACTATGTTCTTTTATAAGGACCTGTGCAAGACCAAGCAGGTTGTGGTTGTGGTTGTTGTTGTTAGTCATACAGTTATGCATTACATACTTCTTGTATTTTGTAGTCAACTGCAGTGTGGAAGACTGGATTTGGATTTATCAGTACAATTAAAATGGAATCAATGATCTCCAAAAATTTTGTATTCATTTGATTCATCTGGAAAGAGCAAATTGAAAAATGTATACAAACACTGTGACATTATTATTTCACAATCAAGAACCTAGGAAGACAAGCATTAATGTTATTTTTGTTCTAGCGACATCAAAGTAACTAGTAGCATGGGTTGATACATCTTTGGTTGATGTGTCAACTAAATCACCAGAAAACTAGCACTATAATTAACATTTTTGAGAATGTCAGATACTTTTCCGTTACACTAATTGGCTAGAACTGTTGTATTAGCACACACAGTTTCCAAACAAAAATGTTTTACATTTTAATTTCACTTGGTTTAAGGGCTCCTGGGGTAACCCATGATTAGTTTCTCCATGTTCAGAGAGTGTGCTGACGCTGCAACTGTTTGTTTAATTAATTAAAATCATTACAGTTGCTGCTGACAATTTTACTGGGTCAACTACCAGTTATGGCCTTTACGTTAGGCCATTTTCAAGTGGTTCTCAAAACCAACTTCAAATAATTTAAAAAAAGAAAAGAAAGATTCATAACCACTTGAAAATGGTCTAAAGTAAAGGCCAACACCGGTAGTGAACTCAATAAGTTCTCAACAACAACTGGATCAGTTTCCATTAAAATAAGATGTCAGGTGGAAGTACTACTCCGATACGAAGAGATCGCTACAGGAGACGAAGTCGAGGTAGACCGACTGACTGACGACCCGAGAATAAATGGTAACAATATTAATTTGTACTATGGGCTACTGGAAGCACAAGTACGTAGGTTAGGGAGCTCCTGGCTTACCTTTGGGAGCATAGTACTGACCTCTCCCCTCCCCGTAGCCGTGGGCAGGGGCTCGGGAGTGGCCCGAGGGACCCGACCGCAGTTGCGCCGGGTGGTGCGAGCCGACCGGCAGGCCCGCTGGGGGTCCCCTCTGCAACACAGAAGACAGAGCTACAGGCTCCACATTTCATAACGAGGCAACACACCGCCTCCAGTCTAGACTCTAGAAAAGTTTGCATTCTGCTCTAAACTAATTTTGTATAACTTATATTACAAACAAAGATTCCATGACTTACCAAACGGGAAAGCGCTGGTAGACAGACACGATAAAAAAACACACAAACACACACACAAAATTTCAAGCTTTCGCAACCAACGGTTGCTTCGTCAGGAAAGAGGGAAGGAGAGGGAAAGACGAAAGGATGTGGGTTTTAAGGGAGAGGGTAAGGAGTCATTCCAATCCCGGGAGCAGAAAGACTTACCTTAGGGGGGGAAAAAGGACAGGTATACACTCGCACACACACACATATCCATCCACACATATACAGACACAACCAGCCTTTAAATATGCCTGCTTGTGTCTGTATATGTGTGGATGGATATATGTGTGTGTGTGTGTGTGTGTGTGTGTGTGTGTGTGTGTGTGTGTGTGTGTGTGCGTGCGTGCGTGCGTGCGTGCGTGCGTGCGTGTGTGTGTGTACGAGTGTATACCTGTCCTTTTTTCCCCCTAAGGTAAGTCTTTCCGCTCCCGGGATTGGAATGACTCCTTACTCTCTCCCTTAAAACCCACATCCTTTCGTCTTTCCCTCTCCTTCTCTCTTTCCTGACGAAGCAACCGTTGGTTGCGAAAGCTTGAAATTTTGTGTGTGTGTTTTTTTATCGTGTCTATCTACCAGCGCTTTCCCGTTTGGTAAGTCATGGAATCTTTGTTTTTAATATATTTTTCCCATGTGGAATGCTTCTTTCTATTTTATTTGTATAGCTTATGACATACATTCAGTGAACAGCAGGAGTACTGAAGTCATAGAAAAACACACACACACACACACACACACACACACACAGAAAACCAGAAAAGTTCTCAATCTCTTTCACATGCCTTTTGATGACTCTGCACATCCAGTATTTTGCAGGACAATGCTCAAGCACGTACAGTACAAACTGTTACTGATATGTTTGACTGATGGGGCTGCTAAGTACTATACCACCTACTGCACTCCACTGACTTAAGCCCTCGTGAGTTGAACTCTATTTCTAAACTAAAGGAAACACGTCACGGCATTCACTTCAGAAATGCTACAAATTCATCGCGCAACAGACCATACCGCCCGAACTGTCAACACAACTGGCACTGCAAAGAGTGTCCCACGACTTCCACATCACTGGCCACGGGTTATACACAATGCTGGTGACTACTTTGTAGGTCAGTAAAACTTTGAAGCACGTATATATTTTGTAAAAGCTGTAAATAAATAGTTGCCACTATTAAAATTCCAACCCTTGTACTTTGAACAAACTTTGAGAGTTCAAATAGGAAGTACTAGATCATCCACCCTATAGCCCCAGTTTGGTGCCTAGCGATTACTGTCTCTTCGTTCACATGAGGAAGTGGCTTGGCTAGACATGGTTTGGCAATGACAAGAGTAGAAAAGCAGTGTTGTAGGTTGCTGTCAGTCACAAGCAGCAGAATTTTATAACTGCAGACTTTCAAAACTTGTCAAATTCTACAACAAATGTCTCAATGTGGCTGGAAACTAAGTGGAAAAATAACTTAGTAGGTGTAGTTTCACAGTTTCATAAGACAATTTCTGTAACTTCCCTCACTTTTTTTTTAATAAATGGGAGTTACTCTATGAATAGCACTCATATATAACATATACTGAGGAAATTGGCAAGCATTACACCACGTACACCTTGACCGAACACTATCAAAGTAATACTCTAGTATATGCGTGCCCTGCATACCTGCAAGATTCATTGATTAAACTGTCATACTTATGTGAGCATACTGTCTGTATTTTCAGTACAGAAAAAAGCCATTATTCAGATGATGAATGGTGTGACTACATAATGGCTATTTGGTGCATCTAACAATGCTGGAACTTTTCATTTAGAGAGCATACCCAAAGGATGAGCATAGGCAGCTTATTCCCACCTTTCACACTTTGTGAAAGACCGAATCACTGACACGTGGACACAGGAGCGTCATACGGGCGCAAAGACAGTTGGCTGCAGTGCAGTGACAGCAGAATGAGTAGTGATGAAATGGACTCGGGACATCAGTGTAACCAGAAAAATAGGCACGCGTCCTTCGAAAAGAAGTATGCCACGACAAAAGCATAGGAGTCTTTGACTAGCTCTGACAAACAGACAGATGACAATAACTGAAATCTGGGCACAGCGTACAGGCAGAGAGTCACCAACACCTGGAAACTGGGTTGAGATGTTGAGTTTCCACGTGTCATCTGTCACTGACTAAAAAGACTTGCACACAGTTCAAATCCAAAATGAACTGGAACATTACATGACCTTCTGTCATATTCACAAATGAGTCTGACTTATGTCTGTGGCAGGCAGATTGACACAACCATCTCTGTAGACAACCTGGTGAAAGGTCACAGGAAGCAGTAATTCTCAAGATCCGAACCTCTCCAACCCCTTGAGTAACGGTGTGGATGAGACAAAAGAACTGATTTGGTAACTGTTAATGGATGCCGAATGTTTGCCAGTATGCGGAAAGTATGGTAAACCCCACTGTCGTAATCTTCACAATCAGGCTACCGACTGATAATATTCCAGCAGGATAATGAAGGACCCCAAACCACAAATAACTTGAAGACTGTAGCGACCCTTGAACTGCTTGTTTGGTTACCTGATTTATCATTCACAGAGGACTTGGAGGACGTGATGGGAAGACGCATGCTTTCATACTGGGATCCAACCAGCAGTCTTCATGATCTTACATTGTTTATGTTTCAGGCATGGCAAGAAAAACTGCTTCACCAAGTTTCGCAGCTGTCGAACTGGTGCATCATAGCATAAAACTTTACACTTCTGTCAGTGTATATTCTGTCTTGCAAAACCATTTCTTAATTTACAGACAACTGAGTAGTTACGAACGAGTGAACGACATTCATTGATAAACGGGATTTTGCAAGAAGCACAAGTGAGGAATTTGTACTGGAGAATTATGCCCATGTCATCAGGTGGATTTATGTCAATAAGGCATCAATGATATGTAAGTATGACTTTTTTAAGCAACACAGAGCACTGACATTCAGTGGTCACAAGCTGGTTTTTCAGTTATAATCACATCACATACACTTTGTATGGCAACTCAAATATACAGTATATAATGTAAATATGACAAACTGTGGCCTGTGACAGGTTGCCCACAAAATTCATACATATTAAGTGTTGACGCCTTCCTGACTGACATATACCTGATATAAGTACAATCCTTCAAAATGCATAGAGGGAAATTAATAAATGTTACTACCTTCAGACAATTGTATTTTTAACTGACTAAAAGTCCACAGACTGTCCATATTTCAGTTTCTTACATTGAAAACTGAAACAAAGATAATCAGTGAACATCCAAACATATTACAGAAAGGCATGTATGCATGTAAATGTTTGTGTATTTTCCACATCTCCTCCTAAACCACTGGATCAATTTCAATCAAACTTGGTACACATATCCCTTACTGTCCAGCAACAACTTCTGTGGGGGTAAGAGCTATCTACCTACCATAGTTCAGGAGATATGATGCTACAAACAATGAGATGTGTGAAAAATTGCAGCACTGTGCATGCCGTTTGAACTTATTAACTCTATTTGCAACACATTTTGCAAAATGTATGCACACGACGTTGAATGTACCTACACAAGTCTATCTTTGTATGACACACATTTTAAGAGATATGACATCATAAACACTGAGATGCGTGGAAAAATGCCGCACCATGCATGAAGTTTTGATACACTTATTCTTTTCTACTAAGACACTCCTACAGTTGACTCAACTTAAGAAAATTTTTGACACCTAACAGCACTTTTGACAGCTTTTAACCATGAAGTGCAAATGGCTGTAGGCAGAAACACGAGCCGTCTGTAGAGCAATGAAGAGGCATCGTCACAGAGATGTTTAGAAAATCGTGTGCAGACACACAAAGCAGCTACACCCAGCTTACAGAAACCATTGAGAATCACGTCACACCAAGTCTATTGCAAGAGTACATGTAAGGTTTTGTTTCTTATAGAAATTGGTAAAATGAATACCCCAGCAATGCCAGATTTTCAGCTAATTTCTTTATAAAACATACAAGGGTCATTCCAATCAAAACATACAACATATTTCAAAAATTCAACTTTCATTCTGCATCTTTGCTATTCATTGGGGGTCACTGAAACATTCTTCCCATTTGTATTCAAATCATCAGTGTAGCAAATACACCAAAACCAAACAAACACTGCTGAATGAGAACAACACATTAAGAGAATAAATAGTCTTTAGTATCCACAATAAAGCATTTTCCACAATAAAGTATTTAAGAGCTAACAACTAATGTCCCCAATTTCTCAAGGAGGATCTTAAATGTCACAGATGAAATATATGACAATACAAGTATATATGAAGTGTGCCAAATGCAGAACAATGCTGACTCACCATTCTTCTAAGTGTGCTCATGGGGTGACGCAGTGTTTCGCTAAAGCGTCGGGCAGGTGGCTTCTTTGGATTCGATGAGGGTGTGTGGACAGCACAGCACTTTATGAACAGTCCCATGAAGATGATGAACGCTACGCCCATCAACAGAACTGCCCACCAGTATTCCTGCAAGAAAATACAGTTGAAGATTTTGGAGTGTTCAGCCTTATGCAGCTACTAACTATTGTGTTTTTGCACTTCATGTAATGGTGTTCAGGACAGACCGTTTCATCGGCTGTTGTAAATTTATATCAGAATCAGGATCACAGTTTTACTATCTCGTAACATATAGGCATAAGTCACTGATTTAGGTAATTGAGACATATACAGTATTGAATAAACCCAATTCATCACAATTTACAACTATCAGTGCATGTTTTATTACATTCCTCTGCAGAGACAGCTTTATCGACACTGAAAAATTCTACAAGTCAATAATAACATCTTTGCAAAAGGATGACATCTAATTTTTCTTTCAGCAACATGAAATTTTCTTTTCATTGCTTTTAGTATCAAACATATGTTGAAAATGGTTCCTTATTGATAATTAATTATTAATATTTATGACTTGTAGTATATAAAAATAAACAGTTCACAAATTTAAATATGTGGAATAGTTAAAATATATAGATCCCTAAATAGCAGTTGGCATGAATAATTTGACTTAATATTAAATATATTTCTAATAATAACTTTTTTCAGTAACAGTAGTCTGTTCTCACTAATTGCATTACCCTAGAAGATTATTCCTTATCTTACAAAAGACCCAAAGTAGCTCTGATAAACAACTTTCTTAGTCACTTGAGTACTACAGTATAGTCAATGTGAATGCAAGATTGTTTAAGTTGTTTGCCAAGTAGCTTATGTAGGAAGATGATAATTCTCCCTCTCTTTCTACAACTAACCACAGGAATTTGACAGAATATGCATACCTAAGTTCCTGATTTCACTTTGTTCAGTTAGTTTTAAACTGTATTTGTTGAGCCTTTATCCTGTTTTAATTTCACCGATATTCTAAGCTGTCTGGTTCTCTTTTTTTCCACTTGCAATTCATGCAGATCTTTCAACTACTGAGTCAAATATTGTATTTACAGGCAAATTGTTTTTATAAAATGAAAACAGGATTGAAACTGCAAGGAATACTATGGTATTTCCTGTGAAATAATTTTCCAGCCTGAGAAAGAATTTCCGGTACCTGTCAGGTACTAAATCAAAAGCAGTATCATTCATTCTATATCTTTCTAATTTATAGAGCAGTGGAGGGTGGATGACACAGTGAAAAAACATTTGTTGGGTCACAGCAAATTTCTGTGACAAACATTCATTTAATAAAATGTAATTTCTGTACAACTGTTTTTGTTATAAACAATGGGTCAAAGAGAACATGTACCGTAACACACACAAAAATCAAACTCGTGTGTGACCTACAATTCCTCAAAGTTTGCTGGCAAAAATACTGTATATCAACACTTGTCACACGGTATTATGAAAAGCTAAACGGCACATACAATAGTAAAAATAGGAGAGTCAAAGAGTGAGACACAGGGCCTCTTCCCACAGCTATAATGAGAGCCAATCAGCAGCTATGAAAGGGTATGTCTATCTTTTTCTCCCTCCTCATAGTCGCCTTTTATGGGAATCATTTTTATTCCACTCTGGTCATTCTCAACAATTAACTCCCCATAATCCAGTGAGTGGGTTACGACAGTGTAATTTCCAAACAATAATATGTTGCAGCAGAGCAACAAAGTTTTAATTAAATACATGTACAAAGAGTAGTGAAATATTTTGATAGATAACTCATGCCAACTGAAACTACCTATACTGAATGTCACCTTTATCCCACGACATCATGGTTGTGTGGCATATGACATCATATATGCATGAACAGATAGAGAAGAGAACAAACTACTGACAATATATTTTTGCATCTATATTATTTTTTCGAATATAGGTTGTAGTGTAGCCCTTGGTCTAGCTAGGGCTGAAATGTGACAATTTGATTGTGAGCTGGCAAAGTGGTATCAAAGCTTTCAGTTACTCTGATAATTCTATTGTGAATGAACTAATTATTCCTAGTACTTTTCTAATAATATGTGGTCAATGCAGAAAGTTATGTACAACTGGACGGTATTTTATTGATAGGAAGGTAAATCAGAAGAGATAATTTTGTACGGATACCCACCGTGATCCACTGAGCAACAGTGAGCAACGTCTCCTTATTGAAGAGGAGATTCTTGAGCCGAGCCAGCGGCCCCTCAGCATCCACAGCTCTGCACTTGTAGAACACATCACAGTAGCCCTATGGCAAAAAATAAAAATACTGACATGCTTATAAAATTATTAAGGGAGCAGATTTATCAATATGTGTCAAGATATACCAAATAATTACATACCTATTTGGATATCATTTAGAACATTGTCTGGAAGACAAAAAAATGCAAATCATGTCCATTAGTTCAATTATTTACAGTTGTAGATGGGGGAAGACATAGTTCAGCTGACATTGCTCTAATGCGGTGTTTATCTGACAGTTTTCCACAAAAATTTAATGTGCTACAATACAGCAGTAAATGTGAATGAAGGGTAAAGGTTTAATGTTCATTGATAATGTGGTGACTAGAGATGAAGCTTAAGCTTGCACTGAAGAAGGACAGGGAAGGAAAACAGTAACGCCCTTTGAAAGGAACCATCCCAAAATCTGTGATTCAGGAAAATCAAGAAAAATGAAAATTTGGGTGGCTAGATGGGGGATATGAAGCACTGTCCTCTGGAATAGGAGACCAGTGTGCCAACAACTGTGCTCTTTGGCTTGTCAGACTATTTAAGTCTCTCAATAAAATATTTACATTTGTTTGAAACACAGTTTTCTTTTAATAGATGTTAATAATGTCACTACAGCATTCAAAAACTGTGCGGCGATGTGCAAAAATCAATAACACCGTAGGCTGGAGTAAGGCCAGAGACACCAACATCTGTCTTCATGATAAGTTAAGTTTTGGAATCCCTATCCCAGTCAAGTGAAGGAAATGTGTAATCACTATTTCAATCAACTGAACAAAGAGATCAGCCCTGCTACAATCGATGCAGTTGTTTGCGCAAGCAAACGATCACATGAGCATATAAGAATTAAGACCAGGCCTACAATGGAAATGTGGTTTTATTTGACATGCTTAAGATGAAAATAAAGGGAAAATGAAACGTCTGCTGAAAGACAGGTGGGAGGAAGGGAGTGGGTGTGGGCATATAGGAGCATTCATTCGAAGCAAAGAAGTCTCGGTACAAACGGGCTCTAAAATGCATGCCCTAAAAGCTATGTACACTTCTCCATTTTCAGTGCTGTGAAACAAACCTTTTTCTACTGTAAGCTCTTTGCTGGCATTTTTTAAAGTGGTAGCATGGACCAAAACAAGGAAAAAGATGTCCAGTAAACATACACTCTAAAGTACATACTTTAAGAGCTATGAGCGCTTAGTCATCTTTGCTACCGTGTAAAACATCTGTTCTACTGAACAAGTGCACATAGCTTGTAAGGTATGCATTTTAGAGCCCAAGCAAAGAGCTTGCAGTAGAAGAGATTTGTCTCACAGTGTCAAAAATGAACAATTTCCCATAGCTCTTACAGCATACCTTTTTAAGAGCCCATGTTTACTAGAATTCTCTGCTTTGAATGATCATTCCTGAATATTGGCCATTCCTCCTGGGTACCTTGTGTAGTGGATCAGAATGACCAAAGTGGGTAAGTAAGAGTAGATGATTGTAGTGGATCAGAATGAGCAAGTGGGTAAGTAAGAGAAGATGAAAGTTGGAAACAAAATGCAATACTTGTTTTAACAACTGGACTGTGATGATGATGGACTGATAATTATCTCCAATAATATGGAGGGAACAACACTGATGCCAGTTTCCTGTTACTTCATTAAACATTACAACTGTAATCACGGTAACTGGAAAATAACTGTTAGAGATTTTGCTGGACTCGGATAGTCTGATGTTGCTAGGTCCATGCATAGGAATATATTATGATGTACAAAGGGCACTACTGCACAAGAAAAACATGATGTTCACCACAGTAGAAGCCCAGCATCGATAAAGCACATTAAAGAAACAAAGGAATTACAATGCAGCAAGTCATTCCTGATTATTAACATTATTCAATGTAGAGCACTTGCCTACTCATGCACATTTGTCAGCTTTAGTTTCCTGCTCGCTTGAAATTATGAAAAGCCCTTCTCTGAAAAATATATAGTGGACACTTGATTAGCCAGAGTAATTGTTGTACATCATTCGGATAATCAAAAACCCAGGTGATTGAATCTATGGAGAAAAGTGATTTGTCTTTTATTACATTAGGAAGATACCCTATGTCAACTTGCATATGGTTATCTGTTAGGTATGTTGTTGTATACCTAGAGTTAATACGTAATGTTAAGTGTGTATTGAAAACAAGAAAAACAAATCAAACTTATTAAAATCAACAGAAATCAATGTTTCTTAGGAGATTAGAAACACATTTCATATGTATGTGCATATTTTCCTAAAATTAGTAAAATACTGCAATCTTAATCATGAAATACCTAAAAAAAAGGTACACAGAACAATCACAGTAGTTTAATTTTGTTTAAAATATTTGATAACTGTCATTTGACGTAATTTTTTGTTTTCATTGCTGCTTCACTACATATTTGTTTTAACTGTAGTAAACTCATGGTATCAGATTTTTGTTTTGCCAATCACTTGCAAGCTGTTTCAAGCGCTCAAAATGCTTCTTTGTGAGATAGTTGGACATTATTTTAGGCATCTACATTTTCTCCTGTTTCATCTTGTCGTATTTTCTGCTGTTCATTTGCCTACAACATTTTTTCAACAATTTCATCATCTGACATGATCTGAAAACCTAGATCATTATTGTAACAAGTGAGGCACTCTTTCACATACTTGGGATTACAATCCTGGCTCACTGTATTTGTATGTTTGTCATTAGCTCATTTATATCCTCCAAAACAGAATCATCCATATCAGTTATTGAATTTTTGTGTTCCTGTTTTAGTATTCTGTTACAAGCTTTGTTCAAAGTCTTCTTCTCAATCAAATCCCTCGCATTTACAACCATGTAACAACATTGCTTTCAATTCATGTGCCTGACAAATGACAAAACAAGTTTTATATTATCTTCATCAACAGATGACAGTCTACTGCATATAACACATGTTTCTATAAAGTCATTTTAATGTTTCAATAACACTTAACAAAGATGTATTAGCATGCAAAAATTTTACTGTAAACATTTCATTTTCTCTCTCTCAACAGTTCAACCAAAGGATCGTTGGAGCATTATCCAGTAAAAGTATGACTTTTCCTCGTTTACCAATTTTGTTTTGAATTTTTTTTCACTTCAGGAATAAAAGTGTCATCATAACACCTAATGAATATTTTTGTGCTCATCCATGTGCTTTTTGGTTTTTATAAATTATGGGAAACCTGATATTTTTCAGGCATCTAGTGTTTTTGGATTTTCTGATGACAAGCAGAGGCATTTTAAGGGTCCGACTAGTGTTTGCACAAACTAATATTGTTACTCGCTCTTTGCTAGTTTTATATGCTGGAGCTGAGCTCTGTTGCTGATAAGGTAGAGATTTTGACAGTAATGATTTCCAGTTTAATCCTGTTTCATCAGTGTTGTAAACAAAGTCCATGTCATAGTCATTTTGGTCCAATTCTTTCTTAAAACCACCTTTAAAAGAATTTTCTGCATCTACATCAGCCGACTTTTTTCATTTTGTACTTCTAATTCTCGAATTACATGATGAGATTTAAACCTGTACAACCATCCACAAACAATTCATTTCTACCCACTTTTTTATTTAACTGTAGTGCTTTTTACAGAGCTAAGGTTGTCCAGTTGACTGTTTTTGTAAAAACAGTCAATACAAAGCTTCTTCCAAAAGTTCATTTTTCAGTTTCTTCATCACTTTTTGGTGTTTACTATCAAATTTGCAGATATACTTCAAAACTGAATCGGTATTCTTCTTAATCTAGAGCATACTTGTTGGGTCACTTATGACCAGTTTGTACTTTTTCTAATGAATCATTAACGTTTATTTTATCTTTAAGTGATAACACCAGTCTCTCAGGCTTACAAGGGGAGGCCACAACATTTGGAACACGGATTTACTGCAAACTTCGTACACTTGTAGTACTCCATGAGGACAACAAAATGTGTAAGCAGTAGCGCGTACTTCTCAAGTTCTCAAGCGTTACTGAGAAAATCGCATGATAACTTCGGTCATCAAATATAAAACTGTGAGTGGCCATTTTTACCATGAAGTGGCTGCAGCCAAGTATAGAACAAAATGTAAAAAAAAAAAAAAAGGTGGTTGGCCTTGAAGCCACTGGATCAAGTTCCGTTCGTCAGTTTTTTATTTTATTTTCAACACAGTCATTTTCTTTACTATTTATATTATAATTGATACAATGGGGAAAATACATTTAATCGGATGAACTTTTATTAAATTTACAATGTTATTTGGCAGTCTACTAATTTTTATTGTCAGAAATAATGTAATATTCATAATTATCGACTAGTAAATGACAAAAAAAAAAATAAATCTATACTGTTCACTGAAGTTGTTCAGTGCGGACGTCGTCGACACCTGTTCAGTTTGTTCGTTGATCCGTTCACTCAGTTATTTTTATTAGAAAGGGTAGCTAACGCTCTGACCGAACACGCTGAGCTACTGTGCTGGCACCACTCGGCTGCAGACGCTTCATGGTAAAAATGGCCACATGCAGATTTATATTTGATGACGGAAATTATCTTGCGATTTTCTCAGTAACGCTTGAGAAGTACGTGCTACTGCTTACACATTTTGTTGTCCTCATGGAGTACTGATTGTGTACAAAGTTTACAGTAAATCGATGTTCCAAACGTTGTGGCCTTCCCTTGTTAGTCTTTTTCAGCCCAGACACAGCACAATGACGTAGCAACTGGCAACTGTCTAACTCAGACAATAATGAAACATTTGGGTCAGAGATCGTGCGGGGTGTGTGTAAGCACTGTCAGTGCAACACGTCCTTGCACACATGGGCAAGGCTACGAAGCTATTTGCTTGCGGTTGACAATATCGATAATCACAAATCTGGATAATCACAAATCTGAATAATTGAGGTCCAGATAATCGAGTCTGTAATGTTTATGGCTTTGACGAAGCCTCCACTACGTTGTGCATAGTTAAAAAATGGTGTACTTTGTAATGGTTCTCGATACCAGTAATATCGTACTACTTTTCTGCGAAGTAACAGACATATTTTTGTGACAATATTCACATTTGGTTTTATTAATGTATCGGTACTCCAATGTATCGATATGTTACAGTGATATTGTTCTTGTGTGTATTCATTTCTGTGAGACTGTCATAATCTTTGACTTACTTGTAACCGTTTTGGCGCGAATGCGCACAGAGCAGTCTTTGTTTCACTTTGCAGAAGTTAAGTTGTTATTTTACTTTGTAAAAGAACAGTCAAGTATTGTGAAACTTCCTGGCAGATTAAAACTGTGTGCCGGACCGAGATTCGAACTCGGGACCTTTGCCTTTCGCGGACAAGTGCTCTACCAACTGAGCTACCCGAACACGACTCACGCCCTGTCCTCACAGATTTACTTCTGCCAGGTGTCCGGCACACAGTTTTACTCTGCCAGGAAGTTTCATATCAGCACACACTCCGCTGCAGAGTGAAAATCTCATTCTGGAATCAAGTATTGTGTTTGGTTAAAGTGGAAATTAAATATATGAAGATTGATACAAAACTGTTTTCTTGATGATGTGACAATTAAGAAGAAGTACATGCGAATTTACAAGAAGTTTAATAAAAATGTGGATCGTGAACACCAAGTCAAAAATTATTTCTACCATACCATTGTTCTGATCTGGGATTGTTTGATCATTAAGAATTTCCTGAAACATGAATTTGTTGGGTCTTCAAATATTGCTAAAATACAGATCTGGACCTTCTAGCAGTCAGAGTGGAATCACCCTAGAATCAACAAAACGAGCCATAACAACTTCGACAAAATCTACGTGGGAATCCATTTGAGATAAGTGCCAAAATTAATGACTTTTTTTACAGGGACTTCATTATTTCCATTCTGACGATACCATCCACAGTCAATAACTTTGTTGTTGCCCGATAAAGCGAACATATGCTGCGTGAGCAACATTATTAATCTGATTCCAAACCTACTTTGCACATGGTGGTATTGTTAGAACTTTCAGTGTCCCCTCAAATTGGAGAGAGGAAGAAACATCTTCAGGAGACAGCTAGGTGCTGTTGCAGTGTTGGGGAGCAGTGTTCCCACACTGTCTTCAGCACAATGCTACCCACACACACACACACACACACACACACACAAAGCATACCTGGAAGTTATCACAGGGAGAGCCCGGCCGCAAGCTAATGCCGCCGGGAGGCAGGCCGACAGCAGCGGCGAACTCGCTGGTGCTGCGGCAGGTGGCGGTGTCCGTGCCATTCTGGCAGGCCAGCTCGCACAGCCGCCGCTTGTCCGTGCCCGAGCTCAGGAAGCACTCCGTCATGTTCCACTCAAGGCAGATCGAACCGGTGCACTCCCCGTTGATGCACAACTGCAATATAATAGATTGCGTCTCAGTACCAGTCGCACATTAGTAAACACTGTCTAAAACATGACACATTCTAGTTGTTGTTGTTGTTGTTGTTGTTGTTGTTGTGGTCTTCAGTCCTGAGACTGGTTTGATGCAGCTCTCCATGCTAGTCTATCTTGCGCAAGCTGCTTCATCTCCCAGTACCTACCGCAACCTACACTCTTCTGAATCTGCTTAGTGTATTCATCTCTTGGTCTCCCTCTACGATTTTTACCCTCCATGCTCCCCTCCAATGCTAAAGTTGTGATCCCTTGATGTCCTACCAACCGCTCCCTTCTTCTAGTCAAGTTGTACCACAAACTCTTCCTCTCCCCAATTCTATTCAATACTTCCTCATTAGTTATGTGATCTACCCATCTGATCCTCAGCATTCTTCTGTAGCACCACATTTAGAAAGCTTCTATGCTCTTCTTGTCTAAACTATTTATCGTCCATGTTTCACTTCCATACATGGCTACACTCCATACAAATACTTTCAGAAACGACTTCCTGACACTTTAATCTATACTCGATGTTAACAAATTTCTCTTCTTCAGAAACGCTTTCCTTGCCATTGCCAGTCTACATTTTATATCCTCTCTACTTTGACCATCATCAGTTATTTTGCTTCCCAAATAGCAAAACTCCTTTACTATTTTAAGTGTCTCATTTTCTAATCTAATTCCCTCAGCATCACCCGACTTAATTCGACTACATTTCATTATCCTCGTTTTTCTTTTGTTGATTATCATCTTATATCCTCCTTTCAAGACACTGTCCATTCCGTTCAACTGCTCTTCCAAGTCCTTTGCTGTCTCTGACAGAATTACAATGTCATCGGCGAACCTCAAAGTTTTTATTTCTTCTCCATGGATTTTAATTCCTACTCCGAATTTTTCTTTTGTTTCCTTTACTGCTTGCTCAATATACAGATTGAATAACATCAGGGATAGGCTACAACCCTGTCTCACTCCCTTCCCAACCACTGCTTCCCTTTCATGCCCCTCGACTCCTAGGTTAAACATAATTTTGGAATAATACTCTCACAAATACTGGGAAATTGCCTTTAAGATGTGACGTATGAGGGCTATTTATAAATTCATCTCTAATTCATCATCAACCATTGCATTAAAGGGACTTTAAGATGAATAGCAGATAAAACAACACAAGAGAGAGAGAGAGAGAGACAGAGAGAGAGAGAGAGAGAGAGAGAGGTACTCTGAATAAAATCCACATCGGCATAAGGCTGTTTCATTCTGAAACTAAAATTATTATTTAAACTCACGTTTCACTGCCTTTGCACTGATCCTCTTCATGGCACTAGACAGCACCAAAGACAATGAAAAGTCAGTACAAATATTTAAATAATAATTTTAGTTTCAAAATGAGGTGTCCTAATGCCTTAGCGGATTTTGTTTGAGGTATATGTCCTATTAATACTCCCATATGCCAACAGTTCCTTCTCATTAGGAATTCCAGTCTGAAATCTTTATTACTTGAACAGGAACAAGAGAACAAGGTTCAAGACCATCAAATGAAAGACAAGATGGGTATTTTTGATCTCTGACAACTGTTACAGCAGCTTTTTGGTCAGGAAAGGAAGGGCAGGAGGTGTGAGAAATAAGCAGATGGTGGCAAAGAAGGAGAAGGAGACAGAAGGCGAACGGAGTTAGAAAATTCATTTTGGAATTCTAGAATTTGCTGTTTGTTCAATGCATCAGTTCAATTCTTCCAGTAGCTTGTTACATCTTTGACTTTTCTGAATAACAACCATAAACTTTTCCTTTACTTTTCTCTCTATCATCTTTTGAATCCACACTGTGTACTGTCAATGTGTGAGATGGGAGGTGACAGGGGGCAGTATCTGCCCAAACAATTTGGGGAAGGAACTCGAATACTTCATTGGTTTTCCTTTCTGATCAGGGCTAGACATCTCATCATTTCAGATACAACTGTAACACAGTGCAGCTTCTGCAGGCTGTGTTTCCAACTGTGTCTCAACCCCAGAACATTGCCTACTTTTTCTTACAGGAGCACTAGTCTTCTGTTAAGTTTGGAAGGAAGAAGAGAGTTAATGCCAGAATTAAAACTGTGAAGGTGGGTCATGAGTCATCCCTGATAACTCAGACAGTAATAGCATTGCCATGTGAAGCACAGCTCAGTGTTCAGTCTTAGTCCACTACAAATTTTTATCTCCCACGCAGTTTCAAAACAACATAAACTTTGCTGCAGAGTCAAAGAGGCACCAAATGTCTTCAGTTATTTCCTACTATTTTTGGCCAGTATAGCTTCCCTTAATACCATCAAAGCTATTCCCTGATGCCCCAACCCATGTTCTACCACCCTGTCCTTTCTTCTAATCAAGGTTTTCTGAGCAGTCATTTCCTCAACAATTCTGCAGTGAACCTCCTGCTTTCTTATCTCCTCAGTCCTCCACATTTTCCACATTCTTTGGTAATTTCGCACACTGAATGTTTCCATTCTCTTCATACTAGCATGGACAAAATGACGTGGTAGGTTACCTGTGTGCCCTCATTGCAGCGCGTCTTGTTGGCCTTGGGCATCGGCGCCGGGCACTCGGGCGAGCTGCCACTACACTTGGAGCTCCAACTGCAGTCGGACTCCGAGCGGCAGAGCACGTTCTGCCGGCTGAGCACGAACTGGCACGTCTCGCTGGAGCAACACGGCCCTTGGCTGGGACTGCAACAGAAGGAAACAGGGGTAAGAGGTGGTCTCCTCCTAAAAGCAGGCCAGGGCAGTAGACGGGGTTCACCTTACAAGTTTCCAGAAACTTCCACTAATTGCTGTTACTGGGGTGGGACATTACAGGTTGTGATTTTTTTGTCATCAAATTAGAAGTAAATTTGAAAGTGACCAAACAATTTGTTTACAGTGACCATTTAAAGACCAACTGTTGTGAAAATGTGGAAATTTCATGCAACAGTTTCCTTTCAATGACATTTTCTTTTTACAATTTTCATTACGTCCTAAATCAGAAACAATTAACAAATTTCCATTGTTCTACTTCTGGTAATCAATCACCTTCAGAAAAGATAATTTGCAATTGGTTTATAGAATTCTGTCATGGCCATAACTCCAGCTGCAATTAATTTCATCAAGGTCAGCCAAAATAGGTTTCTGTTTACAAAACAGACGAAGAGGGCTGAAATATGAAGTGCCATAAGCATAGCTGGGTGCAAGACTGATAATCCGTTAATCATTGATTAACGAAGTTAACTTTTTGATTAACAGGTTGAATTTTAAGTTAATTTTGAAAAACATTAACAGACTATTTAAATTCTGCTAACTTTGAGTCCATTAATTGACAATGAGGTCTCTCCTGCTTACAACAGAAATTACACCATGCCACCAGTGGAAATCATCTTTTGACAAGTTCGGGTCACATAGGTGTGTGGCTACATTGGAGTGGTCGTGATTGATGTAAACTATCAAGTGTGAGTGAGAATAACTATAGATGTTGGCTGTTTATTGTTGTTTGTTAACCGAGTTTGCGTTAAGCACTAATTTTGTTCGTGGGAGACTGTGGAAACTAAATCATGGAATCTGATTCTAGCTCTATAACTGATGAAAATTTAAATGATTGTATTAATTTTATATCAAGATTGGGATTAGAAATACTTTTTGACTGTAAACTGTGTGTACCTAAAAAGTCAAGAAATATGGCTCACATTTTGAGAATTAACAATTTGAAACAATACATAAGGAGAACATATTAATCACGGTATGTACAGTTTGAAAAGAACAGTGAAGGCTGGATCTGGTAGAGGAAAGTTAAAGAGAAAAATCAATCTTGGCATCCAGATATTGACAGCAGAGCTAGTAGCAACAGCCCGGATGAAATAATACAAGAGAGAAACATCCAAGAGTCTTTTGGCTTGCAGTAATTGGCAGCAATGTATCTCAAGCTAGTGTGGATCAATGCATAGTAAACTTTGTTGTTACAAACATGATTCCTTTACATGTCACTGGATCAAAGTCATCTGAGAAGCTTATAAAAACTTTAAACCCAAACAACAGGAGAATATTTGGCAGACAAGTCGTCGATGAACATTTTCGATTAAAACTTCTCCATTTAAAAAGATTTATTTAAGGAACAGTATTTTGTTGGATTCACCCACAATACAAAATTTACTGTTACAAGTTTTACATTAACAATTAACTTTAACTTCCGATAAATCTCCCGTAAAGTAATGCTTCAATGTGTAATGAAGTTAACTTTCCTAATAAAGTATTGACGATTAGCGAAATTAACTTTTTGATTACTGCTGCCCAGCTGTGGCCATATGATTGAGGTATCTTCAAGCACATCAAATACTACAGTAACCTTGATTTTGCTTTTAACATTTACCTGTGAAAAAGATCCATTTCTGACAGATTCAGCACCTTTTGATTCAGGCTCCAAAACAAGCTCACATACAGTGGTCATAAATGACATCCAACTTCAACATATTCATACAAGCCAGAAGCTAAGCAGCGATCAACTGTTTGGGTGGTCCAAGATGAAATGAACCCAAAAAATGTTATTTCCCATGCAAAAAAATGTCTGCATGGTTACACTGTACATGACACAGCCAGTGGCTTGGAGCAAGCTGTTCCAAAGCTGCCTCATGTGACACATTATAAGCTCATGTGACACATTATAAGCTACCTGCCAGGAAGATCTGCTGGGCACATTTTGCGCATGCACAAACTACTCGGCCACTCCTGCCTGCCAGTGCTCAACCAGGCCTGAACACCTGCATAGGCTACCAGCCAGCTGCATGACTGCCCATGTACTCTGTTTTTGCCAACCTCCGACCACCTGTGTCCTTGGGTACCTCTACACCGGTGCTCAAGTTGGTGCAGCCTAGTCTAGAATATCAAAGTACACTTAATACTGAGTGGTCCACAACCATCTGTCCACCATAAATCATTGATCGAATTAGGTAAAACAGCCCAAACTTTGTGTTAACAGCCTATTATTTGCTGGCGAGAAATATCAAATTAATATCCCAGTGCCCATATTTACTCGCTTTATTCCCTAACAACTGCTTCATGCTCTCTTATGTCAAATGAAGAATTTGTGGAAAGCAGGAGACGACAGACCTGCAGACCTGTTAATCATGGATTTTGATGAGTCTTAGGTATGTTGTACATGGACCAAACCTGAGTGCCTGGCTAGCAGATTTTCATGTGATGGCCCTCTTTCTGAGAAAGTCAATGTTCAAGATTTATGCATACCTCCCATAATCATAATGTTCGTCAGCATACCACAGAGGTTAAGGTTCATGGCTAACAATCTGGCAGTACAGGTTCAAATCTTGCCTGTGAACGTTTTTCAATTTGATCGTACAGAATATCACTAAATAGTATAAGTCATCGAAAAAATATTCAACAGTAGTCATTTTCACTGTAGTAATTTATTAATAAATCAAACATTACACCAAACTCTCTTCAAATGTTTATTCTGTTTGTTACAGAATAGGTTACAGAACTGTCTTACTCACCATCACATGCATTGCTTGCTGTTCTTCAACAGAATATGGCATGAAATTTGTTGTAAAAGCAACAGAAGCACAAATTCGTAGAGAATGAAAGGCACTAACTTGCATGCCCATGGATTTTTCAGAGACGATACTGGAAGAAACACTTTTTTTACATTGGAAGAGGTTGTTCAATCAACCTCCGTGCAAACCACACATATATGGTCAGTCCTGTGAAAGCACAATTAAAGAATGGGTATTTATGGAACCTTCCCTCACAGTGATTTCTCTATTAGTCTTTAGCAAGTTGAGACACACTGAATCTTTTTTGTGAAAATTTTAATCTGTAACCTATAACCTGTAAACATAACAGGTCCGGCAAATCTATACAAACAGTGCAGCAGATAGGAACCTTAGCCATTATGCTATGCTTGCTTGGTACAGAAAAGATGCATAAAACTTCAACATCAAATTGCTCAGAAATTAGGGGCTGTTGCATGAAAGCCACTAGACAGGTGCTTAGGAGATCCCTTCACAACATGCCTGAGACTCGTCAAAATCTGTGAGTAACAGGTGTGATCTTCCTCTTGTCAATTTCAATGGAATTCAATAAATTTTAAATGTAAATCTTTTGAAACGCAATAAAAAATTGTAGAAAAAGTTTTATTTCAGAGGTAGTGGTATTTCTTGTATAGTGATTGTCTTGCTGTTACTGCTTATACCTCTCCTAAACTGTGCAAGAAAGATAAAAGGCCTTTTTCGCACTGTTAAAGAACAATGTAAGTTTCTGAAACAGACACCTGTACCACATTCTACACGAATCTGGCAACTCTTAACATTGGGCAGACAGTTGGGTAGCGGTGCAAGGAATACAAGCAACACAGCCAAATGACACAAAGGAGTAAATCAGCTTTCACCGAGACAGATACGGAGATAACTGTGATGTGCAATACAATGAGATCAATACCGTGGTGCAGATACCGAGTATCTCAGACAGTGTAATTAATGGGACTGTCAAAATAAACATGTCACAAAACCTAATAAACTGGGATGGAGATTTCAGTTTACAGAGAGTACTGAGTCTGACATACAAGTTATTGAAACCTCATTGGCCATCTAGTCCACCAGAGCAGTAAAACACTCAGCTAATGTGCGCTTCTCAAATGAATAGGAATCAATGAGCATAGCGGGCACAGGGAGTCAGACACTGGCTACAAATAGAAATGTGACACCGACAATGCTTCACAGTCTGCTAGGAGTCCGGGCAGCACAACTCATAACATCTGAACAAGATAACTGGGCCAGTCAATGAAATATCATGCAGGAAAATGGAAACAACATATTAGCTGAACATCAAGCAGTACATCATTAATAGTGAATGGAAAAGATACTATCTATTTTTGGCAAAATGCTCATCTTCACTTTCGAAGGCCAGACATACCAACAATTAAAGGGAACAGCCATGGCTACCAGGATGGCCCCCTCGTACACCAACCTATTCATGGGTTGCTTAGAGGAAGCCTTCTTGGCTACCCAGGCCTGCCAACCCAAAGTTTGGTACAGATTTATTGAGGACATCTTCATGATCTGGACTCACAGTGAAGAAGAACTCCAGAATTTCCTCTCCAACCTCAACTCCTTTGGTTCCATCAGATTCACCTGGTCCTACTCTAAATCCCATGCCACTTTCCTTGAAACTGACCTCCACCTGTCCAATGGCCAGCTTCAGACGTCCATCCACATCAAACCCACCAACAAGCAACAGTACCTCCATTATGACAGCTGCCACCCATTCCACATCAAACGGTCCCCTCCCTACAGCCTAGGTCTTCGTGGCAAACGAATCTGCTCCAGTCCGGAATCCCTGAACCATTACACCAACAACCTAAAAACAGCTTTCACATCCCGCAACTACCCTCCCGACCTGGTTCAGAAGCATATAACCAGAGCCACTTCCTCATCTCCTCAAACCCAGAACCTCCCACAGAAGAACCCCAAAAGTGCCCCACTTGTGACAGGATACTTTCCGGGACTAGATTGGACTCTGAATGTGGCTCTCCAGCAGGGATACGACTTCCTCAAATCCTGCCCTGAAATGAGGTCCATCCTTCATGAAATCCTCCACACTCCACCAAGAGTGTCTTTCCGCCGTCCACCTAACCTTCGTAACCTCTTAGTTCATCCCTATGAAATCCCCAAACCACCTTCCCTACCCCCTGGCTCCTACCCTTGTAACCGCCCCCGGTCTAAAACCTGTCCCATGCACCCTCCCACCACCACCTACTCCAGTCCTGTAACCCGGAAGGTGTACACGATCAAAGGCAGAGCCACGTGTGAAAGCACCCACGTGATTTACCAACTGACCTGCCTACACTGTGAAGCTTTCTATGTGGGAATGACCAGCAACAAACTGTCCATTCGCATGAATGGACACAAGTAGATATTGTTTGTTGGTAATGAGGATCACCCTGTGGCTAAACATGCCTTGGTGCACGGCCAGCACATCTTGGCACAGTGTTACACCGTCCGGGTTATCTGGATACTTCCCACTAACACCAACCTGTCAGAACTCCGCAGATGGGAACTTGCCCTTCAGTATATCCTCTCTTCTTGTTATCCGCCAGGCCTCAATCTCCGCTAATTTCAATTTGCCGCCGCTCATACCTCACCTGTCTTTCAGCAACATCTTTGCCTCTGTACTTCCGCCTCGACTGACATCTCTGCCCAAATTCTTTGCGTTTACAAATGTCTGCTTGTGTGTGTGTATGTGCGGATGGATATGTGTGTGTGTGCTAGTGTATACCTGTCCTTTTTTCCCCCCAAGGTAAGTCTTTCCGCTCCCGGGATTGGAATGACTCCTTACCCTCTCCCTTAAAACCCACATCCTTTCATCTTCCCCTCTCCTTCCCTCTTTCCTGACGAAGCAACTGTTGGTTGCGAAATCTTGAATTTTGTGTGTATGTTTGTGTGTCTATCGACCTGCCAGCACTTTCGTTTGGTAAGTCACAAAATCTGTGTTTTTAGATATATTTTTCCCACGTGGAATGTTTCCCTCTATTATATTCATTAAATAATACCTTTCTCTTCCAAAATAGCCTTCGTTTTCTTTGTTTGGTTGCATTTAAACTTTCAAAAATGACTTGTTTTGTTGAAAAGCAGCAATATTTTCCCATCAGCGAACTGAATGCTTCTCCAATTTAAGATGTTTCTGGACATTATTTGTCTTTTTCCTGCCCAATTTGACGATTACAAAATCTTTGCACTATTAATTTCGAACTTTTGTGGTTATTCATAGCTGTGTGACCCATGTTTAATAATGCTACAGGTACAAATGGGGAAGCACTTAACATAGAAAGAGAAATGAATGTACAATAACTCTATTTTAACATTAGTCACAAAATGTTACAGATTTTGCTTTCCAATCACTGTAGCACAGAATGTGGGCACTACAAGCTATAATGGCAGATGGCCACAAGCATAAACGAACTATAATTTTGACTGCTAGAGGGGAGGGGAGTGGTGCAGTGAATTAAGTCCACCACCCTTTGGCAGGGCAGCAGCCTACAGTAGAACTGATACGTTGTCACAGGAATTGTCAGCCCCTTTTGCTGTTATGAGGGTTGTAATTCAAATCTGTGATGGACCATGATTAGTGACTTCACCTATTTCAAAAGAAATGAAAACACTGATCAAAGAATAAAACAAAGTATTCAGGGACAGCTACCATGCAATTCCTTGCTGAGGTTAGCAGAGTATTGTTAATGACACAGTTCAGGCCCAACCTCTAGTGGCTTTTGATGCAACCACAGTTCAAAACATCCACCACTTAATTCACCACATTAAAAGTTTCTGATTATACCACTGTTATAACATGCTAGGTCCTGTGACACCAGATCATTGAGCGCACTGATACGTCATTGCATTCATACACATTTTATTTTGCAAACAGGTTTTTGTGCACATTACCTTTCCAAATTGGGCTTCACCAGATGATGTATAATACTTGCAAACTGAAAATTGGCTAGAGTTTCAATATTCATATGCAGAACACAAAGCTATTTCAAACTATCTCTGATGAAATAGTTCATCTAGATAAAGTTCGCTATGAAACAGTGTCTAGTAAGTAATTTTGCATTCTCACATTTTGCATTTTTTTATTTTAGGGCAGAATAACCACCTATTTCACATTTATCGCAAAACGCAAATTTTTTAATTCCTAACCATTAACCAATCAGACTGAGAAAACCTGGGAACACAGCAATGGTTCTGATAAATGTTATAATCTGCAATACCATCTGTATAACAGTTATGCTTACTCTCAGCACTGTCATCAACAACAGCTGCTGTCAGAGACACATTACCCCAGAGAGAGCCAACACTTACCTGCACTGCGTCCCAGCGCGGCGATAGCAGCCCTTGGCCGACTCATTCTTGATGCGGTCCACCTCCGACACCTGTCGCGGGTAGCAGCACTTGTCTGTGCACTCGTCGTCATCGTAGCCACAGTCGCACTCCTCTCCGATCTCCACAATCTTGTTCCCACAGAAAGCACCCTCCGAAGCTGTGAAGGAAAGTAACAGAGTCAAACGTACATCCATGGAGAATGCAAGTCGCCCAAACAAAAAGATCAAATCTGTAAACTTTCAGGATTGACCAGTACATTCTGAAATTACGCTGTAGTCGGATACAGTGAAGAACTAACTCGCTATGAGATGAAAAATCCAGGCTGGAATGTAACAATATTATGAATAGGAAAGTTAAGTTGCTACACACCACATAGCAGACATGCTCAGTCACAGATAAGCACAACAAAAAGACTCTCAAAACAAACACCACACACACACAAATGGTAACTCACACACACACACACACACACACACACACACACACACACACACACTGGCGCAAAACTGCTATGGTCATTAGCGCCCAGTCGGTGACTGAGGAAATAATAAAAACCGAAAATGGAAAACAGCAAAAATGGGAACGAAACTCAAAAAATTGGAGAAACTAAAAGCAGAAAGAAGGCTTAAAATTCCACTACAGAAAGGGGTTGGTGGTCCCCAAAAAAAACTTCAAATGACGGACATCATTTCACTGTCACTAATAAACTCGAGAACGCGATCGGCCGAGCGCGTGTCATCTGCTAAAATTGACGATATATCAGGTGACAGCTGTAGACGGGCGCGTAACAGAGTAAAATAGGGGCACTCAATTAAAAGGTGTCTTACCGTCCACAGCTGAGAGCAGTGGGGACAGAGTGGGGGAGGATCGCCGCTTAAAAGATGTCGATGGCTAAAAAGACAGTGCCCTATCCGAAGTCTAGTTAAAATTATCTCCTCCAGACGACACGTTCGGGAGGAAGAGGTCCAAGCACAAGGAAGAGCTTTCACGTCCCGCAATTTATTATGGGGAAGTGTCGACCAATGCGCGTGCCATAAATGAACAACTCTGCGACATAAAATGCTCCGTAGATCGGTGAAGGGAATCGACTGAATAGCTGGCCGAGGAAGAGAGACTGCAGCCTTGGCCGCTATATCGGCCGCCTCATTCCCACAGATACCAGCGTGTCCCGGGAGCCAGAGGAACGCCACCGAAACGGCCCCCAGGTGTGTGTGTGTGTGTGTGTGTGTGTGTGTGTGTGTGTGTGTGTGTGGAAAGCTTTATGTGTGACAGCTTTTTTGTTGTGCCTATATGCAACTCAGCATCTTCATTATATGGTGAGTGGTAACTTTCCTTTTCATAATATTTTTGCTATGAGATGAAATTTTCACTGAAATTCAAACTGCAGTTACACAGTTATGAAACATTCAATGTATTTATCAGTTCCTCAACTTGAAATCCAGTGAGAAATGAGAGGCATTTATGAAATGTTAACACAGTACAAATATGAAATGCATTACGTTTTCAGATTAAAATTGCATGCCACCAGACCCAAACTCTAGCCCGTGACCTTGCCTATAGCTGGAAATGCTCACACCTCTCGAGTTATGAGGTCTCGGATTGCTCAGTTGTAAAAGCATCATCCACATTGAGTCCCAGTGCGGCACAAAGTTTTAATCTGACAGGAAGTTTCAAAAGCAGCTTTAGTAACCCCACTAGACATGCAACTGGATGGTACAGACATATCAGTATGTGAAATATCACAAACACTGTGACAGAGTGAGGGGTAACAAATATTACAGTTAGTTTACCTCCAAATGATTTCTGTAAAGACTAGTTAAAAAAACACATACACAAGGAGATAAAGTTTTCAGTGAGCAAATAGCTCTTAGTTTCTAAAGTGAGTCAGCTCATTTAAATTCTCGTATTTTTCCTGCTTCCACAAAAATTTAAGTTTTTCAAAAATTTTCTATTTAGAAAGTTATCCACATTCAAAAATTTCATATTCCAGAATGTGTGATTCAAACAATTGTTATTTCCAAATTTGGCAGATCTGACCTGTGAAGCAATTTCTCTTCTTGTTGTCCTCAATAGCATCCAGGACCTTGCTGATGTTGCCAATGCTGCAGCTCGAGAACTTGCTGTTGTTGGGCCGGTCGCCCGACGTGGCCGACGCAAACATGATGAAGTTGCCATTGAGCCCACCGGGACGGCATTCTGCTGGGTAGTCATGCTGTGAACAACAGACAAAACAGCAAATTTAAATATCTGCAGTAATCCAAACCCTTTCATTATTCATATAATACAAATATACATTACACAAGAGGATAAAGCACTCCAAAATATGAAGTAAACAAAAACATCTAAGAAGAATTGAATACCAACAGGATAATTAAAAATGAGGTAAACATGTCTGTAGTGTGCAGTGTGTGTAGCGTGCATTTCTCATGATCTGTTACTGCTACAGAATCGTCAATGTAGAGACCTCAAAGAAGTAGCATAGCCAGCTCATTTTTATTGAACAACACGGGTTGTCAGTTAATTTTGTAAATTATATATTTTCTTATTTTTAGATGAGAACATCTAAGGATGACTCACGTCTTCCACACTCAACACGTCACACCTATGAGAACATCTAAGGATGACTCACGTCTTCCACACTCAACACGTCACACCTATGAGAACGGCAAGCCAAAATTCAATTGCTTATTATAGTGCGGCTGTAGGACCAGTGTGGACTGAGATGTACCACCATGAGATGGAACTGAACAGCTCTGAGTCCATCAATGATGCAGATGTTAAAGAAAGAGGAAGGGTCAATTGAATTGTACAGTGACAGTTCAAGTTTAGTTCTGGATAAAATTAGAGAGCTGTTGTTTTGTGATGTATAATGAACACTAACAGGCAGTATGCTTTTAACAGTTAACTGATCTGAAGGTGTTTTATTTGAATGAAGTATAAATATCAGATTTTATAGAAGGCAGCAACGTCAGGAAGAAGTGCAACATCACGGTTATAAAACCATTGCAGGAGATTGCATTTCAAGTGACTGAGTATTCACAATTACCACAAGATTAACTGAGTGCTAATATTGACCAGGCAACTTTGATTAGTCCATCTCCTCCTTACCCCTTTTTCTCTCCATCATCACGTTGTCATCTCCACCTTAACAGGAAGTTAGTGGTTCTTACATCCACAGAATTTCTTTCCAGATGGTAAGTAATATATCTACCAAGTTTGGTTGAAATTGATAAAGGACTTTAGAAGCTACTTTTTACCCATGTCTTTGCCTGTGAATGGACACGACACATACATGTCACCTATATTTAGTGTAAGTCACACATATTTGTACACATATTTCACCTGTATCTCCAGCAAATTTTGCCCTGCATTTTTCCCTACATGCAGCTCAACGTATATGACATCAAATCTCATCAACTGTGTGCCATACAATCTCATAATTCTGAGTGGACATTATGTGCATATGTAGATAATGTCTGCAAAACATGTTGCAAATATAGTTGTAAAAAACTAATAAATTAATATGGAATGTCTGATGTGACAGTTGTAGCCGGCCGCGGTGGCCGTGCGGTTCTGGCGTTGCAGCCCGGAACCGCGGGACTGCTACGGTCGCAGGTTCGAATCCTGCCTCGGGCATGGGTGTGTGTGATGTCCTTAGGTTAGTTAGGTTTAAGTAGTTCTAAGTTCTAGGGGACTTATGACCTAACATGTTGAGTCCCATAGTGCTCAGAGCCATTTGAACCATTTGTGACAGTTGTAATGCATAAACAGCGAAAATATAGCAAGTGCTAAACTACTTTCCTTTCATCATTTAGTGATGAGTGTCTACGATGAAAGTCGTGTAAAAGTTTCAAATTATGTGCAAAGTCTGTTGCAAGTTATAAGTGTTCTCATTCATATAGTCTGGCTATTTGCGCGTCATGAGAAATGCTTATTTTTCACCCTCCTCCCTACCCCTTTGAGAGGTAGGTGATTCTTACTCCAATGCTGGATTTTCCCAGAAAGTAAGTGATAAGTGTACTAAGTTTGGTTGAGATTGATCCAGTGGTGTAGGAGGTGATGTGGAGGAATACATACATACATACATTTTTATAATGTGTATGGGAAAAAATGAAACACCAAATTATCAGCAAAAGTGAAATTTGAGACTGAATAAGTATATGTCTGTATGACAAGATAATTATCACTATATGTAACAACATCATAATTGTTTTACTTCACAAGGAATTTGAAGGAGTAGGTGCAAAGAACGAAAGCCCCAGAGTTATTTTGTAAGCTGCACACATTAATTCACCAAAATCTCTAGCAGCAAACGGAAAAATGTGAAAATAGTCTGTCTACGTCTGCTAAAAATTGTATTAATTGAAGCCTCTGATATCATTTCATCAATTCACAACCCATCTTTTTCAACCTAACAAGCAACATCCCAAAAAATAAGTCAACACAAAAAAGTATTGTCCATTCACTTTTTGTTTCTGCTAGTACAGGGTGTGGTACAACCAATGAAGCAGTTTTGCGGCATTATAAAAAAGAAATTGGGGTACATTCAGGAAAAAAGTTTCCATTTTTGACGTTAGTAGTTAATACCATTTTATGTGCACTCAGTGTTGAAAGTAACATCCTCAAGATGACGGCTGTTAGCAGTTACACACTTTTGGAGATGATCTCTGAAGTTTTGAACAGCACGTTTACACATATCGCAGAGTATGGCACTGACTCCTTCAATAACCTGTTATCTTAGCCCTGGTAGCATATGAAATTAACATTTAAACACTTTTTTTCTTCAGATATCCCCACGGAAGTAGGTCACAAAAACTCAAGTCTGGTGACTGTACAAGCCACTCCGCATCACCTCTCAAAGAGACCTGATGTGCTGTAAACATTTCTCACAATACAGGCTCCTCCTCAAACTGTGGTTGCACATTTTCTAGTGTACTGGTGGACTTGCATTGGTCACGTGTATTTCTTCTCAGCGTGCTACTAGTTTCCTCCAACTGTGGAACCCACGGACAAATTGCGTTCACGTTGGAAACAGCACTGTTTCACAAAATGTTGAACTGCCACCTAAAAGGTCTTTACATCATGATCACAGATCGGTTGTTTTCAAAATATGCATGCAAGGCAAAGTTCCAATGTGCTCCAGTCCAAACCACATTGGCTACTAAAGTGAAGCTACTGACAGAACGAATGGAGACGATATTCAACTGTCTCCCCCACTGTCACCACTTAAGCAGTTATCCCTTGAAACTTCTTAGTCGGTTCGGCCACACCCTGTATGATGCCACTCATTTCAAAATCATTATGTAAATGGATGAAGTCTCAAGGGATGAAGTCAATACTCGATATCAGTAGGTTAAATCGAAATTCTCATAAATAACACCTAGAGCTGACTATATAGCCTACAAATGAAAGTTAAAAACAGCCATTAAATTACGCCTCCGTTGAGGGGGAAAAGTTAAAGACTTGTTTTCATTTCAAAGCTAAGGTTATTTCTGCCACTAAATGTTGCAAAGACAGCAATTGGCCAGCATCATATTATTCTCATTGTTCTAATCGCATCATAGCTGTCTTAAGGTAGTGAAAGCTCCCTCACTGAACCATCCATTTCCAGCATGGTCATTCTCGTTAGTCTCTTCCCTGTCATCACAAGCATTTTGGTTGCCAATGACAATTGCAATGACGACATCATCCATTAACACAGGATCATTTAGTAATCGTGAAAGTGTTACGGAGATGATAGATAAACTCCAGTGGAAGACTCTGCAAGAGAGACGCTCAGTAGCTCGGTACGGGCTTTTGTTGCAGTTTCGAGCACATACCTTCACCGAGGAGTCAAGCAGTATATTGCTCCCTCCCACGTATATCTCACGAAGAGACCATGAGGATAAAATCACAGAGGCATACCGACAATCTTTCTTTCCACAAACAATACGAGACTGGAATACAAGGGAGAACCGACAGAGATACTCAAAGTACCCTCCGCCACACACAGTCAGGTGGCTTGCGGAGTATGGATCTAGATGTAGATGTAGAACACTTGACTGTCAGTAACATCAATCTCACGTCTGAGCCTGTCTTGAGTATTTTCCTGGTCAAATTCTTCAAACCCCCAAAGATTCCCTAATCAGCCAAGATAGTTCAGATACAAACTGGCTACTTGGTTGCACTGAAGGAGGAAGGTTATTCTGTTCCTTGTGCTGTGTCTAAATCCTGGTATTCTGCCACATCCATCATTTTTCTGTGCAGGCTGCCTGCTTCACTGTCAGGCACATCTGCAAATTTTGTAACAGCATCAGTATTCTTTTCAGTTCCTCACCCTCTGCATTTCCAACTCCATATTCTGAGCATATTATGTTCCACTAGCACCAACCTTTGACTAGTTTATTATTTTAGGTTTATTGGAAACACAAAGAACAAAATGTTTACATTTAGTTGCCACTAAAAAGGGCACAACAGCAGCACAATATGTCACAAGGCACGGCTCAGACATAGACACAGAACAACAGCAATGGCAGGTGGAAGGAAGGGGGAACGGCCCAATTGCCCATCTCAGCACCATTGGATCTTCTACATAATGCATGGCAAGTGTAAATTTGAATTTCCTGTATGGTATGCTTTTGGCAAACTGATGTTTCAGTTGGTCTGTATTTGGATAATCATGCCTCTGTATAGTATTTTATTCTGTCTTGTGTTTTAGATAATTTATTTGTCACACAGATTTCCTTCTTGTGTTATAACAGCACGAAAGAATGTTAGGAAAATCCTGATCAAACTTGTACGACTCTGAGTTAGTTGACAGTATTGACCCACTTAAAAGCAGTTTCTAATAATTGGCACTCAACATTCCAGAAACAAACAAGACTCTCTCCAATGCACTACACTGCCTTTTTTTTTTTTTTAAAAAAAAAAAAACCAAACCTCTCCAAGCACTCACCGGCGAACCAAAGTTGTGGCCAATTTCATGAGCGAGTGTGAGCTGTGAAACCTTTGGCGGTACACGGCTGTTGTAGTTGACGAACGTGATGATGCCAGTGTTGAGGCTACGCTTCGTCGAGTGGTACAGCCCACCAATTGTCTCTGTGTACGTTTTGAACTTCTCACATATCCCACCAGACGCACCTGTAATTGAAAAAAAGTTAAAAATCTCTGAACTAACTACTGAGATAAATATTATGCAAAACAAATTTTGTCATTAAAATCTGGTAGAGCAATGCCAATATTAAAATAAATTTGCTTTCTGACACTTAACGATGTCACACATCTCGAAATCTAAAAAGCCGAAATATGATGTGTGTGACAAAAGTAATGAGACTCATAACATGTGAGCAATATGGCAACAGTGTGTTGTTCTACTTGCGCAAAGTGTGATGTTCATCCCATCCAGATGCTCAGTCCAAGTTTCAGCTCCATGTAGCCATCACATTATTTTTGAGAGCACCATCATTAAAGTGTGTGTTAAGGGAATGGAACAGCAGAACTTAAAGTAATGGTACTCCATCCAGTTTTATGTTGGACTTCAGGTATCTGTGAGTCTGACCTTTCAAAAGCTGTAACAGGCTTTTGGTAAACATTCCTCATCAAGAGCACAAGTTTTTCATGGGTACAAATCATTTCTCGAAGTCTGAGAATAAGTTGAAGATGAACCTCACCTGGGGAGACCTCCAACTTCAAATACCAATGAAAACATCGAACATATGGCTGGTCTTGTGGGATCAGAACAACATTAAACAAAAAGGATGATGGCTGACCTGTTGAACACTTTCATCTTATAGCAAATTTTGAGTGAAGTTTTGCACATGTGAGAAGTTTGTGCCACAATGTTGAGAAAAACATCACAACTGAGCAGAAGGACAATCGAAGAAACGTCTGTTGCTCTTCTTGAGAGGGCTGCCAATGACCGTGAATGGTTCAGTCATGTCATTTCAGTAAGGGATCCTCGATTTTTGTGTACGACCCCGAGACAAAGCGACAAAGTGAGGAGTGACACACTGAGAGATCTCCTCAGACAACAGAAAAAGTTAGAATGAGCAAGTCAAAGATCAAATCAATGCTGATTTTCTTTTTTAACAGTAATGGTATCAAGCACACAGAATTTGTTCCTCCAGACCAAACTGTCAACGAAGCATTTAACAAAGATGTCCTTGAAAGGGTCAGGAGAAGAAGTGAGACCAGATACTGGAATGACAGACAAGTGGATGCTGTATCATGGTAACACCCCATCTCAAACGACCAGTTCCATCACGGAATTTTTGACCTCAAAATGCATTCCTGATGTTCCACGGTTCCCTCCTACTCATCTGATCTGAGTCCTCGTGACTACTTTCTTATCCCAAAATTGAAAAATGTCTTCCTGGGACACTAGAGAACATTCAGAAGATTGTGACTGACATGTTAAAGGTTCTAGCAGTTAAAGCCTTTCAGTGCTGCTACCTAGACTGTATATAATGGCTATACTGGGGTATAGCTGGCAATGGAGCTACATTGGGGGGGACAATCATGTCACTGGAAAAAAATAAAAACTACGATAGATAAAAAAATCAGTCTCATTACATTTCTCACATGCCTTGTACTGGCAGTGAACAGAATTTATTCATAAAACACATATTTCACACTGTCTCCATGTGTCGTCACATGAGCATTATTGATTTGCATTTTTCATAAATGATCCTATTTAATGTGCTGTATGAATCCATTAACTTCCTTCAAACTATGATACACTAGGAATATCACACTTGGCAGTATTATTAAGACATTTCAAACTCACATCAAGTAACTGATTGTTTATGCTCACTGCTGTGTCGTATGGGCACCAATGATTAGAAAAGTGTATTTGTAGCAGTAGTCATATCACACACATGCACACAAAGAGAAAGTTTCTTGGCATGCTCATTTTCTCCAAGCACAGTTGCACAAGATGACGGTTACAATACTTCCGCAAATATCAGCAGATGCTTACCAGATGCAGAGGCAACCCAAGCAAGCCCCAGCGTGCCCCCGGTGAAGTCGCGATACGTGAACACGTATGCCAGGCAGAAGTCCTCGTGGTTGCCCAGAGAGTGCAGATTCAGGAAGTTGCTGACGTCAATGTTTTCCATACAGAACTGGTTCGGGTCGCCTCTCCATCCGGGCTGACACGGGGCATCATCGTCTATCTGTTGACACAATCACACGGAAGATTATATTCAGGAGAACTGCCACTCAAATTAATCACTGTGCAATTTTGACAGACCACCTGCCACTATACACCTTGAGTTCGACTAGTTCGACACTCTACAGATTCCGGCAGAATGCCCCCCATCAAAAATTAACATTTTCTTACATTCTCTCCAACTAATTCAAAATTAGTTAGGTGAATTGATGAAAAATTTCTCCATAATTTTTCTGCCAATATGCTAATTAAAATTTTTCAGGAGAAGACGTAAGAGATTATTCACTAACCTTTATCCTCTGAACTTCAAACTTGATGTTCCGGTGCTCAACATTGCCGTCAAACTTGGTATCCCTGTAAATATAGTTGACAGCCGTAACGTGGTGTGCAATGAGGGACAAAATCTCCTCCCTCGTCTTTTCCGCATCACCATTTACCTGCAACCAAACAATTTGAATTTATCATAAATCTGTACGAGACTGAGATTCAATTTACAAGAGATACTTGGAGAAGTCACACATTCGTATACTGCAGGCACCAACAGGTGGAGAAATCTGAAGAAGAATGAACTGTTTACTACATCTACATACAAAGTCTGTCAGCCACCACATGGTGTAGGGTGAACAGGACCTCATACTAACACTTGTCATTCCATTTCCTGTTCCTCTCACAAATCTTATGCGAGCTGTGTGTTGGTGACAAAGGATCATTCTGCAGTCTGTTGGAAATGCTAGTACTCTGAACTATCTCAACAGTGATTCACGAAATGAACACAATCTTCGTTCTGGGAATTCCCATTTGAGATCAAGTAGCATTTTGATGATACGTATGTGCCGATGAAAGCAGTAGCAAATCTAGCAACATGCCTCTGAGTTGTTTTGATTTCTTACTTTAACCTGGCCAGGTGGGGACCCCAAACACTCAAGCAGTACTGAAGAATGTACCATATAAGTGTTCTGTGGACCATATCAGTGTTCTGTATACAGTTTGCTTTATAGACAAGCTACATTTCCTAAGAATTGTCCCAATAAACCAGTCACCAATCTGCCTTTCCCTGCAACTAACTTTATTCACTCATTCCATTTCTTGCCACCCTGTATGTTATGCCTAGATATTTAGTCAATGTGCATGTGTCAGACAGTACATCACTAATACTGTAGTCAAAAATTAGAGGGTCGTTTTTCCTACTCATCTGCATTCAAGCAGGCAATTCTGCTTCATATCCAGAAGAGTGACATGATGAATTCCCCTTAGGCTGCCACGAGTGATGTGCAAAATAATGCTTTGCTTATATATTGAAGCCTTCTCTCAATACCTGAGATCTCTTCAGATAATTAATATGGCAGAGCATTGTCCATATAATATTAAGTTCCACAGCAGAGTCTTTGCCTGGTACACAGCTTTATTCTATCTCCAAGGTTCATAATTATATGAGAGGGGCCTCAGAATTTATATTACCAATTGAGGCAGTGACAAAGAAAAGTATACGAGTCACAAAAAGAATTTCTTTTTCTTTTTTCCAAAGATCGGATTGTGGAAGACTTGGCACTGAGAAGCTAACAGGCTTAACGAATGTAGGCCAAGGCATGGATGCCCTGGTGGTACTGCAGTAGTCATCTGATGAAACTAATGTGATTCTTTTCTGATTGCTGTGATTGTGCTGACAATATGCTGGAAATGTGTAATACATTTTATATTCATTTCAAAGATACTGTAATTATGTATTTACTTGCTATAAACCATTTTAATGTATTTCCTTTAAGCCTATTCTACAAGCAGGTAGCTGTAAGGGGTCACCGAAAATGTAAGACAAAAAAAACCAAAAAAGCAGCAACAACGTGTCTGACGCTGTATGTAGAGTTACCTAAAAATGGACAAACTGTAGAACCGAGCTGCACTTGCTACATTTTCAGCCCCCATCTCGCAAGCTGCATGAACATATGACATATGAAAGGCATTCAGTAACTAATGCAAACACACTTTTTTTTTTTACTGAAAGCAGATTGGTTTTATTCAGGATTCCAGTACACTTTATTATTCCCCACTCTTCCAGCTACAAAAACCTATTTTTCAATCTCATCTCCGTTCAATGTGACGGCCTTACACCACCTTACTGTGACGGCCTTACACCACCTTACTGTGACGGCCTTACACCACCTTACTGTGATGGCCTTACACCACCTTACTGTGACGGCCTTACACCACCTTACTGTGACGGCCTTACACCACCTTACTGTGACGGCCTTACACCACCTTACTGTGACGGCCTTACACCACCTTACTGTGACGGCCTTGCACCACCTTACTGTGACGGCCTTGCACCACCTTACTGTGACGGCCTTACACCACCTTACTGTGACGGCCTTACACCACCTTACTGTGACGGCCTTACACCACCTTACTGTGACGGCCTTACACCACCCTACTCTGACGGCCTTACACCACCTTACTGTGACGGCCTTACACCACCTTACTGTGACGGCCTTACACCACCTTACTGTGACGGCCTTACACCACCTTACTGTGACGGCCTCACACCACCTTACTGTGACGGCCTTCCACCACCTTACTGTGACGGCCTTACACCACCTTACTGTGACGGCCTTACACCACCTTACTGTGACGGCCTTACACCACCTTACTGTGACGGCCTTACACCACCTTACTGTGACGGCCTCACACCACCTTACTGTGACGGCCTTCCACCACCTTACTGTGACGGCCTTACACCACCTTACTGTGACGGCCTTACACCACCTTACTGTGACGGCCTTACACCACCTTACTGTGACGGCCTCACACCACCTTACTGTGACGGCCTTCCACCACCTTACTGTGACGGCCTTACACCACCTTACTGTGACGGCCTTACACCACCTTACTGTGACGGCCTTACACCACCTTACTGTGACGGCCTTACACCACCTTACTGTGACGGCCTTACACCACCTTACTGTGACGGCCTCACACCACCTTACTGTGACGGCCTTCCACCACCTTACTGTGACGGCCTTACACCACCTTACTGTGACGGCCTTACACCACCTTACTGTGACGGCCTTACACCACCTTACTGTGACGGCCTCACACCACCTTACTGTGACGGCCTTACACCACCTTACTGTGACGCCTTACACCACCTTACTGTGACGGCCTTACACCACCTTACTGTGACGGCCTTACACCACCTTACTGTGACGGCCTCACACCACCTTACTGTGACGGCCTTACACCACCTTACTGTGACGGCCTTACACCACCTTACTGTGACGGCCTTGCACCACCTTACTGTGACGGCCTTGCACCACCTTACTGTGACGGCCTTACACCACCTTACTGTGACGGCCTTACACCACCTTACTGTGACGGCCTTCCACCACCTTACTGTGACGGCCTTACACCACCTTACTGTGACGGCCTTCCACCACCTTACTGTGACGGCCTTACACCACCTTACTGTGACGGCCTTGCACCACCTTACTGTCACGGCCTTACACCACCTTACTGTGACGGCCTTACACCACCTTACTGTGACGGCCTTACACCACCTTACTGTGACGGCCTCACACCACCTTACTGTGACGGCCTTACACCACCTTACTGTGACGGCCTTACACCACCTTACTGTGACGGCCTTACACCACCTTACTGTGACGGCCTCACACCACCTTACTGTGACGGCCTTACACCACCTTACTGTGACGGCCTTACACCACCTTACTGTGACGGCCTTACACCACCTTACTGTGACGGCCTTACACCACCTTACTGTGACGGCCTTACACCACCTTACTGTGACGGCCTTACACCACCTTACTGTGACGGCCTCACACCACCTTACTGTGACGGCCTCACACCACCTTACTGTGACGGCCTTCCACCACCTTACTGTGACGGCCTTACACCACCTTACTGTGACGGCCTTACACCACCTTACTGTGACGGCCTTACACCACCTTACTGTGACGGCCTTACACCACCTTACTGTGACGGCCTTGCACCACCTTACTGTGACGGCCTTACACCACCTTACTGTGACGGCCTTACACCACCTTACTGTGACGGCCTTACACCACCTTACTGTGACGGCCTTACACCACCTTACTGTGACGGCCTTACACCACCTTACTGTGACGGCCTTACACCACCTTACTGTTACGGCCTTACACCACCTTACTGTGACGGCCTCACACCACCTTACTGTGACGGCCTCACACCACCTTACTGTGACGGCCTCACACCACCTTACTGTGACGGCCTTACACCACCTTACTGTGACGGCCTTACACCACCTTACTGTGACGGCCTCACACCACCTTACCGTGACGGCCTCACACCACCTTACTGTGACGGCCTTCCACCACCTTACTGTGACGGCCTTACACCACCTTACTGTGACGGCCTTACACCACCTTACTGTGACGGCCTTACACCACCTTACTGTGACGGCCTCACACCACCTTACTGTGACGGCCTTCCACCACCTTACTGTGATGGCCTTACACCACCTTACTGTGACGGCCTTACACCACCTTACTGTGACGGCCTTACACCACCTTACTGTGACGGCCTTACACCACCTTACTGTGACGGCCTCCATACCCACATGGTACCACTCTACTGGTCGATGTCAGAGCCAACGTCTTGTTGCATCAATAACCTTCCCATCACCCACGTACTGCTTCCTATGGACTGTATCCTTCATCGGGCCAAAAAGATGGAAGTCAGAAGGTGAGAGATCTAGCCTGTAGGGTGGATGAGGAAGAACAGTCCAGTGAAGTTGTGTGAAGTGCTCTCAGAAAGGTAGATTTGTGTGAGGCCTGGCATTTTCACAGGACAGATGTTTGTCACATTTCATTGCCTGTGATGCATGTGACAATGTTTGACAAAAAACTGTTACGACCAGCTTCCTAATGCACAAGCAGTTCTGTGCAGATGGTCCTCGATTGTGGTCAGTCGATGAGTGCGTCATTGTGTTCCGACACTGCACGAGTCACAGCTATGTGCCGGAACATGGGACGTTGGAGAGCTTTGCCCCACCTTGTTGCGACAATGACAGACACACTGCCGAACAATTCACCGTGCTTTTGTGGACTGCCACGTCTCTGTAGGCAATCTGCAAGCAGCTATAAATATCTGCAATGCTCTAGTTTTCTGCCAAAAGAAATTCAACAACAGATCTCTGTCTGTAACGCACCTCTATTACAGACACTATTTTGAAAGCTAAGTATAGCATCACAATCCATCAGAACTTCACTGAGCTATTTCGGATAATGCAGGAATATTCCACAACGTCTCACAACAAATTTTTCAATGGAAATTGGCCAACGAAAAAATGTATTGCATTACTTATTGAACGCCCCAACTCGGTGAATGGCTCTTAGCAGTGCTAGCATCAGAGGACTAGAGAAAGCCACCAGCAGGAGGAGGACTCAGTCAACACTCACCGTCTCTGAGATGTGCCTCCAGATGAGGGGGTCAGTCTGTATGAAGAGCGAGCACGTGTTGCGGTTGTCCTCCTTTGGCCGGGTCGCCCTCTTGGTTCTGCTACCGCCTCCACTGCCCTCGTTGGCCTCGCGGCTGTACTTCTGGTAGGCATCCGCTCCCTGCTCTTCCCAGCTGCTCCGCGTCTGCCCCCTCGGTGGCGGGGGCGGAGGGGGTGGCGGCTCGGGCTCCTCTTCGTCTGCCGAGTTCTGGACACGGTCCATCCACTGGACCACATCGTCCGTGATGCCGCAGCCTCCGACGTGACCTACAACACGATATACCTCAGCTTGTAACAAAAATAAATATGCTGACGATTGGGCCCTCGCTACAAGATGTAGCACAATTGAAGCATCTGAGGACATCCTAACGAAAGACCTGAAGATAATGGGTGAATATTTCCGTAAGTGGAGACTTCAACCAAATGCTTCCAAAACAGAGGTTAGTTGCTTCCGTCTCAACAACAAACTCGGCGGAAAGGAACTCGACATTCTATTTGAAAACACGATTCTCAGGCACAATAAAACTCCGAAGTACTTGGGCATGACGCTGGACAGAGCACTATCTTTTAAAGAGCACCTAACGAAGACTGCTGAAAAATTAAAGACAAGAAACAACATTATTCAAAAGCTCTGTATTACTACCTGGGGAGCAGCGGCCTCCACTCTCCGCACCTCTGCTTTAGCAATTGTATTCTTGGCTGCTGAATACTGTGCTCCGATTTGGCTAAACAGCCCACATGTAAAAAAGGTGGATGTCCAGCTGCATAACACTCTAAGGATGATTTCTGGAGTAATTAAACCCACTCCAACGCGATGGCTCCCAATATTAAGCCACATCCCGCCGCCACACCTGCGATGTACTGACACCCTTGTACGCGAATACAAAAACATCGTGGGAAATCGAAGCCTGCCAATCCGCCGAGACATAATCCGCCGAGACATTGAGGCTGCAAACACTAATAGGCTTTAATCTAGGAACCCGCCAACAAGAACAGCAAGGACCTGTGTACAAGAAGGTTTCAGCATCAAAAACGCACGGTCTGAAAAATGGAACGCATGGCAAAATCATAACATGCCTTGTCATCACACAAAAGCTGCCCGGTTTTGACCTACCACGCAAAACGTGGTCCACTCTAAATAGGATTCGAACTCGTCATGGCAGATGTGCTTACTCCCTGTATAAATGGGGTAAAATACCATCCCCTCAGTGTGACTGCGGAGAAAATCAAACCATCAGTCACATTGTTGAAGAATGTTCCAGAAGAGCCTATGATGGGAGCCCCGATGACTTCCTGCTCGCAACTCTAGAGTTGATAGATTATATTAATAGACTTGATGTTTGTTTGTAATCCTTAAACTCTGTAATATTAGTGATGTTTGTTTGTAATTATTAGCGTTTGTTATATTAGTGATTTGGCTGTTTCTTTCTTATGTGTCTGTATTGCAATAGGATTAATAATAATATTAATAATCAGAAAATTTGGATAAGTTTTACAAGAGTAAACTAGAAATTTTAAAGATCCTCATTTTCAACTTATAGCTGTACAAGCTCTTATTCTGCTGATACAACTTTGGCATTGCATAACTATCCAGCATAAATATTTAATGCTGTGTCATGGCACAAATGTAAATTGTAAGTAATAGTGGCCTTGGAGGGCTGTATTCCATTTTACACTCCTGGAAATGGAAAAAAGAACACATTGACACCGGTGTGTCAGACCCACCATACTTGCTCCGGACACTGTGAGAGGGCTGTACAAGCAATGATCACACGCACGGCACAGCGGACACACCAGGAACCGCGGTGTTGGCCGTCGAATGGCGCTAGCTGCGCAGCATTTGTGCACCGCCGCCGTCAGTGTCAGCCAGTTTGCCGTGGCATACGGAGCTCCATCGCAGTCTTTAACACTGGTAGCATGCCGCGACAGCGTGGACGTGAACCGTATGTGCAGTTGACGGACTTTGAGCGAGGGCGTATAGTGGGCATGCGGGAGGCCGGGTGGACGTACCGCCGAATTGCTCAACACGTGGGGCGTGAGGTCTCCACAGTACATCGATGTTGTCGCCAGTGGTCGGCGGAAGGTGCACGTGCCCGTCGACCTGGGACCGGACCGCAGCGACGCACGGATGCACGCCAAGACCGTAGGATCCTACGCAGTGCCGTAGGCGACCGCACCGCCACTTCCCAGCAAATTAGGGACACTGTTGCTCCTGGGGTATTGGCGAGGACCATTCGCAACCGTCTCCATGAAGCTGGGCTGCGGTCCCGCACACCGTTAGGCCGTCTTCCGCTCACGCCCCAACATCGTGCAGCCCGCCTCCAGTGGTGTCGCGACAGGCGTGAATGGAGGGACGAATGGAGACGTGTCGTCTTCAGCGATGAGAGTCGCTTCTGCCTTGGTGCCAATGATGGTCGTATGCGTGTTTGGCGCCGTGCAGGTGAGCGCCACAATCAGGACTGCATACGACCGAGGCACACAGGGCCAACACCCGGCATCATGGTGTGGGGAGCGATCTCCTACACTGGCCCTACACCACTGGTGATCGTCGAGGGGACACTGAATAGTGCACGGTACATCCAAACCGTCATCGAACCCATCGTTCTACCATTCCTAGACCGGCAAGGGAACTTGCTGTTCCAACAGGACAATGCACGTCCGCATGTATCCTGTGCCACCCAACGTGCTCTAGAAGGTGTAAGTCAACTACCCTGGCCAGCAAGATCTCAGGATCTGTCCCCCATTGAGCATGTTTGGGACTGGATGAAGCGTCGTCTCACGCGGTCTGCACGTCCAGCACGAACGCTGGTCCAACTGAGGCGCCAGGTGGAAATGGCATGGCAAGCCGTTCCACAGGACTACATCCAGCATCTCTACGATCGTCTCCATGGGAGAATAGCAGCCTGCATTGCTGCGAAAGGTGGATATACACTGTACTAGTGCCGACATTGTGCATGCTCTGTTGCCTGTGTCTATGTGCCTGTGGTTCTGTCAGTGTGATCATGTGATGTATCTGACCCCAGGAATGTGTCAATAAAGTTTCCCCTTCCTGGGACAATGAATTCACGGTGTTCTTATTTCAATTTCCAGGAGTGTATACCTGTCGAAACGGCTGTCACACTATTATTTGAATCTGCATGTTTAGATGTTATGTTACTTGTGCCAGTGACAACAGCTGCTGCCACCACTGATATAAAATGGGACGAAACTTCCAAGGGTACAATGCCTTATGATACGGCTAAGTCATTTTCCTGCAGTACCCTTCCTTCCAGGAGTGCCTGGACAGCTGAGTAGGTAAGAGCATTTTTCATGAAAGCCAAAGCTTCTGGTTTTGAGTACCAGACCAGCACACAGTTTTTATCTGTCAAGAAGTTTAAAAACAGCGCACACAACATGGCCGAAATGAATGATGATTCTGGTATTCATCCACTGTTGACCATTTCACACTACTTCGGTTGTGGTAAATTTCTGCAATTTCAACTTTCATGCATTCAAAAATTTGACATCACAGTTTTAGAGGGGGACTTTGTACCACACAATTATAATTTCAGACATCACAGAATGTAAAACAACAACTTGTTTTGAATAGCACCAAGACAACACCGAGGTAAGACATCAAGGAAATCATCTGATCTAGGATAGAAGCCAGAAGCCTAATACTTATCTGTGCAGGGAGACAGCACAATAGCTTTTGTTTCCTTACTGGACTAACCCCCCCCTCCTCCCCTCTCTGCACCATCAGTAATCTGTTTGATGGCATATTCTCCTTTTAGTGCATGACCAGAAAACCGCTCTAAATAGAGGCTATGTGGATGGTGAGAAATAGTAAACTGTGCAGGATTGCTTAGCCTCAATTTACACTACTTTTTCTGGTCTTATTCTTGTTTTATTGTCTTGTTTCATCACCCTTTTTAATTTAATTTGATTTATTCTTTTGTCCCTTTCTACTTTTTTCTGGCCTAAAATTGTCCTTTTTTAGGTCATTAATGACATAGTTACACTGACCTCCAAGTTGACTAGTACATGACTCCTCTCCTACTTGTAAGGTCGCACAGCTTTCCAATTTCATCTAGCATCAACAATCAATATTTCTCTCACACTATACGAGAAGTTCCTCCCGCCCCAGGCTCCTGTGGGATTTTGCCCATGTCCTTCTGCCACGCCACCCTCTTTTACTATAACATTTCCCTCTCTCTGGAAGAAGGCACCCTCTGCTCCTGAAAGCTAACAGAATGTCATACCTTCCTGTGCTGCCTTTGAAGATCTTAGGCTCAGGAGATCACAAGACTGTCTGAATATGGTAGGCATAAGTATCCAATTACTTATTTCATAACTTATATCGAAATGTAGCATTTCAAGATTCTGATTAATTACTGCTATCACCCAAAAATCCATAAAAATACCAGTATAATTTTATGAGCAACTTGGGATTGACAGAACAACAATATAAAAATTGTGAAATTATTTTTCCATCCATATTTATACTTAAAACTTTAAAACCATCATGTCTATATCCCTGTCCATTTGAACATGCTAATCTCCAAAACTACAAGACAAATTTTCAAGGGTTATTCATAGGCAACATAGGTGTAGCTTGGGGTGATGTACAAGCTTCATTTCATGAAAATAAGGGGAAAAAATCAAGGTTTTTAAATTTTATCGAAACTCATTCAATCAGCTTAGTATTTTGGATGTTTAATTATCACAATGTAGTACACCACAGAACCAATAGACAGCACTTACGTTTTGTGGTACATTAAAGAGCCAATACATGGAACTATTAGCTTTTTTTTAATGCAGTGACAGTTGTATTTCCAGAAGGTGACATGAAGGACAGAATGAAGTGGCAAAATCTTATCTTAACAAACTAACAGCAAATTTACTTGGCTATGATCAGATTCACAGATTTCACTTTGTGTACCAGATACTTAACAATATTGCTTTTTTTTCTTATGTTTTACTTATATTCCACACTAAGGAAAACAAATTTAATAAGTTTGCTTTGTGGTTTGTGTGCCTACACATTAGATTTTGATTTTATTTTCTTTACATTTAAAAATGCCTGGAAATGATCAAGTCTTCCTGAATACACCAGAATGGCTAAAAGACTGAGGACTATGAAATCTCAAGAGTCCAATGAAGACGGAGAGATGAGACTTGCTGCTCCTCGGGAGCATCAGGCTTTAACTCGCTCTTTGGAAACAGCTTCCAAAAGTGAGGTACGATGTAACTCTAACCGAGAACGTCGTGCATTATCTCGCTTCTCAGAACCCTTAACTCACAGACGCTTTAGTTACTTCTCTCTAGCATAACATCACAGAAGGAGAAATTCTGACAAAAACTGGCACAGGTGAGAGAGTGGTGATACCCTGAATCCCACTTATTCCTAACAGTTTTCCATTTCGTTTAAAACATGTACAATTCACAGTGAGCTCACGTTATCCACCGGCGACAAGCAACACATTAGGTGAAACCCTGCATGATGCGGGTGTGGATCTTAGTGTCACTTCGCTTTTCACATGGCCCACTCCGTGTAGCTCAATGCCACGTTAGTGAAGCAAACAAGCTCTTCATTCATTTAACCTATTCTACTACTTCAAATGTTGTATACAAAAAAGCTTTATAAATCAAAACTAAATTCCATAAGTACAAAGACGGGCAGAATCACAAATAAATATCTGGTCACTGCCAGGATTCTCAACTAGTTATAAACATTTTCAGCTCAGTGGTCACTTTCATAAGAAAATTTCATTTTTCTCAGTAGAAAAAAAAAAAAAAAACAGCTGTCTTGTAAGACCTCAGAAAATGTAAAGATAAAATTTTCTCTTTACATCATATGTTCTCAGTAATCTTAAAAATTTTGTTGGGACTTATGAAGAGATTATAAAGAGAAGACATGGAAGGTTGTAATGTCCCACTGGTTAGTGATTAGTTAAAAATGCTTTAAATACCTGTGAATACCTTGCCTTCGTGTCCCTCAATGACTGCATACGAGAGCTAAAAATGTTTGTTCAATACATACAGGATACCATAATGGATTTCACTACAATGATGAAGGCCACAGCTGAAGTAAAGTACGTAGATTTATTCACTTCAAAACCTGTATCTTTTGAGCTCATGATCAGCGTTCACTGTAATAAGCCTCAATGTTACTACTACGGCTAACCAATGGTAGCACATACTACACTGGCGATATTAGATAGTCCAGATGCAGTAATTTGATAGAAACGCATGTGTAAGGTCCATTGCATTGTTTAATACTCAGCAAAGTACGAATATAAAGTGACATATCAGTCTGCGTTTTGCGATATTAAATCAAACTGTTTAACACTCCAAAATAATCCGTCACTGCTCTGTTCTAATATGCTGTTTTAGACAATGTCCAACACATGAGTTACTCTATTGTAAATCCAAACCTGAATCATGCACCAACAACTTATCTCCACTGTACGCACAGATCTGCCCTCCAGTGCGTCCAACTCTCATCTGCCCTAACAATACTCGAGGCCGAGTATTTATACTCTTCCTGCAATGTACTACTGCTTATAATAATGCAAAATATAATTTATAATATGAAATAGTTTAACAACATTATCAAACACTGTATCATATTCCCTACTTTGCTAGAACAAGTTTAAGACATAAAAATTACATTAATAAGCATTCTAAAAATGCTAAATGATCAGTTATCTATATTTTGTTAATTAGGCTCGAGATTTAATTCCTATCATTTACAGATGATGAGAACGAAATATATTATTCTTTTATCTAAACATTTTCCATATATTAATATCCTGAATCTGATTTTGATTGTTTATGGTACAAAGGGTAACTACTATTGTTTAGTGTTGATATTATTCTTTTAAAAAGCCTTTTCCTATTATCGGAAAGTAATTGAATTTAATTATAGCTGGAGATATAACAGTATTGATATGTTGTTGTTGTTGTTGTTGTTGTGGTCTTCAGTCCTGAGACTGGTTTGATGCAGCTCTCCATGCTACTCTATCCTGTGCAAGCTTCTTCATCTCCCAGTACCTACTGCAACCTACATCCTTCTGAATCTGCTTAGTGTATTGATCTCTTGGTCTCCCTCTACGGTTTTTACCCTCCACGCTGCCCTCCAATGCTAAATATGTGATCCCTTGATGCCTCAAAACATGTCCTACCAACCGATCCCTTCTTCTAGTCAAGTTGTGCCACAAACTCCTCTTCTCCCCAATCCTATTCAATACCTCCTCATTAGTTACGTGATCTACCCACCTTATCTTCAGCATTCTTCTGTAGCACCACATTTCGAAAGTTTCTATTCTCTTCTTGTCCAAACTGGTTATCGTCCATGTTTCACTTCCATACATGGCTACACTCCATACAAATACTTTCAGAAACGACTTCCTGACACTTAAATCTATACTCGATGTTAAATTTCTCTTCTTCAGAAACGATTTCCTTGCCATTGCCAGTCTACATTTTATATCCTCTCTACTTCGACCATCATCAGTTATTTTACTCCCTAAATAGCAAAACTCCTTTACTACTTTAAGTGCCTCATTTCCTAATCTAATCCCCTCAGCATCACCCGATTTAATTTGACTACATTCCATTATCCTCATTTTGCTTTTGTTGATGTTCATTTTATATCCTCCTTTCAAGACACTGTCCATTCCGTTCAACTGCTCTTCCAAGTCCTTTGCTGTCTTTGACAGAATTACAATGTCATCGGCGAACCTCAAAGTTTTTACTTCTTCTCCGTGAATTTTAATACCTACTCCGAATTTTTCTTTTGTTTCCTTTACTGCTTGCTCAATATACAGATTGAATAACATCGGGGACAGGCTACAACCATGTCTCACTCCTTTCCCAACCACTGCTTCCCTTTCATGCCCCTCGACTCTTATAACTGCCATCTGGTTTCTTTACAAATTGTAAATAGCCTTTCGCTCCCTGTATTTTACCCCTGCCACCTTCAGAATTTGAAGGAGAGTATTCCAGTTAACGTTGTCAAAAGCTTTCTCTAAGTCTACAAATGCTAGAAATGTAGGTTTGCCTTTTCTTAATCTTTCTTCTAAGATAAGTCGTAAGGTTAGTATTGCCTCACGTGTTCCAACATTTCTACGGAATCCAAACTGATCTTCCCCGAGGTCCGCTTCTACCAGTTTTTCCATTCGTCTGTAAAGAATTCGCGTTAGTATTTTGCAGCTGTGACTTATTAAACTGATAGTTCGGTAATTTTCACATCTGTCAACACCTGCTTTCTTTGGGATTGGAATTATTATATTCTTCTTGAAGTCTGTGGGTATTTCGCCTGTCTCATACATCTTGTTCACCAGATGGTAGAGTTTTGTCATGACTGGTTCTCCCAAGGCCATCAGTGGTTCTAATGGAATGTTGTCTACTCCCGGGGTCTTGTTTTGACTCAGGTCTTTCAGTGCTCTGTCAAACTCTTCACGCAGTATCTTATCTCCCATTTCATCTTCATCTACATCCTCTTCCATTTCCATAATATTGTCCTCAAGTACATCGCCCTTGTATAAACCCTCTATATACTCCTTCCACCTTTCTGCCTTCCCTTCTTTGCTTAGAACTGGGTTGCCACCTGTGCTCTTGATATTGATGCAAGTGGTTCTCTTTTCTCCAAAGCTCTCTTTAATTTTCCTGTAGGCAGTATCTATCTTACCCCTAGTGAGACAAGCCTCTACATCCTTACATTTGTCCTCTAGCCATGCCTGCTTAGCCATTTTGCACTTCCTGTCGATCTCATTTTTGAGACGTTTGTATTCCTTTTTGCCTGCTTCATTTACTGCATTTTTATATTTTCTCCTTTCATCAATTAAATTCAATATTTCTTCTGTTACCCAAGGATTTCTATTAGCCCTCGTCTTTTTACCTACTTGATCCTCTGCTGCCTTCACTACTTCATCCCTCAGAGCTACCCATTCTTCTTCTAATGTATTTCTTTCCCCCATTCCTGTCAATTGTTCCCTTATGCTCTTCCTGAAACTCTCTACAACCTCTGGTTTGTTCAGTTTATCCAGGTCCCATCTCCTTAAATTCCCACCTTTTTGCAGTTTCTTCAATTTTAATGTGCAGTTCATAACCAATAGATTGTGGTCAGAATCCACATCTGCCCCTGGAAATGTCTTACAATTTAAAACCTGGTTCCTAAATCTCTGTCTTACCATTATATAATCTATCTGATACCTATTAGTATCTCCAGGATTCTTCCAGGTATACAACCTTCTTTTATGATTCTTGAACCAAGTGTTAGCTATGATTAAGTTATGCTCTGTGCAAAATTCTACAAGGCGGCTTCCTCTTTCATTTCTTCCCCCCCAATCCATATTCACCTACTATGTTTCCTTCTCTCCCTTTTCCTACTGACGAATTCCAGTCACCCATGACTATTAAATTTTCATCTCCCTTCACTACCTGAATAATTTCTTTTATCTTGTCATACATTTCATCAATTTCTTCATCATCTGCAGAGCTAGTTGGCATATAAACTTGTACTACTGTAGTAGGCATGGGCTTTGTGTCTATCTTGGCCACAATAATGCGGTCACTATGCTGTTTGTAGTAGCTAACCCGCACTCCTATTTTTTTATTCATTATTAAACCTACTCCTGCATTACCCCTATTTGATTTTGTATTTATAACCCTGTAATCACCTGACCAAAAGTCTTGTTCCTCCTGCCACCGAACTTCACTATCCATTTCCCTTTTTAAATTTTCTAACCTACCTGCCCGATTAATGGATCTGACATTCCACGCTCCGATCCGTAGAACGCCAGTTTTCTTTCTCCTGATAACGACGTCCTCTCGAGTAGTCCCCGCCCGGAGTTCCGAATGGGGGACTATTTTACCTCCGGAATATTTTACCCAAGAGGACGCCATCATCATTTAATCATACAGTAAAGCTGCATGTCCTTGGGAAAAATTACGGCTGTGGTTTCCCCTTGCTTTCAGCCGTTCGCAGTACCAGCACAGCAAGGCCGTTTTGGTTAATGTTACAAGGCCAGATCAGTCAATCATCCAGACTGTTGCCCCTGCAACTACTGAAAAGGCTGCTGCCCCTCTTCAGGAACCACACGTTTGTCTGGCCTCTCAACAGATACCCCTCCGTTGTGGTTGCACCTACGGTACGGCCATCTGTATCACTGAGGCACGCAAGCCTCCCCACCAACGGCAAGGTCCATGGTTCATGGGGGGGGGGGAGTATTGATATAGTAATACATAATGTAGGGGTGGTAACCATAAGGCTACAATGTTACAAGGTGATTAAAGTGAATGGTTTAAGACTGTGGCTACAGCAGCCCTGCATCAAGGATGGAAATCAACACAGTCAAACATTGGTGCAGATAAAAGAAATTACGTTTTAAACCATGTGAGAGATAAAATATTTTTGAAAAACCCTATCACGAATGCCACAGAAAGAACTGTTGCAGCATTGAAATCAAGGAACAAGGCTGCTAGCACAGAAACAGGCCATTTCACAGTACTGGCCGATCTCACAGTTACCCAAGAGGAAGTAATATAAATGTTTCCAGAATGAGATTTTCACTCTGCAGCGGAGTGTGCGCTGATATGAAACTTCCTGGCAGATTAAAACTGTGTGCCCGACCGAGACTCGAACTCGGGACCTTTGCCTTTCGCGGGCAAGTGCTCTACCATCTGAGCTACCGAAGCACGACTCACGCCCGGTACTCACAGCTTTACTTCTGCCAGTATCTCGTCTCCTACCTTCCAAACTTTACAGAAGCTCTTCTGCGAACCTTGCAGAACTAGCACTCCTGAAAGAAAGGATATAGCGGAGACATGGCTTAGCCACAGCCTGGGGGATGTTTCCAGAATGAGATTTTCACTCTGCAGCGGAGTGTGCGCTGATATGAAACTTCCTGGAGATTAAAACTGTGTGCCCGACCGAGACTCGAACTCGGGACCTTTGCCTTTCGCGGGCAAGTGCTCTACCATCTGAGCTACCGAAGCACGACTCACGCCCGGTACTCACAGCTTTACTTCTGCCAGTATCTCGTCTCCTACCTTCCAAACTTTACAGAAGCTCTTCTGCGAACCTTGCAGAACTAGCACTCCTGAAAGAAAGGATATAGCGGAGACATGGCTTAGCCACAGCCTGGGAGATGTTTCCAGAATGAGATTTTCACTCTGCAGCGGAGTGTGCGCTGATATGAAACTTCCTGGCAGATTAAAACTGTGTGCCCGACCGAGACTCGAACTCGGGACCTTTGCCTTTCGCGGGCAAGTGCTCTACCATCTGAGCTACCGAAGCACGACTCACGCCCGGTACTCACAGCTTTACTTCTGCCAGTATCTCGTCTCCTACCTTCCAAACTTTACAGAAGCTCTTCTGCGAACCTTGCAGAACTAGCACTCCTGAAAGAAAGGATATAGCGGAGACATGGCTTAGCCACAGCCTGGGAGATGTTTCCAGAATGAGATTTTCACTCTGCAGCGGAGTGTGCGCTGATATGAAACTTCCTGGCAGATTAAAACTGTGTGCCCGACCGAGACTCGGGCCACACGGCTCCAGCAGCACTTCAGCTTACACAACCGAAATTTCTCTCCACTGCTGTGGAGAGTAATATGCAGAACAAACAGCCTTCCACAGCTCCTTCTCTCTTCTTTCTGTGTTGCACAGCTTCACGTCACATTACAAAAACAAGGACTAGAGATGGCCAGTTGGGAGACAGTAAGAAGCATCAATACACGAGCTTTTCATCTGGCTAGCCATCTCATGCTCTATGTCTGGAGTATACAGCCACATTGTCTCAACTCTCTTGCAGTCTTCAAGTACTTCAAATGTTAACAACGCTGGGTGTACACCGTTTCACATGTCTTTGCAAGGGATTTCAATATTGAAAATATGTCACATTATTATCTACTACAGTGTTTATTACTCTCTGTCCACAAAACCCAGGGTTCCGCGGAGATCACTCAACTGTTCCGCAAACCGACAGATGTGCCTTTTTTATGATATTCAAGAAGGTAACTTAAAAAACACAGAATTACGACTAACCCTATCTTCCACTTATAATTTGGATAGACAGCAGCAATGTTTCTAGACAGTCAATAATGCTGTATTCATCAGAGACCAGACATGAGCCCCCAAGACCAGAACAGCAGCATCACAGATGGCAAACTTGACTATCAAGGAACAACTGCAAGAGGCAAGATTGTAACAGGCCATTCAAATGATCAACATTGTCTGTCTCTCTGTGCATCTGCATTCAGAGCAGTCAGTATTACTCTGTCCCCTATCATTAGTACTTTCCAAATGAAGAGCAGACTGCATTTTAAAATGAATTGTGGACTGGAACAATATTTATCACCAATACATAACCTTCGAACATGTGAGCAGAAGAGTGCAAACTGATATCCAATTCATCACTGGAAGAAAAATTTAAATTACTGTCATTAACAGAATTCTGGTACAGTTTAAAATACGAATAACTTCAATTGTTACAAAAGACTGTGCTGCTTCTTTTATCACTGGGCAACTACACATATGTGCAGAGCAGGGTTCTCAGCTAACGTGGCAAGACAAAATCAATACACAACAGACGTGATGCCAAATCTGTCACGATACTCGTAGTTCAGTTTTCATCCACAATACTTAATAGTAAGTATATCCCTGAAAACAAAAACCAGTGCCATTCATATAATTAAAAAGTATATTTAAAAGTTCTGTTTATGTTATTTTAAATTCAAGTTATTTAAAGAAATCTGAGTACATTTTGAAATTAGTTTTTGATGCAAATAAATGTTGTCTGAAATAATTCTCATTTTGTTGGAGATAAGCAATTTACATAATGTTCCATTAAAAACATACTACAGAAACAAACCAGTTGTTCCATGATAAAAGGGGACCTTAAAAAGGGTACCACTTGTCTTCTTCACTCCCACGGATTCCTACTTGGCTTCCTGTAGCACTGCCGTAACACTTTCATGTTGATCAAACCTAGCAGTAACAAATCTAGCAGTACAACTCTGAATTGCTTTGATGTTTTCCTTTAATCCAACCTGAAGGGGGTCCCACATACAAGAGCAGTACTCAATTATGGCATAATCAATACTGTGTCTCAGGAACCATGGTCTCAGGTGCTACAATATATACAGGAGCCACAAGCTTTGATGGGGTAGGGGCATATATGGTGAATCATCCAAATGTTACAGGATCTGGAATGAAGAGTACTGGAATGGCATCAGGTTGAGAGGGAAAAGCAGGCAAAAGCAGGTGGATATCACGATAGTGGTGGCAGCGATCACGACAGTGTCCACGGCAATCGTGATAGTGATGGTAATTATGGTGGTGGTAATTATCATGAGGATAATCATTAGAATGATGGTGATGGTTGTGGTGAGCAGTGATAATGAGCATGATAATTACTACCCTCGTGATTATGATGGTAGTCATAGTCTAACACTGGTTAATGTGATAGATCTGCCACCTGTTTTCTATGACATATATTACTAATACAAAAAAATGTATATAAATAAATTCACCACAGCCAACACGAACACCCAAAATCTGAAGTAATACTATCAATCATGGAAGAGTGTAATGTGAAACAAATTATCCCAGGTGGACAATCCACCGCACCAAGGTGCGCAAGCAGACTATCGGATTCTGGGGAGTCTGCAGCATTGCACAGAGATGAATCGGGACATGATAAGACATCAAGCAAATTGAAATGTAAAAAAACATGTTACATAGCTACTTTCAATGTAAACTCTCTTTTAAAAACAGGAAAATTAAAACATCTTACAGATACCGTCAAACATCATAGAATACTCATAACATCACTACAAGAAACTCGATACATAGATGAAAACAATTTTGATTCCGGAGGTTTCAGAATATACAAAGGAAAGGTAGGCAAAAGAATAATGAAAAACACACCCCACCTCGGAACGGGCTTTATAATAGATAAAAGTATTTTAGACTCCATTATCAGCTTTCAATCACAATCGGAAAGACTCTCCACACTCACTTTTAAATCTGCTAATAGAGTATACACAATTGTGAATGCACATGCACCCATAAATGAAGACAATAGGAAAAATAAGGAAAAGGTGGAACGTTTTTGGGAACAACTAGATGACGCGGTGCAAAAGATCCCAGACAAACACAACATCATACTTACGGGGGACTTCAATGCTCAAGTAGGAAAAGAGAAGAAATACAAAAATATTGTTGGAAACTACCCAGCGCACAATAGAACTAACCAAAATGGAGTCAGATTAGTAGAACTCTGCCAAGCGCATGGCTTGATCCTGAAATCCACAGCCTTTAAGAGACTACCCAGAAAACAGAAGACATGGACCTCACCAAACCCACACTTGGGTGAATTTCAACTTGATCATGTGGCGATAAAATGGAAACACCATACAGAAATACAAAATGTCAAAGTACTCAGAGGAGCAAACTTGGATTCTGATCACTATCTTTCTAAAATAAAACTCAAAATTATCCCCAAAAGGAAAGATAGAAACAGTAAACCCAAAAGCAGAAGATACGATCCAGAAAAGATAATGAATTCGAAGGAGTTTCCCCTCGCGACTCAAGATATAAGGAACCAAAATTGGGATCAAATGAAGGAAAGCCTACTAACCAAAGCTGAACAAATAGCACCTATAACCAAAATCAAAAAACACGCATGGTGGACAGAGGAATGTGACAAACTTATTGAGCAAAGAAAGAAAGCATGGCAACAGATGCAATCTCAGAAAAATGAATATAATAGGCAAAATTTCCTGAGTGTAAGAAAACTAGTGAGTAAAAACCTCAAAAGAATTAAAAAAGCACAAGAAGATCAACTCCTTTTGCAGATCAACGAAGACTTCAACAAAAACAAGACTAGGAGCTTTTACAGAACTTTTAAACAAAAAATAACCAAGTACAGCCCACCGACACTCCAATTACAAGATAAAAATGGTAATATTGCACACAACAACAGGGATAATTGCAAAATTTTGAGGGAATATTTCAGAAACCTTCTCAACTGTAAAGAACCAATTGAAAAAATGGATTTCAGCAACTCAACTTCAACAAGTCCTAACTCAGAACCACCCACCGTCGAGGAACTACAATCAATCATTTTGAATCTCAAAAACTATAAGGCTTTGGGAGAGAACCAAATTACAGCTGAACTGTGGAAAAATGTCAATAGAAATGCCATAGAATCTCTCCAAAACATATTTCAAGAAATATGGAAAACAGAAAGAATTCCGGATGAATGGAAGATGGCCCTCATTCACCCAATTCATAAGAGGGGATCCAGAACAGACCCCAACAATTACAGAGGGATTTCGCTCCTTGACATAACATACAAAATACTGTCTAAAGTCCTTTTGAACAGAGCAGAACCCCAGCTAGATTGTCAACTTGGAGAATACCAGGCAGGCTTCAGAAAGGGAAGATCCTGCCCAGAACAAATTCTAAACCTCAAAAATCTTATGGCCTACCAAAAATCGAGAGCAAAAGCGTATGTCATCACATTCATTGACTTTCAAAAGGCGTACGACTCCATAGACAGGGAATCTCTAATCTCCATATTAAAAGAATTGAACCTAGACAATAAAACTACAAACCTAATTAGAGAAACCATCACCAACACATACTCCAAAATTAAATTTATGGGAGAACTCTCAGACCTATTTGAGATAAAAACTGGAGTACGACAAGGTGATGGACTCTCTCCATTGTTATTTAACTGTGCCCTAGAAAAAATAGTAAGAGAATGGAACAAGAAAATCAATAGTGGAATCCGACTAGGAACAAAAAACAAAGGCATCAAGGTTAATTGCCTAGCATTTGCAGATGATATGGCCCTACTAGCTGAAACATGGGAAGAAGCCAAAGAACAGATCCTCGAATTACAGAAACAAGCAGAGAAAATAGGCCTTAAAATTTCTTTTGAAAAAACCAAAATAATCACAAATATAAAAAAGCCAATGAAATATCTTAAAGTAAGAGACCAAAAGATCGAAATTGTTAAAGAATTCAAATATCTTGGTGAATGGATTAGCTGGAACGCCCTTGAGAAAAAAGCAATAGAATTAAGAAGAAACAAAGTTGAACTAGCCTTTCAGCTTACTAAAAATACTTATAATAAAAAGTCCCTCTCATGGAATTCAAAAATAAAACATTACAACACTGTCATTAAACCAGAAGCACTATATGCAGGTGAGACATTATCTATCACTAACCATGGCCCAATGAAAGGCTAGAGATCAAAGAAAGAAAAATATTGAGAAAAATTTTAGGCCCCAAATTTCATAACGACAAACTAATTCATACCAAAAATGAAACACTCTACAAAACCACAGAAAAACTTTCGGATACAATGAGGAAAAGAAGAATTGAGTTTTATGGGCACATTCTCAGAATGAACCCAAATAGACTTACAAAAAGAATGTTTGACTACTTCAGGAATAAAAAATCCAAACCAAATTGGTTTATCCAAACAGAGAAAGACTTAAGAGAACTACACATCACAGAAAAAATGCTCACAGACAGGACCGCAAAAATGATAAGCAAAGACAGAAAAGAGGGATTCCAGCTCCAAAATAGAAAGAAAAGAACGATTGTCATCTCTGATGAGGAAAGAAAAGCAAGATCAGAAAGAATGAAGCAGTACTGGGCGAAAAGAAAGGCACAGAACACACAGAAGTGATTGATTCAACGTACCCCAAAGTTGGGTGAAACGAAGAAGAAGAAGAAGAAATTCACCACAGCCAACACGAACAGCCAAAATCTGAAGTACATAAATGAGGAGATGATTCCAAAGAAATTACTTCCACTGCTGCATCAGACACTTTTTAATTGTGGCCTGACCATTCTGCTTTCTGATAGGCAGCACTTCACTTTCAGTTCTGCCTTTACTCCAAGAATAACACACCACCACCAGTGTTTGTTCTCCCTTGTGGCAGGTCTACGCATGGTAGTTTTCAATCTCTCCTTGCCTTGCAGTATTCTGTTCACTTCTGGGTTACCTTCTTTCTCCTTCATTACCCTTTACATTCTCCATCCCTTCAATTGCTTGCTGAGTAAACACAGCCTTCTGAAAACGTGGTTAAGCCATTCTTGCTTCTTACAGAGTTTCTGTTCTCCCAAAAATCTCCTTGCTCCTCACTCTGTCTTCTCCACTCACACCCTCTAGTTTCCACCACACCCATATTTCCAGTGGTGTCTGCCTCCTTTTGTTGTCTTTTCATAATGTCCAGGTCCCTGGCCCATATACTCTCATTCCATATCTAGCATTTGGTCACCTATGATGTCCCATGAACAGCATCCCACAGTCAAACAACATTCAATCAACAGATACGAGTGTAAGCAGTGTACATGGGAATATCACACAGACTGTTCGAGACAGCATACAATAATCATACAAAAAATGGCAAGACCATTTTGGTAATACGATAATAAGTTTTTCATAAAATTTAGATTTTGTGTGGGGAGAAATCAGTGCTTACTTGTTTTTCATTGTATCTATTGACTATCACAATAGCACACGATGGCCACTTTTCAGAACACTATCTTCTGAGGTGTAAATTGGGTGGCAAATTAATGTTTCACTAATGAAAGTGTTAATCATGCTGTTTCAAATCAAGGTCCCTTATCTACAAGTGGATGTTGTCCAAACATACAAAAACTTATTGAAAATACAGACATGCTAGCATTTTTATATTTTTTTTGTCCATTACATCAATATTTGTTTACTGTTACTGCTACATGTATTTCAAAGGCACAGGAGTACACACAGGACATTCAATCAACGTTGAGGTGAATAACAGGCACAAGACTCACCTGTGCGCTGGCTTTCGTAAGGGTCTTCGACATCAGCCTCGTGGTATATCACAGAGTGGATGGAGTCGTTGTGTCCCGACGGGAAGAAGTGGTGTGCCTTCTCGACGTAGAAGGCACCGTCTGAAGGCGAGTATATCTTGCCCTCAAACACTCCATCGATGACAGAGCCAAATACGTGGCTCTTGGGTTCACCTGCAACAAAATGGAAAGTGAATATTGTATAGTCTACCTTCTCTGTGCCATCCCAGCTGCACTGCACACAATTAGACGCAGTTTATGTAGAAAGATGTAACAATTTCATTACTAAACTGTTTTTGTGCAAAAGTATATTATCACATCAAAGTTACAGATAAATTTAGACACAACAATATCAGTCATGAATTCCACTATGAAATAACCGGTTCATTTCAGTGTATGCATTCATCAGGTTCTTCCACTTCAAAGTCTTGCCTCACAGAGTGGGAGCCAAAAGAAAATCCTAGGTTTTTATATGGATATAGTGTCTGTTCTTCCGGACATGTCCGAAAGACCAGACACTATAGATGACAAGCAGCCGTCTAGAATGAAATCAGAACTATATTAATACCTTCAGCTGCTGACAGGTGAAAATGTGTGCCCCCAACTGGGACTCGAACCTGGGATCTCCTGCTTACATGAGGTCATTTGACACACTTTCATTTTCTATTGTTTTACTAATCTGTCGAGCAATGCATCAAACACATATACACTCCTGGAAATGGAAAAAAGAACACATTGACACCGGTGTGTCAGACCCACCATACTTGCTCCAGACACTGCGAGAGGGCTGTACAAGCAATGATCACACGCACGGCACAGCGGACACACCAGGACCCGCGGTGTTGGCCGTCGAATGGCGCTAGCTGCGCAGCATTTGTGCACCGCCCCCGTCAGTGTCAGCCAGTTTGCCGTGGCATACGGAGCTCCATCGCAGTCTTTAACACTGGTAGCATGCCGCGACAGCGTGGACGTGAACCGTATGTGCAGTTGACGGACTTTGAGCGAGGGCGTATAGTGGGCATGCAGGAGGCCGGGTGGACGTACCGCCGAATTGCTCAACACATGGGGCGTGAGGTCTCCACAGTACATCGATGTTGTCGCCAGTGGTCGGCGGAAGGTGCACGAGCCCGTCGACCTGGGACCGGACCACAGCGGCGCACGGATGCACGCCAAGACCGTAGGATCCTACGCAGTGCCGTAGGGGACCGCACCGCCACTTCCCAGCAAATTGGGGACACTGTTGCTCCTGGGGTATCGGCGAGGACCATTCGCAACCGTCTCCATGAAGCTGGGCTACGGTCCCGCACACCGTTAGGCCGTCTTCCGCTCACGCCCCAACATCGTGCAGCCCGCCTCCAGTGGTGTCGCGACAGGCGTGAATGGAGGGACGAATGGAGACGTGTCGTCTTCAGCGATGAGAGTCGCATGTGTCTTGGTGCCAATGATGGTCGTATGCGTGTTTGGCGCCGTGCAGGTGAGCGCCACAATCAGGACTGCATACGACCGAGGCACACAGGGCCAACACCCGGCATCATGGTGTGGGGAGCGATCTCCTACACTGGCCCTACACCACTGGTGATCGTCGAGGGGACACTGAATAGTGCACGGTACATCCAAACCGTCATCGAACCCATCGTTCTACCATTCCTAGACCGGCAAGGGAACTTGCTGTTCCAACAGAACAATGCACGTCCGCATGTATCCCGTGCCACCCAATGTGCTCTAGAAGGTGTAAGTCAACTACCCTGGCCAGCAAGATCTCCGGATCTGTCCCCCATTGAGTATGTTTGGGACTGGATGAAGCGTCGTCTCACGCGGTCTGCACGTGCAGCACGAACGCTGGTCCAACTGAGGCGCCAGGTGGAAATGGCATGGCAAGCCGTTCCACAGGACTACATCCAGCATCTCTACGATCGTCTCCATGGGAGAATAGCAGCCTGCATTGCTGCGAAAGGTGGATATACACTGTACTAGTGCCGACATTGTGCATGCTCTGTTGCCTGTGTCTATGTGCCTGTGGTTCTGTCAGTGTGATCATGTGATGTATCTGACCCCAGGAATGTGTCAATAAAGTTTCCCCTTCCTGGAACAATGAATTCACGGTGTTCTTATTTCAATTTCCAGGAGTGTAGTATTTTCTGAATGAAAGCAAGGTAAAATAATAACACATAAGGGTATTCTTGGATATCTCCCAGAGCTATGTTTAAACGGGTTGGAATTACTGTACTCACTTCACAGTACATGTACTTCTTAGTAGTTCTTAAAGTTAAATGCAAAAAAGTCAGTTCTGGATCAACCACAACTTTCTGCGCTTACACTAATTGTCATGTAGGCAATGGCTCCTCAGTTATAGTTCACAGGGAGGTTTCACATTCCTATGTTAAGGTCCATAAGTAACAGTATGAAGACATAAAGTATGACTGGAAAATTGTGTGCATATTGAAAAGAAAAAGAAAAATATGTATTATATAACTATACTTTCATCAAATAACCTTGATTTAAAGACTAAAGACTCCTCTTAGTAGCATTTCATGCAGCAGTACTGACAGAGCTCTGCCCCTAGAACATGAAAGTAGCTCACTCTTCGACAATTGTCAATGCAGCCATGCCAGTAGTAAGTAAGCAGCTGCTCTTTATTAAACCATTGTTCTCCTGCTAATGTATTATGTTTATTTGTGGTCATTTCAAGCACTTGTAATGTATAACATATTAATGACAGATAATTAATAAAATACACTGCTGGGAAAACAAATTACTACACCTGGAAAGATGATACCGATTTCAATCCAATCACAGCATATGACACCTGGAGGACAGTAAACGTACTGATAACGGTTTCCGTGCCGTCTGCCAACAGGTAACACAGTGGACAGCTAACATCTGAGTCTACCCTGTATTAGGAAGTGCTCACAGCCAGAAGGTTCAGTGTGATGCGAAGATGTGAAGCAAGACGGCAACCGTACTCCATGCTCCCAGCAGCCAAGTGAGCCAGTTTGAAAAGGACAAACTGTGGCCTTGTGAGTGACAGGATAAACCTTTTTGAGAATTGCCACACAAGTTGGACATGCTGCACCAGTTGTGCAGCGGTGCTGATATCAGTGGTCAAGTGAACATTCTCAAACACATAGACGAGGTTCTGGATGTCCACGCAGCACAGATGCGCACTAGGATCGTCGTACTGTAAGGGCAGCAGTGGCACTTTGTATAGTTACCAGAGCACAGAAAAGATGGCTGTGAACCCAGATGTGCCAGCACGAACTGTAGCAAACTCGGAAGGAGAGACAGCATTGGTCGTATATTTTTGTTTATTATCGCAAAATCGATTTTCGGTCACTTCGTGACCATCTTCAGTGCTGTAATATATAACTTAAATTAGTAAGCACTGGTGTCAATAAGCATTACGGCGATCACATAGACTATGTGATCGCCGTAATGCTTATTGACACCAGTGCTTACTAATTTAAGTTATATATTACAGCACTGAAGATGGTCACGAAGTGACCGAAAATCGATTTTGTGATAATAAACAAAAATATACGACCAATGCTGTCTCTCCTTCCAAGTATACCCATTATCTGGTCGTAGTGCACAGGACACTATGGAGTCGCCAATCAATAATGTAGCAAACTCGTTAGTAGCAGTGGGACTACAGGCACCTACAGTTCTACTTATTTTCCATTCACACTACGGCATCAATGTGCGTGACTGGATTTGTGGCATCAGAGGATCACATGAAATATGGTGTGGAGCACCATTTTCTTCAGCAATGAAAGCAGATTCTGAATGCAAGCAGGTGATGCTCATTTGTGCATACCGCATAAACCTGGTGAGCATTGTCTCAAACAGTGCATTCATCCAAAACTAACTGGCTCCACCTCAGGCCTTACGGTCTGGGGTTGCGGTAAGCTGCAAGTCTTGTTAACCCTTGGTGTTTCTGTAGGAGACACTAACCAGCACTTGGTATGTTGTTAGACCCCTTCTTTTGCTGTTCTTGCAACAGGGGCACGGTGTGTTGCTCAGACAGGACAATGCTGCCGACACAGTGCCCGTGAAACTCGACACATTCTGCAAGACGTGCAGCAACTTCCCCGGCCAGCACGGTCTTCGGATTTGTCTCCAATGGAGCACGTGCGGACACGATGGGACGAGAAGTGACTCGCCAACCCACAACTCTTAGAGAACTACGTGAACATGTCAAACAGGTGTGGCATAGTGTATCCCAGGATAGTATTCACTGTGTCACCGTCAGCACTTGCATTTCCTCCCTTGGGGGCTACCTCATGTACTAAATGGGTATTTCAGCATGGTTTCATACCTGGTACCTGAAAACCACTTGTGCTATTGATCTGTAAATTTAAGCAATTCATGCTCTCGATTGTACTGTTTCAACAATAAATCTTGAGTGAATTGGAAATCTCTAAAAGGATGTACTATTTTTTTTTCCCCAGCAGTGTAGTCAATAGAAGTAATTTCAAATTACACTACATTAATCTGTGTTTCCATCATCTCTATGGTTTCTCCTAGATTATGATATCTACATAATATCATTTATTGATAAATGAAACAACAACGAATATTAGTTACAAGTGTACGGACTGCAGCCTGACAATCCAAAAATAGTATTGCGAAACAATAACAGCAGTGCCCAACACAGATTATGTTACTTCTGAGAAACTGTTCTTCAAATCTTCACATCTAACCTTTATCCTGTGTCTTAATACCCTAGATGTCAAAAACAATGGGAAATGTCTACACTAACTTTCTTTAAGCACCATATACTGCAGCATGGTTACTCAGCATTCCATCATAGCAAAAAGAGCGGCAGTTTTAACAAGTGTGGTTTCCAACACGTTGAAAAACACTTTCTATTGTTGTTTTCTGTCTGTTAGGACTGTGGCTAGGGCGACCATACGTCCGGATTAATCCGGACTTGTCTTCCTTTTTAACTCTTTGTCCGCGGTCCGGGCGGATTTTTAGTGTCCGGCGTTTTCACAAAGTTGAGCGTAACACAGTTAAATTTACAATTTGTCCCGTTCTATTGCTCTTTTCTTAAATGCTTTAACTACTGGCACAGCCTTCGTGATAAACATTTACGATGGCGGTGTTAGTAGGTGCTAGGTGGCATCAGGATCTTAGATGTTATCGTTGATCGACCTATAAGCGAATGCAAATATCGATTATTTAAAAATTTTCGTTTCGTATCTTCGCTTTGTATTGGCTTTGCTTCCTGTGGTGCACGTGTGATTTGTGAGTGTAATTTTTAACCGAGTGAGTTAACTAAACCTAAACGAAAGTGTACGTTTTCATATGTCCTTTCCTGCAATTATCCGGCTTTCAAGAAAGGGAGACATCAATTTGAAGCGGAATGTAAGATATGGAGAGCTGGAAAGTACGTCTCAGTGAGTGGCCAATAAAGGTAATAAATAACTCGACAGATTAACTGTCATGGTTTTATTTCATTGTTTCATAGTCATTCAATTTATTTGTATTCGGAAGGTTAAAGTGCAGTTTACATGTCGTCAGCTGCTGCTTGAATTGTAGATGTTGGTAGCGGTGCGGCGAATGAAGGGAGGTGACTGGTCTTACGTTTTTCGCTTTGTAAACAATTCCGTGTTGTTAACATGACGAAACAACTGAAGCCACACTGTCACCACAATCAATGTTTTTAATTTTTTATATTGCTCAGTTAACCACCACCTGACAATCAGTAACAATTGACAACTAGTTTTAATTCCCGGCAAAAACACGCAATCTTATTGGCTGCCTGAACGCTATACAACGAAATGCATGTTGCTTTGTCACTGAAATGTTAAATTTCTTGCACAGGTGGCCAAGATCTTGAACATCACATTGCCACTCAGAAATAATAAACTCTGTGGTGTCACTCCAGACACCACACTTGCTAGTTGGTAGCTTAAATCGGCCGCGGTCCATTAGTACATGTCGGACCCGCGTGTCGCCACTGTCAGGATCGCAGACCTAGCGCCACCACAAGGCAGGTCTCGAGAGACGTACGAGAACTCGCCCCAGTTGTACGACGACGTTGCTAGCGACTATACGTACGAATCCTTTGCTCTCATTTGCCGAGAGACAGTAGAATAGCCTTCAGCTAAGTTCATGTCTACGACCTAGCAAGGCGCCATTAGCCTTACATAGTTTGATAGTTATCGTATGAAATGTCTCATCAAGAATGCTGTATTCACAACAAGGATAAATAAAAGTTAAGTATTAAAGGAGCTGCATACTTTTCTTATTAGAATTCACTACTTATCCTGTTCCAGAATTACGCCCGTCTGCGTTAGATAGCGTGCATTTCGGCCTCCTCTATCTACAAGGTGTTGGCACATTCACCAACACATCAAACTCATTTATTAAAATTTAACGAATGTTTGATGGGGAATACTGCAGATGATGATACCATCAGTCAGCTTTCGACAAGTCACATGAAAGTAGCTAATCAGGAGTGTCGTTTAGGCGGCCGTCTTTGTTAAATCTTAAAACTAGGCGTAAATATAAAAACAATTGATGCCACCCTGTCACACCCAATCAATTATTTTAATTAAAAATAAAAAATATTGCTCTGGGAATGACCACCCGACCACCAATAACAATTAACTACTAGTTTTACTGGCAATTCCCAGCAGTCACGTGACTTGTCCAAAGATGACGCGTGCTATCCTCATCTGCAGTTGACCCGTTTGATGTGTCCACGTTCTTTCCTTTGTCCTCCCTTTTGAAGCTGTTTGTCCTCCTTTTTAAAAAATTGCATCCGGTCACCCTAGGACTACCTCAAACTCTGTGTTATATTCCTCGCCCATCAGGGTACGGACATAGGTCACACCCGGTGTACCTAAACTCTGAAATGTGAATAAATATTGTGGAGAATTCTTTGATGAGTTTCTAAATGAATACATTTTCTTTTCTACCCAAACTGGTACGTGCATTTAGAGCATGAAGTAGACAAACCTGCCTGGATGTTTGCTTCGTCAGACCACATGATATTTTACCAACCCTGTTCGGTGATTGGTGGTTTAGGGCCCACTCATGCCATGCCTTTCTATTCTTCTCAGACAGCCATGGCTTCTTCCTAGCTTTACAGCATTTTAGACCAGCTTCTTGAAGTCGTCTAAGCATGATGCAAGCAGATATTGTTTTCGTAAAACTTTCAGGCAACTCAGCAGCGAGGTCTATAGAGCTTTTCTTCCTAGCTGTTAGCGACTTTCTTATTCCGTATCCCCCCCATGAACCACGGACCTTGCCGTTGGTGGGGAGGCTTGCGTGCCTCAGCGATACAGATGGCCGTACCGTAGGTGCAACCACAACGGAGGGGTGTCTGTTGAGAGGCCAGACAAACGTGTTGTTCCTGAAGAGGGGCAGCAGCCTTTTCAGTAGTTGCAGGGGCAACAGTCTGGATGATTGACTGATCTGGCCTTGTAACAATAACCAAAACGGCCTTGCTGTTGTGGTACTGCGAACGGCTGAAAGCAAAGGGAAACTACGGCCGTAATTTTTACCGAGGGCATGCAGCTTTACTGTATGGTTAAATGATGATGGCGTCCTCTTGTGTAAAATATTCCGGAGGTAAAATAGTCCCCCATTCGGATCTCCGGGCGGGGACTACTCAAGAGGACGTCGTTATCAGGAGAAAGAAAACTGGCGTTCTACGGATCGGAGCGTGGAATGTCAGATCCCTTAATCGGGCAGGTAGGTTAGAAAATTTGCAAAGGTTGCAGTAGGTACTGGAAGACGAAGAAGCTTGCACAGGATAGAGTAGCATGGGGTGGTGCATCAAACCAGTCTCTGGACTGAAGACCGCAACAACAACAACAACAACAAAATGTGTGTGAAATATTTTGGGACTTAACTGCTAAGGTCATCAGTCCCTAAGCTTACACACTACATTATCCTAACGACAAACACACACACCCATGCCCGAGGGAGGACTCGAACCTCCGCCGGGACCAGCGTCACAGTTCATGACTGCGGCGCCCAAGACCGATCGGCTAACCCCGCGCGGCCAACAACAACATGTACACCGCATGCGTCAAAATTTCCACAGTGCTAAATACACTCCTGGAAATGGAAAAAAGAACACATTGACACCGGTGTGTCAGACCCACCATACTTGCTCCGGACACTGCGAGAGGACTGTACAAGCAATGATCACACGCACGGCACAGCGGACACACCAGGAACCGCGGTGTTGGCCGTCGAATGGCGCTAGCTGCGCAGCATTTGTGCACTGCCGCCGTCAGTGTCAGCCAGTTTGCCGTGGCATACGGAGCTCCATCACAGTCTTTAACACTGGTAGCATGCCGCGACAGCGTGGACGTGAACCGTATGTGCAGTTGACGGACTTTGAGCGAGGGCGTATAGTGGGCATGCGGGAGGCCGGGTGGACGTACCGCCGAATTGCTCAACACGTGGGGCGTGAGGTCTCCACAGTACATCGATGTTGTCGCCAGTGGTCGGCGGAAGGTGCACGTGCCCGTCGACCTGGGACCGGACCGCAGCGGCGCACGGATGCATGCCAAGACCGTAGGATCCTACGCAGTGCCGTAGGGGACCGCACCGCCACTTCCCAGCAAATTAGGGACACTGTTGCTCCTGGGGTATCGGCGAGGACCATTCGCAACCGTCTCCATGAAGCTGGGCTACGGTCCCGCACACCGTTAGGCCGTCTTCCGATCACGCCCCAACATCGTGCAGCCCGCCTCCAGTGGTGTCGCGACAGGCGTGAATGGAGGGACGAATGGAGACGTGTCGTCTTCAGCGATGAGAGTCGCTTCTGCCTTGGTGCCAATGATGGTCGTATGCGTGTTTGGCGCCGTGCAGGTGAGCGCCACAATCAGGACTGCATACGACCGAGGCACACAGGGCCAACACCCGGCATCATGGTGTGGGGAGCGATCTCCTACACTGGCCCTACACCACTGGTGATCGTCGAGGGGACACTGAATAGTGCACGGTACATCCAAACCGTCATCGAACCCATCGTTCTACCATTCCTAGACCGGCAAGGGAACTTGCTGTTCCAACAGGACAATGCACGTCCGCATGTATCCCGTGCCACCCAACGTGCTCTAGAAGGTGTAAGTCAACTACCCTGGCCAGCAAGATCTCCGGATCTGTCCCCCATTGAGCATGTTTGGGACTGGATGAAGCGTCGTCTCACGCGGTCTGCACGTCCAGCACGAACGCTGGTCCAACTGAGGCGCCAGGTGGAAATGGCATGGCAAGCCGTTGCACAGGACTACATCCAGCATCTCTACGATCGTCTCCATGGGAGAATAGCAGCCTGCATTGCTGCGAAAGGTGGATATACACTGTACTAGTGCCGACATTGTGCATGCTCTGTTGCCTGTGTCTATGTGCCTGTGGTTCTGTCAGTGTGATCATGTGATGTATCTGACCCCAGGAATGTGTCAATAAAGTTTCCCCTTCCTGGGACAATGAATTCACGGTGTTCTTATTTCAATTTCCAGGAGTGTATTTTGACCAAGGATGTATTTTGCCTGGTGATCTCAGGGGCTGTTCCAATAGCTTTCAAGAGCACGACTGGCGTGGGATACGAACGCGGGTCTTCTGAAAAGAGATCCGCCTTCGTAGCACACCTGCAACTAGCGAAGTTACACCGTCTTTTTCCTACTGCACGCTCCCACACAGCCACGAAACACTACGTCACAGAGCGTGGTATGGATGCGCATGTATTTGCCAGCTGAGAGCTCAAGACGAACTGGCTCGTTTACTCGCCAAACAGCCGGCAGTTGGCAGCACGGTTTGCCCTGTACCAGGGACCCGCACTGCTAAAGTGTTAATTACGGACACACGTTCTGGGAAATGAATGCAAATGGGGTGTAGGAGCCGCTGTGTCTCGGTGGTGACCTTTCGCTAACTTCGCACTGCGGCAGTGGGCGAAAGTATTTCTACGCCGGCTGTGTGGAAACGGCGCCTGCGTCGCCGGCCGGCATCGCTTAGAAACCGTGTACCCGAGTACGCCAACCCGTTGTGACCAGCCTCACACTGCTGTACCTGGGGCTTAACTCGCCTTGACGTCAGACCATCACGGTGACGACGGCCAAGCGTCATTATAATTACACTACAGGCCATTAAAATTGCTACATCAAGAAGAAATGCAGATAATAAACGAGTATTTATTGGACAAATATACTATACTAGAACTCACATGTGATTACATTTTCATGCAAATTGGGTGCATAGGTCCTCAGAAATCAGTACCCAAAACAACCACCTTTGGCCATAATAACGGCCATGATACGCCTAGGCATTGAGTCAAACAGAGCTTGGATGGCGTGTACAGGTACAGCTGCCCATGCAGCTTCAACACGATACCACAGTTCATCAAGAGTAGTGACTGGCGTATTGTGACGAACCAGTTGCTCGGCCACCATTGACCAGACGCTTTGAATTGGTGAGAGATCAGGAGAATGTGCTGGACAGGGCAGCAGTCGAACATTTTCTGTATCCAGAAAGGCCCATACAGGACCTGCAAAATGTGGTCGTACATTATCCTGCTGACATGTAGGGTTTCGCAGGGATCGAATGAAGGGTAGATAACGCATCTGAAATGTAACGCCCACTATTCAAAGTGACGTCAATGTGAACAAGAGGTGACCGAGACGTGTAACCAATGCCACCCCATTCCACCACGGCGGGTGATACGCCAGTATGGCGATGACGAATACACGCTTCCAATGTGCGTTCACCATGATGTCGCCAAACACTGATGCGGCCATCATGATGCTGTAAACAGAACATGGATTCATCTGAAAAAATGACGTTTTGCCATTCGTGCACCCAGGTTCGTCGTTGAGTACACCATCGCAGGCGCTCCTGTCTGTGATGCAGCGTCTCAAGGGTAACCGCAGCCATGGTCTCCGAGCTGATAGTCCATGCTGCTGCAAACGTCGTCGAAGTGTTCGTGCAGATGGTTGTTGTCTTGCAAACGTCCCCATCTGTTGACTCAGGGTTCGAGACGTGGCTGCACGGTCCGTTACAGCCATGCGGATAAGATGCGTGTCATCTCGACTGCTAATGATACGAGGCCGTTGGGATCCAGCACGGCGTTCCGTATTACCCTCCTGAACCCACCGATTCCATATTCTTAACAGTCACTGGATCTCGACCAACGCGAGCAGCAATGTCGCGATACGATAAACCGCAATGGAGATAGGCTTCAATCCGACCTTTATCAAAGTCGGAAACGTGATGGTACGCATTTCTCCTCCCTGCACGAGGCATCACAACAACGTCTGAGCAGGCAACGCCGGTCAACTGCTGTTTGTGTATGAGAAATCGGTTGGAAACCTTCCTCTCGTCAGCACGTTGTAGATGTCGCCACCGGCGCCAACCTTGTGTGAATGGTCTGAAAAGCTAATCATTTGCATATCACAGCATCTTCTTCCTGTGGGTTAAATAACGCGTCTGTAGCACATCTTCATGGTGTATCAATTTTAATGGCCAGTAGTGTATATACTTATATGGATATCGTGTCTGTTCTTTCGGACATGAAACCTTTAGAAAGACAGAACAAATGATCCAGGAAGGCTACGGTGATGAGTGGTTAAGTCCTACTCGGTTTGAAAATGGCCGGACGGAAAATAAACCGCGTTCAGGACGCCCTTCGACGTCTACCGACGACATTCATGTCGGGAACGTTGTCACTAATTCGCGCCACAGGTCAAACTGTTAACCGATGGTACTATCGGGACGTGTTGCGCTGCCTGCAAGGAAAGGAGAGAGGAAAACTGCCTGAAGTGTCGCGAGACAATTCATGGCTCTTGCCTCACGATAAAGCACCTGCACATTCATCCCTGTTGGTGCGTGCCTATTGCACAAAACAACGTAATCACTGTGGTGCCTCATCCTCCGTACTCTCGACACCAAGTGCTTGCGGAAGCTTTTTTGTTTTTTTATTTCCAAAGGTGAAACTGCGTTGAAAAGAGGAAGATTTGCAGCGACAGACGATTGGAATACTCTCTTTCAAATTCCGAATGTGGCAGGGGTAAAATACAGGGAGCGAAAGGATATCTACAATTTGTACAGAAACGAGATGGCAGTCATAAGAGTGGAGGGACATGAAAGGAAAGCTGTGGTTGGGAAGGGAGTCAGACAGGGTTGTAGCCAATTCGCGATGTTATTCAATCTGTATATTGAGCAAGCAGTGAAGGAAACAAAAGAAAAATTCCGGGTATGTATTAAAATCCATGGAGAAGAAATAAAAACTCTGAGGTTCGCCGATGACATTGTAATTCTATCATAGACAGCAAAGGACCTGGAAGAGCAGTTGAACGGAATGGACAGCGTCTTGAAAGGAGGATATAAGATGAACATCAGCAAAAGCAAAACGAGGATAATGGAGTACAGTCGAATTAAGTCGAGCGATGCTGAGGGAATTAGATTAGGAAATGAGAAACTTAAAGTAGTAAAGGAGTTTTGCTATTTGGGGAGCAAAATAACTGATGATGGTCGAAGTAGAGAGGATATAAAATGTAGACTGGCAATGGCAAGGAAAGCGTTTCTGAAGAAGAGAAATTTGTTAACATCGAGTATAGATTTAAGTGTGAGGAAGTCGTTTCTGAAAGTATTTGTATGTAGCGCAGCCATGTATGGAAGTGAAGCGTGGACGATAAATAGTTTAGACCAGCGTTTCCCAACAAAATTTTCTCGAGGACCCCCTCATCGAGCATGATTGGTACCTTGTCATATCACAGTACCAAGTACCTAAAAAAGGCAAATTAAGAGTCTTTTAATACGTTTTCTATTTATGGTACTTAGAAAAAAATAAACGTATTTATTATTGAAAAAAATATTAAGCTTCAAACTTTTTGAATTTAGCTATCATTGTTATTGTTAAATTTTTGATTTTTGCGCAAAATCTTTGTCTTCAAATCTGGTTGTTTAGTACAACAGACTCCTTAAAAAAATAACAAATGAGTATCATACGAAATATATTTAATACACTCCTGGAAATTGAAATAAGAACACCGTGAATTCATTGTCCCAGAAAGGGGAAACTTTATTGACACATTCCTGGGGTCAGATACATCACATGATCACACTGACAGAACCACAGGCACATAGACACAGGCAACAGAGCATGCACAATGTCGGCACTAGTACAGTGTATATCCACCTTTCGCAGCAATGCAGGCTAATATTCTCCCATGGAGACGATCGTAGAGATGCTGGATGTAGTCCTGTGGAACGGCTTGCCATGCCATTTCCACCTGGCGCCTCAGTTGGACCAGCGTTCGTGCTGGACGTGCAGTCCGCGTGAGACGACGCTTCATCCAGTCCCAAACATGCTCAATGGGGGACAGATCCGGAGATCTTGCTGGTCAGGGTAGTTGACTTACACCTTCTAGAGCACGTTGGGTGGCACGGGATACATGCGGACGTGCATTGTCCTGTTGGAACAAAAGTTCCCTTGCCGGTCTAGGAATGGTAGAACGATGGGTTCGATGACGGTTTGGATGTACCGTGCACTATTCAGTGTCCCCTCGACGATCACCAGTGGTGTACGGCCAGTGTAGGAGATCGCTCCCCACACCATGATGCCGGGTGTTGGCCCTGTGTGCCTCGGTCGTATGCAGTCCTGATTGTGGCGCTCACCTGCACGGCGCCAAACACGCATACGACCATCATTGGCACCAAGGCAGAAGCGACTCTCATCGCTGAAGACGACACGTCTCCATTCGTCCCTCCATTCACGCCTGTCGCGACACCACTGGAGGCGGGCTGCACGATGTTGGGGCGTGATCGGAAGACGGCCTAACGGTGTGCGGGACCGTAGCCCAGCTTCATGGAGACGGTTGCGAATGGTCCTCGCCGATACCCCAGGAGCAACAGTGTCCCTAATTTGCTGGGAAGTGGCGGTGCGGTCCCCTACGGCACTGCGTAGGATCCTACGGTCTTGGCGTGCATCCGTGCGTCGCTGCGGTCCGGTCCCAGGTCGACGGGCACGTGCACCTTCCGCCGACCACTGGCGACAACATCGATGTACTGTGGAGACCTCACGCCCCACGTGTTGAGCAATTCGGCGGTACGTCCACCCGGCCTCCCGCATGCCCACTATACGCCCTCGCTCAAAGTCCGTCAACTGCACATACGGTTCACGTCCACGCTGTCGCGGCATGCTACCAGTGTTAAAGACTGCGATGGAGCTCCGTATGCCACGGCAAACTGGCTGACACTGACGGCGGCGGTGCACAAATGCTGCGCAGCTAGCGCCATTCGACGGCCAACACCGCGGTTCCTGGTGTGTCCGCTGTGCCGTGCGTGTGATCATTGCTTGCACAGCCCTCTCGCAGTGTCCGGAGCAAGTATGGTGGGTCTGACACACCGGTGTCAATGTGTTCTTTTTTCCATTTCCAGGAGTGTATTTCCAGAATGAGATTTTCACTCTGCAGTGGAGTGTGCGCTGATATGAAACTTCCTGGCAGATTAAAACTGTGTGCTTGACCGAGACTCGAACTCGGGACCTTTGCCTTTCGCGGGCAAGTGCTGTACCATCTGAGCTACCGAAGCACGACTCACGCCCGGTCCTCACAGCTTTACTCCTGCCAGTATTTCGTCTCCTACCTTCCAAACTTTACAGAAACTCTCCTGCGAACCTTGCAGAACTAGCACTCCTGAAAGAAAGGATGCTGCGGAGACATGGCTTAGCCACACCCTGGGGGATGTTTCCAGAATGAGATTTTCACTCTGCAGCGGAGTGTGCGCTGATATGAAACTTCTGCCGAGATACTGGCAGAAGTAAAGCTGTGAGGACCGGTAGCTCAGATGGTACAGCACTTGCCCGCGAAAGCCAAAGGTCCCGAGTTCGAGTCTCGGTCGGGCACACAGTTTTAAGCTGCCAGGAAGTTTTTATATTTAACATATTTTTTATTCTAATAGCATCTTGCGGACGCCTCTGGCATAGCTCGCGGACCCCTAGGGGTGCGCGGGCCACCTGCTGTGAACCACTTGTTTAGACAAGAAAAGGATAGAAACTTTCGAAATGTGGTGCTACAGAAGAATGCTGAAGATTAGATGGGTAGATCACATAAATAATGAGGAGGTATTGAATAGGATTGGGGAGAAGAGAAGTTTGTGGCACTACTTGACTAGAAGAAGGGATCGGTTGGTAGGACATGTTCGGAGGCATCAAGGGATCACCAATTTAGTATCGGAGGGCAGCGTGGAGGGTAGAAGTCGTAGAGGGAGACCAAGAGATGAGTACTGTAGCGGGACTTTGAATTTCGCCGCGCTACACTCGTTCCCTCAGACATAAATTATACCGTCGCAGCGGTATGAGCGCTCGACGGCAGTGAAAATACTAAAATTGTAACTCTTTTTTTTTTCTATCCGTCTTTATTGTCTCTCGAGAGCGGAAGCTTAATGCAGACGTGATCTGATGAAGACGAAAAAAAACTTATTAATGTGAAGACATATTGTGGAAGTTGTTATGACATTTGGAGGAGGGAAGCAACGCAAAATAAATTGTATTTAATATCAAGACGGTTTTGTATACATTAGGAATTCCTGGACAATGAAACTTATTGCAAGATTTCGGAGCAGACTTTTCACGCAGAAATGAAGTAGGAGATTTTGAAGACCTGGAAGCCGAACGAAAGAAGACATGTTAACCTGGTAAAGAATGAACTCTTATCTACGCCATTTCCCCCTGTTAGTCACATTTGTTATTCTGTCTTTTTCAAATAACTTTTGTAGTGGAAATTGGTTTGACTTTTTCTCAGAAACGCCACAAGGACCACCCCAACAATAGCTTTTCCGAATCACGAAGTCCGATAACTTTTCTGTAATACGAAGTCCGTTTTGCATTTCTTTCTTTCCCTTTTTTCACGGTCATTAACGATATTAAAAAACCCCTTTTTACTCACGATTTCTTCCCACATTTTCAACCTTTTCTTCTCTTTTTCTTTTTTATTAACAACTACAGTACACTAAGCAGATTCAGAAGGATGTAGGTTGCAGTAGGTAGTGGGAGATGAAGAAGCTTGCACAGGATAGGGTAGCATGGAGAGCTGCATCAAACCAGTCTCTCAGGAGTGAAGACCACAACAACAGACGTGGCGGTTCAAGAGGCGTACGAGGAGGGAAGAGCACTCACCGGCGAGGTGTCCGTGGTAGAGGTGGGCGGTGTCGACCTGCAGCGGCTGCCCCGCCGAGCCCAGCACCTGCAGGCGGTCGCTGAAGGCGGCGGTGTCGCGGCGCAGGCGCAGCGGGAAGCGCCGCCCGCGGGCCTCGAACTCGATGCTCAGCGGGTGGACGCCGGGCCGCGGCGCCGAGCGGCGCACGCGCGAGTGCGCCCGGTGCACCTCGGCGCGGTCGTAGCTCAGCGGCTCGTAGCGCGAGATGTACTCGTTCAGGCGCTCCGCTGCGGGCACATGGAGAAAACGGCCGCCATCAAAATCCACACACGCTAGTAAAAAAAGGCGAGCACATAAAGTCCGCTTGCAATTACTTGCCACGGCTCCGTTGTCAGCTGATACACTGTGAAACGCTACAAGTACACTACTGGCCATTAAAATTGCTACAGCAAGAAGAAATGCAGATGATAAACGGGTATTCATTGGACAAATATATTATACTAGAACTGACATGTGATTACATTTTCACGCAAATTGGGTGCGTAGATCCTAAGATATCAGTACCCAGAACAACCACCCCTGGCTGTAATAACGGCCTTGATATGCCTGGGCATTGAGTCAAACGGATACTGTGTACAGGTACAGCTGCCCTTGTAGCTTCAACACGATAGCACAGTTCGTCAAGAGTAGTGACTATTGTGATGAGCCAGTTGCTCGGCCACCATTGACCAGACATTTTCAATTGGTGAGAGATCTGGAGAATGTGCTGGCCAGGGCAGCAGTCAAACATTTTCTGTAGCCAGAAAGGCCCGTACAGGACCTAAAACATGCGGTCGTGCAATATCCTGCTGAAATAATAGGGTTTCGCAGGGATCGAATGAAGGCTAGACCCACGGGTCGTGTGTTGTTGTTGTGGTCTTCAGTCCCGAGACTGGTTTGATGCAGCTCTCCATGCTACTCTATCCTGTGCAAGCTTCTTCATCTCCCAGTACCTACTGTAGCCTTCTTCCTTCTGAATCTGCTTAGTGTATTCATCTCTTGGTCTCCCACTACGATTTTTACTCTCCACCCTGCCCTCCAATACTAAATTGGTGATCCCTTGATGCCTCGGAACATGTCCTACCAAGCGATCCCTTCTTCTAGTCAGGTTGTGCCACACATTTCTCTTCTCCTCAATTCTATTCAATACCTCCTCATACAGTAAAGCTGCATACCCTAGGGAAAAATTACGGCTATAGTTTCCCCTTGCTTTCAGCTGTTCGCAGTACCAGAACAGCAAGGCCGTTTTGGTTAGTGTTACAAGGCCAGATCAGTCAATCATCCAGACTGTTGCCCCTGCAACTACTGAAAAGGCTGCTGCCCCTCTTCAGGAACCACACGTTTGTCTGGCCTCTCAACAGATACCCCTCCGTTGTGGTTTCACCTACGCTATGACTATCTGTATCGTTGAGGCACGCAGGCCTCCCCACCAACGGCAAGGTCCATGGTTCATGGGGGGGGGGGGGGGGGGGGGCACGGTCGTAACACATCTAAAATGTAACGTCCACTGTTCAAAGTGCAGTCGATGCGAACAAGAGGTGACCGAGACGTGTAACCAATGGCTCAAATATGGCTCTGAGCACTATGGGACTTAACTGCTGTGGTCATCAGTCCCCTAGAACTAATTAAACCTAACTAACCTAAGGACATCACACACATCCATGCCCGAGGCAGGATTCGAACCTGCGACAGTCGCGGTCGCGCGGTTGCAGACTGAAGCGGCTAGAACCGCTCGGCCACACTGGCCGGCTAACCAATGGCACCCCATACCATCACGCCGCGTGATACGCCAGTATGGCGGTGACAAATACACGCTTCCAATATGCGTTCACCGCGATGTCGCCAAACACGGATGCACCCATCATGATCCTGTAAATAGAACCTGGATTCATCGGAAAAAATGACGTTTTGCCATTCGTGTACCCAGGTTCGTCGTCGAGTACACCATCGCATCGCTCCTGTCTCTGATGCAGCGTCAAGGGTAACCGCAGCCGTGGTCTCAGAGCTGATAGTCCATGCTGCTGCAAACGTCGTCGAACTGTTCGTGCAGATGATTGTTGTCTTGCAAAAGTCCCCATCTGTTGATTCAGAGATCGAGACGTGGCTGTACGATCCGTTACAGCCATGCGGATAAGATCCCTGTCATCTCGACTGCTAGTGATACGAGGCCGTTGGGATCGAGCACGGCGTTCCGTATTACACTCCCGAACCCACCGATTCCATATTCTGCTAACAGTCATTGGATCTCGACCAACGCGAGCAGCAATGTCGCGGTACGATACACCACAATCGCGATAGGCTACAATCCGACCTTTATCAAAGTCGGAAACGTGATGGTACGCATTTCTCCTGCTTACACGAGGCATCACAACAACGTTTCACCAGGCAGCGCCGGTCAACTGCTGTTTGTGTATGAGAAATCGGTTGGAAACTTTCCTCATGTCAGCACGTTGTAGGTGTCGCCACCGGCGCCTTCCTTGTGTGAAAGCTCTGAAAAGTTAATCATTTGCATATCGCAGCATCTTCTTCCTGTCGGTTAAATTTCGCGTTTGTAGCACGTCATCTTCGTGGTGTAGCAATTTTAATGGCCAGTAGTGCAATTATGTACAAAACAACGAAATTCCACGAAAACAATTCTTTCTTTCATTAGATAAGTTGTACACGTTACTATTAGAGTTGCTATTAATTTCACACTCTGAAATTGATGTGAATCTAAAAATCTGTGAACACGCTTACGAGCCACCGCTGACCATGTATCTGAGTCACTTTGAAGTGTAGGGCAGGTATCAATATAAGTTACGTGGCCTGCCATAATGACGCGTAGCTTAGTTTTTGAAGTCCTCTAAGCCGTTGTTGTGTTACAGGACTTCCACGGCTACCTAACATCAGAGATAAAGGCCCGCCGCGGTGCTTGCGTCTGTCTTGTGCGTCGGCTTTGAGCAGTGTGTCAAGTACCCGCCCGAACACCCCATGCTTCGATTGCGAAACGCGGGCCGCAGTAGGGAACTGCTAATCCAGCTTAGCTGCGTGAGAGTCGGTCCGCTTAAAAATAGAAGCGGTGAGCGGCGGCGACGTCCGGATTCCTGGCCGACCCCGGAGCTGACTCTCGCCGGCGCTGGTTGCGTTCGCCACTTGCTGATCAGACGCAGCTATGAGAGTCACTGTGGCGGGCAGGGAGGCATCGGCTGCAGAAAGAAACCTTCCACACGCGAAAGTAACTTCAGGTTACTGACTTGTGCAAAGCGTCCATAACTCCGTGGGACCTTTCACAGAGAAGCCGCAACCCTAGAAAATTGTAACGAGAGTCTTGGTTCAAATGGCTCTGACCACTATGGGACTTAACATCTGAGGTCATCAGTCGCCTAGAACTTAGAACTACTTAAACCTAACTAACCTAAGGACATCACACACATCCATGACCGAGGCAGCATTCGAACCTGCGACCGTAGTAGCAGCGCGGTTCCGGACTGAAGCGCCTAGAACCGCACGGCCACCACAGCCGGCAACGAGTGTCTGGAAGACCTCCTCAGGATCTACGTTTGGGGCAGTGATTACATGTTGACAAATGTAACGTACTGCGTGTACATAGACAGAAAGGCCCACTACTCGATGATTAAACGATTCTAGAACAATCAGTGGAAGCAGTTAGTTCCACAAAATATCTAGGAGTATGCGGACGGATCGACTTCATGCGGAACGACAGCAGAGAACTAATCGCAGGTAAGCGAAATACCGGCAGTGTCATAGCAAGGACGGGAGGGGGGACTGGTGCGGCGTGGTTGAGGGGGGGGGGGGGGGATGCAACATGGTTGGGGGAGGGGGTGGGTGGCATGGGGGGGATGCGACATGGTTGGGGGAGGGGGTGGGTGGCATCGCTATCTATTAATCCCCGGGTGTCACTTGCAGATGGGCGACAAATGGTCTCTAAGACAAACAAGATTTTCCGGAAAACATATTATTACCAGAATAAGTTCTGTACATTATATTACTGTTATGTCCGCACTATAACACAACAAATATTCCGTGATAACCAAATTTATTTGACCTTCTGTCACTCAAAACAAAACTTAGGTTCGACTACACAACACTTCGCTGGCTGTAGCGCCAAGGAGAAATCAGAGTCGCTAGTACAGAATACAAGTCCAAACCACTGCCAACCAGTCGATACCGACGCGTCGCAAGTTTCCAGCCAGGGAGGCCACAGTACGGTTCGGTCGTCGTGAATCCAGCAGCCGGGTAGTAACACAGTCATCGGCGAAGATTGAACTGGTTGAACGGGCTCAGGGAGCTCGCTTAAATCCGCAGGTCCGGCCAATCAGAGTGTCGGTAGATGGCGCCCTTGTACGGTTGCTCACTCTGGTGGCGAGGGCAGCGCAGCCAGGGTAATCCGTATGGATAGTGGTGTGTACGCTGCCGCTAACTCCGCGACGACGCGTTCACTTGCGCCAGTTGTTGACATCGCGTGCGGCGCCAGCGGTACTCGCTGTGTGCCGCGCGTGTTGTAGCACGCCGCGCCGGGTTGACGGCTGCTGTGCGGCGGCCGATACGAGAATTACTATGTGTGTTTCTGGACGGATGGGGGTGCACCAATGAAGTGTTGTGCCTCGGGCGCCGATAAACAGGGTGCAGGTTGGGGGGGGGGGGGGGGGGAGGCAATACAGTGTCGTCCGGGCGTCAGTTATGTTCGCTACCCCACTGAACACCATTCGAAAAATCTTCAATAAGTGAAATTCAGTTAAGATGGATGCGGAAAAAATTAATACGAGTATTTGGGTCAACATTTGTAAAACCCTAATTCCTCTCTCTCAAACCCCACCCTATGGGGAGAGATTTAGTTTTGGCGAATCAAAATTTACGAAGTAAATAAGTATTTTTTATTTGTCCGTAACCATTTTCCACGCAAAAATGAAAACTTGGATTTTCTTGAATTACAGCGCCAACTACCAAGAATCAAAACAAATTTTTAAGACAAAATGTACGTAGTTTTTTATGTAGAATCTGATTCTGCAATAAAAAAATGGGGGTTCCCATTTGAAATTTTAAAGTTGCCTTCCGCCCCATTCCCAGCAAATGTCTCCCTCGAAAATAATCAAATTTAGATTCAACACATTTTTTCGTGTGAAGCTTATATCTCGAGTTATTCTAGTATGTCACCAGAAAATTTACATCCTGTATATATATTCATGTTACACACTTCTAGAGGTTGTAGAGGTAAATGGAAATGCCGTGTGGCTAGGACCTCCAGTCGGGTAGACCGTTCGCCTGGTGCAAGTCTTTCGAGCTGACGCCACTCCGGCGACTGGCGTGTCGATGGGGATGAAATGATGATGATAAGGAGAACACAACACCCAGTCCCTGAGAGGAGAAAAATCTCAGACCTAGCTGGGAATCGAACCCGGACCGTTAGGCATGACATTCCATCGCGCTCTGACCACTCAGCTACCAGGGGCGAACGTTGTAGAGTTAGTAGCTCAAGTTTTACATAGAAACCCACGTTCGGAAACGTCATCCAGCCACGCTACAGAACGTTTAAGTTATAAGCGCCAGTGCCTGTATGTATATACAAGGTGATTCTGTCATGATGTTGCTGACATTCTAGCATGATGGAGAAGGATAAATGTCTCGATTCCAGGTACCGGACTTCGTACCAGAAAGGAACGAGTCGGAAGTTACAAGCGAAAATTGTTCTGATACATCTGACAGTGGCATACATGTACCAGAACTGTAGTTTCTAACCTCGTACCAGAAAGGAACGAGTCGGAAGTTACAAGCGAAAATTGTTCTGATACATCTGACAGTGGCATACATGTACCAGAACTGTAGTTTCTAAGGTTGTTGGGTCGGAAACTGCCGGAGATTGTAGTATGGTCCAAAGCAAGGGAAAAATGTCCGGTAATCAAAAAATGTTTCAAATGGCTCTGAGCACTATGGGACTTAACATCTGTGGTCATCAGTCCCCTAGAACTTAGAACTACTTAAACCTAACTAACCTAAGGACATCAGACACACCCATACCCGAGGCAGGATTCGAACCTGCGATCTTAGCGGTCGCGCGGTTCCAGACTTAAGCGCCTAGAACCGCTCGGCCACAACGGCCGGCCCGGTAATCATGCTGTCTAAAATTCATATCTGAGGAGCTATGAGCACTGGTTCATCTTTGCTGCTGTGATGATGATGATGATGATGATGATGATGATGATTGGTTTGTGGGGCGCTCAACTGCGCGGTTATCAGCACCCGTACAAATTCCCAACCTTTGCTCAGCCCAGTCTCACCCCCACTGATGAATGGTGATGAAATGATGAGGACAACACAAACACCCAGTCATCTCGAGGCAGGTGAAAATCCCTGACCCCACCGGAAATCGAACCCGGGACCTCGTACTCGCCAAGCGAGAACGTGACCGCGAGACCACGAGCTGCGGACTCGCTGCTGTGAAACACATCTCCTCTACTGAGCAAGTGCTCACAGCTATTTAGGTACACAGTCAGAGCCCATGTTTACTAGACTTTTCCCTTGTTTTTGTCCAAACTAACACCTCTAGATATTGGGTAGCCTATAAGCCTAGCAAGAACAGTACATGTATTCCCCTGCATATCCGGACACTCTGGGATGATAATGGCACTGAAAAGGAGGATGACACGCGTAAAGTTGAAATACTAAACACATTTTTCCAAAGCTGTTTCACAGAGGAAGACCGCACTGCAGTCCCTTCTCTAAACGTTCGCACGAACGAAAAAATGGCTGACATCGAAATAAGTGTCCGAGGAACAGAAAAGCAACTGAAATCACTCAACAGAGGAAAGTCCACTGGACCTGACGGGATACCAATTCGATTCTACACAGAGTATGCGAAAGAACTTGCCCCCCTTCTAACAGCCGTGTACCGCAAGTCTCTAGAGGAACGGAAGGTTCCAAATGATTGGAAAAGAGCACAGGTAGTCCCAGTCTTCAAGAAGGGTCGTCAAGCAGATGCGCAAAACTATAGACCTATATCTCTGACGTCGATCTGTTGTAGAATTTTAGAACATGTTTTTTGCTCGAGTACCATGTCGTTTTTGGAAACCCAGAATCTACTATGTAGGAATCAACATGGATTCCGGAAACAGCGATCGTGTGAGACCCAACTCGCGTTATTTGTTCATGAGACCCAGAAAATATTAGATACTGGCTCCCAGGTAGATGCTATTTTTCTTGACTTCCGGAAGGCGTTCGATACAGTTCCGCACTGTCGCCTGATAAACAAAGTAAGAGCCTACGGAATATCAGACCAGCTGTGTGGCTGGATTGAAGAGTTTTTAGCAAACAGAACACAGCATGTTGTTCTCAATGGAGAGACGTCTAGAGAAGTTAAAGTAACCTCTGGCGTGCCACAGGGGAGTGTTGTGGGACCATTGCTTTTCACAATATATATAAATGACCTAGTAGATAGTATCGGAAGTTCCATGCGGCTTTTCGCGGATGATGCTGTAGTATACAGAGAAGTTGCAACATTAAAAAATTGCAGCGAAATGCAGGAAGGTCTGCAGCGGATAGGCACTTGGTGCAGGGAGTGGCAACTGACCCTTAACATAGACAAATGTAATGTATTGCGAATGGATAGAAAGAAGGATCCTTTATTGTATGATTATATGATAGCGGAACAAACACTGGTAGCAGTTACTTCTGTAAAATATCTGGCAGTATGCGTGCGGAACGATTTGAAGTGGAATGTTCATATAAAATTAATTGTTGGTAAGGCGGGTACCAGGTTGAGATTCATTGGGAGAGTCCTTAGAAAATGTAGTCCATCAACAAAGGAGGTGGCTTACAAAACACTCGTTCGACCTATGCTTGAGTATTGTTCATCAGTGTGGGATCCGTACCAGATCGGGTTGACGGAGGAGATAGAGAAGATCCAAAGAAGAGCGGCGCGTTTCGTCACAGGGTTAATTGGTAACCGCGATAGCGTTACGGAGATGTTTAGCAAACTCGAGTGGCAGACTCTGCAAGAGAGGCGCTCTGCATCGCGGTGTAGCTTGCTCGCCAGGTTTCGAGAGGGTGTTTTTCTGGATGAGGTATCGAATATATTGCTTCCCCCTACTTATACCTCCCGAGGAGAGCGCGAATGTAAAATTAGAGAGATTCGAGCGCGCACGGAGGCTTTCCGGCAGTCGTTCTTCCCGCGAACCATACGCGACTGGAACAGGAAAGGGAGGTAATGACAGTGGCACGTAAAGTGCCCTCCGCCACACGCCGTTGGGTGGCTTGCGGAGTATAAACGTAGATGTAGATGTCAGAGGTATCAGAACGATTTTCAATTTCTCACGGGAATCGGCGAGAAGCCACTAGTAATGAGGATAATGGGCAAGGGGCACAACGTTAGTAGTGTGTGGACAAGTTGAGAATTTGGGTCTGACGGGACGTGAGCTAGGGTTTGAGTCTGAGACAAGGAAGTTACTCGTGCCTCAAGAAGAGGGCTTTAAGACCACAGCCGAGCCTGCTTGGTCAGAGCCACAGGTGGACTGGACAAGGCGCGCGTGCCAAACACCAGCGCCTGATCGATGTCCGGAACATCCCCACTACTTGTTCCGAACGCCTCAGCCGTCGCACCGAATTTCCCGGTAGGGAGCGCGGGCCAGTCACGGAAACCTTCCGGGAAGTCCCCGTGCCTGGCAAGTTGCGCACGCTTCGCTGAAAAACCCATCACCCTTGTCACGGGACAGGGCCGCGTTCTTCATCAAACTGCAGGGCGCTTCTGCGAATACGGTGACTGCATGCGCCCAGGTACGGTATCGACACGCCTTCCGCGTACTCCAAAGGCGGCCTTCACAATCAAGGAACTAGCAGTAGCGATCCTTGTTCACACGGGACTGCCACCAGTCAACGTAAGACTAGCCTTGCTGCCAAAGCGGAGCAAAGACTGACAACTTGCTTCAAATCAACAACAGTGTAAGACTGTGTACTTCAAAAAATGCAAGAAAAACTTAGTACAGTATCCTATGACTACAAGATCACGCAACACGACTATACAGGAGCTCGAGACACTCGAACAACCTTGCTGCCAAAGCGGAGCAAAGACTGACAACTTGCTTCAAATCAACAACAGTGTAAGACTGTGTACTTCAAAAAATGCAAGAAAAACTTAGTACAGTATCCTATGACTACAAGATCACGCAACACGACTATACAGGAGCTCGAGACACTCGAACAACCTTGCTGCCAAAGCGGAGCAAAGACTGACAACTTGCTTCAAATCAACAACAGTGTAAGACTGTGTACTTCAAAAAATGCAAGAAAAACTTAGTACAGTATCCTATGACTACAAGATCACGCAACACGACTATACAGGAGCTCGAGACACTCGAACAACCTTGCTGCCAAAGCGGAGCAAAGACTGACAACTTGCTTCAAATCAACAACAGTGTAAGACTGTGTACTTCAAAAAATGCAAGAAAAACTTAGTACAGTATCCTATGACTACAAGATCACGCAACACGACTATACAGGAGCTCGAGACACTCGAACAATCCTTTCATTCTCACTCTGGGAAACTACGATCACAACCATAGGTGGAAGCATAAGCGGCCAAAGACACTACTAGCTAGGGCATAACCACCTATGGCAAGCTAACACATCAACCAGCAACAAACTTCGCCAAGCCCCTGCATATCAGCAACGTTGACTGGAAATTACTAGCTGCCAACAAAAAAAAAAAAAAAAAAAAAAAAAAAAAAAAAAAAAAAAAAAAAAAGTTCAAATGTGTGTGAAATCTTCTGGGACTTGACTGCTAAGGTCATCAGTCCGGGCTTAACTGCTAAGGTAATCAGTCCCTAACCTTATACACTACTTAACCTAAATTATCCTAAGGACAAACACACACACCCATGCCCGAGGGAGGACACGAACCTCCGCCGGGACCAGCCTCACAGTCCATGACTGCAGCGCCTTACACCGCTCGGCTAACCCCGCGCGGAAAATCGCCAACATCGCCCTACACTGTGCATCCGATATATGACCTATCGGACACAAAAACGATGATAAACCTAACTGTTGCAGGTTGCTGACGCTGAGCGAGAGTTCAACACCGACACCCAGCGGCTGCCGCCGAGTAACAGCACCGCACAACGTCAAAGGTATCGACAAGCCTACCCTTGCACGACCTATCGCAAGCAGCAAGACATCCGCTACTGCTCTTTCCACCCGACCTAACAATCGCAGGGGTTTTTTCCCTTGGCTCTTGCTTTGGCACTTTTTTTTCCTCTGCCCTTCAAACCGCTACCCTTCGTTCGTCTTCGACCCAATCTATCTCCAGATGAGCGCGTATTAATGGTTAACCTTAACCAGACGTAAGCAAACATCGCAGTACCCACATCCTGTGACACCTCACTCTAGTGAAAACTAACCCTTATGCAGAGATGGCAGAAGACCTTTTGAGGTGTGGGCGTGGAGGGGCTCCACCTATAAATAAAAAAAAAATAAAAAAAAAAAAAAACAAGATCACCATTCACATTCCGAAGCAGCCAACTGTTGGAAATACTCGATTGTAACAATTTGTAGGGATATGAACTGGAACGGTTGCAGACGCTTAGTACGCAGGTGCCAGACCCCGGTTCATTGCTACGATACTGGAAAATGCAATCAGTATACAGAAAGACCGCTGACAAATCACTGGTGTTACCCAATCTAGAATTTGTGGTTGTGGGACCACACCAAATAGGACTGACATGGGATAGCGAAAATATGCAGTGATGGGAAGCTGTGGCTAACTTGTTTGAGCTACGGGCGACCGTCACGGAGAGCCCGAAAGAAACAAAGTATCACTCCCGTATAGACCACGAAAATATGAGTATTCACGATAAAGAAAAAATTGTACAAAAATTACAGACATAAAATGGAGAATGAAACTCCCCGCCGCTTATTTGAAGGATCATACTTCAGGCCAAAGTTAGACCTTCAGGCACCTCAATGTTTACAATGTCATACCTCTTGAAAATTGTTTCAAATTCTTAAGGTGGCAGGGGTAAAATACAAGGAGCGAAAAGCTATTTACAATTTGTACAGAAACCAGATGGCAGTTATAAGAGTCGAGGGGCATGAAAGGGAAGCAGTGGTTGGGAAAGGAGTGAGACTGGGTTGTAGCCTCTCCCCGATGTTATTCAATCTGTATATTGAGCAAGCAGTAAAGGAAGCAAAAGAAAAATTCGGAGTAGGTATTAAAATTCATGGAGAAGAAGTAAAAACTTTGAGGTTCGCCGATGACATTGTAATTCTGTCAGAGACAGCAAAGGACTTGGAAGAGCAGTTGAACGGAATGGACAGTGTCTTGAAAGGAGGATATAAGATGAACATCAACAAAAGCAAAATGAGGATAATGGAATGTAGTCAAATTAAATCTGGTGATGCTGAGGGGATTAGATTAGGAAATGAGACACTTAAAGTAGTAAAGGAGTTTTGCTATTTAGGGAGTAAAATAACTGATGTTGGTTGAAGTAGAGAGGATATAAAATGTAGACTGACAATGGCAAGGAAATCGTTTCTGAAGAAGAGAAATTTGGTAACATCGAGTTAAGTGTCAGGAAGTCGTTTCTGACAGTATTTGTATGGAGTGTAGCCATGTATGGAAGTGAAACATGGACGATAATCAGTTTGGACAAGAAGAGAATAGAACCTTTCGAAATGTGGTGCTACAGAAGAATGCTGAAGATAAGGTGGGTAGATCACGTAACTAATGAGGAGGTATTGAATAGGATTGGGGAGAAGAGAAGTTTGTAGCACAACTTGACTAGAAGAAGGGATCGGTTGGTAGGACATGTTTTGAGGCATCAAGGGATCACAAATTTAGCATTGGAGGGCAGTGTGGAGGGTAAAAATCGTAGAGGGAGACCAAGAGATGAATACACTAAGCAGATTCAGAAGGATGTAGGTTGCAGTAGGTACTGGGAGATGAAGAAGCTTGCACAGGATAGAGTAGCATGGAGAGCTGCATCAAACCAGTCTCAGGACTGAAGACCACAACAACAACAACAACAACAACAACAACAACAACAACCTCTTGAAAAATCCACTGTGGGGACAGAAGTCAGGGGATACCTCCTAATATCGTGTCGGATCTCACTTTGCCCAGAGTAGTGCATGGACTCAACAAGTCTTTCCAAGTTCCCTGCAGAAATATTGAACTATGCTGCCTCTATAGCCGCCATAATTGCGAAAGTGTTGCCAAAAATGTTCAAATGTGCGTGACTTCCTAAGGGATCAAACGGCTGACGTCATCGGTCCGTAGACTTACACACTACTTAAACTAACTTACGCTAACAACAACACGCACACCCATGCCCGAGGGAGGACTCGAACCTCCGGCGGGAGGGGCCGCGTAATCCCTCACATGGCGCCTCAAACCGCACGGCCACTCCGCGCGGCTAAAGCGTTGCCAGTGCAGGATGTTGTGCACGAACTGATCTCTCCATTATGTCCCATAAATGTTCGATGGGATTCATGTCGGGCAATACAGCTGCGCAAAGCATTCACTGAAAGTGTCCAGAACGTTCCTCAAACGAATCGCGAACAACTACGGCCGGATGACATGGTGCACAGTCATCTATAAAAATTCCATCATTGTTTGGGAACATGACATCCATGAATGCCGGCAAATGGTCTCAAAGTAGCCGATCATAACCATTTCCAGTTAATGATCGGTTCGGCTGGATGAGAGACCCGGTCCGTCCCACGTAAACACACCTCAGCCACCAACAGCGTCCACAGTGCCTTGTTGACAACTTGCGTCCATCGCTTCGTGGGATTCGCGGTCCGCAACTCGTGGTCGTGCGGTAGCGTTCTCGCTTCCCACGCCCGGGTTCCCGGGTTCGATTCCCGGCGGGGTCAGGGATTTTCTCTGCCTCGTGATGGGCGGGTGTTGTGTGATGTCCTTAGGTTAGTTAGGTTTAAGTAGTTCTAAGTTCTAGGGGACTGATGACCACAGATGTTAAGTCCCATGGTGCTCAGAGCCATTTCAACCATTTTTTTTTTTTGGGGGGGGGGGGGGTTTGCGCCATACTCGGACCCTACCATCAGCTCTTACCAACCCAAATCGGAACTCCTCTGAGCATACCAAGGTTTACCAGTCGTGTAGGGTCCAACCGATATGGTCACGAGCCCAAGAGAGCCGCTGCAGGCGACGTTGTGCTGTTAGCAAAGGCGATCGCGTCGGTCGGTATCGTTCGGCCTTCAAGGACTGTTCGGACAGTTCTCGTTTTTTTGTGTGTAAAAAAAGGGCATGTTTTGTGATAACAAACTAAACATTTTGTGTAAATAATCCATTTCTCTCCGCTTGCGTTTCTCCATAGGAAAAGGCAAGTAACCATTAGAAAAAGCAAATAAAATGATTTTTTTAACAAAGTGCCAAATTTCGTCCGTGGGATGAAAATAGGAAACGCAGTGGGGACGTAGTAATCAACATCCCTATATGTATTATACAGGGTAGTCAATTGACCGTGACCGGGCCAAATATCTCACGAAATAAGCGTCAAACGAAAAAACTACGAAGAACGAAACTCGTCTAGCTTGAAGGGGGAAACCAGATGGCGCTATGGTTCGCCCGCTAGATGCCGCTGCCATAGGTCAAACGGATATCAACTGCGTTTTTTAAATAGGAACCCCCATTTTTTAATTACATATTCGTGTAGTACGTAAACAAATGTGAATGTTTATTTGGACCACTTTTTTCGCTTTGTGATACATGGCGCTGTAATAGTCACAAACATATGGCTCACAGTTTTAGACGAACAGTTAGTAAAAGGGTGGGTTTTTTAAATTAAAATATAGAAAGTACGTACGTTTGCACATTTTATTTCGGTTGTTCCAATGTGATACATGTACCTTTGTGAACTTATCATTTCCGAGAACGCATGCTGTTACAGCGTGATTACCTGCAAATACCACATTAATGCAATAAATGCTCAAAATGATGTCCGTCAACCTCAATGCATTTGATAATACGTGTAACGACATTCCTCTCTACAGCGAGTAGTTCCCCTTCCGTAATGTTCCCACATGCATTGACAATGGGCTCATGCATGTTGTCAGGCGTTGTCGGTGGATCACGACAGCAAATATCCTTCAACTTTCGCCACAAAAAGAAATCCAGGGACGTCAGATCCGGTGAACGTGCGGGCCATGGTACGGTGCTACGACGACCAATCATGAAATATGCTATTCAATACCGGTTCAACCGCACGCGAGCTATGCGCCGGACATCCATCATGTTGGAAGTACATCGCCATTCTGTCATGCAGTGAAACATCTTGTAGTAACGTCAGTAGAACATTACGTAGGAAATCAAGATACATTGCACTATTTAGATTGCCATCGATAAAATAGGGGCCAATTATTCTTCTTCCCATAATGCCGGGCCACAGATTAACCCGCCAAGGTCGCTGATGTTCCACTTGTCGCAGCCATCGTGGATTTTCCGTTGCCCAATAGTGCATATTATACCAGTTTTCGTTACCGCTGTTAGTGAATCACGCTTCGTCACTAAATAGAACGAGTGCAAAAAATCTGTCATCGTCCCGTAATTTCTCTTGTGCCCAGTGGCAGGATTGTACACGACGTTCAAAGTCGCCGCCATGCAATTCCTGGTGCATAGAAATATGGTACGTGTGCAATCGATGTTGGTGTAGCATTCTCAACACCGTCGTTTTTGAGATTCATGATTCTCGCACAATTTGTCTGTTACTGATGTGCGGACTAGCCGCGACAGCAGCTAAAACACCTACTTGGGCATCATCATTTTTTGCAAGTCGTGGTTGACGTTTCACACGTGGCTGAACACTTCCTGTTTCCTGAAGGCTGAACACTTCCTGTTTACTGAAATAACGTAACTATCCGGCGAACGGTCCGGACAGTTGGATGATGACGTCCAGGATACCGAGCAGCATCCATAACGCACGCCCGTTGGGCATATTGATCACAACAGCCATACATCAACACGATATCGACCTTTTCCGCAATTGGTAAACGGTCCATTTTAACACGAGTAATGTATCACGAAGCAAATATCGTCCGCACTGGCGGAATGTTACGTGATACCACGTACTTATACGTTCGTGACTATTACAGTGCCATCTATCACAAAGCGAAAAAAGAGGTCCAATAAAAACATTCGTATTTCCTTGCGTACTACACGAATATGTAATTAAAAAATGGGGGTTCCTATTAAAAAAAAAAACGCAGTTGATATCCCTTTGACGTACGGCAGCGCCATCTAGCGGGCCAACCATAGCGCTATCTGGTTTCCCCCTTCACGCTAGACGAGTTTCGTACTTTGTAGTTTTTTTCGTTTATTGCTTATTTCGCGAGATATTTGGCCCGGTCACTATCAATGGACCACCCTGTATAATAGACCAAACCCTTGACAATAGCGATACAGCCCAGTATTTGAACGCAAACCAGTGCTCACTGTAGCAATAGGGGGCTGTTGAGTGGTGTTCTAATTCACCTCAGCGTAAAAGGATAAACTCCTTCTTACACGGAAGCTAAACGTACTGCACACAGCACTCTCTCTCAACAATACTACGGACGGCACGCGCGTCTAAACATTTTTCACCAAATGTGAAAACCAGAAATTCCCAGGCCAATGAAATTAGGATCACGGACGATATTGGGCCTTCCATCGGAGAACCATGCTGTTCCTTCAGACATATGCAGTGTGTGCACGAGCGTTCCCTTGTTGGAAAATGGTAGCAGGATAATGTCTCATGGGGGAAAACACATAGTGTTGCAGAACGTAGCTGTGACGTGACCAAATGTCGAAGGGCCTTTGCTGAACGGATGCCGGGAACATTCCTACGACAGAAGTGCCTGAACATTACACACGAAGTTTCTAGCGACGTATGTGGTGCCTGGACGAGCATTGTCATCTTGGAAAACAACACCAGGATACTGTCTCATGAGGGGAAACAAATGAGGCCGCAGGCTGTTTGCGACATGACCAAGTGTAAACGTACCTTGGCTGGACGGACAAGGGGAACTTTCTTCGCCGTCTCCCCGATTGTGTTTATCTGCGGAAGCGCTCGCTTTCGAGGCATTAAATCGAAGAGACGAGGAAAAAGTCCGGCGGCGTGTTGCAGGCCTGGGGCGCGCGCCTAACAAATCTCCGCGGCGACGGGAGAGATGCTCCGAAAGTTTTCTCCCTGGCGGCAGCGGAGGTGGCGCGGAGCTGCAAAGAAGGCTCTCGAAGTTAGCGCCGCGATTATAACAACGGCCTCTGATGCCAAGCGACGCCGGAGCAGTGGCTGGAGGAAGTTGTAGCGGGCAGGGTTTTGCGATCGCGCGGTATTGAGAGTTTGGGCGTCTTCAGATAAAAGGGCAGGCGAGAGAGAGAGAGAGAGAGAGAGAGAGAGAGAGAGAGAGAGAGAGACCGCGGCGGAATTCGGCGCAGCGTTCCAGTCCGCAAACTCGCAGGAATCTGACAGGGCCTTCCGCTTATTCACCTGTCGCTTCCGAATTAGCATCCCCTCGCCACAGGTCGAGCACAAACGGTCGGCTGGAACGCATACTAAGCTCTGTGTTAAGCGCCGATGTCGAATGATGCAGTACGCTTTGTTTTGCAGTCCAGTACTAACCACCGACCGCAGAACAATGCCGATATCAGAGTTCCTAGGAGCGTTTCTGGGCGCTTCAGTCTGGAACCGCGCGACCGCTACGGTCGCAGGTTCGAATCCTGCCTCGGCCATGGATGTGTGTGATGTCCTTAGGTTAGTAAGGTTTAAGTACGAGGGTAATCCCAAAAGCAAGGTCTCCTATTTTTTTTATAAGGACATAGACCTGTTTATTTCTACAATGGTTTACATCAGTTTACAGCTTGAAAAAAAAATAGTTCAAATGGCTCTGAGCACTATGGGACTTCACTTCTAACGTCATCAGTCCCCTAGAACTTAGAACTACTTAAACCTAACTAACCTAAGTACATCACACACATCCATGCCCGAGGCAGGTTCGAACCTGCGACTGTAGCGCTCGCACGGTTCCACGCTGTAGCGCCTAGAACCGCTCGGCCACCCTGGCCGGCTACAACTTGAACATTTAGCTATTTTTCGACATAGTCACAATTTCTGTCGATGCATTTTTGTAGATGCTGTGGCAGTTTGTGTATGCCCATGCCATTCCAGCCCGCCGCCATGCTGTTTCTCGACTCAATTGTCACGGGTGACCACTTTACACCTGAGACCAAGCTACAATCACGCCAGTGGCGGCATCCTCCTTCACCAAAGCGGCGGAAATTCAAACAAACACAGTCTGCCGGTAAAGTCATGACAACCGTTTTTTGGGATCGGAAAGGAGTATTGCTGGTCGACTTTAAGCCCACTGGGACCACAGTTAACTGCGAGACTCTGAAATACGGGCAATTCAGAACCGGAGAAGAGGCTAAAAAATTTTCAGTGACAAAAATGGTTCAAATGGCTCTGAGCACTATGGGACTTAACATCTGAGGTCATCAGTCCCCTAGACTTAGAACTACCTAAACCTAACTAACATAAGGACATCACACACATCCATGCCCGAGGCAGGATTCGAATCTGCTACCGTAGCGGTCGCGCGGTTCCCGACTGAAGTGCCCAGAACCGCTCGGCCACTCCGGCCGGCTTTCGATGACAATGATCGCCCACAAATCGCTCGCCAAACCGTTGCTCTCCTGCAACAGTTTCAGTGGAACATAATCACCCACCCACCCTATAGTCCTGACTTGGCGCCCAGTGATTATCACCTGTTCCCTAGGTTAAAAGAACATTTGGCCGGAAAGCGATTCAGCTCCGACGACGAGGTGAAAGAGGAGGTTCATAACTTTCTGAACAGCATGGCAGCGAGCTGGTATGACATGGGCATACAAAAATTGCCACAGCGTCTACAAAAATGCATCGACAGAAATGGTCATTATGTCGAAAAATAGCTAAATGTTCAACCTGTAAGCTGATTTAAACCATTTTAGAAATAAACGGGTCTATGTACTTATAAAAAAAAATAGACCTTGCTTTTGGGATTATCCTCGTAGTTCAAAGTTATAGGGGACTGAGACCTCAGATATCAAGTCCCATAGTGCTCAGAGCCATTTGAACCGTTTGATCAGAGTTCCTCGATAAGATCGACGCTAACTAACTGATTGCCACAACCCATTCACTGCTAGGCCATTCTCCCATCTCCAATTACTAACACTCAGTCGCACCAGAGACTATATGCAGAATTACCGTAAGTGAACAAGATACCAGATTAAGGAGTATCGAGCCAGAGATGCGATCGGACTCAGGACGTCCTTGCAAACAGAACTCAACACATTGCCCTTGACGCAAATCGACACATGTTAAGCTATTTTCTGCGACACATCAATAGCGAATTACAGGGCCGTTACTGTATATGATTTTGTGCATATCGTCCGAAGCTCCATGAAACCGATTCCACGAAGAATCCAGCTCCCACACATAAAACTGCTTCAAATGTGTCACTAATTTGCAATTGAGTTGTGTGTTAAATATCTGAAGTTAAGCAAATAAGCGATACAAAATTTGGGAAAGGTTTGAAATTATGATTATAATGTGTTAGAAGCCTTAATGCTCTCATTATGGCCGGCCGGAGTGGCCGAGCGGTTCTAGGCACTTCAGTCTGGAACCGCGCGACCGCTACGGTCGCAGGTTCGAATCCTGCCTCGGGCATGGATGTGTATGATGTCCACAGAAGTTAAGTCCCATAGTGCTCAGAGCCATTTGAACTATTTGAAAATAAATGAATGTAGTCTGCGTAATTTGCGCTCCATTTTAAGCAAGTTTCCCACGCATATCAATACAATGGCAAGAAAAACATTTGTGAGGAAGAGAAATTTGTTAACATCGAGAATAGATTTAAGTGTCAGGAAGTACTTTCTGAAAGAATTTGTATGGTGTGTAGCCATGAACGGAAGTGAAACATGGACGATGAACAGTGTAGACAAGAAGAGAATAGAAGCTTTTGAAATGTGGTGCTACAGAAGAATGCTGAAGATTAGATGGGTAGATCACATAATAAATAAGGAGGTATTGAATAGAATTGGGGAGAAGAGAAATTTGTGGCACAACTTGACTAGAAGAAGGGATCGGTTGGTAGGACATGTTCTGAGGCATCAAGGGATCGCCAGTTTAGTATTGGAGGGCAGCGTGGAGGGTAAAAATCGTAGAGGAAGACCAAGAGACGAATACACTAAGCAGATTCGGAGGCATGTAGGTAGCTGTAGTTACTGCTGCAACAACCGTGCAGCGCACGCGATGACTCACTGACGTCGGTAACACGGTACGGAACTATTCCTGGAAGCCATAAGAAGATCGTGAAACTGCGGTCAAATAATGTGACTTTTCATAAAACGATGGTTCACACTCCTGGTCACACCCAGCAAAAATGATTCGCTTTCTGATAGTACATCCACAGCTGAGATTTTCACTTTTTTTTGCAAAGCCGGTACACTACGTATTAAACTGGTAACAAGTTTCGGTTTTCCGATCATGAAAGTGGAAAATCCCAAACACGCACTGCCGGGAATGTTTGTTGTTTTTCGTGACACCGGTGAATTACGGACATCATTTCAGCGCAGCTGGCGTGTTCATTACGTCGCGTTCGAATGCATTAACCAGCTATTGACAAGTTTCAACAGCGGCAACCTTTTACTGCATTTAAAAAGGGAATTATCAGTCGCATCTTTAATGAGAGCATTCATACAATGATAACTGCGTTATATGACATCAAATCCACCGCTTCGACACACGACTAAAAAGAACTGTGATGCCCTACACAAAAATCGACAATATTAAAAAAAGTAAACCATTCGAGCTGTTGTTTGTACAATAAATTAACACAGAAGCACAGGCCAAAATAGTGAGTCACCTCCCTGCTAAATTCACTTGGTCCGCTAATCCAGAAGCTTGCATGTTGGCGCCAATGACAAACTGTCCGCTCATTCTCACAACCATGCGCACCCTACTTTCCCTGCTTTGCCTCATTTCACAAAAAAAAAAAAGGCTCTGAGCACTATGGGACTCAACTTCTGAGGTCATCAGTCCACTAGAACATAGAACTACTTAAACCTAACCAACCTAAGGACATCACACACATCCATGCCCGAGGCAGGATTCCAACCTGCGACCGTAGCGGTCGCACGGTTCCACACTGTAGCGCCTAGAACCGCTCGGCCACTCCGGCCGGCCTCATTTCACTTTTTTTTTTTACTTTTTAAGCCTCCAAGATAATGAAATCAGTTACTTTAGAGGAATGGGGAGGTTGCCTGTGGCGTATGAAGAGTTAGAAGGAAATTACTTTTTTGAAGGAATAGAAAAAAAATGGTATCCAGCTGCACAAAATCCATTGTAACAAAAGAAACTAAATTGTAAAATACTACTTTTTATTAAAAACGTTATAATTTATGTAGGTTCTTTTCGGTATCATCGACTCCACGAAGAGAGAAAGAACCTAAATTTATTGCCTAGGTAGTTCAAGAAACTTATGGATGCCAAAGTTTACTGGAATACGATTTCTGGAGCTCTAAAGAAGACGCAGATAAAAATACAAAGGAGCAACAGGTTACCTACAAATTGTACAGAAACCAGACTGCAGTTATAAACAGACGAAGAAAATGAAAGAAAAGCAGTTCTTGAGAAGGGAGAGAAACAGGTTTGTAGCCTATCGCCCACGTTATTGAATCTCTTCACTGAGCAAGCTGTGGACGGAACAAAGGAGAAATTTGGAAAGAGAATTCGAGTTCAGAAAGAAGACATAAAACTTTTTTAAATGAACACACCGCTATTTGACTGTTTGTTGTTTAGTTAATCACGACCCAGGTTTCGGCCTTTTATGTTATTTTCAGGTGATCCAGTTTATGTCATTAACGTATACTGCAGCTAAAGAAGCTGAAAACTGGCCATAAATTAAGAAAAATGTTGGCTCCCCCAATACATGCCGTATGTCGGATCTGACATTCACGAAATTTTGAGCTTGTGTGCTGCAGTATATGTACATAAACTCAATAACTGAAAATTATATAAAAGACCGAAACCTGGGTCGTAATTAAATAAAAAACAATGCAGTCAAATGGCGGTGTGTTAATTTAAAAATTATTGTATGACTGTTGTTCAACAACATCAAAACTTAAGAAATAAAAACTTACGTGGTTTGCTGATGACATTGTAATTCAGTCAGATACGATTAAGAACTTCGAAGAGCAGTTGAATGGATCGGATAGTGTCCTGAAAAGAGGTTCTAAGATAAACATCAACTAGAGCAAATGAAATATAATGGAGCGTAGTTAAATCAGTGGTTGCTTACGGAATTACATTAAGAAATAATACACTATACGTAGTAAACGAGATTTGCTGTTGCGGCCCCAAAATGACTTACGGTTTCCGGAGTAGAGAGCATATAACAAAATGAAGACTGGCAATGGCAAGAAAAGTATTTCTGAAATAAAAACCTTGTTAACATCGAATGTAAATATAAACGTTACGAAGCTTATTCTTAAGGTATTCATCTGGAGTGTAGCCTTGTACAGAAGTGAAACTTGGACGATAAGGCGTTCTGACAAGAAGTTAAGAGAAACTTTCGGAATGTGGTGCTACGAAAGCATACTGGGGATCGAATGCGACGAACCTATAGTCCATAAAATAGTACTACATAGAATTGGGAAGAAAACACATTTATGGCACAACCTGACTAAAAGAAATGATCAGATCGCACAACACATCCTAAGGCATCTAAGATTCGTTTATTTTGTAGTGGACTGCACGGGATGCAGTAGCATGGAGAGCTGCATTAAACCAGTCTTCGAAGTAAAGACAACAATAACAACAACACCATACATTAGCGATATTAATCTACTCTTCATGCATCGGAATTCGTCAGTGGCAACAGTAATTGTAGGTGGTTAGTAAATACAAAAACCTCTGCTGCAGACAGATGAAACGTGTTAGCCATATCAACAGATGCTCGGTGTTCACGGAATGACAGAGTAATTGACTCAGTCGTCCAGTGACAAGCCGCGCGAATGAAGCGGTGTGGCCAGAACGTTCGGCAGAGATTGGAGAGAAACCACGGCTCGATCTTCGTTGACTGAACGTATGTGCGTGCTAATGGCTGCGGTGTAATGACGCGTGCGGGCTGCGACACGCCGTACAGCGCCTGAGCATTGCAACTCGACTGCTCCGCAAAGCGTGCAAGCACGGTGGGTTGCATATCCCGCCGCCTGCAGGCGAACACTGTGCTGGCTGTATTCAGCTGGTCTAGTCTGGTCTGATGCTATCCGCTACGTTTCCATGCCCACAGCCGCTACTGTCGGTATTAAATCAACACTGTTGAAGCAGCAAGGCATGCACGCAGTTCTGATATCCCCTAACCCCCCCACCCCCCCCCCCACACACACAGAGAGAGCGCATTTCTGTGCACAGTTTCAGAGAATTAGGGTGAGTTGTGTGACGTTCCAACTATATCTACCATAAGTGCGCCTTTTTATTTCCTCATGCAAAATAATAAAGCTAGTGCGATGCTGAAAAAATGTCCGCTGAACGATCGAATTACAGCTTTTACAGGGAGTGTGCCCTTGTATAAATTTATTTGAAAAATTGCTAGAATAAGTTGCGGGTCGCCACGCAGTAATTCGACACGCCGGGGAACGTTACTACCTGTTCGTATGCAGCGTGAACTGTGACAGCAACCTTACATGCTCGGACGCCACAGCTGTTTAATTAAGATTTCAAATACATTGTAAGACGCCAGTCTTCGCACTACATACCCGTAACCTGACTGACGTAATGATACTGGTTGTGCCAAGTCAGATTATTTGATTGAAACTGTTATTAACCGAATCTGAGGAAAGGATAGGTAGAATTTAGGAGGCACGTAGTGTCCTTAATGATTCTAATGGCTCTAAACACTATGGGACTTAACATCTGAGGCCATCAGTCCCCTAGACTTATAACTACTTAAACCTAACTAACCTAAGGACATCACACACATCCATGCCCGAAGCACGATTCGAACCTACGACCGTAGCAGCAGCGCGGTTCCGGACTGCAGCACCTAGAACGGCTCGGCCATAACGGCCGGCTGTCCTTAGTGGTTTCTCAGAAAATATTCCTAATTATCTGTTCCGCAAATGACTTGTTTTAATTTTACAAGTTGTGACCACTGTGGTAAGAGCTAAGCATGTTCTTTTGTTCTTTTTTTACGAATTTGGCCATCTACAAACCTGGTAGAACTTACGGCTTTCTGGCCTTTCGTTTCCTCGTTTCCCAGAAACTCCTCATTCTTTCACTTATCTTTCTCTTCTCCTCGGAAATGTGTGGACCTCCTCATTAGTGGTTTCTCTTCAAATGATTTTATGCTGTTGACTTTCCCTCTGAATTCTCCCCTGTTTTGGATCGTATCCCAGTTTACTGAACATTTATTTTGACCACTTCAACCCACTAATAGGTGCACTTCAATGATGTGCTATAATAGAACATCTTTTTGCGCTACCGGCGTCCGTCCATTCGTGGTAGGTGCCCATAAAATTTAAAGCGTCGTTTCCACACTGTGTCCGTTAATTTTTCGGTGTACTTGTAGAGATCCTGATTTTCCTATTCTCCCAAATTGCATCAGTAGTCTTCTGAGATCCTATAATTCCCTACGAATGTGTTAATGTATCAGAGCTAATTTTTTTTGTTAAGAAAAGAGTGAGATGTGATATACTGAGTGTTTATTATTCTGAGACTACGCTAATTCCTATCTGAGATTAGAACTTCGTTACGACAGGAAGCATTACCTGATGGCCGGTCGCGGTGGTCGAGCGGTTCTAGGAGCTCAGTCCGGAACCGCGCGACTGCTACGGTCGCAGGTTCGAATCCTGCCTCGGGCATGGATGTGAGTGATGTCCTTAGGTTAGTTAGGTTTAAGTAGTTCTAAGTTCTAGGGGACCGATGACCTCAGATGTTAAGTCCCATAGTGCTCAGAGCCATTTGAACCATTACCTGATGTTCGAAGTCAGATGAACATTTAGGGCCACTACTATGCTTTTAAGGGGCTCCGGAACGCCCTATACTTGCAATGTTAAAATAACGCTTATAAATTACATCTTTCCTCACAAAGTATTTGAGGTATGAAGTTGAACTTCTTACAGATTATTTATTGGAATATAGGCTACAACTTAACACAGGGATTTTACAAAATTTTAGTTCAGTTATTAAAGATGATTTCTTTTTCAATTGTAATGAAAATTCACAACATTTTTTTGCAATTTTTTATTTATATATTCAAAAATATACAGTTTTTTTTTGGAAAAAGGCTGTGTTAAATTATGCGGAAGGTACTGTGTAACATTTACTGAAAGTTTGAAACGAATATGTTTGGAAGATCCTTAGAAAACATGTAATTAGTATGAGAAAATAAAAGTTTTGGGAATCGAGCGACAAAGATTGGATTAACTTTTTAGTGCATTCCAGGTCCATAGGATGGATTATCTTCATCCTCTGCAAACTCCTCCTCCAGCTTCCTCTTGTTCCTCCTCCTGTTTACTCTTGCTTGTATTTATAGACTCTTTACAGCCCTGTCTGCAGCCCGAAGGCGTTCCTTGTCTAAAGCAAGCATCGCTCGTACCATGTTAGAACCTATCTTCATTCCCATATTTCTAAATACCTTGCACCTTACAATGTTGCCATCATTGAAAGTCGCAACAGCATCATACACACCAAAGTGAAGTGTTTCTGTTCCAACAAATACAGTCTTGGGGATTCTCGACCATATAACACTGTTTACACTTTCATTGGGGTTTTGAGTTTTTCCGTGAATACACTTTTTCAACAGTTCAGGTGCTGCTAAGTCTCTGAAAATAGGTTTTATCACCTCCATTATTGCATGAGGCAGACTATGCTTATGAGTGTACACTTCACCAGTTAGCAATCCTTTGTTATATTTACACCAACTGTCTTCTTCTTTGGGACACAAGCTATGTTGGGGATTTTCATCGTCTTTATTGTTTACAGTAATAACACATACCTTTGGCTTTCCAACATTTCTCCTTTTCTTAAAAGCCTTCAGAGGATTTCTAATTACTTTTACTCATTATTATACTTCAACAAAACAGAGACTCAAGAAACAGAATTAATTACGAATATTTTCGAGATAACGACAGAGTAAATAAACATGAAACAATCGACAATCACACCAGCGATATATATTGAACCATCACAGGTTAGCCACAACACATACTTTATCTCACATCACTAAAATGTACCTGATGAACACAGACGTTAATAATAACACCATTTGACAGCAGTTTAACAGCGCCACAGTGGGTCACGCCCATGTAGAACACATTTCAAAAAAAATTTAAAAATAGTTGTAGTCTTCGGAATTGAGTAAATTATATATCTATTAAAAGGTAATAGTCTGCAGATTCAGAAAACGCAAAAAAGTAAAAATTGAACTTTTCATGATTTTGAGCCTTTCCGGAGCCCCTTAAGTAGTTCTAAGTTCTAGGGGACCGATGACCTCAGATGTTAAGTCCCATAGTGCTCAGAGCCATTTGAACCATTACCTGATGTTCGAAGTCAGATGAACATTTAGGGCCACTACTATGCTTTTAAACAATTATCGATTACGCATTATCGGAGATTTTGTGTCTCGGGTCCCTTTTGACGGACGATTCACCCGAGCCAGAAAAATTTTATGTGTGAAGCGCTCCGAAACCGAATGCTAGGACAGTTAGCAATTAAACCCAGTGCTTCTATCCTCCATTAAATACGAGAAACGCCACAGTTATTACATCAGCTTATATTCGTATCAGAGCTAGTTGAGCCACTCAGGATGTTCGTAAATTCGCCTAAAAACTTCTAGGGCTTGTAGAGGGGAGTGTGCACATAATATTTTGAATAGGACCCGATGTCCAGCAACAGCCGTTTCAAAACATGTTTGCTAGGTAGGTATGCAACAGGGTAGTCATGGTAGGGGGGGGGGGGGGGGAGTGGTTACGTCGGATCGGCTGATGTCATTTGACGTCTATCCTACGTCTCTGACCTGTTTCGAACCTCATTCGCGTCTTTCTGAGTATTAGAGCAACACAGTTCAGTATACATAATCCTTCTGTATGGCGAAGCACACAGTAATGGAAGAGCTGTCCGTCGCTATCTTGGTGGTGTTTTGGTGCTGACACGGACCGCGAGTGACTTCTGCACCTGCCATTCTCTCATTTTTCGTCACAGTCCTCTTCAATAACCGTCTGTCACGATCGCTCAACACACAGTTTCTACATCTACATCATACTCCGCAAGCCACCTAATGGTGTGTGACGGAGGGTACTTTCGGTATACAACTACCTGATCCCCCCACCAACCCTGTTACACTCGCGAATAGTGCGTGGGAACAACCCTCCGTATTGGCTCTAATTTCTCGAATTTTCTCCTCGTGGTCAATAAGCGAGATGTATGTGGGGGGAGGTAATATGTCGTCCGACTCCTCCTGAAAAGTGCTGTCCCGAAATTTCATTAGTAAATCTCTCTGTGGTATACAACGCCTCTCTTGTAACGTCTGCCAGTGGAGTTTGTTCAGCAACTCCGTAATACTCTCTCACCAGCTTAACGACCCCGTGACGAAACGCGCCGCTCTTCGTTGGATCTTCTCTATCTCCTCTATCAGTCCTACCTGATAGAGATCCCAGATACACGAACAATACTCAAGAATCGGGCGAACGAGCGCCTTATAAGCCACTTCTTTCGTGTGGATGAGTTACATTTAAGATTCTTCCGATGAATCTGAATCAGGTGTCCGCTTTTCCCACTATCTGTTTTATATGGTCATCCCACTTAATGTCGCTCTGGATAGTTACTCCTCGATATTTTACGGCAGACGCTGTCTCCAGCTGTTTGTAATCAATAGTGTAGCTGTACAGTAGTGGATTTCTTTTCCTATGTATGCGCAGTATGTTACATTTATTTGCGTTCAGGGTGAATTGCTATAGCCTGCACCATTCATCAATTCTCTGCAGGTCGTTCTGCAAATTCTTACTATCTTCTGGCGCTGCTACTTTGGTACCGACAACTGCATCATCTGCGAATAGCCTTAAAGAGTATCCCACTCTTTCTACTAGATCATTTACATGTATTGTAAACAGCAACGGTCCTATCACACTTCCCTATGGTACTCTGGATATATAACCTTTACAGCTGTCGATTTAATTCCGTTAAGAGCGACGTGTTGAGTTCCATCCGCAAGAAAGTCTTGAATCCAATCGCAGGTCCGCTCCGATACTCCGTAAGCTTGTATTTGTTTCATTAAACGGCAATGCGGGACGGTGTCAAATGCCTTACTGAAGTCAAGGAACACGGCCTGAGCGCCGTTGTCCACTGCGCTGTGGATGTCATGGAGGAACAGAGCGAGCTGAGTATCGCAGGATCTCTGTTTGCGGAATCCATGTCCATTTTTACAGAAGAGATGTTCATTTTCCAAAAACGTCCGCGTTGTGACTTAGCGGATGATGTTTCCACCTCTTTCCCTGTATGTGGTATGAATCTTCGATGTGGTGCCTCTTGTTGTTGTTGTTGTTGTTGTTGTCATCTTCAGTCCACTGGTTTGATGCAGCTCTCCATGCTACTCTATCCTGTGCAAGCATCTTCATCTCCCAGTACCTACTGCACACTACATGCTTCTCAATCTGGTTAGTGTATTCATCTCTTGGTCTCCTCCTACGATTTTTACCCTCCACACTACCCTCCAGTACTAAATTGGTGACCCCTTGATGCCTCAGAACATGTCCTACCAACCGATCCCTTCTTCTGGTGAAGTTGTGCCACAAATTCCTCTTCTCCCCAATTCTATTCACAAATGGTCTTCACACTGAATACTTGTAAGGTTCTTGGTAAAACCGTCTGTGTTGCTCTTTCATTTGACATATCATTTATAACTGTAAATTTAATGTAATAAATATTATAAAGCGATAAAACCCCGATATTCATTGCTGGTTACATTCCCGCTAGCAGCAATATTTTTTACTTCTGTTCAAATTATATATTTCACAAAATATCGGAGTGTTAATCAACAAATACTGAACTGTAATTTTAATAATAATAACTTCTCTTTAGTTTCGATTACTAATGTCACGATAATGTATTCATAACAAATTAAAATTTGGTACAGAAATTGGGAATGTGTTATTGTTATAAGAGAAAAATAAAATTTATTTTAATATTACGCTTTTCCTATCCGTAACATCTTAGAAATAATAAAGTGTTTTATTTTGTATTTCATCTTTCTCATTTTTGTAATAAATTTTGTCTGTGAATATCTGAATTTTCACACGCTTGCTAATTGATAATAAATAGACAGTTTGTTAAAAATTACGATTCAATAGTTGTTAATCAGTATTGCCGTTTGTTAATAAATATGGAACGTAAACAACAGAAAATAGTTGCTACTAGCGAGAATCGCACTCACACATCGTCGGCTTCTAAAAAGCAGGATATGCTCTCTCTTAACAACCCAACAGACTGAAGGGGAAGCTTTTTCGAAAAATGTGGTTTTTATAGCCTATAAAAAAACGTGCGACATGTAATATTTAATATTGTCGAATTTATTGATTAATAAATGTGATACTGGACGTATCTGTATGTTGCCTTTATGCAGTTCTATAAATTCATGGTTTAACATCGCCAGTAAGAACACTTGCCCGCATAGCCGTACTTGTTCAAGCGCTCGCTTATGGGACGGGGAGGGGCGCCACCTCTGATTCTGGTCGGCGTGCGTGTTTAACGACGAGGGGCGGTGTGCCGGCCAGCCTGGATGTGGATTTTAGGCCGTTTTCCACATCCCACTAGGTGAATACCTGGCTGGTACCCCACCCTAAACCCCCTCAGTTACGCGATTCGCAAACATTTAGAAAATGTTCGTACAATTTGACATGGCTACCACTACACGCAGTCTGAGTACACTTCTTTCCTCCTGGAGGTAACGGGATGGCGACAGAAAGAGCGCCCGATCACTCCTTAAATTAACCATGACAATTCCGAAAACTAGGCATGCCGACCCCGCGTAAGTTGTGGAAGGAAGGCATAAGAAAAGAGAACATTGATACACTGCTGACCTCAACGAAGGTACGGGCATATGGACTACATACATAGATATGTGAGTGGCCCGAAGACTTTGCGAGTGCTCATCAGAAACAAAGGTATCGTCCGTAGTGTCCCAGGGAAGTCTGTTAGGACTGCTCTAGTCTTGTCTAACGGACAAGTCGGGTAGCATCTACACCTACATCTACATGGATACTCTGCAAATCACATTCCCATGCCTGGCAGAGGGTTCATCGGACCAGCTTCACAAGACTCTATTATTCCATTGACGTACAGCGTGCGGAAAGAATCAACACCTATATCTTTCCGTACGAGCTCTGATTTCCCTTATTTTATCGTGGTGATCGTTTCTCCCTATGTAGGTCGGCGTCAAAAAAATATTTTCGCATTCGGAGGAGAAAGTTGGTGATTGGAATTTCGTGAGCAGATTCCGTCGCAACGACAAACGCCTTTCTTTTAATGATTTCCAGCCCAACTCCTGCATCATTTCTGTGACACTCTCGCCCATATTTCGCGATAATACAAAACTTGCTGCCTTTCTTTGAACTTTTTCGATGTACTCCGTCAGTCTTATCTGGTAAGGATCCCACACCACGTAGCAGTATTCTAAAAGAGGACGGACAAGTGTAGTTTAGGCAGTCTCCTTAGTAGGTCTGTTACATTTTCTAAGTGTCCTGCCAATAAAACGCAGTCTTTGGTTACCCTTCCCCACAACATTATCTACGTTTTCCTTCCAATTTAAGTTGTTCGTAATTGTAATACCTAGGTATTTAGTTGAATTTACGGCTTTTAGATTAGACTGATTTATCGTGCAACCGAAGTTTAACGAATTACTTTTACCACTCATGTGGATGACCTCACACTTTTCATTATTTAGGGTCAACTGCCACTTTTCGCATCATTCAGATATTTTTTCTAAATCGTTTTGCAGTTTGCTTTGATCTTCTGATGACTTTATTAGTCGATCAACGACAGCGTCATCTGCAAACGATCGAAGACGGCTGCTCAGATTGTCTCCCAAATCGTTTATATAGATAAAGGAACAGCAAAGGGCCTATAGCACTACCTTGGGGAACGCTTGAAATCACTTCTGTTTTACTCGATGACTTTCCGTCAATTACTGCGAACTGTGACCTCTCTGACAGGAAATCGCAAATCCAGTCACATAACTGAGACGATATTCCATAAGCACGCAATTTCACTGCGAGCCGCTTGTATGGTACAGTGTCAAAACCCTTCCGGAAATCCAGGAATACGGAATCGATCTGAAATCCCTTGTCGATAGCACTCAGCACTTCATGTGAATAAAGAGCTAGTTGTCTTTCACAGGAACGATGTTTTCTAAACCCATGTTGACTGTGTGTCAAAAGACACAATCTGCGGTTGTTTCCTGATGAGATTCTGATGTACGAGAAGGTGTCGAAGACGAGTGCCTGTAAGAGGATACAACATAACGCAGACCAAATTTCTAGTTGGTGTGATACTAGCTCTAAACGTAGAAAAATGTAAGTTAATGCGGATGAGTAGGAAATGCAGTCTCGTAATGTTGGGACAGAGGATTAGTAAGTAGTGTGTTGTTTCACAGAATCATTTCGTTTAAATATCTGGGCGTAACGTTGCAAAGCGATATGAGGTGGAACGAGAATGTGAGAAATGTGATAGGAAAGGCGTGGTCGCCTTCGGTTTATTGGGAGAAATTTACGAAAGAGTGGTTTAGCTGTAAAGGAGACTGCGTATAGGACGCTGGTGCGACCTATTCCTGAGTACTGCTCCAGTGTTTGGGATCTGTACCAGGTCGGATTAAAGGTAAGACACCGAAGCAACTCAAGAGGCGGGCTACTAGATTTGTTACCGGTAGGGTCGAACAACACGCAAGTGTTATGGAGATAGTTCGGCAACTCAAACGTTCTTTTCGGACGACGCTATTGAGAAAATTTAGAGAACTGCATTGGAAGCTGACTGCAGAACGATTCTCCTGCTACCAACATTCATTTTGCATAGGGACCACGAAGATTCGAGAAATTAGGGCTGATACAGAGGCACACAGACAGTCGGTTTTCCTCGGTCTATTGGCGAGTGGAACGGGAAACGAAACGTCAAGTAGTGGTGCAAGATACCAGACACGTAGTGGTGCAAGATACCATGCGCTACGCACGACACGGTGGCTCGCGGATTACGTATACACGTAGAATTCGACGGTCTCGGAGCTCCTGTGATGTGCCGCCAGCTGCATTTGTGCCGAACAACAGGTTTCACTGTTGTATTTCCTCAAAACGTAGAGCAAAGAATTTCCAAGAGGTCTGGGAAATAGAATTCCTGTGTTGTTAGCTTCAGCTCTACGTCGGAACGAAGACCAGGAAACAGCATTTGAGAATCGCATTTAAAAAGAAATTTGCTTTTCACGTGGCTGTCTGGCAGTTCTGGGAAGTTGGACGCATATTAAATCAGGGGCTGCGTTTTGTTGTTCGTTCGCGGAAGGAGATGAAACCGAAACTCAATTCCAATGAGCGTAATGAGATTACACAGCGTATTGGGTTGAGCGCAATGTTTGCCGTTATGGATTTCGACGAATGCTAAACATGGAAGGATTAATTTATTGCATTGTAAAAACATGAAAGAAAAAAGAAAGCACGGGGAGAAGGGAGGGGATATAACGGCTGGTGCCTGCTTGAATCGAGTGGCGTGCCTCAGCAGTTGTCACTCATTCGGAGCTGATGAGGAGTGATGAGGAGTAATGAGCACTGATGAGGTAACCCCGTTGTGTCCCGTTGTGCCAGACTGTGGGGCAGCCTGTTAATGTGGCTAGACACGTGGTCCGTGTAGCGTCTGGTACGTACATACGTGCGCCCGCGTTTACATCTTTATCTACACTCGCATAACTAAAATACGGTGCGTGGCGGAGGGCACTTGTGGTACGACTATCTGATCCCAGCTTTCTTCTTCCATTCGCGAATGGTGCGGGGGAACAAAGACTTCCACACGACTTCTAATTTCTCCCATTTTCTAAAAAGAAAATGGTTCAAATGGCTCTGAGCACTATGGGACTCAAATTCTAAGGTCATCAGTCCCCTAGAACTTAGAACTACTTAAACCTAACTAATCTAAGGACATCACACACATCCATGCCCGAGGCAGTATTTGAACCTGCGACCGTAGCGGTCTCGCGGTTCCAGACTGTAGCGCCTAGAACCTCACGGCCATCCGGCCGGCCCCATTTTCTCGTCCCGGTGATTTCGCGAGAAGTATCTGACAATAAGCAACATGTCCGATTCTTCTCGGAATACAATCTGTCCAAATTTCAAGAGTTACCTCCTCCGCGATGGCACTAGAGTTTCTTCAGCATCTCCGTAAGGCTCTCGCGCAGGCAAAACCATCACTTGGCGAAACTCGACGCTCTTCGTTGATTCTTCTCTCCCCGATACGTAATTCCTACTTGGTGAGAGTCCCAGGCTCATGAACACTGCTCAAGACTCTGTCGAATAAGTGATTTGTAAGCCACTTCTTTCATGAATGAATTACATTTCCTTAAGATTCTCCCAGTGAATCTCAGCCTAGTACCTGCTTTTTCTAAAATTTCTTCTAAGTGGTCGCTCCACTTTAGATGACTCCGGATTGTTGCACCTAGGTATTTAACACTAGTTACTGTCTGCAGTGTTTTTTCACCGACAGCGTAATTCAAGAGTAAAGGATCTCTCCGTCTGTTCGCGCGCGATATCTTACGGCCAACTGCCAGAGGCTGCACCATTCACCAGTCCTCGCTACAGACTTCCGACGTTGGCAGCTTCCTCCAGATAGTAGTACCCCATAGCAACCCCCCCCCCCCGCCCCTCCCTGGCCCAATCCGCCTCTGAAATGCATGTACGCTGGGATCGAGTTTTAGATACTATCGCTGACAGTAGATACTAAACACAGCCTTCCGAAATGCCTTCACAAAAGAACTAAATATTCCAGAATTCGAATCAAGAACAGCTGCCAACATGAGTAACGTAAAAGTAAATATCCTCAGAGTAGTGAAGCAACTTAAACCACTTAATAGAAGCAAGTCTTCTGGTCCAGACTGTATACCAGTTACGTTCCTTTCAGAGTATAATGATGCATAGCTCCATACTTGACAATCATATATAACCGTTCTCTCGACGAAAGATCCGTACCCAGAGACTGGAAAGTTGCACAGGTCACACCAATATTCAAGAAAAGTAGTAGGAGTAATCCACTAAATTACAGGCCCATATCGTTAACGTCCATATACGGCAAGATTTTTGGAACGTATATTATGTTCGAACATTATGAATTACCTCGAAGAAAACGGTCTATTGACACACAGTCAACATGGATTTAGAAAACATCGTTCCTGTGAAACACAACTATCTCTCTGTTCACATGAAGTGTAAAGTGCTGCCGGCCGAAGTGGCCGCGCGGTTCTGGCGCTGCAGTCTGGAACCGCGAGACCGCTACGGTCGCAGGTTCGAATCCTGCCACGGGCATGGATGTGTGTGATGTCCTTAGGTTAGTTAGGTTTAACTAGTTCTAAGTTCTAGGGGACTAATGACCTCAGCAGTTGAGTCCCATAGTGCTCAGAGCCATTTTTTTTTGTAAAGTGCTACTGACAAGGGACTTCAGATCAATTCCGTATTTCTGGATTTCCGGAAGGCTTCTGACACTGTACCACACAAGCGGCTTGAACTGAAACTGCGTGCTTATGGGATATCGTCTCAGTTATGTGACTGGATTTGTGATTTCCTGTCGGAGAGGACACAGTTCGTAGTAATTGACGGAAAGTCATCGAGTAAAACAGAAGTGATTTCTGGCGTTCCCCAAGGTAGTGTCATAGGCCCTTCGCTGTTCCTCATCTATATAAACGATTTTGGAGACAATATGAGCAGCCGTCTAAGGCTGTTTGCAGTTGACGCTGTCGTTTATCGACTAATAAAGTCATCAGAAGATCAAAACAAATTGCAAAACGATTTAGAAAAGATATCTGAATGGTGCGAAAATTGGCACTTGACCCTAAATAACGAAAAAAAGTGAGGTCATCCACATGAGTGCTAAGAGGAACTCGTTAAACAACAAAGTTGTGCGTGCCAATCGAAGACTGGCTGTCAGGGAGGTTGCAGAAGAATGTTACATTCCAGTTGAATCACGTCATGAAATCCTGACACAGCATCTTGGTACGCACCGTGTTGCCCTTAAGTTCGTCCCACGATCATGAATGGTTCAAATGGCTCTGAGCACTATGGGATTTAACATCTGAGGTCATCAGTCCCCTAGAACTTAGAACTACACTACTGGCCATTAAAATTGCTACACCACGAAGATGACGTGCTACAGACGCGAAAGTGAACCGACGGGAAGAAGATGCTGTCATAGGCAAATGATTAGCTTTTCAGAGCATTCATACAAGGTTGGCGCCGGTGGCGACACCTACAACGGAGGAACGTTTCCAACCGATTTCTCAAACACAAACAGCAGTTGACCGGCGTTGCCTGGTGAAACGTTGTTGTGATGCCTCGTCTAAGAAGGAGAAATGCATACCATCACGTTTCTGACTTTGCTAAAGGTCGGATTCTAGCATATCGCGATTGCGGTTTATCGTATCGCGACATTGCTGCTCGCGTTGGTCGAGACCCAATGACTGTTAGCAAAATATGGAATCGGTGGATTCAGGAGGGTAATACGGAACGCCGTGCTGGATCCCAACGGCCTCGTATCACTAGCAGTCGAGATGACAGGCATCTTATCCGCACGGCTGTAACGGATCGTGCAGTCACGTCTCGATCCCTGAGTAAACAGATGGGGACGTTTGCAAGACAACAACCATCTGCACGAACAGTTCGACGACGTTTGCAGCAGCATTGACTATCAGCTCGGAGGCCATGACTACGGTTACCCTGCATCACAGGCAGGAGCGCCTGCGATGGTGTACTCAACGACGAACATGGGTGCACGAATGGCAAAACGTAATTCTTTCGGATGAATCCAGGTTCTCTTTACAGCATCACCATGGTCGCATCCGTGTTTGGCAATATCGCGGTGAACGCATATTGGAAGCGTGTATTCGTCATCGCCATACTGGCGTATCACCCGGCGTGATGGTATGGGGTTCCATTGGTTACACGTCTCGGTCACCTATTCTTCGCATTAACGGCACTCTGAATATTGGACGTTACATTTCAGATGTGTTACGACGCGGTGTTCTACCCGTCATTCAATCCCTGCGAAACCCTACATTTCAACAGGATAATGCACGACCGCATGTTGCAGGTCCTGTACGGGCCTTTCTGGGTACACAAAATGTTCGACTGCTGCCCTGGCCAGCACATTCTCCAGATCTCTCACCAATTGAAAACGTCTGGTCAATGGTGGCCGAGCAACTGGCTCGTCACAATAGGCCAGTCACTACTCTTGATGAACTGTGGTATCGCGTTTAAGCTGCATGGGCAGCTGTACCTGTACACGCTATCCAAGCTCTGTTTGACTCAATGGGAAGGCGTATCAAGGCCGTTATTACGGCCAGAGGTGCTGGTTCTGGGTACTGATTTCTCAGGATCTATGCATCCAAACTGCGTGAAAATGTAATCACATGTTAGTTATAGTATAATATCTTTGTCCAATGAATACCTGTTTATCATCTGTATTTCTTCTTGGTGTAGCAATTTTAGAGGCCAATAGTGTACTTAAACCTAACTAACCTACGGACATCACACACATCCATGCCCGACGCAGGATTCGAACCTGCGACCGTAGCAACAGCGCGGTTCGGGACTGAGGCGCCTAGAACCGCTCGGCCACAGCGGCCGGCTCAAAAGAGATAAGCGTAGACAAAGTTCCGGAATTTTCTGAACAGACATCGTACTTATTGTAGTGGACTGTTAAGGCAGCCAGTCCACAGTGAAGTAGCCGAAAGGGCACGCGTCAACTCACGCCGTCTGGCGTTAAGTCTGGAACAGGATTCGTAATGAATGTGATAAAGAAAAGAACGTAGCTACTAGAACACTTAACTTTTATATCGTCCTTTGGTATACAGCAATCTTGATGAGACAAGTGAGACTATCTTGAGATACATGCAATGGTACAAATGGCGCCTTGCTAGGTCGTAGCCATGGACTTAGCTGTAGGCTATTCTAACCGTCTCTCGGCAAATGAGAGAAAGGCTTCGTCAGTGTAGTCGCTAGCAACGTCGTCGTACAACTGGGGCGAGTGCTAGTACGTCTCTCGAGACCTGCCTTGTGGTGGCGCTCGGTCTGCGATCCTGACAGTGGCGACACGCGGGTCCGACATGTACTAATGGACCGCGGCCGATTTAAGCTACCACCTACAAGTGTGGTGTCTGGCGGTGACACCACACTTATCAGAAGTTACGGCGACACCCCGTGGTACCAGTCTAGTGGTCGTGTATCAGCTCCCCCGCAGCCTGCCGCTATTACAGCGTCCCCCGTCGGCACTGCCACCTCACGCCTGACAGATGTCGCGGCGCCGGGGGCATCGCTCTGTACCGCGGAACCGCTCTCTTCCGTAGCGGATCGCTCATTCGCGACGCCGGCTGACAGGTTTTTTCTGCCAGTTTCCGCGCCAAATGACACGGCACATCATCTCCAGTAACCTCGACTCGCAAATAGCTGCAGACGCCGTTATAGCTACAGGTCTGTGCTTATACAGAGGCCCACAGTAATATCTACTTTATTGATAGACTTAAGTGGTCTGTCTTCATGAGCGACGCATTCGTCGAATACTTCTACTGTGCCGTTATACATCTTGACCTGTTAAACGTCCACTGCTTAGGTATTGTACGACACCTTTTCTTCTTCTTGCGTTGAGGTCTTCTACGGACCATGTTCCAGTTTCAGTTCTTAATCTTTTGTTGTTTTCCCATTTTCTTCCAGTTTTCCTTCATTGTTTGATTATTCTCAGACCACGTTGTGCCCGTTTTCTCTTCCCTCTTGCCGCCTACTACTCCTAATTCTCAACCCTTTTCCCAAAAATCTCTTTCTAACACTTCTTCTTCTGCTACGTTATTCCTTTCCAAGTCTTTCTCAACTTCTGCAATCCAGGCCGTTACTAATTTATTTTCCCTAGAATGACTCAAGATGCGCTAGGTGAGACTATTGTCATCCATTTTGTAAATACGTCCAAAAAATAGTAACCTTCTCCTCTTTATTGTTTCTGGTATGTTTTCCATGTTCTGACAAATTTCATCGTTACTTATTAATTTCCAAGATGCTGCGTTTTCCTGGTGACCTAATATTTCCCGTCTAATTCTTCTTTCTAATGTTTATAATTTATCAGCCTTATAATTTAATACTGGACGTTCGCTAGCATACAGGCACTCTCCTTTCACTGATGTTGTATTTCTTTACTTCAAGAATGAAATTTTCATCCTGCAGCGGAGTGTGCGCTGATTGAAAGGCAGGAGACGAGGTACTGGCGGAATTAAGGCTGTGAGGACGGGGCGTGAGTCGTGCTTGGGTAGTTGAGTTGGTGGAGCACTTGCTCGCGAAAGGCAAAGGTCCCGTGTTCGACTCTCGGTCTGGCACACAGTTCTAATTCTTTACTTCAATTTTTTAGATAAGAACTTCATATTGTAGCTATTCTTTGTTATACTATACGCTTTTCTCATCTTGTGGATCCTTTCCTCTAAAGCAGATTTTTCCAAACTATTTTCTTGAATAAAGCCCCACTCCAAATTTTTCAATTAATTTGGTTCTTCTATTTCGTTACTGTCTATTTTAAATACTATTACATATTAATATTTTTTTTATAAAATTTGTTTCCACTGCAGAGATTCTTAAGCTCGTTATCACTGTCTCCTCCAGAAGGTTGACTTGCACCGCTGAAGCTGTCAAGCTATTAGAAAGTATGGCAGGATTATCCCCAAATGTTAGGCAGTTCACTAAATGTGGTTTTATGAGCACCATTCTAAGCTGTAAATCACCACACACTATGATGAAAAACCATAAAACGTGCCACACCTTCACGTCCGTAAACAAAAACGTTAATTTTCACAGACGCTGTATAAACTATATGGACGTAATAAAATTTTCGCCATATTATATATTAGTCAATTAATAGCCTACGTTATTCCTCAAATAACAGGTCTTCTCGATATGTTTACCAAATTTTACACAGCTATTTTCGGTATCCTTACAGTAGGGAACACTTTACGACCACAAAGCTTGTAGGAGCCACGTGGCGATGGATTTTTTTTTTTTTTAATGCTTAACTTGAAATAGCCGGTCGCCGTGGCCGAGCGGTTCTAGGCGCTTCAGTCTGGAACCGCGCGATTGCTACAGTCGCAGGTTCGAATCCTGCCTCGGGCATGGATGTGTGTGATGTCCTTAGGTTAGTTAGGTTTAAGTAGTTCTAAGTTCTAGGGGAAAGATGACCTCAGATGTTAAGTCCCATAGTCATCAGAGACATATGAACCATTTTTTTAACTGGAAATACACTTTCATATCTCATACTTGCGGTCGACTGCAGCTTTCAAATTACAGTCATTATAACAGATTATATTTTAATCTCCTGTCTACACAGTCGCTGTAAATTTGATGGGAGAACCCGTTTTCTTGCATAGGCTCTTTGTTATTTGAAATGAACAGTCTATTTCACAATGCAGCTATGGACTACTTTCGTCCCCTACGCTATTATCAAGTAACCTGCTCGAAAAAACAGTATCAAAAGCTATAGCAGCTTCAAGAAGGAACAACAAATAAAATAAAAAATACGGATACATAAAAAAATTACATGCCTACAATCCAAATAACTGCGGCGTGTGATTATTTTTTCATATTTCTTACTTTGCAAAAGTTCTGAACAGAGTTAGTAGCATGGAACAAACAAATTAAAATGTCATGCTCGATCATAACCATTTCTCCTTTCATCATTTTGTGGTAGGTATCAGGGAGAAAAAGTTTAGAAAAGATACGTTTGTTTGCGGGGCCGTCTTCCGCAGCAGCTGTTAAAATCAATTACAATTGGTTATCCGTCTTGAGCTTACTGCAATTTAATTAAAGAGACTTTACAAAAGACATCATATTTACGCCACTGACTCTAAAACTTTCTTTATTTCTTTGTTATTTATTGTGAAATAAAGAGTGTTACAGTCACTGGCGTAAATATGTCTTTTATAAAGTTCTACATGACTGTGAGTCCCAGGTACAAAAAGTTAATTAATTAAAGAGAATTACACTCGACGCGTTTCGCTTTTATTTATAAAGCATCTTTCGTGGTTATTCTGCAAACTGGATACATACGTTTATACATTTTTGGTTGTTTTAAGTCAGAAACAGCGCTTTGTATGTAAAGTTGGTGAGCACGTTACTTACGGTGTGTCTTTACATATTCTGCCGATTCATTCCTCGCTAGTAGCGGCTGACGTGGAAAGACTACAATTTACATATGCAATTGGCAGTTCTTGCCATTCTGCAGTAACGCTTCTGGTGCAATTCTCTTTAATTAAACTGCAGTAAGCTGAAGACGGATAGTCAATAGCAACCGAGTTTCGAAAAAAATTTGAAGTTAAGTGTAAAGCTTTCTAAGGAAGTTTCTAAGTGCTCTGATTCTCAAATACTGGGTCAGTACAGTCTGGGTAACTTGTGCGCCGTGAATTACGCTGTCTCAAGATTTTAACTTCAGCACTTGACTCATGTTAAAAGTTTATCACGAGATAATACCTCTTGGCGAGTAGATTATGACAGCATTTCAAATTACTTAAATTCCGTCGATAACTATGCGGAATATCGAAAATCAAATTTTTACTGCCTTCGAAGCGGTTGGGCAGCCAGCCTGCAACTCAGAATTTGCACCGTTTTAGCCTTTACTCCACTACATATCATCCCATGAGGAGTGGTCAGTACTCGGAGATATGAGAGAAACGATCGTTAGAAGCAAAACTTTGTAATGAACATGAGCTCTAAAGTGCTCAAAAAATGGTTCAAATAGCTCTGAGCACTATGGGACTTAACATCTGAGGTCATCAGTCCCCTAGAACTTAGAACTAGTTAAACCTAACTAACCTAAGGACATCACACACATCCATGCCTGAGGCAGGATTCGAACCTGCGTCCGTAGCAGTCGCGCGGTTCGGGACTCAAGCGCCTAGAACCGCTAGGCCACAGCGGCCGGCCTCTAAAGTGCACACCATAGTTATGAGCACTTGTTCAACAGAGGGCAGGTGTTCCCGTTAGCGAAGATAAGTGCTCATAACTCTTCATGTTGCATTTCAAAGCCCATCTTTACAACACGTTTTTGCTTGTAATGATCGCTCCTGACATATCCCCGAATATTGGGTATTCCTCTTTGAACACCCTGCAAATGCACAGTGATTCACCTTCCCCTATCGATGTCATTTTATGGAATCCGCAACGTTATAACTGACCTTCAGAAATCACGTGCGACATTTTCGTATTATTTCGCTCGCTACAGCCATACTACACTCATCAAAAAAGTTTTGCATCACCCCGGTTCCCAGAACTCCTGAAGACAGACATTCACTATGAATATTGTATCACAGACACAGTCCCTTTGACTGTTAAGAGATGTCACTAAACCATGCATGAGCAGCGCCTATTAGACGGAGGGGTTCCGACAGCCGATCAGTTGCAGTCATTCCACCAGGAAGGAGGTACACAGCTTGTGTTGTCTGTAGTTCAACCGTACCTAGACGGCCAATACCGCGGTTCGATCGCGTCCGCATTTTTACTTTGTGCCAGGAAGGGATCTCAACAACGGAAGTGTCCAGGTGTCTCGGAGTGAACCAACGCGATGTTGTTCGGACATGGAGGAGACACAGAGAGACAGGAACTGTCGATGACATGCCTCACCCAGGCCGAGGGCTACTACTGCAGTGGATGACCGCCACCTACGGATTGTGGCTCGGGGGAACCCTGACAGAAACGCCACCATGTTGAATCATGCTTTTGGTGCAGGACGTGGTCTTTCGACACAAACTATGAGCTCAAAAATGGCTCTGAGCACTATGGGACTCAACTGCTGTGGTCATAAGTCCCCTAGAACTTAGAACTACGTCAACCTAACTAACCTAAAGACATCACACACATCCATGCCCGAGGCAGGATTCGAACCTGCGACCGTAGCAGTCGCACGGTTCTGGACTGCGCGCCTAGAACCGCGAGACCACCGCGGCCGGCAAACTATGGGCAGTAGGTTGCATTACGCGCAACTTCACACCTGACGTCCATGGCGAGGTCCATCTCTGCAACCACAGCACCATGCAAAACGGTACAGATGAGCCCAAAAACATAGGAATGGACCGTTCGGGATTGGCATCACGTTCTCTTCACCGATGAGTGACGGATATGCCTTCAACCAGACAATCGTCGCAGACGTGTTTGGAGGCAACCCGGTCAGGCCGAGCGGTTCTAGGCGCTTCAGTGTGGAATCGCGCGACCGCTACGGTCGCAGGTTGGAATCCTGTCTCGGGCATGGATGTGTGTGATGTCCTCAGGTTAGTTAGGTTTAAGTAGTTCTAAGTTCTAGGGGACTGATGACCTCCCATAGTGCTCAGAGCCATTTGAACCATATTTGAACCGGTCAGGCGTTCCGCCTTAGACACATTGTCTAGCGAGTGCAGCAAGGTGGCGTTTTGGAGTAGCATTATGTGGGGTCGACGTACGCCGCTGGTGGTCATGGAAGGCGCCGTAACGGCTGTACGATACGTGAATGCCATGCTCCGACCGACAGTGCAACCATATCGGCAGCATATTGGCCCGGCAGGGACGAGAATTCGCGCCCGCATGGTGCACATCTTGTGAATGACTTCCTTCAGGATATCGAATGGATTGAAAAGGGCTGTTTATGGACGACGTGACCAACAATCACTCTACGGCGAATCGCCGTTGAGTGGGACAATCTGGACCAACAGTGCCTTGATTAACTCGTGGATAGTATGCCACAAATACAAGCATGCATCAATGCAAGAGGACGTGCTACTGGGTATTAGAGGTACCGGTGTGTACAGCAATCTGGAACACCACCTCTGAAGGTCTCGCAGTATGGTGGTACAACATGCAATGTGTGGTTGTCATGAACAATAAAAAGGGCGGAAATGACGCTTATGTTGATCTCTATTCCAATTTTTTGTACAGGTTCCGGAATTCTCGGAACCGAGGTGATGCAAAACTTTTTTTCATGTATGTATTAGTCCTACAGATAAAATGAACCGGACCTGTCTCTTCGTAATGTAATGTAGTTTGTACTGGGATACCTTCTCGCTGGAGGCCACAATTGTAGAGTTGTTCAACAAAATCGTACAAGATTAGCCTTCAAACGCACCCCCCCCCCCCCCCCCATCACACACACACACATCCCTCACCAGTCACATATCTTGGTGGTGGTGGTTAGTGTTTAACGTCCCGTCGACAACGAGGTCATTAGAGACGGAGCTTATGCTCGGGTTAGGGAAGGATTGGGAAGGAAATCGGCCGTGCCCTTTCAAAGGAACCATCCCGGCATTTGCCTGAAGCGATTTAGGGAAATCACGGGAAACCTAAATCAGGATGGCCGGAGACGGGATTGAACCGTCGTCCTCCCGAATGCGAGTCCAGTGTGCTAACCACTGCGCCACCTCGCTCGGTAGTCACATATCTAGTAAGGTATTTGTGGCACTATCTCCTACCACCGTAGAAAGTTTACAGGTACACAAACTATTGCCGATATTCCACTTTTTATGCTGTTTATTGATTGGGCTACTACGCCACCAGCACAGTCGGCTATTTCGTAAACATATGGATTTAAACGTCCCCGTCTTTTATAAATTGTACTCTACAGTTACCTACGTTGAATATGTGATACAAACTTAACCGTTACAAGTACAGCACTTTCCTAGTCAGAAGGTCTTGGTAAAATTTACACAAACGTCGATTTTGAATTTCTAAGTGTTGACCTAAGCCGATGGTGTGATAAGGCCAGTCAATGAAGACCAAAAGAGGAAATGTTGGAAATAACTCGTGCAGTCGCAAATTTTTGGACAGTGGTGGGAGGAAGTGCTATGAACAACATACTAGAAATCCTGACCGGTGGAGGCGCAGTGTGGGAGTGGATGGGGTGGGTGGGTGTTGAAGGTCACTTCTGTACTGTTTTATTGAATAACTCGTAAACTACATCCTCTAGCGAAAACCTATCACAGTACAAAACGTAGCTAGAATAAATTTCCTATAAAAATGCCTACTGATTTTTTTTTCTGTGGGACTAATATGAGATTGGTTTGTTAAGCCTGGTAAGTTTCGATGACAGAATGGAACATTTTTGTTGCGCCTTCATGGCTGGTAAGCTCGATTATCCGAAGGATCGTATAAAGAATTTCAACAATGTAGAGCATACCTTTCATTGTTGACAGCTGTCTCAATTTGTCAATGTGTCGACTGCAATTGACGATGGAGAAAACCGTGTTTCGTGCTGTTATTAAACATTTTTATTTGAAGGGCTGGACTGCCGCACAAATCAAAACAGAATTGGGTGAAGTTCACGGGAACTCTGCGGCACCATCAAAGACGTTTACTTTTGGATACATGAATTTACAGGCGGACGGACAAGCAGCGAAGACGGATGTGAGCTCCGGCCGTCCAACTAAGGTCACCGCAAAGGAAACCATCGACGAAATCCACGATATCCTAATGCATATACGCCGAAAAAAAAAATTCATGAGATTGCTGAGACTGTAGGCGTTACAACTGAGCCAGTGAATAATAATTCGTACGGAGAATTGGCTACGAGGTGGGCTCCGCCATTGCCCACAGTCGAACACACCGTGGTCCGGCACCATATTTCAACACAACGTCTCCCGGTGTTGAAACGCAATCCGCAAGACTTTTTGCTCCGATTTGTGACTGCTGATGAAACCTGAATCTATCATTACACACCAGAATCAAAACGACAGCCAAGACAGGAAGGCAAAGACCATTTTGTCAGCTGGTAAGGTGACGGCCATTGTTCGTTAGGATTCCCAAGGAATGATCCTCATCGACTATTTGTTAAAAGGCAGAATTATACGTGGACCCTGTTACGCTTCCTTGTTGGATCGTCTGAAAGTTGCCTTGGCTGAAGAAAGACCAAGGTTGGCACACAAAAGAGTGCTCTTTCAGCAGGATAATGCACCATCTCACACATCAGTGCCGCGCGGGATTAGCCGAGCGGTCGGGGACGCTGCAGTCATGGACTGTGCGGCTGGTCCAGGCGGAGGTTCGAATCCTCCCTCGGGCATGGGTGTGTGTGTGTGTGTGTGTGTGTGTGTGTGTGTGTCCTAAGGATAATTTAGGTTAAGTAGTGTGTAAGCTTAGGGACTGGTGACCTTAGCAGTTAAGGCCCATAAGATTTCACACACATTTGAACATTTTCATACATCAGCGATAACAACGGCGAAGATCCATGAATTTGGCTTTGAACTGGTTCCTCAACTAACCTATTGACAGACTTAGCCCAAAGTGACCTCCACCTGTTCCCTAACTCGAACCTTTGGCCTAATGTGAAGACATTTTCATCACATGAGGAAGTGATTGTCGTAGTCAACGAGTGTTCTGTGGTGTCTGACAGAACCAATTTTTCCGATGGAATGAAAATGCTGAAGCATCGGCTGGCCCAATTGTACATCCCGCTGGTGATAAGAAAGGTCAGTTGTTTACGAAACATCTTTTGCTGTTTTTTTTACCAGACTCACTAAACCACCCTCGTAGTTTGCGCATAGCGAGCGCGAGAATAAGGTGATAAGAAAGGTCAGTTGTTTACGAAACATCTTTTGCTGTTTTTTTACCAGACTCACTAAACCACCCTCGTAGTTTGCGCATAGCGAGCGCGAGAATATGAGAAACTAGCGCGTGGCTTTTGAAGGCCAGACACAACATTGCGTGTCGCACAGAATAACAATGGTGGTGCAACTGAAACAGCCTGTATGCTGGTACTGCCGTCATGAGTGGGCTTTCCTCTAGATAGTTTTCAAGGACGGTATTTAAGACACGGGGATGATAATGGCTGAATGAGGTCCGCTAATACCTCTGTCGTGTTTGGGTTGTGTAATACGAGCATTCTAGGGAATCAGAACTGCCGCGGACGCAACAGCGCAAGCTCCTACTGATCGCTGTGAATGGCGCGGCAGATACGTCGGCAAAGTTATCGTGTGAGGAACATCGCGAGCCTGGGGGGAAGCTCACTGGGAAAAGACACGGCAGGATATCACTTTATTACTTCCGGTTTTCTCGGATAGCACGGAGCGTGGCGCCTGGGAAGAAACTCCATGCGACGGCGGGCTGCGTTCAAAGGTGCCTGTCTGCAAGCCAGGGCTAAGTGAGAGAAGGTATGCAACACCACCCACCCCCACCACCACCAACGCCGCCACCGTGCTAGATCAAATAAATCAAAATTACAAAAACCTCATGCACTGACAGGCTTCACACATGGAGGTTACAAGGTAAGTTGTCTTTTCATGGTCGTGCCTGTGTGTTCGGCCTGTGGCTATGGTGTACGCCAGGGCATATTTTTGCTGTATCCTGGGGAAAGGAGGCTTTCTTAATTCTAACAATAGTGGTGCGGTCTTCCTCGGTTACTCCTAAATGGACTGTGCTAGAGGGTTCGAATGGTTCAAATGGCTCCGAGAACTATGGGACTTAACATCTGAGGTCATCAGTCCCCTAGAACTTAGAACCACTTAAACCTAACTAACCTAAGGACATCACACACAACCATGCCCGGGGCAGGATTCGAACCTGCGACCGTAGCAGTCGCGCGGTTCCAGACTGAAGCGCCTAGAACCGCTCGGCCACTGCGGCCGGCTTTGGTAAGAGGGAAAACCGTGAGTGTTAACTGTGAGCAATGCACATCTGCAGTCACTGAGTGCCCCATTTGAGAAAAGAGATACAGGCAGGAGGTGACGGATTTCGGTAACCATGTGCCTTGAAAATGGCGGGGTGTACTCCCGCCGAAATATCGGCGATCGCTGTGAACATTACCTGGCTGAATTCCCGTAAGCTGTTAGAAAATTGTATACACCAGGGGAAACTCGGGTCTACGGCGAGTGTTCACCAGAGACAAGGACATCATTAGGTCAGAATGAGATTTTCACTCTGCAGCGGAGTGTGCGCTGATATGAAACTTCCTGGCAGATTAAAACTGTGCGCCCGACCGAGACTCGAACTCGGGACCTTTGCCTTTCGCGGGCAAGTGCTCTACCAACTGAGCTACCGAAGCACGACTCACGCCCGGTACTCACAGCTTTACTTCTGCCAGTACCTCGTCTCCTACCTTCCAAACTTTACAGAAGCTCTCCTGCAAACCTTGCAGAACTAGAACTCCTGAAAGAAAGGATATAGCGGAGAGTGATTCGGTAGCTCAGTTGGTAGAGCACTTGCCCGCGAAAGGCAAAGGTCCCGAGTTCGAGTCTCGGTCGGGCACACAGTTTTAATCTGCCAGGAAGTTTCATATCAGCGCACACTCCGCTGCAGAGTGAAAATCTCATTCTGGAAACATCCCCCAGGCTGTGGCTAAGCCATGTCTCCGCTATATCCTTTCTTTCAGGAGTGCTAGTTCTGCAAGGTTCGCAGGAGAGCTTCTGTAAAGTTTGGAAGGTAGGAGACGAGGTACTGGCAGAAGTAAAGCTGTGAGTACCGGGCGTGAGTCGTGCTTCGGTAGCTCAGATGGTAGAGCACTTGCCCGCGAAAGGCAAAGGTCCCGAGTTCGAGTCTCGGTCGGGCACACAGTTTTAATCTGCCAGGAAGTTTCATATCAGCGCACACTCCGCTGCAGAGTGAAAATCTCATTCTGGAAACATCCCCCAGGCTTGGCTAAGCCATGTCTCCGCAATATCCTTTCTTTCAGGAGTGCTAGTTCTGCAAGGTTCGCAGGAGAGCTTCTGTAAAGTTTGGAAGGTAGGAGACGAGGTACTGGCAGAAGTAAAGCTGTGAGGACGGGGCGTGAGTCGTGCTTCGGTAGCTCAGATGGTAGAGCACTTGCCCGCGAAAGGCAAAGGTCCCGAGTTCGAGTCTCGGTCGGGCACACAGTTTTAATCTGCCAGGAAGTTTCATCATTAGGTCAGTTGCACAGAAGTGTGATAGGACCGCTCTTCTCTATAAACATCAATGATCTGATTGATGGGTTGAGCAGCAATCTGCAGGTGTTTGCTAATGACGCGGTGGCGTACGGGAAGGTGTAGTTGAGTGGCTGTCGAAATATTTCAAGTTCGTGTGATGAATGACAGCTAGCTCTAAATGTAGAGAAAAACGTAAGTTAATACAGAAGACTCGGAAAAACGACCGTGTAATGTTCGAATAGAGCGGTCTGCTCCTTGACGCTGCCACGTCGACTAAATATCTGGGAGTGAAGTTGCAAATCGATACGAAACAGTACGAGCGTGTAATGTCAGCAGTGGGAAAGGTGAATGGTCGACCACGGCTTATTAAGAGAAATCTGGGAAAGTACAGCTCATGTACAAAGGATGTCCATTCATGAGTGCGACTTAAATGTGTGGGATCCTCGCCAAGTCGAATTAAAGGAAGGAGTCTCAAATGTTCAAATGTGTGTGAAATCTTACGGGACTTAACTGCTAAGGTCGTCAGTCCCTAAGCTTACACACTACTTAACCTAAATTATCCTAACGACAAACACACACACACACACACACACACACACACACACACACACACACACAGCCATGCCCGAGGGAGGGCTCGAACTTCCGCCGGGATCAGCCGCATAGTCCATGACTGCAGCGCCCCTGACCGCTCGGCTAATCCCGCGGAAAGGCGTCTCACCGGTTGATTCGTTGAATAACTGGCAATCCTTGGAGGGAACACGACGTTCAATTTTGCAAAACACTGTTGACAGAATTTAGAGAACAGGCATTTGCAGGTGACTGCACAACGATTCTACTGCCACCAACGTACATTTCCCCTACGGACCGCGAACATATGCAAGGCCCGTACCGAGGAATGCAGACAGCCGTTTTACCCTCGCTCCATTTGCGAGTGGAACAGGAAAGGGCATGACTACTAGTGATACAAAGGTACACAGCACCACGCAGCGTACTGTGACTTGCGGAGTAGCTATATAGACGTAGTGTGGAGGTCAAGGCACAGTACTGAACAGGGGAAATTGACATGGAGTTGAGAGGGAGAGAGAGAGAGACGAAAGGTCTGTTCCTAAAGACTAGAATGTAGCACAGGTCACACAAATATTCAAGAAAGGAAATACGAGTACCCCAATGAACTACAGATCCATATCACTGACCTCAATTTGCAGTAGGATTTTGGAGCATAAACTGTACTCGAAAATTATGAATCACCTTGAAGAAAATGACTTATTGATACATAACCAACAACGATTCAGAAAATATCGTTCTTGTGCAACACAGCTACCTCTTTATTCCCATGAAGTAATGAGTGCTGTCGACAAGGGATCTCAGATCGATTCCATATTCCTAGATTTCCAGAAGGCTTTTGATACAGTTCCTCACAAGCGACTATTAGTCAAATTGCGTGCATATGGAGTATCGTCTCAGTTGTGTGACTGGATTAGTGATTTCCTCTCAGAGAGGTCACAGTTCGTAGTGATAGACGGTAAATCATCGATTAGAACAGAAGTGATATTTGGCGTTCCGCAAGGTAGTGTCATAGGTCCTCTGCTGTTCCCGAATTACATAAATGATCTAGGTGATAATCTGAGCAGCCCCCTTAGACTGTTTGCAGATGATGCTGTAATTTACCGTCTCGTAAAATCATCAGACGATCAATTCCAGTTACAAAATGATCCATAGAGAATTACTGTATGGTGCGAAAAGTGGCAATTGGCACTAAACAAAGAAAAGTGCGAGGTCATCCACATGGGTAGTAAAAGAAATCCGATAAATTTTGAGTATACGATAAATCGCACAAATCTAAGGGCTGCCAATTCTACTAAATACGTAGGAATTACAATTACGAGCAACTTAAATTGGGAAGTCCATACAGATAATATTGTGGGGAAGGCGAACAAAGACTGCGCTTTGTTGGCAGAACACTCAGAAGATGCGACAAACCCACTAAAGAGACAGCCTACATTACACTTGTCCGTCCGCTGCTGGAATATTTCTGCGCGGTGTGGCATCCTTGCCAGGTAGGATTGACGGAGGACATCGAAAAAGTGCAAAGAAGGGCAGCTCGTTTCGTGTTATCGCACAATGGGAGTGAGAGTGTGACATATGATACGCGAGCTGGGGTGGCAGTCACTGAAACAAAGGCGGTCTTCTTTGCGGCGAGATCTATTTACGAAATTTCAATCACCAACTTTCTCTTCCGAATGCGAAAATATTTTGTTGACATCCACCTACGTAGGGAGAAATGATCATCATAATAAAATGAGAGAAATTAGAGCTCGAACGGAAAGATTTAGGTGTCCTTTTTCCACGCGCCATTCGAGAGTGTAATGGTATAGAAGAAGTATGAAAATGGTTCGATGAACCCTCTGCCAGGCATTTAAGTGTGAATTGCAGAGAGTAACCATGTAGACGTAGATGGAGAGAGAGAGAGAGAGAGAGAGAGAGAGAGAGAGAGAGAGTCCTTTGCTCAACACTTTTAGTGTTGCAGGCAGAACAACAGCTCATGTGTAACAATTTGGAAATTTATGGTAAGTTCCCTATGGGACCAAATTGCTGAGGTCATCGGTCCCTAGGCTTACACACTACTTAATCTAACTTACGTTAAGGACAACACAGACACCCATGCCCGAGGGAGGACTCGAACGTCCGACGGAGGGCGCCGCGCGAACCGTGACAAGGCGCCCTCATGTGTAAGAATATCAATACGAAGAGTCACTGGCGATCCTTAACAGACTAATGCAGAATGTGTCTCACGAAGCACATATTGTCTTTATTCAGTTACATAACGACAGTCCTAACTCGAAAATTATAATGTTAGCACCAACTGAGGATTGACAAAAAGAACAACATTAAAGGGAAAGTTTGGGTTAGGAGACACCATAAGCAATGTAAAGAGTCAGATTTAACCAGCTTGAAAAGGTAGCACAGTTTCTTAACGACCAAAGAAAAATTCATAACGGCTCCTCATGACAAAGATGGGATGGAGAATGTTCAACGTTACCGATAGCGAAATAAAATAGTAAAAGTGACGTCCAAACAGTTCAAAGCATAGACATTTATATCTACAAACAAATACATACAAGAATATTTAGAAGGCGAAGAAAAGAGCTGCTTTACTTCATCCTCTTTGCCTTGCTTTCTTTCCCAGTTCCATTCAACGCCAAAAATAACTACATTTTTGTTATTTCAACAGAGCTGACTTTTCACATATAAAAAAGTTTTCCAATGAAAACTGGTTCAGCATTTCACGTTCTTATTTATAAAGGGTGACCTTTATCCTTATCCAGATACTGTGGAATCTAAATCACTTCCGAAGTTAGTAGACGAAGCGAGCGTCCCCCATTAACGTCACCGCCAAAACTTTCTTCCCAACAACTTATTTATTCATTCATTCATTCGTGTTCCGTAGTTTTCGTCAAGAGAGGAAAACGTTCTAGAATGTGGATGGAGTTAAGGTATTTTTGCAGACACAAGGAACTCTTAGAAATTTTACCTGCATGGTATATTAACATAAAGCTATCCCTATATACTGCTTAATGTTGTTCATGCTTATGCTGCTTCTTTTAATCACGTAAATTACGAAGAAGAGTGTTAGTCTGAAAGACGTTGCTACCTCTTCAGGGATATTCAACTATTTATGTTTATCCCTTATTGGTCGCTGAATTTTTACCCGATTATATCGGTATTCTTCAAAGGAAATGTGTGGCCATACTGACAAATAAGTTTCAGTACACTACTATTCCCCATGCAGCTTTACAGAAAATATTCCTCCTTGTCACGTAGGTAACAGAACTTTTCAATCCCTGAATATCGATATCCAGAAAAAGAAAAAATTGGAAATTTGTGTTAAGGTCTTATAGGACCAAACTGCTAAGGTCATCGGTCCCTAAACTTAACGCTACTTAATCTAACTTAAACACACACCCATGCCCGATGGATGACTCGAACCTCCGACGGGGGGTAACCGCGCGAACCGTGCAAGGCGGCTCGAACGTTCGGTTACCCCGCGCGGCTCAGAAAAAGAAAAGGAAAGGAAATAGTGGGTAATGAAGTTTATTTCTGATTTCCGTGTGTACCGGTTGACACGACCATGAAAATATTTTTTTGTGTCTAGTAATGTGACTGTGTAAATCACCGTCCAGCTGAAACTATCATCGAAGCTTTCCAGCAGATTAAAACGGTTTGCCGGAGCAGGACTAGAACCTGCGACCTCTGATTTCCGCAGAAGGGTGACTCAGGGCGCGGCCTCACTCCTCTACTCTTTCCGGTACCTCCCCTCTCGTTTTTCATTACCAGGAATGAAAGATATTACGGAGTACCTGAACTGGGAACTGAGTGTCGGAATGTCCAGATCGTTGAAAACGCTTTTGGAAAATACACGACTGCCTACTTTGCGCAACATTCTTACTGCTCGCTCCTGATGAATTGACTCGATATTTAGTTTGGGTGCACTGCATCAGAAAATAATACGTTAATACAATAGGGACTAAACACGCCAACACTCTTGAGTTACATTTGAATGCCGCTATTTAGAATGCAGTCAGTAGCTTCCTCTCAGCCATCCCCGATTGTATGAAGAATAGAATTGCTCCGCTTTAAGAAGAACTAGTATTTCCTGACATCTCACAAGGGAACCTCCCCATCGCACCCCCCTCAGATTTAGTTATAAGTTGGCACAGGGATAGGCCATGAAAAACTGAACACAGATCAATCGAGAAAACAGGAAGAAGTTGTATGGAACTATGAAAAAAATAAGCAAAATATACAAACTGAGTAGTCCGTGTGCAAGATATGTCACATTAAGGTACCTGTTCACTGAGGAGCACCGTGGTCCCGTGGTTACCGTGAGCAGCTACGGAACGGAAGGTCCCTGGTTCAAACCTCCCTCGAGTGAAAAGTTTTAATTTTTTATTTTCAGACACTTATCAAAGTTCATGCACTCAGACATGATCAACTTTGCTCTCCAAAATTCCAGGACATGTTCAGATTTGCTTGGACACATGCAGGATTTGACGGTCTACACACGGAAAAACTTGAAAACGTTAAAAACGTTTGTTTTGACAGAGCACAGGGAAAACTGTGCGACTGTGAAACTGTTGCATTCATTTGTTGCCGTTTATGCGACAAACTCAATGTTTTCATCACTTTTTTGGGAGTGATTATCACATCCACAAGAAAACCTAAATCGGGCAAGGTAGAAGAATCTTTTTACCCATTCGCCAAGTGTGCAAGTTAGGTGGGTCGACAACATATTCCTGTAATGTGACGCACATGCCGTCACCAGTGTCGAATAGAATATTTCAGACGTGTTTTCCTGTGGAGGAATCGGTTGACCTATGAATTTGCGATCAAATGTTTTCGGTTCCTATTGGAGAGGCACGTCCTTTCGTCTACTAATCGCACGGTTTTGTGGTGCGGTCGCAAAACACAGACACTGAACTTATTACAGTGAACAGAGACGTCAATGAATAAACGGTCAGATCGTAACTTTGCGAAAATAAAGTAAGTAAAATTTTTGCTCGAGGGAGGAATCGAACCAAGGACCTCTCGTTTCGCAGTTGCTCACTCTAACCACGGGACCACGGCGCTCTTCGTGTTACATTGTCCTAGATGTTGGTTATATTACACTTGGACTACCGAGTTTGTATATTTTGTCTATTTTTTCATAGTTCCACACAACTTCTTCCTTTTTTCTCGATTGATCTGTGTTCAGTTTTTCAAGGCCTATCCACTGTGTCAATTTATAACTAAATCTGAGGAGGGTGCGATGGGGAGGTTCCCTTGTCAGTGATTATGACGTTGTCTCTCCTGAACTAAAAATACTCTGCAAGTACAGGGTGATTCAAAAAGAAAGGTTTCAACTGTTAATCACAGACAAACTTTAAAATTAAGAAATAAAAAAATGGCTCTGAGCACTATGGGACTCAACTGCTGAGGTCATTAGTCCCCTAGAACTTAGAACTAGTTAAACCTCACTAACCTAAGGACATCACAAACATCCATGCCCGAGGCAGGATTCGAACCTGCGACCGTAGCGGTCTTGCGGTTCCAGACTGCAGCCCCTTTAACCGCACGGCCACTTCGGCCGGCGATTAAGAAATACATTACGCATGTCACTGGACAGGAAAAGCTTCAAAGTTTTATGTTCGCGCAGACACTACACCATGCTCGAAAAACATCGAAACGGTGTTCCATTTCATTCTACACACGAATCAACAGGATCCTGTTTATTGAATTAACAATTTCAACAATTCGATTCGTCAGATCTTTAAAAGTAGTTGCTGTACGTGGGACAAAGACTGTCTTCTATGTACCCCCACAGAAAAAAATTGCAATGTGTGAAGTCTGGCAACCTGGGAGGCCAGAAGCAATAAACAAGACCTTTTCTGATCCAACTTTATGGGATGGTGTTGCCAAGATAACGCCGCACCTCAAGATGAAAGTAAGGCGGTGTGTCATCATGCATAAAAATGAAAACATCGGAAACTTTGTGTAATTAAGGAAACAAAGAATTTTGCAGCGTGTCCAGGTATGATAATGGTATCGCAGCTTCCTCTCAAGAAAAGAAATGTCCATAGCATTTCTGAACAGAAACGGAATAAAACACATTCAGTTTCGTTCAGTCTCTTTCATGTTCGTCGACGACGCAGGGATTTTGTGGCCCCCAAATTGTTAAGTGATAGCGGTTTACTGTACCCGACAGATGAAACGTCCTAAAAGATGAGTCGTTGAGAAAAAAAAAGACTGGAATGAAAAATTCGTAACTTCTGTTATTGTCGCCGGGACTAACTCCTGAAGCGACACCTGTACATCAAACCTTGCAAGTTGCAATTACTGCAGAACACCGCACAGCGTTGTTTGAGGGAACTGAAGTTCCTAGCCTGTCTGTCTTGTCGACTTCCGAGCGCTCCGTGTGTATTGTGCAGAGCCGGTTTCTTGCTGAATCGACGGCGGAACGCACTTGAACAATGGATTGACTTCACGCAAATTCCAACTCACAGAATGAGTCCTGTTGCAGCTTAAGTCGGTACGTTGCTACAAACAAATAACAGCGCAGCGGGGTCAAAACTTTGAACCTTCCTCTACCCAGTGACACGTGCAGTGCGTTAGTCTTTTATACTTTGTCCCTAACGAACAATCTGAATCTCTTCTTTCTTTCTGAATTACCCGCTACATTCAGTTGTGAATGTGGATACTGTCTGGAAAATGTTTGCTCGAAAACTGGTCAGAGCGCATACGCCGCCGTGCGCTGTGCGAACTGTATAACTCTCGTGCTGAACACTGCGGCGGCCACAAACCCGGTTTTGGGGCAACGCGGGGTTGTGTAAAACGCCGCAGTCGGCAGAGGGTTTTTTCGCAAACCGCGAGGCGACCTTCAGCGCGGCCGCGGGGCCGCGACGGAAAAGCGTGCGGCCGCTACGGCCGGCAGGAGGTTTGGGCAACGCAGGCGCAGCCGCTGTCGCGTCCGGTGCAGGTAAAAACAACGGCACGCACGCAAGCGAGCCGAGCAGGTGCTGGGTACGACGGCCCGAATACGTCGCTGGTTAGCCAACGGCGACGCCAGGCAACGAGACACTGCCATTAGTCGCCTGCGGGCCACTGCAGGGAACCACACGGCCTCACATCCAGCGACGAACACGCGACACGCCTGGACACGAAGAGCACACACTCTGACACAACTGACATCCCCTTTGCTTGTCCAAAACAGGAGAGAAAGGTAATCATTTTGCACAGCTAATTACGTCGTCCGAAAGCAGTTTTTTTTTCCTCCAAGAGATTCCCCCCCCCCCACTCTACTTTCTAATCTCGCATACATTAAATATACGTTACTGGCCATTAAAATTGCTACACCACGAAGATGACGTGCTACAGACGCGAAATTTAACCGACAGGAAGAAGATGCTGTGATATGCAAATGATTAGCTTTTCAGAGCATTCACACAAGGTTGGCGCCGGTGGCGACACCTATAACGTGCTTACATGAGGAAAGTTTCCAACCGATTTCTCATACACAAACAGCAGTTGACCGGCGTCGCCTGGTGAAACATTGTTCTGATGCCTCCTGTAAGGAGGAGAAATGCGTACCATCACGTTTCCGACTTTGATAAAGGTCGGATTGTAGCCTATCGCGATTGCGGTTTATCGTATCGCGACATTGCTGCTCGCGTTGATCGATATCAAATGACTGTTGGCAGAGTATGAAATCTATGGGTTCAGGAGGGTAATACGGAACGCCGTGCTGGATCCCAAAAGCCTCGTATCACTAACAGTCGAGATGACAGGCATCTTATCCGCATGGCTGTAACGGATCGTGCAGCCACGTCTCGATCCCAGAGTCAACAGATGGGGACGTTTGCAAGACAATAACCATCTGCACGAACAGTTCGACGACGTTTGCAGCAGCATGGACTATCAGCTCGGAGACCGTGGCTGCGGTTACCATTGACGCTGCATCACAGACAGGAGTGCCTGCGATGGTGTACTCAACGAAGAACCTGGATGCACGAATGGCAGAACGTCATTTCTTCTGATGAATCTAGGTTCTGTTCATAGCATCATGATGGTCGCATCCGTGTTTGGCGACATCGCGGTGAACGCACATTGGAATCGTGTATTCGTCATCGCCATACAGGCGTATCACCCGGCGTGATGGTATGGGGTGCCACTGGTTACACGTCTCGGTCACCTCTTGTTCGCACTGACGCCACTTTGAACAGTGGACGCCACATTTCAGATGTGTTACGACCCGTGGCTCTAAGCTTCTTTCGATCCCTACATTTCAGCAGGATAATGCACGACCGCGTGTTGCAGATCCTGTACGGGCCTTTCTGGATACAGAAAATGTTCGACTGCTGCCCTGGCCAAGACATTCTCCAGATCTCTCACCAACTGAAAACGTCTGGCTTCCGAGCAACTGGCTCGTCACAATACGCCAGTAACTACTCTTGATGAACTGTGGTATCGTGTTGAAGCTGCATGGGCAGCTGTACCTGTACAAGCCATCCAAGCTCTGACTCAATGCCCAGGCGTATCAAGGCCGTTGTTACAGCCAGAGGTGGTTGTTCTAGGTACTGAATTCGCAGGATCTATGCACCCAAATTGCGTGAAAATGTAATCACATGTCAGTTCTAGCATAATATATTTGTCCAATGAATACCCGTTTATCATCTGCATTTCTTCTTGGTGTAGCAATTTTAATGGCCAATAGTGTATTTTTAAATTTTTACCATGTCCCGAATTAATGATGATGGTGAGGTCCCATACTCCGAGGAGCGTAGGGGACGATGCGGGAGACCCGCACCGCCGTACTAGGCAAGGTCGTAGCGGAGGTGGTTTGCCGTTGCCTTCCTCCGACGGTAATGTGGGCGAACGATAATGATGAAGACGACACAACAACACCCAGTCATCTCGAGGCAAGGAAAATCCTTGACCGCGCTGGGAATCGAACCCGGGACCCCTTCGCGGGACGCGAGAACACTACCGCAACACCACGAGCCGCGGACCCCGAATTAATACTGGAGTAATAACGGAGCACTACGAACTATGTAACAGTAAACATGTCAATAAGCCTTTTTATACAGTATGAGATCAATAGTACACCTGACTGAAAATGACAAGTTCGTGGCGCACTCCATCGGTAACGCTGGAATTCAGTATGGTGTTGGCCCATCCTTAGCCCTGATGACGGCTTCCACTCTCGCAGGCATACGTTCAGTCAGGTTCTGGAAGGTTTTTTGGGGAATGGCAGCGCATTCTTCACGGAGTGCTGCACTGAGGAGAGGTATCGATGCCGGTCGGTGAGGCCTAGCACGTAGTCGGCGTTCCAAAACATCCCAGAAGTGTACTATAGGATTCAGGTCAGGACTCTGTGCAGTCCAGTCCATTACAGAGATGTTATTGTCGTGTAACAACTCCGCCACAGGCCTCGATCGTGTTGGAAAGATGCAATCGCCATCACCGAATCGCTGTTCAGCAGTGGGAAGCAAGAACGCACTTAGAACATCAATGTAGGCCTGTGCTGTGTGATAGTGCCACGCAAAACAAAAATGATTCAAATGGCTCTGAGCACTATGGGACTTCTCAGGTCATCGGTCCCCTAGAACTTAGAACTACTTAAACCTAACTACACGCCCGGTTCCCGGGTTCGATTCCCGGCGGGGTCAGGGATTTTCTCTGCCTCGTGATGACTGGGTGTTGTGTGCTGTCCGTAGGTTAGTTAGGTTTAAGTAGTTCTAAGTTCTAGGGGACTAATGACCATAGAAGTTAAGTCCCATAGAGCTCAGAGCCCTTTGAACCAAACCTAACTAACTTAAGGACATCACACACATCCATGCCCGAGGCAGGATTCGAACCTGTGATCGTAGCGGTCGCGCGGTTCCAGACTGACGCGCCTAGAACCGCTCGGCCACTGCGGCCCACGCAAAACAACAAGGGGTGCAAGCCCCCTGCGTGGAAAACACGAACACACCATAAAACCACAGCCTCCGAATTTTACTCTTGGCACTACACACGCTGGCAGTTGACATTCGCCATACCCACACCCTGCCATCGGATAGCCGCATTGTGTACCGTGATTCGCCACTCCACACAACATTTTTCCACTGTTCAGCCGTCCAATGTTTAAGCTCCTTACACCAAGCGAGGCATCGATTGGCATTTACCGGAATGATATGCAGCTTATGAGCAGCCGCTCGACCATGAAATCAAAATTTTCTCACATCCCACATAACTGTCATGCCTCGCTCAGGACGCCCAAGGGCTACTAATGCAGTGGATCACCACCGCCTACGGAATATGGCTCGGAAGAACCCTGACAGGGACGCCACCATGTTGAACAATGCTTCTCGTGCAGCCACAGGACGTCGTGTTACGACTCAAACTGTGCGCAATAGGCTGCATGATGCCCAACTTCACTCCCGACGTCGATGGCGAGGTCCATCTTTGCAACCACTACACCATGCAGCGCGCTACAGATGGGCCCAACAACATGCCGAATGGAGCGCTAAGGATTGGCATCACGTTCTCTTCACCGATGAGTGTCGCATACGCCTTCAACCAGACAATCGTCGGAGACGTGTTTGGGGGCAAAGTGGTCAGCGAGTGCAGCAAGGTGGAGGTTCCCTACTGTTTTGGGGTGGCATTATGTGGGGCCGACGTACGCCGCTGGTTGTCATGGAAGGCGCCGTAACGGCTGTACGATACGTGAATGCCATCCTCCGATCGATAGCGGAACCACATCGGCAGCACATTGGCCAGGCATTCGTCTTCATGGACGACAATTCGCGACCGAATCGTGCACATCTTCTGAATGACTTCCTTCAGGATAACGACATCGCTCGACTAGAGTGCCCAGCATGTTCTCGAGACATAAACCCTATCGAATATGTCTGAGACAGATTGGAAAGGACTATTTATGGACTACGTGAAGCAGCAACCACTCTGAGGGATCTAAGCCGAATCGCCGCTGAGGAGTGGGACAACTCGACCACCAGCCCCGTGATGAACTTGTGTATAGTATGCCAGACGAATACAGGTACGCATCAATGCAAGAGGACGTGCTACTGGGTATTAGGGGTACCGGTGTGTACAGCAGTGTGGACCACCACCTCTGAAGGTCTCGCTGTATTGTTCTGCAACATGCAATGTGTGGTTTTCATGAGCAATAAAAAGGGCGGAAATGATGTTTATGTTGATTATTCCACCGGAATCGCAGAACCAAGGTGATGCAAATATATATATATGTATATATATATATATATATATATATATATATATATATATATATATATATATATATATATATACTTTTGAACTGTGGGCCTCTTTTCGCATGTGTCGTCACTTTACGATTGGAAGCGTTCAAATGGCTTTAAGCACTATCGGACTTCACATCTGAGGTCATCAGTTCTCTAGAACTTAGAACTACTTAAACCTAACTAACCTAAGGGCATCACACACATCCATGCCCAAGGCAGGATTCGAACCTGCCACCGTAGCAGCAGCGCGCTTCCGGACTGAAGCGCCTAGAACCGCTCGGCCACAGCGGCCGGCTGTTGGAAGCGTCGTCTTCGGCTATAATGACGTCAGAGGCCGCCACGCTTCTGCACCATTACAGAGGAAGGTTGTACACACCTATGAGCCAAATAATTTTCGCGTCACAACGACTGGGAATTACGGGGTTTCGAAAAAGTGATCGTTTAAATTTGTTGCGCAGTGCATTTTCAAACATGGAACCGTTACTTCATGTTACATGAAAGCGTTGTGTCTGTTCTTTCAGACATGTCCGAAAGATCAGATACCACGTCGAATCCACAGTTGTGATACACATTAGGTAGATTGAAGGTTAATTGGAGAAAGGAAAGGAACTGATGATATCAGTTGCATCGGGACCTCATCTGGAGTCAGCCTCGCCGAATGAAAATTTGTGCTCGACCGGGATTCGAACCGGGGGATCTCCTTCTTGCTAGGCAGGTGCGTTAGCCACTGCACCACCCGGAGACAGTGCGTATCGCAATTGCGTGGGCTATCATCATGTGCCTCTCGGCCGAACCACATTCTCACGCAGCGGCACTTATCAGCAGACCTTGCCCATGACCTTCATTGTCGCCACTTTGAGATTCCCGGTGGAGATCGAACGTGACTGCGCATTTGCACGGAAGGTGGTGGGTGTCTGGAAGAACAGACACCACGCATTCATATGATTGAACCGCCTCTATGGGCGGAAATCACAAAGTAGTAGAGATGGGTAGTTCACGAACGAACGGGTGCAAAGGAACGGTTCACCAAGATGAACGAAAGGACCGAGGAACGAATTCCAAGGAACGATCGGTTCATAGTTCACTTCGGTCGCGGCGGTCTACTTGTAGTTCCCGGGAACGAGCATTACCTGCTGGTTTCTTTGCGAAAAAAAAGGTTGGTTGTGGATCATTTTGACTCAGTAGGAAAAGTGGTGCCTCTCCATTTGAAAAGACATAGATTGCCATAAAATCGTATTTACTTATTACCTCAAAAACATTTGTTCAGAAGGAGCTTTCAAACCAAAAACTTTACTACTGCGAACTTATTATTATTATTGCTGCATTAACTTTAATAATGCAACATAAAAACCTAATATTTACTAAGCGTGTGACGCAACTATGCTTTCATAAAGTCCGCCTACGAACTCAGAGACAACGTGAAGTATATATAGGGTGTAAACGATTATTGTTTACAACGAAGCATAGCTATGTAGTGGAAGTCGAAACGAAGAATTTTATACAAAACACTTGTGGCCTATTAAGTTGGGAAACAGCCACCAACAGGTTTACAAGACTACATGAGCTATAGCCCATGCGCGTCGCGTGAGATTTTCATGTTCTCTTCTGCAGTTCTCTACACATCGTCATCGATTGTTTCGCAACAGTTGCTCGCATTAGCTTGTTATTTCTTCACTGCCTAATTATTACATGTTTGTCTGTTTGTTGCATCTGCTCGTAGCGGGCAACACATCGTCCGTAATTGGCGAGCAGTCTGTACTCGGGGCCGGTTTTCCGTGCGCCACCTTATATTATTCCCCTGCGATCAGCCACACAACGCTACATTTGGCTAAACGAGAGGTTCTGCAGAATCACATAAATTACTTCTAAAAGTGTGTAAGAATTCTGTAATGAATAAAAACTCTATACTCCAGGGGGGGGGAGGGGAGGCAAGTGCCCTCTCTTGGTGCCCTCCATCCTTCAGTCAGCCACACAACTACTTTTCAGTTTTTCATAAGAACCATAGACCAAGCACAAATGAACGGTGAACGAGAAAAATGAACGGTTCCCAAAAAAGAACGATCAGCAGAGAAAAGGACATGGGCGGCGACTACGGATAGCTGGGGCTGGCTGAGATGTGGGTAGGCCTAGGGGCATACCAAGATACTCTGCGCCCTTACAAGGGTAATCCCAAAAGTAACGTTCCTAATTTTTTATAAGTGCAGAACTCTGTTTGTGTGGCAGTTGGTCACACTTATGAAGAGTGCTTCACGCACTGTGTGTAAACATGCGCACCCCGCACTGAGGCGCTCAGTCTTGGCTTGGCAGCCGTTGAGAATGGAGCTCCCGTTGGATGTTACCGCCAAGTGCGAATTGCGCGCAGTTATTCGGTTTTTGAACGCAAAGGGCACTGCGCCGCTTGAAATCCATCGCCAACTAACGGACGTGTATGATGAGTCGTGCATGGACGTCAAAAATGTTCGTAAGTGGTGTGGACAGTTTCCAGCTGGCGGACCGAAATTCACGACGAACCAAGGAGCGGGAGACTGTCAATTTCCGAGGAGACAGTGTTGAAGGTTGAGCAAAGCTTGCGTCAAGATCGGCGGATAACCCTGGATGATCTCTGCACGTTGGTTCCTGAGGTTCCCCGAAGCACCGCTCCCAGAATTTTAACGGAAACATTGAACTACCGGAAGGTGTGCGCAAGATGGGTGCCACGCATGCTGACTGAGGACCACATGCGGCAACGAGTTGATGCTTCCCGCGCATTTCTTCCCCGCTTTGCAGCCGAAGAGGACAACTTTCTGGACTCAATTGTCACGGGTGACGAAACCTGACCATAGCACTTTACACCTGAGACCAAGCAACAATCACGCCAGAGGCGTCTTCGCCAAAGTCGCGGAAATTCAAACTAACTTAGTCTGCCGGTAAAGACATGACAACCTTTTTTTGGGATCGGAAAGGGGTATTGTTGGTCGACTTTATGCCCACTGGGACCACAATTAACGCTGACAGGTACTGTGAGACTCTGAAAAAACTCAATCGGGCAATTCAGAGCCGGAGAAGAGGAATGTTGAGCAAGGGCGTACAGATTCTCCACGACAACGCTCGCCCACACATCGCTCGGCAAACCGTTTCTCTCCTGCAACAGTTTCAGAGGAACATAATCAACCACCCACCCTATAGTCCTGACTTGGCGCCCAGTTCCCTAGGTTAAATAAACATTTGGCCGGAAAGCGATTCAGCTCCGACGACGAGGTGAAAGAAGAGGTACATAACTTTCTGAACAGCATGGCGGCGAACTGGTATGACATGGGCATACATACAAAAACTGCCACAGCGTCTACAAAAATGCATCGACAGAAATGGTGATTATGTCGAGAAATAGCTAAGTGTTCAAGCTGTAAACTGATGTAAACCACTGCAGAAATAAACAGGTCTATGTACTCATAAAAAATAGGAGACCTTACTTTGGGATTACCCTCGTACGATAAACACTGTGTCCGGGTGAGGCTGTCGTTAACGCAGCTGCCTACTAAGCAGGAGATTTCGGGTTCGAGTCCAGGTCTGGCACACATTTTCACTCGACGCCGCAGACGTAGCGTAAAGCCCTTACGCAGCTGACATCATGATTTCCTTCCCTTTTCTTCCTTTCCCCCTCCTTCTATTTACATAATATTGTTTCATAGTCAACCTATTTTCTTTCCCCTCACCTTTCTTGATGAAGATGAAATGGGAGATATGATACTGCGTGAAGAGTTTGACAGAGCACTGAAAGACTTGAGTCGAAACAAGGCCCCCGGAGTAGACAACATTCCATTAGAACTACTGACAGCCTTGGGAGAGCCAGTCATGAGAAAACTCTACCATCTGGTGAGCAAGATGTAAGGCGAAATTCCCTCAGACTTCAAGAAGAATATAATAATTCCAACCCCACAGAAAACAGGTGTTGACAGATGTGAAAATTACCGAACTATCGGTTTAGTAAGTCACAGCTGCAAAATACTAACGCGAATTCTTTACAGACGAATGGAAAAACTAATAGAAGCCGACCTCAGGAAAGATAAGTTTGGATTCCGTAGAAATATTGGAACACGTAGGGCAATACTGACCCTACGACTTATTTTAGAAGCAAGATTAAGGAAAGGCAAACCTACGTTTCTAGCATTTGTAGACTTAGAGAAAGCTTTTGATAATGTTGATTGGAATACTCTCTTCCAAATTCTGAAGGTGGCAGGGGTAAAATACAGCGAGCGAAAGGCTATTTACAGTTTGTACTGAAACCAGATGGCAGTTATAAGAGTCGAGGGGCATGAAAGGGAAGCAGTGGTTGGGAAGGGAGTGAGACAGGGTTGTAGCCTGTGGCCAACGTTATTCAATCTGTATATTGAGCAAGCAATAGAGGAAACAAAGGAAAAGTTCGGAGTAGGTATTAAAATCCATGGAGAAAAAATAAAAACTTTGAGGTTCGCCGATGACATTGTAATTCTGTCAGAGACAGCAAAGGACCTGCAAGAGCAGCTGAACTGAATGGACAGTGTCTTGAAAGGAGGATATAAGATGAACGATAATAATGGAATATAGTCGATTTAAATCGGATGATGCTGAGGGAATTAGATTTGGAAATGAGACCCTTAAAGTAGTAAATGAGTTTTGATTTTGGGGAGCAAAATAACTGATGATGGTCGAAGTAGAGAGGATATAAAATGTAGACTGGCAATGGCTAGGAAAGCGTTTCTGAAGAAGAGAAATTTGTTAACATCGAGTATAGTTTTAAATGTCAGGAAGTCGTTTCTGGAAGTATTTGTATGGAGTGTAGCCATGTATGGAAGTGAAACATGGACGATAACCAGTTTGGACAAGAAGAGAATAGAAGCTTTCGAAATGTGGTGCTACAGAAGAATGCTGAAGATTAGATGGGTAGATGACGTAACTAATGAGGAGGTATTGAATAGCCTCGGGGAGAAGAGAAGTTTGTGGCACAACTTGACTAGAAAAAGGGATCGGTTGGTAGGACATGCTCTGAGACGTCAAGGATCACCAATTTAGTACTGGAGGGCAGCGTGGACGGTAAAAATCGTAGAGGGAGACCAAGAGATGAATACACTAAGCAGATTCAGAAGGATGTAGGCTGCAGTAGGTACTGGGAGATGAAGAAGCTTGCACAGAATAGAGTAGCATGGAGAGCTGCATCAAACCAGTCTCTGGACTGAAGACCACAACAACAACAACATCTTTCTTTTTAAGTGTGAGTGAGTCTCCCTTGTCGTCAGTAACCGCGGATCGACAAACGCGCTGTCCACACGCGACTCGGCATCTTCCCCAACATCAGTGTCGCTGTCGGCGACGAATCGAACGCAGCTCCTGCAGCACTTCGGCGGCGACGCTTCCGCTAGAATCTGGGCTGCTGCTAAGAGGGCTCGGATAATTTAATTGGGCCCCGAGTGAGCGCCCCAGTCGTAATTCAGACCGATTTTATAGCCCCGCCGTCCCATTAAACGAAACCCACTCTAAATGGAAACTCTAAGAACTGCATTAATTTGTCGGTAATAGGGGGCGAGAAGGCGAGGCGATCATTCAATACGCGCTGGGAGTCAGCGCCCTTTCCAAACAAACCGCCTAGGCCTCAGATAAATCTGATGACGGCCGACGCACGCTATAATTTCTGTGAGACGTTACAGAGTCAGAGAGGGGTGGAGAGGGGTCGAGAGGACAGAGAGGAGGGGGGAGTGTGTGGGCAGAATTAAAGGGGGAGGAGAGCAGGCCCTGACACTAATGGTATCTCCGATTGACGATTCACTAACATTAAAACAATTTTATTTTTACAAAGATTAATTCTACATGACGCACAAATATAAAAGACATTTATGAAATTTCTGTGAGCTGGGTAGAAATTACGAAGGGCGTTTGAGAAGTCCGTGCAAAGTCCGAGAGATGGCACCACCGGCGCGTGTCGAGGTCGTGTTTACTTGGACATAAAGCACACCAATTTTCAGCCATATTGGTCATTTCTTTGTGTTTGGCATTCGTATGAATCAAAGAAGTCGAGTGATTGTCAAAAAATGGACAAAAAAGAATTTCGTGTGTTGATTAAACATTACTTTATGAAAGGCAAAACGCCTCAGGAGACTAAAGAGAAGCTTGGTAAACATTACGGTGACTGCACCTTCGATTAGAACAGTTTACAAGTGGTTTCAAAATTTTCGGAGTGGCCATATGGGCACAAGTGATGCTGAACGTTCTGGGCGCCCTGTGCAGGTTACGACTCCAGAAATCATTGATAAAATCCATGCGATGGTGATGGATGACAGAAGAGGTAAGGCGCGTGAGATTGCTAGTGCTGTGAGCATCTCGAATGAACGGGTACATAATATTTTGCATTAACATTTGGACATGAGAAAGCTATCCGCAAGATGGGTTCCGCGATTGCGCACGCTTGACCAAAAACAGGATCGTGTGAAGTGTTGCAAGGATGGTTTGCAGCTGTTCAGGAAGAATCCGCAGGACTTTAAGCGTCGTTTCATCACTGTGGATGAAACAGAGATACATTACTATACTCCTGAGACCAAAGAACGATCTAAACTATGGGCTACCAAGGGAGAATCTGCACCACAAAAGGCGAAGACCATTCCTTCAGCCGGAAAGGTTATGGCGACTGTCTTTTGGGATTCGCAATGGATAATCCTCATCGACTATCTGGAAAAGGGTAAAAGTATTACAGGTGCATATTATTCATCGTTATTGGATCGTTTGCCAGCCGGAGTGGCAGAGCGGTTCTAGGCGCTTCATTCCGGAACCGCGCGACTGCTACGGTCGCAGGTTCGAATCCTGCCTCGGGCATGAATGTGTGTCATGTCCTTAGGTTAGTTAGGTTTAAGTAGTTCTAAGTTCTAGGGGACTGATGACCTCAGATGTTAAGCCCCGCCCGCATCTCGTGGTCGTGCGGTAGCGTTCTCGCTTCCCACGCCCGGGTTCCCGGGTTCGATTCCCGGCGGGGTCAGGGATTTTCTCTGCCTCGTGATGGCTGGGTGTTGTGTGCTGTCCTTAGGTTAGTTAGGTTTAAGTAGTTCTAAGTTCTAGGGGACTGATGACCATAGATGTTAAGTCCCATAGTGCTCAGAGCCATTTGAACCATTTTTTTGTTAAGCCCCATAGTGCTCAGAGCCATTTGAACCATTTATTGGACCGTTTGAAATCCGAGCTCCAAGAAAAACGCCGGCGATTGGAGCGCAAAAAAGTCCTGTTCCACCACGACAATGCACCAGCACACAACTCAGCAGTTGTGGTCGCAAAATTAATGGAAATAGGATTCCAACTAGTTTCACATCCCTCCTATTCTCCAGACTTGGCTGCCTCGGACTACTATTTCTTTCCTAATTTGAAGATATGGCTGGCGGGACAAAGATCTTATTCAAACGAAGGGGTGATTGCAGCAACTAATAGCTATTTTGCAGACTTGGAGAATTCCTATTATTCGCAGGGCATCAACAAATTAGAACAGCGTTGGACGAAGTGTACAATTCTGAAAGGGGACTATTTCGAATAATAAAAAGGTTTATCCCAAACACGTAAGTAGTTTTTGTTTTTTGCCCATCGTACGAGGGACGTTCAATAATTAAACGGACAAACTGATGTAGAAAAAAAACTATATATTTTTACAAAATGATACTTTTACTACATCTCAAGATAATCTCACCAACATTAATACATTTTTCCCAACGATGAACTACTTTTTTTTATTCCTTACGCCAAGACGTGTTTGTCTTGTTTGTCTGAGCCGCTCTGCCATAAATTCTCTTACCTCCTCGTTGCTGCTGTACCGTTTCCCGCGTAACGTGTCCCTAAGTGGACTAAACAAGTGAAAATCCGAGGGATCGAAATCTGGACCGTCGGGAGGATGAAGTGGTATCTCCCACCTCAGTTTTTCAATGGTTTCTTGGGTCAGTTGGTGGTGTGAGGGCAAGCAATATTACGCGTTTTCTTTGATGTCCACGACATTTTTCTCTCACTGCTGCCTGTACTTTTTTAATCAGCATGTCTCAGTAGCAGGCACTGTTTATTGTGCGCTCATCTTGCAAATAATCACAAAAGACGACTTCTTGGGTATCCCAACAGACTGTCAACATGACTTTTCGCACTGATGCTTCCGTTCTGAATTTCTTTCGGACAGGTGAATTCCAATGCCACCACTTCATGCGTGCTTTTGGACTCAGGTTCAAAACGGTGAACCAAAATTTCATGATACGTTAAAATCTTGTTTAGAAAGAACGTACCTTCCCGTTCATTCCGTTATTTCAAGTATGTACACACTAGGAGCCTTGTTTCCTTGCGTTGCTGGGTTAATTCTATCGGGACCCACCTTGCACTTCTTGTGCTATACTTGTAACATTATGAACTGTGGCAAGACTTATTGCAAGACTAACTGCAACTGGTTTTGGTGTATGTTCCACTGCAACACATCGGTCTTCACGAATGATGTCGTCAATGAGCCGGCCCCGGTGTCCGAGCGGTTCTAGCCGCTTCAGTCCGGAACCGTGCGACTGCTACAGTCGCAGGTTCGAATCCTGCCTCGGGCATGGATGAGTGTCATGTCCTTAGGTTTAAGTACTTCCAAGTACTTTTATCGATGTTCGATAAAAAAATTGTCGCTATCGGCGTAGTAACGCGAAAGCAATTTTATTGCCCTCTATGGTCTTATGTTTGGCGGCAAGGGACGCAGCGGACACGCACACAGCTTTGCATACCCCAACTGGTGAACGAGAGTGTCAGCACTAGCAACGGAGACGTCCAATTGAGCAGCGAGGTGTTTCATTGTGATCCGTCGATCGCCTTTAATGAGAGTGTCCGCACGTTCGATCATTGCAGGATTCACAGTCAAGTGATACGAGGGAGATTCAATAATTAAAGAGGCTAATTGATGTAGAAATTAAAGAGCTTGTAGGACGGGTTTTGTACTTTCATTATTGCATTGTATTGTATGAAATGATAATTAAATAGACACCCTAGCTGCAAGCAGGCGTTGATACACTTCATTGGGGACATGTTGAAAATGTGTGCCCCGATCGGGACTCGAACCCGGGATCTCCTGCTTACATAGCAGACGCTCTATCCATCTGAGCCACCGCGGGCACAGAGGATAGTGCGTCTGCAGGGACTTATCCCTTGCACGCTCCCCGTGAGATCCACATTCCCAACATGTCCACAACACTACATTCGTAGTGCGCCTAATAGATGTTTGCCCATCATACTCGTGGCAGATTAATCTACCAAGTCCCGTACGAGTTCGGGCATAGCGTGTGCGTTCGCACAAATTCCATCTGTTAGATGGATAGAGCGTCTGCCATGTAAGCAGGAGATCCCGGGTTCGAGTCCCGGTCGGGGCACACATTTTCAACATGTCCCCAATTAAGTACATCAACGCCTGCTTGCAGCTAGGGTGTCCATTTAATTATCATTTCATTTCTAGCAAAGCTGCATGGTCATCCACGGTAACTTTTCTTTCGGGAACAGATACTACCGTCATATATAGTTATTGTATTGTATGTTAACCGGGGGCCTACAAACGACCGAGAGGTTTCGTCCCCGCCGCAGCCGCAGTGGTCCATAACCCCACGACGACTACCGCAGTCCACTTCACCCCGCCGCCGCCCCACACCGAACCACTCTTTCAGGGTTATTGTGCGGTTCGACCCCTGGTGGACCCCCCCCCCCCCCCCCGGGAACGTCACACCAGACGAGAGTAACCCCTATGTTTGCGTGGCAGAGTAATGGTGGTGTAAGCGTACGTGGGGAACTTGTTTGCGCAGCAATCGCCGACATAGTGTAACTGACGCGGAATAAGGGGAACCGCCTAAAAACCATCCACAGACTGGCCGGTTTACCGGACCTCAACACAAATCCGCCGGGCGGATTCGTGCCGGGGACCAGGCGCTCCTTCCCAATCCGGAAAGCCGTGTGATAGACCTCACGGCTAACCGCGCGGGCTACTTTCATGACTTACGTTGGCATTACTGGGATGAGATGAAAACAGCTGACGGATAAAAATTAACCTTAACAGTGCATTTACCGATGGCATACCAGCTTTTCCACATTAGTTGAACAATGTTAGTGGTCCGTTTTTGCTTTCCGAAGGTGAAAAACAGGCAAAAATATGTTTCTCGATTGATTTTTACAATATGGTGTAAGTTGTACGAACCGCGTGAACTACGCCGGCCACTTGGAAGTGTCACGTTCTTCGCTTCCAACCCGCATTGACGCTTCATATACTTTGCTCTACTTACGGCGGGTTTAAGGCTTCGCACCTCAGTACAAAGTTATGTATGCCCTGTATATATTCATGCACCAGTAAACCACTTTTACTTTCTTGCAGTATCAACGTGTATTACCTTTTCCTGCTCTTACTCACTTCCTTCATTCAGCCAACCTTTCAGTTTTCAGGAGCAGACCCACGTATCTTCTCATTCGTTCTGAGCTTTTTGGTCGTTACTCATTTGTAGATACAATTTTCGTTGTTTGTCGGTTGCCTACTGTTGGTTTAAATCGTATTTTTATGTTTTTCAGTTTCTTTAAATCTTCTGTTTTGTTTTGCAAATCATGCAGGGTTAATTGTTCAAATGGCTCTGAGCACTATGGGACTTAACATCTGACGTCATCAGTCGCCTAGAACTTAGAACCACTTGAACCTAACTAACCTGAGGACATCACACACATCCATGCCCGAGGCAGGATTCGAACGTGTGACCGTAGCGGTCCCGCGGCTCGAGACTGAAGCGCCTAGAACCGCTCGGCCACAACGGCCGGCTGAATGTTTAGAAGCCGCAGGGCCGCCGCGCTACTTAAACAAAACTGCCGCCCACTATCTGTCCAGTTTATTGTTGTTGAATTTGTTAAGTGGCTCCCTGCCGGGGACACGCCACATGGCATGTCTCGTCGCACTTGATAGCCGCGTGCCGTAACGCAACGCGAGGCAAGGCGCTGCACGTCATGGCGCGGGAATGCCTTCTGCTGCAGTGTAACTGATGTACTCCACTGTTCTAGAAAGCTGTCGCTCTATTCGTACCAGCTGCTGACGTCACCGTGCTTGCCGTCCGCAAGTCCGCAGAGGACCTAATTTATTGACACTCGCTACGTTATAGTCAAGAACTACCTCGGGTTGTCGCACTCAAGTGGTCTGTGTACTGTATTTTACGGCCTACAAGACGCACGTTCTTGCTCGAAAAATTGCGTACAACATCAGGTCCGTTTTATGCTCAAATTAATATAAAAATGTCCAATGTTTGATTTAAAATTACCGCCAGTCATACAGATGGTCATATAATCGATAACGCGGAAAACTATCTGGCAACAGTGGATTCAACTGGCAGCGGCAGTGCACCGATGCGACGAACACGAATTGCGCAGATTCACAAGCTTGATAACACTGTCCCCCTTTCGCCCCAACATCAGAAAGTTAGACCACTGTCTAGCCTAAGATGCGTCAATGCAGTCTACGGTACTTGTGACTGAAAATCATTTGGGTTATTGATAACAGTGCAATACTTTTGTTAGTAGTCAGTTTCGTAACGGAAAAAAAAATAAAAGGCTTTCATCTGATGAAATTGAATGTAATAGCATGAAAGGGTAGCATTGGTTGGGAAGGGAGTGAGACAGGGTTCGAGACTCTACCCGATGTTATTCCATCTGTATATTGAGCAAGCAGTAAAGAAAACGAAAGAAAAATTCGAAGTAGGAATTAAAATCCACTGAGCAGAAATAAAAACTTTGACATTCGCCGATGACACTGTAATTCTGTCAGAAACAGCAAAGGACTTGGAAGAGCAGCTAAACGGAATGGACAGTGTCTCGAGAGGAGGATATGAGATGAACATCAACAAAAGCAAAACGAGGATAACGGAATGTAGTCGAATTAAATCTAGTGATGCTGCAGGAATTAGATTAGGAAATTAGACGCTTAAAGTAGTAAACGAGTTTTGCTATTTGGGGAGCAAAATAACTGATGATGGTCGAAGTAGAGAGGATATAAAATATAGACTGGCAATGGCAAGGAAAGCGTTTCTGAAGAAGAGAAATTTCATAACATCGAGTATAGATTTAAGTGTCAGGAAGTCATTTCTGAAAGTATTTGTATGGAGTGTAGCCATGTATGGAAGTGAAACGTGGACGATAAATAGTTTAGCCAAAAAGAGAATAGAAGCTTTCGAAATGTGGTGCTACAGAAGGATGCTGAAGATTAGATGGGTAGATCACATAACTAATGAGGAGGTATTGAACAGAATTGGGGAGAAGAGAAGTTTGTGGCAGAACTTGAGTAGAAGAAGGGATCGGATGGTAGGACACGTTCTGAGGCATCAAGGGATGACCAATTTAGTATTCGAGGGCAGCGTGGAGGGTAAAAATCGTAGAGGCAGACCAAGAGATGAATACACTAAACAGTTTCAGAGGGATGTAGCTCGACTTGAACCAAGGACCTCTCATTCCGCAGCTGCTCACACTAACCACGGGACCACGGCACTCCTGAGCTCACACTGTCCTTGATGTTGCATATCTTGCGCATGGACTACTCAGTTTGTATATTTTGCTTATTTTTCTCACAGTTCCACACAACTTCTTCCTGTTTTCTCGATTGATCTGTGTTCAGTTTTTCAAGGCCTATCCACTGTGCCGACTTATAACTAAATCTGAATGGGGTGCGATGGGGAGGTTCCCTTGTGAGTGTGATGCGTGCTGGGGTGGCTAAACTGTTTGCTGGTGTCCTTACACGATGACTATTGGCTACCGCTAGAGCGCCGAAGCTTTCTCTCCTACCACAGATCCAAGAAGAAGTGCGCGCCTGCAGACTTTGGAACAAAGACAGGAAGAAAGAGACACCTGGGAGGGCGCTAACGAGCCATGAAGCCCTCCCCCTCCCCCCCCCCCCCTTCGTTCTCTCTCTACACACACACACACACACACACACAGAGGGCTCTGCTGGCGCTGCTGTGCTGTGCTGCTGTTTTTGCCCGCTCCGGCCACTGCTGGACAGTTCCAGACCGCTGGAGCGAGAACCCTGCCTCCCCTCCAGTCCAATAATTGGCCCCCAGCGGCCGCGCCAGCACACACAGCCCGCTGTCCTCGCGCACGCTCGCCGTTCCGCTACATTACCACACGCATACGTCAGTCCGATGACGTCACACCAACACTAGTCCGTACACGCTTTCACGATGGATAATAATGGAACCTGCAAGGCGTCACTACACTGAAACAAGCCGGCCGAAATGGGCGTGCGGTTCTAGGCGCTGCAGTCTGGAACCGCGAGACCGCTACGGTCGCAGGTTCGAATCCTGCCTCGGACATGGATGTGTGTGATGTAGAGATGGGTAGTTCGCGAACGAACGGGTGCAAAGGAACGGTTCACCAAGATGAACGAAAGGACCGAGGAACGAATTCCAAGGAACGATCGGTTCATAGTTCACTTCGGTCGCGGCGGTCTACTTATAGTTCCCGGGAACGAGGAACGATCGGTTCATAGTTCACTTCGGTCGCGGCGGTCTACTTATAGTTCCCGGGAACGAGGAACGATCGGTTCATAGTTCACTTCGGTCGCGGCGGTCTACTTATAGTTCCAGGAAACGAGGAACTATCGGTTCATAGTTCACTAGTTCACTTCGGTCGCGGCGGTCACTTCGGCAGTTCTCGTTCCAGCCTCGGTCGCTGTGCTCGTTTCAGTCTCGGGTCTCCATCGGCCGCACTCGTCGTTCTTCGCATGACCACCTGTCTCAATTCCACTGCCGACTGCCCCTGGTTAGTTCAGTATCCAGTTGTTTGTTTCGTTCACTGCGCCCGCCTATTTTACATGGGTTCCAAACTGTTCTTGCACTTGGTTCTGGCTATTCAGCGTCCACGACCGGTAATCAAAAAGTATTTTATAGTTACGTAAATTACATAAAAATTACGTTGTATGTAATAGGTTCATGTTTTCAGATAACAAAAGGGCATATCAGCTCACTTCATTACATCGATGAACGGCAGAAGGCATACTTATAACAAGGCAAGGTTTTTTTGTTATTCATATATGTTTTGGTTTCATCGACTTGATTTAGCAGATAACTTTCAATAATTTGCTTAATTTTTAGTGTAAGAAAATTCATATTAAACGATTTTCGTGTATCTTTCATACACAAAACATTTCATTTAGACAGGCTCCAATTATTTTTAAGTATTTGCATTACCTGCTAGTTTGGTTTCTTTGAAAAAAAAAGTGGGTTGTGGGTCATTTTGGCTCAGTAGGAAAAGCTGTGCCTCTCCATTTGAAAAGACATAGATTGCCATAAAATCGTATTTACTTATCTCAAAAACATTTGTTCTGAAGGAGCTTTCACACCAAAAACTTTATTGCTGCGAACTTAATTATTATTATTATTATTGCTGCATTAACATTAATAATGCAACATAAAAACCTACTTTTTACTAAGCGTGTGACGCAAGTATGAGAAAACCACATTTTATTTTATGCTTCCATAAAGTCTCTACTTCGCCTACGAACCCAGAGACAACGTGAAGTATATATAGGGTGTAAACGATTATTGTTTACAACGTAGCATAGCTATGTAGTGGAAGTCGAAACGAAGAATTTTATACAAAACACTTGTGGTCTATTAAGTTGGGAAACAGCCACCAACAGGTTTACAAGACTACATGAGCTATAGCCCATGCGCGTCGCGTGAGATTTTCATGTTCTCTTCTGCAGCTCTCTACACATCGTCGTCGATTGTTTCGCAACAGTTGCTCGCATTAGCTTGTTATTTCTTCACTGCCTAATTATTACATGTTTGTCTGTTTGTTGTATCTGCTCGTAGCGGGCAACACATCGCCCGTAATTGGCGAGCAGTCTGCACTCGGGGCCGGTTTTCCGTGCACCACCCTATATTGTTCCCCTGCGATCAGCCACACAAGGCTACGGTTGGCTAAACGAGAGGTTCTGCAGAATCACAGAAATTACTTCTAAAAGTGTGTAAGAATTCTGTAATGAATAAAAAAATGGTTCAAATGGCTCTGAGCACTACGGAAGTTAACATCTGAGGTCATCAGTCCCCTAGAACTCAGAACTACTTACACCTAACTAAGGACATCATACACAGCCATGCCAGAGGCAGGATTAGAACCTGCGACCTTAGCGGTAGCACGGTTCCAGACTGAAGCGCCTAGAACCACTCGGCCACAGCGGCCGGCAATGAATAAAAACTCTATACTTCGGGGGGGGGGGGGGGGGGGCAAGTGCCCTCTCTTAGTGCCCTGCATCCTTCAGTCACCTACACTACTACTTTTCAGTTTTTCAGTTTTTCATCAGAACCATATACCAAGCACAAATGAACGGTGAACGAGTAAAAATGAACGGTTCCCAAAAAAGAACGATCAGCAGTGGACTAGTTCCCAAGGATGAACGAGTTTGAACATCTCTAGTGTGATGTCCTTAGGTTAGTTAGGTTTAACTAGTTCTAATTTCTAGAAGAACCTTCGGATTCCTGCGAAATGTTAAAGAAAGGTTAGGCATGAGGTATTTCGATCCAACACGGGGTCTAATACACTTTCTCACTGGTCATGGGCCCTACCCGACATATCTATGTCGGTTTGGGAAAAAGGCTACACCCGAGTGTGACTGTGGCGCTTCGGAGGGCACTCCAGACCATGTGGTTTACGAGTGCCCCCCTTTCGATGATGTAGCAGCGACATTAAGACAACTTCCAAACAACAACACATATGACCTATTAAGACATGAAGAGACTTTTGAAACTCTAAACAGTTTAGCAAACGAGGTATCAGGGAAAGTACAGGGCTATTACAAATGATTGAAGCGATTTCATAAATTCACTGTAGCGCCACTCATTGACATATGGTCACGACACACTACAGATACGTAGAAAAACTCATAAAGTTTTGTTCGGCTGAAGCCTCACTTCAGGTTTCTGCCGTCAGAGCGCTCGAGAGCGCAGTGAGACAAAATGGCGACAGGAGCCGAGAAAGCGTATGTCGTGCTTGAAATGCACTCACATCAGTCAGTCATAAAGCAAGCAGGGAGCTAAACGTACCACAGCCGACGGTTAGCAAAATCTTACGGAAAAGGCTAAAGCAGAAGCCTTACCGTTTACAATTGCTACAAGCCCTAACACCCGATAACAAAGTCAAACGCTTTGAATTTTCGGCGCGGTTGCAACAGCTCATGGAAGAGGATGCGTTCAGTGCGAAAGTTGTTTTCAGTGATGAAGCAACATTTTTTCTTAATGGTGAAGTGAACAGACACATTGTGCGAATCTGGGCGGTAGAGAATCCTCACGCATTCGTGCAGCAAATTCGCAATTCACCAAAAGTTAACGTGTTTTGTGCAATCTCACGGTTTAAAGTTTACGGCCCCTTTTTCTTCTGCGAAAAAAAAAACGTTACAGGACACGTGTATCTGGACATGCTGAAAATTGGCTCATGCCACAACTGGAGACCGACAGCGCCGACTTCATCTTTCAACAGGATGGTGCTCCACCGCACTTCCATCACGATGTTCGGCATTTCTTAAACAGGAGATTGGAAAACCGATGGATCGGTCGTGGTGGAGATCATGATCAGCAATTCATGTCATTGCCTCCACGCTCTCCCGACTTAACCCCATGTGATTTCTTTCTGTGGGGTTATGTGAAAGATTCAGTGTTTAAACCTCCTCTACCAAGAAACTTGCCAGAACTGCGAGCTCGCATCAACGATGCTTTCGAACTCATTGATCGGGACATGCTGCGCCGAGTGTGGGAGGAACTTGATTATCGGCTTGATGTCTGCCGAATCACTAAAGGGGCACATATCGAACATTTGTGAATGCCTAAAAAAACAGTTTTTGTATGTGTGTGCAAAGCATTGTGAAAATATCTCAAATAATAAAGTTATTGTAGAGCTGTGAAATCGCTTCAATCATTTGTAATAACCCTGTACTGACTGCATACCTGAGGGACTTTCGTGACTAGAAACGAACACTGAACGCGTCCTAGTACCCTAATCCTGTACCGCCTGTTCGTGGACAGGTCGACTTTCAGTTGGAATTCCGCCACGTGCAGGACTAGGGGGACCGGAGTACACTCATTTCAGACTAAGATAGCACCGGAATTGACGTAGGTTAGTACAGTAGTTAGTAGCTTTAGATATAGATATTAAGTTTGGAACCTGCAGCGACAAACAATCTTGGCCAGCCCAGTGTCAGGGGCACGCTCATCGGGATTAGCTCGATGAAGAAGGCTCTAAAAAGTAGGTTTATATCTACACTGACACTCCTGTAACGCTCCAGGCAGTTAAAAATAAATAAGTAGGTAGGAAAATTAACAACTAGGTAGTAGCGTATAGATTAATAATTGTAGTCTGCCTATTAACTTGTACTGTCCCACTGTCTGTAGCTCATAAATAAACACTGAAACATTGTAATAATAATAATAATAATAGCTGCTGATAATATGTAACTTTGTAGTAACATTACGACCCACTAATCACTAAGGCGGTGGGTTAATTTGTATAAATATTATAGATGTTACTGAATAAAGATGTTTTTTAAAAAAAGTTCTAGGGGACTAATGACCTCAGAAGTTGAGTCCCATAGTGCTCAGAGCCATTTGAAACACTGAAACAAACAACTCGATCAGCTGACTAGTAGCGACATCCATTTGCGGGCGACTTCTGAAAAAACGTGCCACTTATCTCTATCTCAACTGCAGTAATTTCATTATAGATTTCTTTATTACAATCTACATCTACATCTACATTTATATTCCGCAAGCCACCCAACGGTGTGTGGCGGAGGGCACTTTACGTGCCACTGTCATTACCTCCCTTTTCTGTTCCAGTCGCATACGGTTCGCGGGAAGAACGACTGTCTGAAAGCCTCCGTGCGCGCTCGAATCTCTCTAATTTTACATTCGTGATCTTCTCGGGAGGTATAAGTAGGGGGAAGCAATGTATTCGATACCTCAACCAGAAACGCACCCTCTCGAAACCTGGCGAGCAAGCTACACCGCGATGCAGAGCGCCTCTCTTGCAGAGTCTGCCACTTGAGTTTGCTAAACATCTCCGTAACGCTATCACGCTTACCAAATAACCCTGTGACGAAACGCGCCACTCTTCTTTGGATCTTCTCTATCTCCTCCGTCAACCCGATCTGGTACGGATCCCACACTGATGAGCAATACTCGAGTATAGGTCGAACGAGTGTTTTGTAAGCCACTTCCTTTGTTGATGGACTACATTTTCTAAGCACTCCCCCAATGAATCTCAACCTCGCACCCGCCTAACAACAATTAATTTTATATGATCATTCCACTTCAAATCGTTCCGCGCGCATACTCCCAGATATTTTACAGAAGTAACTGCTACCAGTGTTTGTTCTGCTATCATATAATCATACAATAAAGGATCCTTCTTTGTAGGTATTCGCAATACATTACATTTGTCTATGTTAAGGGTCAGTTGCCACTCCCTGCACCAAGTGCCTATCCGCTGCAGATCTTCCCGCATTTCGCTACAATTTTCTAATGCTGCAACTTCTCTGTATACTACAGCATCATCCGCGAAAAGCCGCATGGAACTGCCGACACTATCTACTAGGTCATTTATATATATTGTGAAAAGCAATGGTCCCACAACACTCCCCTGTGGCACGCGAGAGGTTACTTTAACGTCTGTAGACGTCTCTCCATTGATAACAACATGCTGTGTTCTGTTTGCTACAAATTCTTCAATCGAGCCACACAGCTTGTCTGATATTCCGTAGGCTCTTACTTTGTTTATCAGGCGACAGTGCGGAACTGTATCGAACGCCTTCCGGAAGTCAAGAAAAATAGCATCTACCTGGGAGCGTGTATCTAATATTTTCTGGGTCTCATGAACAAATAAAGCGAGTTGGGTCTCACACGATCGCTGTTTCCGGAATCCATGTTGATTCCTACAGAGTAGATTCTGGGTTCCCAAAAACGACATGATACTCGAGCAAAAAACATGTTCTAAAATTCTACAACAGATCGACGTCAGAGATATAGGTCTATAGTTTTGCGCATCTGCTCGACGACCCTTCTTGAAGACTGGGACTACCTGTGCTCTTTTCCAATCATTTGGAACCTTCCGTTCCTCTAGAGACTTGCGGTACACGGCTGTTAGAAGGGGGGCAAGTTCTTTCGCGTACTCTGTGTAGAATCGAATTGGTATCCCGTCAGGTCCACTGGATTTTTCTCTGTTGAGTGATTCCAGTTGCTTTTCTATTCCTTGGACACTTATTTCGATGTCAGCCATTTTTTCGTTTGTGCGAGGATTTAGAGAAGGAACTGCAGTGCGGTCTTCCTCTGTGAAACAGCTTTGGAAAAAGGTGTTTAGTATTTTAGCTTTACGCGTGCCATCCTCTGTTTCAATGCCATCATCATCCCGGAGTGTCTGGATATGCTGTTTCGAGCCACTTACTGATTTAACGTAAGACCAGAACTTCCTAGGATTTTCTGTCAAGTCGGTACATAGAATTTTACTTTCGAATTCACTGAACGCTTCACGCATAGCCCTCCTTACGTTAACTTTGACATCGTTTAGCTTCTGTTTGTCTGAGAGGTTTTGGCTGCGTTTAAACTTGCAGCGAAGCTCTCTTTACTTTCGCAGTAGTTTCCTAACTTTGTTGTTGAACCACGGTGGGTTTTTTTGGGGAATCTAGTGTAGCGTTTAGTCGCGCCAGAAGATATCTGAAAAGAAGTAATATTTCACTCCACACATAAACTTGTTTTAAGAGTATGGCTCTGAGCACTATGGGACATAACATCTGTGGTCATCAGTCCCCTAGAACTTAGAACTACTTAAACCTAACTAACCTAAGGACATCACACACATCCATGCCCGAGGCAGGATTCGAACCTGCGACCGTAGCAGTCGCGCGGTTCCGGACTGAGCGCCTAGAACCGCTAGACCACCGCGGCCGGCTTTTAAGAGTACAAAAGACATATGCAGACACTTTTTTTGAAACTTCCTGGGAGATTAAAACTGTGTGCCGGACCGAGTCTCGAACTCGGGACCTTTGCCTTTCGCGAGCAAGTGCTCTACTTTCTGAGCTACCCAAACACAACTCATACCGCGTCCTCACAGCTTTACTTCGGCCAGTACCTCGTCTGCTACGTTCCAAACGTTTACAGAAGCTCCCCTCCGAACCTTGCAGAACTAGCACTCCTGAAAGAGAGGATATTGCGGAGACATGGCTTAATCTGCCAGGAAGTTTCATATCAGCGCACACTCGGCTGCAGAGTGAAAATCTCATTCTGGAAACATCCCCCAGGCTGTGGCTAAGCCATGTCTCCGCAATATCCTTTCTTTCAGGAGTGCTAGGTCTGCAAGGTTCGCAGGAGAGCTTCTGTAACGTTTGGAAGGTAGGAGACGAGGTACTGGCAGAAGTAAAGCTGTGAGGACGGGGCGTGAGTCCTGCTTCGGTAGCTCAGTTAGTAGAGCACTTGCCCGCGAAAGGCAAAGGTCCCGAGTACGAGTGTCGGTCCGGCACAGTTTTAATCTGCCAGGAGGTTAAGAAACATTTTCACCAAATTTGACATTGGTATCTATAAAACATCCCGAGAAAAAAATTCTCAAAGAACGTGCTTTTTTTCGGGCCAAAGAGAGTAACCTGCCCGTAATACCGTGCCTCGACCTATTGCAGTGTTCTGTCACCCTGCAAGCGTCTACCAACGTCGGCCGCGCTGACGTGAGAAGTCCCTGCAGTAAGTACGTTTGCACAGTTATCTTAACGCTCGGTGCGACAGTAAAACAGCTCTCGAGCAGTGCGAGATCCATCTGCATACGCCCACTCAGATAGCGGGGCAAATAGTGGCGTCTAGTTTCGCAACACTTCCGCGAAGACGGCTCGAGTGTGATTCATGAAACGCTAAACGGCAAACAGATAAGAGCGGTGCTAAAAGAATGACGCGGGCCGTTTACCGAGGAACGGTTTACTCATTTGCAAGGGAAACGGACGAAAGCGCTTAGCCGAGAATCCAACTGGTGAGTCGGCCATTTCTCGCGTCGGACACGGAGCGCGCAATAAAACATTACAGCGCCGGCAGCATTAACACGCGCACGGGATGGCGACTTCGCAGAACTGTTGCCGTGTGTGATGCGGCGCATCATTAACCGCCGGGCGAAAATGGTCAGAAAAGGACTAACGGGGGTCAGACGCGCCACAATACCAAGATTTTCAGTTCCCTCTGAAGCGTAGCGCCTTACATCGTGCCTACTGAGATCGTAACAGCATGAAACAGATGTTCCAGTACGCATCACGCGCAGGACAGATGGCGACAAATGTCCTGGAATACGTACACCGAAGAGCCAAGGGAACTGTTACACCTACCTAGTACCGTGGAGGGCTCCCCGAGCACGCAGAAGTGCCACAACACGATGTGGCATGGACTCCAGTGAACTGACACCATGAATCCTGCAGGGCTGTCCATAAGTCCGTAAGAGTACGAGGGGTGGAGACCTTTTCTGAACATCACGTTGCAAGGCATCCCAGATATGCTCAATAATGTTACTGTCTGGGGAGTTGGGTGGCCAGCGGAAGTGTTTAAACTCAGCAGAGTGTTCCTGGAGCCACTGTGCAGCAATTTCGGACGTGTGGGGTGTGGCATTGTTCTGCTGGAATTGCCCAAGTCCGTCGGAATGCAAAACGGGCGTGAATGGATGCAGGTGATCAGACAGGATGCTTACGTACCTGTCGGAATCGTACCTAGGCGTATCAGGGCCCCATATCACTCCAACTGCACACGCCCCACACCATTACAGAGCCTCCACCAGCTTGAACAGTCCCGTGCCAACATGCAGGATCCATGGATTCATGAGGTTGCCTCCGTACTCGTACACGTCCATCCACTCGATACAATTTGAAACGAGACTCGTCCGACCAGGAAAGCGTATCAGGGGCCCCATATCACTCCAAATGCACTCGCCCCACACCATTGCAGAGCCTCCACCAGCTTGAACAGTCCCGTGCCGACATGCAAGATCCATGGTTTCATGAGGTTGCCTCCGTACCCGTACACGTCCATCCGCTCGATACAATTTGAAACGAGACTCGTCCGACCAGGAAAGCGTATCAGGGGCCCCATATCACTCCAAATGCACTCGCCCCACACCATTGCAGAGCCTCCACCAGCTTGAACAGTCCCGTGCCGACATGCAAGATCCATGGATTCGTGAGGTTGTCTCCGTACCCGTACACGTCCATCCGCTCGATACAATTTGAAACGAGACTCGTCCGACAAGGCAACATGTTTCCAGTCACCAACAGTCCAATGTCGGTGTTGACGGACCCAGGCGAGGCGTAAGGCTTAGTTGTGTGCAGTCATCAAGAGTGCTCCAAAAGCCCATATCGATGATGAGATTTTCACTCTGCACCGGAGTGTGCGCTGATATGAAACTTCCTGGCAGATTAAAACTGTGTGCCCGACCGAGACTCGAACTCGGGACCTTTGCCTTTCGCGGGCAAGAGCTCTACCATCTGAGCTACCGAAGCACGACTCACGCCCGGTACTCACAGCTTTACTTCTGCCAGTATCTCGTCTCCTACCTTCCAAACTTTACAGAAGCTCTTCTGCGAAACACAGTTTTAATCTGCCAGGAAGTTTCATATCAGCGCACACTCCGCTGCAGAGTGAAAATCAATCTCATTCTGGAAACATCCCCCAGGCTGTGGCTAAGCCATGTCTCCGCTGTATCCTTTCTTTCAGGAGTGCTAGTTCTGCAAGGTTCCCAGGAGAGCGTCTGTAAAGTTTGGAAGGTAGGAGACGAGATACTGGCAGAAGTAAAGCTGTGAGTACCGGGCGTGAGTCGTGCTTCGGTACCTCAGATGGTAGAGCACTTGCCCGCGAAAGGCACAGGTCCCGAGTTCGAGTCTCCGTCGGGCACACAGTTTTAATCTGCCAGGAAGTTTCATATCGATGATGTTCCGTTCAAAAGTTCGCGCTCCGACTCTTGTTGATGGCCCAGCACTGAAATCTGTAGCAATTTGCGGAAGGGTTGCACTTCCGTCACGTTGGACGACTCTCTTCAGTCGTCGTTGGTCCCTTTCTTGCAGGATCATATTCCGGTCGCAGCGATGTCGGACATTTGATATTTTCTCGCATTCCTGATATTCACGGTACGCTCGAGAAAAGGTCGCACGGGAAAATCCCCCCTTCATCGCTACCTCGGAGATGCTGTGTGCCCCATCGCTCGTGCGCCGACTATAACACCACGTTCAAACTCAATTAAATCTTGAAAACCTGCCACTGTAGCAGCAGTAACCGGCCTAACAACTACGGCAGACACTTGTTGTCTCACACAGGCACTGCCGACCGTAGCGCCGTCTTCTGCCTGTTTACAAACTTGAGTAGGCATGCTAAAATGGTTCAAACGGTTCTAAGCACTATGGGACTTAACATCGGAGGTGAACCTTCAATGGCTGTAGTATAAGTCATTGGAGTAAACTATATGATACCCTAAGCATTTGTTGTGGTATGTACACTACTGGCCATTTAAAATGCTACACCACGAAGATGACGTGCAACAGACGCGAAATTTAACCGACACGAAGAAGATGCTGTGATATGCAAATGATTAGCTTTTCAGACCATTCACACAAGGTTGGCGCCGGTGGCGACACCTACAACGTGCTGACATGAGGAAAGTTTCCAACCGATTTCTCAAACACAAACAGCAGTTAACCGGCGTTGCCTGGTGGAATGTTGTTGTGATGCCTCGTGTAAGAAGGAAAAATGCGTACCACCACGTTTCCGACTTTGATAAAGGTCGGATTGTAGCCTATCGCGATTGGGTTTATCGTATCGCGACATTGCTGCTCGCGTTCGTCGAGATCCAATGACTGTTAGCAGAACAAAGAATCGGTGGGTTCAGGACGGGAATACGGAACGCCGTGCTGGATCCCAAAGGCCTCGTATCACTAGCAGTCGAGATGACAGGCATCTTATCCGCATGGCTGTAACGGATCGTGCAGCCACGTCTCGATCCTGAGTCAACAGATGGGGATGTTTGTAACACAACAACCATCTGTACGAACAGTTCAACGACGTTTGCAGCATCGTGATGGTCGCATCCGTGTTTCGCAACATCGCGGTGAACGCACATTGGAATCGTGTATTCGTAATCGCCATACTGGCGTATCACCCGGCGTGATGGTATGGGATGCCATTGGTTACACGTCTCGGTCACCTCTTGTTCGCATTGACGGCACTTTGAACGGTGGACGTCACATTTCAGATGTGTTACGACCCGTGGCTCTACCCTTCATTCGATCCCTGCGAAACCCTACATTTCAGCAGAATAATGCACCCACCGAGCGAGGTGGCGCAGTGGTTAGCACACTGGACTCGCATTCGGGAGGACGACGGTTCAATCCCGTCTCCGGCCATCCTGATTTAGGTTTTCCGTGATTTCCCTAAATCGTTTCAGGCAAATGCCGGGATGGTTCCTTTGAAAGGGCACGGCCGATTTCCTTCCCAATCCTTCCCTAACCCAAGCTTGCGCTCCGTCTCTAATGACCTCGTTGTCGACGGGACGTTAAAAACTAACCATCATCATCATCATAATGCACCACCGCATGTTGCAGGTCCTGTACGGGCCTTTCTGGATACAGAAAATGTTCGACTGCTGCCCTGGCCAGCACATTCTCCAAATCTCTCACCAATTGAAAACGTCTGGTCAATGTTGGCGGAGCTACTGGCTCGTCACAATACGCCAGTCACTACTCTTGATGAACTGTGGTATCGTGTTGAAGCTGCTCGGGCAGCTGTACCTGTACACGCCATCCAAGCTCTGTTTGACTCAATGCCCAGGCGTATCAAGGCCGTTATTACGGCCGGAGGTGGTTGTTTTGGGTACTGATTCCTCAGGATCTATGCACCCAAATTGCGTGAATATGTAATCACTTGTCAGTTCTAGTATAATATATTTGTCCAATGAATACCCGTTTATCATCTGCATTTCTTCTTGGTGTAGCAATTTTAATGGTTGTACGATCAAATGATTGCAGAACACTCACAGGAAGCAGTTACATCCATTACGGATCTGGGTATACGCGTATCGAGCGGTTTAAAGCGCAACGACCACATAAAGCTAACCGGGCTGGACAGAAATACGGAAACAATAGCATCCCTAGCACGATTTAGGTAGACCATTGGCTGTCGGAGCAACTTGCAGTCGTCTTGGAATGGATAAAAACGAGTGCTGTATGGGTTTCAGGGGATCTTAGACCACTCGTCCTGCAGGACAGTGGCCGCGCGGGATTAGCCGAGCGGTCTGAGGCGCTGCAGTCGTGGACTGTGCGGCTGGTCCCGGCGGAGGTTCGAGTCCTCCCTCGGGCATGGGTGTGTGTGTGTGTTTGTCCTTAGGATAATTTAGGTTAAGTAGTATGTAAGCTTAGGGACTGATGACCTTAGCAGTTAAGTCCCATAAGATTTCACACACATTTGAACGTTTTTTTGCTGGACAGTCGCATCTTCAGCAACGGTGATAGAGGCTGATCGTGATCACGTACCCTTCTGTCTCAGGTAGACCGAAGAGCCTCAATAGTATTCATATCTGGTGAACAATTCATCCTCGTGCTCAGAAAACCAATCGTGGACTAAGCAAGCTGAGTGAACAGGGGTTTGTCACCTTCGAACACAGCACCACCATTAGGAGAAAAACATTGTACCAGGTGATGGACCTGAATAGCCAAAATGCTCACATAATTCTTTCCACCAATGTGACCTTGCAGGGTAACCATGGAATGCTACAATACGCCTGCGCAAATCATCGACGAACCCGCACCATCATTCATTCTTGGGACGTATTCTCGGCCAGGAGTTGGGAACAGTGCGAAACAAGATGAAGTGACTCCCTAGTGTAGGTTTCATGGCTCCGGCGCCACGTTTTCCCGTAAAGGAAATTTGCATCGTCGCTGTGTGGTTCTGGAAGTCCAGTTCGCCATCCTATTCCCTGCCTACAGAGCCGCCTTCCTGTTGTTTTGCTCAGGATTCGTGAGTGCAACATTCAGTTCTGCGGTGACTTTTGCAGCTGTCGCCCTCTTATTTTTCATCACAATACTCTTGAGTATCCGTCTGTCAGATGATCAACACACAGTTCCACCGTTTTTTCTTTTTTCTTCTATATAAATCTTTGGTACATGGCCTCCCGAAACGCCTAAAACTTGGACTACCTTGGTAGCGGAAGCACGCGCCATACTAGCACCAACAATTCGTTCACGTACGAATGCACTTAAGTACACAGAACACTGAGCCTTGGAGCCTATTGACGACATAGCAGAGGTGCCTTTCGTGCTCACATACAACAGTGCCAGGTGCAGGCCTGGCTAGCATCTCCATTTATGTTCAAGCAACCATTTATAGAGGTGTTTCCATATTTCGGTCTAGTCCCTGTAAAGCAAAATGGTTCAAATGGCTCTGAGCACTATGGGACTTAACATCTGAGGTCATCAGTGCCCCAGAACTTACAACTACTTAAACCTAAATAACCTAAAGACATCACACACATCCATGCCCGAGGGAGGATTCGAACCTGCGACCGTAGCAGCAGCGAGGTTCCGCACTGAAGCGCCTAGAACCGCTCGGCAACCGCGACCGGCTCAGCCACTTAAAACTTCAAGGTTCAAGGTATTTCGAATTTTTGGAAAATCAACTGTGGGCCTTCAGCCGCTTAAAGCCTTATTCTCAAAATTTCCCCTTATGCGAAAACACTGCGGCCTTGCGCCTTAAAAGATAATGGTAATATATTTTAAAACTTTGAAATTTAATTGTGGCCTTCAGCGGTTCGTATTGCACCTTGTACATGTTTGTTCTATCCACTTTTGCCTCAAGGCTTTCAGCCTTGCTGTGGTATATATAAAAGCACTCCGTCTTCAGGCCACGGGTGACCTACCGGGACCATCCGACCGCCGTGTCATCCTCAGTTAAGGATGCGGATAGGAGGGGCGTGTAGTCAGCACAACGCTCTCCCGGTCGTTACGATGGTTTTCTTTGAACGGAGCCGCTACTATTCGGTCGAGTAGCTCCTCAATTGGCATCACGAGGCTGAGTGCACCCCGAAAAATGGCAACAGCGCATGGCGGCCTGGATGGTTACCCATCCAAGTGCAGACCACGCCCGACAGCGCTTAACTTCGGTGATCTCACGGGAACCGGAGTATCCCCTGCGGCAAGTCCGTTGCATATATATATATATATATATATATATATATAAAATTTTATTTGCAATTTTAACTGCGAGTCTTCAGTCACTTGAAATTTATCTTGCTGATTTTTAAGATTTCTTGTTTGGAGGCCTGCAGCCGTGAAAGAATTGCATTTTGAGACTCGTAGTTGTAAAGGTTCGGTTATGTGCCGTTTTGATTTAAATGTGTTATTAAATTATAATAAATTGCAATTTTGAAGTGAAACTGACCGCCACCTTATTTAGCCCTTTCCACAATCATAATGACCTGCTCTGCCCAGCGGGTTTAGCGGGCGTTTCAGATGTATTTTTGGACAGAAGTTCACTTGACCTTTTTCGTTCCGTATCTTGGCACCGATCAGTCCCTACAGTTTGTACACGGTGGAAAAAAAAAATCACCCTGTATGCAGAGAAAGGGCCGTGAAGGTAAAACTGGGGAGATTCACGTTCACACAGGTACCTGCCACCAGTCGGTCTTCCCAGTGGACGCTCAAGACTGGAACAGGAGAGGAGGCAAGTGGTGATGGTACACGAACAACACTCCGTCACACACCGTTAGGTGGACTGTGGAGTATGGACAGGTACAGCAGGAGCGGCGAGCTGGATGTGCGCGCGGCTGTCCTTTGAGTCTGAACACTCTGGGAGAGACAGGAAGCTGGCGAGTGAACGGCGTGGCGGCAGCAGCAGCGGTGCCGGAGCGCCGCCAAATGAATGCAATTTGCGCTGCCGGCGTCGAGCGAGCGCGCTGCGAAGCAGTCTCGAGGCATGCAGCACTGCGCGAGGAGGAAAAGTGTCTCCGTTCCAGGGACGGGCCTCGCCCAGGCGCGGCACAAAGGCGCCCGCCCCCGCCCCCCCCCCCCCCCCCCCTGTGTGGACTCCGGCTGCCACAGTGTGCGCCGGGCTTCCGCAACATCCGACCAGCCGCCGCGACTTACCTGCAACAGAAGAGCAAACACGACCGTCACATCGCCGCTCGCAAATACACACACGACGTTACTGTGAATTTTAAAATTTTCCCGGCGAATTGACTGTTCAAACAAATTTCGGGCTTGCAGCCGGTCGCCGTTCAATACTTCGAACGATATTTCAACTGGGCACCTGCCAGTCATCTTCAGGTGAGCCGTCGCAGACTGGCGAAAACGTCCTCCGTTCCGAAATACAGGGCTATTACAAATGATTGAAGGGATTTCATAAATTCACTGTAGCTCCACTCATTGACATATGGCCACGACACACTACAGATACGTAGAAAAACTCATAAAGTTTTGTTCGGCTGAAGCCGCACTTCGGGTTTCTGCCGCCAGAGCGCTCGTGAGCGCAGTGAGACAAAACGGCGACAGGAGCCGAGAGAGCGTATGTCGTGCTTGAAATGCACTCACATCAGTCAGTCATAACAGTGCAACGACACTTCAGGACGAAGTTCAACAAAGATCCACCAACTGCCAACTCCATTCGGCGATGGTATGCGCAGTTTAAAGCTTCTGGATGCCTCTGTAAGGGGAAATCAACGGGTCGGCCTGCAGTGAGCGAAGGAACGGTTGAACGCGTGCGGGCAAGTTTCACGCGTAGCCCGCGGAAGTCGACGAATAAAGCGAGCAGGGAGCTAAACGTACCACAGCCGACGGTTTGCAAAATCTTACGGAAAAGGCTAAAGCAGAAGCCTTACCGTTTACAATTGCTACAATCCCTGACACCCGATGACAAAGTCAAATGCTTTGAATTTTCGGCGCGGTTGCAATAGCTCATGGAAGAGGATGCGTTCAGTGCGAAACTTGTTTTCAGTGATGAAGCAACATTTTTTCTTAATGGTGAACAGACACAATGTGCGAATCTAGGCGGTAGAGAATCCTCACGCATTCGTGCAGCAAATTCGCAATTCACCAAAAGTTAACGTGTTTTTTGCAATCTCACGGTTTAAAGTTTACGGCCCCTTTTTCTTCTGCGAAAAAAACGTTACAGGACACGTGTATCTGGACATGCTGGAAAATTGGCTCATGCCACAACTGGAGACCGACAGCGCCGACTTCATCTTTCAACAGGATGGTGCTCCACCGCACTTCCATCAGATGTTCGGCATTTCTTAAACAGGAGATTGGAAAACCGATGGATCGGTCGTGGTGGAGATCATGACCAGCAATTCATGTCATGGCCTCCACGCTCTCCCGACTTAACCCCATGCGATTTCTTTCTGTGGGGTTATGTGAAAGATTCAGTGTTTAAACCTCCTCTACCAAGAAACGCGCCAGAACTGCGAGCTCGCATCAACGATGCTTTCGAACTCATTGATGGGGACATGCTGCGCCGAGTGTGGGAGGAACTTGATTATCGGCTTGATGTCTGCCGAATCACTAAAGGGGCACATATCGAACATTTGTGAATGCCTAAAAAAACTTTTTGAGTTTTTGTATGTGTGTGCAAAGCATTGTGAAAATATCTCAAATAATAAAGTTATTGTAGAGCTGTGAAATCGCTTCAATCATTTGTAATAACCCTGTATATAGCGTACTCTAACTATTCTGCGCATGCGTCGAAAACTTGATAGTTGAACCACACTGCCCGCCGGCAGCGCCCTCTGCGTTGCTGTTTGCCACGGCCGTCGACGCACTCTGTCGTCTTCGATTCGAGCAAATCGTGGAGATGATGGGATTCCATGCACTGTCCAGCTGGTAGCCGCTGTCACGGTTTAACAGATTTTCCGCCAGTCGTATTTCTACGGATTCTTTAATAATGGAGCCCCAGAAAGACGTTGCTGTGGACAAAATCATTGTTTTCTCATACTCCATTGAATGTCCAGTAGAAATACAATGTTCAGCAATAGCGGACTTGCTAGGCTGCAAAAGGCGGGTGTAACGTTGATGTTCAGTGCAGCGTTCTTTCACGGTGCGTGTGGTTTGACCTATGTAAGCCATACCACATTGGCACGGTATCTTGTAAATTCCGGCCTTTCGTAGTAACAGATTGTCCTTAACTGATCCCACAAGGTCCGCAATCTTCGATGGTGGGCGGAAAACCACTTTTACCTGAAATTTTAGGAGGATTCTTGCTATTTTAAACGAAGTGTTGTTAACGAAAGGAAGAAAAGCTAAAGATTGTTCCGGCATGTTCTCCTCTTTATTCACTTCCTGCTTCTTAGTTTTAACTGTTAGTGCCCTGTTAATCTGCCGGATGGAATACCCATTTTCGCTGAATACTGTCTTTAGATGGGCGAGTTCTTGAGGTAAGCTATCTGGACCTGAGACAGTGTGAGTTCTATGAACAAGTGTTTTAAGAAAACTCATGGGTGATGGCAACTCGATGCTTGCAGGTACAAATCAGTATGAGTGGGTTTCCGGTAAACTGTATGCCCTAGAGAACCATCATTCTTCCTTCGAACCAAGACATCCAAGAAAGGCAAACAACCATCTTTCTCTATTTCCATGGTGAACAGGATGTTGCTATGAATGGAGTTGAGGTGATGTAGAAACTCCATTAATTTATCTTCTCCATGAGGCCACACTATGAAAGTGTCATCCACATACCGCCAAAAAACTGTTGGCTTCAGGGCAGCTGATTAAAGCGCTCTCTCTTCAAAATCCTCCATAAAAAGGTTGGCCACCAAAGGAGACAGGGGAATACCCATGGCGACACCGTCAGTCTGTTCAAAATGTTCTTGATTAAACGTAAAATAAGTTGAGGAAAGAGCGTGCCTGAACAAAGCCACCAGCGAGGACGCTGCCGGCGGGCAGTGTGGTTCAACTATCAAGTTTTCGACGCATGCGCAGAATACTTACAGTACGCTATATATTGCGACGGCTCACCTGAAGATGAGTGGCAGGTGCCCAGTTGAAATATCGTGCGAAGTATTGAACGACGAGCGGCTGCAAGCCCGAAATTTGTTTGCACACACGACGTTACTGTTCTAACAACCCTACCACAACAAAGGTCAAAATTTTAATAACGATTGTGGTGTTGCTCACGCTGCTAAATACTGCATTTTCGGGCAACAACAGTCATATTATGTGGTAGGTGTCATTAGAGCACAGTTAATAAAGTCATTTCATGTAATAATAAAAAAAACTAGGCATTCATCTTTTTGTGTTTCCCACGCTGGTCTCGTTGTATTATCATGGCTCAATCGTCGAAAATCTAGGTGGTTATGATTCCAAGCTCGGATGCAAAGAGGCCTAGGTTTTATCGTGCTATATTCAAAAGTTTTGTGGATGCGCTTCACAAACTATCCTTGAAGATTACACTTTTGCTGGACAATGGTGATGTAAAAAAAAGCAATCAGCACTCCGAAATTGAGTTACACTTCCTTTTAATTGCTTTTACTGCAATATCACGTAAACACAAAACATCACTTCACAATACAAAACATACTCGAAAACATCTTACTCACAGTCACTGTTAAAGTTCACATTTTATAAGCGGACTACAATATGCGTCTTTCCAACATGACTTCCAGCACTTGACTTTTTCAAGGTCCGACTCTCTAACAACTCAACAACTAACTAGTAATCGCTTGCGCACCCAAAGATCAGAGTTACAAGTACTTCAAAGATCATGGTGACAAAAGAATGAATACACATAACAATAATATCATTGCCATATAAACATATCGATGTATCACAAATGAAATCAAATCTGAATGTTGTCTCAGAAATATGTTAAGCAGTTAACAGAAATACAGTAGAATATTACTGGTATCGAGAGGTTCAGGTGAGGTACCATAATGGTTACGTAATTCAAGTACCATTACACTGTCTAACAAGACGTGGTCCCCAGCGGTGCGATCGCCTTTTTGAAACTATCTACAGGGTCGTCCATTGATAGTGACCGGGCCAAATACCAGGTGTGCCGGTACGAACTGAGCGTTAAAGTACAAATGTGTCGATAGCGAACATTTGTTGTGAACGAGCCTTTTTTTTTTGTTTGGTTGCTATGACATCTGTCGAAGATATTTAGTATACATCAAGTCATGGAACAAACAACATCATACGTATATACTAATATCATGTCCGAAAGAACAGATACCATCTTAGTATATATACAGAGTGCTACAAAAAGGTACAGCCAAACATTCAGGAAACATTCCTCACACACAAAGAAAAGATGTTATGTGGACATGTGTCCGGAAACGCTTACTTTCCGTGTTAGAACTCATTTTATTACTTCTCTTCAAATCACATTAATCATGGAATGGAAACACACAGCAACAGAACGTACCAGCGTGACTTCAAACACTTTGTTACAGGAAATGTTCAAAATGTTCTCCGTTAGCGAGGATACATGCATCCACCATCCGTCGCATGGAATCCCTGATGCGCTGATGCAACCCTGGAGAACGGCGTATTGTATCACAGCCGTCCACAATACGAGCACGAAGAGTCTCTACATTTGGTACCGGGGTTGCGCAGACGAGAGCTTTCAAATGCCCCCATAAATCAAAGTCAAGGGGGTTGAGGTCAGGAGAGCGTAGAGGCCATGGAATTGGTCCGCCTCTACCAATCCATCGGTCACCGAATCTGTTGTTGAGAAGCGTACGAACACGTCGACTGAAATGTGCAGGAGCTCCATCGTGCATGAACCACATGTTGTGTAGTACTCGTAAAGGCACATGTTCTAGCAGCACAGGTAGAGTATCCCGTATGAAATCATGATAACGTGCTCCATTGAGCGTACATACTGACGAAACTAAAATGAGCTCTAACATGGAAATTAAGCGTTTCCGGACACATGTCCACATAACATCTTTTCTTTATTTGTGTGTGAGGAATGTTTCCTGAAAGTTAGGCCGTACCTTTTTGTAACACCCTGTCTATATAGTTAAGGCTCACCGGCCACTTTACCATCTTCTTCTTCTGTGCAAATGCACAGTGCCCGAACTCTTACGGGAATCGGCAACGCGCCGCGAGTAATGAGTATAATGGGCGGGGGCACTACGAATGTTGTGCGGCACAATACGTTGAGAATGTGGGTCTCGCGGGAGGCGTGCCAGAGGTAAATTCCTTCAGTCGCGCTATCCTCTGTGTCCTCGGTGGCTCACATGGATAGAGCGTCTGCCATGTAAGCAGGAGATCCCGGGTTCGAGTTCCGGTCAGGGCACACATTTTCATCTGTCCCAGTTGACGTATGTCAACGCCTGTAAGCAGCTAAGGGTGTTCATTTCATTGTAATAACGTCATATGTTTTCATCGTGTTAACAATGTCGAATTTTGTACCAGAAAGTCATGATTTGCGGAAAGCATTAATTTTTTGTTTTCGTTTGAAAAAAGTGCTGCAGAGTCGCATCGAATGCTTGTCGAGGCATATGGTGATCATGCTCTATCAAAAGCAACTTACAAAATATGGTTTCAACGGTTCAGAAATAATGATTTTGATGTCAGAAATGAAGAACACGGAAGACCACCAAAAAAGTTCGAAGACGCCGAATTGCAAGCAATGTTGGATGAAGATGATACTTTGCGTCAGAAGCAAATGGCAGCAATGCTAAATGTATCACAACAAACAATTTCTGACCGTTTGACAGCTATGGGAAAGATACAAAAGGGTGGAAAATGGGTGCCACACGAATTGAATGAAAGACAGCGAAAAATCATTTCGAAGACATGAAAGAAAATCAATTTTGCATAGAATTGTTACTGGCGATGAAAAATGGATTTATTTTAAGAATCCTAAACGGGAAATATCATGGGTTAATCCGGGACAGCCATCAACATCGACTGCAAAACCAGATCGATTCGGCAAGAAGACAATGCTCTCTGTTTGGTGGGATCAGAAAGGTGTGGTGTATCGTGAGCTTCTAAAACCCGGTGAAACTGTGAATACTAATCGCTACAGACAACAAATGATCAATTTGAACTATGCATTGGCCGAAAAAAGGCCAGAATGGGCGAGAAGACATGGCAAAGTAATTTTTTTACACGACAATGCACCTGCACACACAGCAAAACTGGTTCAGGATACAATCAAAACACTTGGCTGGGAGCTGCTACCCCACTCGCCGTATTCACCAGACTTGCACCCCCTCCGACTACCATTTGTTTTCATCAATGGGACACGCATTGGCTGAGGAACACTTCGATTCCTACGAAGAAGTGGAAAATTGGGTGTCTGATTGGTTTTCTTCAAAAGACGAACATTTCTATTGGCGTGGTGTCCACAAATTGCCAGAAAGGTGGACCAAATGTATAGAAAGCAATGGTCAGCACTTTGAATAAAATGTTTTTACTTTTCAATTCAAAATTAGTGTTTCATTTTCACAAAAATACGCTCATTTTATACCAGTACACCCGGTATCTCACGAAATAAACGTCAAACGAAAAAACTACAAAGAACGAAACTCGTCTAGCTTGAAGGGGGAAACCAGATGGCGCTATGGTTGGCCCACTAGATGGCGCTGCCATAGCTCAAACTGATATCAACTGCGTTAAATTAAATAGGAACCCCCATTTTTTATTACACATTCGTGTAGTACGTAAAGAAATATGAATGTTTTAGTTAGACCACTTTTTTCGCTTTGAGATAGATGGCGCTGTAATAGTCACAAACGTATGAGTACGTGGTATCACGTAACATTCCGCCAGTGCGGACGGTATTTGCTTCGTGATACATTACCCGTGTTAAAATGGACCGTTCATCATTTGCGGAAAAGGTCGATATCGTGTTGATGTATGGCTATTGTGATCAAAATACCGAACAGGCGTGTGCTACGTATGCTGCTCGGTATCCTGGAAGACATCATCCAAGTGTCCGGACCGTTCGCCGGATAGTTACGTTATAGTTACGTTATTTACGAAAACAGGAAGTGTTCAGCCTCGTGTGAAACGTCAACCACGACCTGCAACAAATGACGATGGCCAAGTAGGTGTTTCAGCTGCTGTCGCGGCTAATCCGCACATCAGTAGCAGACAAATTGCGTGAGAATCGGGAATCTCAAAAACGTCGTAATTGGCTCGGCTTGAGTCTCATCTCTGCTCACCAGAACCGCTGGCTATGAAGACAAAAGGCAAAGGTCTCGAGTTCCAGTCTCGGTCCGGCACACATTTATAATCTGCCAGGAAGTTTCAAGACAAAATTTTTCCACAGACAACGAGCTGCAGACCGGTGCAGATAACTGGCCGAAAGCACAGGCGGCTGCTTTTTACCACGAGGATATTTCAAAGTTGATAGAACACTACGACAGAACTCGAAGTTGTAGCGGCGACTATGTAGAGAAGTAGGTGGAAGGTCTACCTAACTGTTGCAAATAAAACGTTTCTGGTTTTCATGGTGGTTTCCATTTCGCGACCGATCGGAACTTACTTTCTGGACAACAATCGTGTATCTAAGCACGTGCTCACCCTAGCTTGACGTCTGCTGCAGGCGTCAGTGGCGCTATAGTTCTAATGGGCGGCAGTCTTAGGTGTAGAAGCCTCGTCGCAGCTCGCGGCCCCATCCGGTGAGACCGGCAGAGCTCCTTTACACGGCCGCGGGGGCGCGGGACAGCACAGAGGAGGGGAGGACGCGGGATTCCTGACGACGGCAGGCTTTGGGCGAAACGCCGGCGCGGGGAAGTTTACCCGCAAACACGAAAGGCGCGCCAGCGCGCTAAAACCGCGCCGGGGACGCTCGCAGAAATGAGACAAAGAAACGCAGCCAGGCCGCACGGAGAAAGCCGCGACAAGGCGAGTTAAGCGGCGCCCGAGATCTGCGGAAAACAAATAACAAAGGGGGTGGCTGCGGGTAGGGGGAGGGGAGGGGGGGGAGGCGTGCTTTAAGATTAAAAGTGTGTGTGTGTGTGTCTCAAGGCGCTGTTTGTCGAGATTTACCGCCGTCTCTGTGTGTGCATGGGGTAGGCTTGCAATATAGGGGGAGAGACGAGTGGGCATTTCAGCACGTCACAATGTCACCGCGGAGACAAGCAAAGCGCCTTTTGGTAGGCTGGCTCTGCAAGGCGCTTAACAACGAGGCGTACACCCCCCCCCCCCCCTCCCCCATCAACGTGTGACTGAGTGCCGGTACTCGCTATGTATGATAGCACCTATCTCTGCATGACGGTTAGCCACGAACAGCGTTTCCTACATATTTTTTTTTAATTGTACTTAAGGAACAACCTAGAAATATACCACAGCCCCCAGTGTATCGTGCTCGTGGGGGCCGTGATGACAAGGTAAGTCTAATGACGGCAAGCAACTATGCATTTAAGATTCATACTTAGCACTCCGTCTTCAGGCCACGAGTGGCCTACCGGGACCATCCGACCGCCGTGTCATCCTCAGTTGAGGATGCGGATAGGAGGGGCGTGTGGTCAGCACACCGCTCTCCCAGTCGTTATGACTACTATTCGTTCGAGTAGCTCCTCAATTGGCATCACGCGGCTGAGTGCACCCCGAAAAATGGGAACAGCGCATGGCGGCCTGGATGGTCACCCATCCAAGTGCCGACCACGCCAGACAGCGCTTAATTTCGGTGATCTCGCGGGAAGCGGTGTATCCACTGCGGGAAGGCCGTTGCCAAGATTCATACTTAACGGAAAGAATTCCTAACATATATTGAATGTACTCGCTACCATCTTACAGTAGAATCTGCCATGTACTTGTGAGTGCTTCTATGTATGTATATTTTTTTCGGGCGAAGCAGAAGAGTTAGAACACTAGAAAATATAGTATTTGTAGCAGTAGAGGCCAATTATTACTATTACTACTACTATTACTTTTACTAGCGACAAACCTGACACTCCCCGTGTATTCTATTTTGCCAATTTCTATGATGTACGATAACAAAAAATGACTATATGTATCGAAAATAAATTATTTATATGTATTCGTGAAAAAGAAACTTTGAAATTATGAAGCAGTCGGAGAATTTGGCATAATATACAGAGTCCCGGATACTTTCTTTCAGGAGTGCTAGTTCTGAAAGGTTCGCAGGAGAGCTTCTGTAAAGTTTGGAAGGTAGGAGACGAGGTACTGGCGGAAGTAAAGGTGTGAGGACGGTGAAAATCTCATTAAACATCCTCTAGGCTGTAGCTAAGCCATGTCTCCGCAATGTCTTTTCTTCCAGGAGTGTTAGTTCTGCAAGGTATGCACCAGAGCTTCTGTAAAGTTTGGATGGTAGGAGACGAGGTACTGGCGCAATTAAAGCTGTGAGGACGAGTCATGAGTCGTGCTTGGGTAGCTCAGTTGGTAGAGCACTTGCCCGCGAAAGGCAAAGGTCCGGAGTTCGAGTCTCGGTCCGGCAAGCAGTTTTAATCTGCCAGGAAGTTTCATATCAGCGCACACTCCGCTGCAGAGTGGAAATCTCATTCTGGGCTCCTGAAGAAGTCTACAGAGGATAAAGAAGCAGCTGGCCAGCAAGATTATGCTGCTGGAATGTTCTGGAAGAGGCACACAGTGAGTGAAAAACACTGCGAACATTCTTTTCTCATTTTCTCGAAACTACACTTTCGGAACATCAGGTACATATAACTTTACAATATTTTTATCCATGTTCACCAAATTTCTCTCAAGTGAAGAATGGGACAGTATCTTCCTATTATGCCTAATAAACTAACTAACTCCGTCTACAGGCCGCAAGCGACCCATCGGGACCATCCGACCGCCGTATCATCCTCAGGTGAGGATGCGGATAGGAGGGGCATGGGGTCAGCACACCGCTCTCCCGGTCGTTATGACGGTTTTCTTTGACCGGAGCCGCTACTATTCGGTCGAGTAGCTCCTCAATTGGCATCACGAGGCTGAGTGCACCCCGAAAAATGGCAACAGCACGTGGCGGCGGGATGGTGACCCATCCAAGCGCCGGCCACGCCCGACAGCGCTTAACTTCGGTGATCTCACGGGAACCGGTGTATCCACTGTGGCAAGGCCGTTGCCCTATTATGCCTAATACATCGCAAAAATGATCTATGTTTGTCATTCTGTATTTTTAATAAAAAAAATAGTAATATGGTATAGTAAGGGTCTTTCTATTTCCTAAGATATACTCCAGACTATAAAACGAGAGGCATAATGTGTTCCTATGAATGTTGACAGCAGCCTGCCACAGTTTGAATGCTATTAGACTGATGGTGGACCAGAAAATGGTACGAGAATGGGAACGTGTATTATAAAAGCATCTGAGCCATGCGTGGCTCATGTTCCCGCTATCATGTATTTTACACCCTGTTTTTAACCTGCTTCCACCTCACTACGTTAATTTAAATTACTACTGTCACTGAGCTGCTGTTTTCCCTGACCGTGAGCGGCGCTAGCAGCGCGTATCGATATATCCCCTCTCGTAGTATCTTTGCTCGACTGCTATTACTTCCCGGTCGTTGTGTGTCGTAAGCGAGTTCGGGTCTGCCAGTCAGTTGGAACGCATCTGGAGCGCAGTCCGGACTTGCCAGTTGGGGAGTTGCAATGTGGCACTGGTGCAGGCGGGTTGGAGCAGCAGTCAGCTCTGCGTCGACCTGGTTCGCCCAACCACTGCCGCCACGCACCACTTGAGCCGGGCCGCGGTCTTGGTGGATTGTCGGTCGGCCGTCCTACCGGACGACGCGTTTTGGCTCGCCGTTGGGTATCGTTCAGGTCTTCGTGCAAGTATTTGTCAGGTTGTGTGTGTAGTTGACATTATTTCGACTGACGACTATTATAGATGTTGTCGGCATTCTGCAGGCAGTCGGTCGGTTGGTGCGGACCAGGGAGGATATCTCCGCGCAGTGCAGTCGGCTGGGTCCGCTGCCGGTCCCTGCGCAGTGTCGGAGCGTGTGTGGAGCTGTCCGATCGCTATGAGCTTCGTGGTTCACCGACCCAGGACGTCAAAGTTGAGTAGTGGTTTCAACTACCCAAGCGACGTCCATTCACGTTGTGTGGTTACTTTCGGTGGTTTGTGTAGTGGACTGTTAAGGCAGCCAGTCCACAGTGAAGTAGCCGAAAGGGCACGCGTCAACTCACGCCGTCTGGCGTTAAGTCTGGAACAGGATACGTGATGAATGTGATAAAGAAAAGAACATAGCTACTAGAACACTTAACTTTTATCTCGTCCTTTGGTATACAGCATTCTTGATGATACAAGTAAGACTCATTAAGATACAGGCAATGTTACAAATGGCGCCTTGCTAGGTTGTAGCCATTAACTTAGCTGAAGGCTAGTCTGTCTCTCGGCAAATGAGAGAAAGGCTTCGTCCGTATAGTCGCTAGCAACGTCGTCGTACAACTGGGGCGAGTGCTAGTCCGTCTCTCTAGACCTGCCGTGTGGTGGCGCTCGGTCTACGATCACACAGTGGCGACACGCGGGTCCGACATGTGCTACCACCTAGCAAGTGTGGTGTCTGGCGGTGACACCACAGTTTGCTGTTGGGGAGGTTTTCCTGTGAGCAACACCAAGTGTTTGTATTGCTGAAATTGAGCCGCCATGCGGTGCAATCAACAACATTGGTTGACTGCAATTCAAGTGCACCAGCGGAATTTTCTACCTTGTGACCGTTAGTGTTCCGGTTACCTGCCCTGGCCACTAACGTAATTTCAGGCAGCGTCCTTTCCTCACCTGTTGTCGCTGTCCAACACGGTCTGTAATTCTGACAGCTTAATACATGTACATATTTGATTGTGGATAATCACGTGCGTAACATTTTGTGTTTGAATTCTGATGTACCGATTGGTGGCAAGCAAGTCGTTTTGTCGGTCGGTCCGTGCCTGTCCCCTGGTTGGGTTCCAATGGATCAAGTAAGTTGGGCTCACCACCTGTCTCGCCTAAGTGAAGGAGGGCAGACCGACCCCCTGGAGGCTTCTGAGTGCTGTTGTCTTTACTGGATTTCTCACTGGTATTTAATTGTCTGTTTATAATCTGTTATAGCCAATGATAAAAAAATTCTCGGTTTTACTGTGTTTTATGTAAGTAACTTTGAATTCCGGCAAGTGGATATTTCCTGAAAGGTTATTGCCATTGCATTGTCTTTTCTTTTAGTCAGGTTTCAGCTGCATAAAACTTAAGGCTTATGGTTACTTTTTTAAAAATTTTTGGAAAAATGATTGTGGGCCTTCCTTACATTTGAAGCTTAAACATTGCGGCTTGGGACCTCATTCTTAAAATTACCCTATAAGCAAAACATTGCGGCCTTCTGCCTTTGAAAGATTATGGTAATTTATTTTAAAATGATGTAAATTTTATTGTGGGCCTTCGGTCGTTTGTATTGCATCTTGTTTATGTTTGTCTATGCACTTTTGCCTTGAGGCTTTCAGCCTAGCTGTGATAAAAATGTTTTAATTATTTCCTATTTTAACTGCAATTTATTTGATTTTTTCCTTGTATGGAGGCCTTCAGGCATGAAACAATCGCATTTTGGAGACCCGTAGCTGTAAAAGTTGGGCTATGTGCTGCTTTGGTTGTAAATGTCTTATTAAATTACGATAAATTACAATCTGAAGGTGAAACTGACCCCAACCTTATTTGGCCCTTTCCACAATCCTAATTACCTGTTCTGCCCAGCGGGTTTAGCGGGCGTAATCAACATCTATTAGGCAAAATACTGTAATTCTTAAACTATAACAGATATTTCAATAAATTTCCTTTTACAGCCTGAGTTGTCATTTATTGCTGGTGTTGTGGATTGGCAGGAGCCAACCCACGGAGTTTGCAGGAAAGCCGAAAGGCACACGTTTAAGCTCACGCAGGCTGGCGTGAGGTCTGGAACAGGACAAGGTAATTAGAACTTAGAAAAAAGGAGGTAACTGGTAGAATACTTAACTTTAATCCATTAATGTTGAACGTAGCTCTTGTCTGTACATTATTTACAATATCAATAGCAACTGAACATTGCGCCTTGCTAGGTCGTAGCAAATGACGTAGCTGAAGGCTATGCTAACTATCGTCTCGGCAAATGAGAACGTATTTTGTCAGTGAACCATCGCTAGCAAAGTCGGTTGTACAACTGGGGAGAGTGCTAGTAAGTCTCTCTAGACCTGCCGTGTGGCGGCGCTCGGTCTGCAATCACTGACAGTGGCGACACGCGGGTCCGACGTATACTACCGGACCGCGGCCGATTTAAAGGCTACCACCTAGCAAGTGTGGTGTCTGGCGGTGACACCACAGCTGGTAAAAAAACTTCCTCCGCATTGCAGATTGAGTAATGAGCACTGAGAGCGAGGTATAGAAGTGCAGCCCGTTCACGCCGAGGTCCCGGTGAGTGATCACCGCCATCCCTAGCGCAGCCGCCACTGGAGTCAAAATGGTCCGAGTGGCTCTGAGCACTATGGGACTTAACTTCTGAGGCCATCAGTCCCCTAGAACTTACAACTACCTAGGGACATCACACACACCCATGCCGGAGGCTGGATTCGAACCTGCGGTCTCGCGGTTCCAGGCTGTAGCGCCTAGAACCGCGCGGCCACTCCGGCCGGACAACACTGCAGTCCGCCCGCTGTCACATCACGGCAGGTTTTTGAGTTATCGGTATAGGCGCCTTAGAGTGCAGCACAAGCAGGGCCAGGAGCCAGTAGTAGTAGCTGCTGCTGCTGCTGCTGCTGCTGCTACCGCCGCCACTGCAAAGGCGGGAAGCGGCGGGTTGGGCCCGGCCTGGCGGCGCCTAGGGCCGCCCTGGCAGGCGCTGTCGGGCCCTTTAGGGCGCAGGCGGCGGCCCTTTGAGGCGCACACCGCCCGCGGCCGGGCCGCCCCGCTTATGGAACTCGCAGCGCAGACAGAGCGGGCGAGCGCGGCGCCAGCCACCCATCCCCACGCACACACTGGCCGATCCCGCCGCTGGACACGAACTTGGGAAGCGCGCAGAAGTTCAGGACGAAAGCAGCTTCCGCACGGTTACCCACTGCCAAGTGATACAGCTCTACAAAACGCTCGGCCGTACGAGATGGATAAAAAAACGTCACGAGACTCTCATCTCTTATCTACACTACTGGCCATTAAAGTTGCTACACCAAAAAGAAACGCAGATGATAAACGGGTACTCATTGGGCAAATTACAGAGGACAAAACACTCCTGCATGTTTGAAAAAATTTTTCAATGCTTTCCTTCACGCGAGCACTCTTTCCTACCTTGCGATAGGGTCTTTGGGGGGTATAAGAAGAAAGTTATAACGAACTGATAGAGTCTACACTGTGAAAGAATATATTCAACTTATTCTTCATTCTGCCAATAAAAAGAACTCATTCGTTGACAACTACCTTGAGGATAAGAACATTGTTAAGAACTATAAGGACTGGTGGCCGTATGTTTTTAAATGTAATTCCCAGAGTTTAGAAACAATGGGAAAAGACAGTTCAATGAAAGTCTACGTCAGTGTTTCACAGTACAGCATGCTTGAGTATGACAGCCACAGCCCAGGTGTATTAGTACCCCAATTATTCACTGATGCACTGACTCAAAACTCTTTTAGATTTTTAAAACCCCTAGCAAATCTCAGACTCCGAACAACGTTAGCACACAGACTGAAATGTTCTATAAACAAAGTTAACATAAACGACATAAAAAAACTGGAACCGTACATCCGAGAGGAGCAAAAAAACTGTTATATTGATTTATTCACTTGGCCTACAACAGCTGAAGAAGATGAAACATACAGAAAATCTTACAACAATGCTTACCTGTAATGATGATTATGTTAAAATACCATTTGTAATTTGTGTTTATTAATAAATTCTCAAAATTCTATAATTGTACCATTATTTATTTTAATTTGGTTCAAAAAGGTCATGCATCCAAAATAAAAAAATAATAATTTGAAGAATGTGAAAAAAAATTGATGATTTGAAGATGCAGATTTAATGCTTTCCTGGTAAACCAGAGTACAAAAGTCCAAGTACTTCATATCTTCTACCTTTGAAGCATAAAACAGTTTTATTTGAATATCTCAAAATCATGTTTCATGGACATATGACCTTTTCATAATAAGATTCCATTACACTCATCTCACACAGATTGCTGGTAGTCCCCCGGTCATTACAAAGCACGGGACATGATTCTTAATAGCGTGTCTGATCACCATAGATGGCAATGCACCCCGCAACGTGCTCCCACGCTCGCCAGAAAGTTGGTAAGGAGTTCCTCCAACAAAGCGACTGTCATTGGCGCATTTGGACATGCTGCAATAAGCCTCCCCAAACGCATCCCACACGTGCTCAAACGAACTTAAGTCTTGGAAATGGGCAGGCCAGTCCACTCGCCGAATGTCTTCTCATTCCAAGACGTCCTTCACGTGCGCTCTTCGATACAGTTGGGCAATGTCGTCCATAAAAATGAAGTCAGGTCCGAATCCAGCACTGAAAAGACGAATTTGCGGAGGGAGAACTGGGGTACCTTCTAGAGAGATTTGCAGATCAGCACGCTCAGTCAGCAGTGTGGCACCCCCACACAATACCACTTGTACCACTAAAGGACTATGTTCGATAATCATGCACGTACCCCCACATGGCGAGACTTCGGAACATGTAATGCACTCAGGAACAGTACCGAACACGATAATCATCATAATATCAGAATTCCACGTTTGCTGAAACTGAAGTCTGCGACTGGGATCAGAACGCCCATTGCCCTACTACTCAGGTGCTACTGTGTCGGATGGCATACGGTTGCACTGGCATGCTGACCCTCACTGATCAACGTTATAGTGACACTATACTGCTTCCCCATGTGCGTCTTCTTGGGCGTGCATTCAGCCCTGAATTCGTTTCCATGGATGACACTGCTCGACCGCGCCCAACAGCGCAGGTAGCGGAGCTGTTGTGATGAGACGATGTTCGGCGAATAGACTCACCTGCACGTCCCACTGACCATGAGTTGGGTAGACGTATTGAACCTCGTCCAGTATGCACGAACAACCATCCACCAATTAGCAACCCCGCTGGTGGAGGAATGGAACGCCCCACTACAAGAACTTCATACCTAACAGTTGGCCAGCATGGCTGCGTTCTGCACATCATGCACTGGCATTCATCGTGCTCACACACCCGTTTCATATCCACGTCCTGCCTTCTGTAACTTCCAGATGACCATAAGGCATTGCGGTGACGTTAGCGCACTTAGTGTTTATTCCACTCATCACATTCTAATTGCTGTGTTACGCCGTCGATTACGTTTATTTGAACTTTTTTCTCGTCGTCTGCATACAATTCATATACGTTTCATTTCATCTACACTCCTGGAAATTGAAATAAGAACACCGTGAATTCATTGTCCCAGGAAGGGGAAACTTTATTGACACATTCCTGGGGTCAGATACATCACATGATCACACTGACAGAACCACAGGCACATAGACACAGGCAACAGAGCATGCACAATGTCGGCACTAGTACAGTGTATATCCACCTTTCGCAGCAATGCAGGCTGCTATTCTCCCATGGAGACGATCGTAGAGATGCTGGATGTAGTCCTGTGGAACGGCTTGCCATGCCATTTCCACCTGGCGCCTCAGTTGGACCAGCGTTCGTGCTGGACGTGCAGACCGCGTGAGACGAAGCTTCATCCAGTCCCAAACATGCTCAATGGGGGACAGATCCGGAGATCTTGCTGGCCAGGGTAGTTGACTTACACCTTCTAGAGCACGTTGGGTGGCACGGGATACATGCGGACGTGCATTGTCCTGTTGGAACAGCAAGTTCCCTTGCCGGTCTAGGAATGGTAGAACGATGGGTTCGATGACGGTTTGGATGTACCGTGCACTATTCAGTGTCCCCTCGACGATCACCAGTGGTGTACGGCCAGTGTAGGAGATCGCTCCCCGCACCATGATGCCGGGTGTTGGCCCTGTGTGCCTCGATCGTATGCAGTCCTGATTGTGGCGCTCACCTGCACGGCGCCAAACACGCATACGACCATCATTGGCACCAAGGCAGAAGCGACTCTCATCGCTGAAGACGACACGTCTCCATTCGTCCCTCCATTCACGCCTGTCGCGACACCACTGGAGGCGGGCTGCACGATGTTGGGGCGTGAGCGGAAGACGGCCTAACGGTGTGCGGGACCGTAGCCCAGCTTCATGGAGACGGTTGCGAATGGTCCTCGCCGATACCCCAGGAGCAACAGTGTCCCTAATTTGCTGGGAAGTGGCGGTGCGGTCCCCTACGGCACTGCGTAGGATCCTACGGTCTTGGCGTGCATCCGTGCGTCGCTGCGGTCCGGTCCCAGGTCGACGGGCACGTGCACCTTCCGCCGACCACTGGCGACAACATCGATGTACTGTGGAGACCTCACGCCCCACGTGTTGAGCAATTCGGCGGTACGTCCACCCGGCCTCCCGCATGCCCACTATACGCCCTCGCTCAAAGTCCGTCAACTGCACATACGGTTCACGTCCACGCTGTCGCGGCATGCTACCAGTGTTAAAGACTGCGATGGAGCTCCGTATGCCACGGCAAACTGGCTGACACTGGCGGCGGCGGTGCACAAATGCTGCGCAGCTAGCGCCATTCGACGGCCAACACCGCGGTTCCTGGTGTGTCCGCTGTGCCGTGCGTGTGATCATTGCTTGTACAGCCCTCTCGCAGTGTCCGGAGCAAGTATGGTGGGTGTGACACACCGGTGTCAATGTGTTCTTTTTTCCATTTCCATGAGTGTATATTACTCATTATAATTTCAGACCCGCCAGGTTAGCCGAGAGCGGTAACGCGCTGCTTCCTGGACTCGGGTAGGCGCGCCGGCCCCGGACTGAATCCGCCCGGCGGATTAACGACGAGTGCCGTTGTGCCTGCCAGCCTGGAAGTGGTTTTTAGGCGGTTTTCCACATCCCACTAGGTGAATACCGGGCTGGCCCCCCTTCCGCCTCAGTTACACGACTTGCAGACATTTGCAACACGTTCGCACTATTTGATGGCTTACATTAGACGCAGACAGCTGGGGTACACTAATTTCTTCCCAGAGGGTATGGGGAGGACACAGGAATGGATGTGAAACTTCCTGGCAGATTAAAACTGTGCGCCGGACCGAGACTCGAACTCGGGACCTTTGCCTTTCGCGGGCAAGTGCTTTACCATGTGAGCTACCCAAGCACGATTCACGCCCCGTCCTCACAGCCTTCCAAACTTTACAGAAGCTCTCCTGCGAACCTTGCAGAACTAGTATTCCTGAAAGAAAGGATACTGCGGAGACATGGCTTACCCGCCACAGCCTGGAAGTTTCATATCAGCGCACACTCTGCTGCAGGGTGAAATTTTCATTCAGGAAGGGCATACGTCCACCTTCTGACACTAACATCGTCAAATCCATAGTAACAAGGCCGACCCCGCATTGAAGTGGGAGAACGGCCCAAAGCAAATGATGACTAGTCTGTTATAGTTTCATATACTGATTGGTTCCATCACCATGGAGACTTGCTCCTCAATTTGGTCCTACAGAACACGAGATATAAAACAAAATGACGGATGTGTACCATCACCCAACCTGAGTTCCACTCCATGTCCAACCGGGTTGGAGTCACAGATGACTGTTCCGCGTACCTACCAAGTTTCGCAAGCTCTGTAACACAGCCCCCTACCCCCCCTACACCCCCCCCCCCAAAAAAAAAATTAAAAAAATCGATTTATTCTGGCTTCTGCACTATGAAAGCACAACAAGCAACATTTCGATATTTTCTATGCTTGCTGATGATGTAATTTTATGGGCCGATAGGGTAATTTAGTAAGCTAAGGCCACAAGTAGCGCTGGCGGCTGGAAATTACATTCGGCTGACACACACACACACACACACACACACACACACACACACAAGCGTGCGCGCGTGCAAGTGACTCAAATGGCTCTGAGCACCAAACTTCTGAGGTCATCAGTCGCCTGGACTTACAACAAACCTAAGGACAGCACACACATGCATGCCCGAGGCAGGATTCGAACCTGCGACCGTAGCGGTCGCACGATTCCAGACTGTAGCGCCTAGAACCGCTCGGCCGGCACGGAATGGCCCTCAAATTTGCAGAAGCAATCTCAGCTTGTTTTCTGCGCGATTGCGCCAGGCACGCTGCCTAGGGGAAGTAAACATTTGGCCACACATCAGCGCAGCGTAACTTTATACAGCGCGAGACGGGGACCCGGGGTGGGGGTGGACTGTGTGTGGGAGGGGGTGAGACGCGAGACGGTGTCAGCTGACCGCCGCGCCGCCGGCTCAACAGGCAGCTTGTCGATTCGCGGGCGGCATCGACCGCTGGCGCTCCGGCCAACTAAATATACACCTGCCTGCCTTCCACACACGTGCACGCATGACGGGCGGACCAGCTAGCTGGCGGTGCAGCGGCGGCCGACACAATGCAACCCACAACTCAGCGCATCCGCAAAACTTGACCCTACAGACCTCCACAAAGACCTGGCAAAGGCGTGATACCGCTAGTCACGTAATTCTCGTGCGTCCACCGCCTCTGTCCACAGGGGTATCCTATGAAACATCTCTTAGTTGATATACACTACTGGCCATTACAATTGCTACACCACGAAGATGACGTGCTACAGGCGCGAAATTTAACCGACAGGAAGAAGATGCTGTGATATGCAAATGATTAGCTTTTCAGAGCATTCACACAAGGATGGCGCTGGTGGCGACACCTACAACGTGCTGATATGAGGAAAGTTTCCAGCCGATTTCTCATACACAAACAGCAGTTGACCGACGTTGCCTGGTGAAACGTTGTTGTGATGCCTCGTGTAAGGAGGAGAAATGCGTACCATAACGTTTCCGACTTTGATAAAGGTCGGATTGTAGCCTATCGCGATTGCGGTTTATCGTATCGCGACATTGCTGCTCGCGTTGGTCGAGATCCAATGACTTAGCAGAATATGGAATCGGTGGGTTCAGGAGGATAATACGGAACGCCGTGCTGGATCCCAGCGGCCTCGTATCATCAGCAGCCGAGATGACAGGTATCTTACCCGCATGGCTGTAACGGATTGTGCAGCCACGTCTCGATCCCTGAGTCAACAGATGGGGACGTTTGCAAGACAACATCCATCTGCACGAACATTTCGACGACGTTTGCAGCAGCGCGGACTATCAGCTCGGAGACCGTGGCTGCGGTTACCCTTGACACTGCATCACAGGCAGGAGCGCCTGCGATGGTGTACTCAACGACGAACCTGGGTGCACGAATGGCAATACGTCAGTTTTTCGGATGAATCCAGGTTCTGTTTACAGCATCATGATGGTCGCATCCGTGTTTGGTGGCGACATCGCGGTGGGTGTTACATTCCATTACCTATCACAATCTGATCAAATAAACAAAAATAAACATGGGGCCAATTTGGCCCCGTCGGTCCTCGTAGATAGTAGCTTGCGTGCTGTCCTCCTAGTGTTAATCCTTTGGCGCACATATGTACTGCAGCGGACAGCTGGTAATACTCGCTTCATTCGCGTCTTCAATCAGTCCTGGGGCTGAAAATGCACGCAGGGCACAACATTAGTAGGGAGTGTCCGCTAGAGTGGATTGTGTCCATTTGCGGACTCAGCACTGAGTGAAAACGCCGATGAAGAGACCATTACCAGCTGTCCGCTGCCGCGGGCATGTGCGGGACAAGGTGTAATATTTCTGGCTTAGTCAGCCATCATATTAGGCTTAAAGAAGCTGTTTCCAGAGCAGTGAAGATGCAAGAAGCATATAGAGGTGGTGTGAGGTGGTGTGAGGTAGCTGTGACAGATGTTAGATTCGGTACCATTCTCGTGAGAAAGACCGCTTGCTTAATGCTGCTGCTCATTGACTGGCTGCTGTGTTCGGAGCAAGGGCGCCAAAACGTTAAAGTATAGTTGTTATTATCAGTTCTGAAGGTGGCAGTGGTAAAATACAGGGAGCGAAAGGCTATTTACAATTTGTATAGAAACCAGATGGCAGTTATAAGAGTCGAGGGACACGAAAGGGAAGCAGTGGTTGGGAAGGGAGTGAGACAGGGTTGTAGCCTCTCCCCGATGTTGTTCAATCTGTATATTGAGCAAGCAGTGAAGGAAACAAAAGAAAAATTCGGAGTAGGAGTTTAACTCCATGTAGGAGAAATAAAAACTTTGAGGTTCGCCGATTACATTGTAATTCTGTCAGAGACAGCAAAGGACTTGGAAGAGCAGTTGAACGGAATGGATAGTGTCTTGAAAGGAGGATATAAAATGAACATCAACAAAGGTAAAAACGAGGATCATGGAATGTAGTCGAATTAAGTCGAGTTATGCTGAGGGAATTAGATTAGAAAATGAGACACTTAAAGTAGTAAAGGAGTTTTGCTATTTGGAGAGCAAAATAACTGATGATGGTCGAAGTAGAGAGGATATAAAATGTAGACTGGCAATGGCAAGGAAAGCGTTTCTGAAGAAGAGAAATTTGTTAACATTGAGTATAGATTTAACTGTCAGGAAGTCATTTCTGAAAGTATTTGCATGGAGTGTAGCCATGTATGGAAGTGAAACATGGACGATAAGTAGTTTGGACATGAAGAGAATAGAAGCTTTCGAAATGTGGTGCTACAGAAGAACGCTGAAGATTAGATGGGTAGAGGAGGTATTGAATAGGACTGGGGAGAAAAGAAATTTGTGGCTCAAGTTGACTAGAAGAAGGGATCGGTTGGTAGGACATGTTCTGAGGCATCAAGGGATCACCAATGTAGTATTGGAGGGCAGCGTGGAAGGTAAAAATCGTAGAGGGGGACCAAGAGATGAGTACACCTAGCAGATTCAGAAGGATGTAGGTTGCAGTAGGTACTGGGAGATGAAGAAGCTTGCACAGGATAGAGTAGCATGGAGAGCTGCATCAAACCAGTCTCAGGACGGAAGACCACAAGAACAACAACAACAAACTACTCATTGGAATGACTTAACTTTTTAATGTAAATATCTCTCAACACCTGACTATCACTGTCATTTTAGAATGATTAAAAACAATTTAAATCAAAAACAAAAGACTGACGAGATTGTAGACGAAGCACTTCGGAAGCGTTCGGGTCACGCCTCTTCTGGTATGGCGCGCGAAGTGTTTCGGGCTGTTCGTCACTCTGGATCAGGCAGTCGAGAAGAACAGACATGTTGTCTGTCGTAGGATATGTTTCCAATTTTTATTTAAGTTCCTGTTTGTCACTCTGAATTAGGCAGTCGAGATGTACAGTCATGTTGTCTGTGGCAGGCTGTCTCTGTCAATACTCAGTATTAAAAGATTCACTCCGGTAGTCATGAGACAGAGACGCTTGCCAGAAATAGTGTGAAGATACATTTTCGTAAACATTGTGTTGTATTAAGATCATGTAGTCTCCTCGTGTGGCTATATTAAAATACGCGAGTGGCATCCCAAAGAAGTGATACATTATTTCAGAACAGAACCTCGCTAAAAGTCAGTTTCAGCCTCAAGATACAGAACCTACGACCTGCGTGCTGTTTTCTGCGCTGGAGACATCAACTTGAAGACAGCAGGTTAGTGGACTGTAACAGAACCTTCGTATTCCACTGTTGTGTACATAGTTCCGCGTAGCCAGCGCGTACACAACTTTCCCACTAGAGCGCGCCCCGCTAAGCACAACAGCGCAGGCGCAGCGCTCGTCCGTCTCCGCACTGCGAGATTGCGCTGCCTTAGAGAAGGACCAAATTCTGCTTCCGCCGATCCGCGTATTAATATATCTCGTGGCCAATGAGATTGCTGCTAACGTAGAACCTTTTCTCCTCGCGGATCACACTCACGCAGTGATACATGAACGCGCGAGGTATTATAACGAGTGTACAGACCTCCGATTAGTCAGTTTGCATTAGTCTGTACCAGTCTACGCCTAATAAGATTACCATATTCCTGTACATAGCCATGAAGAAAAATGTATAGACACTTTGTCAAGTATCAGGTATGTGAGAATAAGATTAACGTACCTAAGGTCTAACAGTACGGACACCACATCCACATGCAGTGGAAACAACTAGGCGTCTCACGTGCACTGCATGCAAAGAACAAATGTGCTCAGTGACACGTCATCTGCAGTAATGCAGGTAAAGGAGGATGGTCGTTATTAACACGAACAATCAATTCATTCTTCCTTTCTTGTCGTAAGGGTTTAGAATCGAACTCCCAAGTATAAAACAACTTCAAACGTCTGATCACTCCCCTAACGACTTAATCTATTAAATAGATGACGTTAAGCATGTAGGTCAGGAAAAGTTTAAGCCAGCCGATGTGGGCGAGCGCTTGTGGCGCTACAGTCTGGAACCGCGCGACCGCTACGGTCCCAGGTTCGAATCCTGCCTCGGGCATGGGTGTGTGTGATGTCCTTAGGCTAGTTAGGTTTCAGTAGTTCTAAGTTCTAGAGGACTGATGATCTCAGATGTTAAGTCCCATAGTACTCAGAGCAATCTGAACCGTTTGAAAAGTTTGGCAAAGATCTGGAACGTTCTTTGTCGAGTGTTATCCAAGCATACGTCACGGAGCGCTAGACTTCAAAACTGGTAGCGTTTAGCAAAACTCCCAGCAAAGTCTGCAATAGAGAAGTAGTGGCAAATTGGCGTAAACGGGCTCTGTAGCGAGTAAAAGTCCTAACTATCCGAAAACAATCCGAACAGCAGAAAATACTGCACCGGGCCAGTTTTATTTTGGTTCACCCTCCGTATGTACTTGACTTTTTTTTATGCAAAGAAACTCCCTCGTCTCCGCACGGTCTACCGGATTAACTGCTTCAGTATCAGCGCCGGAAAGCTGCTGTGTTCTGCGGAATTACGCGGGCGGCGGTCGGCGCTGCGAAATTAATTAATAAAGTAAACACAAAGCCGCTGCTAATCACATTAAAATTGTGAGAGAGTGCGCTGCTATGCATCCGAGGCCGAAACGCATGTTCTTTCTCGGGTGGAGTTCTGTGTTTACTCGTGGAAAATATGCCATTGTTTTTAATTTTTTATTTATTTCATTGCGTGTGTGTGTGTGTGTGTGTGTGTGTGTGTGTGCCGTAATGCATGAGCGAGGGCGCTATTGTATTATTTCGGTAGCCGACTGTTGCAGAAAGTACAATGTTGTGCCTACACAAGAATACCGAACTGTGGCCGCCAACTTCGTCATATACTGTGGACGGTGAGGGGTGGGGTTACATACAGCACAAGGCAAGAACAAAGGCGCCATAAACACGACAAAGGCTTCTCCGGGGCCTTTGTGTTGTACTGCCTAACAACTCTACAATTGTTGTACTGTGCATGCCACAGTGGGCTTGCCGTGTTAATCGTTCAGTATACGCAACGAATTTTACCACGTAGGTATTTAAATGTTTTTTATTCCAATCTTTGATCACAATATCAATTCTTTACAGGATGACCGGTTTCAGTCCGTAATGATCATCCTCAGATGTTTCTTACATCATGTGCTAAAGTGATAAGGCCATAATGGCATCGTCAAAACATATAAATATAATCAGCACAGCATCGTCACATAGATCTAAAATAAGGTGTAGTATAAGCCTATTCTGCATTAGAATAGGCCTATTCTACACCTTATTTTAGATCTATGGGACGATATTGTGCTCATTATATCGTCCACACAGTCATTATTGTGTGGACGATGTGGCCTATTCTACACCTTATTTTAGATCTATGTGACGATGCTGTGCTAATTATATTTATAATTTTTGACGCTGCTTAACTACTTAAACCTAACTAACCTAAGGACAGCACACAACACCCAGCCATCACGAGGCAGAGAAAATCCCTGACCCCGCCGGGAATCGAACCCGGGAACCCGGGCGTGGGAAGCGAGAACGCTACCGCACGACCACGAGATGCGGGCGCTGCCATTATGGCCTTATCACTTTAGGACATGGTGCAAGGAAGATCTGAGGATGGTCATTACGGTCTGAAACCGGTCATTGTGTAAAGAATTGATATTGTGATCAGAGACTGGATTAAAAAACATTTGACAGTATTGGATCACTGTTTGTATACGCGACTATGTCGCAGTTGGTGAAACGTAGGTATTTTCTGAGTTGAAATTTTAACCTCGCCTGTTTAAATGAAGCGGATTTCTCCTTGAGGAGAAACGAAAGTGGCATCGGGTATGGCCAAAAAAAAAAATGGTTCAAATGGCTCTGAGCACTATGGGACTTAACATCTATGGTCATCAGTCCCCTAGAACTGAGAACTACTTAAACCGAACTAACCTAAGGACATCACACAACACCCAGTCATCACGAGGCAGAGAAAATCCCTAACCCCGCCGGGAATCGAACCCGGAAACCCGGGCGTGGGAAGCGAGAACGCTACCGCACGACCACGAGCTGCGGACTATGGCCCAAGAAGAGGCACCAGTAACTTTAAGGTTCTCAATACACGAGCGCTGTCCACAAAGTATGTGACATAACTAAGCACTCCGTCTTCAGGCCAAAAGTGGCCCATCGGGACCATCCGACCGCCGTGTCATCCTCAGATAAGGATGCGGATAGGCGGGGCGTGTGGTCAGCGCACCGCTCTCCCGGTCGTTATGATGGTTTTCTTTGACCGGAGCCGCTACTATTCGGTCGAGTAGCTCCTCAATTGGCATCACGAGGCTGAGTACACCCCGAAAAATGGAACAGCGCATGGCGGCCCGGATGGTCACCCATCCAAGTGCCGGCCACGCCCGACAGCGCTTAACTTCGATGATCTGTCGGGAACACGTGTATCCATTGCGGCAAGGCCGTTGCCTGACCTAACTAAGAAACCATAAAAATTCTAACTTTAGTTTCTCTACATAGCCTCTTTTCTTCTCGATACACTTTATCCATGGGTGTTCGATGTATTCGATACCCTGTTTTAGTGAGAACCATCGAGCTCTGCAGAATAGCCGTCAATTGCATGCACCAACTTTTAGTTTTTGGCAAACCTTTTGGCGCCAAGACATTTCTGCAATTTTGGAAATAGAAAAAAATCATAGAGAGCTAAATCTGGTGAATAGGTTGCATGAGAAAGCAATTAGAACTCTTAAACTGATTGATTTTGGGAATTGCAAATACGGAAGTGTGAACTGGAGTATTGTCGTGAAGCAACAAAACGTATGTGTCGCTAAATGTGGCTGTTTTTGCTTAATTTCATCACTCAAACGCCGCAGTAATTTCACCAATCCCACGCATATCCCAAGAAACCGACAGTGTTAAATGTACTTCAGATTGCATTATGTATGAAGTAAGTGATTGCGAACGTGGGCGCTCGCAGGGTGCGTGCTACTGTAACCAAAGGAGTCGAAGTGTTTGGTGGTTTAGGAGGTACCGTGTCCAAGATTTATACCACATTACAGAGACATCGGGAAAGCATCATCCCCCAAGTCACAAAGCAGACGGAACTGTGTATTGAGCGATCGTGACAGATGCTCATTGGAGAGGATTGTGACGAAAAATAAAGAAGATAACAGCTGCCAAAGTCGCTGCGAACCTTGACAGCACCAAAACAACACAAATGGAGCCCCAGTAGGAGGGAATTGGAGGGCGAGCAAGAATTCCGAAATTGCTCAACCGTGATGCAAAGTCCTGCAGCTGAAAAACGTAGGGTGAAAGCCATAAAATCTGGACTGTGGGCAGAAACTTATTTGGTCAGACGGGTCTTGTTGCACACCATTCCCAACATCTGACTGAGTTTGCGTCCAAAGAGTGAAACATGGAGGGTGTTCGGTGATGATTTGAGAAGTCATATCTTGATATTCCACGCGCCACATGGTTACTCTACAAGATCGCAATGCTGCCAAGAACTGTGTGAGCGTTTTCGCAGATCAGAGTCATTTCATGGCTGGTTCACATGGCTCTGAGCACTATGGGGCTTAACTTCTAAGGTCATCAGTCTCCTAGAACTTAGAACTACTTAAACCTAACTAACCTAAGGATATCACACACATCCATGGCAGAGGCAGGATTCGAACCTGCGACCATAGCAGTCACGAGGTTCCAGACCGTAGCGCCTAGGACCGCTCGGCCACTCCGGCCGGCAGTCATTTCATGGTACAATGTTTGTTCCCCGATGCTGCGTTCCAAGACGACAAAGCCCATGTTTACACAGCACGCACGGTCCAGGACTGGTTTTGTCAGCACGAGGACGAACTGCAGCGTCTCCCGTGACCACCGTAGTTGGCAGATCTCAATATTATTGAGCCTTTGTCAACTACTTCACAGAAAAGATTACGTCATCACTATCCATCTCCAGCATCATTACTTGAACTTACCACTGCTTTGCAGTAACAATAGTAAAGGTTCCCATAAAATTGATGCAGGACCTATATTTATGAATTCCGAAACGATTGGAAGTTGTTTTCTAAGCCAATACCTTTTCTACACCTTATTAGGCATCGTGATGCGCTGTGTTTTTCATGTTTCCATAGTTTTGTCCATCCCTGTAAGACCCATTTCCGAAATCCGTCTACCATTGGCACGGCTGTAGTGGATGAGTTGTCCTTAACTGCAAAATTTAATGTGTGTGTGTTTACACCTTTCTACAAGTTGTTCCTATTTTCACTGCAGATGAGTGGGGGCTGGTTTGGAGTTCTGAAAATGGAAGGAATGAATTTGAAAACAGAACATCCCACTGACAGCGAAGTCATTAGAGGCAGAGCACAAGCTTTCAACGTTTAACAATTTGAGACTGTGTCGAAGAAACAACAGCGATTGATTATTGAAACTGATCACATTATGGTATGCCTTTAAATGACTCTTCCGCCCATAAGTGTACCACTGTCATTTACCAGAATGGATGAAGTGTGCCTAGCCTACAGGTATTGTCACTTAAAAACTCTAATCAGTCTGACTTGATTGCTGCATGTAGAATCCTTGTCAGATATGGATAGGTGAAGAAAATGTCAACGTTCAAAAGCAGTCTAGAAATGAAATTGTTTTCCTTAGTAAAAAGTGCACACATTCTTATTGGTAACTAAAAAATAAATTTGAGAAGAAAGAAGAAAGGGAGGACGAAAGAAGAAGAAAAAAAGAGGAAGAACAGAAAACTGAAGAGGAAGAACAGAGAGTTGAAGAGAAAGAAGGGAGAGTTGAAGAGAAAGAAGGGAGAGTTGAAGAGAAAGAAGGGAGAGTTGAAGAGAAAGAAGGGAGAGTTGAAGAGAAAGTTGGGAGAGTTGAAGAGAAAGTTGGGAGAGTTGAAGAGAAAGATGGGAGAGTTGAAGAGAAAGATGGGAAAGTTGAAGAGAAAGATGGGAGAGTTGAAGAAGAAGGAGAAGAAGAAGAAGAACAGAAAGTTGAAGAGGAAGAACAGGGAAGAACAGAAAGTTGAAGAGGAAGAACAGAAAGTTTTGAAGAGGGAGAACAGAAAGTTTTGAAGAGGAAGAACAGAAAGTTTTGAAGAGGAAGAACAGAAAGTTTTGAAGAGGGAGAACAGAAAGTTTTGAAGAGGGAGAACAGAAAGTTGAAGAGGGAGAAGCAGATGAGAAAGAAAAGAAACTGAGGAAGAAGGAAAAGGATGAAGATGGAGAGTTGAATTAAGAATTTGGAAATTTGTGGTATGGACTATTGGACCAAACTGCTGAGGTCATCAGTCCCTAGGCTTATGCACTACTTTATCTAACGTAAACTAACTTACACTAAGGACAACACACACACCCATGCCCGAGGGAGGACTCGAAGATATGGAGGAAGAGTAGAAGGAAGAAGGGAGAGAGAAATAGTAGAAGCAAAATGAGGAGGATGAACAGTAGAAGAAAAAGTAAAATGAAAAGGGTGAGGAGGAGGAGGAGGAGGAGGAGGAGGAGGAGGAGGAGGAGGAGGAAGAAGAGAAGGAAGAGGATGAACAAGAGGACAAACATCAAGCGGGGAGCAAGAAAAGGAGGAGGTATAAACAAAAGAGGATGGCACACATAAACGAAAAGAAACAAAGCAGGGAAGGGCAAAAATCATAAAAGAAGAAAGAAAATGTGCGCTACTTTCCGGGAAGGATTCAGAACCATAAAAAAAAGGTAACAGTAGACTTACTTTCGAACACAGAATGCCTAAGGTCCACATTGGTAAACCTAGAGAAGTAAAGGCAAACATCCAACAATTGTCTTTGTGCGCACTACTTTAGAACGGCACACGAAGAGACTCGAATGGAACTTCTACAACTAAGTATCCTCTGGACACAGCCCTTGCGAAATGCGTGTGTAGATTCAGAGCCGAGACTGAAAACGAACTTGTGTGACAGCCCGCAGATGGACTGTAGCAGCAGTACCGCCGAAGACTCCAGATCCCATCGGGCTCGATCTCCAGTTCGCAGTACTCGCAGTGACGCAAGCCGCTACGTCACTGCTGCCGGAGAAAACTTGCCAGCGATTCGCATCAGTGAAGCGGGCCAATACGGCGTAGTGCCGCGGCCTTTCAGAGTTATTAGCTGGCGAAGACAGGCTCCAACGGTTTTACACGGCCGAGCAGCGCTAGTAATGCAATACCGACGGGATCGGTATTACGGGGGTGTAAGTGGGCCGCGTCATCGACAATCGTACGGCTCTTCAGGAACAATCGACGTCTGATGGTTAAATGGCCAGACCGTGTCCTGCGAAGACCCGTATCCGTTTAATCTTGTCGGAGAGGATCTAATGAAACGCCAGCGTGTGATTATTAGGGGAGAACTGAGTGGACGTTATTACAAACTTCTCTATAGATTAGATGGCTCACAAACTGAATACATAAAATAATTCATCAACAATCGACTGGATGATAAGCACATTGGCCAAAATGACGTCATCCCGGGGGACATGATGCTAATACTGTTAACCCCGCATCAAGCCTTGATAATGCCTAACTTCAGTGACGAAGAGATTCCACGCCGTTCTTTAGCTGAGCTATATCCAGCGGAAGACACATACTGATGGCTATAACCCGTTCATCATAAGAATAAACCTAATGTAAACATCGCACTATGTATTCTTCAGCATTTGCTGCAACCTCATTGGATTTCCGTTTCACGTAGAACTGCCGCCAAGCTGTCTCGAGTACTGTCAAGTACAGTAATAAGGGTACGTCTCGTGCTGTGCGTTACGCGCACATCGACTTACAATTAGCGATAATACGGGACAACAGCTTTACCGGCGCATTTAACTTGGACAGCAATGGCCGGTCAGCTGGTACAGCTAGCCTGCAGTGACGTGGCCAGCTGCAGATCACACGTAAACAGACACGAGCAGAGGAGCAATGCGAATGTGATTTAATTTTTAAGCAGAATGAAGTAATACACTGCAAATCTCTCACAATACGCTCCTTAGACGACTATACGAAAACCGCAACTAGTTGATTGTAGCTAACGTACTATTGAAACAAGAACGATGAAAATTACCGACTTAACCATAAGGTAATGTTTCTGCATGTGTTGTGTGTAACGTCAGAAAGTATTGAAGGATTTCACCGTATTATTGAAGCCACTGATGGTATTACTTTACAGTCAGTCGTCACGTAATCTCTCTTAGCTCCTTCCTTATCCGAATCCGAGAAACACATTTTAGTTCTGGAAGTGTCACCTGCTGTGTTGGTAACGAGGCTATCAACAACAGAATCCAGGAAGCCGTCATCTTTTATGACGAGCCGTTCTATATCCCACCAGCGTTCGGCAGTGACGCGTGAAAAAGCTGCCTGTGTTAGTTCTAGTACGTCTGGCAGCTTAAGTCTCGTTACTTCTCAGGCCAATTCCCGCAGCTTGGCTCCAGATTAGTTCTTTGGGTTCATATTGTAATGGTACAGTAGCAAATGTAAAAATGCAGCATTTGCATGATGTGCTAGATACTGTTAAAATTATTGTTTTTCATGTTTCTACGATACGTATCTACCCCTGTGGTACAAAACGATGGACATAGTCCAAATGAGGAGGATCTGGTTTCTCATTTTTGCCTTAAAAAATTAAACTGTTTTCCTAATTTAAACAACTTTTATGAACAGTCTTTCATAAAACATCGATAGTTCAGAATTTTTATTTGAAATGGAAACTGGAATTTCGAGTTCATTGTGTTATTAGAAACAAGAAGACGTGCATTATTCATTAAAAAAAAATGACGATGAGTTTTATAATTACGCGGTGTAGGCATTTCAAATTGAACGAGAAAAAAATGATATATCGAAAATCTGAACCAACGCACGAATAACCGCATATGGATCACATTCCATTACGCTACCGACTGCGCCTCACATTCCATGCTAGATTGTTTATCAGCTGCATTATATACAACACTGGGAAAACTTCAGAGTCGATTATCTCCGTAACCTTATGAAAAACATTACGAACAGTCTATTTCTCGGCACTTTTAAACCTTGTTCCACGCGCGTGTTTCACTACAACCTCCGCCATTTTTATACTGCGCATTAACAGCTCGACAATCAGAGCACAACACTGCAGAGGCAGGGAGTGTACACGATTTTTGAAATAAAAACTACGTAGCTAAAGCGTGCTTAAGAAAAAAAACGTTGATGGCTGCTAATACATTTGAATACCTTAAAGTCTGATTTAACGTAACTTAGTAATTAGATATCTAAAACATAAGCAGGACCTACTTGCAAGAGCGTAACAAGACCAGTGCACGTGTGCTACGGCTTCTGACCAATCGTCGCGTTTGTGTTTGTTTACATCAGGTTTATTCTTGTGATGAACGGATTATAGATGCGTGCGTGTTCGGAGTGATTGAAAGGGAACGATTACGCAAAACTAATCGCAGGTGAGGCAGATGCCAGACTGAGATTCACTGGAAAAACCCTCAGTAAATGTAGTCCGTCCACAAACGAGGTACCGAAATAAACCTCCGTTACACCAATTCTTGAATACTTTTCGTCAGTATGGGATCCGTACCAGATAGAATTGTCCGCTGTCCCATTATCTCGACGTCTGTACCAGAATCCTCGTGCGTTCATACTCCATAGCGTGTTTTTCCGACAAACAATGTTCAGCAACCGCCGACTTGCTCGGATACATCAGTAGAGTGTGCCTCTGGTGTTCACGGCATCGATCCTAGACGGTACGCATCGTCTGACCAATATACGACTTGCCACACTGACACGGAATCTGGTACACGCCGGCCTTCCTCAAACCGAGGTCATCTTTGGCGCTCCCCACCACTGCACGAGTTTTAATCGGAGGACAACACATAGTTCCGACCCGGTGTTTCTTCAAAATGCGGGCGTTGTCTTCCGATCTGTATTTGCACGCAGACGGCTGCCACCACCCTTCACAGAGAAATGGGGTACTTAAAACTCTAGTACATAGGGCGCGCACTATCTCTGACGCAGAGAGTCTACCCCAGGAATTGGAACATCTGAGAACTGTATTTCGAAAAAATGGGTACTCAGAGTGGCAGATTCAACGTGCTCTCCGCCCAACCACTGCAGCACAACCTGTGGAGATGGATGAAATCACGAGGGAGGACGTAGGCACTGCGTTTATTCCATATACAGGCGCACTCTCGGGCAAAATCACCCGGCGGTCGCTCAACATTGTTTGTCGGAAAATCACGCTATGGAGTATGAACGCACGAGGATTCTGGTACAGTCGTCGAGATACTGGGACAGCGTTGTTAGAGAGGCCATCGAAATTCGCACCAATGACGACCTCATAAACCGTGACTGTGGCTATAATCTTAGCAAGGCTTGGGAACCAGCGATTGGGTTAATCGAGAGTAAATGGAGCAAACGTATAGTTGTGACGACGACGGCGGACAGAGCCATCACACCGACGTCATCTCAGACGCCGTCGCAATCTGTTCCACCGCGCGTCCATGGCGCGGGGCGTGAACGGCGGAGTGAGCGCACCGCGGGCGGAGGGTATTTAATTCGGCCGCCGCCGCGACCGAACCCAGTTCCCTCTGAGCAGCCATAGCGTACGGATCTCCGTGCCGGCACGTTCACAGCAGCTCAGTCCGTCAGTTCACCTGATGATGGCGACATGTATGATAGCCGAAATGTTGTGCCCGTTGGACACTGCAGACCGGCAGTACATCCGTGGATATTTTGATTATCAAATACGCCGGGAGAAACTCAAGAATCATAGGTTTCAGTAGTTCTAAATAATAATGGGCGTATGGCATTGGTGGCCGGGAGACCCCTCGCGGGGCGGTTCGGCCGCCGCTCCACAAGTTCTTTAACGCCACTACGGCGACTTGCGAGTGAATGAGGATGAAATGATGCCTCGAGATGACCCAGTCATCTCGAGGCAGATAAAATCCCTGACCCCGTCGGGAATTGAACCCGGGACCCCGTGCGCGGGAAGCGAGAGCGCTACCGCAAGACCACGAGCCGCGGACTAACAAGGGAACCTCCCCATCGCACCCCCCTCAGATTTAGTTATATGTTGGCACATTGGATAGGCCTTGAAAAACTGAACACAGATCAATCAGGCAAACAGGAAGAAGTTGTGTGGAACTATGAAAAAAATAAGCAAAATATACAAACTGAGTAGTCCATATACAATATCAACGACAGTGTGAGCTCAGCAGCGCCGTGGTCCCGTGGTTAGCGTGAGCAGCTGCGGAACGAAAGGCCCTTGGTTCAAGTCTTCCCTAGAGCGAAAAATTTAATTTTTCATTTTCAGACAATTATTATCTGTCCGTCCGTCTGCCCGACGCGAGGTAACTGCACCGTAGTATGGGGACGCTACACCTAAACAAACATCGAAACACAGTTTTTTGGGAGCGGTTATCACATCCACAAGAAAACCTAAATCGGGCAAGGTAGAAGAATGTTTTTACCCATTCGCTAAGTGTACAAGTTAGGTGGGTCCACAACATTTTCCTGTCATGTGACGCACATGCCGTCACCAGTGTCGTATAGAATATATCAGACGTGTTTTCCTGTGGAGGAATCGGTTGACCTATGACCTTGCGATCAAATGTTTTCGGTTCCCATTGGAGAGGTGCGTCCTTTCGTCTACTAATCGCACGGTTTTGCGGTGCGGTCGGAAAACACAGACACTAAACTTATTACAGTGAACAGAGACGTCAATGAACGAACGGACAGATCATAACTTTGCGAAATTAAAGAGAGCAAAATTTTTAGTCGAGGGAAGACTTGAACCAACGAGCTCTCACTCCGCAGTTGCTCACGCTACCCACGGGACGACGGTGCTCCTGAGCTCACTATCTACTTGATGTTGCATATCTTGCACATGGACTACTCAGTTTGTATATTTTGCTTACTTTTTTCTTAGTTCCACACAATTTCTTCCTGTTCTCTCCACTGATCTGTGTTCAGTTTTTCAAGGCCTATCCACTGTGCCACCTTATAACTAAATCTGAGGGGTGTACGATGGGGAGGTTCCCTTGTAAGCAGTTCTAAGTTCTAGGAGACTGCTGACCTCAGATGTTAAGTCCCATAGCGCTTAGAGCCATTTGAACCATTTGAAGTGGCACGTCGGTTGAGTATGGTTGCATGACAGCCTGGTACAGCTCAAAGCGTCTCTTTTACGGCGGCGACTTACACTTTGTCCAGTCTCCTCTCGCAGACGTTTATACCGGTGACCGCTTCCAGGAAGCCTTTCTCAAACAATCAACAACGCGAGAAACGCTCACGTTGTACCCAGAAGTTATTACTGGAGCGTCATCGCTGTCCGAGGAGTTCCTGGAACTCCACAGCAAGAAACGGCGCCAGATTTCCTCGCAGTGACTATAGGAATCCAGCGCACTCAGTCAACATGCGGACTGGCATCGCTGGCTTTATCACATCCGCATAACCATCTGAGCGTACCGCGAGGCTGCTACGCTCGCAGGTTCGAATCCTGCCTCGGGCATGGGTGTGTGTGATGTCTGTAGTGTTGGCAGAAGAGCCAACACCGTGTTGCTAGAGGAGGCCGAAATGCACGCGTTTAAGCTCACGCAGACTGGCGTGAGGTCTGGAACAATTAAAGGAGTTGAGCCTAATAAATAAAGAACGTAGTGGCTTGAATACTTAACTTTAATCCATAATTGGTGAACATCGCTCTTGACGGTATTCTAATAACAATCTCAATATAAACTGGTAATGGCGCCTTGCTAGGTCGTAGCAAATGACGTAGCTGAAGGCTATGCTAACTATCGTCTCGGCAAATGAGAGCGTATTTGTCAGTGAACCTTTCCTAGCAAAGTCGGCTGTACAACTGGGGCGAGTGCAAGGACGTCTCTCTAGACGTGCCGTGTGGCGGCGCTCGGTCTGCCATCACTGACAGTGGCGACACGCGGGTCCCACGTATACTAATGGACCGCGGCCGATTTAAAGGCTACCACCTAGCAAGTGTGGTGTCTGGCAGTGACACCACAATGTCCCTAGGTTAGTTAGGTTTAAGTAGTTCTAGGGGACTTATGACCTACGATGTTGAGTCCCATAGTGCTCAGAGCCATTTGAACCAGCCATCTGAGCGTTTGGGGGGACACTAAAGAAAACGCGCCGTGCCGCGTTACAAGGAACGCCGACTACCACGGGCATAACGCAACTGCTAGAACTGCCAATCCAACGGCAAGGTGCAGCAGACGTCGTTGCGGAATTTCCAGAGGGCAATGCCTGGATCGATAGCTTGAAACAGCACGGCTAACATGTCGCTACACGACGTCGCCTGCATGTATCTCATCTTCTACGCCAAATAACCGGTTATTTGATGTGTTGACAGCTTTCACTGGCATGATGAAAGACGCGTTCTCGATTGTTTTCGCTTCACGTCATGGAAGACTCGACACGAACAGGTTGTCGTATGTCTTCCGTTATTAGCAGTTTGCTACCCTAAAATCATTGTAATCAAAGGAACAAGCGACCGTTTTCTTGGAAATGCTTAATGTACGAACTGCTTTTGTTGCTTTCTGTGAACTTATACTACAGTGCGCATAAAAAAAAATCATCCGATTTTTAAGAAAATCACAACTGTTATGCTATTTGAAATATGCGTAACTGGTTGCCAAAACAATATAAGGCTGCAAATTGACAGCTGAAAGGCATTTAATTTGACATCCTCAAGTAACCTAAAATGTTAGACAAAATGATATGAGCGTTTGGGATCATTGGCCGGGAGGTCCCATGCGGGGCAGGTCCAGCCGCCTTGGTGCAGGTCTCATTACATTCGACCCCACATTGGGCGACCTGCGCGCCGGATGGGGATGAGATGATGACGAAGACAACACAACAGCCAGTCCCTGAGCGGAGAAAATCCCCGACCCACCCGGGAATCGAACCCTGGCCCCTTACGACGACTGACCACTCAGCTAATGGCGCGGACAAAGGTTAGACACCCCTGCTGTAAATGGGTTGTGTTCGGAACGGACCACAACTCAACACAATTGTCTCCGATGATTGGGTGGTAGAAGCTCTTTGTCGTCTTCTACTTACAAGGGAACCTCCCCATCGCACCCCCCTCAGATTTAGTTATAAGTTGGCAGAGTGGATAGGCCTTGAAAAACTGAACACAGATCAATCGAGAAAACAGGAAGAAGTTGTGTCGAACTATGAAAAAAATTAGCAAAATATACGAACTGAGTAGTTCACGTGCAATATGTAACTTTAAGGGTAATGTGCAGTCAGGAGCGCCGTGGTCCTGTGGTTAGTGTGAGCAGCTGCGGAATGAGAGGCCCTTGGTTCAAGTCTTCCCTCGACTGAAAATTTTAATTTTTTTGTTTTCAGACAATTATTATCTGCCCGTCTGTCCGTCCGATGCGATCACTTTTTTGGGAGTGATAATCACATCCACAGGAAAACCTAAATCGGGCAAGGTAGAAGAATCTTTTTACCCATTCCCCAAGTGTACAAGTTAGGTGGGTCGACAACATATTACTGTCGTGTGACGCACATGCCGTCACCAGTGTCGTACAGAATATATCAGACGTGTTTTCCTGTGGAGGAATCGGTTGACCTATGACCTTGCGATCAAATGTTTTCAGTTCCCATTGGAGAGGCACCTCCTTTCGTCTACTAATCGCACGGTTTTGCGGTGCGGTCGCAAAACACAGACACTAAACTTATTACAGTGAACAGAGACGTCAATGAACGAACGGACAGATCATAACTTTGCGAAAATAAAGAAAACAAATTTTTCACTCGGGGGAGGACTTGAACCATCGACCTTTCATTCCGCAGCTGCTCACACCAATCACAGGACCACGGCGCTCCTGACTGCACATCATCCTTAAAGTTGCATATGTTGCACGTGGACTACTCAGTTCGTATATTTTGCTAATTTTTTTCATAGTTCCACACAACTTCTTCCTGTTTTCTCGATTGATCTGTGTTCAGTTTTTCAAGGCCTATCCACTGTTCCAACTTATAGCTAAATCTGAGGGGGGTGCGATGGGGAGGTTCGCTTGTTAGTATACAGGGTGGCCCATTGATCGTGACCGCGCCAAATATCGCGCAAAATAAGCATCAAACGAAAAAACTACAAAGAACGAAAATCGTCTAGCTTGAAGGGGGAAACCAGATGGCGCGATGGTTGGCCCGCTAGATGGCGCTGCCGTAGGTCAAACGGATATCAACTGCGTTTTTTTTTTAAAATAGGAACCCCCATTTTTTATTACATATTCGTGTAGTACGTAAAGAAATATATATGTTTTAGTTGGACCACTTTTTTGGCTTTGTGATAGATGGCACTGTAATAAACATATGGCTCACAATTTTAGACGAACAATTGGTAACAGGTAGGTTTTTTAAATTAAAATACAGAACGTAGGTACGTTAGAACATTTCTTTTTTCGGTTGTTCCAATGTGATACATGTACCATTGTGAACTTACCATTTCTGAGAACGCGTGCTGTTACAGCGTGATTGCTTGTAAATACATCATTAATGCAATCAATGCTCAAAATGATGTCCGTCAACCTCAATGCATTTCGCAATACGTGTAACGACATTCCTCTCAACAGCGAGTAGTTCGCCTTCCGCATTGTTCGCACATGCATTGACAATGCGCTGACGCATGTTGTCAGGCGTTGTCGCTGGATCACGAGAGCAAATATCCTTCAACTTTTCCCACAGAAAGAAATCCGGGGACGTCAGATCCGGTGAACGTGAGGGCCATGGTACGGTGCTTCGACGACCAATCCACCTGTCATGAGATATGATATTCAATACCGCTTCAACCGCACTCGAGCTATGTGCCGGACATCCATCATGTTGGAAGTACATCGCCATTCTCTCATGCAGAGAAACATCTTGTAGTAACATCGGTAGAACATTACCTAGGAAATCAGCACACACTGCACCATTTCGATTGCCATCGATAAAATGGGGGCCAATTATCCTTCCTCCCATAATGCCGCACCATACATTAACCCGCCAAGGTCGCTGATGCTCCACTTGTCGCAGCCATCGTGGATTTTCCGTTGCCCAATAGTGCATATTATACCGGTTTACGTTACCGCTGTTGGTGAATGACGCTTCGTCGCTAAATAGAACGCGTGCAAAAAATCTGTCATCGTCCCGTAATTTCTCTTGTGCCCAGTGGCCGAACTGTACACGACGTTCAAAGTCGCCGCCATGCAATTCCTGGTGCATAGAAATATGGTACGGCTGCAATCGATGTTGATGTAGCATTCTCAGCACCGACGTTTTTGAGATTCCCGATTCTCGCTCAATTTGTCTGCTACTGATGTGCGGATTATCCGCGACAGCAGCTAAAACATCCACTTGGGCATCATCATTTGTTGCAGGTCGTGGTTGACGTTTCACACGTGGCTGAACACTTCCTGTTTCCTTACATAACGTAACTATCCGGCGAACGGTCCGGACACTTGGATGTTGTCGTCCAGGATAGCGAGCAGCATACATAGCACACGCCCGTTGACCATTTTGATCACAATAGCCATACATCAACACGATATAGACCTTTTTCGCAATTGGTAAACGGTCCATTTTAACACGGGTAATGTATCATGAAGCAAATACCGTCCGCACTGGCGGAATGTTACGTGATACCACGTATACGGTTGTGACTATTACAGCGCAATCTATCACAAAGCGAAAAAAGTGGTCCAACTAAAACATTCATATTTATTTACGTACTACACGAATATGTAATAAAAATGGGGGTTCCTATTTAAAAAACGCAGTTGATATCCCTTTGACCTATGGCAGCGCCATCTAGCGGGCCAACCATAGCGCCATCTGGTTTGCCCCTTCGAGCCGGACAAGTTTCGTTCTTTGTAGTTTCTTCGTTTGACGCTTATTTCGTGAGATATTTGGCCCGGTCACAATAAATGGACCCCCCTGTATATTATGCAGTGCGCATGAATACATAGTAAATTACCGCTAAACAAGCGCTCTACATTCTACCTTCAGATTTTCTACTGACATCCCTTTCGCGATTAGAGGAACCACTCCCTCCGATACCAATTAGCGAGGTACTAATCCGCAGCCTCCCAAGTCCCTGACGTTAATAGTGAGGCGTGCCAACTTCGGTCCAGCAGACGGACGAGCAAGGCGGCTAGAACCTGCTGTGCCTTGAGGTCAGTGCGGGGATAACGCCTCCGCGATACGACAGGGTTACGCAGCGCTGCTCGGGACCGTCGGCGGTTTAACGCCGAGGCTTGCCTGAGGCGGACACGCCAGTACACGCCCGAGGCGAGGCTGCAGGTCGCGGCCTGTCCGCCTTATCTGCTCCCCAGCCAGACAGCCAGCTGCGCCGCTACCAGGGTCGCCTTTTAAAAACCTGGCCTACACCGCAGCCAACGCTGCGCCCTACTCCAGCAAAAAGCGCATTCAGAAACAATTTGCCAGCGTCCACTGCAGTTCGCTTGCACGAGGGTAATCCCAAAAGTAAGGTCTCCCATTTTTTATAAGTACACAGACCTGTTTACTTCTGCAGTGGTTTACATCAGTTTACAGCTTGAACACTTAGCTATTTCTCGACATAATCACCATTTCTGTCGATGCATTTTTGTAGACGCTGTGGCAGTTTTTGTATGCCCATGTCGTACCAGCTCGCCGCCATGCTGTTCAGAAAGTTATGAACCTCTTCTTTCACCTCGTCGTCGGAGCTGAATCGCTAGGACCACAATTAACGCTGACAGATACTGTGAGACTCTGAAAAAACTCAAACGGGAAATTCAGAACCGGAGAAGAGGAATGTTGAGCAAGGGCATACACATTCTCCATGACAATGCTCGCCCGCACATCGCTCGGCAAACCGTTGCTCTCCTGCAACAGTTTCAGTGGAACATAATCACCCACCCACCCTATAGTCCTGACTTGGCGCCCAGTAACTATCACCTGTTCCCTGGGTTAAAAGAACATTTGGCCGGAAAGCGATTCAGCTCCGACGACGAGGTGAAAGAAGAGGTTCATAACTTTCTCAACAGCATGGTGGCGAGCTGGTATGAAATGGGCATACAAAAACTGCCCCAGCGTCTACCAAAAATGCATCGACAGAAATGGTGTATGTCGAAAAATACCTAATGTTCAAGCTGTAAATTGGTGTAAACCATTGTAGAAATGAACAGGTGTATGTACTTATAAAAAAACAGGATACCTTACTTTTGGGATTACCCTCGCATCTGTTAACAAACGTTTAGACTAGGAGTGGGAAAAAAAGGACCGGTTAAAACCCACATCAGTAACTTAGTTCTGAATAACCGGTACTTTTCGGGGTATTCGTTTGGTTTCTGTTACAACAAGTATTTTTATTTATATATTTTTATATAACCCGGTATGAAACCGATATATCCATTTGCCATAGTAGTGGCGCTATTTTTTTCCTTTTTAAATAAAACATTTGCTTGAAAACTACTTTTTTACGAAGTTCTGTAGCTTCTCAAAGATTGCTATCAACTTCGTATGATATTATTTCCGACTGAAGGAGTCTACTTACAGATTAAGTACACTATGTGATCAAAACAATCCGGACACCCCCAAAACGTACGTTTTTCATATTAAGTGCATTGAACTGCCACCCACTGCCAGGTACTCCATATCAGCGACCTCATTAGTCATTAGACATCGCGAGAGAGCAGAACGTGGCGCTCCGCGGAACTCACGGACTTCGATCGTGGTCAGGTGATTGGGCGTCACTTGTGTTACATGTCTGTACGCGAGATTTCCACACTCCTAAACATCCCTAGGTCCACTGTTTGAGATGTGATAGTGAAGTGGAAACGTGAAGAGACACGTACAGCACTAAAGCGTACAGGCCGATCTCGTCTGTTGGCTGACAGAGACCGCCGACAGCTGAAGAGGGTCGTAATGTTTTTTGAATGAAGGTTATTCAGCATAATTCTATGACGCCTACATCGCCGGCCGCTGTGGTCGAGCGGCTGTAGGCGCTTCACTCCGGAAACGCGCAGCTGCTACGGTCACAGGTTCGAATCCTGCATCGGGCATGGATGTGTGTTATGTCCTTAGGTTAGTTAGGTTTAAGTAGTTCTAAGTCTAGGGGACTGATGACCTCAGATGTTAAGTCCCATAGTGCTTGAGTCATTTGAACCATTTTTGAACGCCTGCATCTATTAAGGACGTTATAATACAATCCTTTTTATTAAATTATTCATTTATCATTGATTTTATATTACTGTATTGCATTAATTCGCAATTCTAGCCAATGCATACGACTATCTGAATGCAAAGTCATAGCTGCAGCGAGTTAGATACTAGGTATGAAAGCAGACGAGCGCGACTCTGTGCCTACATCCCGCTATTGTTTTAATCAGAGCTGGGAATAGCCCGTCCACCCAAGGCGCGAGCATCAGCTAAAGTCGCATCTGGTCTGCTTGCATCGAGTACTGAACACAGAGCCACTACTCAGCATAAGAGAACCCTTTGGTATCCTCGCAAAATGATGGAGTTCCTCGCATTATCCATCTTGTAGCTGCTGCCGTATTTTGCGCCTGTTGTGTTGGCAGAAGAGCCAACACCGTGTTACTAGAGGAGGCCGAAACGCACACGCGTTTTAGCTCACGCAGGCTGGCGCGAGGAGGGAAGAACTATACTGACGTGAGGTCTGGAACATGACGAGGAATTAGAATTCAGAAAGCGGACGTAATTAGTTTGATACTTAACTTTAATCCATTAATGATGAACGTCTCTCTTGACGGTACATGAGTCACAATATTACCTGTTCAGAAGACATAGTAACTGAATATGGCGCCTTGCTAGGTCGTAGCAAATGACGTAGCTGAAGACTATGCTAAACTATCGTCTCGGCAAATGAGATCGTATCTAGACAGTGAACCATCGCTAGCAAAGTCGGCTGTACAACTGGGGCGAGTGCCAGGGAGTCTCTAGACTAGACCTGCCGTGTGGCGGCGCTCGGTCTGCAATCACTGACAGTGGCGACACGCGGGTCCGACGTATACTAACGGACCGCGGCCGATTTAAAGGCTACCACCTAGCAAGTGTGGTGTCTGGCGGTGACACCACACCGCCATGCCTACTTCCTCAAGTATTTTAACAATGGAGTCATAAAATCACGTCGCTATGGTCGAAATTATTCTTTTATCATTTTATCGTGTATGACAGCACTATGGCGCCATAGAATAGTCACAAACTGGTAAAAAGCACTTCCATTTCCTCGTCCTTCTTTCCAAAGTCGCGCTCGTGACTCGTCCAGTTCGGTTGAAGCCGGGTTTTCCCAGCAACAGGAATTTGGCACCGCGCAGTGCGTAATGCGCTCGGTGCACTGCGCAACCACACACAACAGTGACAGGGTAGTGTGTTTTCCGGCAGAGCGCAATGCGTAGGCGCCAACGCTTTACGTCAGACCTGACCGGCCCAACTGGTTCTGGACCAGTCTGAACACGTTGATGCGTTCCAGTGAATGCGGGCCAGAGACGGTAGAAGAGTATCACTACAGAACACAGACAATAGAAGAAATACGTACAACAGGGTCCCGAGCGAATATTAAACTGGGCCAGTCTGAAATTTCTAGAATGTGCGGAAGACGAACGGAAGACTTTTTCCAGCGTTACATCGCACACTGAAGAAAGGAAAAACGTCCTAATCTGTCGGCGGAACCCAATAATGGCTTATCGCACCACCGTTGACGGTGACTGGACTCAGACAACTGGGTGTGAACCACTTTCTCCCGAATCTCAGCAGACGTCGGAGCCACATCTTCTAGCCACATGCCAACGTCCTCCGACCATAAAGAGTAGTTGTGGAGGACGTGGCGCAACCAACACCAGCACAAGAGAAGACTACGACTATGAGCGTGAAAATATTTCAGTGGGACCCCATTACGCACACCGTGGCTGGAGTTCTCCGAATCGTCACAGAGATGGAAGCGTTAAGACAACAGCGTCAGTGTGCTTCTAGTTTACCAAATACGTGTGGTAATGAGAGTTGTTCGTCCGCGCATCACTCCCCAGCACCCTTCCCCAGTTCCACCACTGACATGCCTGCGACACCTGTTAGTAAAGCTACCGAAACAACTGATGTTGTCACTCAAGGACTCGTTTTTCGCTAAATTACCTTACTGAAGAGCAGTAGTAACACGATAAACAAAACACAAGACAATCTATTGTAAAAGGTCTCATCTATTTCATTTGATACATAAAAACTCAATGTAATATATATATATATATATATATATATATATATATGTGTGTGTGTGTGTGTGTGTGTGTGTGTGTGTGTGTGTGTGAGTGTGTGTATTATGCAGGCTGCAGTAGGTACTGGGAGATGAAGAAGCTTGCACAGGATACAGTAGCATGGAGAGTTTCATCAAACCAGTCTCTAGACTATATATAATGTTGTGGTCTTCAGTCTAGAGACTGGTTTGATGCAGCTCTCCATGCTACTCTATTCTATTCTTGTCCAAACTATTTATCGTCCACGTTTCACTTCCATTCATGGCTACAATCCATACAAATACTTTCAGAAACGACTTCCTGACACTTAAATCTATACTCGATGTTAACAAATTTCTCTTCTTCAGAAACGCTTTCCTAGCCATTGCCAGTCTACATTTTATATCCTCTCTACTGCGAACATCATCAGTTATTTTGCTCCCTAAATAGCAAAACTCCTTTACTACTTTAAGCGTCTCATTTCCTAATCTAATTCCCTCAGCATCACCCGATTTAATTCGACTACATCCCATTATCCTCGTTTTGCTTTTGTTCATATTCATCTTATATCCTCCTTTTAAGACACTGTCCATTCCGTTCAACTGCTCTTCCAAGTCTTTTGCTGTCTCTGACAGAATTACAATGTCATCCGCGAACCTTAAAGTTTTTATTTCTTCTCGATGGATTGTAATACCTACTCCGAATTTTTCTTTTGTTTCCTTTACTGCTTGCTAAATATACAGATTGAATAACATCGGGGATAGGCTAAAACCCTGTCTCACTCCCTTCCCAACCACTCCTTGCCTTTCATGCCACACACACACACACACACACATATATATATATATATATATATATACACGTGTGTGTGTGTGTGTGTGTGTGTGTGTGTGTGTGTGTGTGCGCGCGCGCGCGCGCGCGCGCTTGACTTGGAAGAGGATTATTTTTTCATTGAATTTCTTGAAAAATAATACAAATTATTATTAACAACTACAAGAAAAGTGCTTTCACATAACGTACTTCCCTGACAGCAAGTGCGGACTGAACAAGTCATACGTAGTTTGGTTTTAACACGAATGCGCTACGTAGTGATGTTTTTGCGGCCCTGTCGACGTGGAACGCCCTGCCCTGTTCACGTGGGGAAAACTTCCTGCTCTTAGGAAAACCCGGTTTCAAATCGATACGCCACCTGCCACAGAGTAATGCGGCTTATAGGACTCTGCCTCCCAGGTATGGGTGGCACGTCATACACTCTGTAGCTGTGTACTTTGTGAAGTCACTTGCTGCTTCTCGTCTGATACGAGAATAAATATAACCTCTGCGATCTAAGAGAACGTGAGGTTAAGAATCTCTGGGCTCAAAAATGAGTCTGTCGGTTGCTTGTGTTGAGCGGACTCGAGCGCGGGGTCTACAGATGGTGTCGGTTGCGGACAATCTGTCACAGGATGCATTCGAATGGTAGCCAATTAGTGTACTGAATTTTAATGCTCACATGTGTGGAGAAATGGAGTAACAATTAAATAATAGTGCCAGTAGTAGTAGTGGTGGTGGTGGTGGTAGTGTAAATATTGGCAAAATTGAAGTAACTAACAAATTCAAGTATACAGGAGAAAAAATTGAACAAGACATTTCGTACAAGGAAGGTATTAAAACATTAACAAATGATATGAAAATAATGTATTACCTCATTAAGGAAGTATACAGGTGTCCCAGGAGGAATGGTCAATATATAGAGTTATGGCGCGAACTATCAATCTAAGATAAAAAATCTAGTAAACATGGCGTCTAAAATGCAAACCTTAAGAGCTATGAGCACTTTCAACTCCTATCGGTCGAGTTTGAAGAGAAAATGGAAATGAAAGGAACCCAGGAAATTAGGGGTACGCGTTTCGCTTTTATTTACAAAGCATCTTCTGTGCTGTTGGTGTTTCGTTAAATTATCTGTTCCTTCCCTTCCTGCTAGCAGTGGTTGGTATCGACAAACTTAACTTCACATCTGTAATTGGCATTTTTTGGCATTTTGCGTTATTCCCTGTGCTGCACTATTTACAATTGACTTTGTTAACTGCTTTTCGTTCTGCGTTGCGACAGTGTTTATGACTATTCGTTTGTTTTCGTTCTTGTTGTGAGTGTTGCCACCGTACGAAACGGTTTTTTTTTTCAAGGGGGGGGGGGGGGTGAGGAAAGACAGGAATTTGCCTGGACAGTGATTATAGGGCAGAATCTGGGACAAAATGGTAGTGGCACCATCTCCTCCCAGATTATGTCCAATAATCACTGTCCAGGCACATTCCTGTCCTTCCTCACCCCCCCCCCCTCCCAGTTGGAAAAAAAACACTCCTCTCACGTCTCTGCCAACATACAAGACAATTCCACTAAGTCTCCCCCCCCCCCCTCTCTCTCTCCCTCCCTCTCTCTCTCTCTCTCTCTCTCTCTCTCTCTCTCCGCAGCTCGTGGTCGTGCGGTAGCGTTCTCGCTTCCCACGCCCGGGTTCGATTCCCGGCGGGGTCAGGGATTTTCTCTGCCTCGTGATGACTGGGTGTTGTGTGACGTCCTTAGGTTAGTTAGGTTTAAGCAGTTCTAAGTTCTAGGGGACTGATGACCACAGATGTTAAGTCCCATAGTGCTCAGAGCCATTTGAACAATCTCTCTCTCTCTCTCTCTCTCTCTCTCTCTCTCACACACACACACACACACACACACACACACACACAAACACAAAATCGTTTCATACGTTGGCAACACTCACAAGAAGAACGAAAGCAAACGAATAGTCACAAACACAGTGGCAGTGCAAAACGAAAAACAGTTAACAACGACAATTGTAAGTAGTGTAGCACAGGAAATAACGCAAAATGCCAAAACTTGCAAAGTCCAGATGTGAAATGAAGATTGTCGATACCAACCACTGCTAGCAGTCACGGAAGGAGCAGGTTATGTAAAGAAACACCAACACCACAGAAGATGCTTTGTAAATAAAAGCGAAACGCGTCTGGTGTAATTCTTTTTAATTAGACTGCAGTCAGCTAAAGTCGGATAACCTACAGTAACGGGTAAAACTTCCTGGTAGATTAAAACTGTGTGCCGGACCGAGACTCGAACTGGGGACCTTTGCCTTTCGCGGGCAAGTGCTCTACCAACTGCTACCAGCTACCCAAGCACGACTGACGCCCCGTCCTCACAGCTGTACTTCCGCCAGTACCTCGTCTCCTACTTTACAAACTTCGCAAAAGCTCTCCTGCGAAACTTGCAGAACTAGCAAAAATGGTTCAAATGGCTCTGATCACTATGGGACTTAACATCTGAGGCCATCAGTCCCCTAGAATTTAGAACCACTTAAACCTAACTAACCTAAGGACATCACACACATCCATGCCCGAGGCAGAACTAGCACTCCTGAAAGAAAGGATCCCCCAGGCTGTGGCTAAGCCATGACTCTGCTGTTGAAATTCTTCGTGCGATTCTCGAAATAATCAAGCTTAGCAAGACACAACAGAAATGTTCCATATTCTCGTCGAAATGTACCAGACTTAGGAAACAACCATCGTAAGGGTCACTGTTTTTTAACACCCTGTGTGTATTTTGTTCCATGCTGGCGAGACGCCTAGCGTAAATGAGCGGTTTTGCACGCATTGTTCATGTCATACACGTTGCGCCGGCTGTGACTCCACCGCTTCCCTTACAAGGCTACACCTGTTGCTACCCAAAGAAGGGCCGTTATTTGCCGCTCAGAGCCGCTATTCCTTTACGTCGCCGATAGCAATTAGGCAGCTGCATCCGAGCTAACATTTCCGGCGTACCTAGTTTAACGCATCTGTCGACGGTCATTAACTGCGTGAAATACGGAGAGAGGAGATCAAAACGCGGGTGCATCGACTGTTTAAGTGATAAAACTAAATGAAGCAGCGACTATAGGGGCTTACCGTGCTGTAGCTGGCTACATTCGCTCGTGGATATCCTGTCTGAGAGACTGGAGACTGGGTTTCCTGAATCTACAATTTGTAAGCCAACCCCCCTTTTCCCGATAGCTCATTCACTTCGTAATTATTTCTCTCCTTGCCAATTACCAGTTTCTCTGAATTACCATATCCGATGATCCGGTGGTGTTCATTAAGCGCTAATGATGACGATGTCATTATTAATACATTTCCAGAATGAGATTTTCACTCTGCAGCGGAGTGTGCGCTGATATGAAACTTCCTGGCAGATTAAAACTGTGTGCCCGACCGAGACTCGAACTCGGGTAGGAGACGAGATACTGGCAGAAGTGAAGCTGTGAGGACCGGGCGTGAGTCGTGCTTCGGTAGCTCAGATGGTAGAGCACTTGCCCGCTAAAGGCAAAGGTCCCGAGTTCGAGTCTCGGTCGGGCACACAGTTTTAATCTGCCAGTAAGTTTCATATCAGCGCACGTGACGCAATTCGAATGCAGCCAAGTGTACTTCAAAGAGCGCGTGAATCACTGCGAAGAACAGCGCGCCGGCTTGTCATGACAGGGGGCCCGGGTTCGATTCCGGGCTGGGTTGGAGGTTTTCTCCGCTCAGGGACTGGGAGTTTGTGTCTTCTTCATCATCATAGTTTCATCCTCATCGACGCGCAAGTCGTCGAAGTAGCGTCACCTCAAAAGACTTGCACCAGGCGATTGGGTCTACCCGGCGGGAGGTCCTCGCCAAACGACATTTCATTTCACTGCGAAGAAGAGCTATTGATTTTTGGATGTATCATAATGGGAAGTTTTCTTCCAGTTTTGATCAGTACTACCTCCTGAAGCAATACGCAACACTTTCTTTAAACACCCGCTAGACAAAATCAGCTTATTTCTCTGCTGTAACACTGTGATACTAGGTGTACCGGTATGAAATGAGCGTTTTTTTGAAAATGAAACAATAATTTTGAATTGAAAAGTAAAAACATTTTATTAAAGTACATTGCTTTCTATACATTTTGACCACATTTTTGGCAATTTGTGGACACCACGCCAATAGAAATGTTCCTCTTTTGAAGCAAACCAATCAGACACCCAATTTTCGACTTCTTCGTAAGAATCGAAGTGTTCCTCAGCCAATGCCTGTCCCATTGATGAAAAAAAAACGGTATTCGGAAGGGGCCAAGTCTGGTGAATACGGCGGGTGGGGTAGCAGCTGCCAGCCAGTTGTTTTGATTGTATCCTGAACCAGTTTTGCTTTGTGTGCAGCTGCACTGTCGTGTAAAACAATTACTTTGCCATGTCTTCTGGCCCATTCTGGTCACTTTTCGATCAATGCACAGTTCAAGCTGATCATTTGTTGTCTGCAGCGATTAGTATTCACAGCTTCACCCGGTTTTAGAAGGTCACACCTTTCTGATCCCACCGAACACAGAGCATTGTCTTCTTGCCGAATCGATCTGGTTTTGCAATCGATGTTGATGGTTGACCCGGATTAACCCATGATATTTCCCGTTTAGGATTCTTAAAATAAATCCATTTTTCATCGCCAGTAACAATTCGATGCAAAATTGATTTTCTTTCATGTCTTTGAAGCAAAATGTGACACATGGTTTTTCGGTTTTCCATCTGTCTTTCCTTCAATTCACGTGGCACCCATTTTCCACCCTTTTGTATCTTTCCCATAGCTTTCAAACGGTCATAAATTGTTTGTTGTGCAACATTTAGTATTGCTCCCATTTGCTTCTGACTCAAAGTATCATCTTCATCCAATATTCCTTGCAATTCGGCGTCTTCGAACTTTTATGGTGGTGTTCCATGTTCTTCATTTCTTACATCAAAATCATTGTTTCTGAACCGTTGAAACCATCTTTTGCATGTTACTTTTGATAGAGCACGATCACCATATGCCTCGACAAGCATTCGATGCGACTCTGCAGCACTTTATTTGCGGAAAGCATTAATTTTTTGTTTTCATTTCAAATAATCACTTTCTGCTACAAAATTCGACATTGTTAACACGATGAAAACATATGATGTTGTTTGTTCCATGACTTGATGTATACTAAATATCTTTGACAGATGTGATACCAACCGAAAAAAAAAATTAAGGCTCGTTCACAACAAATGTTCCCTATCGACTGATTTGTATCTTAACGCTCAGTTCATACCGGTAAACCTGGCAAATAAACAATTGACTAGCAAACGAACAAGTAATTGCCAAATCGTGGTACAGGAAAGTGAAGCCTCCTGATCAAGGGCATCTTCCTTGCAAGATCCAGCTTGGATTTGTATGAAGGGGGAGCTTCACCAGCTACTTTTAACTCCCGTGTTCGTTGCCACGCTGTTGGCAGTCGTGTACTAAACTCGCAACGTCGTCGTCCAATCGCACAGAACACTGACGTCAGCCACTCAGCGTCGATGTGCGTGATCGATAGGCGGAACAATGCAATATACGGGGTCCCTGCTACGGGACGGCAGTAAGCCGCTCATTATGCGGGGTGCGGAGACCCGGGGTGCGCTCAGCAGCGGTACACAGTTCGAGCCGCCCCACAGAGTACGATGCTGTTGAAGCCTGCGCAGGTGGATGGGCGCACGGATTTAAAATTGTTCGGCGCTTAACAGCGGCCTATCTACATCTACATCCATACTCCGCAAGCCACCTGACGGTGTGTCGCGGAGGATACTTTGAGTACCTCTATCGGTTCTCCCTTCTATTCCAGTCTCGTATTGTTCGTGGAAAGAAAGATTGTCGGTATGCCTCTGTGTGGGCTCTAATCTCTCTGATTTTATCCTCATGGTCTCTTCGCGAGATATACGAAGGAGGGAGCAATATACTCTTGACTCCTCGGTGAGCCGGCCGGGTTGGCCGAGCGGTTAAAGGCGCTACAGTCTGGAACCGCACGACCGCTGCGGTCGCAGGTTCGAATCCTGCCTCGGGCATGGATGTGTGTGATGTCCTTAGGTTAGTTAGGTTTAAGTAGTTCTAAGTTCTAGGGGACTTATGACCACAGCAGTTGAGTCCCATAGTGCTCAGAGCCATTTGAACCATTTGAACTCCTCGGTGAAGGTATGTTCTCGAAACTTCAACAAAAGCGTCTCTCTTGCAGAGTCTTCCACTGGAGTTTATGTATCATCTCCGATTACTAAACGATCCTGTAACGAAGCGCGCTGCTCTCCGTTTGATCCTCTCTATCTCTTCTATCAACCCTCTCTGGTACGGATCCCACACCGGTGAGCAGTATTCAAGCAGTGGGCGAACAACTGTACTGTAACCTACTTCCTTTGTTTTCGTGTTGCATTTCCTTACGATTCTTCCAATGAATCTCAGTCTGGCATCTGCTTTACCGACCATCAACTTTATATGGTCATTCCATTTTAAAATCACTCCTAATGCCTACTCCCGGACAATTTATGGAATTAACTGCTTCCAGTTGCTGACATGCTATATTGTAGCTAAATGATAAAGTATCTTTCTTTCTATGTATTCGCACAAAAATTTATTCATCAAGAGACAGGATCATACAGAAAGTAAGCACTTTTCAAAAAAGCATAAGTACTGGAGACGTTTGATATATTTATTAAGAAAAAAACTATCTTACACTATACCTGCATTACGCAGCAAGAACACACCAGCCACCGATTTCTTTTATTTTATCCTCAGCCTGTTTGGAGAAGAATTTGGCTTTCACGATCACAGGCTGTTTTGGCAGGCGACCCTTCCCCCATACTTTGTAGTACCCAGCTTTCACAACATCAATTACTGGTACTTTTCCCTCAATATTTTTCTTATACTTTTGCCTTGTCTGTTCTGTGACAAGGGTCCATAATTTGTCGAGGTTTATTGTGGGACACTACTTCGTATTGCGTCTCAAGTGATGGTTGCGTATACCAAAATGCGTACGATTGTACGACTACTCACTCTACTTAACATGAAAAACCTACATTTACATCTACGTAATTATTCTGCAATTGACACTCAAGTGCCTGGCAGAGGGTTCATCGAACCATTTTCATACTTCTTCTATACCATTACACTCTCGAATGGCGCGTGGAAAAAGGACACCTAAATCTTTCCGTTCGAGCTCTGATTTCTCTTATTTTATTATGGTGATCATTTCTCCCTACGTAGGTGAGTGTCAACAAAATATTTTCGCATTCGGAACAGAAAGTTGTGAATGTAATTTCGTAAATAGATCTCGCCGCAAAGAAAACAGCTTTTGTTTCAGTGACTGCCACCCCAACACGCGTATCATATCAGTGACACTCTCACCCCTATTGCGCGATAACACGAAACGAGCTGCCATTCTTTGCACTTCTTCGATGTCCTCCGTCAATCCTACCTGGTATGGATCCCACACCGCGCAGCAATATTCCAGCAGAGGACGGACAAGTGTAATCTCGGCTGTCTCTTTAGATGGTTTGTCCCATCTTCTAAGTGTTCTGCCAACAAAGCGCAGTCTTTGTTCGCCTTCCCCAAAATATTATCTATGTGGTCTTTCCAATTTAAGTTGCTCGTAATTGTAATTCCTAGGTATTTAGTCTAATTGACAGCCCTTAGATTCGTGCGATTTTTCGTGTACCCGAAATTTATCTGATTTCTTTTAGTACCCATGTTGATGAACTCGCACTTTCCTTTGTTTAGTGCCAATTGAGACTTTTCGCACCATTACAGAGATTCTCTCTAGATCATTTTGTAATTGGAACTGATCGTCTGATGATTTTACGAGACGGTAAATTACAGCGTCATCTGCAAACAATCTAAGGGGGCTGCTCAGATTATCACCTAGACCATTTATGTAAATCAGGAACAGCAGAGGGCGTATGACACTACCTTGCGGAACGCCAGATATCACTTCTGTTCTACTCGATGATTTACGGCCCATTACTACGAACTGTGACCTCTCTGAGAGGTAATCACGAATCCAGCCACACAACTGAGACGATACTCCACATGCACGCAATTTGATTAATAGTCGCTTGAGAGAAACGGTATCAAAAGCCTTCTGGAAATCCAGGAATATGGAATCGATCCGAGATCCCTTGTCGACAGCACTCATTACTCCATGGGAATAAAGAGCTAGCTATGTTGCACAAGAACGGTATTTCCTGAATCCATGTTGGTTATGCACTAATAAGTCATTTTCTTCAAGGTGCTTCATGATGTTCGTATGTTATAGAAAAAATTGACGGCTTGAGCCTTTCCATTCTGTAAATACGCACTTATGTATTTTCTCTTTTCAGTTATGTATTCTAAGTAAACGTGTGTTCTCGATGGCTAAATAGAGTACAAACTCTGGAGGCAAAATAGAGCAAACAACATATGGAAGGAATAAAAAACTACTGGATAGGAAAAAAAGGAGGAAGGAAAGTCGACGTAAGTTATTTCATGTGGTTCTCAGTAGGCCAAACTAAGAAATGATTTGTACAAAAAATGTTTATCTCTGATTATTTTTGTGTACTCCTAAAAGGCGTCCCTCGTAAGCTCGGGCAACGGAGAACGTGCCGTTCCGACTCTGGAGGCAGCTCATAAAAAGGAGTGTTTCGAAATGAGTCGCGCGGATGCGGGCAAGAAACGCGGCTATCACATCACGGCGCCGCGGGGACGCGAGGCCGAGATAGCCAGCCAGCCAGTCTGCGCAGCGGAGGTGACTAACCACACAGGGGCGCCGCGAAAGCGGTAACCCTGCCAGGGTCGCCAGATAAACCAGCGGCTGAACAGCTGTGCCATTCCTGGAAAGCGCGCCGACAAACACCCACAGGAGTCGCTACGCACTTGACGCGCAAAAACGTTTCTACAGGGTAACTGCAAAGGCTGTTGCTATAGTCAGGCTGTAGACTGAAGAGCGAGCAGGCGAGTCCACGGGTCCGACGCCATTTCCTCCTTAACATTCAAACAATGTATTATGTGGCAGTCGGCATGTATAATTGTAAAGCGTGATATCAATGCCTCATCGCCAATATTGAAATCGTTCGACACAAAAATCACAAGTCCACGATGTTTTATAACAAGACCCGGTTTGTTCTTTACATTAACTGTAACAGGTCTGCCCTCGACTATTCGCTTCAAAATAGATGCATACGGTCGCCAACGCAACCAATCAAATTCTTCAAATAATATTACATTATGTATTCGAGGGTCGTATCCACCAAATCCGAATTCGGAACAGAAAGGCATGTAAACATGCTGTTTCCTGGTTAATACCTTTTCAATAAGGGTGGATTTGCAGATATTTGTGTCACCATGCAAGTATAGCTGTCTCTTACGTACCACTTTGGACCGAAAGGCCTCATTATACCAGCGGACCACGCGGCCCGCCCAGCCATTATATGTCAGATGACACTCAGTTAGCGAACGTGCGACACACTTCTTTCCCTGAAATGATTCAAAATACTTTTCTATGAAACGTACACGTGACCAGTTATTCACTAAAAAAGGATCGGTGTAATCGATAATTTCCGTGCGTTCTGCCCAACGTCTTAAACGAACATTAAAAGACAAAGCAGATTCATTGCAGTTACATATAGGTTCCGGATCTGATTTGGTAATATAATTTAGCGCATTTTTCCTACTACGGCATTTCTGCACATCGAATACACCTGTGATACAACCAAACATGAACTCGAGACCATTACGCACATCAATTAATAACTTAGCTTCTGAGAGTTTGTACACAAGTTGAGAAACGAGAAGGACAAATGGCAATGTAGTTGTTTATATGAGCTCAGTGGTTATCTAGGCTATTCTATGTTATGGACATTGCAGGATGGCGTACCACCTCCGCTCAGCACTTGGATATACCAGAAGAGAGTATGAAGAAGCTACCCGCCGTCACGAAGAAACGGAAGCAATTCAACATAACACAAATAATGATACAGAGACAAATCGGGGAACCGATCAGTTTCCACAAGAAGAATTTAACGACGGATGGGAGGTGCCGCTGTCGCGCTTGCCAGCGCACATATGAGGAGTTGCAGGACCATCCACAGCGTGTCCACGCCATTACGTCGCATGGAGAACCCACAGGCTGTTTCACGAGCTTATACCGACCCTTCCGCAGCGCAGTTTCCAAGTCAGACACGTCAGTCACTACGCAGCGTGCACACACGCGCGATCCGTTTTTATCCACACTACCGGAAAAAAATGGAACACCCTCAGAGATGGCGTTCATTGGTCCCACGATATACACTCCTGGAAATGGAAAAAAGAACACATTGACACCGGTGTGTCAGACCCACCATACTTGCTCCGGACACTGCGAGAGGGCTGTACAAGCAATGATCACACGCACGGTACAGCGGACACACCAGGAACCGCGGTGTTGGCCGTCGAATGGCGCTAGCTGCGCAGCATTTGTGCACCGCCGCCGTCAGTGTCAGCCAGTTTGCCGTGGCATACGGAGCTCCATCGCAGTCTTTAACACTGGTAGCATGCCGCGACAGCGTGGACGTGAGCCGTATGTGCAGTTGACGGACTTTGAGCGAGGGCGTATAGTGGGCATGCGGGAGGCCGGGTGGACGTACCGCCGAATTGCTCAACACGTGGGGCGTCAGGTCTCCACAGTACATCGATGTTGTCGCCAGTGGTCGGCGGAAGGTGCACGTGCCCGTCGACCTGGGACCGGACCGCAGCGACGCACGGATGCACGCCAAGACCGTAGGATCCTACGCAGTGCCGTAGGGGACCGCACCGCCACTTCCCAGCAAATTAGGGACACTGTTGCTCCTGGGGTATCGGCGAGGACCATTCGCAACCGACTCCATGAAGCTGGGCTACGGTCCCGCACACCGTTAGGCCGTCTTCCGCTCACGCCCCAACATCGTGCAGCCCGCCTCCAGTGGTGTCGCGACAGGCGTGAATGGACGGACGAATGGAGACGTGTCGTCTTCAGCGATGAGAGTCGCTTCTGCCTTGGTGCCAATGATGGTCGTATGCGTGTTTGGCGCCGTGCAGGTGAGCGCCACAATCAGGACTGCATACGACCGAGGCACACAGGGCCAACACCCGGCATCATGGTGTGGGGAGCGATCTCCTACACTGGCCGTACACCACTGGTCATCGTCGAGGGGACACTGAATAGTGCACGGTACATCCAAACCGTCATCGAACCCATCGTTCTACCATTCCTAGACCGGCAAGGGAACTTGCTGTTCCAACAGGACAATGCACGTCCGCATGTATCCCGTGCCACCCAACGTGCTCTAGAAGGTGTAAGTCAACTACCCTGGCCAGCAAGATCTCCGGATCTGTCCCCCATTGAGCATGTTTGGGACTGGATGAAGCGTCGTCTCACGCGGTCTGCACGTCCGGCACGAACGCTGGTCCAACTGAGGCGCCAGGTGGAAATGGCATGGCAAGCCGTTCCACAGGACTACATCCAGCATCTCTACGATCGCCTCCATGGGAGAATAGCAGCCTGCATTGCTGCGAAAGGTGGATATACACTGTACTAGTGCCGACATTGTGCATGCTCTGTTGCCTGTGTCTATGTGCCTGTGGTTCTGTCAGTGTGATCATGTGATGTATCTGACCCCAGGAATGTGTCAATAAAGTTTCCCCTTCCTGGGACAATGAATTCACGGTGTTCTTATTTCAATTTCCAGGAGTGTAATAACAGGTCTGTTCAAAAAATTCCGGAACTTTGTCCACAAATTTTTTCTACGCTTACTGTTTACTTATTGTGCGTCGTCTCCTTCGAAATACTTCAAATGGTTCAAATGGCTCTAAGCATTATGGGACTTGACATCTGAGGTCATCAGTCCCGTAGAACTTAGAACTACTTAAACCTAACCAACCGAAGGACATCACACCCACCCATGCCCGAGGCAGGATTCGAACCTGCGACCGTACCAGCAGCGCGGTTCCGGACTGAAGTGCCTAAAACCGCTCGGCCACAACAGCCGGCGGACCCTTACAGATGGGTCTGATTCAAGAGATTGAGAAGGTCCGAAGAAGAGCGACAAAGATTCGTGACTGGTCCATTTAGCCATCGCGAGAGGGTTACAAATCTCATAGAAAGTTTGAAGTGGGACTCACTTTCAGATAGACGACGCGCTAAACGGAGGGGGCTGCTCACCAACTTCCGAAATCCGATCTTCGCCGAGGATGTAGAGCATTTATTATTACCACCAACTTTCAAATCGCGCAATTATCACTATTCCAAGATAAGGGAAATTAGAGCTCGTACTGAGGCGTTCAGACAGACGTTTTTGCCTCGCGCAATCCGCGAGTGGAACAGAAAAGGGGGGTGGGGGAATATGACCTTGGCGAGAATTGTGCCCTCCGCCCCACACACCCCTTGGTGGCTAGTGGAGTATGTATGTAGAGGTAGATGCCCGTGCTGCCTCCGTTTCTTGGACAGGAAGAGCTATTGCCCTGACAAGCGAGGTTGACAGATGTCTCCCCAATTGAACACGTATGGGATATGATGGAGACGGAACTTATTCCTTCTCCAGGGTCTGCAAGAACCATTGCCGAATAGCAACAAAAGGCGAAACATGTTTGGGACAGTCGAATGCAGGACGCCATTCGGATCTTTATGATCGCCTGCATGCGACAATACTCGCCTTTGTTGCCGCCAGAGGGGTACACTGCGTACTGATGCGACTATCTGGACACAGTTTAGTGTGACGTGTGTGTGTCATTTGGTCGGACTGTGTTATCATATACTCCTACAGTAAAATAAATGTCGTGTGACTATGGACTCCCGTCGGGTAGACAGTTCGCCGGGTGCACGTCTTTCGATTTGACGCCACTTCGGCGACTTGCGCGTCGATGGGGGTGAAATAATGATGATGATGATGATGATGATGATGATAACACAACACCCAGTCCCTGAGCGGAGAAAATCTCCGACGCAGCCGGGAATCGAACCCGGGCCCTTAGGTACGACATTCTGTCGCGCTGACCACTATTTTATTTAATCTAACTTTGTTCGTGTTCGTTCGTTGTGTCTGCTCGGGGCGGACGTCACAAGACACCCATTTCAGTTAGTCGTTGATCCATTAACTCAGTTTTTTTATTACAGAGGGCAGCTAACCCTCTGGCCGGACACGCTGAGTTACCGTGCCGGCTGACCACTCAGCTACCGGGAACCGACTACTCCTACAGTGATGAACAAGATGTCTCTTCACTTGGCAGAAAGGTCACCTTGTCTTTGAGGATGTTGCTATTTTTCAGCAGTAGACATTACTCAGCCAAGAGCCTTGCCGCAGTGGTAACACCGGTCCCGTCAAATCACCGAAGTTAAGCGCTGTCGGGCTGGGCTAGCACTTGGATGGGTGACCATCCAGTCTGCTGAGGGCTGTTGGCAAGCGGGGTGCACTCAGCCCTTGTGAGGCAAACTGAGGAGCTAGTTGATTGAGAAACAGCGGTTGCGGCCTCGTAAACTGACATACTGCCGGGAGAGCGGTGTGCTGACCACAAGCCTCTCCGTATCCGCATCCAGTGTCCCCTGAGGGGGTGAGGATGACACGGCGATCGGTCGGTTCCGTCGGGCCTTCCAAGGCCTATTCGGGCGGAGCTTACTTTTTAATATGTTACTGAATGGCTAAAACAGTCATCCTGTATCAGTTATCATTGTGTCCGCCGCAATAGCTGAATGGTCAGCGCGTTGGAATGCCGCGCACGGGGACCCGGGTTTGATTCCCGGCTGGGGTGGGAGATTTCCTACCCTCAGGGACTGGGTTTCGTGCTGCCCTCATCATCATTTTCATCCCCATTGTCGACGCGCAAGTCGCCCAATGTGGCGTCGCACTCAATAAGACTTGCACTTGGCGGCCGAACTTCTCGCCTGGGAAATCCCGGCCACTGATGCGATACTATCATTTCCATTTCTTTTCCAGTTGACATTGTCTATCAAACGCCTACCAGGGGCAACAAAATTTTGATTTTTAGTATTTCATGTAATTACGGACTGATTTTAAAAATTTGAACTGTCATAATCTTCTCTTTAAGAGGCATAATCTTGCATTAAGAGTTTAATACAATAACATTGAAGTTAGAAAATATGTAGACCTCTTGAGGCAGCCTAACCCACAGCGCCCCAATCACCCAAACAACCGGGTGATCAAAAAGTCAGTATAAATTTGAAAACTGAATAAATCACGGAATAATGTAGATGGAGAGGTACAAATTGACACACATGCTTCGAGTGACATGGGGTTTTATTAGAACCAAAAAAAAAAACAAAAGTTAAAAAAATGTCCGACAGATGGAACTTCATCTGATCAGAATAGCAATAATTAGCATAACAAAGTAAGACAAAGCAAAGATGATGTTCTTTACAGGAAATGCTCAATATGTCCACCATCATTCCTCAACAATAGCTGTAGTCGAGGAATAATGTTGTGAACAGCACTGTAAATCATGTTCGGAGTTATGGTGAGGCATTGGCGTCGGATGTTGTCTTTCAGCATCCCTAGAGATGTCAGTCGATCACGATACACTTGGGACTTCAGGTAACCCCAAAGCCAATAATCGCACGGACTGAGGTCTGGGGACCTAGGAGGCCAAGCATGACGAAAGTGGCGGCTGAGCACACGATCATCACCAAACGACGCGCGCAAGAGGTCTTTCACGCGTCTAGCAATATGGGGTGGAGCGCCATCCTGCATAAACATCGTACGTTCCATCAGGTGTTTATCAGCCAGGTTGGGGATGATGCGATTCTGTAACACATCGGCGTACCTCTCAACCGTCACGGTAGCAGTTACAAAACCAGAGTCACGCATTTCCTCGAAGAAAAAAGGCCCGATAACGGTAGATGTGGTAAATCCAACCCATACCGAGATTTTCTCGTCGTGCAATGGAGTTTCCACGACGGTGCTAGGATTTTCGATAGCCCAAATTCTGCAGTTGTGGGCGTTGACAGACCCTCGGAGCGTGAAATGAGCGCTTCGTCGGTCCAAAACACGTTACCCAACCAATCGTCATCTTCCGCCATCTTTTGAAACGCCCACACCGCAAATGCTCTCCGCTTCACTAAATCGCCAGGTAACAGTTGTTCATGATGCCGATGGATTTTGTACGGATAGCATCGGAGGGTACGCCTAAGTGCCAACCAAACAGTAGTGTATGGAATGCCGATGCGACGTGCGACTGCACGAGCGCTGACTTCCCCGTGCATAGACGAAGCTTTCGAAATGTGGTGCTACAGAAGAATGCTGAAGATAAGGTGGGTAGATCACGTAACTAATGAGGAGGTATTGAATAGGATTGGGGAGAAGAGAAGTTTGTGGCACAACTTGACTAGAAGAAGGGATCGGTTGGTAGGACATGTTTTGAGGCATCAAGGGATCACAAATTTAGTATTGGAGGGCAGCGTGGAGGGTAAAAATCGTAGAGGGAGACCAAGAGATCAATACACTAAGTTGATTCAGAAGGATGTAGGTTGCAGTAGGTACTGGGAGATGAAGAAGCTTGCACAGGATAGAGTAGCATGGAGAGCTGCATCAAACCAGTCTCAGGACTGAAGACAACAACAACAACAACAAGACGAACCCGCTACAGTCTCCATTTCTTTCTGAACTGTCTCAGCAGCATTACGCCTTGTGCTCGGTCGGCCACTACGGGGTCTATCGTCTAAACAACCCGTGGCTTCGAACTTCTCGCCACAGCTGCATTTGTCAATGGACCTTTACCCGTTCGAATCCCCTTCCTATGGCGATAGGATCGTAACGCTGAACTAGCACATTCCCCATTCTGATAATACAGCTTCACTAAAAGCGCCTTTTCAGGTAACGTCAACATGCTGCGACTGCTGGCGCATCTGATTCTCTCTCTCATTACAGCTCCTTTTATACACGATTGTCATGCGCAGTCACTGACGTTTTGCTGTCCAGCGCCATCTGTCGGACATTTTGTGAACTTTGTTTTTTTTTTGTTCTAATAAAAACCCCTGTCATTCCAAGCATGTTTGTAAATTTTTAGCTCTCTATCTACATTATTCCGTGGTTTATTAAGTTTTCAAATTTATACTGACTTTTTGATGACCTGGTATATCCATCCATTATTTGAGAATGACAGCACTTACCGAGTTCCAACAAACTTTAACATCAATTCAAACCTAACCTTGTTCCTATCATAGATGTTTAACATCAAATATTTAATACATTAGGCGATTTGTAAAGTAATCGCAAGTGTCAAGCTGATTCGTACAAGTATGTTCGATCCTTTAATGTATCAGGGGTTGGAGTAACTGTTAGCAGAGAAACACACAATTACTATACTTGCGTGCGACGAACACCAGGATCTATGTAAGACGGGGGCTCTGCAGGTCAGGTCCCAATACGGAAGCAGCAACTCACCTGGAACAACAAGAGAAACAGACGTCAATGTTTGCCGCTCAAGGCAAGTGCTTGCTAACAAGTAGCGCGCTGCGAAACAAATTACACCGGACACTGGCAAAATGCAGCCGCGTCAGCTTCCGCAGTTCATTAATTTCCAGCGCGTTCCCTGCCGGAGCTGTGGATTACGCGTTCAGCCCGTGTACACATGACACTAGACTGATCTAATTAAAGCAATTATTCCGCTCGGATTATTTTTTAAAAATTTAATCTCGGTATTAAAGTTTTTGTACCCCGTGCTACGACGGCATTTATATGCATCGCTTACGTACTTGTCCCCTAAATTAAACACAAATGAAATGCAGCGGGGAACGGAATGTTGAAACTAGCGCAAAACATGAGCGCTACAGGGTAACGAATTCCACCAGCAGTAACGAGTGTATGTTGGGACGCTAGGAGCGCGGGAAAACAGGGATGTATAACCGACAAAAGCCCAGGGCGACGTAGATGTCTGGAACACATTTGAACACGACACGAATTTTTTATTTTTATTAACCAGGAGAGTCACTTCTGTTTTTTTAGCATTTCGTCATCAGTCTACGCAGACACCTAATTACTGGTTAATTACGAACACTTGTTAGTGTCTCCGATAGCCGCCGTCTGCAGTACATATGCACGGCTACCTGGAGACATGCCGTTGCAGAGCTCTGCACAGGAAAGGAGGACCGTCCAGTTCTTCGTCCAAGCCTTCAGTCCTGTTAAGGACCGAGAAATTTTGAGGCCAGGGGTCCCCAAAATTATAAAAGCAAGTAGTTTGTGCATATAGTCTCAGAAAACAAAGGAAACAAGATTTACAAACAAATTAACTTCACTAGCTTTCGCAGTATCACGGTTAGCTACTACATACTTATGACATAGATAGTAAAGCTGTTGGAAACTTGGGATGTTTCTTTGTAAAATAAACATGTACTTCATACTGACATTAAGGGTAGAGCCTAGCTTCTACACACACCAAAAAAAGTTTTGCATCACCTCTCTTCCGAGAGTTCCGGAACCTGTACAGAAAATTGGAATAGAGACCAACATAAACATAATTTGCGCCCTTTTTATTGCTCATGAAAACCGCACATTGCAACTTGTACTACCATACAGCGAGACCTTCAAAGATGGTGGTCTAGATTGCTGTACACACCGGTGCCTCTAATACACAGTAGCACGTCCTCTTGCATTGATGCATACCTGTATTCGTCGTGGCATACTATCCACAAGTTCATCAAGGCATTGTTGGTACAAATTGTCCCATCCCTAAACAGCGATTCGGCGTAGATCCCTCGGAGTGGTTGGTGGGTCACGTCGTCCATAAACCGCCCTTTTCAATCTATCCCAGGCATCCAGAATGAAATTGTAAGTGCATTTGCCCGCGAAAGGCAAAGGTCCCGAGTTCGAGTCTCGATGCGGCACACAGTTTTAATCTGCCAGGAAGTTCCTATTCCAGGCATGTTCCATAGGGTTCATGTCTGGAGAACATGCTGGCCACTCTAGTCGAGCGATGTCGTTATCCTGAAGCAAGTCATTCACAAGACGCGCACGATGGGGACGCGAATTGTCGTCCACGAAGACGATTGCCTGGCCAATATGTTGCCGATATGGTTGCACTATCGGTCGGAGGATGGCATTTACGTATCGTACAACCGTTATGGCGTCTTCAACGACCACCAGCGGCGTAAGTTATTCTTTAAAAACAGTCACACTGTGAAATCAAAGCAATGTGTATATTGTGATGTCTCTGAGAGAGATCGTCTCAGACAGTGTCGTATTTGTAAATCTGCAATCTTTGTGATAACTTCACATGTGGCAAATTCTTTTTGGTGAGTGTGAGTGTGTGTGTGTGTGTGTGTGTGTGTGTGTGTGTGTGTGTGTGTGTGTGAGAGAGAGAGAGAGAGAGAGAGAGAGAGAGAGAGTGGTGCTTTGCACAATATGGTGATGTACAAATTATATAAGTGCTGGATACATTTTGGAATATTCGGAAAATACAATCCCGCAACTTCGCAAAAAAAGCGCACGGAATTTTCGACGTAAGTGCCATAACCACTTAATCTCACATATTTATTCACACTGTATTTCATCGTTTTGAGGTTAGATATTTTCACATAGGGCGCTTCTAACACTGTTTTCTACCGTAGGGCACCAACGCACCAAAAACATTTCGCCACAGTGGAAGAATAAAAATCGAAAACTGACGATAATGTAAAGTGTATCTTGCAAATCACGTGAACAGCCTTCTGATGATGAACTTGCCAGTTCTAAACCGGTAACGGTGCTATTTACCTAAATAAATAGCAGTATTAATAGTGGCTGGTTGCTGTCTTCTTCTTTGTAAGAAGTAACCTACATTTATTGTACACAGCCACCATCTCAGTTTTACACAAAATAGCATTAGCCTATTTCATTTCCACTATATTCCACTTCTTGACATTTGCTGTTTACTTTAAATATTTTTCTTGTTGCTCCATATGCCATTTCCGTTTTGTGTCACCGATCAGTCGAGGCACATTTTTTCTGAAGTATCTCTCCAACACAGTGGCGGCTCGTCGGCATACATTCTGGGTGTTCACAAATTTTTAAATACAGATTACCATCAGAGTGCGGTATTAATAGCATCTGCTGTGAATAGTTATGCTCGTCCACATATTTATAGAACTTCAGCTACTATCAATAATAATAATAATAATAATAATAATAATAATGAAACTTCATGGCAGATTAAAACTGTGTGCCGGACCGAGACTCGAACTCGGAAGTTTGGAAGGTAGGAGACGAGGTACTGGGAGAAGTGAAGATGTGAGGACGGGGCGTGAGTCGTACTCGGGTAGCTCAGATGGTAGAGCACTTGCCCGCGAAAGGCAAAGGTCCCCAGTTCGAGTCTCGGTCCGGCACACAGTTTTAATCTGCCAGGAAGTTTCATATCAGCGCACGCTCCGCTGCAGAGTGAAAATCGCATTCTGGAATAATAATAATAATAATAATAATAATAATAATAATATGCATAACTTGTCTGAAAACAGAAAGAACAGTTTTTGTGGAATTTTGTTGTTTTGCACGTAATTAAGTACAGATCCCCAATTTATGTATTAGTTAACGAGTTAACTTCCGGGCTGAAAATCAGACAGTCTTATGTTGCACCCACACAACTTACGCTTGTTCCACACTTCTTCTTTAAATGTTTGATTGCAGCCATACGTATTTGATATCGTCACTTTCTCATACATCGGATGTGGTCTGCGAGGCCCCACTTTCTTTGCGGCTGATTTTTTCCTCGTAACTTCCTTTCTCTTAGCGCTTATTACAGATTCAACAGAGCTGATGTTGACACTGCACAGGAAAGCCGATTCGTGCTCAATGAACAACCAACTTCAAACAGAAACTGCCGTTTTCGCAAATTATTAAATTCAAGTAGTATTATGCACCAAAGAGCCACTTGACTAGAATACAAATAAGGCTTCGGAGCCGTAAAAGCCAAAAGCACACCGTCTTCGTGGGCCTACAGTACAGATAAACATGACCCACCATAAAATCAAGTCTCACAATCGACGATGATGTGCTTTATGGTTGTCAGCGCCTCAAATGGATTACTCTATGATAAAATCCAAAACTTAATGTACTATATCTCATTCAGAATGCCACAAAATTGTTTTCAGTATATATTTGGCCCGAACGGCAATTACGTCACGCGAGTTGCGCACGCGCAGAAGCTCCTTAAGGGGGGACGTTGATGAAAAACACACACTGTTTCAAACATGCACCAAATCCCCAGTTTTCGAGATATGGCAATGAAATTTTGTACCACGCTGTACATGAAAGAAACACATTTACATATAAATTCCTTTTATTATATATATTCAACTTTTTTTAATGAAATCTGAAGTTTTATTTTCAAAAAATAATGTATGTTCCTTTTCCTCAGAAAATATTCAAGAGATTTCTACAAAAAATTGTCTGTTTCATATCTTTATATGTTGTGAGCTTCTCTCATGGGGTTTTTGGAATAGGTCAAATAGGAGAATTTTCATAATTTTTAAATTATAATTCCATAAGTACAATTTTAAATTCATGCAAAATTCCAAGCACTTTGCCCCATGTCTCAGCTTGCAATCAAAATTTCAAAATTTAGTCTTGAGACAACGTTTAGTAGGTTTACAGGAATTAGTGTACAAAATTTCATAGTTCTAACATTCAAGGAATCTGAAGAAAAGGTACATAAACTTTAAAAAACAAACTTTTCAGGAAACTCAATTTAAAGTTCAACCTAACTTTTTTCCTTATGTCACTTCTTCAGAAGGCGCAACATTTGTACTCTGGGTCGTCTTTCCCTTCAAGGCTTCTGTTCTGGTTTCTTGTTGTCTGTCTTCTTTCCTTTACCAGGTCTTCAACTGACTTTTCAGGTGCAGAGACGCGCTGTAAATCCATTATTCTCAGGATGTCTTGAGTAAAATTTCCTATGTTGAAGCCCATTCTTTCTAATACCTTCATCCTCCCGACGTTCCCATCATTAAATACATCAACTACATCGTAAGTTGCAATTCTGACAACTGTAGCAGATGCAAATGTGTTTTTAGGGCATCGTTTCCATATGAGTGAATTTAGAGACTCACTTGGATTTTGGGTTTTGCACTTTTTGAGAAGTGGAGGATCGGCCAAAGATGATCTATAAAACCAAAGAGTATGTATCACGGCCTTCTAGATGTATCCCGCACACGTTTGGTTGAAAGTAATACACAGAATCGTTGTTCACTGAGCTGGTATTGAAGTGCTGCTTCAGAACATGGGCGTGGCAGGGAGGCCGCGTCACACTTTTAATTAATTTTCAGGCACTTCGGATGCGATTTCAACATTGAAACTTTGGGATCTTATTGTCCATGATTTACACTAACAAATAAACAATAAATCGAAATTGGCATTTTTGGTCTGTTTCATCAACGTACCCCCTTAAAACGTGCACAGGTGAAGGTGTGCTCACGACCCTGACACCAAGTTTCACCGAGTCTGGAGGAGCAATGTTGCACTACGCAGTAGGTGTAGTGCAGTGTATTTCAGATTATGGTGTTTGTTGTTGTTGTGGTCTTCAGCCCTGAGACTGGTTTGATGCAGCTCTCCGTGCTACTCTATCCTGTGCAAGCTTCTTCATCTCCCAGTACCTACTGCAACCTACATCCTTCTGAATCTGCTTAGTGTATTCATCTCTTGGTCTCCCTCTACGATTTTTACCCTCCACGCTGCCCTCCAATGCTAAATTTGTGATCCCTTGATGCCTCAAAACATGTCCTACCAACCGATCCCTTCTTCTAGTCAAGTTGTGCCACAAACTTCTCCCCAATCCTATTCAATACCTCCTCATTAGTTACGTGATCTACCCACCTTATCTTCAGCATTCTTCTGTAGCACCACATTTCGAAAGCTCCTATTCTCTTCTTGTCCAAACTGGTTATCGTCCATGTTTCACTTCCATACATGGCTACACTCCATACAAATACTTTCAGAAACGACTTTCTGACACTTTAATCTATACTCGATGTTAACAAATTTCTCTTCTTCAGAAACGCTTTCCTTGCCATTGCCAGTCTACATTTTATATCTTCTCTACTTCGAGCATCATGAGTTATTTTGCTCCCTAAATAGCAAAACTCCTTTACTACTTAAATGTCTCATTCCCTAATCTAATTCCCTCAGCATCACCCGACTTAATTCGACTACATTCCATTATCTTCGTTTTGCTTTTGTTGATGTTCATCTTATATCCTCCTTTCAAGACACTGTCCATTCCGTTCAACTGCTCCTCCAAGTCTTTTGCTGCCTCTGACAGAATTACAATGTCATTGGCGAACCTCAAAGTTTTTATTTCTTCTCCATAGATTATAACTCCTACTCAGAATTTTTCTTTTCTTTCCTTTACTGCTTGCTCCATATAGAGATTGAATAACATCGGGGATAGGCTACAACCCTGTCTCACTCCCTTCCCAACCACTGCTTCCCTTTCATGACCCTCGACTCTTATAACTGCCATCTGTTTTCCGTACAAATTGTAAATAGCATTTCGCTCCCTGTATTTTACCCCTGCCACCTTCAGAATTTGAAACAGAGTATCCCATTCAACATTGTCAAACGCTTTCTCTAAGTCTACAAATGCTAGAAACGTAGGTTTGCCTTTCCTTAATCTTTCTTCTAAGATAAGTCGTAAGGTCAGTATTGCCTCATTCCAATATTTCTACGGAATCCAAACTGATCTTCCCCGAGGTCGGCTTCTACCAGTTTTTCCATTCGTCTATAAAGAATTCGTGTTAGTATTTTGCAGCCGTGACTTATTAAACTGATAGTTCGGTAATTTTCACATCTGTCAACACCTGCTTTCTTTGGGATTGGAATTATTATATTCTTCTTGAAGTCTGAGGGTATTTCGCCTTTCCCATACATCTTGCTCACCAGATGGTAGAGTTTTGTCAAGACTGGCTCTCCCAAGGCTGTCAGTAGGCCGTATGGTGTCTACATTAACGTTTAACAGCGTTCAAAGAAAAATAACCCAAAACTTCGCAAGGTGTAAAAAGTTAGGGTGTTCACGAGCTCTTGGGCTTTTACACGACGGCAGCCACTGTCCTAGATACCAGGACTTACTTTAACCACGTCAGAATATTAACTCCCCGCGAAAGGCTCGCTTACGCCTGCGCTGTGTTCCGTGTGGCGAGCGATTTGGCGGCGCTTGTTGCGCCGGTGTGTCTGCAGCACCCTCTGCCGCGCAGCTCTCCGCTAATTCCGTTGAGCAGCAGCAGCCGCTGACAAAGACGCAGCTGTAAGTCGGAATTACTTTGCTTTGTTCGCGACGCTATTGTATTTATGCCAGTGTAGCCGGGCAGTCCTCTTCCTCTCTCCTCCCCCCCCCCCCCCCCATCGGTCCCATTGTGCTCCGCCCGGCTTCCGTTAGTTCAACGCCGCATTCCGCGAAATTCGAGGCCACCTCGTCTCGTTTCAACACATTTCGCGCTCAGCTAAACGCTTCCGATCCCTGCCACTTACCAATTTCTGTCAGCGTCCGACAAGTCCACGTTTTCCTAGGTCGAAACACTATACAGGACGCGGTTTTTGATGTTCCTGAGCAACAGTCAAACAATATTTTTTTTAAAGGTACACACCGCCATTTGGCTGTTTTATTGTTTATTTAAGTACAATCCAGTTTTCGGCCTTTTATGCCATTTAACATACATTGCAGGACACTTAACATGCTGTCAACCTCAAAGTTGGCCATAAATTAAAATAAAAAGTGATATTTTGTCTAAAACTGACATGGTGAGAGCGTGGCTGTGTACAATTAATGTAGGTTAATTCTTACAAAGAAGAAGCCAGCAACCAGCTGTAAGTCGGCAATCTTTGTGATAACTTCACATGTGGCAAACTCTTTTTGGTGTGTGTTCAAAATGGTTCAAATGGCTCTGAGCACTATGGGACTTAACTTCCGAGGTCATCAGTCCCCTAGAACTTAGAACTACTTAAACATAACTAACCTAAGGACATCACACCCATCCATGCCCGAGGCAGGATTCGAACCTGCGACCGTAGCGGTTCCAGACTGAGCGCCTAGAACCGCTCGGCCACCCCACCCGGCTTGTGTGTGTGTGTGTGTGTGTGTGTGTGTGTGTGTGTGTGTGTGTGTGGTGCTTTGCACTCTGTGGTGATGTACAAATTACATAAACGCTGAATATTTCTTGGAATATTTGAAAAATACAATCCTGCAACTTTGCGACAAAATCGTGCGGAATTTTTGACGGCACCAACACATCAAGAATACTTCGCCACAGTGGAAGAATAAAAACCGAAAACTGACGATAGTGTAAAGCGTATCTTGCAAATCATGTGAACAGCCGTCTGATGATGAACTTGCCAGTTCGAAACCGGTTACGGCGCTTTTTACCTAATTAAATAGCAGTATTAATAGTGGCTGGTTGCTGTCTTCTTTGTAAGAATTGACGTACATTAAAATAAAAAATATTGGCTCAGCACGAAATGCCACATGTAAAATCACCATCTTGTAAGAGATCAGTAAATAACCGTGGGAGCACGTCATATATAGAACAAAAAGGCATACGTTGGTATGTATTTTAGTCGTTAATTTAAGTTCCACTATAACTGCTAGTAAATAAATTACTGCTATCTTCTCTTTTTTTCTCCTTTTTTTTGGCAATGCCTTCAATTGAACATTCTATGAACAGTACACTGAGGGGAAAAAAAATCATGGATCTGTATGTTATTGAATCATATAATGGCTGTTAACGTTGACTGTACCCAGCAGACGTTTTTGGGTCATCTACCAAACTTCTTTGTGTTACCCTTATGTGCATCTATTGTTTACGTGATGTACATCATTCACTGGTGTGTACAGTTCAGTTAAACTACAGTCCTTCCATTAGGGGATTTTTCATTAAGGCATACAGTTATAATGCATTTATATGTTTCTGCATGAATGATACAGTTACCACAAATACCCCATTTTTGCAATATATCTCAGGTGCTCATATGGTGACTACATTCCAACATAGTCATGGGAGTGTATGTGGCATGAAAAAGAAAGAAATGTTCTGTCAAAATTTTTCCATCTCAAAAGCCCCAAATACAAATAATTATTCTACTCACGGCAAATGCTTTAATATATGTTTCTAAGATACTGTGCCCGTTGCCTTGCATCATACCAACAATATTTCAGTGTTATACTATGCCATTTGTTACAATAAGAAACAGTACATGGCCAATGGCTCTGAGCACTATGTGACTTAACATCTGAGATCATCAGTCCGCTAGAACTTAGAACTACTTAAACCTAACTAACCTAAGGACATAACACACATCCATGCCCGAGGCAGGATTCGAACCTGCGACCGTAGCGGCCGCGCGGTTCCAGACTGAAGTACCTAGAACCGTTCGGCCACACAGGCCGGCTACAGTACATGGCATTTCACTTCTATGTTGGCCATACTCTACCCAAATCACTAGGTCTCACGAAGGTATTATGAACTAATATATACGGTGTGGTGTCACCGCCAGACACCACACTTGCTAGGTGATAGCCTTTAAATCGGCCGCGGTCCAGTAGTATACGTTGGACCCGCGTGTCGCCACTGTCAGTGATTGCAGACCGAGCGCCGCCACACGGCAGGTCTAGAGACACTTCCTAGCACTCGCCCCAGTTGTACAGCCGACTTTGCTAGCGATGCTTCACTGGCAAATTACGCTCTCATTTGCCGAGACGATAGTTAGCATAGCCTTCAGCTACGTCATTTGCTACGACCTAGCAAGGCGCCATTATCCAATTCATGTATCATCAAGAGCGATGTTCACCAATTATGGATTAAAGTTAAGTATTCCAGAAGCTACGTACTTTATTTGCTAGTATTCATTACTTGACCTGTTCCAGACCTCACGCCAGCCTGCGTGAGTTAAAACGCGTGCATTTCGGCCTCCTCTAGCAACACGGTGTTGGCTCTTCTGCCAACACTACATACGGTTTAAAAAAATCATTTAAATAAGTCGTATGAACAGTGTGTACATTGGATAATGCATTTTGGCTTGTACGTACGAATGCATCTATTTTTTGTGTGTGTGTTACTGGCAACAGGAACATTAAATCTTCTTTAAATCACAGAAAGAAAAGACCAACGTAGATCGTGATTTTACACCTGGCACTTCGTGGGGAGGCAACTTTTTTTTTTTAATTTATGCCCAACTGTGCTAGAAACAGATCTCTAAGACAGGCGTTGACAATAGGTTGTGGACCAACGAATGAATATCTTGTAATTCTCTGCTCTGCTGTGACGGTACATCATTCTGAAATCCTGCGATGAAATTCCTTACTTGTCGGAAAAAGAAGACAGCACGGTGTTGACAAAAGGAGGTACATTTCGTTGGTATCAATTTCAGAGTGCACGGCGGTTTAAGTATCATCATCTACGAAAATCGTATCATAGTGCATTATGTATCACGATGAAAATGACTGTCAATTCATTTATATACTTATTTGATTATTAATCAGAGGCGGGCCGGTGTGGCCGAGCGGTTCTAGGCGCTTCAGTCCGAAACCGCGTTGCCGCTACGGTCGCAGGTTCGAATCCTGCCTCGAGCATGGATTTGTGTGATGTCATTAGGTTAATTAGGTTTAAGTAGTTCTAAATTCTAGGGAACTGATGACCTCAGCTGTTAAGTCTCATAGTGCTCAGAGCCACCTGAACGATATTAATCAGACCTCCCGATGTTTTAAATAAAAAAAAGGCAGAGACTAGTATTCCGATGATCAGAACATCGAATGGAAAAAAGCCACGACGAAAACCTTAATACGGTCCAGCAGTTGGTGTTGTATGACGAGTACGCATGCTACATCATGAAAACACAAAAAAAGTTAATAACTCGGACATTATTAACTTTGGGTCCCACATTACGTTTAAAAAATGATTGTTTTTAGACGACTTTTCGTGAACAGCATCGAAAAAAGATTTCCCATCATCAACTTTATCCTCGATTTTTTTCAAAAGCTAGAAAGTGTCTAGTAAAAAAGCTGAAAAATGTGTCTCTTTATTTTCAATGGAGAACGTCCTTGCAAAACTTGATCGAAACCGATGACCGACACGTCAGACCGTCCCCCTTGCGAGTAGATTCCATACAACCGACGGGCACAAACACATCAACTCACTGCCGTCTCTTTGAAGGGGTTCCGGAAAGGCTCAAAATCATGAAAAGTTCAATTTTTACTTTTTTGCGTTTTCTGAATCTGCAGACTATTACCTTTTAATAGATATATAATTTATTCAATTCCGAAGACTACAACTATTTTTAAATTTTTTTTGAAATGTGTTCTACATGGGCGTGACCCACTGTGGCGCTGTTAAACTGCTGTCAAATGGTGTTATTATTAACGTCCGTGTTCATCAGGTACATTTTAGTGATGTGAGATAAAGTATGTGTAGTGGCTAACCTGTGATGGTTCCATATATATCGCTGGTGTGATTGTCGATTGTTTCATGTTTATTTGTCGTTATCTCGAAAATATTCGTAATTAATTCTGTTTCTTGAGTCTCTGTTTTGTTGAAGTATAATAGTGAGTAAAAGTAAAGTTATTAGAAATCCTCTGAAGGCTTTTAAGAAAAGGAGAAATGTTGGAAAGCCAAAGGTATTTAGAAACATGGGAATGAAGATAGGTTCTAACATGGTACGAGCGATGCTTGCTTTAGACAAGGAACGCCTTCGGGCTGCAGACAGGGCTGTAAACAGTCTAGAAATACAAGCAAGAGTAAACAGGAGGAGGAACAAGAGGAAGCTGGAGGAGGAGTTTGCAGAGGATGAAGATAATCCATCCTATGGACCTGGAATGCACTAAAAAGTTAATCCAATCTTTGTCGCTCGATTCCCAAAACTTTTATTTTCTCATACTAATTACATGTTTTCTAAGGATCTTCCAAACATATTTGTTTCAAACTTTCAGTAAATGTTACACAGTACCTTCTGCATAATTTAACACAGCCTTTTTCCAAAAAACTGTATATTTTTGAATATATAAATAAAAAATTGCAAAAAAATGTTGTGAGTTTTCATTACAATTGAAAAAAATCATCTTTAATAACTGAACTAAAATTTTGTAAAATCCCTGTGTTAAGTTGTAGCCCATATTCCAATAAATAATCTGTAAAAAGTTCAACTTCCTACCTCAAATACTTTGTGAGGAAAGATGTAATTTATAAGCGTTATTTTAACATTGCAAGTATAGGGCGTTCCGGAGCCCCTTAAGCCGGCGGGGGACGGTCACATGAGCAGCCGTTACCAGTTCTACACAATCTACAGTGCTCCAAGGCGACTCAATATTTTTCCAGTGTGCTTGTCGGCACCGTCTTCACTTCCAGTTAGCCTTTCTCAGTCAATATCCCAGGAGATGATGACACTGCAGCCAGAAGCGATTACTCGCGCATCCCGGCTACGCTATTCGTGGACTTCCTGGAACTTAGCTTCCTCGTACAGATTGCTAGCTGCACTGCCCTGCGTTGCCGCGTACATTTAATGCGCCCATTCCTTGCCGGTACTCTAAGCGAACGCAAGCCGCTTCGGAAACTGCAGTCGCTTTAAATGTAACTTCTATTGTCTCACCTCAGTTCTCACTGTTTCACGTAGGGCTGTGCCTGACACGACTGTTCGAACAGTTTGCGCCACAGTTCGAGGAATCTCGAGTTTTCGAACTTTTGATCGGCCCGCGACCTAGTGACTTTTGTTGGTGCTATATCCACGACCTGTCATAGCGTTGGTATCGCACTGTGGATTGTAATAATAAATATAACTATGAAACACGGACTAATATATCTTCTAGGATATACGTCATACATAATGACGGCAACTACGAGTTTGCCAATCATATTTCTGTCAAATTCTCGACCTTTCCCACATGCCGCTTTCTCGTGACATCTGATGGTAGTATCTTCAAGGCGGGTTTTGCCGCTTTAATTTATTCTCGCGACAGGAATTATATTTCGTTTGTCACACATTGTTTCATCTGAATACTTTTCAACACCTTTCGCAACAACTCTTCACCGCCCACAGGTTCATTAGGGTACGGAGTAAAAATTTGAATTAGAGATTTTGTGTAACAACATTTCCCCTTCATATTATGGGGTGTTACAAAAAGGTTCGGCCAAACTTTCAGGAAACATTCCTCACACACAAAGAAAGAAAATAAGAAAATATGTTATCTGGACATGTGTCCGCAAACGCTTACTTGCTATGTTAGAGCTCATTTTATTACTTCTCTTCAAATCACATTAATCATGGAATGGAAACACACAGCAACAGAACGTACCAGCGTGACTTCAAACACTTTGTTACTGGAAATGTTCAAAATGTCCTCTGTTAGCGAGGATACATGCATCCACCCTCCGTCGCATGGAATCCCTGATGCGCTGATGCAGCCCTGGAGAATGGCGTATTGTTATCTCAGCCGTCCACAATACGAGCACGAAGAGACTCTACATTTGGTACCGGGGTTGCGTAGACAAGAGCTTTCAAATGCCCCCATAAATGAAAGTCAAGAGGGTTGAGGTCAGGAGAGCGTGGAGGCCATGGAATCGGTCCGCCTCTACCAATCCATCGATCACCGAACCTGTTGTTGAGAAGCGTACGAACACTTCGACTGAAATGTGCAGGAGCTCCATCGTGCATGAACCACCACATGTTGTGTCGTACTTGTAAAGGCACATGTTCTAGCAGCACAGGTAGAGTATTCCGTATGAAATCATGATAACGTGCTCCATTGAGCGTAGGTGGAAGAACATGGGGCCCAATCGAGACATCACCAACAATGCCTACCCAAACGTTCACTGAAAATCTGTGTTGATCACGTGATTGCACAATTGCGTGCGGATTCTTGTCAGCCCACACTTGTTGATTCTTGATTGTGAAAATTTACAATTTGATCACGTTGGAATGAAGCCTCATCCGTAAAGAGAACATTTGCACTGAAATGAGGATTGACACATTGTTGGATGAACCATTCGCAGAAGTGTACCCGTGGAGGCCAATCAGCTGCTGATAGTGCCAGCACACGCTGTACAGGGTACGGAAACAACTGGTTCTCCCGTAGCACTCTCCATACAGTCACATGGTCAACGTTACCTTGTACAGCAGCAACTTCTCTGACGCTGACATTAGGGTTGTCGTCAACTGCACGAAGAATTGCCTCGTCCATTGCAGGTGTCCTCGTCGTTCTAGGTCTTCCCCAGTCGCGAGTCATAGGCTGAAATGTTCCGTGCTCCCTAAGACGCCGATCAATTGCTTCGAACGTCTTCCTGTCGGGACACCTTCGTTCTGGAAATCTGTCTCGATACAAACGTACCGCGCCACGGCTATTGCCAAGTACTAATTCATACATCAAATGGGCATCTGCAAACTCCGCATTTGTAAACAGTGCACTGACTGCAAAACCACGTTCGTGATGAACACTAACCTGTTGATGCTACGTACTGATGTGCTTGATGCTAGTACTGTAGAGCAATGAGTCGCATGTCAACACAAGCACCGAAGTCAACATTACTTTCCTTCAATTGGGCCAACTGGCGGTGAATCGAGGAAGCACAGTACATACTGACGAAACTGAAATGAGCTCTAACATGGAAATTAAGGGTTTTCGGACACATGTCCACATAACATCTTTTCTTTATTTGTGTGTGAGGAATGTTTCCTGAAAGTTTGGCCATACCTTTTTGTAATATCCTGTATATATAAAGCGAGATTACGAATCTTATGCGGACAGTCATCTTCCTCTTGTCTTGTAGGTAAAGTGTGCAAAATTTCACCAAGCTCGGTATTTCAGTTAGGACAGTCACAACACACAATTGACGCAGACTATAGTTATCGACTGTTTGAAAATGAGAGCTGTTAGTACCTTCTGCAAAATTTTACGTAATTTCAGACCACTTCGAAACAAAACATTTTTCCTGTCCAACCAGTACAACTTCAGCATCCGGCATAACGTTTTGCTTTATTACTTCTTTACTACTAAGTCTATTCTAAACACACTTTGCAGACATCATCTACATATATCACTGAATACTCCTGTAAAATTATATCACTAGACAACAACCCGACGCCTTCTGCTCGCTGTCATCGATCATGCTGCATACGGTCCCGACATGCCCCATTCGATATTCATCCGTTTCCGAAACTTAAATAACACCTTCGAGGTGTTAGTGTCTGTTGATCTCATAGTGTAGTTCAAAGCGCACGCCACAGCTCCGGCCTAAGGCTCGGATTCGATCCTTACTACTGTGGCGTCTCCAATTTTTGTATCCCTCAGTTGTTCGATTTGACGAAACCGTGGTGTCACCGCCAGACACCACACTTGCTAGGTGGTAGCCTTTAAATCGGTGGCGGTGCGTTAGTACACGTCGGACCCGCGTGTCGCCACTATCAGTGATTGCAGACCGAGCGCCGCCACACGGCAGGTCTAGTCTAGAGAGACTCCCTAGCACTCGCCCCAGTTTTACAGCCGACTTTGCTAGCGATGGTTCACTGTCTACATACGCTCTCATTTGCCGAGACGACAGTTTAGCATAGCCTTCAGCTACGTCATTTGCTACGACGTAGCAAGGCGCCTTATTTAGTTACTATAATCTGAACAGATAATATTGTGACTCATATACCGTCAAGAGCGACGTTCATCATTAACGGATTAAAGTTAAGTATCAAACTAATTACGTCCGCTTTCTGAATTCTCATTCCTTGTCATGTTCCAGACCTAGTTCTTCCCTCCTCACGCCAGCCTGCGTGAGCTAAAACGCGTGCATTTCGGCCTCCGCTATTAACACGGTGTTGGCTCTTCTGCCAACACAAAAGAAAACAAAACGAACAACACGTTCGGCGTTACCGACCTTGGCGGGCCGCTTTACAGAATGGATTTTTAAAAATACAGAATGAAATTCAGATCATGAGGAACCTTTAGATGCAAATGTGAAATAAAGTTTCTACAGCAGTATGCAATTTCTACGCACTGTTCGTGAGAGAAGTTACGAGGTGAGATTCTCAGTAAACAATTTGGCTCGCATTCCTGGGGGGTCATCTTAATGCACTGCACGTGTTACCAGAAAGTGGACGGTACTCAGTTTCCTGGACAATGCCTCGCCTGAACTTCTGCAGCACGTTCCCTTGCAACTGCACGCTAGTCTGTGGTTCCAGAACGGCGGTACTCCAGCGCACTTTGATCATCCGGCCGGGACGTATCGCCCAGACAACTCCAGGCAGAGAGTAACTGGAAGCGGGTGCGCTCCTCTGACCACACCCCTCTTGACATTTTCCACAGGCTTTACGTAGAATACTTTGTGTACTCAGTAGCAGTACCAATGACTACTAATCGCATTTTCACAGCGTTTCGTATTATCAGAAGGGAGCGTGCTATCTTAGAGGGAATGAGAGGTAAGTGGCTCCTCGTTGCACAACTGTAACGAAGGTGGTGGCTGCCACATTGAACATTTACTCTGAAGAAGTGACGGCGGAGATCCTGTTTACAGTATTTAATTCTACCGTAGAATTTTTTCAATGAAGATTTTCCACAAGAATATTCTACTGTTTTACTCAACCTATGAAATCTGCACAAAGTGCGTAGTTCTATAGGAATCTTATTTCACATCTTCAGCTATAAATTTCTTATTGCAAAATGTTCCGTGTTTCATCGTCTACAATCTCCCAAATTTTTAAAATGTCCTTCTGTAACACCGTGTGTGTGTGTGTGTGTGTGTGTGTGTGTGTGTGTGTGTGTGTGTGTGTGTGTGTGTGTGTGTCATATGTACGAGGGCGCTGTGAAGTATAGTGCCTCTAAATTTTTTATCTGAGTCTTCGTATCTAGATACGGAGTGCTCATAAAGCCTCTCCGCAGTGCCGTATGATTGTTCGCCTGCCTGGGTTACTTCCCTTCAAGTGGACTCTCCCAACATTCCACTGTTTCGTTTATCTCAGCCAGCGTCAGTAGTATTGTTGGTGTGTGTCGTTACATGTTGACATGAACGTTTAAGTTGAGTTCCTTTGTTCGTTTGTTTCGTTTTTGTCACTGTTAAAATGCCAGCCATTGAAGAACGTGTTTTTAGTCGAAAAAGCTGGCGATAAATACACAGTTTCAGTTCGTCAAACATACAATTCAGTTTTCCCGGATAAAACACTCCCACATCGCGATACTGTGCGAGATTTGATTAACAAATTTCGAAGTACGTGTTCAATAACGGATGTACCGATAAGTGATCGCCCTAGCGTTCTGTCTGAGGATAAACTACTCGATATTTCCGATAAAATGTGCACGATTCCAAACAAGCCAGTAAGAAAACTCGCCCAGGAAATCGATGTTAGTGTCGGAACGGCCCACACAGCTGTAAGGAAAAATATGAGAACTTTTCCCATACAAAGTGACAGTCGTGCGAGAACTGAAAAATACTGATCATGGCAAGAGGCTGCATTACTGTCAATGGTTCAGAAATTTCGTTCAACAAAATGGAAGGGACACTCTTAACGAAACGTTTTTCGCTGATGAGGCGTGTTTTCATTTATCCGGGTACATGAACTCGCAAAATTCTCGTATGTGGAGTAGTGCAAATCCATTGTGTATTCATGAGGAACCATTTCATTTTGTGAAAATAGGAGTTTGGATTGCAATTTCTAGACGTCGGATTGTGGGTCCCATATTTTTCGACGAAACAATAAACGCACAACGATACTGTAGTGATATTCTGTACCAATTCATAAGAGAACTTGTGTTAAGTGAAATACTGAACGGTTATTTTCAACAAGATGGTGCAACCGCGCATACAGCTCGCGTTTCAATCTCACTGCTTGCTGATGTTTTTGGTGATCGCATAATTTCACAGGGACTTTGGCCCCCACGATCGCCTGACCTGACACCACCTGACTTTTTCTTCTGGGGTGCAGTGAAAGCAACTGTCTATAAAAACCGTCGAAAATCCATCGATGAATTGAAACTGCAATATCCATTTTCACTGCTCCTATTACAGAAGAAATGTTACAGCTTGTGTTTGGAAACACGATTAGACGAATTGAATTGTGCATTCAACAACAGTGGGGACACTTTCAACATTTAATGTGAAAATTTGTATGTGAAAATGAATATTCAATAAATTAATAACTTGTATTTCACTGAGTTTCATTTCTGTATATTCACTGGGGCATACGGCACGCGCGGCTAACAATCATACGGCACTGCGGAGAGACCTTTTGAACACCCCGTATTTGCAGCGCTCTGCCACTAGAAGGCTCCCAACTGCAGCGTGTAACATGGCGGTGTGTTAAGTAACTACGTCGGTGCGTGAGAAACTGCGTGCTGTAATCGAGTTTCGAATCCGGAGAGTTCGTCCACACGTGCTGTAGCCTCTGCTTCAGCATGACAACGCCGGACCACACACGAGCGCTGCGACATCTGCAACAATGCGGCGCCTGGGGTTTCCTGTCATCGATGATCCTCCACAGAGTCCCGACTTGGCCCCGTCCCATTTCATCTGTTCCCAAAACTCAGAGACTACCTTAGACGACTTCACGTCGACAGTGATGAAGCGGTGCAACCAGAGGTGAGGTTGTGGCTCCATCAACAAACTCAAACTCTCTACAGTGACGGTATTGTCACGTCCCGGCACAGCCTCACTATAGCAGAATGAATTCGACTACAGTAGCCGTGGAGCTGTGTTTACTGCTGTACTTCGAGGTGCATTCAAGTTCTAAGGCCTCCGATTTTTTTTCTCCGGACTGGAAAGAGATAGAAACATGCGCATTGTTTTAAAATGAGGCCGCGTTCATTGTCAATACATCCCAGAGATGGCAGCACCGTACGGCAGATGGAATTTTACCGCCAGCGGTGAGAATGAGAACTGTTTTAAATACTTAAAATGGCGACGTTTTCCTTCCTTGAACAGCGTGCAATCATTCGTTTTCTGAATTTGCGTGGTGTGAAACCAATTGAAATTCATCGACAGTTGAAGGAGACATGTGGTGACGGAGTTATGGATGTGTCGAAAGTGCGTTCGGGGGTGCAACAGTTTAATGAAGGCAGAACATCGTGTGACAACAAACCGAAACAACCTCGGGCTCACACAAGCCGGTCTGACGACACGATCGAGAAAGTGGAGAGAATTGTTTTGGGGGATCGCCGAATGACTGTTGAACAGATCGCCTCCAGAGTTGGCATTTCTGTGGGTTCTGTGCACACAATCCTGCATGACGACCTGAAAATGCGAAAAGTGTCATCCAGGTGGGTGCCACGAATGCTGACGGACGACCACAGGGCTGCCCGTGTGGCATGTTGCCAAGCAATGTTGACGCGCAACGACAGCACGAATGGGACTTTCTTTTTCGTCGATTGTGACAATGGATGAGACGTGGATGCCATTTTTCAATCCAGAACCAAAGCGCCAGTGAGTTCAATGGAAGCACACAGATTCACCGCCACCAAAAAAATTTCGAGTATCCGCCAGTGCTGAAAAATGATGGTGTCCATGTTCTGGGACAGCGAGGGCGTAATCCTTACCCATTGCGTTCCAAAGGGCACTACGGTAACAGGTGTATCCCACGAAAATGTTTTGAAGAACAAATTCCTTCCTGCACTGCAACAAAAACGTCCGGGAAGGGCTGCGCGTGTGCTGTTTCACCGAGACAACGCACCCGCACATCCAGCTAACGTTACGCAACAGTTTCTCCGTGATAACAACTTTGAAGTGATTCCTCATGCTCCCTACTCACCTGACCTGGCTCCTAGTGACTTTTGGTTTTTTCCAACAATGAAAGACACTCTCCGTGGCTGCACATTCACCAGCCGTGCTGCTATTGCCTCAGCGATTTTCCAGTGGTCAAAACAGACTCCTAAAGAAGCCTTCGCCGCTGCCATGGAACCATGGCGTCAGCGTTGTGAAAAATGTGTACATCTGCAGGGCGATTTCGTCGAGAAGTAACGCCAGTTTCATCGATTTCGGGTGAGTAGTTAATTAGAAAAAAAATCGGAGGCCTTAGAACTTGAAAGCAAGAACAAAAATTAAAATTTTCTACGGTCACAACAGTATCAACAAACTGGTCTCTCGTCGGGAGAGATGAATTCAACCCCAGGGTGACTATGTTGAGAAATAAGTATGTAATGAAGAATACAGAAGGTGAATGTCAGTAACATTTGTTTTATTTGGAAAGCTTTCACAGTTCTCACAGAAAAAATTCGGACGTATTACTTGTCGGTAAGCCCTCGTATGAGCGAGGCCGAAGCGGGGAAAGAACTAGTTGCGAATAAAAACGTGTTCTTAAAGGTAGATCGCGTATCCTAAGCTGACAAGCAAAATTTCCACTGCGGCGTAAGAAGCAGTGCGTGTGGATACGGCGCGGCGACGTCTGCTGCTGCGAACACGAGAGGGTCGTGTGCAAAGAGGAACGAGGGCGGCTGGCGAGCGACGAACGAACGCTTGTTAAGCCGGTCGTTTACACATGCACGCACTGCGAGGGCGGAAAGAGGGGGCCCGGGAGCGCGCCACGCAATGCGTACACAATGGCGCAGTGCGCGCAGCAGACAATGCCTCAATGCCGCGATCCGCGTCCGCTGCGCGCAGCCCGCGGGCCTGGGACGGGTCCCCAGCCAGCCGGAGCCGTACATGCATACACACACGTCTCGCCTGGTCTCCAGCACGAGGTCTCCTCATCTCCAACTCATACACAGCGCTCTCTGCTTCACCTGATGTCTTGGGCACTGGCTCCTGTGTCGACTACACACGGATCGTTATCGGACTAATGGAAACTATCATTTGAAAAGCACTAATTGCATTGTGGCCATAACGTCGTTGTGGCTTCTATATCAAATCTTTAACATAATGCAGCGCGTCAGCAACCGTATATGTATACAAAATAAACATTTTTTTCAGCCTTCAGTTGCAAGGCAATTTTTACTCGTTTACCTAGGTCTCGATTCCAGTAATGGAATCTTCTTCAGAACAAAAAATTACATTATTTTGAGAGCCAAACACTGGCCATGTCACAGATTAAAAATTAAAACAATAAAGACGCATAATCATAAGATTATGTCTGTCAAAATTAAAACCATTAAGGCGAACGTAGATGAAGCTACGCCGGCCAGAAATAAGGACCACACGTGCCGCTCACATGTGGTCCTTATTTCTGGCCGGCGTGGCTTCGTCTACGTTCGCCTTAATGGTTTTAATTTTGACAGACATAATCTTATGATTATGCGTCTTTATTGTTTTAATTTTTAATCTGTGACATAGCCAGTGTTTGGCTCTCAAAATAATGTAATTTTTTGTTCTGAAGTAGATTCCATTACTGGAATCGAAACCTAGGTACAGCCGGCCGGAGTGGCCGAGCGGTTAAAGGCGCTACAGTCTGGAACCGCACGACCGCTACGGTCGCAGGTTCGAATCCTGCCTCGGGCATGGATGTGTGTGATGTCCTTAGGTTACTTAGGTTTAAGTAGTTCTAAGTTCTAGGGGACTTATGACCACAGCAGTTGAGTCCCATAGTGCTCAGAGCCATTTGAACCATTTTTTTTAAACCTAGGTAAACGAGTAAAAATTACCTTGCAACTGAAGGCTGAAAAAATTGTTTATTTTCTATTTGCTTCTATATCAAGTTGCAAAAAAGCCAAAGAAACAGAGCAGACTTTTCTTGTTTGCGAAAGTAAATACAAGTGTCATTAATGAATATCTTCATAGTCAGCTCCAAGCATTCACCGCGGGACACAAAGATATTGAGCATCTTTGGTCTGAATTTAGAGGTATTGCCCACCACATGCTACAGAAGTATATGCCTAGCAAAAATATAGGGGAGGGAAAGGATCCAATTTGGTACAACAAAGCAAGGAATTTTGCACAGTTTTAAACGTAGTCACTGCACCGCTGACAAACAGGAAGTATGCGAAATGAAAGCAGCTGTCAAAAGGTCAAAGAGAGATTATTTTAACGAATTTGACAGCAATATTTTATCTGCAGATTCTAAAAATAACCCCAAAAAATTTTGGTCGTACGTAAAATCTATGAACCATACAAATAATTCAATACCTTCTCTTGCTGACAGTACCGGTAATGTAACTGATGATGATAAACGGAAGGCCGAAATTCTAAACCTAGCTTTCAAAAAATAGTTTACGGTAGAAGACTGCAGCACCATTCCTCCTTTCAGTTATCTAACAAACGCAAGGATGGCTGACATAGTGTTTAGTGTATCTGGGATTGTAAAACAGTTAAGATAGACGCCAGGAAGGCATCTGGCCCAGACGGTATCCCCATAAGATTATATGTTGACTATGCTTCAAATATAGCACCATTCTTATCCATCATCTGTCAGAGATCATTGGAACAGCGGAAAGTTCCACGGGTCTGGAAGAAGGCCCAGGTCATAGAAAACTATAAAAAGGGTAGAAAATCGGATGCACATAAGTGCCGGCCAATTTCACTGACGTCCATTTGTTGTAGAATCATGGAACATATTATGTGTTCAGACATAATGATCTTTCTAGACTCTGAGAAGCTCATCTGCTGAAACCAGCACGGCTTTAGGAAACAGCGGTCATGCGAGACACAGCTGGCCCTCTTTGTGCATGGTATACAAACAGGCTCTATATACCGGCTCCCAGGTCGATGCCATATTTCTCGAATTTCTAAAGGCGTTCGACTCAGTTCCGCACTATCGCTTGCTCCAAAAAGCCCGCGCTTAAGGTCTATCCGATAAGATATGCGGTTGGATAGAAAGTTTTCTAACAGACAGAGGACAGTATGTCGTCCTGAATGGGGTAACTTCAACAGAAACAACAGTAACTTGAGGTGTTCCCCAGGGCAGCGTAATAGGTCCTCTGCTGTTTTCGATTTACATAAACGATCTGGTTGATGGTAATGACAGCGGCATTAGACTGTTTGCCGATGATCCTATAGTCTACATTAAAGTAGTATCGCACGAAAGTTGTAAACAAATTAATGAGGATTTGCAAAAAATAGCTCTGAGCACTATGGGACTTAACATATGTGGTCATCAGTCCACTAGAACTTAGAACTACTTAAACCTAACTAACCTAAGGACACCACACACATCCATGCCCGAGGCAGGATTCGAACCTGCGACCGTAGCAGTCACGCCGTTCCGGATTGAGCGCCTAGAACCGCGAGACCACAGCGGCCGAGGAATTGCAGAAAATAAATGCGTGGTGTAATGACTGGTAGTTATCTCTCAATATTAGTAACTGTAAACTACTGCGTATAACAAGGCGAAAATCCTCATGAATGTACGAGTACAAAATAAACGTTGGAAGCAGTAACATCCATCAAGTGTCTGGGTGTGACTATTCGAAATGATCTCAAATGGAATGATCAGATTACACAAGTAACGGGCAAGACGAATTCTAGATTGCGGTTTATTGGTAGAATCCTGAAGTGATGCAGTCCTTCAACAAAGGAAATTGCTTAAAATACGTTTGTTCCTCTTAGAGTATTGTTCGTCTGTATGGGACCCTTACCAGTTGGGTCTGATTCAAGAGATTGAGAAAGTCCAAAGAAGAGCGGCAAGATTCGTGACTGGTACATTTAGCCTTCGCGAGAGCATTACAAATCTCATAGAAAGTTTGAAGTGGGACACACTTGCAGATAGACGACGCGCTAAACGGAAGGGTCTGCTCACTAAATTCCGAAATCCGATCTTCGCCGAGGATGTAGAGGATATACACTCCTGGAAATGGAAAAAAGAACACATTGACACCGGTGTGTCAGACCCACCATACTTGCTCCGGACACTGCGAGAGGGCTGTACAAGCAATGATCACACGCACGGCACAGCAGACACACCAGGAACCGCAGTGTTGGCCGTCGAATGGCGCTAGCTGCGCAGCATTTGTGCACCGCCGCCGTCAGTGTCAGCCAGTTTGCCGTGGCATACGGAGCTCCATCGCAGTCTTTAACACTGGTAGCATGCCGCGACAGCGTGGACGTGAACCGTATGTGCAGTTGACGGACTTTGAGCCAGTGGTCGGCGGAAGGTGCACGTGCCCGTCGACCTGGGACCGGACCGCAGCGACGCTCGGATGCACGCCAAGACCGTAGGATCCTACGCAGTGCCGTAGGGGACCGCACCGCCACTTCCCAGCAAATTAGGGACACTGTTGCTCCTGGGGTATCGGCAAGGACCATTCGCAACCGTCTCCATGAAGCTGGGCTACGGTCCCGCACCCCGTTAGGCCGTCTTCCGCTCACGCCACAACATCGTGCAGCCCGCCTCCAGTGGTGTCGCGACAGGCGTGAATGGAGGGACGAATGGAGACGTGTCGTCTTCAGCGATGAGAGTCGCTTCTGCCTTGGTGCCAATGATGGTCGTATGCGTGTTTGGCGCCGTGCAGGTGAGCGCCACAATCAGGACTGCATACGACCGAGGCACACAGGGCCAACACCCGGCATCATGGTGTGGGGAGCGATCTCCTACACTGGCCGTACACCACTGGTGATCGTCGAGGGGACACTGAATAGTGCACGGTACATCCAAACCGTCATCGAACTCATCGTTCTACCATTCCTAGACCGGCAAGGGAACTTGCTGTTCCAACAGGACAATGCACGTCCGCAAGTATCCCGTGCCACCCAACGTGCTCTAGAAGGTGTAAGTCAACTACCCTGGCCAGCAAGATCTCCGGATCTGTCCCCCATTGAGCATGTTTGGGACTGGATGAAGCGTCGTCTCACGCGGTCTGCACGTCCAGCACGAACGCTGGTCCAACTGAGGCGCCAGGTGGAAATGGCATGGCAAGCCGTTCCACAGGACTACATCCAGCATCTCTACGATCGTCTCCATGGGAGAATAGCAGCCTGCATTGCTGCGAAAGGTGATATACACTGTACTAGTGCCGACATTGTGCATGCTCTGTTGCCTGTGTCTATGTGCCTGTGGTTCTGTCAGTGTGATCATGTGATGTATCTGACCCCAGGAATGTGTCAATAAAGTTTCCCCTTCCTGGGACAATGAATTCACGGTGTTCTTATTTCAATTTCCAGGAGTGTATTACTACCACCAACTTTGAAATCGCGCAATGATAACGATTTTAAGATAAGGGAAATTAGAGCTCGCACTGAGGCGTTCAGACAGTCGTTTTCCCCTCGCGCGATCCGCTAGTGGAACAGAGGGGGGGGGGGGGGGAGGGGGGAGGGGGGGGTTGGAGAATATAACTTTGGCGCGAATTGTGCCCTCCGCCACACACCGCTTGGTGGCTAGCGGAGTATACAGGGTGAGTCACCTAACGTTACCGCTGGATATATTTCGTAAAACACATCAAATATTGGCGAATCGATTCCACAGATCGAACGTGAGGAGAGGGGCTAGTGTAATTGGTTAATACAAACCATACAAAAATGCACGGAAGTATGTTTTTTAACACAAACCTACGTTTTATTAAATGGAACCCCATTAGTTTTGTTAGCACATCTGAACATATAAACAAATACGTAATCAGTGCCGTTTGTTGCATTGTAAAATGTCAATTACATCCGGAGATATTGTAACCTAAAGTTGACGCTTGAGTAGCACTCCTCCGCTGTTCGATCGTGTGTATCGGAGAGCACTGAATTACGTAGGGATCCAAAGGGAACGGTGATGGACCTTAGGTACAGAAGAGACTGGAACAGCACATTACGTCAACATGCTAACACCTTTTTATTGGTCTTTTTCACTGACGCACATGTATATTACCATGAGGGGAAATGAATTACCGAATAAAAAATACAGGGTGCCACTTAAAAAAGTCATACCGCTGTTCATATCTTTGCAAAAAACAAAGCTACAACGAAGGCAATCAAGCTGACTCATGTCCCCCTGACGGCCAAAGAAAATTTGCTTGAAAAATTTTGTAATTTGCATCTGGACAAACAGTTATTTACGGTGGTCGAGATAAATGGGACACACTGCATATCAACGACTCTGCGTGCCGTGGTTCGACAAGTCTCTTCTAAGTTTCGTGAGGTGTGTGTCACCAGACGCCTACAAGATTATCAAGCAATTCCCGTATCTGTCCATCGCTGACATAGAAGACCGCAAACCTTCTTTCCTTCCCGTCTGGGCAAGCTGTGCAGTGACTAGAGTACATGTAAAGCTTACTGGGACAGGGTAAATGCTAGCTACAATGAAGGCGATAGTTCCATTACTGGCACTTTAATTTGATATCCCCCACAACTGACAAAATTTACAAAAAAATGTGAATTTCTTTGTCCACGCACACACTCCTGAGAATGGCACATTAACGATTTGCAATTACGCGCCCCTATTACCGACAGATACGTTGGCACCTGTCAATGTCGGCACCTCGCAAGGATAACTTCTAGATCGAGAATATTAGGTAAGTTGTTGGAAGTGGTTAGGCGTTGCTGAAAATCTCGCTTCTGACAAGGGAACCTCCCCATCGCACCCCCCTCAGATTTAGTTATAAGTTGGCACAGTGGATAGGCCTTGAAAAACTGAACACAGATCAATTGAGAAAACAGGAAGAAGTTGTGTAGAACTATGAAAAAAATAAGCAAAATATACAAACTGAGTAGTTCATGCGCAAGATAGGCAACATCAAGGATAGTGTGAGCTCAGGAGCGCCGTTGTCCCGTGGTTAGCGTGAGCAGCTGCGGAACGAGAGGGCCTTGGTTCAAGTCTTCCCTCAACTCAAAAGTTTTTATTTTCGCAAAGTTATGACCTGTCCGTTCGTTCATTGACGTCTCTGTTCACTGTAATATGTTCAGTGTCTGTGTTTTGCGACCGCAGCGCAAAACCGTGCGATTAGCAAGAATACTCTCTCTTCCGTGCACTGTAGTCGACTGACGTCGTGTGTTTCGATGTTCGTTGAGGTGTAGCGTCCCCATACTATTGCGCAGTTACCTCGCATCGGACGGACGGACGGACAGATAATAATTGTCTTAAAATAAAAAATTAAACTTTTCACTCGAGAGAAGACTTGAACTAAGGACCTCTCGTTCCGCAGCTGCTCACGCTAACCAAGGGACCACGACGCTCCTGAACTCACACTATCCTTGATGTTGCCTATCTTGTGCATGGACTACTCAGTTTGTATATTTTGCTTATTTTTTTCGTAGTTGCATACAACTTCTTCCTGTTTTCTCGATTGATCAGTTTTTCAAGACCTATCCACTGTGCCAATTTATAACTAACCCTGAGGGGGGTGCGATGGGAAGGTTCCCTTGTGAGCACACAGACCGCAGAATTCTGCACGGAACATGCTTTGGTGCAGTACAGCCATACAGACCGTGTATCTCCCTTCGAAGACGATGGCCAAGACGCCGCCTCCAAGTCCTTACCGCTCGATGGCTGAAGGCGAAGTCCACTCTCTCCACAATTCTCACACGCGCACGAAAAACGCGGCGGAAGAATACTCAGTTTCGGCCAATGTCGAACGCTCTATCATCGCCGAAATCCCTCCACTGACATCTATCCAATGATCGAGTAGGTCGTAACGCCCCTAGGAAAACGAAATTCCCGTCTTCGCCACGTGGTTAAAATGGCCCTGAGCACTATGGGACTCAACTTCTAAGGTCATCAGTCCCCTAGAACTTAGAACTACTTACACCTAACCAACCTAAGGACAGCACACACATCCATGCCCGAGGCAGGGTTCGAACCTGCGACCGTAGCGGCCCAGCACAGGTGGCTCCGGATACCGGGCTACCCCCAAAAGCTCCGCATTGTCCCGCGTTTCCGGGGACCGCTACCTGCCGCCCACGGCGGCCCGGCGAGCTACGGCCATCTGCAGACTTTACATTCCACAATTCTCAACTTCCGACGCTTTTCACCAACGCTTTAAGTTAGTGGCTCAATCATGCAGACATGCAGGGAATACTGCTCGAGAGTGCCTCATATTTATCATAATTCAATAGAGTCAATATATGATGCCCTTGGCAGTCCCTTTATTATTAATACTAATGTTGGTAAGCTAACGTGTAAGTGCCCTTGTCCTGGCACCTTGAAAGTTTACCGTCTAACCTCCTTGCCCAGGGACGCCAGATGAAAGTTGATGTCGTCAAGCCCTGAATCAAAATTGCGCAACGGATAACTGGGGAGGGGAGCTTGAGAGCGCTACCTGGAGAACGTGTCCTTTCTGAACGATACTAGGCAAGGGGCTGGAGGGATCACACGCTGATGTGTGGGTCCCTGCATTCTATATCTTTTATTTTAAATAAATTCCTTTAACTTGACTTCTTTGTGATTTTTAAGGTATGTTAAAGATTGATGACAGTTGATTGCCTATTTATTTTAAACATTATCACTGGACTTTACAGCGATAGCAGCAATTGTTTCAGTTTACAGTTATTACAATTTTACAATTTACAGCTCGGGTATATTATATACTAATCTGCACGCACATTTCTACGGGTAAGACGGAAATGCGTTGGCCAAATGTATACCACCAAAGTCTCCCAATATTTTACATGGGACATCCACTATGTGAGGAGGATAACGGGCAAACTGGGGACCAGATACATTCACACAGGGGGTCAAATATCCGGAATTAAACGAGCACATTCATTTCCTAACGCAATCCGAAGCTGGAAATAAAAGAATTTGTACAAATATTCAAATACCTCTCTTCCATGCTTGAACATTGAGACAGACGCACTGAGGGCACGTCTGCTCACTTACCCGTCTTCTGTAACATTGCTGAATATGGCGGGCACCCGGAGGTCTTCCTGGGTCCCGGTGGAGGGGGTGGTCGAACCACTTGGCCGTGACCAACCTCTCCACCCCAAATCTTGTGACACTGGAAAGTCTTTGGCTTTTACCTGCCTGTGATGTCTCTCTGATCCCCTAGCCAGGAGTAAGGTTGGCACTACTATACTACAGAACTACTTCCCAACAAAGATTTGGCCACGCTTTACGGAAAGGTGTGAGGAGGATTAGGAAAGTTCATGTGCAGATCCACATTCACGTACAAGAAATGCATAACACACGACACATACAAATACGTATTATGAAGCCTGACACATTTCTTTCCACCCGTCCACATGGGTTCTGCTGCACCCGCGGTCGGCCGCGTCGTGTAATAAAATTGGCTGCGGAGCCGCCTCTGTTTCTATTTCCCGGTGCGAGCGAGCAGCGAAACCTGCTGCTTATGGAGCGAAAAATACTGTAGCGTTTCAACCTTTCACCGTAAATTACGGACCAGTGCTGCGTGTACGCGAAGTTGGCAGCGGATAGGGTCTTAGGCGTGTCCCATCGGGTTCAGATTAGTCTAATTTGATAGCCAAGTTCCATTTATCCACCGTAGTCCTCGACATACCACGTGAATGACAAATTACGGTGCTACCATACGAGGTGCGGCTAGAAAAAAACTGGACTGATGCTGGAAAAAACATTTATTTACAATTACTTACAATTTCATGTTATCTCCTTCAATGTACTCTCCTCCTCGGTCTCTACACCGCTCCATACGAATTTTACACTGTTCATAGCAATGCTGCAGATCATTTTCGGTAAGTCCATACATTACTTCCGTCGCTTTTTCTTTTACTGCTTCAACAGTCTCAAATCTAGTTCCTTTCAAAGCTGACTTGACTTTAGGGAAAAGAAAAAAGTCACAGGGGGCCAAATCAGGTGAGTAGGGTGGATGATCTAAGATGGGAATGTTGTGTTTTGCCAAAAACGTCTTCACTGACAACGCACTGTGAGCTGGGGCATTGTCTTGGTGAAGGATCCATGACTTTTTTCTCCACAAATCGTTCCGTTTTCTCCGTACTCGCTCACGTAGGGTAGCCAGGACGCTAATGTAGTAATGCTGATTCACTGTTTGTCCCTCTGGTACCCAATCAATGTGCACAATCCCTTTGATGTCAGTTTTTGCTGACAATGGCTGCCAGTGCGAGTGTCATCACTGGTGTCTTCGCGGCCATCTTTAAATCGTTTAAACCACTCAAACACTTGTGTTCGCGATAAACAATCATCGCCGTACATATGTTGTAACATTACAAACGTTTCACTTGCAGATTTTCCTAGTTTGAAACAAAATTTGATGTTAACACGCTGTTCTTTCTGTACACTCAACATTTTCCGACGCACAGACAAAACGTCAACTACTTAAAACAGACGCCACGGGCAGACTGAGTGCAGGAGGCAGATGAAACTCGAGCAGTAGGCGGAGCGAGAGTCACGTGACAGGCCACGCGACTTTCAGCCTTATTGCATTCGTTTTATTGTTTCACCAGTACTAGTCCGGTTTTTTTCTAGCCACACCTCGTATGTAGATACAGCGATGTATTGAGCCAGAGGCGTCCCTAACCTACGTCGGTATGTTCCAGCAGAAGACAAGCAGCAGAGCGGCGGGCACGTCCGGGCCAATCAGAAGCGCCAGACGAGGGTCAAGTGGAACGGATTGGTGCCAGCGGAGCGTACTTGACTGCAATTGGCGCTGCTCGCCAACTGACGGCGGGATGGCCGAGATTCACGGCCTATTCCGCAGCTCACCGCCAACATGCAGATAAGGCGAGACCACCGCCACCACGCCACTGGACTCCGCCCGGCTCTAAAGGCAACCGCACCACGCAGACACACGGGTTGGACATAAAGATGCAGACACCGGAGAAATCCGTGATTGAACATAAATGCAGACGCTAGACGAGCCTGCAGGTTGCGCTATTGTAAACGAAGAGCGCCTGTGCAACATCTTCAATACATTGCAAGCGTTAGACGCGGTCATAAGAATCTTATGTGTAGTTTTGGGTGCCTTATGTCGCAGCTAACACCCAAACACTCAGATGTCACACCCTCAGATCCGTATCAAACGTTGTTATGTGCGAGGGGCGTTTGAAAAGTCCGTGCAAAGTCCGACAGATGGCACCACCGGTGCGTATCGAGGTCATGTTTAGTTTGTAGCATCTTTGGAAAGAACGCACACAAAGTTTCAGCCATATTGGTCTATTTCTTTGTGTTTGGCATTCGTGTGAATCAAGGACTCGAGTGATTGTCAAAAAATGGACGAAAAAGAATTTCGTGTCGTTGTTAAACATTACCTTATGAAAGGCAAAACACCTCAGGAGACTACAGAGAAGCTTGATAAACATTACGGTGACTCTGCACCTTTGATTAGAACAGTTTTTCAAAATTTTCGGAGTGACCATATGGGCACAAGTGATGCTGAACGTTCAGGACGACCTGTGGAGGTTAACACCCCAGAAATCATTGATAAAATCCACGATATGGTGATGGATGACAGAAGAGTTAAGGTGCGTGAGATTGCTAGTGCTGTAGGCATCTCGAATGAACGGATACATAATATTCTGCATAAACATTTGCACATGAGGAAGCTATCCGCAAGATGGGTTCCGCCTGACCAAAAACGGAATCGTGTGAAGTGTTGCAAGGATGGTTTGAACCTGTTCAGGAAGAATTCGCAGGACTTCAAGCGTCGTTTCGTCACTGTAGATGAAACATGGATGCATTACTATACTCCTGAGACCATACAACAATCTAAATAATGGGTTACCAAGGGAGAATCTGCACCAAAAAAGGCGAAGAACATTCCTTCGGCCGGAAACGTTATGGCGACTGTCTATTGTGATTCGCAAGGGATAATCCTCATCAACTATTTGGAAAAGCGTAAAACTATTACACGTGCATATTATTCATCGTTATTGGACCGTTTAAAAACCGAGCTGCAAGAAAAACGCCGCCGATTGGACCGGAAAAACGCCATTTTCTCCACCACCACATTGCACCAGCACACATCACAGCACTTGTGGTCGCAAAATTAATGGAAATAGGATTCCAACTCGTTTCACATCCCCCATATTCTCCAGACTTGGCTCCCTCAGACTACTATTTGTTCCCCAATTTGTAGAAATGGCTCGCGAGACAAAGATTTTATTCAAACGAGGAGGTGATTGCAGCAACTAATAGCTATTTTGCAGCCTTGGACAATTCCTATTATTCGGAAGGGCTCAACAAATTAGAACAGCGTTGGAAGAAGTGTACAAGTCTAAAAGGAGACTGTGTCGAAAAATAAAAAAGGTTTACCCCAAACACGTAAGTAGTTTTTATTTTTGCACGCACTTTTCACACGCCCCTCGTAAATAGAGTATCAACCAAAACACCGATTTAGTTGGTGGCTATGTGCCGTTATCCAGCAGAACACGTGTTAACCGTACTTAAAAGTGACCCCAAAACTACGCAGCAGAGGAAAGGCGTATCTGTGAGTGATGGTTGTGTAGATCTCGCGTGGGTGACTTGGCAGAGCGTGAGGTCGCCTTGCCAAACGTCCCGCGTTCGAACCCTACTGCTGACAATTTGTTTTAACTGTTTACACGTGACAATGTTACATGGAAAAACATTTCCCTGACATGGATAAAATCTCCTCGGAAACGCTTTGTTACAGTATAAGCGTGGTTTGTATTTACAGTAAGCTACTTAAAACAATGATATGAGTTAATAGAGGTTTCACTTGTCAGCTGGAATTGGTCTGTATTTTCTTTCTCTTTTTTCTTTGAAGCTTCTTGTGTAGCTTCTTCTACGATGAGTCGCTTGCTGAACTTCTCGGTGAAGTGACCAATAGTAGTCCCCCATCATGTTGGTGTTCCAGCGCCCTAGGTAGAGTTTTTCCATCACTAGTTTTGGATGAATTAATAAACAGCCTCCAGTCTTTCCTTTCGCATTCAGTACCAAGCTCATTCATCAGACCGGGAATCTCTGAGCAGTACACTAAATCACAGTCTTGTTGAAAAGACTTGGAAAATTGCTGCTCTCTCTTTCTATACATGTATATGCCGGTCCGAACTGCCAAAAAGTTCTTTTCTTTTAATCTAGAGCCCAGATCCCTAACCAAATCGTTAAGCTCGGTCTGAGTAAACAGTCTGGGCTTTAGACTTTCTATATTACAATGGAATTCATCATCATCGCCGTCCGCTGTGACCGAGCGGTTCTAGGCGCTACAGCCTGGAAGCGCGCGACCGCTACGGTCGCAGGTTCTAATCCTTCCTCGGGCATGGATGTGTGTGATGTCCTTAGGTTAGTTAGGTTTAAGTAGTTCTAAGTTGTAGCGGACTGATGACCTTAGAAGTTAAGTCCCATAGTGCTCAGAGCCATTTGAACCATTATCATCCTCTGCTTAGTCTAAATCACATTGTACATCAGAAAATATTTCTGCTGCAATATAATTTAAATCATCTGGCGGTTCCGGAACCGGCAAATATGCACCGTGCCCTACTGGTCAGCTGACGGACGCAGAGGCTAGGGTAGCTTATTACCTTCTTGTTTTTCGAGCTATGGCCAGTAATATCAACACTGCAAAAGTAGCAATCATCGGAATGATTTCTTGGCTCCCTCCATATCATAGGAACAGCATATCTAAAAGTTTTTCCTCGTTTTCGGACCATTTTGTCAGATCTTCAACACACACAGATTTATCTTGATCACCAAATTTAGATCCAAAGTATGATAGATAAACCGTTTTCACAAAGTCTGTAATGTTTCTTTGGTGTTTGTTAGTCACAAATTCACCACAAATATAACAAGAACTATCAGCAGAGTTTTTACAATCACGATTAGACATTGTACAGGAAACGGGGAAGTCAGGTTAGGTTGACAGTAAACAAAACGCCATCTGTTAACACAAAAATAGAATCGACCTTCTTTTGCCAGCAACTGTTTTTCAGCAGTGCTACCAACGTCATCTACATTCATTACACCTTCTTTTTAAATTATCTTAACTACATAAAAATTGTTAAATTCTTTAAAAAATCGCTTAATTAAATAAATTCAACTGTAAAATGTGAAGAAATGGCTCTGAGCACTATGCGACTTAACTTCTGAGGTCACCAATCTGTGAAGAAATGGTGGGTGATACAGTTCTTTAAGTATCATATTTGGATTTCCCACCTAAAAAACTTAATAGTAAGATATTTTCAGCAAAAAAGTTTTTCCACCGTTGGCCTGTGTAATTAAATAAACAAAAACGAAAATTAAAAATCACTAAAGGCACTGTGCAACGTAACTGCATAGGAGTTTAAAAACTGTGTCCATCAATGTTCGAATCTTTCGGTGTAGAGTATTACATACACTGGACACTGGTTTGGAGATATGTAACTGATGCAACTACAAATTAAATGCAAAATGTGTAACTGAATGGTTCTAAATAATTTCGAGATCCCCTTGTGAGGGCGGTAGTATAGTGGTTTGAAGAGCAGCCAATATGCCTCAGGCATGCAACGCGGGTTATGAATGGAGTAAGAATTCAAATGGTGACTGGCACCCGTAAACTGAACGATACTCTTTAAGACGATTTCACTGTGCAGTGCAGGCATTAATAAGCCGGTCTGACTGTCACGCTTGCTGCACGTGCTTTAACGACATCGGTGCGTTGTAAGGTGAAGATATGTGACGTTCAAACGCGAGTGTGTCACGAACCCGTGATGAAACATCACCAGTGGCAGCGATGGAGACCAACCATGCCTGGTGTAGGCGGTGCTGGAGGGGAGAGGGGGGACAGGGAGGGGGAGGGGGAGGGAGGGGAGAGGGGGGACAGGGAGGGGGAGGGGGAGGGAGGGGAGAGGGGGACGGGGAGGGGGAGGGAGGGGAGAGGGGAGAGGGGGACGGGGAGGGGGAGGGAGGGGAGAGGGGGGCCGGGGAGGGGGAGGGAGGGGAGAGGGGGACGGGGAGGGGGAGGGAGGGGAGAGGTGGGAGGGGGAGGGAGGGGGGAGGGGGACGGGGAGGGGAGGGAGGGGAGAGGGGGACGGGGAGGGAGGGGAGAGGGGGACGGGGAGGGGAGGGAGGTGAGAGGGGGACAGGGAGGGGAGGGAGGTGAGAGGGGGGACGGGGAGGGGGGGACAGGGAGGTGGAGGGGAGAGGGGGGACAGGGAGGTGGAGGGGAGAGGGGGGACATAGGTGGAGAGGGAGAGGAGGAGAAGGAGGAGGAAGGAGTCACCTGATATGGGCTGTATGAACTGGATAGGTGTGTCACCTAGAGAACAGGATCTTGACGTCAGGACAGTCAAAAAAATGCAAGTAAATTCGTCAGCATTTTATTAGTTTGTTTATTTATACACTGTTCAAACAATGAGGGCAACAAATCCCGTACATTAGACCTATTTCGAGAAAGGCAGGGCATGTGAAGTTATTCTGTAGCCTGAGATATTCGCTTTCAATGTAGGCGGTGAAGGGGTAGTCCGATGAATCTGGCTTCTTATTTCCAGTTCGCTAAAGAGTGAATGTGGCCCTGGGTGGTCAGAAAAGACATGCAGTAACAGGCAGATCTGAAGAAAGCTCAGGTTAGGACCTAATTCCTCCTGTTTATTCCATTGACAAAAATCCGCAAGAAGATGCAATTATGCCCCTCAGCTTTCACCATATCATCCATACCTAAATCCTATGAAGCACTTCTCGAATTTTGCAGAGAATAACATCCGCAATTCTAATACACTACTGGCCATTAAAATTGCTACACCACGAATACGACGGGCTACAAACGCGAAATTTAACCGACAGGAAGAAGATGCTGTCATATGCAAATGACTAGCTTTTCAGAGCATTCACACAAGGTTGGCGCCGGTGGCGACACCTACAACGTGCTGACATGAGGAAAGTTTCCAACCAATTTCGCTTACACAAACAGCAGTTGACCGGCGTTGCCTGGTGAAGCGTTGTTGTGATGTCTCGTGTAAGGAGGAGAAATGCGTACTATCACGTTTCCGAACCGCGTGACCGCTACGGTCGCAGGTTCGAATCCTGCCTCGGGCATGGATGTGTGTGATGTCCTTAGGTTAGTTAGGTTTAATTAGTTCTAAGTTCTAGGCGACTGATGACCTCAGAAGTTAAGTCGCATAGTGCTCAGAACCATTTGAACCATTTTGAACCACGTTTCCGACTTTGATAAAGGTCGGATTGTAGCCTATAGCGATTGCGGTTTATCGTATCATGACACTGCTGCTCGCGTTGGTCGGGATCCAATGACTGTTAGCAATATATGGAATCGGTGGGTTCAGGAGGGTAATAAGGAACGCCGTGCTGGATCCCAACAGCCTCGTATCACTAGCAGTCGAGATGACAGGCATCTTATGCGCATGGCTGTAACGGATCGTGCAGCCGCGTCTCGATCCCTGAGTCAACAGATGGGGACGTTTGCAAGACGACAACCATCTGCACGAACAGTTCGACGACGTTTGCAGCAGCATGGACAATCAGCTCGGAGAGCATGGCTGCGGTTAGCCTTGACGCTGCATCACAGACAGGAGCGCCTGCGATGGTGTACTCGACGACGAACCTGGGTGCACGAATGGCAAAGCTTCATTTTTTCGGATGAATCCAAGTAGTGTTTACAGCATCGTGTTTGTCGCATCCGTGTTTGGTGACATCGCGGTGAACGCATATTGGAAGCGTGTATTTGTCATAGACATACTGGCGTATCACCCGGCGTGATGGTATGGGGTGCCATTGGTTACACGTCTCTGTCACCTCTTGTTCGCATTGACGGCACTTTGAACAGTGGACATTACATTTCAGATGTGTTACGACCCATGGCTCTACCCTTCATTCGATCCCTGCGAAACCCTACATTTCAGCAGGATAATGCACGACCGCATGTTGCAGGTCCTGTACGGGCCTTTCTGGATACAGAAAATGTTCGACTGCTGCCCTGGCCAGCACATTCTTCAGATCTCTCACCAATTGAAAACGTCTGGTCAATTGTGGCCGAGCAACTGGCTCGTCACAATGCGCCAGTCACTACTCTTGATGAACTGTGGTATCGCGTTGAAGCTGCATGGGCAGCTGTACCTGTTCACGCCATCCAAGCTGTGTTTGACTCAATGCCCTGGCATATCAAGGCCGTTATTACGGCCGGAGGTGGTTGTTTTGGGTACTGATTTCTCAGGCTCTCTGCACCCAAATTGTGCGAAAATGGGATCACACGTCAGTTCCAGTATAATATATTTGTGCAATGAATCATCAGCATTTCCTCTTGGTGTAGCAATTTTAATGGCCAGTAGTGGATGTACCTCTGGAATGTTTCTGTTGTTCTTTCGTGTGAAAGGCATATATTGATGAAAATGTAACTATGTTTATAATGAATGTTATCTTTCTGATGGGACATCTTCGCAATACAGTTCAAAACAGAGAACTGGCTACAACCAGGAGGCAGAACCACCTGATAATGAGGGTGTAAGTCTTCGAAACGCGTCATCGCAGACAGTAAAAGTGACTGACGGAGATAAATGTTTTGAGAATGAGATTTTCACTCTGCAGCGGAGTGTGCGCTGATATGAAACTTTCTGGCAGATTAAAAGTGTGTGCCGGACCGAGACTCGAACTCGGGACCTTTGCCTTTAGCGGGGGAGTGCTCTACCATCTGAGCTACCCAAGCACGACTCACGACCCGTCTTCGCACCCTTACTTCTGCCAGTACCTCGTCTCCTACCTTCCAAACTTCACAGAAGCTCTCCTGCGAAACTTGCAAAACACTCCTGGATGAAAGGATATTGCGGAGACATGGCTTTGCCATAGAGCCTGGCGGATGTTTCCAGAATGAGGTTTTCACTCTGCATTCTGCACTCAGTTGGTAGAGCACTTGCCCGCGAAAGGCAAAGGTCCCGAGTTCTAGTCTCGGTCCGGCACACAGTTTTAATCTGCCAGGAAGTTTCATGTCAGCGCACACTCCGCTGCAGAGTGAAAATCTCATTCTGGAAACATCCCCCAGGCTGTGGCTAAGCCATGTATCCGCAATATCCTTTCTTTCACGAGTGCTAGTTCTGCACGGTTCGCACGAGAACTCCTGTAAAGTTTGGAATGTAGGATACGACGTACTTGCAGAAGTGAAGCTGTGAGGACGGGGCGTGAGTCGTGCTTGGGTAGCTCAGTTGGTAGCACTTGCCCGCGAAAGGCAAAGGTTCCGAGTTTGAGCCTCGTTCCGGCACACAGTTTTAATCTGCAAGGAAGTTTCATAAATGTTTTGATTTAACCTTTACTGATATAGACGAATAACGAAAGTTCTTCGAGAAAGGGTAAATTCCTGTTTTTTTTAACATATTGTGTATGCAAGACAACACGGCCTCAGCGATCGAGCTATTTTCTGTCAACCAACGACAGCGCGCTCGCTTTCCCGCGGCCGAGACCCGTCTGACGGGATACAGATAGGGGAGACTGTGTGTGCGTGCGGCTTGCGGCTGGCGGGCGGTGACCGGAAGGGCAGAGGACAGCCCCGGCGAGCAGCTGCGCGCCGTCAGCTGGCGGCTGGAGTGGGGGCCGTGACGTCACAAAGAGACAAAAGAAGCGCGCCGCAAGTGCCCCAGCTGGCCGCCGCGGGCGGCACTGGCGTCGCCGTCTCAGACCGCTAGGCCGCCCTGTTGCCACGCGGGCAGGCGGCGGCGGCAGGCGAAAAAAGGTAAAAGGCAGCGGGCGAGGCCAGATGTAAACACTGCGGGCCCGGCAAGTGGGCGACGGCCGGGAGCGTCTGAACCGCACCGGCGGCAACCAGTAGGTCGGACAGACGTAATGCGCGAGGCTGCTGGCAACGCCTTATCCCTCTGTTCTCACCGATGGACATGGAAATGCCGTGTGGCTAGGGCCTTCCGTCGGATAGACCGTTCGTCTGGTGTAAGTCTTTCGAGTTGACGCCACTTCGGCGACTCACGTGTCGACGGGGATGAAATGTGATGATGATAACACCCAGTCCCTGAGCGGAGAAAATCTCCGACCCAGCCGGGAATCGAACCCGGACCGTTAGGCATGACATTCCGTCGCGCTGACCACTCAGCTACCAGCGGATGAATCACTGGACGTCCTGAACAACAGCAAGCGCTGTAACAAATGGCTCTGAGCACTATGGGACGCAACTGCTGAGGTCATTAGTCCCCTAGAACTTAGAACTAGTTAAACCTAACTAACCTAAGGACATCACAAACATCCATGCCCGAGGCGGGATTCGAACCTGCGACCGTAGCGGTCTTGCGGTTCCAGACTGCAGCGCCTTTAACCGCACGGCCACTTCGGCCGGCTAGCGCTGTAACAGTAGGAGCGTTCTAATGACGTGTCGAACCCCACTTAAGGAAATGTTCAGTGGAAGAAGAAGACAGAGAGGAAGCGGATGAAACACTAAAAGAAATGGACATGACCCACGTAATACATATGATCCAAAGGTAGTCAGAAAACCGCCAAAGCAGCAACCAACCAAGTTGCCCATTAGTTTCTCCTAAATGAAAATCCAACAAAAGATGTCAGTAGTACTGTAGACCCTGTGGGAATTTGCTGCCTGTTAGTGTTTCATGCGTCAAATACCTTTGAGCTTAAACTCTTTCACACCTTATCGCATATAAAAGGTCCAATGTTAATGACACATGAGACATCCGAATTTGGACGTTTTGTAAACAGCTTTTGTCTGGTATTGCTGGAAAAAAATTACATTTACAGATTAATAGCACAGGCGTTTCTGACACACCCAGTATCGAGCTATGCTCAAACACCCATATTACTACGTGGTGTATCTTCCACCGGCGTCAAATGCAAGCGCTGTATCTGGCATCGAGCCGATAGTACAGTTGGTGAATACTTTCTGAATAGACAGAATATATTTGCGCAGAATGGTTAACGAGTAGATCCGCACACGCCAAAAAGGTCAACTTAAGCTCAAATTGAACGTGCCGACTAACTACTGACTACATGAAACGCACGCCGCTCGATACACTACACAAAGCGGCCGCATTTACAGACTCCTGCGGGTCTAAAAATGGTTCAAATGGCCCTGAGCACTATTGGACTTAACAGCTGAGGTCATCAGTCCCCTAGAACTTAGAACTACTTAAACCTAACTAACCTAAGGACATCACACACACCCATGCCCGAGGCAGGATTCGAACCTGCGACAGTAGCGGTCGCGCGGTTCCAGACTGAAGCGCCTAGAACCGCTCGGCCACCCCGATCGGCCTGAGGGTCTGGTCACGAAGACAGCGCGAAGATTGAGCATATCTACGAAGAAAGTCACTCCTTCTTTGGAGCCTCCTGTAGACCGGGAAGACTTGAAAACTGCAAGACATTCTTGAATACTGTTCCCCTCCACTACAGAAGATACCCAGCGACTACACCCTGAGATCTGGGAGAGGAAAGATGTGGAACAGCCTGAACCGCATTAGCACGGACGTGGCACCAGTGAAGGGAGACCTGATCAGGTGTGATCTCCTAGACGAACATAACGGCAGATGTGATTGTGATGAATATGACAATATGAAACATCTAAGTGTTACAGTTGACCCGTAAATGTACCCTCGACGAATTATAGCAGGCAAGGTAGAAAGCATTGGACGTAGCCCAAATTTGAGCTGAAAAATTCTGACCCCTAAGACACGAAAACGTTGGCAAGAAACAGAGGCAGCACGCGACGTGAATTACAGATTTACCACTGCAGCAGCAACAACACTATCGTGTTAAGCCGCCAACTCTTCCAGGAATAATGAGTTTTCCGTGAGGTTTTGGGATTGCAGCCGGAAGACGCCACGACACTTCGCCCGACGAGCATTCATCCACCTTCAGGTAAATCTTTCACACTGGAGACTGCAGCTGCACGCCGTTGCCCGTATTACACTACAAAAAATCGCTGACAAATATCTTTTATAAAAGGTGTTTCTAAAATCTCTGTCGGTGTACTGCGGTACTTCTGTCAGGGCGTGGTCCTAGCCCTTACAATAGATGTGTTGAAGAACTTCGACTCTGCAATTAGGGCGCAAGATGATAAAAATTGGCGCGGAGATGCATAAAAAAACTCTTTATTGATACAACAACAACAACAACATTATAACTCAATTGAAACGAGTATTTTGATACAAATGACTCATAAACGAAAACATTGTGTGATACATACTAACCCACCACCTTATATAATTAGTGGGTCCAATTATTATATATATTGAAACATGCAGCTTATTTATTACTGTTATTGATTGATGGCACTAGCTACGGACAGGGTTAATCTAATTACGTGACTACTCTAGTTATTCTACTACTACTACTCTAGTTATGGGCATAGTTTACCTCTGTCGAATATTTCTAGATCCCAAGGGCGCAGGCCCGCGAAGTTAAAATTCTGTTGTCAACGTAATACAATTGTCGCTAGACAATTAGGCATAAAATGGTTTGTTTCTGAAACTTGTCAACTTATTTTTAATTCAGCAGTGAATATTCTAAACAACTTGACCGCATTGCCAAGAAGGCCTGGTAGCGAACTCTCATAATGCAGGACACTGAATTCGGAGAAACTTGAATAAAAAAGATTTCTTGCGATATGTTGATGATACTGGTTCAAATGGCTCTGAGCACTATGGGACTTAACATCGGAGGTCATCAGTCCCTACGACTTAGAACTACTTAAACCTAACTAACCTAAGGACAACACACACATCCATGCCCGAGGCAGGATTCGAACCTGCGACCGTAGCAGGCGCGCGGTTCCAGACTGAAGCGCCTAGAACCGCTCGGCCACCGCGTAGATGATACTATTGTAGTGTGGGTCCACAGTGGAAAGAGCTGCCATGATTTTTACAGCATCTGCATTCAGTCCACGAGAAATTCAATTTACGATAAAGCACTCCGTCGTCAGGCCACAAGTGGCCCATCGGGACCATCCGACCGCCGTGTCACCCTCAAGATGAGGATAGGAGGGGCGTGTGGCCAGCACAACGCTCTCCCGGTCGTGATGATGGTTTTCTTTGACTGGAGCCGCTACTATTCGGTCGAGTAGCTCCTCAATTGGTATCACCAGGCTGAGTGCACCCCGAAAAATGGCAACAGCGCATGGCGGCTTGATGGTCACCCATCCAAGTGCCGGCCACGCCCGACAGCGCTTAGCTTCGGTGATCTCACGGGAACCGGTGTACCCACTGCGGCAAGGCCGTTGCACAATTTACGATAAAAGTGGAAAAAGGAGGACGTCTACCGTTTCTATACGTCTCAGTCAGTCGGAAAGTGGATGGGTCACTGAGTACTCTGTTTTCCGTAAGCCGACACATTTACATATGGAGGCCTCTAGCTACCACCACCCGACATAAACTATGGACGTCGTTCGAAAACTGGTGCACGGAGCAATGTTGAGTCTGACAGACACAGCATTGCATATGGGCTCGAACATCTACAACCAGTGTTCAAAGATAAGGTATATTCTCCACAGCGGATTAGCACAGCTGAAAAGGGGAAGAGGGGACGGAAGCGTTGAAGTCCATGGCGTTCCTCCCATACGGTCCGCAGCTCCTGGCCTAGTGGCTAGCGCTGCTGCCACGGGATCACAGGGTCCGGTGTTCGATTCCCGGCTGGGTTCGGGATTTCCTCTGCCCGGGGACTGGGCGCTTCTGCTGACATCATCATTAGTATTCGTGACAGTGGCTGGGTTGGCTTGAGTAAAATTTGGATGATGATGAGTCCCATGCTTCTTTACAGAGCGTAGGGGAGCGACGCGGGAGACCCGCGCCGCCTTACTAGGCAAGGTCCTAGTGGACGTGGTTTTCCATTGCCTTCCTCCGACCGTAATGGGGATGAATGATGATGATGAAGACGACACAACAACACCCAGTCATCTCGAGGCAGGAAAAATCCCAGACCCCGCCGGGAATCGAACCCGGGACCCCGTGCTCGGGAAGCGAGAACGCTACCGCGAGACCACCAGCTGCGGACGTCAGTATGTTGGAAAGCTAAAAATGGGTGGATATGGTCCACGAGGAGCTTATCATACCCTTTCAGAACAACTAGGGGGCCCATTCCATCCCAGGAAAAAGGACCTCAGACCAGAACAGAGACACCATAGCCATGGACCACATCTTATTGGCAGGCGGGATCCATCGAATCATATGGTATGTGTCACACACGGCATCGTGCAGCTGAAATCGTGATTCGTCCGGCCACCTCCCTTTACGCCATTGTTCCAGTATTCATTCCTGGTGATTGTCGAGAAATCCAAGCCGTTGTATCCGATGACGTTGGGTTAACAGTGGCACCCGCTAGCGGCGCCGGCTCTCATACCCCGTGGAACGGATGTTCCTAAGGACTGACTGCTGGAAGACGTGTCTAGCACGTCCTGTGTTGAACTGAGCTGTGATCTGTTGCACTGTTGTCATTCTGTTGCTACTGACGATCCTCAGGGTGTATTGCAAACTGCTGAATGAACACTAGTTTGGATACTTATATACTAGTATGAGAATATAAGTATACAAACCAGTGCTCATTCAGCAGTTTCCAATACACCCTGAGGAAGGCGCCTTGCAACAGTCGCCGAAACGTCAGAATTTTACATATGACAATGCGCCCTCAAACCCAGAAGAATTTTATTGACTGTGACAACGGCCGCAGAAGCCTACGTTTACATTTAACGACAGACAGTTGTTTATGCAGCAGTCGCCTTATGCGCATGCGCCTCCGCATCAATTTTCATTATGTAGTTAACGACGAGCACCAATAGTTTCCAGTATAAAACACCTGAAGATGGCTGGACTCGTTGTCAGCAGAAATATCGTGGTCAGATGCCGACGTCATGGCGCTGAAATCACGATACCTCACGGAACACAATCACGATTTGTGATTTTTGTTTAACGAGCATTATGTTGTTGTCGTCTTCATTCGCAAGACTATTGATATCCAGCTCTCCGTGCTAGTCTATCCTGTGCTAGCCTCTTCATCTCCGAATAGCTACTGCAACCTACGTCCGTTTTAACCTTACTGTATTCACCTCTTGGTCTCCCTCTACAATTTTTAACCCCAACACTTCCCTCCAGTACTGAAATTGGTGATTCCTTCATGTCTCAGATTGTATCCTACCAACCAATCCCTTCCTCTAGTCACTATGATCCACAAATTTTTTTTTCTCGCCAATTTTTTTCATTCCAGGATTTCCTCATTAGTTACATGATACAACCATCTAATCTTCAGCATTCTTCTGCAGCATATAGCGTCCCCAGCGAAATAATAAGAAAAAACTTAAAAAACAGTATTTATAAAGAAGAGACATTTAAAAATTGAATAATATACATTTTTCTCATGTACCCGTAAAATAATAATTTCTCTGTGTAAGTTTCGAGGGCAAAGAAATATAACAAAAATGATCTAAAGAGACGACAAGATACGCTCTTTTGTTAATTTTTTAGTCGTCTTCACTTCTTCTCTTGTCTGGGTTGCGTGTAGACGGACATCTTGCGAGTGCTGGCAAATGTACGCATATTTGCAGTAATTAAGTAGATAATATATTGATTTAATATTATCGTTCAGTTTTCATTTGTAACAGGTGATCCAGATTTCATGTCCGCCTTCCTTGAATTAACCTGCATTCGAGTAATTTACGGTGCAACAATCGCAGCGGCCGATGCAGCCAACGACGCCATTACGTGGCGATATTAACTTATAAAAATTAGCGGAAGCGAAAAACTCGCCCGCTATTAAAATAATATACATTTTTCTCCACAGCCGCACGACGTTGCAGAAAATACGTAGCTTTAAGATTCTTATTTTCAGTACAACAGCCGAAAGCCAGAGCCAGGACTTCGACTACAATGCAATGGTTAACGGAGGTAAGAAGAAATACTCTCGCGCGCGTGTGGGCCGCAATTGTAATTAATAATTGAAGATTTTTTGCTTTAAAGTGAACTGACTAGCAGAGGAAATTAATATGAAAAGTTTATTCCATTGTTCAACTTATATACTCATGTTTCAAGATTCAGCGAGTCTAATTAAAATGGTTCAAATGGTTCTGAGCACTATGGGACTTAACATCTGTGGTCATCAGTCCCCTAGAACGTAGAACTACTTAAACCTAACTAACCTAAGGACATCACACACATCCATGCCCGAGGCAGGATTCGAACCTGCGACCGCAGCAGTCGCGCGGTTCCGGACTGCGCGCCTAGAACCGCTAGACCACCGCGGCCGGCCGAGTCTAATTCCGCTGAAGATCAATATTGTTAAAAAAATACAGAACATCACAAAAGAGTTTAATTGTAAATCAAAATTAAAATGAAGTATCAGTTTGATTAAGGCCCACCACGTAAGTCGGCAACAATTAACGTAACCAATAAATAATAAATTACGGCGGCCGACGGACTCGAGAAGCACCACATTTCGGAACCTTGTGTTCTCTTCTATCTGAAATGTTTACCGTCCACCATTCACGATTCATTAAAAAAAAACTCCTGCCGGACAGGTCATGAAGGCCCAACGGTTACCGACCGGCCGCCGTGTCATACTCAGCGCACAGGCGTCACTGGATGTGGTATGTGGAGGGGCATATGGTCAGCACACCGCTCTCCCGGCCGTATGTCAAGTTCCGAGACCGCACCCTCTTCTTCTCAATCGAGTAGCTCCTCAGTTTGCCTCACAAGGGCTGAGTAGACACCGCTTGCCAACAGCGCTCAGCAGACCGGATGGTCACCCATCCGAGTGCTAGCCCAGCCCGACAGCGCTTAACTGGTGGTGGTGGTGGTGGTTACTGTTTAACGTCCCGTCGACAACGAGGTCATTAGAGACGGAGCGCAAGCTCAGGTTAGGGAAGGATATCGGCCGTGCCCTTTCAAAGGAACCACCCCGGCATTTGCCTGAAACGATTTAGGGAAATCACGGAAAACCTAAATCAGGATGGCTGGAGACGGGATTGAACCGTCGTCCTCCCGAATGCCAGTCCAGTGTGCTAACCACTGCGCCACCTCGCTCGGTCACAGCGCTTAACTTCGCGAATCTGACGGGAACCGGTGTTGGCACTGCGGCAAGGCCTTTGGTACACGATTCACTAACACTTAAATCTATATTCGATGCTAACACATTTCTTTTCTCCAAAAACGCTTTTCTTGCCATTGTCAGTCTACATTTTATATCCTCTCTTCTTCTGCCACTTATTCTGCTGTACAAATAGCAAAATTCATCTACAACTTTTGTTGTGTTGTTGTTGTCTTCAGTCCTGAGACTGGTTTGATGCAGCTCTCCATGCTACTCTATCCTGTGCAAGCTTCTTCATCTCCCAGTACTTACTGCACCCTACATCCTTCTGAATCTGCTTAGTGTTTTCATCTCTTGGTGTTCCTCTACGATTTTTACCCTCCACGCTGCCCTCCAATACTAAATTGGTGATCCCTTGATGACTCAGAACGTGTCCTACCAACCGATCCCTTCTTCTAGTCAAGTTGTGCCACAAATTTCTGTTCTCTCCAATTCTATTCAATACCTCCTCATTAGTTACGTGATCTACCCATCTAATCTTCAGCATTCTTCTGTAGCACCACATTTCAAAAGCTTCTATTCTCTTCTTGTCCAAACTATTTATCGTCCATGTTTCACTTCCATACATGGCTACACTCCATACAAATACTTTCAGAAATGACTTCCTGACACTTAAATCTATACGCGATGTTAACAAATTTCTCTTCTTCAGAAACGCTTTCCTTCCCATTGCTAGTCTACATTTTATATCCTCTCTGCTTCGACCATTACCTATTTTGCTCCCCAAATAGCAAAACTCCTTTACTACTTTAAGTTTCTCGTTTCCTAATCCAATTCCCTCAGCATCACCCGACTTAATTCGACTACAATCCATTATCCTCGTTTTGCTTTTGTTGATGTTCATCTGATATCCTCCTTTCAGGACACTGTCCATTCCGTTCAACTGTTCTTCCAAGTCCTTTGCTGTCTGTGACAGAATTACGATATCATCGGCGAACCTCAAAGTTTTTATTTCTTCTCCATGGATTTTAATACCATCCTCCGAATTTTTCTTTTGTTTCCTTTACTGCTTGCTCAATATACAGATTGAATAACATCGGGGAGAGGCTACAACCCTGTCTCACTCCCTTCCCAACCGCTGCTTCCCTTTCATGCCCCTCGACTCTTATCATTGCCATCTGGTTTCTGTACAAATTGTAAATAGCCTTTCGCTCCCTGTATTTTACCCCTGCCATCTTTAGAATTTGAAAGAGAGTATTCCAGTCAACATTGTCGAAAGCTTTCTATAAGTCTACAAATGCTAGAAACGTAGGTTTGCCTTTCCTTAATCTATTTTCTAAGATAAGTCGTAGGGTCAGTATTCCCTCACGTATCTTATTTTCTAATCTAATTCACTCAGCATCGTCTGATTTAATTCGACGACATTCCATTACCCTGTTTTACTTTTGTTGATGTTCAACTTATATCCTCCTTTCAACACCCTGTCCGTTACGTTCAACTGCTCTTCCAAGTCCTTTGCCATCTCCGCTACAATTACAGTATTACCTCCCGCGCCGGCCGGATTGGCCGAGCGGTTCTAGGCGCTACAGTCTGGAACCGCGCGACCGCTATGGTCGCAGGTTCGAATTCTGCCTCGGGCATGGATGTGTGTGATGTCCTTAGGTTAGTTAGGTTTAAGTAGTTCTAAGTTCTAGGGGACTGATGACCTCAGAAGTTAAGTCCCATAGTGCTCAGTGACTCCCGCGTACGTACATTACTCCGGAACCCTACCTGATCTTTTCCGAAATCTGCTTCTTTCAGCTTTTCCATTCTTCTGTAAATAATTCGTGTCAGTATTCTGTAACTGTGACTTAGCATTCACAACTGTCACCCCATGCCTTCTTTGAAAGTGTACTTATTACACTGTGACGGATAGCCTAGTGCAATCGTCCTGATTTACTCTGATAGCGAAACTCGAGCTCTAGCCCCCAAGTCACGTTGGAAAAAAAAAATTCTGTTGAGGGATCACCAAAATCAGCAAGCAACCCACACACGGCGGTAATGGGGCGCGGGTCAAGGATTCCCTCGTTCACGTCGGCTACAGTTTAAAAATATCATACTGTACTTTTCTGTTCCTTATAATCTGCTGTACTGCCAACTAGTCAGCGCCTAGCCAGATCTAACTGAGATTTCCACTGAATAATTAACGTGACTGAATGACTGGTGGATACACAAGCGGCTTTAAATACGTATGGAATTTGAACGATATGCACTGCCGGGAAAAAAAAAATAGTACATCCTTTTCTCCTTCTTCTTCTTGGTTGGCTCTACAGTCCTTGAAGAACATTGGCCTCCTGTATTACCTGCTTCCATTCTTCTCTGTCCATTGCCTTCCTTCTCCAGTTTGTTATTCCCATCGCCTTTAGATCTTCTTCCATATCGTGCAGCCACCTTTTCCTGGGTCTGCCTCTTCTCCTTCTCTCGTCAGGTTTTCCCATGAAAACTTTCTTGACACTCCGTGTTTCTGGCATTCTCTGTACATCTCCTGCCCATCTTATTCTTCCCTGCTTAATTTTAACAATAGTATCCATCTGCCCAAAAAGTGTCTATAGTTCTACATTTGTTCTTACTCTCCAGCCATCTTCCTCTCTCACTGCTCCAAAAATCGTTCTCAGTATCTTTCTTTCCCATCTCAATAACCAGTTCTCCTGCTTTGATGTTAATACCCAGCCTTCTGATCCATATATTATTATAGCGTAGAGGCCTGCGCGGATGCGGATATCCGCGGTATTTGTTACTTGGCAGATAAAATCGTGACCGGCGCGGATATCCGCGGATAATGAGCAAGGCATCTGCCCAGTACGTATGTTGCAATGTTAGTTGATAACTTCAAGTCTGTTGACATTCTTGGAATCAGGGCCCGGGTAGAGCGGATATCTGTTGCCCTCAGCCCCTGGCTACGGCCGACGTAGCTGTACCCAAGAGACCTACGCCTAATCCGTTTCCGCGACCGTGTCTTTTGTATGGCCTGTGAAGTGCTCTCGGGCTGGCAAACCTGCCCACTGTCTACCAGACAGGTAGGTGCCCGTTGCAATTTTCCGCTGCCATCAGTTAGCGCTTTGTAGTGACCGAGTGACAACGTGCATCGTAGCAAATATCAGTGAGAGTCCTTTCTTCAAATGAACACCATATCGATGGATACAATTTCGTGTAAGGTGAAAAAAGTTTATTTTACATTAGTGAAGGAAAACAAATTGAAATCGCCAATTTGGAAAAAATTCGGATACGTATTTGATGGCAACGAAAAGATAAAACATATAGTGGCTTGTTTTGCATGTAAAAAAGTATTTTCCTACACTGGACACAAAAGTGGAACTTCAAATTTGCTAAAACATTCGTGTGAGGCTGGACAATGTAGCATAATTTCTTATTTAAATACCAAGAAAGATGTGAAAGTTCCTGAAATTCCACCAAATTTGAAGACAGCCGCGACAGAAAAATTTATCAATCTTCCAGAATGAGATTTTCACTCAGCAGCGGAGTGTGCGCTGATATGAAACTTCCTGGCAGATTAAAACTGTGTGCCCGACCGAGACTCGAACTCGGGACCTTTGCCTTTCGCGGGCAACTGCTCTACCATCTGAGCTACCGAAGCACGACTCACGCCCGGTACTCACAGCTTTACTTCTGCCAGAATCTCGTCTCCTACCTTCCAAACTTTACAGAAGCTCTCCTGCGAAGCACTTGCCCGCGAAAGGCAAAGGTCCCGAGCTCGAGTCTCGGTCGGGCACATAGTCTTAATCTGCCAGGAAGTTTTATCAATCTTGTCAGCAAAGACATTTTACTTTTCGAAGTTGCGTGTGGATCTGGGTTTCTCGAGACGGCACAGTTTATTATTGATGTGGGGGCCAAGTACGGTGCAGTGAGTGCTATCTCATCCAACCACCATATCCACAAATTTGAAGGAAACGGCCGATCGTCTGCGTGAAACTGTCTCCGCAGAAGTGAAGAATATATTCAGAGATATAGGTGGAGCACTAACTGTCGATTTCTGGACTGATTCGTACCGTAAAATAAATTATATGGGAGTGACTGCACATTATGTTAATTATGAAGAAGTTCAAAAATGGTTCAAATGGCTCTGAGCACTATGGGACTCCACTGCTGAGGTCATTAGTCCCCTAGAACTTAGAACTAGTTAAACCTAACTAACCTAAGGACATCACAAACATCCATGCCCGAGGCAGGATTCGAACCTGCGACCGTAGCGGTCCTGCGGTTCCAGACTGCAGCGCCTTTAACCGCACGGCCACTTCGGCCGGCTATGAAGAAGTGAAACTTGAGGATCGAGTGTTGTGCACCAGAAATTTTGAGAGTGAGATTAAAAAAAAACAGGAGAAAACATTAAACTTGAATTAATTAAGATACTACGGTCGTTCGATTTATTCAGTGCTGTGAATAACATCGTGTTCGTTACGGATAAGCCGGCCGAAGTGGCCGTGCGGTTAAAGGCGCTGCAGTCTGGAACCGCAAGACCGCTACGGTCGCAGGTTCGAATCCTGCCTCGGGCATGGATGTTTGTGATGTCCTTAGGTTAGTTAGATTTAACTAGTTCTGAGTTCTAGGGGACTAATGACCTCAGCAGTTGAGTCCCATAGTGCTCAGAGCCATTTGAACCATTTGAGCCCGTTACGGATAGAGGTCCAAATATTGTGGCAGCACTTCGCCAATACAAGAGGCTCTCGTGCTCAGCACACATTCTTAATACTGTGCTGGAGGACACGAGGAGATGCGAATGATGAGAAGAGTGACGTGCAGCGACTAATAAATTCCTGTCGAACTATCACAACTTTCTTTAAAAGATCTGTTCTTCAGAATCGCCTTCAGAAGTCATTGAAAGGATGGAACATTAAATTGGATATGTTTGAGTCTATTAATTCACAATGGTTTGAAGTTCTGTCAATTTTTTCAGTGAAAAATCAAGATAATTTGATTGATTCTATAGACAAGAGGATGTTGGAAGATATAAGAACCTTTCTGACACCATTTAAAATAGCTTCTTGTGATCTCGAAGCCTCCAAAACCCCTACGCTTTAATATGTGTGTTGTGGAAGTTACAACTTCTCTCCTTCCTTGAAAAAAATGATGGCGACAGCCCATTTCTGATAGATTTAAAGAGTACAGCCAAATCTATTTTAATCAGCAAATGGGACATAACAGTAACCCATAAACTTGCAACGTTTTTGAAACCAAAATATAAAAACCTAAAAGTTCTTAGCAGTGCCGAAAAAGATGAAGTTGTAAAGGAAGCGAAAAATTATGTTGCGAGAAATTGTCCACAGTTAGAAGGTAAGGAGGAAAGAACATCTGGAAATCCTGCAAAAAACCCTAAGTCTGACGTACTTTTTAATGAATTTGAAGATTCCTCAGAAGATGAATCGACGAGAGATCTTGACTTTGCGTCAGATGAAATTCTCAGATATACGAATGATAAAGTCCAATTGATAGCTTTGCGGCATGGACGTGAAAACGTCTATCCGCGGATTTCCAAACACGCATACTTCGCGTCCAGCGCGCCATCTGAGAGAAACTTCTCTACTGCGGGACAAATTACGCAGGACCGACACACGTCTTTGAAGCCACAGACGATTGATGACATCATGTTCCTGCATAGCAATCTTCCAAAGTAAAAAGGTACTTGTACAGCTTCTCATACTTCACTGTATTTTTTGGGCTTATCTGAATTAGTTACAATTTTTTTTTCATGTGATTCTTTCTTTTACAGAATTTGAATCAGAAGCAAGCAGAAGACGAAAATATTTAATCTGAAGCCTGTGAGTTTTTATTGTAATATTTATAGTAAAGAATTTCCTCGACATATTGTTAGTATTTTTACTATTCCCAACTAGAACATTTAAGTAGCATTTGGTAAAAGAAGGAAATATTTAACAAGCAATTTTGTTTTGTTGTAATTTTCATATTAAAGAGCTCAATTTTTAAGTTTTTACTCTTCGCAACAAGAACATTCAAAAGCTAACACGTCAATATTATTAAACTAGGTAATGATGATCTCATAAGTGCCTTCCTAAATTTTAGCGTGCACTACAGTAACATTTGCAGCCGCCGACAATTGTCGCTCTTTGTGAACAGTGAAACAGCCCGATCGGAGCGGTGGCACGGCGGGCCTTGTAATTAATTACAAGTGGGACTTCAAACTGCGGCTCACGACCACCAACAAGCTGTGACTGCGACAGCCCGTGAAAGATTATTCTGATCACATTGAAAACTTACAAAATATTCAAATCATGCCAATTAGTAAATGGTTCAAATGGCTCTGAGCACTATGGGACTTAACATCTGTGGTCATCAGTCCCCTAGAACTTAGAACTACTTAAACCTAACTAACCTAAGGACATCACACAACACCCAGCCATCAAGGCAGAGAAAATCCCTGACCCCGCCGGGAATCGAACCCGGGAACCCGGGCGTGGGAAGCGAGAACGCTACCGCACGACCACGAGATGCGGGCGCCAATTAGTAAAGATAAGGGCTGAAATTCGTAACAAAATTGAACATTTTAACTGTAGCTCGGTATTGCTTAACAAGGAACAGTGCCTAACATCTGAAGTTATGGGACAGTGGTTTCTATATAGACATCTTGAAATCGTTTGCAGTTCCATTAAACACTGAAAAAAAAAACCTAATTTTTAACATTGAAAGTATTAACTGCGAAATCTACTGCAAATTTTGTCTTAGTAATTTAGACCAATGTTTAGGATGTTTTAAAGTGTGAAAAACTTTGTTTATTTGAGAATGAAACAGACATTTCATTTATCGCTAGGTCTTAATTCGATAAATCAGCCAAAAGGTGAGGTTCGAGATTTCAATCGTATTTTTAGCTAAAGCTAAACAGACTCCTAATTTCTATAACCACTGATTTTGTTGTCACTCTTCGGAAGACGAGTTATTTCTTCCAGACAACGCCAATTATTGCTGGCAGTTTAACTTTTTCGCAGGTGCGCCAGCGTTTTGCAGCAGTGTAGGCCTAATACTGCAAATATTTTCACCTGGAAAAGGCGAGGACTGAACGCGTAAGCTATAATATAATCATCAGCTGACATGAATGGCTTCAAAAGTTGACAAATCCAAGCAGTGAGTACAAAAAAACTGTCGGTAAATGATGCAAACTACTAGTAACAGCCGGCCGGAGTGGCCGTGCGGTTCTAGGCGCTACAGTCTGGAGCCGAGCGACCGCTCCGGCCGCAGGTTCGAATCCTGCCTCGGGCATGGATGTGTGCGATGTCCTTAGGTTAGTTAGGTTTCATTAGTTCTAAGTTCTAGGCGACTGATGACCTCAGAAGTTAAGTCGCATAGTGCTCAGAGCCATTTGAGCCCAACTAGTAAAATTTTCAGCTGCCTTGGAAGAAGAGCAGCGAAATATAATTGTTTCTATACACGTATTTTTATAATTTAATACTATTACATTGATTTTTTTTTTTAATAGCGTTTCCTATCTCACGAGATCCGAGCCGCTACGTGTGTGCTCCGGGGCGCCAATGCTTTCGTGTTTGGAATGGTCTGCTTTAGAGTAGGTATAGAGCATTTCCTGTGATTTAAGAAGTCAAAAGTAGTTAAGCTGTCGCAGAAATGGCACCCTAACAATAACTATGTCATTACATACCATAATTCTAAGTACTACTGTCTATTACTATCAAGCCGGCCGAAGTGGCCGTGCGGTTCTAGGCGCTGCAGTCTGGAACCGCGAGACTGCTACGGTCGCAGGTTCGAATCCTGCCTCGGGCATGGATGTGTGTGATGTCCTTAGGTTAGTTAAGTTTAAGTAGTTCTAAGTTATAGGGGCTAATGACCTCAGATGTTCAGTCCCATAGTGCTCAGAGCCATTTGAACCATTTTATTACTATCAATTACTCATTCCAAACTTAAATATATGCGGATGCGGGTAAGGAAATTGCGGATGCGGATCAATTGCTGCGGATGCGGTTGCGGATTAGGACCTTGCGGATGCGGTGCAGACGCGGATTGCACTTTCCTTATCCGCGCAGACCTCTAACTATAGGTCTTAATATGGTCGTGTAGATTTTGATTTTGGATTCGTACTAACATTCGTGGAATTAAATACGTTCTGCAAGGCAAAATAGCAACGATTTCCACTCGCTATCCTTTCTTGAATTTCTACTGCTACTGTACTGCCTTCCGTTATTACAGAACCTAAATATTTTCACTCTTTCATATTCTTTCCCATTCATTACTATTGAATTCTTTTGTCCGTTTATATTGAGCTCCACCATCACCATATACTTTGTTTTGTTAATATTTACTTCTAAACCTACTTCTCTGCCGGCCGGAGTGGCCGAGCGGTTCTAGGCGCTTCAGTCTGGAACCGCGAGACCGCTACGGTCGCAGATTCGAATCGTGCCTCGGGCATGGATGTGTGTGATGTCCTTACGTTTGTTAGATTTAAGTAGTTCTAAGTTCTAGGGTACTGATGACCTAAGCTGTTAAGTCCCATCGCGCTAAGAGCCATTTGAACAATTTGAACCTACTTCTCTCGCTGCTTCCTCTAAAGTATCGTAGTTCCCCTTTAGTGCCCTTACATTCCTAGACATTGATGCTACGTCATCCGCATATGCTACCACTTGAACTTGTCGATTAGGTACTGTTCCTCCTGGGTTTACCGGCATTTGCCGCGTCACCTTTTCGAAAACTAAATTAAATAACATTGTATAGATCAGAAAAAAAATGTTCAAATGTGTGTGAAATCTTATGGGACTTAACTGCTAAGATCATCAGTCCCTAAGTTTAGACACTACTTAACCTAAATTATCCTAAGGACAAACACACACAACACCCATGCCCGACGGAGGACTCAAACCTCGCCGGGACCAGCCGCACAGTCCATGACTGCAGCGCCTAAGACCGCTCGGTTAATCCCGCGCGGCATAGAGATCAGATCAACCAGTCGTAGCCACCTCTGTACTTGGAATTCAGCACACAGTTCTTGCTCTATTCTTGCTTTACACACTGTTGCTTTCATTGTCATTTCCGTTAAATTGACCAGTTTTAGTGGGATACTAAATTCTTTCACGATCTGCATAATTTTCTTCCTATGTAGGCTGTGGTACGCTTGCTTAAAATCAATGTACAAGTGATGTAGTTGCTTGTCATACTCATAAAACTTCTTTAACACTTGTGTTAATAAAAAAATATCTGGTCCATCGTGGATCTGTTCCTCCTAAACCCAGCCTCATAGTCCCCCAATACCCCTTCTATCATCCCTTCAAGTCTCGAGGCTAAAATTTTACTAAATATCTTACATGTTGCGTCGGAGAGATTGAATACACGATAGTTACTACATTCTGACTTGTCGCCTTTTTTATGTAACGGGCAGATATTTCCCTTTTAGAGGTTTTCAGTTCACTCAAGATTTATTGTCCATTATGCTTATCCAGGCTGTTATGCCGTGGTCGGTTGATGAATTTTGTCTCAATTCCCAACGTTTCGTCCCCGTCTGCGGGAGACATCTTCAAGGGGGTCTGTAGCTCGATGGAAGGTCCAACACACCCACTGGCTCGCTACCGACTGCCGCTAAATTCCGTGTCAGCGCGCTCCCGCGCCGCGGCGTGACGTCACGTGTTTTGAAAACGTCAGTGCAATTGGCCGCTGTCCGTCGCCTTTGCCATCACCCAGTAGTGGGCGGGTGGTACACATCTTCTTCAACACCGGCATCCATATGCCGTTTAATTTCACGCCCTCTTCCATTCGACTGAAATTATTAGGGTGTTTAGCGATTTCGATTGCCTCCCTGCAGAGCATTTCGTACTATCCGCCTGTGGCAGCTAGTACTTGCGTCTCCTCGAAACGAATATTGTGGTTCCCTGGCTGGAAAGCATGCTCCGCAACAGCTGATCGTTCCGTTTCTCCTCTTCTACAATTGCTCTTATGCTCTTCCAAACGTTTTGAAACAGTTCTTTTAGTGGTACCCACATAAATATCTCCACAGCTGCAGGGGATCCTGTACACTCCAGCTTTTTCCAATGGTTTGCGTCCTTCGCAGGCTTAACGTATTCCTGTATCTTCCTGGTAGGCTTGTAAATTACGGTAATATTCCGCTTCGTCAAGATCCTCCCTATTCTTTCCGTTACATTTTTAACAAACGGCAGGAAAACCTTAGATTTTGCAGTAGCCTGTAGGTCAGTATGATTTCTGCGTTGCTGTCTCAACGCACGGTTTATTTCGGCGGACGAATATCCGTTCTTCATTAGTGCATTGTGGAGATGTTCCATCTCAGCGTCGAGCAACTCAGGTTCACAAATATTTCTAGCTCTGTCCGCTAACGTCTTGATAACACCCCGCTTCTGTTGTGGGTGGTGGTTCGAATCCCGGTGCAAATAACGGTCCGTGTGCGTGGGTTTGCGGTATACTGAGTGGCCCAAACTACCATTTTCGTTTCTAAAAACCAGAACATCGAGGAAATGTAATTTGCCGTCTACCGCCTCCTCCATTGTAAACTGAATTCTCGAGTTTATACTATTCAGATGTTCGTGGGACCGGCTTAGTCATGTCCCCACAGCACAAACGTGTCATCCACGTATCGGAACCATACATTTGGCTTTTTGCTGGCAGTACCTAAGGCTTGTTAAACGGTATATGGATGCCGCTGTTAAAGAAGATGTGTACCACCCGTCCACTACTGGGTGATGGCAACGGCGACGGACAGCGGCCAATTGCACTGACGTTTTCAAAACACGTGACGTCACGCCGCGGCGCGGGAGCGCGCGGACACGGAATTTAGCGGCAGTCGGTAGCGAGCCAGTGGGTGTGTTGGACCTTCCATCGAGCTACAGACCCCCTTGAAGATGTCGTCCGGAGACGGAGACGAAACGTTGGGAATTGAGACAAAATTCATCAACCGACCACGGCATAACAGCCCGGACAATCGTAATGAACATGGTATTTCCACAGCGCATGTGGAGTACATGAAATGGCTATCTTTACAGACCAACGGCACAAGCAGTTCTGAGATACCAGGTCTTGACCCATGCTGAAACACCCATATTATTACGCGGTGTCAATGAAATTCTGCTGGAGACTCCGCCTGCTTAGCTGAGTGGTTAATAAATAAACCCATTGCGATTGGAATACCAACATGCAAAAAAAAAAAAAAAAAGTAAAATGTCCGGACTGTAGCTCAGCGTGTTCGGTCAGAGAGCTGACTGCCCTCTGTAGTAAAAAACTGAGTGGGAGGATCAACAAACGAACTGTAACGAATGTCATGTCACGTCCGCAATGACCAAACACAACGAACAAAATGAAAGACGGGGAAAAAAAAGAAAAGAAAAAAAAAGTGGTTACGTGCTTGCCTTCCATACAGCGGGCCCGGGTTTCATTCCCGGTCGGGTTGCGGGTTTTCTCCGCTCGTGGACTGTGTGCTGTGTTTCCCTCATCATTTCATTCTCGTCACCGGCATGTGAGTTGCCCAATGCCGCGTCAACTGTAATAAGACTCGCACTTCTGGGCCGAACTTCCCTGGATGGCGCCTCCCGGCAGACAATGCCATACGATCATTTCATAGTTTCCTGTTGGAGAAGTGCTGCACTGTATTAGCAGTTCTATAAGTGTTTGAGTGTCACATGCTGCGATTTTCTCGCTGAAGCAAAATACACTACTGGCCATTAAAATTGCTACACCACGAAGATGACGTGCTACAGACGCCAAATTTAACCGACAGGAAGAGAAGATGCTGTCATATGCAAATGATTAGCTTTTCAGAGCATTCACACAAGGTTGGCGCCGGTGGTGACACCTACAACGTGCTGACATGAGGAAAGTTTCCAACCGATTTCTCATACACAAACAGCAGTTGACCGGCGTTGCCTGGTGAAACGTTGTTGTAATACCTCGTGTAAGGAGGAGAAATGCGTACCATCACGTTTCCGACTTTGATAAAGGTCCCATTGTAGCCTACCGCGATTGCGGTTTATCGTATCGTGACATTGCTGCTCGCATTGGTTGAGATCCAATGACTGTTAGCAGAATATGGAATCGGTGGGTTCAGGAGGGTAATACGGAACGCCGTGCTAGATCCCAACGGCCTCGTATCACTAGCAGTCGAGATGACAGGCATCTTATCCGCATGGCTGTAACGGATCGCGCAGCCACGTCTCGATCCCTGAGTATTTTTTCGGATGAATCCAGTTTCTGTTTACAGCATCATGATGGTCGCATCCATGTTTGGCGACATCGCGGTGAACGCACATTCGAAGCGTGTATTCGTCATCTCTATCACCCGGCGTGATGGTATGGGGTGCCATTGCTTACACGTCTCGGTCACCTCTTGTTCGCATTGACGGCACTTTGAACAGTGGACGTTACATTTCAGATGTGTTACGACCCGTGGCTCTTCCCTTCATTCGATCCCTGCGAAACCCTACATTTCAGCAGGATAATGCACGACCACATGTTGCAGGTCGTGTGCGGGACACAGAAAATGTTCGACTGCTGCACTGGCCAGCACGTTCTCCAGATCTCTCACCAATTGAAAACGTCTGGTTAATGGCAGCCAAGCAACTGGCTCGTCACAATATGCCAGTCACTACTCTTGATGAACTGTGGTATCGTGTTGAAGCTGCATGGGCAGCTGTACCTGTACACGCCATCCAAGCTCTCTTTGACTCAATTCCCAGGCGTATCATGGCCGTTATTACGGCCAGAGGTGGTTGTTCTGGATGCTGAATTCTCAGGATCTATGCACCCAAATTGCGTAAAAATGTAACATGTCAGTTCTAGTATAATATATTTGTCCAATGAATAGCCGTTTATCATCTGCATTTCCTCTTGGTGTAGCAATTTTAACGGCCAGTAATGTATAATGAAAATGGGGAAAGAATCTTAGACAACGTAACGCATAAAATGGGAAAAATGTGGCTCTCTCCTTGTAAAACAGCTTACCCAGCTGAGGAGCCAAATGAAAGAAACTTCTAGAGCGCTACATAGGCCGCGCAAGTTCAGCAGCATTACTTTTCATACGGCATTCTGTTTGCAACTTTATAATTATTCGCCTCCCTGTGTTTGCTTTATCATATGCAGTATACACTAAAGCACGTCACTGAATATCTCCCCACGAAATTCAGTCATTTGACTTAGCACTTAGGAAAAGGGACGGAGGGCGTCACACATGGAAGAATGTTGAAAAATATGTGGGTACATCTGATGAATAGGTTGTTGTTGTTGTTGTTGTTGTTGTTGTGGTGGTGGTGGTGTTCAGTCCAGAGACTGTTTTGATGCAGCTCTCCATGCTACTCTATCCTGTGCAAGCTTCTTCATCTCCCAGTACCTACTGCAACCTAAATCCTTCTGAATCTGCTTACTGTATTCATCTCTTGGTCTCCCTCTACGATTTTTACCCTCCAAGCTGCTCTCCAATACTAAATTGGTAACCCTTTGATGCCTCGTCCTACCAACCGATCCCTTCTTCTAGTCAAGTTGTGCCACAAACTCCTCCCCAACTCTATTCAATACTTCCTCATTAGTTATGTGATCTATCCACCTTATCTTCAGCACAGTTCTGTAGCACCACATTTCAAAAGCTTCTATTCTCTTCTTGTCCAAACTATTTATCGTCTATGTTTCACTTCCATATATGGCTACTCTCCATACAAATACTTTCAGAAACGACTTCCTGACACATCTATACTCGATGTTAACAAATTTCTCTTCTCTATATGCAAACTTATCAAGAAAAAAGAAGTCCAATAGCCATTCCTTATCTCCAGCAATTACAAAAAGGATAGATGCTTTTTTTTCTCTCTCTCACTTCCAGCAAAGAGCGTTGTCTCAATTACGGCAGCGCAACACCGCTGGTACTCGCAAGAGGAATATTACAATATTATTGCATTACGTAGGGACATCATAGGTTTTATTATTTACAAGATAATCAGTTAAGGATCGCACGAATTTCTTTGGAACGCGCCGGTAATTCTTTTTGCCTGTGTCGCAGCCCTCCTACCAAGAGATCCTTTGTCGTCAGATATTTCGCTTAAACGCTGCATTCCCGCTTTCCTTTCTCTTGCGGATGAGATCCAATGAGACTTGAGTGTGAATGGCTTCTACTGGGGGCAAGCAGTTTGACAGCGGGTACATTATTTATAACAGCGCTAATGTGCGCAGCTCTCCAATTGGCTGGTGAATCATAGATGAGCGCTCGTACCGCACCGATCCGCCATATCGATCTGCTGTCGGTCGGAGCAAAATCATTAGTAGTTTGCATCAAGGAAGATATAATTTGGACTTTACTGTACTAGTTACATTATGAAGAGGCTGGAAAAAACGAATTAATCGTTCCGTTGTTTTAAAATTCTCGTTTGGTGCAACTCTATACGCTAGTGTGTAGTGTGCAAGGTTCTTCATCTGTGGTTGCTGCTGCATCCAGCATCCATCCGAATCTGTTTACTGTATACGAGCCTTGGACTCTACTTTTCGTCTCCCGACACCCTGTCCTATTAACAACAAAATAACGATTGCTTGATATCCTAGCAACCGATCCCTTCTTTCAGTCGGTGTGTGCTGTACGTTTTCTCTTCAATTCTATTCGGTACCTATTTAGTGGTTGGGAAGGGAGTGAGACAGGGTTGTAGCCTATCGCCGATGTTATTCAATCCGTGTACTGAGCAAGCAGTAAAGGAAACAAAAGAAAAATTCGGAGTAGGAATAAAAATCCATGGAGAAGAAATAAAAACTTTGAGGTTCGCCGATGACATTGTAATTCTGTCAGAGACAGCAAAGGACTTGGAAGAGCAGTTGAACGGAATGGACAGTGTCTTGAAAGGAGGATATATGAATAATTAGACTAGTAAATGAGACACTTAAAGTAGTAAAGGAGTTTTGCTATTTGGAGAGCAAAATAACTGATGATGGTCGAGGTATACACGGTGTTACAAAAAGTTACGGCCAAACTTTCAGGAAACATTCCTCACTTTCCATGTTAGAGCTCATTTCATTACTTCTCTTCAAATCACAATCATAGAATGGAAACACACAGCAACAGAACGTACCAGCGTGACTTCAAACACTTTGTTACACGAAATGTTCAAAATGTCCTTCGTTAGCCAGGATACATGCATCCACCCTCCGTCGCATGGAATCCCTGATGCGCTGATGCAGCCCTGGAAAACGGCGTATTGTATCACAGCCGTCCACAATACGAGCACGAAGAGTCTCTAAATTTCGTACCGGGGTTGCGTAGACAAGAGCTTTCAAATGCCCCCATAAATTAAAGTCAAGAGGGTTGAGGTCAGGAGAGCGTGGAGGCCATGGAATTGGTCCGCCTCTACCAATCCATCGGTCACCGAATCTGTTGTTGAGCAGCGTACGAACACTTCGACTGAAATGTGCAGGAGCTCCATCGTGCATGAACCACATGTTGTGTCGTACTTGTAAAGGCACATGTTCTAGCAGCACAGGTAGAGTATCCCGTACGAAATCATGATAACGCGCTCCATTGAGCGTAGGTGGAAGAACATGGGGCCCAATCAAGACATCACCAACAATGCCTGCCCAAACGTTCACAGAAAATCTGTGTTGACGACGTGTTTGCACAATTGCGTGCGGATTCACGTCAGCCCACACATGTTGATTCTTGATTGTGAAAATTAACAATTTGATCACGTTGGAATGAAGCCTCATCCGCAAAGAAAACATTTGCACTGAAATGAGGATTGACACGTTGTTGGATGAACCATTCGCAGAAGTGTACCCGTGGAGGCCAATCAGCTGCTGATAGTGCCTGCACACGCTGTACATGGTACGAAAACAACTGGTTCTCCCGTAGCACTCTCCATACAGTGACGTGGTCAACGTTACCTTGTACAGCAGCAACTTCTCTGACGCTGACATTGGGGTTATCGTCTACTGCACGAAGAATTGCCTCGTCCATTGCAGGTGTCCTCGTCGTTCTAGGTCTTCCCCAGTCGCGAGTCATAGGCTGGAATGTTCCGTGCTCCCTAAGACGCCGATCAATTGCTTCGAACGTCTTCTTGTCGGGACACCTTCGTTCTAGAAATCGGTATCGATACAAACGTACCGCGCCACGGCTATTGCCCCGTGCTAATCCATACATCAATTGGGCATCTGCCAATTCCGCATTTGTAAACATTGCAATGACTACAAAACCACGTTCGTGATGAACACTAACCTGTTGATGCTACGTATTGATGTGCTTGATGCTAGTACTGTAGAGCAATGAGTCGCATGTCAACACAAGTCCCGAAGTCAACATTACCTTCCTTCAGTTGGGCCAACTGGCGGTGAATCGAGGAAATACAGTACATACTGACGAAACTAAAATGAGCTCTAATATGGAAATTAAGCGTTTCCGGACACATGTCCATGTAACATCTTTTCTTTATTTATGTGTGAGGAATGTTTCCTGAAAGTTTGGCCGTACCTTTTTGTAACACCCTGTAGAGGATATAAAATGTAGACTGGCTGTGCCAAGGAAAGCGCTTCTAAAGAAGAGAAATTTGTTAACATCGAGTATAGATTTAAGTGTCAGGAAGTCCTTTTTGAAAGTATTTGTATGGAGTGTAGCCATGTATGGAAGTGAAACGTGGACGATAAATACTTTGGACGAGAAGAGAATAGAAGCTTTCGAAATGTGGTGCTACAGAAGAATGCTGAAGATTAGATGGGTAGATCACGTAACTAATGAGCAGGTATTGAATAGAACTGGGGAGGAGTTTAAGGCACAAGTTGACTAGAAGAAGGGATCGGTTGGTAGGACGTGTTCTGAGGCATCAAGGGATCACAAATTTAGTATTGGAGGGCAGCGTGGAGGGTAAAAATCGTAGAGGGCCACCAAGAGATGAATACACTAAACAAATTCAGAAGGATGTAGGTTGCAGTAGGTACTGGGAGATGAAGAAGCTTGCACAGGATAGAGTAGCATTGAGAGCGGCATCAAACCAGTCTCTGGATTGAAGACCACAAAGTCAACAACAACAACGTGTGCCTTGCTAAAAGACCGTGAAGATAAAATCGGAGGTTCGAATCGACACGTAAGATTACCAACAATCTGTGTTCCCGCGAATCATACGCGAAAGAAACATGAAAAGGAGGAAGTGACGCTGATACACAAAGTATCCTCCGCCACACGCCATTAGATAGTTTGCGCAGTATACATGTAGATTTTGTTAAAAGTGATTGGAACGGAAAATCCCTAATAACTGTCGTAACTACCCTCTGCTGCACACTTCGCAGCTGTTTTCAGAGTCTACATCTACATGGTTGCTCTGCAATTCACACCTAAGTGCCTGGCAGAGGGTTCATCGAACAATTTTCATACTACTTCTCTACCATTCCACTCTCGAATGGCGCGTGGGAAAAAGGTACACCTATATCTTTCCGTTCGATCTCTGATTTCTCTTATTTTTATATTTATATATATATATATATATATATATATATATATATATATATATATATATAATTTTATATTTATTTACGATCATTTCTGTCTACGTAGGTGGGTGTCAACAAAATATTTTCCCATTCGGGAGAGAAATTTCGTAAATAGATCTCGCCGCAAAGAAAACCGCCTCTGTTTCAGTGACTGCCACCCCAACTCGCGTATCATATCAGTGACACTCTCACCCTATTGCTTGACTACACGAAACGAGCTGCCCTTCTTTGCACGTTTTCGATGTCCTCCGTCAATCCTACCTGGTAAGGATCTCATACCGCGCAGCAATATTCCAGCAGAGGACGGGCAAGTGTAATGTAGGCTGTCTCTTTAGTGGGTTTGTCGCATCTTCTAAGTGTTCTGCCAAACAAAGCGCAGTCTTTGTTTCGCCTTCCGACACAATACTGTCTATGTGGTCTTTCCAATTTAAGTTGCTCGTAATTGTAATTCCTAGGTATTTAGTCGAACTGACAGCCCTTAGATTTGTGCGATTTATCGTGTACCCAAAATTTATCGCATTTTTTTTTTAGTACCCATGTGGATGACCTCGCACTTTTCTTCGTTTAGTGTCAATTGCCACTTTTCGCACCATAGAGAAATTATTTCTAGATCATTTTGTGATTGCAGTTGATCGTCTGATGATTTTACTAGACGGTAAATTACAGCGTCATATGCAATCTAAGGGGGCTGCTCAGATTATCACCTAGACCAGGGCTTCCCAACGTGTGGTGCGCGGGCCCCTTAGGGGTCCGCCGGCTCTTTCTAGGGGGTCCGCGGCCACATTTCACCAAATCGTGTAAAATAATGACTAAAATTATTGAATAAAAATGTGAAAATGAAATTCATCCCTTTTTTTCGTGTGAAAAACATGTGTACTTTTACTTCAGGTCGTATTCCCAAGCAGCCTTTGCGGTTCCTAAGTGAGAACGAATGTACATTTTAGTGCCGGAGAATGCGGCTTCTCTGATCGACTGTTTCGCAACAATATGGGGGTCGTTTGTGCGCCGGCTCACGGCGCTAGATGCGCTGAAACCTTTTACGCATGCGCGGAGCGAGCTTTGTCGGATTTATTATGTGAAAACGTTGCAAGTACTCCATTGGTTGCAATATCCTGTGGAAGTGGAATAACCAAGAAGCGTTAAGTACAACGAAAGCTATTTAGAAATGGGCTTTATGGAGACAAAGAAGGGTAAAGCTCAGTGTGTAATTTGTGCGCGAGTCCTTCCGAACAGTTCAATGGTTCCAGTTAAACTGCACCGTCATTTTGAAGGTACTCACCCGGATTTCCAGGCTAAAGACATCGATTTTTTCAAAAGGAAGAGTGCTGAACTAGCTGCTTCTCAGCATTGCATGAAAACTCATGCAAAAACAATTAATAAAAATTCATTAAAAGCTTCTTTCTTGGTTAGTAATCGAGAGGCAAAAACAGGCAAAGCTCATACCATTGCAGAAAATCTCATTGATATTGTTTCTTGCACGCTAGACGAATTGGGAACATGGCAAGCGCATTAAGAAGTTTTCAGTTCCCATGGGTTTCGCTCTGAAATTTAAAGTTACTGTGCTCTTGATTGACTAGGGGTCCGCCATGGATTTTCGACTGAAGAAGGGGTCCACCAGCTGAAAAGGTTGGGAAGCCCTGACCTAGATCATTTACGTAAATTAGGAACAGCAGAGTGCCTCTGATACTACCTTTACCGTTTACCACTTCGTAAATAGAAATATTAGAAAAGGTAGGAAGATTTTTCTGTTTAGCAAAAGTGACAAAAAGCAGATTACAGAGTACCTGACGGCTCAACACAAAAGTTTTGTCTCAAGTACAGATAGTGTTGAGGATCAGTGGACAAAGTTCAAAACCATCGTACAATATGCGTTAGGTGAGTATGTGCCAAGCAAGATCCTAAGAGATGGAAAAGAGCCACCGTGGTACAACAACCGAGTTAGGAAACTGCTGCGGAAGCAAAGGGAACTTCACAGCAAACATAAACATAGCCAAAGCCTTGCAGACAAACAAAAATTACGCGAAGCGAAATGTAGTGTGAGGAGGGCTATGCGAGAGGCGTTCAATGAATTCGAAAGAAAAGTTCTATGTACTGACTTGGCAGAAAATCCTAAGAAATTTTGGTCCTATGTTAAGAAATTTTGGTCCTATGTCAAAGCGGTAGGTGGATCAAAACAAAATGTCCAGACACTCTGTGACCAAAATGGTACTGAAACAGAGGATGAGAGACTAAAGGCCGAAATACTAAATGTCTTTTTCCAAAGCTGTTTCACAGACGAAGACTGCACTGTAGTCTCTTCTCTAGATTGTCGCACGGATGACAAAATGGTAGATATCGAAGTCTTCCGAAGTAAGAGTGATTTCACGTGTGCCGCAGGGGAGTGTCATAGGACCGTTCCTGTTCACAATATACATAAATGACCTTGTGGATGACATCGGAAGTTCACTGAGGCTTTTTGCAGATGATGCTGTGGTGTATCGAGAGGTTGTAACAATGGAAAATTGTACTGAAATGCAGGAGGGTCTGCAGCGAATTGACGCATGGTAAGGGGAATGGCAATTGAATCTGAATGTAGACAAGTGTGATGTGCTGAGAATACATAGAAAGATAGATCCCTTATCATTTAGCTACAAAATAGTAGGTCAGCAACTGGAAGCAGTTAATTCCATAAATTATCTAGGAGTACGCATTAGGAGTGATTTAAAATGGAATGATCATATAAAGTTGATCGTCGGTAAAGCAGATGCCAGACTGAGATTCATTGGAAGAATCCTAAGGAAATGCAATCCGAAAACAAAGGAAGTAGGTTACAGTACGCTTGTTCGCCCACTGCTTGAATACTGCTCAACAGTGTGGGATCCGTGCCAGATAGGGTTGATAGAAGAGATAGAGAAGATACAACGGAGAGCAGCGCGCTTCGTTACAGGATCATTTAGTAATCACGAAAGCGTTACGGAGATGACAGATAAACTCCAGTGGAAGACTCTGCAGGTGAGACGCTCAGTAGCTCGGTACGGGCTTTTGTTGAAGTTTCGAGAACATACCTTCACCGAGGAATCAAGCAGTATATTGTTCCCTCCTACGTATATCGCGCGAAGAGACCATGAGGATAAAATCAGAGAGATTAGAGCCCACACAGAGGCATACCGACAATCTTTCTTTCCACGAACAATACGAGACTGGAATAGAAGGGAGAACGGATAGAGGTACTCAGGGTACCCTCCGCCACACACCGTCAGTTGGCTTGCGCAGTATGGATGTAGATGTAGAACTGTGACCTCTCTGAGAGTGTGGGTGTAGGTGTAGCAGACGGGATGTTGTTACAAAGTTTTCCATATCTGTTTCTCTTGGATCGGGGATACGGTGAGACACAAACGACAACTAAGAGCTGCTGTGATCAGTGGACGCCGCTTTTGCCCGACGCCAGTGCTGGCTGCAGGTACCGCTGTGTCCGGTCTGTGTGTGTCTGCGCGCGCTCCCACTATAACGGACCGGCCGAGGTCACGCCACGCATTGTCACGGCGTGGGCGGCCGTCGCCTTCGATTGGCGGTCATCGCCGCCGACGCTCGGCCGTCGCCGGAGGCGCTCGGCAGAGATCGCGCGTCATCGACCGGCAGCCGCCCGGCCGCGCATGCGCAGAGGGCGGCGTCGCGACGCGCTCAGCTGAGTGGGCACAAGGGAGCTCGCACAACTTACCGTGCCGCCGCGGCGGCGACTGGGGTGGCGCGGCGAGGGACTGGCGGCTGACGCGGCGCGGTTGGCGCCAGAAGTTGGAAACCAGCCTCGGCTCCCAACGGTGTACAATGTGATGCTCCGCGAGACTCATACCAGGTGTACCGGTATGAAATGAGCGTTAAGATACAAATGTGTTGATAGGGAACATTTGCTATGAACGAGCCTTAATTTTTTTTTTTTTTTTGGTTGGTATGACATCTGTCAAAGATATTTAGTAGAGATGGGCAAACTGAAACACTTAACTGTTTCGAAACAAATGAAACAGCCACCAACGCCAAGCGATAAGAGTGTTTACATAACAAAACTGTTGCATCCCTGAGCCTCCGGTTCTAGATGTACCCTTGTCCAGTTAGTGGCTGACGCTACAGATCTTCTTGTCTCCTGATGTTGTTGTAAGTTCCAACGCATTCCAGTGAAGAGTGTTGCAGCCCACGCCCTCGTCGACAGATCTTGTGTATTTCTTGGATGTTCTCTAAATTTTAGCTTGGATATAAACGACACTTTCTCACATGGAAATGGAATGGAATACAAACGACACTTTCTCACATGGAAATGGATGGTTCACCGTTGCCATAGTAAGAGGTGGTAGCGGAGTGTCTAGTGTACCTGGTCTTCAAAGTTTTAATGATAGAGATGTAATTGCCTATCGTACCTACCATATGTTTGAAATTGGTAGTAAAGATTTTGGTAAATCAGCCTATGACTCAACCTCTCCTCTTGTCTTATATACTCGTAGCAAAAGAAAAATTAATCAAAATGAGTCTGTATTTATTTGTGTTAAAGGTAAAGCTGTATGTGAATGTGTAAAATTTGTAGGTGAAGGTACTGTATATTTTCATAAATAAAGATCTGTAGCGTCAGCCACTAACCGGACAAGGGTACATCTAGAACTGGAGGCTCACGAATGCAACAGTTTAGTTATGTAAACACTCTTATCGCTTGGCGTTGCGGCGCGCCAGCGGAGACGCGCACAGTGAAACAGTTTCTGTTTCCTAATCTAATAAACCTACACATTTTATCATCTTGAATGTCTACTGTATAAGTATGTCCATATAAACACAAATGAGGTGCGAGAGCGCTAATCATTTCGCAGAAAGTATGAAACTATCACTAAGGTGTCTTGTCAGTTTCGTATTTCCTGCAGCAAATGCGCTGCTTTCGTGTCGTGGTGACTTTCATAGTTTTCAATTGGCTGAGGACAGCCATAGCTGAAGACAGAAGAACCACCACGAACGGAACTGGAGGTGGGAGCAAACTGCAGAAACAACGAATATGCTACTGGGATTCCCACATTCCGTTAGTACGGGTAATATAACCATCCTGCTAATTTCAATGCACACAAAGGGAATCATTGTGGATAATAGGCACAGTGACTATAGACTCACAAATAACGCCAAATAATTCGAATAAATAACAAAATATAACAGAAAAAATTTTTGTCTTTCAACGTGTTTCGAACCGTTACTATAAATTCACCATGCTTCCCAGCCCTTCCCGTTCACCATTACACTATCAGTGATATGTCAAACAGATTGCTACCTAGATCAAATTTATGTATATGTCTAATAACTGTCACTCTACGCATTTTTTTATTCAAAATCTTGTAGGCTTACTTGCGTTTCTTAATACGATTACTGTACATGAAAAGAGAAGCGTATGTTATAAAAAAAGTGTAATATAACTGAATGATTTTCACATATTTATTATTTTGAATGTAAATAGTATGCGTTGTTTTATTGTTTGGTTAGTGTTTATAAAGCAGATGTTACGCCATTTCGTAATAGGACAGTCAGCTAGGAACGAAGCATTATTTTCGGATATCTTAAGCTTCATTCTATTGCTTGTCAAAAAGATTTCGACACTCTTGAAAGTGTTTCATCAAGTGGTATGTTGTGTTTCAGTATCTGTGCCGAGCCCGAATCTCGTACGACACAGAGCGGAATGAAACATTACTGTTTCGATAGAATTAGTCCGTTCCAAGCACAGGTGGACTGAAACAGCCTTATTTTGAAACAACGATACAGTTTCTGTGTCTGTCTCGAGATCGAATCTGGTGCGGTTATCCGAGACAGGGGCGTAATGAAACACCACTGTTTCGTAACAGTGAACCACAGCCATTCAGAAACACTGAAACAGTTCCACGTATCGATACACTGGATCGAAACATAGAAACAGTGGCCAAGTCTAATATTTAGTACTCATTAAGTCATGGAACAAACAACATCATATGTTTTCATCGTGTTAACAATGTCGAATTTTGTATCAGTAAGTGAAGATTTGCAGAAAGCATTAATTTTTTGTTTTCATTTGAAAAAAAAAAAAAAAGTGCTGCAGAGTCGCGTCGATTGCTTGTCGAGGCATATGGTGATCATACTCTATCAGAAGCAACATGCAAAAGGTGGTTTCAAAGGTTCAGAAATAATGATTTTGATGTAAGAAATGAAGAACGTGGAAGACCACCAAAAAAGTTGGAAGACGCCGAATTGCAAGCAATATTGGATGATTGGCGACTCCATGGAGTGTTCTGTGCACCACGACCAAATAGTGGATAGAATTGGAAGGAGAATCAGCATTGGTCGTATTTTTTTGTTTTATTATCCGCAAAAATCGATTTTCGGTCACTTAGTGACCATCCTCAGTGCTTGCTGTAAGTTAAAAATTTCACACAACGATCAGAGAGTATAAAACAGAAAATCACAACTACACCTGCGTATGAACATAACAGTTGGTAGGAACGTACCTGTAATATACAATTAAAATTGGTAAGCACTGGTATCAACAAGCTTAGAGCGATCACATAAACTGAGGCCGCTGTTTACATGCTCCTGTTCAGCAGACCTCGGTGTGACAGGGCTTGGAACGCCCTCTATGTGACATGTGTCACGTGAAGACTTAATATTACTGGTTTTGCAAGATATTAACACGAAATAACTCTTGCGCATTTGTGACTCATGAAGTAATGCAAATTTAAAATGTACGTAAAAAAAGATAGCAGACGAAGGGGGAAGGAAATATCTAAAATACATTGGCGTATTGTTTTTTAAAAAAACCAACTTACAAAACATAAAACAGATCGATAATAAGTTGTCAGAGTGAAGGAAAAGTAAAAAAGAAAAAGATAAGGAAAAAGAATAATATATGAGTAACATGAAATGAGGTACAACACAGGTTTTTATGTAAACAGCGGCCTCAGTTTTATACTCTCTGATCGTTATGTGAAATTTTTAACTTCTAGCAATTAGGATGGTCACTAAGTGACCGAAAATCGATTTTGCGGATAATAAAACCAAAAAAATACGACCAATGCTGATTCTCCTTCCAATATTGGATGAACATGATACTTCGAGTCAGAAGCAACTGGCAGCAATGCTAAATGTTGTACAACAAACAATTTCTGACCGTTTGACAGCTATGGGAAAGATCCGAAAGTGTGGGAAAAGGGTGCCACATGAATTGAATGAAAGACAGATGGAAAACCAAAAAACCATTTGTCACATTTTGGTTCAAAGACATGAAAGAAAATCAATTTTGCATCGAATTGTTACTGGCGAAAAAAAATGGATTTCTTTTAAGAATCCTAAACGGGAAAAATTATGGGTTAATCCGGGACAGCCATCAACATAGACTGCAAAACCAGATCGATTCGGCAAGAAGACAATGCTCTGTGTTTGGTGGGATCAGAAAGGTGTAGTGTATCATGAGCTTCTAAAACCCGGTGAAACTGTGAATACTATTCGCTACAGACGACAAATGAACAATTTGAACAATGCATTGATCGAAAAAAGACCAGAATGGACCAGGAGACATGGCAAAGTAATTGTTTTACACGACAATGCACCTGCACACAAAGCAAAACTGGTTCAGGATACAATCAAAACACTTGGCTGGGAGCTGCTACCCCACCCGCCGTATTCACCAGACTTGGCCCCTTCCGACTGCCGTTTGTTTTCATCAATGGGACACGCATTGGTTGTGGAACACTTCGATTCCTACGAAGAAGTCGAAAATTGGGTGTCTGATTGGTTTGCTTGCAAAGACGAACATTTCTATTGGCGTGGTGTTCACAAATTGCCAGAAAGGTGGTCAAAATGGATAGAAAGCAATGGTCAGTACTTTGAATAAAATGTTCTTACTTTTCAATTTACAATTAGTGTTTCATTTTCACAAAAAAAAAAAAACGCTCATTTCATACCGGTAGACCTGGTATAAGGCCGATTCACACTTGACGAAACAAGCTGTCTTTTTTCGTTCATAGGCCTCTTGCCCGCAGTCGCAGTTAACACAAGTAATGTAATGTACATACCGTATTTTACTACTCTAATAAAAGTGTTATTTAGACTGTACACATGTCGCTTTAATTTAAAGCATCTTCAGCGGCTACTGAAACAATGTTGTTTATCTTGCAAATCTGTTTGCCAAGATCGGAAACACTTGTCATGCTACTATTAAACAGTATTAAATTAGTGCTTTTTCTAATTTTTTGTTTCCTACTTCATTCCTCATGTTCTTGTGCATAAATGTACTCGATTGTAGCACACTCCACTAATACGAAATACATCTTCGTGTTCTTGTTGAGTAGATACACCTCGCGCACCCTTTCTTTTGATGTTGGGGCATGCAATCGTGTTTTGTTTTGGTTCTGTCCAAGCGACTGCTCTCTCTCTCTCTCTCTCTCTCTCTCTCTCTCTCTCCTTCTCTTTGTGTGTGTGTGTGTGTGTGTGTGTGTGTGTGTGGTGTGTGTGTTTTCATTAGCAGTGAAGTAGGAAACAAAAACATATCGTATTCAAGGTAATTCTGTTTAAGAGTGGTGACTGAAATTGTGATCACTGTTTACGTTCTCGGTAAGCAAATTTGTAAGGAAAACCACATTATTCTAGTGTACGTATGTATGGTATTCTGCCTTACGGCAGGTCTTGTCACGGTTTAGCCTCTTCCACTTTTGTCTGTCCATAAGCACTCCGTCTTCAGGCCACGAGTGGCCTACCGGGACCATCCGACCGCCGTGTCATCCTCATTAAGGATGCGGAGAGGAGGGGCGTGGGGTCAGCACACAGCTCTCCTGGTCGTTATGATGGTATTCTTGACCTAAGCCGCTACTGTTCGGTCGAGTAGCTCCTTACTCGGCATCACGAGGCTCAGTGTGCCCCGAAAAAATGGCAACAGCGCATGGCGGCCTGGATGGTCACCCATCCAAGTGCCGACCACGTCCGACAGCGCTTAACTTCGGTGATCTCACGGGAACCGGTGTATCCACTGCGGCAAGGCTTTGTCTGTCCATAGCCAGTCTTTTCATTTCTGAATATTTGCCTCCTTTGATATTGTCCAGCATTTGATATCTTCTTTTTCCTCTTCCCCATCCACCATTCCTTCTATTCCTTCCTTCAACAAACAGTCCCTCCTCAAACAATGTCCAATCCCGTTTTCTCTTTCTGATGACTTTCAGCATGTTTCTTTCTTCTCCAACTCTTCTTAATACTTCCTCATTCCTTACTCGGCCTTCCCATTTCACTTTTTCCATTCTTCTCCATATCCACATCTCTAGTGCCTCTAATCTTCTTTCATCTTCCTTCCTCAATGTCCACGTCTCCGCACCATACAGTGCAACGCTCCAGATGTAACATTTGGCCAGTCCTTTCCTCAGATCTTTGTTTAGTGGTCGAGAAAGTAATTTCTGTTTCCTCTTGAATCCTTCTTTTGCCATTGCAATTCATTTCATAATTTCTGTTGAGCAATACATATCATCCATTATTACACTTCCCAAGTAGCCTAATAAAAGTTATTCACTTGCTCTTTTTCCTCTCCCCCTACTTTCATATGGCATTTTCTCCCCTTTCCTCCAATTAACACGCTTTTCGTGAGATGCGAATATAAGAACTCAGCAATAGAGTTCTCTTAGCCTCTCTCGCCTCAATTCTCCACAGTGGTGCCCCCGTTAACCTGAGCAACGCAGTGGTAGCCAACCCCAGCGGGAAACTGGGTCAGCGAGCCGACAGCACGTGGAGGACAGTGGAAGGCAACGGGGAACCACCACTGGAATTACTTCCCTAGACGTTCATGGGATGGACCATTATTCAAGTAACCACCGAAAATGCTTTAAAATAAAGCGAAATGTGTTTGGTATAAGTAAGACTTTTATTGCAGTCGCAAGGAGGAAAAAAAAAATCAACCGTATACAACCCATATTGCTTGACACCCAGATAGTCAAAATATCCCACAATGCATTTCAAAAGGGGGTGTTCACGTAGGCTGTCAACGGAACAAAAATGGTTCAAATGGCTCTGAGCACTATGGGACTTAACATCTGAGGTCATCAGTCCCCTAGAACTTAGAACTACTTAAACCTAACTAACCTAAGGACATCACACACACCCATGCCCGAGGCAGGATTCGAACCTGCGACCGTACAGGCCGCGCGGTTCCAGACTGTAGCGCCTAGAACCGCTCGGCCACCCCGGCCGGCCGCGCTACCACCATTTTTAAGTTATTCCGTGTTGTCTTAAGACATGTGTATAACCACGCCCCTTCTTCTTTTTGTCAGTGTTTTCCATAAACTCCTTCTCTCGGCGATTTCGAGGAGAAGCTCCTCATTTTTCTGTAGCACCACTTCTCAAATCCTTCGACTCTCTTCTGTTCCGGTTTTCCCACTGTCCACGATTCACCACCATACAACGCTATGCTCCAAACGTACATTTCAGAAATTTACTCTTGAGATTAAGACCGATATTTCATACTAGTAAGACTTCTCTCGGCCAGGAACGCCCACAATTCCGTAACTTTATCTACTTCGAGGTAAACTTCATCGCTAGTCTCATTTCTGCTACTCTCAATTACTTTCGTACTTTTTTGGTTTACACTTAATCCATATTCTGTGCTCCGTAGACACTTGAGCGCCCTTTCATTTGGATGAGTTCGTCAATAATCATATTTGGGCCACTGAGAGTCCGCATTTCACGAATGAGAACTCTGTTCACCCTCAGTGGTATGCAGTGTTCAGTCACACTCCTTGATCGCACAGTAACTGCCGAACTGTACGTGAAGGTTTTGGAAGGTGATTTCATCCCCATTGTCCAAAGCGCCCCTGATTTCGACAAGATGTGGCTGAGGCAAAACGGAGCTCGACCCCATCGAAGCAGGAGAGTGTTCGATGTCCTGGAGGAGCACTTTGGGAACCGCATTCTGGCTGTGGGGTACCCAGAGGCCACTGACATGGGCCTCGATTGGCCGCCATTATCTTCGGATCTGAACACGCGCGACACCTTTTTGTGGGGCTATATTATAGGCTAGGTGCAGAGCAAAAACTCCAAAACCACTGCTGAGCTGAAAACAACCATTCAGGAGGTCATCGATGGCATCGATGTTTCGACATTTCCGACACTTTCGCTATTCGTCTGCGCCACATCACCGCCAATGATGGCAGGCGTATTGAACATGTGGTAACCTAAATCTGAGTATCCGCAGTGACATCTACATATTGAATAAAGTGTGTGCACGCTAGAGTTTGTAACTAATTTACTTTTTTGTGATATAATTCAATAATTGTCACCCTGTATGACGTCATAAATATTGACATGCGTGAAAATAGTTTTTTTTAATTTTTTATTTCTCTTATAACATAGCAATTACATATAAGGGACCGCGATTTTTTGAAGAATCGGGGTGTGGACAGGGTTGCTGGTAAAATAGTAAAGAACACAGAATATACACTCCTGGAAATGGAAAAAAGAACACATTGACACCGGTGTGTCAGACCCACCATACTTGCTCCGGACACTGCGAGAGGGCTGTACAAGCAATGATCACACGCACGGCACAGCGGACACACCAGGAACCGCGGTGTTGGCCGTCGAATGGCGCTAGCTGCGCAGCATTTGTGCACCGCCGCCGTCAGTGTCAGCCAGTTTGCCGTGGCATACGGAGCTCCATCGCAGTCTTTAACACTGGTAGCATGCCGCGACAGCGTGGACGTGAACCGTATGTGCAGTTGACGGACTTTGAGCGAGGGCGTATAGTGGGCATGCGGGAGGCCGGGTGGACGTACCGCCGAATTGCTCAACACGTGGGGCGTGAGGTCTCCACAGTACATCAATGTTGTCGCCAGTGGTCGGCGGAAGGTGCACGTGCCCGTCGACCTGGGACCGGACCGCAGCGACGCACGGATGCACGCCAAGACCGTAGGATCCTACGCAGTGCCGTAGGGGACCGCACCGCCACTTCCCAGCAAATTAGGGACACTGTTGCTCCTGGGGTATCGGCGAGGACCATTCGCAACCGTCTCCATGAAGCTGGGCTACGGTCCCGCACACCGTTAGGCCGTCTTCCGCTCACGCCCCAACATCGTGCAGCCCGCCTCCAGTGGTGTCGCGACAGGCGTGAATGGAGGAACGAATGGAGACGTGTCGTCTTCAGCGATGAGAGTCGCTTCTGCCTTGGTGCCAATGATGGTCGTATGCGTGTTTGGCGCCGTGCAGGTGAGCGCCACAATCAGGACTGCATACGACCGAGGCACATGGTGTGGGGAGCGATCTCCTACACTGGCCGTACACCACTGGTCATCGTCGAGGGGACACTGAATAGTGCACGGTACATCCAAACCGTCATCGAACCCATCGTTCTACCATTCCTAGACCGGCAAGGGAACTTGCTGTTCCAACAGGACAATGCACGTCCGCATGTATCCCGTGCCACCCAACGTGCTCTAGAAGGTGTACGTCAACTACCCTGGCCAGCAAGATCTCCGGATCTGTCCCCCATTGAGCATGTTTGGGACTGGATGAAGCGTCGTCTCACGCGGTCTGCACGTCCAGCACGAACGCTGGTCCAACTGAGGCGCCAGGTGGAAATGGCATGGCAAGCCGTTCCACAGGACTACATCCAGCATCTCTACGATCGTCTCCATGGGAGAATAGCAGCCTGCATTGCTGCGAAAGGTGGATATACACTGTACTAGTGCCGACATTGTGCATGCTCTGTTGCCTGTGTCTATGTGCCTGTGGTTCTGTCAGTGTGATCATGTGATGTATCTGACCCCAGGAATGTGTCAATAAAGTTCCCCTTCCTGGGACAATGAATTCACGGTGTTCTTATTTCAATTTCCAGGAGTGTAGTTCACTGAGGTTTTTTGCAGATGATGCTTTAGTATATCGAGAGGTTGTAACAATGGAAAATTGTACTGAAATGCAGGAGGATCTGCAACGAATTGATAATTGAATCTGAATGTAGACAAGTGTAATGTGCTTCGAATACATAGAAAGAAAGACCCTTCATCATTTAGCTACAATATAGTAGGTCAGCAACTGGAAGCAGTTAATTCCATAAATTATCTGGGGGTAGGCATTAGGAGTGATTTAAAATGGAATGACCATATAAAATTAATCGTCGGCAAAGCAGATGCCAGACTGGGATTCATTGGAAGAATATATTGCTCCCTCCTACGTATATCTCCCGGAGAGACCATGAGGATAAAATCAGAGAGATTAGAGCCCACACAGAGGCATACCGACAATCTTTCTCTCCACGAACAATACGAGACTGGAATGGAAGGGAGAACCGATAGAGGTACTCAAGGTACCCTCCGCCACACGCCGTCAGGTGGCTTGCAGAGTATGGATGTAGATATAGATCGCTGTAAGCTCCATCCCTTACTGATGAATCTTAACATGCACTTTCCTCAACGAACAGTTCTACTCTCGCTAGAGTCTCTAATTCCCCGCGTCTTTCGTCACAGTTCCCAGAGACTGCGATGAGTTTTCCAGTGAATTCCGTTTCGCTGTGAACACACAGTGTCAAGACCGTGTCTACCGTCGAGAACGCAACACTGGGCGCTGTTCAGTGCGATTGCCCCACACGGCCGCTTCACAGCATTCGGCGTAATATTCACTTCCGCTAGCAGACGCGGGCGCTGCCTCGCCGGCTGTGAGGAAGCGGGCAGATAAGCGAGCGCCCAGCCGGAGAAACGGGCAGGAAGTGACGAGGCGGGCTGAGCGTCGCGGTTAGCCAACGCCCGCCGCCGAACCACACAACACACACGCGGCGCGCCGCTGATTCACCGCCAGATAAGAGGCAACCGCAGGCGTCCGACGCGATGCGACGCAACGCAACGCACGACGTTCGGCTGAGAAAGTGGCCCAACGGCTTTAGCCGAGTTGTCAGGTCCAGTTCATGCACAACGTTTCGACACCCGCGATCCAGTCATCTTCAGGTGCTGCGAGTTTTGCTTGTACGTGTACTCCCTGCCGGGTCTCAGCTAATGTTCGCCTCGCGCCGTTATAGACTTCCGGCGCCCACTACGCCCTCTGACACTTATTCATGTTTCAGAGCCTACGCTGACATTCCGTGAAACTCACATTATCTCAGCGTTACCCAGCTCTGGTGGTGGTCTTACTAAACTGAGTGGTGGACCCCTAAGCCTTGTTTACAATGAAACATTCTTTAAAATGTTCAAATGTGTGTGAATTCCTAAGGTACAAATCTGCTGAGGTCATTGGACCCTGGACTTACACTCTACTTAAACTAACTTACGCTAAGAACAACACACCCACACCCCTGTCCTGTCACGGTCGCCAGTTGTAGTGGTTAATAAAAAAGAAAAAGAGAAGAAAAGGTTGAAAATGTGGGAAGAAATGGTGAATAAAAAGGGGGTTTTAAAATCGTTAATGACCGTGAAAAAGGGAACGAATGAAATGCAAATCGGACTTCGTATTACACAAAAGTTATCGGACTTCGTGATTCGGAAAAGCTATTGTTGGGATGGTCCTTGTGGTGGCGTTTCTGAGCAAAAGTCAAACCAATTTCCACTACAAAAGTTATTTGAAAGAGAACAGAGAATAACAAAACGTGATTAACAGGGGGAAATGGCGTAGATAAGAGTTCATCCTTTACCATGTTAACATGTCTTCTCCCGTGCGGCGTCCAGGTCAGGTTCTCCAAAAATCTCCTGCTTGATTTCTGCGTGAAAGTCGTAGCTGCTTCGAAATTTTGCAATAAATTTCATTGTCCAGGAATTACTAATGTATACAAATCAAAACCACCCTGATATTGAATGCAATGTATTTTACGTTGCTGCTTCCATCCTCCGAATTTCATACAAACTTCCACAATACGTCTGCACATCAATAAGTTTTTTCGTCTTCATCCGACCAAGACTAGATAATAAGTAAGTTAAGCTTCCTCTCTCAAGAGACAAAAGCGGGTAGAAAACAAAAAGGATTACAATTATAGTACCTTCGTTTTCTTATATATTTTCTCTGCCGTCGAGCGCTCATACAGCTGCGACGATATAATTTATATCTGAGGGAACGAGTGTAGCGCGGCGAAATTCAAAGCCCCGCTACAGGTGGTCGGAGTGGTCTTACTCAACTGACCGCTAAGCCTCGTTACAATGAAACATTCTTAGGTTCTCTGACATCTTTCAAATGTTCAAATGTGCGTGAATTCCTAAGGGACAAAGCTGCTGACGTCATTGGACCCTAGACTTACACACTACTTAAACTAACTTACACTAAGGACAACGCACACACCCATGCCCGAGGGAGGACTCGAACCTCCGGAGGGAGTGGCCGCCCAATCCGTGACATGCGCCTCAAACCGCGCGGCCACTCGGCGCGGCCCGACATCTTTATTTCGAAAGACTCCTTAATCACATTGCCCCAGACTATTGGCTGTACACGCCACGTCACTGGTCTCGTCGACACGGTGTGCATACCAAACTTTCCTGAATTTCATATGAAATTCACAAAAACTCCATCAGTACGGACAGGAAAAAATTGATCTCACTGTTATTTTCTTTGCTAGATTCGGTGTCTTTTTTTTCTAAGTTTGGGAGCACGCTTAGTTATTTTTCCAACTTCGGGTTTGCTTATTTTGCCAACTTTGGGTTTGCTTATTTTGCCAACTTCGGGGTAGCTTTCTTACTATGGCAACTTCGGGTTTTTGCTTGCTTATTTTGCCAACTTCGGGATTGCTTGCTTATTTTGCCAACTTCGGGATTGCTTGCTTATTTTGCCAACTTCGGGTTTTTTCTTGCTTATTTTGCCAACTTCGGGTTTTTTCTTGCTTATTTTGGCAACTTCAGGTTTTTTCTTGCTTATTTTGGCAACTTTGGGTTTTTGCTTGCTTATTTTGGCAACTTCAGGTCTGCTTGCTTATTTTGCCAACTTCGGGTTTGCTTGCTTATTTTGCCAACTTCGGGTTTGCTTGCTTATTTTGCCAACTTTGGGTTTGTTTGCTTATTTTGCCAACTTTGGGTTTGTTTGCTTATTTTGCCAACTTCGGGTTTGTTTGCTTATTTTGCCAACTTCAGATTTGCTTGCTTATTTTGCCAACTTCGGGTTTGCTTGCTTATTTTGGGAACTTCGGATTTGCTTGCTTATTTTGTCAACTTCGGCTTTGCTTATTTTGCCAACTTCGGCTTTGCTTATTTTGCCAACTTCGGCTTTGCTTATTTTGCCAACTTCGGCTTTGCTTATTTTGCCAACTTCGGCTTTGCTTATTTTGCCAACTCCGGGTTTGCTTATTTTGCCAACTTCGGCTTTGCTTATTTTGCCAACTGCGGGTTTGCTTATTTTGCGAAATTTCGGCGGTGTTTTGAGAAATGTGGTGTTTTGATAAATTAGGTGTTATATTGAAAAATTCGAAATTTCTCAAATCCCGTGTATTTTTTGCTAATTCGATACTACTTTCATCGTTACACCAAAGTTAGAGTAAATTCCGAGTCATAATTTTGTTTCGACATTTAATAACTATCACTTAAGATATCATATCAATGAAGTGCCGTCCTCAGATTTATATTATTTTCATACAGCTAAATCAAAAAATCCGCGAAATCTGGTATAAGTCGCCGATTTCGCGTTATTTCGCTAAGAACCGCAGATTTCACGTTATCGTTTTCACTAAATATTCCAGGCTCTTCCTATGACACAGATACCAGGGATTTCCTGCATCATCTAAGGTATCTGAAAAAGGTCTATGTGGATTTTGTTTCACAGTGTGGCCGAGCGGTTCTAGGCGCTTCAGTCTGGAACCGCGCTACCGCTACGATCGCAGGTTCGAATCCTGCCTCGGGCATGGATGTGTGTGATGTCCTTAGGTTAGGTTTAAGTAGTTCTAAGTCTAGGGGACTGATGACCTCAGATGTTAAGTCCCATATTGCTAAGGGCCATTTGAACCATTTTTGACTCGAACGTGATCTTCTGGTATCATACAGAGATAACGATAGGAATTGCTGCTTCTGCTGCTGCTTAAAGCAAAAATCCTTTCTTTCCTGTACAATTTCTTTAAATGGTCATTGTATACTAACTAATCGGTTAATGTACCTGGTGGTGTCACTCGTTTGGCAGTAAGAAATGACACATTTTGAAACAACAGGAGTAATGTCAGATGAGAGCAGCTCCATAACTAGAGGCCGACAGCGAGAATTTAAATGGCGGCCCTCAGGGTGACGAAAGTCTGCCGCCCAAGGATGTCCTGGCGGCGCTGTGGTTTTCCCGTCGGCGATAGCCGCACACGGGAAGTCTTGCAGCGCCTCGGACGCTCGCAACATCCTCCCATCTGATATCACAGCCTCTGTTATCGGCAGGAGCCGGGGTGCGCTAGGGTAGGCTAGGCTAACAGCGGGTCGCAAAGCCGCCTGTATACGGATCGCACGTCCCAACGTCAACACTGATAGTGCTTCACAAGCTGCGACATAGTCACGAATAAAACAGTGGCCCGTATATACAGGGTGGTCTATTGATCGTGACCGGGCCAAATATCTCACGAAATAAGTGTCAAACGAAAAAACTACAAAGAACTAAACTTGTTTAGCTTTAAGGGAGAAACCAGATGGCGCTATGGTTGGCCCGCTAGATGGCGCTGCCATAGGTCAAACGGCTATCAACTGTGTTTTCTACAATAGGAACCCCCATTTTTTTATTACGTATTCGTGTAGTACGTAAAGAAATATGAATATTTTAGTTGGACCACTTTTTTCGCTTTGTGATAGATGGCGCTGTAATAAACATATGGCTCACAATTTTAGACGAACACTTAGTAACAGGTAGGTTTTCTAAATTAAAATACAGAACGTAGGTACGTCAACATTTTATTTCGGTTGTTCCAATGCGATACATGTAACTTTTCTGAGAACGCATGCTGCTATAGCGTGATTACCTATGCTGCTATAGCGTGATTACCTATAAATACCACATTAATGCAATAAATGCTCAAAATGGTGTCCGTCAACCTCAATGCATTTGGCAATACGTGTAACGACATTCCTCTCAACAGCGAGTAGTTCGCCTTTCGTAATGTTCGCACATGCATTGACAATGCGTTGACGCATGTTGTCAGGCGTTGTCGGTGGATCACGATAGCAAATATCCTTCAACTTTCCCCACAGAAAGAAATCCGGGAACGTCAGATCAGGTGAACGTGCGGGCCATGGTATGGTGCTTCGACGACCAATCCACCGGTCATGAAATATGCTATTCAATACCGGTTCAAACGCACGCGAGCTATGTGCTAGACATCCATCATGTTGGAAGTACATCGCCATTCTGTCATGCAGTGAAACATCTTGTAGTGACATCGGTAGAACATTACGTAGGAAATCAGCATACATTGCACCATTTAGACTGCCATCGATAAAATGGGGGCCAATTATCCTTCCTCCCATAATGACGCACCATACATTAATCCGCGAAGGTCACTGATGTTCCACTTGTCGCAGCCGTTGCCCAATAGTGCATATTATGCCGGTTTGCGTTACCGCTGTTGGTGAATGACGCTTCGTCGCTAAATAGAACGCGTGCAAAAAATCTGTCATCGTCCCGTAATTTCTCTTGTGCCCAGTGGCAGAACTGTACACGACGTCCAAAGTCGTCGCCATGCAATTCCTAGTGCACAGAATTATGGTACGGGTGCAATCGATGTTGCTGTAGCATTCTCAACACCGACGTTTTTGAGATTCCCGATTCTCGCGCAGTTTGTCTGCTACTGATGTGCGGATTAGCCGTGATAGCAACTAAAACACCTAGTTGGGGATCATCATTTGTTGGAGGTCGTGGTTGACGTTTCACATGAGGCTGAACACTTCCTGTTTCCTTAAATAACGTAACTATCCGGCGAACAGTCCGGACACTTGGATGATGTCGTCCAGGATACCGAGCAGCATACATAGCACACGCCCGTTGGGCATTTTGATCACGACAGCCATACATCAACACGATATCGACCTTTTCCGCAATTGGTAAACGGTCCATTTTAACACCGGTAATGTATCACGAAGCAAATACCGTCCGCACTGGCGGAATGTTACGTGATACCACGTACTTATACGTTTGTGACTATTACAGCGCCATCTATCACAAAGCGAAAAAAGTGGTCCAACTAAAACATTCATATTTCTTTACGTACGACACGAATATGTAATAAAAAATGGTGGTTCCTATTTTAAAAAAAAACGCAGTTGATATTCGTTTGACCTATGGCAGAGCCATCTAGCGGGCCAACCATAGCGCCATCTGGTTTCCCCCTTCAAGCTGGACAAGTTTCGTTCTTTGTAGTTTTTTCGTTTGATGCTTATTTCGTAAGATACTTGGTCCGGTCACGATCAATGGAGCACCCTGTATATGAGGGTCAGTCCAAAGGAAATGCACACTATTTTTGTAAAAATACAGTTTTCATTCTGCATGTGTAAAACACACTGTGTAGATACATCCTTCCCCCTTGTATTCAAACTTAGTTCAACCTGTTCCCGTGAGTGGCGCCGTCACAGCATGTCTTCAAGATGGCTGCTACACTTGACGTTCGCCAGAAGCAACGTGCTGTCACAGAATTCCTGTGCTGTGAGAACGAGACAGTGGGAAACATCCACAAGAGGTTGGAAAAGGTGTATGGAGATTCTGCTGTCGATCGCAGTACAGTTAGTCGGTGGGCAAGCAGGCTACGTGGTGAAAGCGGGCACGGCAATATTGAGGATTGTCCTCGCAGCGGCAGGCCTCGTACTGCACACTCTCCAGACAATGTACAGAGAGTTAACGAATTGGTGACTGCTGACAGACGCATAAGAGTGAACGAATTGTCACGCTACGTTGGGCTAGGGGAAGGAAGTATTTGCAGAATACTGAAAGTGTTGGCGTTAAAAAAAGGTTTGTGACAGGTGGCTTCCTAGGATGTTGACAGTGGCTCACAAAGGAACAAGAAAAACGGTATGCAGCGAACTTTTGGAACAGTACGAGAGTGGTGGAGATGAATTTCTTGGAAAAAGTGTGACAGGTGATTAAACATGGCTCCATCATATTTCACCAGAGACGAAGAGGCAATCAGTGGAGCGGCACATGCAAATTCACCCAAGAAAAAAAATTCAAAACTACACCTTCTGCTGGAAAAGTTATGGCTACGGTGTTTTTCGATTCCAAAGGACTCTTGCTTGTGGAGATCATGCCAAGTGGAACCACCATAAATTCTGATGCATATGTGACGACACTAAACAAACTTCAAGCTCGACTGAGTCGCGTTCCACCACGTAGGCAAAAACAGGATGTTTTTCTGTTGCACGACAATGCAGTGCCACATGTCAGTCAAAAAACCGTGGAAGAGATCACAAAACTCGGATGGACAACACTGAAACACCCGCCTTACAGTCCTGACCTGGCTCCATGTGACTATCATCTCTTTGGGAAACTGAAAGACTCTCTTCGTGGAACAAGGTTTGAAGATGATGACTCCCTTCTGCACGCTGCCAAACAGTGGCTCCAACAGGTTGGTCCAGAATTTTACCGTGCGGGTATACAGGCGCTGGTTCCAAGATGACGTAAGGCAGTTGAGAGGGATGTAAATTATGTGGAGAAATGAAAATATTGTTCCTAAAGGATGTATCTACACACTTTCAAACATGAATAAAAGATAGATTAAAAAGAAATAATGTGCATTTTTTTGGAGTGACCCTCGTAATAAATTTCCTCCAATTTACGTCTATGCTCACAAACTATTTGTTAACAGATTACCGGTTTCGGTCTATAATGACCATCATCAGATCTGTTATTATAAAAACAAAGTCTGCTGACGGTGCTGCTCAACCATCCGAAACGATGCGTCTCGTGCATGTGACACGACTGTCTCAACGCGATACGCACGATCACAGCGTTCTCCAGCGGCAGTTGTCGGTTGTAACTGGCCCGCAGGTTACACAGTTCGTTGACGAAATAGACGACCGCAAAGCTCACTTACACAGCATAGGGAGATGGACATCAGCTCTCCGTGACTGTGGGGAAACAGGGCCCTTTTGAACATGTGGTGGCCGGCCGCTGTGGCAGAGTGGATCTACGGGCTTCAGTCCGAAACCGCGCTACTCCTACGGTCGCAGGTTCGAATATTGCCATGGGCATGGATGTGTGTGACGTCCTTAGGTTAGTTAGGTATAAGTACACTACTGGCCATTAAAATTGCTACACCAAGAAGAAATGCATTTGATAAACGGGTATTCAATGGACAAATATATTATACTAGAACTGACATGTAATTTCAGTTTCACGCAATTTGGGTGCACAGATCCTGAGAAATCAGTACCGAAAACAACCACCTCTGGCCGTAACAACGGCCTTGATACGCCTGGGCATTGAGTCAAACAGAGCTTGGATGGTGTGTACAGGTACAGCTGCCCATGCAGCTTCAACACGATACCACAGTTCATCAAGAGTAGCGATTGGCTTATTGTGGCGAGCCAGTTGCTCAGTCACCATTGACCATACGTTTTCAATTGGTGACAGACCTGGAGAATGTGCTGGCCACGGCAGCAGTCGAATATTTTCTATATCGAGAAAGGCCCGTACAGGACCTGCAACATGCGGTCGTGCATTATCCTGCTGAAGTGTAGGGATTCGCAGGGATCGAATGAGGGTAGAGCCACGGGTCGTAACACATCTGAAATGTAGCGTCCACTGTTCAAAGTGCCGTCAGTGCGAACAAGAGGTGACCGAGAGGTGTAACTAATGGCACCCCATACCATCACGCCGGATGATACACCAGTATGGCGATAACGGATACACACTTCCAATGTGCGTTCACCGCGATGTCAGCAAACACGGATGCGACCATCATGATGCTGTAAACAGAACCTGGATTCATCCGAAAAATGACGTTTTGCCATCCGTGCACCCAGGTTCCTCGTTGAGTACACCGTCGCAGGCGCTCCTGTCTGTGATGCAGCGTCAAGGGCAACCGCAGGCACCGTCTCCGAGCTGATAGCCCATGCTGCTGCAAACGTCGTCGAACTGTTCGTGCAGATTGTTGTTGTCTTGCAAACGTACCCATCTGTTGACTCAGGGATAGAGACGTGGCTGCACGATCCGTTACAGCCATGCGGATGAGATGCCTGTCATCTCGACTGCTAGTGATACGAGGCCTGCCGAGCGGTTCTAGGCGCTACAGTCTGGAATTGCGCGACCGCTACGGCCGCAGGTTCGAATCCTGACTCGGGCATGGATGTGTGTGGTGTCCAAAGGTTAGTTAGGTTTAAGAAGTTCTAAGTTGTAGGGGACTGATGACCTCAGATGTTATGGCCCATAGTGCTCAGAGCCATTTTTTGATACGAGGCCGTTGGGATCCAGCACGGCGTTCCGTATTACCCTCCTGAACCCACCGATTCCATATTCTGCTAACAGTCATTGTATCTCGACCAACGCGAGCAGCAATGTCGCGATACGATAAACCGCAATCGCGATAGGCTACAATCATACCTTTATCAAAGTGGGAAACGTGATGGTACGCATTTCTCCTCCTTACACGAGGCATCACAACAACGTTTCACCAGGCAACGCCGGTCAACTGCTGTTTGCGTATGAGAAATCGGTTGGAAACTTTCCTCACGTTAGCAAAAAAAGTTCAAATGGCTCTGAGCACTATGGGACTTAACATCTATGGTCATCAGTCCCCTAGAACTTAGAACTACTTAAACCTAAATAACCTAAGGACATCACACAATACCCAGTCATCACGAGGCAGAGAAAATCCCTGACCCCGCCGGGAATCGAACCCGGGAACCCGGGCGTGGGAAGCGAGAACGCTACCGCACGACCACGAGCTGCGGACTCATGTTAGCACGTTGTAGGTGTCGCCACCGGCGCCAACCTTGTGTGAATGCTCTGAAAAGCTAATCATTTGCATATCACAGCATCTTCTTCCTGTCGGTTAAATTTCGCGTCTGTAGCACGTCACCTTCGTGGTGTAGCAATTTTAATGGCTAGTAGTGTAGCTCTAAGTTCTGGGGGACTGATGATCTCGGCTGTTAAGTCCCATAGTGCTCAGAACCATTTCAACCATTTTGTACATGTGATGGTTCGTAGTAATGTACACCTTCTAGAAAGAGGAACCAGACTGGATGATCTGAACTGGGACAGAACTGTTCAAGCTAGTAAACTACTAGGGTAGACCAGACGGGGATTGGACTCTAAACTTTCTGACGCGGCGCAATGACTTGCGTCGCTGAAGCGGCGAGCCGGGGCTAATTTAAGCCACTTGACACTGCGTGTCACCGACCAACTGCAGCCGCAGCGACTCAGCCAGAGACGAGCAGATGCACCTCCTGCGGTACGAACTAAAGCAGCGCTCCCCGCACGCCATCTGACGGAAGGTTTAAGAAGTTTGGTTGTGGTATCGATAGCTACGATGAGACGGCGCAGGTGCAAGTTCGTAGGTTGGTACTACGACACCGACCCAGACGACAGCGCCCTCTAGCCGGCGCTGTGCAGCTCTACGAGCGCCTCTCCAGATTCACCCCATTTGATTCCGAGCAGACGACCAAGCAAAATGAGCCGTAGCAAACTTAGCTTCGAAAAGCGCGCCACAGCGCGTAGAGTGAAGCAGTCGCCCTCCGTTTTCTGGCGGTGGCGCCGTCGTCGCAATTGAAGGCTTCGGTGTCTCCCTCTAGCGCGGAAAGGGGAAACGTGGGCTGTTCGCGTGGGTTTAAGAAGTGGCTGTATGGGCTCTCGTGGAGAGTTGGCAGTCGGGGCGTTAAGAAGCGACTTCTCTGCCGGTGCTAGAGGGACAGCACGCAGACCGCGGCATCAGCGTAAGCGACGCGAGCAGCGGCTCCGTGGTACGGGGTGTTCACTGCTCGTCGCGAAAGGAATTCTCCTGAGCGTGGGTCTGTAAGGGGCCCAATCTGCAGTTCGGCCGTATGCTGTCGACCGGAGAGGAGGTTCTGAAAATCGGCGCGCCTTCCTGCGTCCGTTGAAAGCGGGCGGCTCGGCAGAGCATTTGGAGGTGCTGCGTTGGTTCAGTCCTGGGAGTCGTAACGCACCAGAAGTTGAGTATTGATTGTTAACAGATTTTATGAATTTTAACTGAATTCAGTTTACTTATTCTTGTTAATTATACCAGCCGTATATTTCGGGGGTTTCCCGCCATTCATTCTCGTCTGCCCACCCGCAGGAATGTGGTAATATTAGAAAGGGTGGTCCGTTTGTCCCCTTTTGAGGACGAAAGGGGGGGGGGGGGTCAGAGTAAATCTGTGGTTCGGATTGCTTCTTCCCCCTCCCAGCTTACCTACGGGTTTATTCGACTGTTAAGCCTATGCCATGTCTGTGAAAGTCTAAGGCACCAATGACTGTACTGTTTAAAATGCAAGGCACTAAGACCTGATTCATTCTCTCGCCTGTCATAACTAATATTACTAGACTCACGTGTAAAAGGTGCTCTAAGAAAGAAGAAAAATTCCTTTTGCCTCGGGGTAAGAACTAGTCAATTGTATAACGAATTCCTGCTCAACTGGAAGGTGTAACTTACGTAAATTTGTGTTTATGTACATTTGGCTATAATTAAGCTAGGTGTTAATATACGCCGTAGTGGATTTTTTTTTTACATGGTTTCTAGTCAGTAAAAACTGTTGTGCGTTTTTCCAATTCAATACCTTTTAAGGCTTGTACTCAACGTTCTTATGTGTTTTATACTGGTAGTTGGTTTTTAGTGTGTTTACTTGCCATCCAAAAGTGGGTAGAAATTGTTGCCTTGAAAGGAGAATGTTGTAAAAGATCGCAAGTCCGACCTTGCGAGCGTGTGTGTTTGCCGTAAGTTAACTGGCAGAAATTTGTAAAATTTGTTTTTTTATATATTTTCGAAATGTTAATGTTATTAACTGTGAGTGTCCCCCCGTGTGCATGACTCATGCGTTTTGGTTTTTCTAGTTTGAGAACTTTTGTAAACAGGATTGTCTTTATATGTTGCAGACACGTTAGATTCTGCGCCATTAAATGAATGGAGTGAAATTCACCTGTAATTTAGCTGAGCTTGAAATATTATACAGCGTCGCGATGTATACGTTAAATTGCTTGTCTGTTCTTGCCTTTTACTGGCGTGAAATTTTTTATAATAATTAAAAGTCCTTTTCTATCGTAAATTGCGAATTATTTGTAAAATAATTATTTTTTTTTAAATATCGTAAAGTCTTGCACCAAGTTTGAATAAAGAGTGTTACTAAAAATTGTGTGTAATTTCACCAGTTATTCCTTGGCACCTACTTCCACTTAACATTTTGTGTATTGACTGAGATTAATAACCTTTGGTGAACCAGTAGTAATTTTGCGGTTCACAACATTGTTTCTATTTCATAGTGGGCGAACCACTACAGATTTTGCATTTGTAACTTGATGTACAGCTTCGCACCTTCGTGCTCATCTCAGCCAAAGTTAAATAAAACCACTTTCAATTGCAGTACCAAGTGTTCTACCTTGCCTGCTCCTCCTAGCTTCCTACATTCGGCCTATCCTTTAGTTTTCAGGAGCAGACCCACGCGCCGCCTTCCAGGTGGGATACAAAATGGTGACTACGGAAAACAAAAGCTGGCGCGCACCATACAGACAAATGGTGAAGCACTGCGCGAACGTATAAAAAAAGACTGGTTCAAGATCTAATCTTCTTCGCAAAACAGCCAGAAACAACTGGAGAGCAGATGATACAGTAAGGAAAGCTGCGATTTCCTTTGCGTATTCAGCGGCTGTATACCGTTCCACCCCATGGGAAAACGGCGCAAAGAAAAATATATAACTTCGTCGCAATAACGCCTAGAGGAACATTGTATGTTGTATGTTAACCGGGGGCCTAGAAACGACGGAGAGGCTCCGTCCCCGCCGCAGCCGCAGTGGTCCACAGGCCCACCACGACTACCGCAGGCCACTTCACCCCTCCGCCGCCCCACACCGAACCCAGGGTTATTGTGCGGTTCGGCCCCCGGTGGACCCCCCAGGGAACGTCTCATAGCAGGCGAGTGTAACCCCCTATGTTTGCGTGGTGGAGTAAAGGTGGTGTACGCGTACGTGGAGAACATCTTTGCGCAGCAATTGCCGACATAGTGTAACTGAGGCGGAATGAGGGGAACCAGCACGCATTCGCCGAGGCAGATGGAAAACCGCCTAAAACCATCCACAGACTGGTCGGTTCACCGGACCTCGACACTAATCCGCCGGGCGAATTCGTGCCGGGGACCAGGCGCTCCTTCCCGCCCGGAAATGATGATGATTAGTACAACACCCAGTACCTGAGCGGCGAAAATCTCCGACCCAGCCGGAAGTCGAACCGGGGCCCTTAGAATTGACACTCTGTCGCGCTGACAACTCAGGTACCGGGGGCGGACTTCAACGAGCATAGCTTACCCACAAAGGAGGTAGCTTACGGAACACTCATTCGACAAATACTTCAATATTGCGCGTCAGTATGAGATCCGTACCAGATACGATTGATAGAGCAAAATAAAAATACAAAGAAGAGCAGCGCGTTTCGCTGTAGGTTCATGTAAAAAGCGCGCATGCTCGTCGATCATGCTCAGCCAAGTCCAGTGGCAGACGGTACAAAAGAGGCGATCCCCACCATGGTGTAGTTTACAGTTAAACTTGCGAGAGCGTACGTTCGTAGAAGAAGCAGCGGACGTGTTGCTTCCTCTTACATATATCTCGCGAAAAGACCTCGAAGCCAAAATTTGAGAAATTCGAGCTCATAGACAGGCATTCCGGCAATAATTCTGACCATTCGCGATTGGAACAAGAAAAGGGGAAAGTGGAAGTGGTACCATAAGACCGCCCACCACACGCTGTCAGCTGCCAGACGGACGACACGTGGAGACAGAGATATTGCATCCACAAACACCAGTCTGTCGTAACAGAGGGCGCGTGTGTAGGCGGTAGTTAGCGTCTTGCCCGGTTCTTCTGTGACGTCAGCGCTAACGCATTTAGCACGCAGGTGCTGACCGTGTTCGTATGGTACCGCTACCCCTCCCCCACTACCCCTACCCCCTCCACAATCGGAAAGGCACCATTTACATCTCGACAGGCACTTTTGAGTCACCGCTAGAGGGTTCTTCGTAGCAGTACTAATCTTCTTTCAATAATCTTGCCTTGCAGCGAATAGGATGAGATGACAGTGAATTGGAATGTTTTCATCATCATAATCCTCATCGCCATCTTCACGTTCCGCGATTATAGGTGGCGCCTCTTGTTTCTTCGTGAGTCAGCTTCATTCACACCGTCTCACTTTCTGTCTTACAGGCCTTCTTTTTGGTACATATTTCATAGCTTGTAAAGGTAATTGACTGTCATTTTTCGCATATGGCTTCCTCATTTACCCTTATATTCATCTATCCCAATTAATGACCCCTCTGTCTCTGAAGATATACCTATCCGAAAAATATTGGACCAGCTACCCGCCTAAAATCCAGGAAACCTATATGGGAAGACGAAGTCCTCAAATTCCCAGAAAGGTACGACATTGCAAGTGAATGGAGGCAATACTGGTCGCTGAATAATCACCATCCTCTCATCACTGATCTTGATCCTTCGATACCGGTGGAAGGAATGCAAATGCCCAGAAGAACTTGGTGCCTACTTAATCGTGTGATGACTAACCACAGCAGGCGTAAGCCAATTCTCCACAAATTGAAACTCACTGGTGACCCACGGTGCGACTGTGGTGCAGAAGAACAAACAGTCCCTCACCTGATCTTCGAATGCCCTACGTGGAGGTTTGAAGGAGAATTGAGGGAGATCATGAGTGCTACTCCACGTGCTGTTCAGTGGATGATCTACTTACATGTGGACTTGTAATAGCTGCAGTGGCTGTCTCCCTAATTTTTCGTATATTGTTGTTTGCAATCAATCATTTAATAATATATTTGTAATTCGTTTATTACATGAATGAATAGTATGTGTGCAATTTTACTCTGTAGATGCCATACGCTAAATGAAAAAAATCTATCCCATCATTTATTGCTACAAATTTTAGCTGTTTTTCGAGTACACACATTTTTTTTATTTTATCTAATTTTGTTCGTCTTTTCGCACTCTTATTTCACTCACGAGAACCTCATTTGTTATTTCGTAACAGCCCAGGTCTCACTCTAGTAAAGAAGTAGACGAACTGCCATAATTATCTAAAATTTAATTGTTGTATGTTTTCTCATCGTATTTTTTAAAGTTCTATTCACAGTGTCACAAAGCGCTGCAATTTTGCAAGACTTTTTGCATAGGTCTTCATCTTCTAGATAACTTATTTGATATTCAGGAGTATTAAAACTTCTCTCTTGTTGTACTAGCTTGTCAGAAATGTTAATTTTTGATCTTCTGTGTTCGAATCTTGTAAATGCTATTATTTCTGTTTTATCAGTAGAGATTTTTCATATTCTCGGCTTGCGGACAGAGGTTTACAGATTACTTTCATCTTGCTGTATAATTAAATGGGCATCAGCAGAAAAACAGGTGTTACTTTGTTCTGTACAGTAATTGTGAACTAAGGGGATGTAAAAATCGCTACTTTCTCAAGAAGTCGTCAGTAAACGATAACCGTCTAGAAAGTGATGTAACTGTGTGGGAAGACAAGTAGTCGGGTGTTTCGTTAACATTATTAATTTAAACTTAATGTTAACCGGGGACCTAGAAACGACGGAGAGGCTCCTTCCCTGCCGCTGCCGCAGTGGTCCACAACCCGACGACGACTACCGCAGTCCACTTCACCCCTCTGCCGCCCCACACCGAACCACTCTTTCAGGGTTATTGTGTGTTTCGGCCCCCAGGGAACGTCTCACACCAGACGAGTGTAGCCCCTATGTTTGCGTGGTAGAGTAATGGTGGTGTACGCGTACGTGGAGAACTTGTCTCCGCAACAATCGCCGACACAGTGTAGCTGAGGCGGAATAAGGGGAACCAGCCCGCATTCGCCGAGGCAGATGGAAAACCGCCTAAAAACCATCCACAGACTGGCCGGCTCACCGGACCTCGACACAAGTCCGCCGGGCGGATTTGTGCCGGGGACCAGGCGCTCCTTCCCAATCCGGAAAGCCGAGCGTCAGAACACACGGCTAACCGGGCGGGCATGTATCTTACAAGGGAACCTCCCCATCGCACCCCCCTCATATTTAGTTATAAGTTGGCACAATGGATAAGCCTTGAAAAACTGAACACAGATCAATCGAGAAAACAGGAAAAAGTTGTGTGGAACCATGAAAAAAATTAGTAAAATATACAAACTGAGTAGTCCATGAGCTAGATATGCAACATCAAGGACAGTGTGAGCTCAGGAGCGCCGTGGTCCCGTGGTTAGCGTGAGTAGCTGCGGAGCGAGAGGTCCTTGGTTCAAGTCTTCCCTCGACTGAAAATTTTACTTTCTTTATTGTCGCAAAGTTCTGTTCGTTCGTTCACTGACGTCTCTGTTCACTGTAATAAGTTTAGAGTCTGTGTTTTGCGACCGCACCGCAAAACCGTGCGATTAGTAGACGAAAGGACGTGCCTCTCCAATGGGAACCGAAAACATTTGATCGCAAGGTCATAGATCAACCGATTCCTCCACAGGAAAACACATCTCATATATTCTATACGACACTGGTGACAGCATGTGCGTCACATGACAGGAATATGTTGTCGACCCACCTAACTTGTACACTTGGCGAATGGGTAAAAAGATTCTTCTACCTTGCCCGATTTATGTTTTCTTGTGGATGTGATAAACACTCCCAAAAAAGTGATGAAAACATAAGAGTTTGTCACATAAACTGAAAATAAAAAATTAAACTTTTCACTGGATGGAAGACTTCAACCCAGGACCTCTCGTTCCGCAGCTGCTCTCGCTAACCACGGGACCACGGCGCTCCTCCAATCCCATTGTCCTGTATGTTGCCTATCTTGCGCATGGACTACTCAGTTTGTATATTTTGCTTATTTTTTTCGTAGTTACACACAACTTCTTCCTGTTTTCTCGATTGGTCTGTGTTCAGTTTTCCAAGGCCTATCCACTGTGCCAACTTATAACTAAATCTGAGGGGGGGAGCGATGGGGAGGTTCCCTTGTTAGTATACTCCTTGAAACACTACCATACCTGCGCTCGCACGGGTGGAAAGCTGTCTGCTTACCACAGCCACCGCTTGTTCTGCTCGTACCCTGGCGTGGAGGCGAAGTTCTTAACAGCCCTCGTTCTGTGAATTGTCCGTGCGCACCAGCACGAGTACTCACCTGCAACACAAAGAGAAAGGTATAATAAGGCTTATGGAAAGCCAGCCAGTACACACACACACACACGAAAGGTGCCTGCGAGAACAGTATCTATAATACGTCATGCTCACTGCAACAGGAAGGACCTCGTCACGTCGACGAATGTATCTACAGGTAATGGAAATATATTGACGTATCCGGTGAAGAAACAGCTGATACTGTTCAATGTAACGATGTACAGGTATTGCAAAGATAGTGACCTACCTGATATATAGACAGCTGATACTGTTACATGTAAATATACATGGAGCAGCTGAATAGTTACGACGTGGCGGAGGTACATGGACTGTGTTCGGAAATTCGCGTCAAAAATGTTCAAATGTGTGGGAAATCTTATGGGACTTAACTGTTAAGGTCATCAGTCCCTAAGATTACACACTACTTAACCTAAATTATCCTAAGGACAAACACACACACCAATGCCCGAGGGAGGACTCGAACCTCCGCCGGGACCAGCCGCACAATCTATGACTGCAGCGCCTTACACCGTTCGGCTAATCACGCGCGCCGGAAATTCGCGTCAGGAACTTCTAGTACATGTAGAGAGGAGTGAGTACATAATATTTTGGGTCTACTTGGACTACGTAATGGCGCCATCACTAGTCTGGAACAAATTTATGAAGTGCGGTATCAATGAAGTACAGTGCTCTGATTGCTTTAAAAGATTAAGAACGGGAAGAGCAAGAAATGTGCAGCATGATATACCGAGAAAACTTTTAACCTAACAATTCTTTCACAGTTTACAATAAAAATGGAAAGTAGACAATCTGTTGCCTATGTCTAAGTTTATCGGCTGGCAGCCCTTGAAAATGGCCACGTTAACATGAAAAACAGAGTTTTGCCACTGCAGCTTTCAACCTTTAGCACTGACTATTCGTACTGCCCAAAGAGTGGCATAATCCCTATTTACAACATGGTTTTCGAGCAGAGTTTCAAAAAATTAGAACCAATAGGAGAATACCGGTGCTTTTTCGTAATGTTCAAACACTTATCACTTTTCGAGAAAAGCAGCGGACGCTGGACGAACTAAGTTTTCTTTTATTAGCTTGTTTCATTTAATATTTTGATTTTATGTAGCTCGAAACTAAAGTAGTCAAAACTTTTCAATCTTTCTTCGATTTTTACGTTAAGTACAGGAAATAATAGGAATATTAAACCGGAAATAGATTATTTCTGAAACCGTTTATATTCAGCGTGTTAAACAGGAATTGAATACCGATTGTTATACCGCCATCCCTATGGTGAACATGTGGCTGTGCAGCAGACGACCCCTGCTGCGGTGTTAAGTTCCTATGGGACGAAAATGCTGAGGTCATCGGTCCCTAGGCTTACACACTACTTAATCTAACTGAAAGCTACATCTACATCTAAATCTACATTTATACTCCGCAAGCCACCCAACGGTGTGTGGCGGAGGGCACTTTACGTGCCACTGTCATTACCTCCCTTTCCTGTTCCAGTCGCGTATGGTTCGCGCGAAGAACGACTGCCGGAAAGCCTCCGTGCGCGCACGAATCTCTCTAATTTTACATTCGTGATCTCCTCGGGAGGTATAAGTAGGGGAAAGCAATATATTAGATACCTCATCCAGAAACGCACCCTCTCGAAACTTGGACACCAAGCTACACCGCGAAGCAGAGCGCCTCTCTTCCCGAGTCTGCCACTTGAGTGTATTAAACATCTCCGTAACGCTATCACGGTTACCAAATAACCGTGTGACGAAACGCGCCGCTCTTCTTTGGATCTTCTCTATCTCCTCCGTCAACCAGATCTGGTACGGATCCCACACTGATGAGCAATACTCAAGTATAGGTCGAACGAGTGTTTTGTAAGCCACCTCCTTTGTTGATGGACTACATTTTCTAAGAACTCTCCCAATGAATCTCAACCTGGCACCCACCTTATCAACAATTAATTTTATATGATCGTTACGTACGCATACTCCCAGATATTTTACAGAAGTAACTGCTACCAGTGTTTGTTCCGCTATCATATAATCATACAATAAAGGATCCTTCTTTCTATGTATTCGCAATACATTTGTCCATGTTAAGAGTCAGTTGCCACTCCCTTCACCAAGTGCGTATCCGCTGCAGATCTTCCTGCATTTCGCTGCAATTTTCTAATGCTGCAACTTCTCTGTATACTACAGCATCATCCGCGAAAAGCCGCATCTATTGCAGTGGGCGCGGTACCTTGGACCCTGAATCAATGTAAGCGTGTCGGCTGGTGGGATGAATCACGGTTCTTGTTACAGCAGGTCGATGGTCGTCTCCAGTTACGCCGTCATCCAGACGATTAGCTGTTGCACCACTTCATGGACGGAGGCAGTTTTGTGCAAGGGGTGACATCACGTTGAGCCGGCCGCTGTGGCGATTCTAGGCGCTTCAGTGTGGAAGCGCGAGACCGCTACGGTCGCAGGTTCGAATCCTGCCTCGCGCATGGGTGTGTGTGATGTCATAAGGTTACTTAACTTTAAGTACACTACTGGCCATTAAAATTGCTACACCACGAAGATGACGTACTACAGACGCGAAAAATAACCGACAGAAAGAAGATGCTGTGATATGCAAACGATTAGCTTTTCAGAGCATTCACATAAGGTTGGCGTCGGTGGCGACACCTACAACGAGCTGACATGAGGAAAGTTTCCAACCGATTTCTCATACACAAACAGCAGTTGACGGGCGTTGCCTGGTGAAACGTTGTTGTGATGCCTCGTGTAAGGAAGACATACCTTCACGTTTCCGACGTTGATAAAGGTCGGATTGTAGCCAATCGCGACTGCGCATTATAGTATCGCTTCATTGATGCTCGCGTTGGTTGAGATCCAATGACTGTTATCAGAATATGGAATCAGTGGGTTCAGGCGGGTAATACGGAACGCCGTGCTGGATCCCAACGGCCTTGTATCACTAGCAGTCGAGATGAAAGGCATCTTATCCGCATGGCTGTAACGGATCGTGCAGCCACGTCTCTTTCCCTGAGTCAACAGATGGGGACGTCTGTAAGACAACAACCATCTGCACGAACAGTTCGACGGCGTTTGCAGCAGCACGGACTATCTATCAGCTCGGAGACTATGGCTGCGGTTACCCTTGCCGCTGCATCACAGACAGGAGCGCCTGCGATGGTGTGCTCAACGACGAACCTGGGTGCACGAATGGCAAAACGTCATTTTTTCGGATGAATCCAGGTTCTGTTTACAGCATCATGATGATCGCATCCGTTTTTGGCGACATCGCGGTGAACGCACATTGGAAGGATCTATTCGTCATCGCCATACTGGCGTATCACCCGGCGTGATGGTATGGGGTGCCATCGGTTACACGTCTCGGTCACCTCTTGTTCGCATTGACGGCACTTTGAACAGTGGACGTTACATTTCAGATGTGTTACGACCCGTGGCTCTACGCTTCATTCCATCCCTGCGAAACCCTACATTTCAGCAGGATAAATCACGACCGCATTTTGCAGGTCCTGTACGGGCCTACCTGGATACAGAAAAGGTTCGACTGCTGCGCTGGCCAGCACTTTCTCCAGATCTCTCACCAGCTGAAAAAGTCTGGTCAATGGTGGCCGAGCGACTGGCTTGTCACAATACGCCAGTCACTACTCTTGATGAACTGTGGTATCGTGTTGAAGCTGCATGGGCAGCTGTACCTGTACACGCCAACCAAGCTCTGTTTAACTCAATTCCCAGGCGTATCGAGGCCGTTATTACGGCCAGAGGTAGTCGTTCTGGGTACTGATTTCTCAGTATCTATGCACCCAAATTTGCGTGAAAATGTAATGACATATCCGTTCTGGTATAATATATTTGTCCAATGAACAGCCGTTTATCATCTGCATTTCTTGTTGGTGTAGCAATTTTAATGGCCAGTAGAGTAGTTCTAAGTTCTAGGGGATTGATGACCTCAGATTTGAAGTCCCATAGTGCTCAGAGCCATTTGAACATCTATGGGCCGTGTGGTAGTAACCGAAGGCACTATGACACCTGCGGACTATGTGAACATTATTGCCAAACGTGTGCATCCCTTCATGATCGATGCCTTCGGCGACGGTGACGGCATCTTCTAGCGGCATACCCGTACAGTAACTCGTTCCGCATTATTTCGATAAAAAAAAATCGACACTTGATCTATCGAAGATGTAGCTGACTGACTTGTGAAGGTGACTCTAGGTGCGAGGTAACACGCTGCTTCCTCCCTAGAAAGAAACCCCGTGACGTGGCGCTGGGCCCTAGGGACGCCGAGCCCAGAGAAGAGGAGCAGGTGGGCTGGCCTGTACCGTGGCAGCAGAGAGACGGCGGGCTCCCGTGACGTCAGCGCCGGCTATTAGGCGGAGGCGAGCCCAGACAAGGGCAGACGAAGAGGGCTCAATTGCGAGGCATGACGCAGGCCGGCGGCTGAGAGAGAGAAGCGCACAGGGGCCTCTAGTCTGCGGTGAGCAGGTAATGCCCGACCGCCCCGCTAATGTGGTGTGTGGTCGCTGTCTGCTGCTCTCACACTAAGCTGCTCTTGGCTTCTCTCTCTCTCTCTCTCTCTCTCTCTCTCACACACACACACACACACACACACACAAACACAGAGTTATTAAGGAGACACCTGGACCTCTATCTCGGCCACGTTAATTCACCAATGTTAATGACCCACTATCTCAGAGACTGCTGTAGATACGGATTTGAAATTCCTGCCATATATTAACTATTGACTCTTTATTCTACTGATCTACGATGGAAGATTTTGCATCAAAACAAAAGGTTTTTCAAATTTTCGCAAAAATTTTGTCAAAAAAAATACACATAAAAATAGCTGAGCTGCACGTATATTCTTGGTTGTAGATCCATGGCTTACGCGATAGTTGTGCAGGACCATGTAAAAGTTTCAGTGCAATAGGATGAATAGTTTCTGAGAAAACGGGGCATTTGTAGTGAAAAAATGTATAAACTGATAAAAAGGACGTCTAAAGTTTTCATATGAAATTCTTTACCTTTATTGTTACATGTTGTTGTTGTTGTTGTCTTCAGTCCTGAGACTGGTTTGATGCAGCTCTCCATGCTACTCTATCCTGTGCAAGCTTCTTCATCTCCCAGTACTTACTGCGACCTACATCCTTCTGAATCTGCTTAGTGTATTCATCTCTTGGTCTCCCTCTAAGATTTTTACCCTCCACGCTGCCCTCCAATGTTAAATTTGTGATCCCTTCATGCCTCAGAACATGTCCTACCAACCGATCCATTCTTCTTGTCAAGTTGTGCCACAAACTTCTCTTCTCCCCAATTCTATTCAAAACCTCCTCATTAGTTATGTGATCTACCAATCTAATCTTCAGCATTCTTCTGTATCACCACATTTCAAAAGCTTCTATTCTCTTCTTGTTCAAACTATTTATCGTCCACGTTTCACTTCCATACATGGCTACACTCCATACAAATACTTTCAGAAACGGCTACCTGACATTTAAATCTACATTCGATGTTAACAAATTTCTCTTCTTCAGAAACGCTTTCCTTGCCATTGCCAGTCTACATTTTATATCCTCTCTACTTCGACCATCATCAGTTATTTTGCTCCCCAAATAGCAAAACTCCTTTACTACTTTAAGTGTCTCATTTCCTAATCTAATTCCCGTAGCAACACCAGACTTAATTCGACTACATTCCATTATCCTCGTTTTGCTTTTGTTGATGTTCATCTTATATCGTCCTTTCAAGACACTGTCCATTCCGTTCAGCTGCTCTTTCAAGTCCTTTGCTGTCTCTGAACCTCAACGTTTTTATTTCTTCTCCATGGATTTTAATACCTACTCCGAACTTTTCTTTTCTTTCCTTTGTTATTGTTACATGATGTTATTAAAAACACCCTGCTCCATATTCTAGGTCATCTTCACCACCAGTTCTATTAAGTAACAGCTGCCTTCTTCTTTTCCTTGCCTCTTTGGTCACATGTTTTGCTGAAACCTCAGCTTTTTTCACTCTTCCGATGTCCACTTTGTGAATACCTTCCACTTTATGCTTCCCCAAAATCACTCCCAGCTTCTCAAGCACTCAGTCTGCCACTACATCCATCATCAAATGTGATTACAGTGTCGTATGTTCCTAACTGTAGGGTCTTCATCCCAACAAATACACCTTTTGGTATGCGATTCCAGAGAAGATTATTGAAAGATTCGTTGACGTTTTGTGTTTTCCCATGCAAACACCTTTCCAACAGATCTGGATGGGGCACATCTCTAAATATAGGCTTCAGAGCTTCCATTACTGCTTGAGGCACACTGCTTTTATGCTTAAAATCTGCCAGAGATCCTTCACCTTCAGATTTTCTATATTTGCACAATGTCTCAGGAGGAGGAGGACACAAACAATGTTTGGGGTTGTTGTCAGTTGAAATTTTTTGATAGTAGATAGCCCATACCGCTCCCACCACCTTGTGCAAATTATTGGTGTTGTCTCAGATAGCATTGCCATAATAATCTTGAAACTGATCTCTCACCTTGTCAGTCAATCTGCCAGGACCTTTTATTGTTTTACCATCTGATAGCTTTGCGCTGCCAAATTTTATTTTCAACTGTCTGAGACGTGCACCCACTCTCTTTTTCATATGGCCCACACACTCTAGTTTAATTATGGGCACACTGTAAGGTTTGCTGTCCACTACTGCTTTGAAAGACTTGCTGTCTCCATCTCCCAAGAACGGAATATACCTACCTCCCCTTTCTTCCTCAGATCGCTGAAAAATATTTACTGCAGCAGCCACTTCCATCCCTTCACTTGTGCCCTCATAATTTTTTCCACAGTTTGGCTCATGAGCTTCTGCTCTCTCTCTATCCACGCCAGCACGTCTGCATCCTTGACAATGTTTTGTCAAAATCTCAAGATCCAGAACTATTCCTGAGTCAACACTTGTTGCCGTTGCAACTCCAGTCTTAGATTTGTGTCCTCGTCTCTGCCAGGAACCATCAAAGGCAATACTGATATCAGTGCAACCATCATTTGCTTCCACTGCTTCTTTTGTTGCAGATATCACGGAATCTGTAGCCACTTCCTTTACACAATCACCACTGACATTTGTGTAGTGTTCATACCCTGTAGGAGGACCTGTCATATTCATAATGCTCCACAACATTTTCCCAGCTGACCGACACTTCCCAATGTACCTCAGTCCATCTTATGTCATTAGTATACAAGCTTTTTTTCACTTGCTTGATGTGCAAAATGATTTAGAGATTTCGCAGTTCTGACAGGAAATACGTAAATGACTAACAATTCCTTTCCTATCTGATTCATCTTCAGACAGTGTTACTGCACCACTACTATGTCACGGTGAGTAAGAACAGACTTTAACTTTCAATACATATTTATAAAGCTGGGATTAATTTCTAAAAAAAGATCAAAAGTGACAAATGTTAATTACAAAATGACAGCTGATGCAACAATACCAGTAAGAAGATCGATAGGAAAACGGACGCATAATTTTAAGCAGTTTCATGTAGACTTCAGCAGTGTCCGTTATTACGTAAAATTTCATATTTTACTTTACAAAGTACCTTCCATATGAAGCAATCATTTACGAATAGACCGAGTGGTTGCAATCTATCTCAAATTTATGGAAAGAGCAACGAGTTCACTAGAATTACATCAAAAGTGTCCTATAATAATTTTCTTCTCTCCTGCAATGTATTATTACCATACAACCGTTCCAATGCCCTATGCCAAATTGTTGTTGTTGTTGTTGTTGTCTTCAGTCCTGAGACTGGTTTGATGCAGCTCTCCATGCTACTCTATCCTGTGCAAGCTTCTTCATCTCCCAGTACCTACTGCAACCTACATCCTTCTGAATCTCCTTAGTGTATTCATCTCTTGGTCTCCCTCTACGATTTTTACCCTCCACGCTGCCCTCCAATGCTAAATTTGTGATCCCTTGATGCCTCAAAACATGTCCTACCAACCGATCCCTTCTTCTAGTCAAGTTGTGCCACAAAATTCTCTTCTCCCCAATCCTATTCAATACTTCCTCATTAGTTATGTGATCTACCCCTCTAATCTTCAGCATTCTTCTGTAGCACCACATTTCGAAAGCTTCAATTCTCTTCTTGTCCAAACTGGTTATCGTCCATGTTCACTTCCATACATGGCTACACTCCATACAAATACTTCCAGAAACGACTTCCTGACACTTGAATCTATACTCGATGTTAACAAATTTCTCTTCTTCAGAAACGCTTTCCTTGCCATTGCCAGTCTACATTTTATATCCTCTCTACTTCGACCATCATCAGTTATTTTACTGCCTAAATAGCAAAACTCCTTTACTGCTTTAAGTGTCTCATTTCCTAATCTAATCAAATTATAAAGCATAAAATGCCTGTACGAATACCACATCAGTGTGAACCGCAGTATCATGTTGTTCTTGCTGTTGTCTTCATTCCGAAAAAAAAAGCACAATGGGACTTAACATCTGAGGTCATCATTCCCCTAGAACTTAGAACTACTTATACCTAACTTACCTAAGGACATCACACGCATCAATGCCCGAGGCAGGATTCGAACCTGCGACCGTAGCAGCACGCGGTTCCGGACTGAAGCGCCTAGAACCGCACGGCCACCGCGGACGGCTGTTTTCTCCGTAAACTCCAAAGATCTCGCGATGAATATCGATCGCTTTTAGGCCTTTAGCACTAAGAAATCTTATAACAGCCCGTACTTCACAGTCGGCGGGACTCACGATTATCGGAGGCATCTTAAACACTCAGTGCACAACGTAAACAAGGAAGAATCAGACTGTAATGGCGTCAGTGGGTAGAGTAAGGTACAGGTTTTCATGTAAAAATAAAATTATTGAGATATCTTAGCACGTCTTCTTTTAATTTCAAAACGGTACTTACGTAAAAAACACGCCTCGTATTTTTTTGGTGTTGCGATTTTTTTCAGTTAGTGTAATTTAGCATACAAGCACTAATATTTGGAACACAATATGCTAAAATATTTGTAACGGTCACCTTAACAACCGCTACATCCAGCCCTTGCGATGGATAATGTTACAATTCGTTTCAATGTTGTGTTCGCACACGTAAACGCCGGAAAAGGGCGGGGACTAACGCCGCGCTAGCACAAGCGCTGTATTCCCGGGAACGCGGCTGCGGATTCTGAAGCTCTGAGGTGGAACCGCGAGCTGTGTTTATGTTTTTACAGTTAATTACACATGTGCGGTTGAAAGCTGAAAGCTCGCTAAACAAGCCACCGGTGTCCGCAAAGCAGCGCCGAGTGCGAACGTTTGACCGCTTAATGCAAATACGTTATGGCAGTTTCCGAGAAAAGTCCGACATGGTGGACTTCGGGTTGGGAGAGGGGGGAGGGGGAGAGAGAGGGAGAAGGAGGGGGGAGAGAGAGAGAGAGAGAGAGAGAGAGAGAGAGAGAGAAGGGGGGGGGGGGAAGGAGGTCGTATAGACCAGCAGATTTCCAGCGTGCCTTTTACATGGAGCAGAGGCTGTGAGGCAATACTTCCGCTTCATTTCACGTCGTACCCGTTTTAATGTTGTCTTAATGTCCCCCCCCCCCTCTCTCTCTCTCTCTCTCTCTCTCTCTCTCTCTCTCTCTCTCTCTCTCTCTCACCCTCTCCCTCCCTCCCTCCCTCCCTCTCCCCCTCCACCACCAAACCCCCCCATGAACCATGGACCTTGCCGTTGGTGGGGAGGCTTGCGTGCCTCAGCAATACAGACGGCCGTACCGTAGGTGCAACCACAACGGAGGGGTATCTGTTGAGAGGCCAGACAAACATGTGGTTCCTGAAGAAGGGCAGCAGCCTTTTCAGTAGTTGCAGGGGCAACAGTCTGGATGATTGACTGATCTGGCCTTGTAACATTAACCAAAATGGCCTTGCTGTTCTCGTACTGCGAATGGCTGAAATCAAGGGGAAACTACAGCCATAATTTTTCCCGAGGGCATGCAGCTTTACTGTATGATTAAATGTTGGTGGCGTCCTCTTGGGTAAAATATTCCGGAGGTAAAATAGTCCCCCATTCGGATCTCCGGGCGGGGACTATTCAAGAGGACGTCGTTATCAGGAGAAAGAAAACTGGCGTTCTACGGATCGGAGCGTGGAATGTCAGATCCCTTAATCGGGCAGGTAGGCTAGAAAATTTAAAAAGGGAAATGGGTAGGTTAAAGTTAGATATAGTGGGAATTAGTGAAGTTCGGTGGCAGGAGGAACAAGACTTTTGGTCAGCCGAATACAGGGTTATAAATACAAAGTCAAATAGGGGTAACGCAGGAGTAGGTTTAATAATGAATAAAAAAATAGGAATGCGGGTAAGCTACTACCAACAGCATAGTGAACGCATTATTGTGGCCAAGATAGACACGAAGCCCACGCCTAATACAGTAGTACAAGTTTATATGCCAACTAGCTCTGCAGATGACGCAGAAATTGAAGCAACGTATAACGAAATAAAAGAAATTATTCAGATAGTGAAGGGAGACGAAAATTTAATAGTCATTGGTGACTGGAATTCGGTAGTAGGAAAAGGGAGAGAAGGAAACGTAGTAGGTGAATATGGATTGGGGGGAAGAAATGAAAGAGGAAGCCGCCTTGTAGAATTTTGCACCGAGCACAACTTAATCATAGCTAACACCTGGTTCAAGAATCATAAAAGAAGGTTGTATACATGGAAGAAGCCTGGAGATACTGACAGATTTCAGATAGATTATATAATGGTAAGACAGAGATTTAGGAACCAGGTTTTAAATTCTAGGACATTTCCAGGGGCAGATGTGGACTCTCACCACAATCTATTGGTTGTGAACTGTAGATTAAAACTGAAGAAACTGGAAAAAGGTGGGAATTTAAGGAGATGGGACCTGGATAAACTGGCTAAACCAGAGGTTGTACAGAGTTTCAGGGACAGCATAAGGAAACAATTAACAGGAATGGGGGAAGGAAATACAGTAGAAGAAGAATGGGTAGCTTTGAGGGATGAAGTAGTGAAGGCAGCAGAGGATCAAGTAGGTAAAAAGACGAGGGCTAGTAGAAATCCTTGGGTAACAGAAGAACATGAAAGGAGAAAATATAAAAACGCAGTAAATGAAGCAGGCAAAAAGGAATACAAACGTCTCAAAAATGAGATCGACAGGAAGTGCAAAATAGCTAAGCAAGGATGGCTAGAGGACAAATGTAAGGATGTAGAGGCTTATCTCACTAGGGGTAAGATAGATACTGCCTACAGGAAAATTAAAGAGACCTTTGGAGAGAAGAGAACCACTTGCATGAACATCAAGAGCTCAGATGGAAACCCAGTTCTAAGCAAAGAAGGGAAAGCAGAAAGGTGGAAGGAGTATATAGAGGGTCTATACAAGGGCGATGTACTTGAGGACAATACTATGGAAATGGAAGAGGATGTAGATGAAGATGAAATGGGAGATACGTTACTGCGTGAAGAGTTTGACATAGCACTGAAAGACCTGAGTCGAAACACGGCCCCGGGAGTAGACAACATTCCATTGGAACTACTGACGGCCTTGGGAGAGCCAGTCCTGACAAAACCCTACCATCTGGTGAGCAAGATGTATGAGACAGGCGAAATACCATAAGACTTCAAGAAGAATATAATAATTCCAATCCCAAAGAAAGCAGCTGTTGACAGATGTGAAAATTACCGAACTATCACTTTAATAAGCCACAGCTGCAAAATACTAACACGAATCCTTTACAGACGAATGGAAAAACTGGTAGAAGGCGACCTCGGGGAAGATCAGTTTGGATTCCGTAGAAATACTGGAACACGTGAGGCAATACTAACCTTACGACTTATCTTTGAAGAAAGATTAAGGAAAGGCAAACCTACGTTTCTAGCATTTGTAGACATAGAGAAAGCTTTTGACAATGTTGACTGGAATACTCTCTTTCAAATTCTAAAGGTGGCAGGGGTAAAATACAGGGAGCGAAAGGCTATTTACAATTTGTACAAGAACCAGATGGCAGTTATAAGAGTCGAGGGACATGAAAGGGAAGCAGTGGTTGGGAAGAGAGTAAGACAGGGTTGTAGCCTCTCCCCGATGTTATTCAATCTGTATATTGAGCAAGCAGTGAAGGAAACAAAAGAAAAATTCGGAGTAGGTATTAAAATCGATGGAGAAGAAATAAAACTTTGAGGTTCGCCGATGACATTGTAATTCTGTCAGAGACAGCAAGTGAGTTGGAAGAGCCGTTGAACGGAATGGATAGTGTCTTGAAAGGAGGATATAAGATGAACATCAACAAAAGCAAAACGAGGATAATGGAATGTAGTCGAATTAAGTTGGGTGATGCTGAGGGTATTAGATTAGGAAATGAGACGCTTAAAGTAGTAAAGGAGTTTTGCTAATTGGGGAGCAAAATAACTGATGATGGTCGAAGTAGAGAGGGTATAAAATGTAGACTGGCAATGCAAAGGAAAGCGTTTCTGAAGAAGTGAAATTTGTTAACATCGGGTATAGATTTAAGTATCAGGAAGTCGTTTCTGAAAGTATTTGTATGGAGTGTAGCCATGTATGGAAGTGAAACATGGACGATAAATAGTTTGGACAAGAAGAGAATAGAAGCTTTCGAAATGTGGTGCTACAGAAGAATGCTGAAGATTAGATGGGTAGATCACATAACTAATGCGGAGGTGTTGAATAGGATTGGGGAGAGGAGAAGTTTGTGGCACAACTTGACTAGAAGAAGGGATCGGTTGGTAGGACATGTTCTGAGGCATCAAGGGATCACCAATTTAGTATTGGAGGGCAGTGTGGATGGTAAAAATCGTAGAGGGAGACCAAGAGATGAATACACCAAGCAGATTCAGAAGGATGTAGGTTGCAGTAGGTACTGGGAGATGAAAAAGCTTGCACAGGATAGAGTAGCATGGAGAGTTGCTTCAAAGCAGTCTGAGGACTGAAGACAACAACAACAACAACAATGTTCAAAAAGTAAGTTCAACGTTTCGTCGACGACTATGTCATTTCAGACGCTGCAGTAGCTCAAACTGGACTATGCTTGCTAGGGAAATCGATCGTCGTACTTTTTCTCCTTGAAGGATGCAGCCCAGCATTCATCTCAAATGACTTACGCAGAAGAGTCAGGTACGCTAGATCCAGATTTACCCGCCGTTGTGGCCGAGCGGTTCTAGGCGCTTCAGTCTGGAACCGCGCGACCGCTACGGTCGCAGGTTCGAATCCTGCCTCGGGCATGGATGTGCGTGATCTCCTTAGGTTAGTTAGGTTTAAGTAGTTCTAAGTCTTGGGGACTGGTGACCTCAGATGTGAAGTCCCATAGCGCTCAGAGCCATTTGAAGATCCAGATTTGAGCTCTGCCACTCGTGGTCTTGCGGTAGCGTTCTCGTTTCCCGAATTCCCGGGTGTTGTGTCGTCTTCATCATCATCATTCATCCTTATTACGGTTAGAGGAAGGCAATGGCAGAGCACCTCCGCTAGGACCTTGTCTAGACGGCGGTGCGGGTCTCCCGCATCGTTCCCCTACGCTCCTCGGAGTATGGGACATCATCATCATCATCACTCCAAACTGCTGCCTCGGTGGGCCGTGTTCAAAAACGTCAGTCATCAGAATATTTTCGCAATATGGTAACATCTGCGTATCGTCCTTTAACTTGATCCACCTTGTTCGTCCCGGCCATCACTCCTCCATAGCATCATAAAACAAAGAGTGCACCACATCATTTACATTTAGATGAGGGCGTTGTTGATATAACAGAACGAAGAACAGGGTTTACCGATCCGACGACCACAACAACATCAGAAAAGTAGCACAAGTTCATACTGGAGAGGGGGTGACCTTTCAAGACGGCGATTTACGGACATCGCCGAAAACTTAAATGTGGATGACGAGCCCTGGATTTGAACCGACGCCCTCCCGAAAGTGAGTCCCACGTCTTACCGCTTCGTGAGCTACCTCGTCCGGTCGACATAATAGGGCTGTGAACACTGTACTACTCACTGCCTAGCTTGCACCATCGTTCACACGAGGGTCAGTCAAATGGAAACATTAATTTTTTTAAAAATATTATTTATTGTGTACAAGTGGTACAAATCTGTATCACGTTTCAACATAATCTCTCCCACGCTCAATGCAAGTTCTCCAGCGCTTACAAAGTGCATAAATTCCTTTAGAAAAAAATTCTTTTGGTAGTCCGCGCAACCAGTCACGCACCGCGTGGCGTACCTCTTCATGAGAACGGAACTTCTTTCCTCCCATTGCGTCTCTGAGTGCTCCAAACATATGGAAATCACTTGGGGGCAAGGTCTGGGGAGTATGGTGGATGAGGAAGACACTCAAAATGCAGGTCTGTGATTGTTGCAACTGTTGTACGGGCAGTGTGGGGCCTTGCATTGTCATGTTGCAAAAGGACACCTGCTGACAGCAATCCAGGTCTCTTTCGTTTGATTGCAGGCCGCAGATGAGTTTTTAGAATATCTGTGTGTGATGCAGTGGTGACAGTGCATGTAACGCTCCAAAATGACGCCTTTTTCCTCCCAAAAGAGAGTCAGCATAACTTTCCCTGCTGATGGTTCTGTTCGAAACTTCTTTGGTTTTGGTGATGAGGAATGGCGCCGTTGCTTGCTCGCTTTCTTCGTTTCCGGTTGGTGGAAGTGAACCCAGGTTTCGTCCCCAGCAACGATTCTTGCTAGGAAGCCATCACCTCCTCTTTCAAACCGCCGAAGAAATTCTTCACAAGCATCAACATCTCGTTCTCTCATTTCAGGAGTCAGCTGCCGTGGCACCCATCTTGCAGACACATTGTGAAACTGGAGCACATCATGCACAATGTGGTGTGCTGACCCATGACTAATCTCTAAACATGCTGCAATGTCATTCGGCGGTTTTCCTACAGTATGGCTTCAACTGCTTGAATGTTCTGTGGGGTCACAACTCCTTCTGCCTGACCTGGACGCGGAGCATCTTCCAGTGAAGTCACACCATTTGCGAACTTCCTACTCCATTCGTAGACTTACTGCTGTGACAAACCTGCATCACCGTACTGAACCTTTATTCGTCGATGAATTTCAATAGGTTTCACACCTTCACTACACAAAAACCGAATAACAGAACGCTGTTCTTCCCTGGTGCAAGTCGCAAGTGGGGCGGCCATCTTTATACTGATACTGCGATGGTATGTGTGCATCTGCACTATGCTGCCACCTACAGGCCATTCTGCATGCTGTTTGTAGCTCGCTTACCAACTTACAGGATAACGGCGCGAAATTTCGATTTGTTATTACAAATTTTAAGGTTTTCATTTGACTCACCCCCGTACTTCATGGTGCTCCTAGTTGTGAAAAATAAAATAAAATAAAGAAACAGACTTCGAGTGGAAGTAAAAAGATAGCGTTACTCAGACATTGCGTACCAATCAAGACGAAGAATTCTAGGAAATCGGCTGAAAAGTGTACTGCTAATGAAAGATTCGCTTCCCGTTTTCGACCCTGTAACAAAACAAGCAGAAACAACACATTGTCTTGCGACGTACAGCGGTGGGTGAGTACGAGGCACGACAACAGAGTCCTCACTATGTGGAAGCGGCGCCTGTTATCGGGGACGGAAGGTGACTAAGACGGCGTTGGCAAGAGTCACGGGCAGGCAGTAGGCAAATTCCACTCTGCGTTCACCGGGCGTCATTCTCCAGGAACTACAAGTCGCAAGGATTCTCGGTAACACTGGATGTCAGAGTATGCTGATAAAATAGCTCCATATTTAGCAATTATATACAACCACTCGCTCACAGAAACATCCGTACCTAAAGACTGGAAAATTGCTCAAGTCACACCAACACCCAAAAAGGGAAGTAGGAGTAATCCGCTGAATAAGAGGCCTATATCACTAACTTCGATTTGCAGTAGGGGTTTAGAACATTAACCGTATTCGAACATTATGAAGTACCTCGAAGAAATCGATTTATTGACACATAGTCAGCACCGTGTCAGAAAACATCGTTCTTGCGAAACACAACTAGCTCTTTATATTCATGAAGTAATAAGTGTTATCGGCAGGGGATGTCAAATTGATTCCATATTTTTAGATTTCCAGAAGGTTTTCGACACCGTTCCTCACAAGCGTCTTCTAACCAAACTGCGTGCCTACGGAGTATCGCCTCAGTTGTGCGACTGGATTCGTGATTTCCTGTAAGAAAGGTCACAGTTCGTAGTAACAGACGGACAGTCATCGAGTAAAACAGAAGTGATATCCGGTGTCCCCCAAGGAAGTGTCATAGGCCCTCTATTGTTCCTGATCTATATTAACGACATAGGAGACAATCTGAGTAGCCGTCTTAGATTGTTTGCAGATGATGGTGTCATTTACCGTCTTGTTAACTCATCAGATGATCAAAACGACTTGCAAAATGATTTAGATAAGATATCTGTATGGTGCGAAAAGTGGCAGTTGACCCTGAATAAGGAAAAGTGTGAAGTTATTCACATCAGTACTAAAAGAAATCAGATAAATTTCGATTACGCGGTAAGTCACACAAATATGAAGGCTGTAAATTCAACTAAATATTTAGGGATTACAGTTATAAATAACCCAAACCGAAACGATCACATAGATAATATTGTGGGTAGAGCAAACGAAAGACTGCGATTCGTTGGCAGAACACTTAGAAGGTGCAACAGGTCTGCTAAAGAGACTGCTTACACCACGCTTGTTCGCCCTATTCTGGAGTATTGCTGTGCGGTGTGGGATCTGCATCAGGTGGGACTGACGGATGACATCGAAAAAGAACAAAGAACGTCAGCTCGTTTTGTATTATCGCGAAATAGGGGAGATAGTGTCACAGACATGATACGTGAATTGGAGCGGTAATCATTAAAACAAAGGCGTTTATCGTTGCGACGGGATCTTCTCATGAAATATCAATCACCAGTTTTCTCCTCCGATTGCGAAAACATTGTGTTGGCACCCACCTGCATAGGGAGAAATGATCATCACTATCAAATAAGAGAAATTAGGGCTCGCACAGAAAAATGTAAGAGCTCGTTTTTCCCGTGTGCCGTTCGAGAGTGGAACGATAGACAGCTTGAAGGTGGTTCACTGAACCCTCTGCCAGGCACTTTATTATGAATAGCAGAGTAATCACGTAGATGTAGATGTCTGAACGAGATCCATTTGATTTGAATAGAGACTACTTCTTCCACAGCAGTCAAAACAGAAATTTGGGGCGAATTTTAACTCACGCATCGAAACTGAGAAGTTCATTTTGGAGCGTAGTCGTAAATTGTTGGTTCATCTGGTGGGCGGTAGAGGTCTCCCTGGCGCAACTTTCCTGCTTGTAATATTTTCTGTATGCAATGCAAAGATTATCTCCTAAGCAAAGACATCACTTATTTTCCAATAAGCATAGCTCTCACCCGGATCCAATGTAAACAAAGAGTATGGGTAGGAGGTACATATCGGAACAAAGTTCACTGGAATAAATGAAAATGCGAATAGCTCTTTCGCTTTATAACCACATCCACATGTACAATCACACTCTGCAAACCACTACGAAGAGCACAGCAGAGGGTAATTGCAGCTATAATCTACATCCGCAAGCCACCTTGCGGTGTGTGGTGATGGATACTTCATGCAACAGTGTCACTTCCCCATTTTCCTGTTCCAGCTGGAATGATACTGTCGGCCAGAGTGCCCGAGCGGTTCTAGGCGCTCCAGTCTGGAACCGCGCGACCGCTACGGTCGCAGGTTCGAATCCTGCCTCGGGCATGGCTGTGTGCTACGTCCTTAGGTTAGTTAGGCTTAAGCAGTTCTACGTCTAGGGGACTGATGACCTCAGATGTTAGTCCCATAGTGCTTAGAGAAATTTCAACCACTTTTTTGAAATCTATGCATTCATGAGATGGCCACTGTAAAACAACTCACTGTTGACTGCTGACGTGAATAATAACGCATCTCAGCGCGGGATTACCCGGCGGTCTTAAGCGCTGCAGTCATGGACTGTGTGGCTGGTCCCGGCGGAGGTTCGAGTCCTCCCTCGGGCATGGGTGTGTGCGTGTTTGTCCTTAGGATAATTTAGGTTAAGTAGTGTGTAAGCTTAGGGACTGATGACCTTAGCAGTTAAGTCGAATATGATTTCACACACATTTGAACATTTTTTTTTAATAACGCAACTCATTTTGGTCTGATTATTGCTCACAGGTATATGTGTAGAAATGGTGGTACGTTTCTCGGCATTCCCTGAACTACACTCCTGGAAATTGAAATAAGAACACAGTGAATTCATTGTCCCAGGAAGGGGAAACTTTATTGACACATTCCTGGGGTCAGATACATCACATGATCACACTGACAGAACCACAGGCACATAGACACAGGCAACAGAGCATGCACAATGTCGGCACTAGTACAGTGTATATCCACCTTTCGCAGCAATGCAGGCTGCTATTCTCCCATGGAGACGATCGTAGAGATGCTGGATGTAGTCCTGTGGAACGGCTTGCCATGCCATTTCCACCTGGCGCCTCAGTTGGACCAGCGTTCGTGCTGGACGTGCAGACCGCGTGAGACGACGCTTCATCCAGTCCCAAACATGCTCAATGGGGGACAGATCCGGAGATCTTGCTGGCCAGGGTAGTTGACGTACACCTTCTAGAGCACGTTGGGTGGCACGGGATACATGCGGACGTGCATTGTCCTGTTGGAACAGCAAGTTCCCTTGCCGGTCTAGGAATGGTAGAACGATGGGTTCGATGACGGTTTGGATGTACCGTGCACTATTCAGTGTCCCCTCGACGATCACCAGTGGTGTACGGCCAGTGTAGGAGATCGCTCCCCACACCATGATGCCGGGTGTTGGCCCTGTGTGCCTCGGTCGTATGCAGTCCTGATTGTGGCGCTCACCTGCACGGCGCCAAACACGCATACGACCATCACTGGCACCAAGGCAGAAGCGACTCTCATCGCTGAAGACGACACGTCTCCATTCGTCCCTCCATTCACGCCTGTCGCGACACCACTGGAGGCGGGCTGCACGATGTTGGGGCGTGAGCGGAAGACGGCCTAACGGTGTGCGGGACCGTAGCCCAGCTTCATGGAGACGGTTGCGAATGGTCCTCGCCGATACCCCAGGAGCAACAGTGTCCCTAATTTGCTGGGAAGTGGCGGTGCGGTCCCCTACGGCACTGCGTAGGATCCTACGGTCTTGGCGTGCATCCGTGCGTCGCTGCGGTCCGGTCCCAGGTCGACGGGCACGTGCACCTTCCGCCGACCACTGGCGACAACATCGATGTACTGTGGAGACCTCACGCCCCACGTGTTGAGCAATTCGGCGGTACGTCCACCCGGCCTCCCGCATGCCCACTATACGCCCTCGCTCAAAGTCCGTCAACTGCACATACGGTTCACGTCCACGCTGTCGCGGCATGCTACCAGTGTTAAAGACTGCGGTGGAGCTCCGTATGCCACGGCAAACTGGCTGACACTGACGGCGGCGGTGCACAAATGCTGCGCAGCTAGCGCCATTCGACGGCCAACACCGCGGTTCCTGGTGTGTCCGCTGTGCCGTGCGTGTGATCATTGCTTGTACAGCCCTCTCGCAGTGTCCGGAGCAAGTATGGTGGGTCTGACACACCGGTGTCAATGTGTTCTTTTTTCCATTTCCAGGAGTGTATAAAAAGCCGAGTTAGGAACTAATAGAAATGAAACGCCGCAAAGCATGCAATCTATCTGGAAACGTGGCAAGGTAAATTACAGCAAGACCCTTTTCTTAGCACGAAATATGACCTGTTTAGGGGTGTTCTCCAAGTAGGAGAATGTCCGCAGTAAAAATGCGTCAAACGGCGAACACCCGTGATTACTGGTAGCGGCCGGGCGGTAACTCCCCGGGTTACGGCGCACTACACATTGTTCACGGTCCCAGCCGCGCGGCAGTGCTGCGTTCAATAGCACTTCGTACTGCTTTCTCGTTATAAGCGACGCCCAGTAACTGCGGCATTCGCGTACACTATTCGGCTTCCGCATTATCGACGGTTATCCTAGTACTGTATGTTTACTGCCTGCAATGTCCACTCCCGCCTGGCTGCCCGATGGCGGGGGGCCGGCAGGAAGCCGCAACGCGAGAATTGCCCGTGTTTGCGCCGACTAGCTGTGTGTTATGACCGCTCCGGCAGTACTCACCAATAGCTACCAGTAAACAAACCGTTCTCTGCGGGCGCCGTTAGGGTTCATTCACTCTCGGTACAGCTGAGTTTTCGCTCTACGTTGTCAAAAACTAATTTGCTCACTACGGTTCTTTTAGCATTTATATCCTATGCGACATAGGATCCGACAGCTGCTCTTCAACATAATACGAACTTGGTGGCATCAGTGTTCTGTTTGAAGATACTCCTTCACGATAGCAGCTCGGTGGGGCCGTGCGTTATCCTCCATTAGGAGGAAGGTGGGACCCACTGTACCCCTGAAAAGGCGGACATCCTGGTGAAAAATGACGTCCCGATACACCTGACCTGTTACAGTTCCTCTGTCAGACATGCAGGGGTGTACGTGCACCAAACATAATCCCACCCCACACCATCAAACCACGACCTCCATACAGGTCCCTTTCAAGGACATTAAGGGGTTGGTATCTGGTTCCTGGTTCATTCCACATGAAAATCCGGCGAGAATTACTGTTCAGACCATACCTGGACTGGTCCGTGAACATAACCTGGGACCACTTTTCCAATGACCATGTCTGTGTTCTTGACACCAGGTTTTATGGGCTCGCCTGTGACCAGGGGTCAGTCGTATGCACCTTGCAGGTCTCCAGGCGAATAAACCATGTCTGTTCAGTCGTCTGTAGATTGTGTGTCCGGAGAAAACTGTTCCAGTGGCTGCAGTAAGGTCCCGAGCAAGGCTACCTGCAGTTCTCTGTGGCCGTCTGCGGGCACCGATGGTGAGATATCGGTCCCGTACTGTAGCGCCTGGACACGTTTCCTGTCTGCTGGAATCGTTGCCATAATCTTGAGATCACACTTTGTGGCACACGGAGGGCCCGTGTTACGACGTGCTGTGTTTGACCAGCCTCCAGTCGCCCTAGTATTCTACCCCTCATAACGTCATCAATATGTGTTCTTTTAGCCATTTTCAACACACAGTCACGATTAGTACGTCTGAAAACGTCTGCACACTTACTCGCTGCACCGTACTCTGACATGCACCAACACACCTCTGCGTATGTGGACTGCTGCCAGCACCACCGTGTGATGACCGCAGGTCAAATGCACCGCATGGTCATACCCCGAGGTGATTTAAACCCGCAAACCGCCCACCAGAGCGTTGTTTCTCCATGTATAAGCATTATCCTTAATTTATGAGCATGAGTGTAGTTGGCTGCAGCCGACTATCTCCACAACTCCTACCTGCAGTGGCTGTGGTTCGCTACCCATGGACGTGAAACAATGCAGCGAACAATATCAAACACTTGGGCTAAAGCCGTAATATGTCGTCTTTCTCTCAATTTTCCGTTGATTCTTCCCAGTTTGAAGTCAACCAAACGTTATCTCCGTGCCACGTTGTAACGCAGAACATCAGCGAGTTGCAGTGTAACAGCCCGCTGATTCACACACTGTATTTCCCCATTCCTTTAACTGGCTCGTGCTGGGTCAGCCCCATTCGGTCCCGTCTTCACGTGACGTGCAGCTTTCTGTGTACAACTGGGAGACCTCCGGCAATGTGCTCCCGCACTATCAATCATTTCCATTCAGATGGTAATACGTCATTTTGCTCGTCGCTATGTTCTGCAGAGCAGTGCATTGTTATTGTCGTGTCGCAGATACGGCCTTCTGTTAGTTGTTTGCTATCTTTCCTGTTTACTTCCTTTGCATTCCATACCTTCTGCCCTTTCCTGTTTCACTACTTATCCAATGACGATCCGATCGTAGCCAGGAATATTTTGCCCAATAACCACACTACGGGAAAGATAGTTACCGCCTACAGCAAAATTAAAGAGGCCTATGCAGAAAAGAGAAGCATTTGTACGAATATCAAGAGCTCAGATGGTAAACCAGTACTAAGCGAAGAAGGAAAAGATGGAAGAACTATACGGAGAGAGATAAAACTGAGTGCAATATTACAGAAATGGAAGAGGACGTATATGAAGACGAGATGGGGTATATGATACTACGAGAATTTGCCAGAGCACTCAAAGACCAAGTCAAAACAAGCCTATGGAAGTAGACGACATTCCGTCAGGCTTAGTGATAGCGTTGGGAGAGTTAGCCATGACAGAACTCTTCAATCTGGTGAGCAAGATGGGCGAGAGAGAGGCGAAATACTCTCAGACATCAAAAACAAAAAAATTAGTAATTCCAGTTGCAAAGAAACCAGGTGCTGACACTTGTTAATATTACCGAACTATCAATTTAATAAGTCAGCGTTGCAAAATACTGACACTAATTCGTTACACAGAAGACTGGAAAAGTTGGTAGTAGTCGGGTTCGTGGAAGATCAGTTTCGATTTCCGAGAAACGTAGGAACACGCGAGGCAATACTCACCCTACGACTTCTCACAGAAGATAGGTTAAGGAAAGGCAAACCAACATTTAAGGCATTTGTAGATTTAGCGAAAGCTTTTGACAGTGTTGACTTTCAAATACTAAAGGTGACAAGTGTAAAATACAGGGAGCGAAAGGATATTTACAATCCATACAGAAGCCAGATGGTAGTTATAAGAGTCGAGGGGCATGAAATACATAGGGGTCCAAATAAATGTACCCACTGTTTAAAAGTCCGTAACTGGCACACTAATTGACGGAGTTGTCTCACATTTGGTAGTGTAATAGTTTGTAGTTCCGCAATCGCCACACTAGCGTTGTATTACGTTGTTTTGTTTTGTCATATGACAGTCGCCAGATAGTCAGTGTTTTGTTCTTAGTTGTACCTAGTTACTCGAGTAAACATGGCTGGCGCAAGGCTTACATTCGATGAAAGGAAGTCAGTTTTGAAGTGGTATTTTAAGTACGAAAACATTAATGAGGTTCAATGGCAGTGGCGAAATGAGAGCCACCCACACGTTTAACGATTCGTCACATTCGAGACAAATTTGAAGCCGAACGGTTAAGGATGTACACAAACAACGATCTGGACGACCTGTAACAGTAGCAAGTCCAGCTAACTCCCGTCGTGTGTTACAACAATTCACTCGCTCACCACAGAAGTCTGTGCGACAGTGTGCCCGTGAAACTGGAGTGAGTCGCTCAAGTGTTCGGCGAATTTTGAAGACAGCAAAGTGGAAGTGCTACATCCCACGATTGCTACACGCAATGAACGAGGACGGCACAGTTGCCTTCAGAAGCTTCAGACATCCATTTCACCTGCCATCCGAGACTTTTATGGAGACGGCAGAGTTTACTTTCAACAAGATGGTGCCTCAGCCCACTACCAAAATCGTGTTATGGCGTATGTCGACGAAAATCTACTTGGAAGATGGATAGGCCGTAGAGGTGCTGTGGAGTATCCACGTTCCCCAGACCTAACTCCTCTGGACGTTTACCTGTGGGGAACACAAAAGGACGTCTTTTACCGACAAAAGCCACGCACATTGGATGAAGTTCGAGAATCCATCGTACATTCATGTGCAAATATCAAACTGAACACGTTGCCGTCAGTAGTTCGTACTGCAGTTCGGCAAAATCGTTTGTGTGTGGATGTTAATGGTGACCATTTCGAACACCTACAGTGATGTCTTTAAGTTGGACTTTAAGCTACACTTTCACCAAAAATGAGACAACTGCGTCAGTTAGTTTGCAAGTTACGGACTTTTAAACAGTGGATACATTTTTTTTTGGAACCCTCTGTAGAATTAGCGGTTGTGAAGGGAGTGACACCGGGTTGTAGCCTACCGGCGATGTTATTGAATTTGTACTTCGAGCGAACAGTACGGGAAACAAAAGGAAAATTTGGAGAAGGAATTAAAGTTTAGAGAGAACAAATGAAAACTGAATTCCTCGACGATATCTCAAGTCTCTCAGAGAGAGGAAAGGGGTTGGAAGAGCAGCTGAATGGAATCGACAGACAAAGGACTATGTAAGCCGAGTATCACAAAAGAAGTTTTGCTACTTGAGTAACAAAATAATTGATAATGGCCGAAGTACAGTGGATACAAAAAGTACACTGGCAATGGCAAGAAATGCGTTTCTGTAAATCAGAAATTTGTGAACAGTGAATATAGTTCTACGTGTTAGGTATTTGTCCGGAGTGAAGCCTTGTATGCAAATGACACATCGACGACGAACAGTTGAGACGCGAAGAGAATAGAATCTTTTGAAATGTGGTACTACAGAAGAATGCTGAAGATGAGATGGGTAGGCTATGTAAGTAATGAGGCCGTACCGAACAGAAGTGGGGAGACCAGATTGAAAGACGGCACTGGTTGATACTGTTACGGAGTTAAGTCAGCCGCCGGCACGGCAATTGGGGACGACAGAGCACAGAGGGCTATCAAGAAGACGTCAGCCAATCGCACTCTGACCGTCCCCTCTCCAGGACGACAACGCGACACCAGCGGCCTCTATGCGAAGAGGACATAAGCGCCGCGGCGCACTTCAAGAGTAGCATCAAGACTAGTGACTTGTATAGCTGTAACATAGGAATCGTTTATCCTGAAGAAGTTCATTTACTTCGTAGGTCGCCCTTTGCTTGCGACACATCTGTGCAATGAACGAAGTATCGTAATCTTTACCATTTGTAATAAAACTCATTAAAACGATTTGTCTGAATGTTGTCTAGCGATCCGAGAAAGGAGGTTTCCTAGACACCTGTAACACCTACAGCGCCTCTCGGTGTTGAAAAAACAAAAATAGCTCCCAAATTAGCTCCCATGTCCTTAAAATATCAATTCACAAAACGACCCAAGTCCCTCCACAAGTAGTAATTACGAAAAATAAATAAAAAACAAATAGAGGGAAAGCAAAAGAAAAGAAAAGGAAAATTTAATCATAAATTTTACAAACATGATAAGGGGGAAACACAGTAGAAAATATTAAAATATTAGTTATTCCAATACGTAAGAAACACAATATTATAGTCATAGAACGTAGGTCTGGGACACCAAAGATAGTGTTTATTAAAGTATAAATAGCCATACGTTGTAATTACGATACTCCAATCTCTAGTCTGTTCTAGTTCGGAAGTTATTTAGGACGTACGGCTTTAGAGAACAACAATTGGCACTTTATTAAATGGGGATCAAGAATAGATCGTGACGAGATTGTTTTTGAGGATTGTCAATTCAAGGCTTTAATTTGGACATTTATCAGATTAGATATACGGGAACGTGAATAGTAATCTCTTTGGCTTTAATGTCAATTCGTGTGAATATTTAAACGCTTTACTGAATTGAGAATTTCAACCGGATTCGGACTTTGAATTGTGATAGTGGGAACCTTTAACTTCACGCGACTAGTGATCGTAGTTAATGACAGTTTGCGGTTATTATATAGAAATAACTTATTTACCGAAAGTGACAGGATATTATCTAACATCTCTTATGCTAGCGGGAATCCTACTTAGACATCTAATTAAAGCACTTCTTTGAATGAGATCGTATGAGTGAACCTATTTATTAATAATTATTGTCAATAAACTGATGTTGTTAATTAGAGACATAATACAAGTCTTGAACATTAATTAAACTTAGATTAATAAACGGTAAGGTTAAGTGATCTATGCCAAGAAAAAACTAGCGATTCGTAACTAAAACAATTGAACGAAAGATTAAAGTATCGTCGTCTGTAAACAATGGTAGTACAGCTACTAAAGATTTTTTTTTCTCTCAGTTGTTGGGAAGACTATACATGTAGTGACCCACGTTTAACATTGGGTTTTAAAAGCAATCAAACTGATACTTAGCTGGGACAATATTAAATAAAAGTAAAACGCTTCAATGACAGTCAATGAGTAAAAAATAAAATCAAACTTTCACCTATGAGACGAAAAAGCGAAAACACTAAAAGGGCTGCTACACACCCCACATTCGACGACTAGGCTGGATTCAACCGATAGGAAACATTCTGAGACATCACCAGTTTAGTGGGTTGGGGTTTGGGGGAAGAGACCAAAGAGCGAGGTCATCGGTTTATCGGATTAGGGAAGAATGGGGAAGGATGTCGGCCGTGTCCTTTCAAAGGAACCATCCCGGCATTTGCCTGGAGCGATTTAAGGAAATCACGGAAAACCTAAATAAAGATGGCCGGACGAGGGATTAAACCGTCGTCCTCCCGAATGCGAGTCCAGTGTGCTAACCACTGCGCCCCCTCGCTCGGTCCAATTTAGTGTTGAAGGGTAGTTGTAACCGGTCTTTCAGAAAATCGTTCAAATGGTTCTGAGCACTGTGGGACCCAACATCTGAGGTCATGAGTCCCCTAGACTTAGAACTACTTAAACCTAACTAACCCAAGGACATCACACACATCCATGCCCCAGGCAGGATTCGAACCTGCGACCGTAGCAAAATGGTTCAAATGGCTCTGAGCACTATGGGACTTAACATCTCAGGTCATAAGTCCCCTAGAACTTAGAACTACTTAAACCTAACTAACCTAAGGACATCACACACATCCATGCCCGAGGCAGGATTCGAACCTGCGACCGTAGCGGTCGCGCGGTTCCAGACTGAAGCGCCTAGAACCGCTCGGCCACCAACGGCCGGCGCGACCGTAGCAGTCGCGCGGTTCAGGACTGAAGCGCCTAGAAACGCTCGGCCACCGCGGCCGGCTAACCGCTCTTTAGAGAGTGGTTATTCAGAAACGAGTATTAGAATAAATTGTGTAATGCGAAATGACCTAAGAGCCAAAAAACTGTAGTAGTATTTCGAAGTAATAGTTAGTTAAAATTTTAAAAAGAGTAAATATTCGAAATAGACTAACGCAAAGCAGTACAAAGGGAATCCAAGGAAGACATAACAGAGCTGCGTTTTGTTTTCAATGTAATATATAAACCAATGCGCAGCATTGTTAGGACTCTTGAGTTTTTGTTTTCACCTATGGCGAGTGTGTTCGCAGTTCTTCCGTGGTATTCTGAATTTTGGGATTAGAAGCCTAATTAAATTGCATTGTTAGAACTGTAGTAGACATTGGAGTGGTGGATAATACATTATTTTGCGATGAATTCAGAGCCGGAGTCACAGGTGATTGGGTGTACGAACATTGATGTTAAAGTGAATTGTGATAGCACATGTTAAACTAAACGCTACGATCCTATACTTATGATTGTGAAGAGATTTATTTACAATGCGGAAACTTTTATGTTGAATTAGGACTTCATTCGCTGTATGCGAATTATTAAAGAGTATTGGGACTGGAAATAGTTTGGACCTTATCACACTAGCATCTTTGCCATTCGTTGTCAAGGTCATTCCGCTAATAAACGAGAAGTGAAAAATAGTGCCCGTTAAAAGACTAAACTTGAGCTGAACAGACATTGAAAGGATTCAAACCCGTAATTAATATCGTGTCGTGAGAATTGAGAAGCTTAGAGATTGTAAGGCCCAGAGATATATTTATAATTTATCGGACAGTGTCATGGGAAAGCATATCTTTGGTGATAGGTAAACGAAGGAATGTAGTACTGACTGACTTATCAGACCGAAACAGTTCACACTAGGATCAACTCTCCTTTCATTGATCCCCCAGTCCCATCTCTTATTAATTTAAGAATTTAATTGTGTCAATAAAACAGAAATATACAAAACATTCCCAGTGTTTACTAAATTCCGTAATCAGCTAGTACATAGACAATAATATCTCTGAACATTCAAGGGTTACTGAAGGAAGCTGACAAACCTATTTCCAAACAGATTTAATAGGATGAAATTTTCACTCTAAAGCGGAGTGTGCGCTGATATGAAACTTCCTGGCAGATTAAAACTGTGTGCCGGACCGAGACTCGAACTCGGGACCTTTGCCTTTCGCGGACAAGTGCTCTACCGACTGAGCTACCCAAGCACGACTCACGCCCCGTACTCACAGCTTTACTTCTGTCAGTACCTCGTCTCCTACCTTCCAAACTTTACAGTAGCTCTCCAGCGAACCTTGCAGAACTAGCACTCCTGAAAGAAAGGATATTGCGGAGACATGGCTTAGCCAAAGCCTAGGGGATGTTTCCAGAATGAGATTTTCACTCTGCAGCAGAGTGTGCGCTGATATGAAACATTCCTGGTAGATTAAAACTGTGAGACGGACCGAGACTCGAACTCGTGCTTGGGTAGCTCAGTTGGTAGAGCACTTGCCCGCGAACGGCAAAGGTTCCGAGTTCGAGTCTCGGTCCGGCACACAGTTTTAAGGTCGGGACACACATGTCCGGACCGTGTCCGTGCAGAGACACGTCCGAGTATCGGCCGTCACCCGGACAACGAAAGACATCATTAAGGGGCTCCGGAAAGGCTCAAAATCATGAAAAGTTCAATTTTTACTTTTTTGCGTTTTCTGAATCTGCAGACTGTTACCTTTTAATAGATATATAATTTATTCAATTCCGAAGACTACAACTATTTTTAAATTTTTTTTTTTTGAAATGTGTTCTACATGGGCGTGACTCACTGTGGCGCTGTTAAACTGCTGTCAAATGGTGTTATTATTAACGTCCGTGTTCATCAGGTACATTTGAGTGATGTGAGATAAAGTATGTGTTGTGGCTAACCTGTGATGGTTCAATATATATCGCTGGTGTGATTGTCGATTGTTTCATGTTTATTTACTCTGTCGTTATCTCGAAAATATTCGTAATTAATTCTGTTTCTTGAGTCTCTGTTTTGTTGAAGTATAATAATGAGTAAAAGTAATTAGAAATCCTCTGAAGGCTTTTAAGAAAAGGAGAAATGTTGGAAAGCCAAAGGTATGTGTTATTACTGTAAACAATAAAGACGATGAAAATCCCCAACATAGCTTGTGTCCCAAAGAAGAAGACAGTTGGTGTAAATATAACAAAGGATTGCTAACTGGTGAAGTGTACACTCATAAGCATAGTCTGCCTCATGCAATAATGGAGGTGATAAAACCTATTTTCAGAGACTTAGCAGCACCTGAACTGTTGAAAAAGTGTATTCACGGAAAAACTCAAAACCCCAATGAAAGTGTAAATAGTGTTATATGGTCGAGAATCCCCAAGACTGTATTTGTTGGAATAGAAACACTTCACTTTGGTGTGTATGATGCTGTTGCGACTTTCAATGATGGCAACATTGTAAGGTGCAAGGTATTTAGAAATATGGGAATGAAGATAGGTTCTAACATGGTACGAGCGATGCTTCCTTTAGACAAGGAACGCCTTCGGGCTGCAGACAGGGCTGTAAAGAGTCTAGAAATACAAGCAAGAGTAAACAGGAGGAGGAACAAGAGGAAGCTGGAGGAGGAGTTTGCAGAGGATGAAGATAATCCATCCTATGGACCTGGAATGCACTAAAAAGTTAATCCAATCTTTGTCGCTCGATTCCCAAAACTTTTATTTTCTCACACTAATTACATGTTTTCTAAGGATCTTCCAAACATATTTGTTTCAAACTTTCAGTAAATGTTACACAGTACCTTCTGCATAATTTAAACCAGCCTTTTTCCAAAAAAACTGTATATTTTTGAAAATATAAATAAAAAATTGCAAAAAATGTTGTGAATTTTCATTACAATTGAAAAAAAAATCATCTTTAATAACTGAAAAATGGCTCTGAGCACTATGGGACTTAACATCTGTGGTCATCAGTCCCCTAGAACTTAGAACTACTTAAACCCAACTATCCTAAAGACATCACACACAGCCATGCCCGAGGCAGGATTCGAACCTGCGACCGTAGCAGTCGCGCGGTTCCGGGCATCTGTTCGTGACCAACTAAGGAAGACCGTGCAGAAAAGGAAAACTGTTTCAGGACAAGCTGCTGTTCATCAACATAAATACAAGTATGAAGATCTCTTAACGTTCCTGCTACCTTACATGGTAGAACGAGAAACAGTTTCCAATGTTCCTTACACGCAAGACAATAATGAGCATAAAGAAGAATCAAATACAGATTCCGAAGAGGAGCAGTCTATTGTTGAAAACGAAAAAGAGTCTACACAAGAAGACATTGCAGATGAAGAATGGATCATTAAAACACAGGATAGTGAAACAGAGAATTTGATAGAGCGCACTCGGCATTCCCAGACGCCCTCAGCTCATTCGTCCGTCACTTCAAAGAAGAACACGTTTATGAAACCACCACTGAAACGAAAATTTCAGCTTGAGGTTAAACCACAAGAATCTGCATCAAGCCAGCTCATGGCTTACACTTTGGCAGAAAAAAAAAGCTGAAAAACAGAGAGATATACATAACCCAGTTGATGCTTTTTTGGCTGGTATAGCACCAGCCCTAAAATCGTTGCATCCACTACTTTTTCATCAAGCTAAAAGTAGGATTTTTTGAATTGTACAAGACTTTGAACTGAAGCAATTCATTAATGACGTATCAGTCCATCAATTCACTCCACCATCCTCCAATTCCTCAGCAAAATCTGTTTCAACACCATATCCTTCACCTGTGGAAAACGAGTCAACAGAACCTACACAGCAGCTTTTGGATCTGCAAAGGGATTCGCACAATTCGTATATAAATAACCAAAGCCATCATCCTCCAAGTTCCCCTGCATCCTCATCAGCTTCAGAAACTAATTCACTGAATAGTCCTCATTTGTTTTACTTAGGGTAGTAGAAATTTAACTGTATTATTTACTAACTTATGTCTTTATCTTTCAATTACTAAAGTAATAAAATAAAAATGCTGTCCTTAAAACTTCTTATTTATTTGTGTTTTGTGTACTTTTCTTTAACCTACCGTAAAAAAACAGCCAGTCGTTCTTTGGGTGAAACTGATACTCTCCAGAACGTGTCGTTTTTTCTCAGCCTTGGTTCTAGTTTCTTTACAAGTTCACAGAAGGTGTACTGCGTCATCCTAAAATATTCATAAAACTTAGTCTCATCATCTACGAGGTGAGAAAATAGTGTTCGAAACTCTGCCTGTACTGGTCTTGTTTTCCAGGCACTGTGGATCCATAATTTTCTTCTTCTTGTTTGCCTTCGTTCTTTTTCCTCTTCGTCTAACTCCAGTGCTATAAGTCCTAATTCAATATTACGAAAATTAGTGAACATGTTTTACAGCTTTCACAAACAGAGACACAGCTCACCGCGTCCGAGTCACTACAAGGAAGAACAAAGACACGGACGTACCCCGGTCATGTGTGGCCCCTGCAAGAAAGGACGGAGTACGGCCGTCACTCGTCCGACGCTCGGCCCTGACACGGCCCGGACGTGTGTGTCCCGACGTTTAATCTGCCAGAAAGTTTCAGTTTTAATAGGATTCAACGAATGCATACAGACTGCCTAAGTAACTAAGTCAAATTACTCAGGGAAACAAATTAGTAAAAATAGACTTGAACTCAACTGATATCTTACTCCAGAGTAATAAAAAAAACTGTCTTTAGATCCGTCGTGGTTGAAAGTGCATGAAATCTCTGGAAAAACGCGATCAATTTTCAACCGCTAGTTCACACGACTAGATTCACAACGTGATTCAGAGATGTTTCATGCCGACCCACACCCCAGGGACAATATACACTCCTGGAAATGGAAAAAAGAACACATTGACACCGGTGTGTCAGACCCACCATACTTGCTCCGGACACTGCGAGAGGGCTGTACAAGCAATGATCACACGCACGGCACAGCGGACACACCAGGAACCGCGGTGTTGGCCGTCGAATGGCGCTAGCTGCGCAGCATTTGTGTACCGCCGCCGTCAGTGTCAGCCAGTTTGCCGTGGCATACGGAGCTCCATCGCAGTCTTTAACACTGGTAGCATGCCGCGACAGCGTGGACGTGAACCGTATGTGCAGTTGACGGACTTTGAGCGAGGGCGTATAGTGGGCATGCGGGAGGCCGGGTGGACGTACCGCCGAATTGCTCAACACGTGGGGCGTGAGGTCTCCACAGTACATCGATGTTGTCGCCAGTGGTCGGCGGAAGGTGCACGTGCCCGTCGACCTGGGACCGGACCGCAGCGACGCACGGATGCACGCCAAGACCGTAGGATCCTACGCAGTGCCGTAGGGGACCGCACCGCCACTTCCCAGCAAATTAGGGACACTGTTGCTCCTGGGGTATCGGCGAGGACCATTCGCAACAGTCTCCATGAAGCTGGGCTACGGTCCCGCACACCGTTAGGCCGTCTTCCGCTCACGCCCCAACATCGTGCAGCCCGCCTCCAGTGGTGTCGCGACAGGCGTGAATGGAGGGACGAATGGAGACGTGTCGTCTTCAGCGATGAGAGTCGCTTCTGCCTTGGTGCCAATGATGGTCGTATGCGTGTTTGGCGCCGTGCAGGTGAGCGCCACAATCAGGACTGCATATGACCGAGGCACACAGGGCCAACACCCGGCATCATGGTGTGGGGAGCGATCTCCTACACTGGCCGTACACCACTGGTGATCGTCGAGGGGACACTGAATAGTGCACGGTACATCCAAACCGTCATCGAACCCATCGTTCTACCATTCCTAGACCGGCAAGGGAACTTGCTGTTCCAACAGGACAATGCACGTCCGCATGTATCCCGTGCCACCCAACGTGCTCTAGAAGGTGTAAGTCAACTACCCTGGCCAGCACGATCTCCGGATCTGTCCCCCATTGAGCATGTTTGGGACTGGATGAAGCGTCGTCTCACGCGGTCTGCACGTCCAGCACGAACGCTGGTCCAACTGAGGCGCCAGGTGGAAATGGCATGGTAAGCCGTTCCACAGGACTACATCCAGCATCTCTACGATCGTCTCCATGGGAGAATAGCAGCCTGCATTGCTGCGAAAGGTGGATATACACTTTACTAGTGCCGACATTGTGCATGCTCTGTTGCCTGTGTCTATGTGCCTGTGGTTCTGTTAGTGTGATCATGTGATGTATCTGACCCCAGGAATGTGTCAATAAAGTTTCCCCTTCCTGGGACAATGAATTCACGGTGTTCTTATTTCAATTTCCAGGAGCGTATACACAGTTTTGAAATCAGCTACGCAGCCGGGAAGGGGGGGGGGGGGGGCGGTGAGGCGATATCTGTGCGACGGTGTGTGTGCGGGCATAAAGTGTGGGGGTATAAATCGTAGAGGGAGACCAAGAGGTCAATACAGTAACCAGATTCAGAAGGATGTAAGTTATTCGGAGATGAAAAGGCTTGCACCAGATAGAGTAGTTTGGAGAGCTGGATCAAACGAGTGTTCGGACTGAAGACGACGGCAACAACAACCACCGCACTTCTTCAGAACAATGGCGGACAAACTGTCTTTCGATCCTGAAGAAGATACCCGCAGAGGGGTCGAAACGTCGACTTTCTGAGAATAAACTGAAGAGGAACACGACGCGATTTAACCACCTAGAAGATTTTGGCTCGGAGAGCTGTATCGGTGCAGCACGCGCACCCTCTGCCGCACACCGCAACTCGGCTTGCCCAACAGAGCAGAGCGGGTGGATCCACTACTCGGCCGGCTCCGTCACGTTTCCGCCAGCCCCTGGCGAAGTAAAGTAGCGACTCGTCCCCTGCCGGAGCGCTCACAGTGCCGCACAGTAATAAGGAAGCGCGCCCACCTGGCCGACGCTGCCGTTGCGTCCGCCCACGCAGGAAACCACACATCCTGTGCCCCCGGCCTTGGCGCTCCCCTGCAACCGCAACGCGCATCCTACTTACTCCGTCTGGAGCCCCGGCCGGAGCCGCTGATTCACGAAGGCAGCCCCACTGTACTCACCTCAACTCGTTCCCTGTCCGTCCTCCCGCCACCCACTAAGCACTCGCACAACTTCTATCTTGAAGCCAACCAATCTTAACATAGTACGGGGTATTGTATCTAGAATACTGGCCATTAAAATTGCTACACCAAGAAGAAATGCAGATGATAAACGAGTATTCATTGGTCAAATATATTATACTAAAACTGACATGTGATAACACTTTCACGCAATTTCGGTGCATGGATCCTGACAAATCAGTACCCAGAACAACCACCTCTGGCCGTAATAACGGCCTCGATACGCCTGGGCATTAAGTCAAACAGATCTTGGATGGCGTGTACAGGTACAGCTGCCCGCGCAGCTTCAACACGATACCACAGTTCATCAAGAGTAGTGACTGGCGTATTGTGACGAGCCAGTTGCTCGGCCACCATTCACCAGACGTTTTCAGTTGGCGAGAGATCAGGAGAACGTGCTGGCCAGGGCAGCAGTCGAACATTTTCTGTATCCAGAAAGGCCCGCACAGGACGTGCAACATGGGGTCGTGCATTAGCCTGCTGAAATGTAGGTTGTCGTAGGGATCGAATGAAGAGTAGAGCCACGGGTCGTAACACATCTGAAATGTAACGTCCACTGTTCAGAGTGCCGTCAATGTGAACAAGAGGTGACAGAGACGTGTAACCAACGGAACCCCATACCATCACGCCAGGTGATGCGCCAGTATGGCGATTACGAATACACGCTTCCAATGTGCGTTCACTGCGATGTCGCCAAACACGGATGCGACCATCAAGATGCTGTAAACAGAACCTGGTTCCATCCGAAAAAAATGACGTTTTGCCATTCGTGCACCCAGGTTTGTCGTTGAGTACATCATCGCAGGCGCTCCTGTCTGTGATGCAGCGTCAAGAGTAACAGCAGCCATGGTCTCCGAGCTGATAGTCCTTGCTGCTGCAAACGTCGTCGAACTGTTCGTGCAGACGGTTGTTGTCTTCCAAACGTCCCGATCTGTTGACTCAGGGATCGAGACGTCGCTGCACGATCCGTTACAGCCGTGCGGATAAGACGCCTGTCATCTCGACTGCTAGTGATACGAGGCCTTTGGGATCCAGCATGGCGTTCCGTATTACCCTCCTGAACCCGCCGATTCCGTATTCTGCTAACAGTCATTGGATATTGACCAACGCGAGCAGCAATGTCGCGATACGATAAACCGCAATCGTGATAGGCTACAATCCGACCTTTGTCATAGTCGGAAACGTGATGGTACGCATTTCTCCTCCTTACACGAGGCATCACAACTACGTTTCTCCAGGCAACGCCGGTCAACTGCTGTTTGTGTATGAGAAATCGGTTGGAAACTTTCCTCATGTCAGCACGTTGTAGGTGTCGCCACCGGCGCCAACCTTGTGTGAATGCTCTGAAAAGCTAATCATTTGCATATCACAGCATCATCTTCCTGTCGCTTAAATTTCGCGTCTGTAGCACGTCATCTTCGTGGTGTAGCAATTTTAATGTCCAGTACTGATGCAAACATTGAAAAAATCGGTAAACGTGTTCGACAAGATCGCCGTTTAACAATCAGAGCAGTGTCTGAGTTAACAGGAGTTGACAAGGAAAGTGTCGAACAAGTTTACCGATTTTTTCAATGTTTGCATCAGTTTTTGCTGACAATGGTCTGCCAGTGCGAGTGTCATCACTGGTGTCTTCGCGGCCATCTTTAAATCGTTTAAACCACTCAAACACTTGTGTTCGCGTTAAACAATCATCGCCGTACACTTGTTGTAACATTACAAACGTTTCACTTGCAGATTTTCCTAGTTTGAAACAAAATTTGATGTTAACACGCTGTTCTTTCTGTACACTCAACATTTTCCGACGCACAGACAAAACGTCAACTACTTAAAACAGACGCCACGGGCAGACTGAGTGCAGGAGGCACATGAAACTCGAACAGTAGGCGGAGCGAGAGTCACGTGACAGGCCACGCGACTTTCAGCCTTATTGCATTCGTTTTATTGTTTCACCAGTACTAGTCCGGTTTTTTTCTAGCCACACCTCGTATAAGGCTTCACTCCGTACAAATACCTTCAAAAAAGAATTCCTAACACGTAGAATTATATTCATTGTTAACAAATTTCTGATTTTCAGAAACGTTTTTCTTGCCACTGCCAGTCTACTTTTTGTATCCACTGTACCTCGACCAGTATCAGTTATTTTGTTGCCCAAATAGCAAAACTTCTTTTGTTACATAGCCCTTTGTCTGTACATTCCATTCAGCTCCTCTTGCAACTCCTTTCCTCTCTCTGAGATACCTGTATCATCGAGAAATTCAAAGTTTTCATTTCTTCTCCTTAAACTTTAATTCTTTCTCCAGATTTTTCTTTTGTTTCCCCTACTGTTGCCTGAAGAATGCTGAAGATTAGATGGGTAGATCACGTAACTAACGAGGAGGTATTGAATAGAATTGGGGAAAAGAGGTGTTTGTGGCACAACTTGACTAGAAGAAGGGATCGGTTGGTAGGACATGTTCTGAGGCATCAAGGGATCACCAATTTAGTACTGGAGGGCAGCGTGGAGGGTAAAAATCGTAGGGGGAGACCAAGAGATGAATACACTAAGCAGATTCAGAAGGATGTAGGCTGCAGTAGGTACTGGGAGATGAAGAAGCTTGCACAGGTTAGAGTAGCATGGAGAGCTGCATCAAACCAGTCTCAGGACTGAAGACCACAACAACAACTGTTCCCTCAAAGTACAATTTGAATAACATCGGCGGTAGGCTCTCTTCTCAACCGCTGATTCTATTGCATGCCCCTCGACCTTTAGAACTACCATCTGGCTTCTGTATGAAATATAAATAGCCTTTCGCTCCCTGTATTTTACCCTTGTCACCTTTAGAATTTGAAAGTCAACATTGTCAAAAGCTTGTTCTAACAAGGGAACCTCCCCATCGCACCCCCCTCAGATTTAGTTAAAAGTTGCCACAGTGGATAGGCCTTGAAAAACTGAACACAGATCAATTGAGAAAACAGGAAGAAGTTGTGTGGAACTGTGAAAAAATAAGCAAAATATACAAACTGAGTAGTTCATGGGAAGATAGGCAACATCAAGGACACTGGGAGTGTAGGAGCGCCGTGGTCTCGTGGTAAAGTGAGCAGCTGCGGAACGAAAGGTCCTTGGTTCAAATCTTCCATCGAGTGAAAAGTTTAATTTTTTTGTTTTCAGTTTATGTGACAAACTCTTATGTTTTCATCACTTTTTTGGGAGTGATTATCACATCTACAAGAAAACCTAAATCGGGCAAGGTAGAAGAATCTTTTTACCTATTCGCCAAGTGTACAAGTTAGGTGGGTCGACAACATATTCCTGTCATGTGACGCACATGCCGTCACCAGTGTCGTATAGAATATATCAGATGTGTTTTCCTGTGGAGGAATCGGTTGACCTATGACCTTGCGATCAAATGTTTTCGGTTCCCATTGGAGAGGCACGTCCTTTCGTCTACTAATCGCACGGTTTTGCGATGCGGTCGCAAAACACAGACACTAAACTTATTACAGTGAACAAAGACGTCAATGAACGAACGGACAGATAATAACTATGCAAAAATAAAGAAAATAAAATTTTCACTCGAGGGAAGACTTGAACCAAGGACCTCTCGCTCAGCAGCTGCTCACGCTACCACGGGACCACGACGTTCCTGAGCTCATGTTATCAATGATGTTACCTATGCGACCCGTGGACTACTCAGTTTGTATATTTTGCTTATTTTTTCACAGTTCCACACAACTTCTTCCTGTTTTCTCAATTGATCTGTGTTCAGTTTATCAAGGCCTATCCACTGTGCCAACTTATAACTAAATCTGAGGGGGATGCGATGGGGAGGTTCCCTTCTAAGTCTACAAATGCTATAAATGTAGGTTTGATTTTCCTTAACGTGTCTTCTACGAGAAGTCTTGCGGTCAGCATTGTCTCGCGTGTTCCTACATTTCTCGGAATTCGAAACTGACGTTTCCCTTAGCCGCCTTCTACTAATTCTTCCAGTCCTCTGTGTAACGAATTAGTGTTAGTATTTTGCAACCCTAACTTATTTAATTGATAGTTCGGTAATATTAACACCTGTTTCCTTTGGAATTGGAATTATTACATTCTTTTTGATGTCTCAGAGTATTTCGCCGCTCTTTCGCACATCTTGCTCACCAGATTGAACAGTTCCGTCACGGCTAGCTCTCCCAAGGCTCTCAGTAAGCCTGACGGAATGTCGTCTACTCCCATAGCCTTGTTCCGACTTAGGTCTTTCAGTGCTCTGGCAAATTCTTGTTACAGTATCATATCCCCCACCTCGTCTTCATTTGATTTATTATTTGTAAGCTGAATGTGATAAATGCTATAACGCCTTAAGGGGCTCCGGAAAGGCTCATAATCATGAAAAGTTCAATTTTTACTTTCTTGCGTTTTCTGAATCTGCAGACTATTACCTTTTAATAGATATATAATTTATTCAATTCCGAAGACTACAACTATTTTTTAAATTTTTTTTAAATGTGTTCTACATGGGCGTGACCCACTGTGGCGCTGTTAAACTGCTGTCAAATGGTGTTATTATTAACGTCCGTGTTCATCAGGTACATTTTAGTGATGTGAGATAAAGTATTTGTTGTGGCTAACCTGTGATGGTTCAATATATATCGCTGGTGTGATTGTCGATTGTTTCATGTTTATTTACTCTGTCGTTATCTCGAAAATATTCGTAATTAATTCTGTTTCTTCAGTCTCTGCTTTGTTGAAGTATAATAATGAGTAAAAGTAAAGTTATTAGAAATCCTCTGAAGGCTTTTAAGAAAACGAGAAATGTTGGAAAGCCAAAGGTATTTAGAAATATGGGAATGAAGATAGGTTCTAACATGGTACGAGCGATGCTTGCTTTAGACAAGGAACGCCTTCGGGCTGCAGACAGGGCTGTAAAGAGTCTAGAAATACAAGCAAGAGTAAACAGGAGGAGGAACAAGAGGAAGCTGGAGGAGGAGTTTGCAGAGGATGAAGATAATCCATCCTATGGACCTGGAATGCACTAAAAAGTTAATCCAATCTTTGTCGCTCGATTCCCAAAACTTTTATTTCCTCATACTAATTACATGTTTTCTAAGGATCTTCCCAACATATTTGTTTCAAACTTTCAGTAAATGTTACACAGTACCTTCTGCATAATTTAACACAGCCTTTTTCCAAAAAACTGTACATTTTTGAATATATACATAAAAAATTGCAAAAAAATGTTGTGAATTTTCATTACAATTGAAAAAAATCATCTTTAATAACTGAACTAAAATTTTGTAAAATCCCTGTGTTAAGTTGTAGCCCATATTCCAATAAATAATCTGTAAAAAGTTCAACTTCCTACCTCAAATACTTTGTGAGGAAAGATGTAATTTATAAGCGTTATTTTAACATTGCAAGTATAGGGCGTTCCGGAGCCCATTAAAACCCGCGTAGTCGTTTTGAAACACCCTGCACAAGTCGCGTTAAATAATGGTTCTGATAGAACTTGTTCGTCTGGAAGGTGAACAGCCAATGACAACAAACCCGACCCAATGTCCTACCCCCATGCCAGGGCAGTCAACTCTCAATTGCGCATTCGATTCTCCAGCAAAAAATCATTCGGTTAATTCCTGCGTGGTGCGTCGTTTTTTTTTGTGTTAAAGTGTAGACTTAAGTGCTCGCAACTACACTGAAGCGCCAAAGGAACTGGTATAGGCACGCGTATTCAAATACAGCCCTATGTAAACAGGCAGAATACGGCGCTGCGGTCGGCAACGCCTATATAAGACAAGTGTCTGGTGCAGTTGTCAGATATCGGTTACTGCTGCTACAATGGCAGCTTATCAAGATTTACGTGAGTTTGAACGTGCACGAGCGATAGAGCACAGCATCTCCGAGATAGCGATGAAGTGGGGATTTTCCCTTACGATCATTTCCAGAGTGTAAGGCGAATATTAGGAATCCGGTAAAATATCAAATCTCCGAAATCGCTGCGGCCGGAAAAAGATCCTGCAAGTACGGGACCAAAGACGACTGAAGAGAATCGTTCAACGTGATAGAAGTGCTTCCGCAAACTGCTGCAAAATTTCAATGCTGGGCCAGCAAGAAGTGTCAACGTGCGTACCAATCAACGAAACATCATCGACATGCGCTTTCTGAGCCAAAGCCCAACTCGTGTACCCTTGATGACTATACGACAGAAAGCTTTACACCACGCCTGGGCCCGTCAACACCGACATTGGATTGCTGATGACTGAAAACATGTTGCCTGGCAGGTTCAAATGGCTCTGAGCACTATGGGACTTAACATCTATGTCATCAGTCCCCTAGAACTTAGAACTACTTAAACGTAACTAACCTAAGGACATCACACAACACCCAGTCATCACGAGGCAGAGAAAATCCCTGACCCCGCCAGGAATCGAACCGAGGAACCCGGGCGCGGGAAGTGAGAACGCTACCGCACGACCACGAGCTGCGGACCATGTTGCCTGGTCCGACGACTCTCGTTTCAAATTGTATGGAGGTGTACGGGTTCAAAAATGGTTCAAATGGCTCTGAGCACTATGGGACTAAACACCTGATGTCATCAGTCCCCTAGAACTTATAACTCCTTAAACCTAACTAACCTAAGGACATTACACACATCCATGCCCGATGCAGGATTCGAACCTGCGACCGTGGCAGTAGCGCGGTTCCGGACTGATGCGCCTAGAACCGCTCGGCCTCACCAGCCGTCGATGTGCACGGGTATGGAGACAACCTCATAAATCCATGGACCCTGCATCTCAGCAGCGGACTGTTCAAGCTGGTGGAGACTCTGTAATGGTGTGGGGCGTGTGCAGTTGGAGTGATATGGGGACCCCTGATATGTATCCATACGACTCTGATAGGTGACACGTCCGTAAGCATCCTGTCTGATCACTTGCATGCAATATGGCCATTGTGCATTCCGACGGACTTGGGCAATTACAACAGGACAATGCGACACCCCACACGTCCACAATTGCTGCAGAGTGACTCCAGGGACGCTTTCGTGAGTTTAAACACTTCCGATAGCCACCAAACTCCCCAGAAATGATCATTATTGAGCATATCTGGGATGCCTTGCAAAGTGTTGTTCAGAAGAGATCTTCACACCCTTAGGGATTTATGGACAGCCCTGCAGGATTCACTGTGTCCGCTCCCTCCGGCAGTACTTATTCGAGTCCATGTCACGTCGTGTTGCGGCACTTCTGCGTGCTCGCGGGGGACGTACACGATATTAGGGAGGTATTCCAGTTTCTTTGGCTCTTCAGTGTATTACAGGAGGTTGGCTGTTACAACAATTTCGCCTGCAGTTCAGCATAATGTTACACGGAGCGACCTCTCCCGCCAGGACTGAATTAGGCGAGCAGAACACGCAGAGGGCCCGCCTCCAGCGGCGGGAGACAGGGCACAGCCGCCTCCCCACATCTGGCCGGGCTTAACTCAACTTAGTGGGTCGAGTGGTCCGTCTCGGCGGGCGCGCGCGCGTCAGCGATCCCTTAACTAAGGGCCGCGTCACCGGGCACAGGGCCAAGGAGGCGGCCGGCAGGGCTCGAGAGGGCCGCGGAAACACCCGCCGCCACGTGCCGCGCCCACGTGGCCCAAATAGCCGAGCTCCGGCCCCGATCAATTCTTCCCACACCCCGCGTTCACGGCTTGGGGATACCCACCAACTGCACCACTGTGGTCGTCTTGTAACGATGTTGCTTTATTCTATTTCTCAGTCTCAGGTCATTACCAGTTTTGGCTTCTTAGCAAGTCGTCATATATACAGGGTGTTACAAAAAGGTACGGCCAAACTTTCGGGAAACATTCCTCACACACAAATAAAGAAAAGATGTTATGTGGACATGTGTCCGGAAACGCTTAATTTCCACGTTAGAGCTCATTTTAGTTTCGTTCTTCCACCTGCGCTCAATGGAGCACGTTATCATGATTTCATACGGGATACTCTACCTGTGCTGCTAGAACATGTGCCTTTACAAGTACGACACAACATGTTGTTCACGCACGATGGAGCTCATGCACATTTCAGTCGAAGTGTTCGTACGCTTCTCAACAACAGATTCGGTGACCGATGGATTGGTAGAGGCGGACCAATTCCATGGCCTCCACGCTCTCCTGACCTCAACCCTCTTGACTTTCATTTATGGGAGCATTTGAAAGCTCTTGTCTACGCAACCCCGGTACGAAATGTAGAGACTCTTCGTGCTCGTATTGTGGACGGCTGTGATACAATACGCCATTCTCCAGGGCTGCATCAGCGATTCCATGCGACGGAGGGTGGATGCATGTATCCTCGCTAACGGAGGACATTTTGAACATTTCCTGTAACAATGTGGTTGAAGTCACGCTGGTACGTTCTGTTGCTGTGTGTTTCCATTCCATGATTAATGTGATTTGAAGAGAAGTAATAAAATGAGCTCTAATATGGAAAGTAAGCGTTTCCGGACACATGTCCACATAACATATTTTCTTTCTTTGTGTGTGAGGAATGTTTCCTGAAAGTTTGGCTGTACCTTTTTGTAACACCCTGTATACATACGCCGGGTGATCAAAAAATCAGTATAATTTTGAAAACTTAATAAACCACGGAATAATGCAGATAGAGAGGTAAAAATTGACCCACATGCTTGGAATGACATGAGGTTTTATTGGAACAAAAAAAAAGTTCACACAATGTCCGACAGATGGCGCTGGACAGCAAAACGTCAGTGACTGCGCATGACAATCGTGTATAAAAGGAGCTGTAATGAGAGGGGGAATCAGATGCGCCAGCAGTCGCAGCATGTTGACGTTACCTGAAAAGGAACTTTTAGTGAAGCTGTATTATCAGAATGGGGAATGTGCTAGTTCAGCGTTACGATCCTATCGCTATAGGAAGAGGATTCGAACGGGTAAAGGTCCGTTGACAAATGCAGCTGTGGCGAGAATGATTTCGAAGTTCGGAGCCACGGGTTGTTTAGACGATAGACCCCGTAGTGGCCGACCGAGCACAAGGCGTAATGCTGCTGAGACAGTTCAGGAAGAAATGGAGACTGTAGCGGGTTCGTCTACGCACGGGGAAGTCAGCGCTCGTGCAATCGCACTTCGCACCGGCATTCCATACATTACTGTCTGGTTGGCACTTAGGCGGACTCTCCGATGCTATCTGTACAAAATCCATCGGCATCATGAACTGTTACCTGGCGATTTAGTGAAGCGGAGGTTATTTGCGGTGTGGGCGTTTCAAAAGATGGTGGAAGATGATGATTGGTTGAGTAACGTGTTGTGGACCGACGAAGCTCATTTCAAGCTCCGAGGGTCTGTCAACGCCCACAACTGCAGAATTTGGACTACCGAAAGTCCTAGAACTGTCGTGGAAACTCCATTGCACGACGAGAAAGTCACGGTATGGGTTGGATTTACCACATCTACCGTTATCGGACCTTTTTTCTTCTTCGAGGAAATGCGTGATTCTGGTTTTGTAACTGCTACCGTGACGGGTGAGTGGTACGCCGATATATTACATAATCGCATCATCCCCAGCCTGGCTGATAAACACCTGCTGGAACGTACGATGTTTATGCAGGATGGCGCTCCATCCCATATTGCTAGACGCGTGAAAGATCTCTTGCGAGCGTCGTTTGGTGATGATCGTGTGCTCTGCCGCCACTTTCGTCATGCTTGGCCTACAAGGTCCCCAGACCTCAGTCCGTGCGATTATTGGCTTTGGGGTACCTGAAGTCGCAAGTGTATCGTGATCGACCGACATCTCTAGGAATGCTGAAAGACAACATCCGACGCCAATGCCTCACCATAACTCCGGACATGCTTTACAGTGCTGTTCACAACATTATTACTCGACTACAGCTATTGTTGAGGAATGATAGTGGATATAGTGAGCATTTCCTGTAAAGAACGTCATCTTTGCTTTGTCTTACTTTGTTAAGCTAATGAAGCGCCCTCTGTCGGACATTTTTTGAACTTTTTTTTGTTCTAATAAAACCCCATGTCATTCCAAGCATGTGTGTCAATTTGTACCTCTCTATCTACATTATTCCGTGATTTACTCAGTTTTCAAATTTATACTGACTTTTTTATTACCCGGTATATATCACTTTGAACGGTGAGGTTAATCGACATAATTGTCTATACTGGAGTGACGCAAATCCGAACTGGGTTGCCCCAATTCGAGAACATAGTCCACCGAAGGTAATGGTGTGGTGTGGCATATGGGACACCCGCATCATTGGGCAATTTTTCATTTACAACACCTTAATTGCACCAAAGTATCTGATGCTCTTGCAGGACCTCGTGTTCCCTTCCACACTGAACGCTGACGGCATTTTCCCATGTTATTTTCAGCACTATGGAGCCCTTCCACACTATAGCATTGGTGTCCGTGAATGGTTGGAGGAACAACTGCCAGGGAAGTGGATTGATCGCCGTGGTCCCGTGGAGTGGCCGCCCAGATCCCGTAACTCAACGCCCCTTGATTTTTCTCCATGGGAAATTCTTAAGCAGATAGTGTATGGTGAGAGCATCCGTGATTTGAGACACCTGGAGGAACGCATACAACACGCCTGTGACCAAATTGCAGGAGACACTCTCCGTGTGCAGTCAGAGTGGTTGCTGCGACTACAGTTGTGCATTGCACCGGATGGACAACACGTAGAACATGTGTTGTAGCAGTCGGTATGAAGGTAATTTCCCAACAATAACCTCTAAACTGTACAAGATAGACAAAAACAAATTACACATCTAAATTCCAGAGCTCAAGCGAGTGTTATTTGATGTGTCATACACCCTCCCCCCCCCCCCCCCCCAAAAAAAAATTGAATCCAAAATGGCGGATTTCAAGATGGCGGCCATGAATGACATTCACTACAACAGTTGCGACCCCACGTCAAACCTATGTTCCCATCATCACATTTCAATTTTCCCTTTAATCTTCCAACTTGTGAAGGTGTCCAAGGACTTTTGACTCAGAGAGACAGACACACAAACAGAGAGAGAGAGAGAGAGAGAGAGAGAGAGAGAGAGAGAGAGAGAGGGGGGGGGGGTAAACACGATATACGAACTTACCGAGTATCGGAACAGCTTTTTGTGACTCGTTTTTGGACTTTCTTTAGAGACTGTAGCAAATTGCAAGGAGGTCTGCAGAAGATCGACAATTCGTGCAGGGCCATGCAGTTGCCCGCGAACATACATAAATGTAACTTACTGCGATTACATAGGCGAAGAAATCCATTAATGTACGATTACACCATTGATGACTAACCACTCCAAACAGGAACTACCGTGAAACGCGTGGGAGTAACGACCTGAAAGTGGGGTAATCCCAAAACTAAATCGTACGTAGGGATGGCAGGCCGAGGTACATTGGAAGGTTCTCACGAGAATGTAACAGCATTGCGAAAGAAGTGGGTCACCAAAGATTTGTTCAATGGTTTCTTCAGTACTATTTATTACCCGGGACCCTTACCAGGTTGGATTAATACAAGAAATAGACAAGATCCAGCGAAGAGCGGCAACCTTAACTTTGTAATTTACTGTTTCAAGAGTGGACTATCAATTACGACGATACGAACGTAGGGTCAACACAACACCCAGTCCCCGAACGAAGAAAATCAGCGACCAGGCCGGGAATCGAACCTGGACCCCTTCGCTTAAGAAACCGCCTCACTGCGCAGCTATCGAGGAGGATAGAATAGGGATGGGAAAAAGCGACCGGTTAAAACAGATACCGGTATTTCAGGTCTGAATAACCGGTGTTTTTCGGTATTTATTTGGTCTCTGTTATACAAGGCATGCCGGCCGCGGTGGCCGAGCGGTTCTAGGCGCTTCAGTACGGAACCGTACGACTGATACGGTCGCAGGTTCGAATCCTGCCTCGCGCATGGATGTGTGTGATGTCTTTAGGTTAGCTAGGTGTAAGTAGTTCTAAGTCAGGGGACTGATGAGCTCAGATGTTAAGTCCCATAGTGCTCAGAGCCATCTGAACCATACCAGGCATTTTTATTTTTTACTGATGATCGGTTGAAAAATTAATTTCGGTCATTATAATAGATGATTCACGACAGCCCGCAACTGTGTTATTCATGATTTAAATAATGAATACTGCACCAGTAATTATTTGTAGATGCTTAGCATAACGCGTTTCGAGGGATTTATTCTCATTTTCAAGTGCATGGGTTTTTCATTCTAAATAATTAATCAAAAAGAATGATGCAAATTTGTACAAAAGTTTATTATTTTTGTAACATTTCTATTAAATAATAAAAGACAAAAGAAGCTGTGGCAATAAAAATAAATCAAAAACTTAAGAATTCATTGATGTTTAAATAAAATGAGCAAATAGCTCATCTGCTACTTATGTGTACATAATATGCTTTTATATGCTTGCAGCCATGGAGAAACATCATTTAACACGAAAACTGGAGTTCTACAATCTCAGTGTTTGCCCTTTAGCTCCGACAATTCGATTGATTTTTCAGCAGAGATTAAAAAAAAAATTAGAATCACTAGGAGAATACTGGCCATTATTTTGTAGTGTTCAACTCGTTATCATTTTTCGAGAAAAGCACTGAACGGTAGACGGACTAGGTTTTCCTTCATTTATCTATTTCATTTGATATGTTGAGTCTATGTATCACAGTATAAAAGTGAGAGGGGATCTCAGAATTTTTTAATCTTACACTACTGGCCATTAAAATTGCTACACCACGAAGATGACGTGCTATAGACGCGAAATTTAACCGACAGGAAAAAGATACTGTGATATGCAAATGATTAGCTTTTCAGAGCATTCACACAAGGATGGCGCCGGTGGCGACACCTACAACGTACTGACATGAGGAAAGTTTCCAACCGATTTCTCGTACACAAACAGCAGTTGACCGGCGTTGCCTGGTGAAACGTTGTTGTGATGCCTCGTGTAAGGAGGAGAAATGCGTACCATCACGTTTTCGACTTTGATAAAGGTTGGGTTGTAGCCTATCGCGATTGCGGTTTATCGTATCGCGACATTGCTGCTCGCGTTGGTCGAGATCCAAAAAGTGTTAGCACAATATGGAATCGTTGGGTTCAGGAGGGTAATACGGAACGCCGTGCTGGATCCCAACGGCCTCGTATCACTGGCAGTCGAGATAACAGGCATCTTATCCGCACGGCTGTAACGGATCGTGCAGCCACGTATCGATCCCTGAGTCAACAGATGGGGACATTTGCAAGACGACAACCATCTGCACGATTTGCAAGACGACAACCATCTGCACGAACAGTTCGACGACGTTTGCAGCAGCATGGACAATCAGCTCGGAGAGCATGGCTGCGGTTAGTCTTGACGCTGCATCACAGACAGGAGCGCCTGCGATGGTGTACTCACGACGAACCTGGATGCACGAATGCCAAAACGTCATTTTTTCGGATGAATCCAGGTTCTGTTTACAGCAGCATGATGGTTGCATCCGTGTTTGGCGACATCGCGGTGAACGCACCTTGGAAGCATGTATTCGTCATCGCCATACTGGCGTATCACCCGGCGTGGTGGTATGGGGTGGCATTGGTTACACGTCTCGGTACCTCTTGTTCGCATTGACGGCACTTTGAACAGTGGACGTTACATTTGAGATGTGTTACGACCCATGGCGAAACCCTATATTTCAGGAGGATAATGCACGACCGCATGTTGCAGGTCCTGTACGGGCCTTCCTGGATACAGAAAATGTTCGACTGCTGCCCTGGCCAGCACGTTCTCCTGATCTCTCGCCAACTGGAAACGTCTGGTCAATGGTGGCCAAGAAACTGGCTCGTCACAACACGCCAGTCACTGCTCTTGATGAACTGTGGTATCGTGTTGAAGCTGCATGGGCAGCTGTACCTGTACACGCCATCCAAGCTCTGTTTTGACTGAATGCCCAGGTGTATCAAGGCAGTTATTACGGCCAGAGGTGGTTGTTCTGGGTACTGATTTCTCAGGATCTATGCACCCAAATTGCGTGATAATGTAATCACACGTCAGTTGTAGTATAATATATTTGTCCAATGAATACCCGTTTATCATCTGCATTTCGTCTTGGTGTAGCAATTTTAATGGCCAGTAGTGTACATCTCGCGAAAGGAACACAACGAGAAAAGTACAGCAATCAGAGGTGATGCGGAGGTTTGCCAACACTCCCCGTGCGCTTGCGTACACGTACACAGCAGAGAGAGGCGCCACCTGGCGGCCGTGTTGGGAGAGCGTTGACCTTGAGTTCTGCGCCGCACATCCGCGGCCAGCACCACACACGGCGACACAATGCGAGGTCGAGCGCACCCGCTTCCATACCTTAGCCCCTGGCGCGCGCGCGCCCGCACACACGTAGCAAGCAACCAGATGAGTCGGCGTCTGCACCTGGCCTCGTGCCAGCAGCCTGTGCCATAAACGACGACGTCGCTTCCGTCTGGCGCTGTTCGCTCGCAACCGAGTTGTGTTTCCGACAGGGAAACACGCCTCACACACATCGCCAATGCTGCGAGGTGACGGTACTTTTGTGCTTCACGTACTACACTGGGTGTACATTTTGCGAATAAAGCCGTCTACATCCCTCTGTATCTACGGGGATAGGCAAAATACGAGGGGCGTTTGAAAAGTCCGTGCAAAACAAAAACTACTTTGCCACGCGGGATTAGCCGAGCGGTCTTGGGTGCTGCAGTCATGGACTGTGCGGCTGGTACCGGCGGAGGTTCGAGTCCTCCCTCGGGCATGTGTGTGTGTGTTTGTCCTTAGGATAATTTACGTTAGGTAGTATCTAAGCTTAGGGACTTTAATGAAACCATTTGCACTCGAGCACAGACGATATTTAATTTACTACACTTAGATTATATGTATCGATTTTTTAAGACAAGAGGAAGCAAAATAAAAGGAATTAACACCGCTCTCTTGTCACAGCCAGTAGGCATCAACACTCTCATGTCATTCGTTGTCCTAGAAGGACGTAATATTTTGTGTTGCTCCACAGTTAGCCATTTGATACTTATTTGCAGAAAAGAGGCGCAGAATTAATAAGTCTCTCTCATTTGTGAATTATCTGCAATTATTTACCTAGAATTTTACTTTTAGTCATCCCATTGACATGATTGAAGCTGGTTCAAATGGTTCTGAGCACTATGCGACTTAACTTCTGAGGTCATCAGTCGCCTAGAACTTAGAACTAATTAAACCTAACTAACCTAAGGACATCACACACATCCATGCCCGAGGCAGGATTCGAACCTGCGACCGTAGCAGTCGTGCGGTTCCGGACTGAGCGCCTAGAACCGCTAGACCACCGCGGCCGGCGATTGAAGCTGAGGTCAGATATCAGACTTTAGCAGTTAAGTCCCGTAAGATCTCACACACATTTGAAAATTTTTTTTTTTGGTAAACCTTTTTTATTTTTCGACACAGTCTCATTTTAGACTTATACAACGCTTCGTCCATCGCTGTTCTAATTTGTTGATCCATTCCGAATAATAAGAATTGTTCCAGTCTGCAAAATATCTATTAATTGCTGCAATCACCTCCTCGTTTGAATAAAATCCACGTCCCGCCAGCCATTTCTTCAAATTGGGGAAGAAATAGTAGTCCGAGGGAGCCAAGTCTGGAGAACAGGGGGGGATGTGAAACGAGTTGGAATCCTATTTCCGCTAATTTTGCGACCACAACTGCTGCAATGCGTCCTGGTGCATTGTCGCGATGGAAGAGGACTTTTTTGCGGTCCAATCGCGGGCGTTTTTCTTGCAGCTCGGTTTTCAAACGGTCCAATAACGATGAATAATATCCACCTGTAATAGTTTTACACTTTCAAATCCCAAAAGACAGTCGCCATAACCTTTCCGGCCGAAGGAATGGTCTTCGCCTTTTTTGGTGCAGATTCTCCCTTGGTAACCCGTTGTTTAGATTGTTGTTTGGTCTCAGGAGTATAGTAATGTATCCATGTTTCATCCACAGTGACGAAACGACGCTTGAAATCCTGCGGATTTTTCCTGAACAGCTGCAAACCATCCTTGCAACACTTCACACGATTCCGTTTTTGGTCAAGTGTGACCAATCGCGGAACCCGTCTTGCGGATAGCTTTCACATTTCCAAATGTTTATGCAAAATATTATGTACCCGTTCATTCGAGATGCCCACAGCACTAGCAATCTCATGCACTTTAACTCTTCTGTCATCCATCACCATATTATGGGTTTTGTCAGTGATTTGTGGAGTCGTAACCTCCACAGGGCGTCCAGAACGTCCAGCATCACTTATGCCCATATGGCCACTCCGAAAATTTTGAAACCACTTGTAAAATGTTCGAATGTGCAGAGTCACCGTAATGTTTATCAGGCGTCTTTTTAGTCTCCTGAGGCGTTTTGCCTTTCAGAAAGTAACGTTTAGTCTCCACATGGAATTCTTTTTCGTCCATTGTTTGACAATCACTCGACTTCCTTGATTTACACGAATGCCAAACACAAAGAAATAGACCAATATGGCTGAAACTTGTAGTGCGTTCTGAAACCTCCCCTTAGAAAAATTTATGAATTACTGTGCTGGTAAACCTCTTACGTTATTTGATTTTCAAACCGCTGAACAAAACTCAACGTACTCAGACATTTCTCTCTTTACTTACTCTGATCAACACTAAACTGACACACAATATTTTTAGCGCACCGCAATCTGACTTTCAGTAATCCCTACAAAATAATGGCCGTAACTAACAATAAGCTATACCTTTCATGAATCACTTACCTCACAAAAATCTTGGTTACTCGAACTACTGCAATACAGCGAGCGCCATATTCTGCCGGCTAAATAAAGGATTCTACCTACTGAAGGCACTAACTACTGATAGGAATAGTTAGCAATTGAAAGACTTTGATAGAGAACAAACTATGTACACTCCTGGAAATGGAAAAAAGAACACATTGACACCGGTGTGTCAGACCCACCATACTTGCTCCGGACACTGCGAGAGGGCTGTACAAGCAATGATCACACGCACGGCACAGCGGACACACCAGGAACCGCGGTGTTGGCCGTCGAATGGCGCTAGCTGCGCAGCATTTGTGCACCGCCGCCGTCAGTGTCAGCCAGTTTGCCGTGGCATACGGAGCTCCATCGCAGTCTTTAACACTGGTAGCATGCCGCGACAGCGTGGACGTGAACCGTATGTGCAGTTGACGGACTTTGAGCGAGGGCGTATAGTGGGCATGCGGGAGGCCGGGTGGACGTACCGCCGAATTGCTCAACACGTGGGGCGTGAGGTCTCCACAGTACATCGATGTTGTCGCCAGTGGTCGGCGGAAGCTGCACGTGCCCGTCGACCTGGGACCGGACCGCAGCGACGCACGGATGCACGCCAAGACCATAGGATCCTACGCAGTGCCGTAGGGGACCGCACCGCCACTTCCCAGCAAATTAGGGACACTGTTGCTCCTGGGGTATCGGCGAGGACCATTCGCAACCGTCTCCATGAAGCTGGGCTACGGTCCCGCACACCGTTAGGCCGTCTTCCGCTCACGCCCCAACATCGTGCAGCCCGCCTCCAGTGGTGTCGCGACAGGCGTGAATGGAGGGACGAATGGAGACGTGTCGTCTTCAGCGATGAGAGTCGCTTCTGCCTTGGTGCCAATGATGGTCGTATGCGTGTTTGGCACCGTGCAGGTGAGCGCCACAATCAGGACTGCATACGACCGAGGCACACAGGGCCAACACCCGGCATCATGGTGTGGGGAGCGATCTCCTACACTGGCCGTACACCACTGGTGATCGTCGAGGGGACACTGAATAGTGCACGGTACATCCAAACCGTCATCGAACCCATCGTTCTACCATTCCTAGACCGGCAAGGGAACTTGCTGTTCCAACAGGACAATGCACGTCCGCATGTATCCCGTGCCACCCAACGTGCTCTAGAAGGTGTAAGTCAACTACCCTGGCGAGCAAGATCTCCGGATCTGTCCCCCATTGAGCATGTTTGGGACTGGATGAAGCGTCGTCTCACGCGGTCTGCACGTCCAGCACGAACGCTGGTCCAACTGAGGCGCCAGGTGGAAATGGCATGGCAAGCCGTTCCACAGGACTACATCCAGCATCTCTACGATCGTCTCCATGGGAGAATAGCAGCCTGCATTGCTGCGAAAGGTGGATATATACTGTACTAGTGCCGACATTGTGCATGCTCTGTTGCCTGTGTCTATGTGCCTGTGGTTCTGTCAGTGTGATCATGTGATGTATCTGACCCGGAATGTGTCAATAAAGTTTCCCCTTCCTGGGACAATGAATTCACGGTGTTCTTATTTCAATTTCCAGGAGTGTATTTACCTTAATAGTGTTCAAAAGTCATAATACATATATCAGTTCATGACATACACTCTACAAATTTACTCTTTCTGATGGACACACGTCCAGATCGTCCGCTCTCAAAACTCCACCACCGCTGGCGGCTCACCTCCAACTGCGCAACGCTACGCGCTGTTCACATCCAACAACAGCAAATATTCCAACAATGGAAACCAGCCACAGACTGCACACAGCACAGCCAGTGATTTTCGTATAGAGCGCTACGTGATGTTACCAACATAAAAACCTAAACAGCCTACTTACAGTTCTTTCCAAAGATGCTACTAATTAGACATGACCTCGATAGGCGCCGGTGGTGCCATCTCTCGGACTTTGCACGGACTTTTGAAACGCCCCTCGTAGTGTGAGCACTTCTACATACTTCGGAATGGTTTACTGGTTCAATGGCTCTGAGCACTATGGGACTTAACATCGGAGGTCATCAGTCCCCTAGAACTTAGAACTACTTAAACATAACTAACCTAAGGACATCACACACATCCATGCCCGAGGCACGATTCGAACCTGCGACCGTAGTAGTCACGCGGTTCCGGACTGAAGTGCCTAGAACCGCTCGGCCACCGCGGCCGGCGGAATGGTTTATTAATAAGGGGTTGGACCACCATTTGACGGTAATACAGCTGCGATTCTTTTTGAAATACTGGCATATAATGATTGTATAGTCTCCAGTGGAGCGTTGTGCCACTCTTCAATCACGACATCTTCTAACTCCTGTAGTGACGAGGGAGGCGAAAATCTGTTCTGGAGTCTGCGCTCCAATACCGCCCATAAGGGTTCGATAATGTCCAAGTCTGGGGACTGTGCTGGCCAGGGAAGACGATGCAGTTCAGTTGCATGCTCCACATACCACGATTGTACTGTCCTGGCTGCGTGAATGGGTGCATTATCATCCTGAAATATGGCATCATTGTTGGGCAACAACAGTTGAATCATGGGGCGCACCTGATCACCTAAAATGTTCACATAATCGTTGGCTGCAACACGGCCTTTGAGAGTGATATGGCAGCAAAATACCAAAATATGGCTGCCCACACCATCACACTACCATCTCCACGCTGTTTGTTGGAATCAAGTAATCAGGATTGTAGGCTTCTTCTGGCGTTCTCCAGACGTAAACCAGGCCCGACATTGAAAATAACGAAAACGCTGACTCGTCGGGTCATGTGTTTCCAGTGATCAGGAGTTATGCTCCTGACACCATGTTTTACGCTTCCTTGCGTTGGCTGTCGTCACTAATGGTTTCGGTATAGCGGCTCCTCATCCAATATTCGCTTTATGGAGTTCTCGGCGGACAGTGTCGACAGATACGGGGTCTCTGCGGTCACTCTAGCCGCCGTAGTTTTGTGTTGTTTGGACACAAGTCATGTTAGCGTACGACGATCTCTGTCATTTAGCTTCGATTTACGCCCACTGTTACGTTTACATAATGATGTCTTCCCATGTTTTGTGTAGGCTGTCATGACTGTTGAAACAGTTGCTCTTGAAACATTCAATAAGTTGGCTGTCTCGGTTACTGATGCTCCAGCCAATCGGGCCCAGACAATCTGCCTTGTTTGGAACTCTGTTAGGTCTTTCAGTGCACGTCGACCTCGGCCTCTGAATGCGAATACGAAGTGTGCACTACTCGTAAACAACCTGCTCTGATGCCCAGTCCATACTGAACACGTTGCGTCCAGCGCGGCACGTGCGTTGTCGACCGTCAAGCACAACCATCCCATTACTACCACTGTTCACATTATTGTGCCTATCCCTGTATGTCATTACTTATGACGTCGTTTCGGCTGGTGTTAGAAGCAAGTCAAAAATTAGGACTTGAAAATCAATGCTCAGTCAGTTCCAATAAAACCTATGCCATGGCTCACCCACGAAATTTATTTCCTTCATCAATATACCTGTAACCATACATCCCAGCATCTTTAAACAACAGAAATACATTGCATAAAACACACGTATCACGCAGCACAGTATTCATTACGTTGTATCTTTAGAATTGTGTGTCGTAAAATGAGACAATCTTGCATGTAAATTCAGTGCTATAACACGATAATGCCTCCAAAATTGTTGCGAATGGAGGCAGTAGCAAAGTAGTAATAAAATGAAACGTTATACCTCATACTGAAGTATTACTGCATGAACACCGAAAATGTAGCAAGCAATAAACCTTTTTCCTTTCATTATCTTCTAGGGCACTCAGCGAGAAAATCACGTGTAAAGATTGTAATCGCTAAGCGCTGTCATTCTCATATAATGGATGAGTATAATTTGCGCGACATTAGTTACTATGCCTCGAGACACTTTGTAACTCGATTTATTGCATTAATCATTTAAAGTACCGTTATACCATTTAACGAGAGGATTATGACAGCATTTCAAGTTTTTAAATTCATACTACAATTATATAACATACTTATCAATTTTATTTTTTTTTTTTTTTTTTTTGCCCCTGGAAGCCATTATACAGGGGTGTTCAGGTGCCATACCGCTGTTGTTTTATGCAACCCGCCTAATGTACTGGCCTTCAAAAATCACGCGCGAGATTTTCATATGGTCCAGGTTGCTACGCACAAAATGTTACTCCTACAAAAATAAATAAATAAGTAAATAAATATATCAACTGGACATTTTTTGTGGAATATTGGATGTAGTTAAATTTTATACTGGGATCCGATTTCGCTGGAGGCCACAGTTTTCGAGTTACTCAAGAAAAACGTACAAAAGTGACCTTAACACGCACCTTCACCCCCCACAGTCATCCCTCACCAATCAGAATTTCTAATATGTGGAACTATGCACCCTACTCCTGTTTTAGCTGTTTAGTAATATAGACTAGATGAAGCCAAATTCGTGCATCGGAACATAGTTTGTGCGTGAATACATCCAACAAGTATGCAGTACAGTTCATTAACTCGAAAGGAAGGCGAACATCACGTCATCAGCGGAAGAGGTCACCTTGTTGGGGTTTTGCGATGCAAAAAGAATCCTATTAGTGACTACTTACAAATCGGTGTAATAAAACTGGTCTGTATTATTCTAACCTTCTAATATAAATGCACGCAAAAATTTGAGATATATGTCATTTATTGAGCCGGCCGGAGTGGCCAAGCAGTTCTAGGCGCTACAGTCTGGAACCGCACGACCGCTACGGTCGCAAGTTCGAATCCTGCCTCGGGCATGGATGTGTGTGATGTCCTTAGGTTAGTTAGGTTTAAGTAGTTCTAAGTTCTAGGGGCATGATGACCTCAGATGTTAAGTCCCATAGTGCTCAGAGCCATTTGAACAATTTCATTTATAGAAGAAAATTATGACCTTTCATTAAGACAATGTACCGTACACACCATAAATGTGACTTGGCAATGGCACAATTCAGCGATATGAGCTATGAAGTGTTGGAACATCTGACGTATTCCCTCAGACTTCTATCTGTCCCAAAACTCTAAGTCTCCCTAGTTGGACACACTTTTTGTCGAAGCGAGAAGGCATTACAACTATTTGGCAGAACTTCCACAGGAACACCAAAACACAGGAACACGTGTGTATAAAAAAATGTTCAAATGTGTGTGAAATCTTATGGGACTTAACTGCTAAGGTCATCAGTCCCTAAGCTTAACACACTACTTAACCTAAATCATCCTAAGGACAAACACACAGACCCATGCCCGAGGGAGGACTCGAACCTCCGCTGGGACCAGCCGCACAACCGCGCGACTGCTACGGTCGCAGGTTCGAATCCTGCCTCGGGCATGGATGTGTGTGATGTCCTTAGGTTAGTTAGGTTTAAGTAGTTCTAAGTTGTAGGGGACTGATGACCACAGATGTTAAGTCCCATAGTGCTCAGAGCCAATTGAACCAACCAGCCGCACAGTCCTTAACCGCAGCGTCTTAGACCGCTCGGCTAATCCGGCGGCGTGTGTATAAAGTTTAGTGAAGTCTGACGTAGAATAACAAATGACAAAAAACTACTTTTTTCGTTTGATATAATTACATATTAACAATTTTCGAAGTTTTTCCATTAATTGCACTAAGAAATGTTATTTCTTCGCAAATTTCATGATTCTAGAGACACCGGGAAGTGCCCTATACATTTTGGTGCGTGTGTGTGACACTAAGGTCTACGGCCTCTTGGCGGTGTAATAAACGTAAGCTTCTAAGTTATTACACTCAATAGATACGGCCCTTTATGTCACACATTCCGATATTCGCAAACTCAAATTTCAACTCGATACATCCACTCGTTCCTGAGAAAAAGGGATGTTAATATACGGGTGGACAAAGTGATCCTATAAAGAATGAGATTTTCACTCTGCAGCGGAGTGTGCGCTGATATGAAACTTCCTGGCAGATTTAAACTGTGTGCCGGACCGAGACTCGAACTCGAGACCTTTGCCTGTCGCGGGCAAGTGCTCTACCATCTGAGCTACCGAAGCACGACTCACGCACGGTCCTCACAGCTTTACTTCTGCCAGTATCTCGTCTCCTACCTTCCAAACTTTACAGAAGCTCTCCTGCGAACCATGCAGAACTAGCACTCCTGAAAGAAAGGATACTGCGGAGACATGGCTTAGCCACAGCCTGGGGGATGTTTCCAGAATGAGATTTTCACTCTGCAGCGGAGTGTGCGCTGATATGAAACTTTCTGGGAGATTAAAACTGTGTGCCCGACCGAGACTCGAACTCGGGATCTTTGCCTTTTACCGACTTGAGATAAGGAATCCAAACAAATAACTTTCAAGGTAAACTACTCACTTCCGAGAAATTGTTTAATCTTCTCACATGACTGTGTCAGCCACTACAAGGTGAGCAACGTTGGTGCCACAGCCCAAGCTTGCATGGCAGAGAAGATCCGACTGTCCACGTGACTACACGACCACTCGCTGCCGCGCATCGTCTTCCCACGTGAGCACCACACCCCACTACTTTGGCGCAGTGGGCACTGGCTGGGGTCGACGCCCCTCCGCTTGGCCCCGCTCACCCTCACGTGACGTGTCTGTCCAGCTAAGCAGAACCCGCCCGCTGAGTCACTGCCACGTGAGCTGTTGCAGCCTCTAAGAAGGTGCCACAAGCAGTCGTGACTGGCGCTACGCCCACTCCACTCACTGCTGCTGCAGATCTGCCGCCTCGAGCCGACACGTTCGCTATGCAGGACCAAATCGCACCTCCTTCACTACATCTTGTACCTATCTAATAACAACAGTCTCATCTACACTACTGGCCATTAAAATTGCTACACCAAGAAGAAATGCAGATGATAAACGGGTATCCATTGGACAAATATATTATACTAGAACCGACTTGTGATTACATTTTCACGCAATTTGGGTGAATAGATCCTGAGAAATCAGTACCCAGAACAACCACCTCTGGCCGTAATAACGGCCTTGATACGCCTGGGCATTGAGTCAGAGCTTGGATGGCGTGTACAGGTACAGCTGCCCACGCAGCTCCAACAGTTCATCAAGAGCAGTGACAGGCATATTGCGACGAGCCAGTTGCCCGGCCACCATTGACCAGACATTTTCAGTTGGTGAGATATCTGGAGAATGTGCTGGCCAGAGCAGCAGTCGAACATTTTCTGTATCCAGAAAGGCCCGTACAGGACCTACAACATGCGGTCGTGCATTATGCTGCTGAAATGTAGGGTTTCGCAGGGATCGAATTAAGGGTTCGTAACACATCTGAAATGTAACGTCCACTGTTCATACTGCTGTCAATGCGAACAAGAGGTGTCCGGTACGTGTAACCAATGGCACCCCATACCATCACGCCGGGTGATACGCCAGTATGGCGATGACGAATACACGCTTCCAATGTGCGTTCACCGCGATGTCGCCAAACACGGATGCGACCATCGTGATGCTGTAAACAGAACCTGGATTCATCCGCAAAAATGACGTTTTGCCATTCGTGCACCCAGGTTCTTCGTCGAGTACACCATCGCAGGCGCTGCTGTCTGTGATGCAACGTCAAGGGTAACCGCAGCCACGGTCTCCGAGTTGATAGTCCGTGCTGCTGCAAACGTCGTCGAACTGTTCGTGCAGATGGTTGTTGTCTTGCAAACGTCCCCATCTGTTGACTCACAGATCTAAACGAGGCTGCACGATCCGTTACAGCCATGCGGATAAGATGCCTGTCATCTCGACTGCTAGTGATACGAGGCCGTTGCGATTCAGCACGGCGTTCCTTGTTACTCTCCTGAACCCACTGATTCCATATTCTGCTAACAGTCATTGGATCTCGACCAGCGCGAGCAGCTATGTCGCGAGCAGCAATGTAGGCTACAATCCGACCTCTGTAAAAGTCGGAAACGTGATGGTACGCATTTCTCCTCCTTCCACGAGGCATCACAACACCGTTTGAGCAGGCAACGCCCGTCAACTGCTGTTTGTGTATGAGAAATCGGTTGGAAACTTTCCTCATGTCAGCACGCCACCGGCGCCAACCTTGTGTGAATGCGCTGAAAAGCTAATAATTTGCATATCACAGCATCTTCTTTCTGTCGGTTAAATTTCGCGTCTGTAGCACGTCATCTTCGTGGTGTAGCAATTTTAATGGCCAGTAGTGTACAAGTCCCTGCGGTGTAACCGCCTCGCTGGGGATAAATGTTGTCAACACAAAATACGAAGGTAATCCCAAAAGTAAGGTCTCCTATTTTTTTAATAAGTACATAGACCTGTTTATTTCTACAATGTTTTCCATCAGTTTACTGGTTGAACATTTAGCTGTTTTTCGACATAATCACCATTTCTGTCGATACAACTTTGTAGACTCTGTGGCAGTTTTTGTATGCCTGTGTCATACCAATTCGCCGCCATGCTCTTCAGAAAGTTATGAACCTCTTCTTTCACCTCGTCGTCGGAGCTGAATCGCTTTCCGGCCAAATGTTCTATTGACTTAGGGAACAAGCGATAGTCACTGGGCGCCAAGTCAGGACTGTAGGGTGGGTGGGTGGGTGGGTACGTTCCACTGAAACTGTTGCAGGAGAGAAACGGTTTGCCGAGCGATATGTAGGCAGGTTCGAATCCTGCCTCGGGCATGGATGTGTGTGATGTCCTTAGGTTAGTTAGGTTTAAGTTGTTTTAAGTCTAGGGGACTGATGACCTCAGATGTTAAGTCCCGTAGTGCTCAGAGCCATTTGAACCATTTTTGTTCTTTGTTGTCTTCTGTTAAACGGCGAGGTACCCAGTGGGAACATACCTACGAGTAACCCAACTAGTGGACGGGTGTGTCTGCACTGCCAACTGACATCCAGTTGTGCAGCGAGGTATTTGTTTGTGACACGTCCGTCACCTCCAATGAGAGTGTCCGCACGTTTCACCACAGCAGTAGTCACGGCTCCGTGCGGCCGGTCGGCACGTGGGAGATAGTAAAGGTTTACGCGATCTTGTTGCGATGATGACGGACGCCTCGCCCCACGACTCAACCTGCTTTTGTTCAATGCCTGGTCACTCTCCAAACGCATACGAACATCTGCGATGCTCTGATATTCCGCAAAAAACTCTATGACATCCCTCGGCTTCGAACGCTCCTGCGTTACAGATGCCATTTTGAAGACTATGTATAGAACCGCAACCTATCGGAATTTCATGAAACTACCAGGGACTGAAGCGGCAATATGCCTCACAGCAAATTCCGCATTTTTCATCCGAAACTTACTTTACTTTACGTGTGGCAAGGGCCTTGTCGACCATACGCCTGCTCTATGAGCCTCTTCCACTTCTGCCTGTTTAATGCGCTGTTTGTCCAGTTGCTGTTGCTGTTCATCCTAGTTGTGTCCTCCCGAATGTTATCCCGCCATCTGATACTGGGACTCCCTCTTCCTATCGTTCCTCCTATTGTTCTGCAGTCTATTCTCTGTCATTCTTGCTATATGGCCTGTCCAATTCAACCTTGTCCTCTTGAGCACTTCGACTATGTTAGGGTGTTTGTACTGCCCTCTTAATTCTTCATTTCTTCTTATTCTCCATTCCATGTTATTTTCGTCGTATATACGTCCAAAAATTTTCCTTAGTACTTTTCTTTCGAATATTAGCAGTTTTTCTTCATCTTTATTTCTAAATATTTATGTTTCACGTCCATATAACATCACAAGTACAGGGTGTTTCAAAAATGACCGGTATATTTGAAACGGCAATAAAAACTAAACGAGCAGCGATAGAAACACACCGTTTGTTGCAATATGCTTGGGACAACAGTACATTTTCAGGCAGACAAACTTTCGAAATTACAGTAGCTACAATTTTCAACAACAGATGGCGCTGCGGTCTGGGAAACTCTATAGTACGATATTTTCCACATATCCACCATGCGTAGCAATAATATGGCGTAGTCTCTGAATGAAATTACCCGAAACCTTTGACAACGTGTCTGGCGGAATGGCTTCACATGCAGATGAGATGTACTGCTTCAGCTGTTCAATTGTTTCTGGATTCTGGCGGTACACCTGGTCTTTCAAGTGTCCCGACAGAAAGAAGTCACAGGGGTTCATGTCTGGCGAATAGGGAGGCCAATCCACGCCGCCTCCTGTATGTTTCGGATAGCCCAAAGCAATCACACGATCATCCAAATATTCATTCAGGAAATTAAAGACGTCGGCCGTGCGATGTGGCCGGGCACCATCTTGCATAAACCACGAGGTGTTCGCAGTGTCGTCTAAGGCAGTTTGTGCCGCCACAAATTCACGAAGAATGTCCAGATAGCGTGATGCAGTAATCGTTTCGGATCTGAAAAATGGGCCAATGATTCCTTTGGAAGAAATGCCGGCCCTGACCAGTACTTTTTGAGGATGCAGGGACGATGGGACTGCAACATGGGGCTTTTCGGTTCCCCATATGCGCCAGTTCTGTTTATTGACGAAGCCGTCCAGGTAAAAATAAGCTTCGTCAGTAAACCAAATGCTGCCCACATGCATATCGCCGTCATCAATCCTGTGCACTATATCGTTAGCGAATGTCTCTCGTGCAGCAATGGTAGCGGCGCTGAGGGGTTGCCGCGTTTGAATTTTGTATGGATAGAGGTGTAAACTCTGGCGCATGAGACGATACGTGGACGTTGGCGTCATTTGGACCGCAGCTGCAACACGGCGAACGGAAACCCGAGGCCGCTGTTGGATCACCTGCTGCACTAGCTGCGCGTTGCCCTCTGTGGTTGCCGTACGCGGTCGCCCTACCTTTCCAGCACGTTCATCCGTCACGTTCCCAGTCCGTTGAAATTTTTCAAACAGATCCTTTATTGTATCGCTTTTCGGTCCTTTGGTTACATTAAACCTCCGTTGAAAACTTCGTCTTGTTGCAACAACACTGTGTTCTAGGCGGTGGAATTCCAACACCAGAAAAATCCTCTGTTCTAAGGAATAAACCATGTTGTCTACAGCACACTTGCACGTTGTGAACAGCACACGCTTACAGCAGAAAGACGACGTACAGAATGGCGCACCCACAGACGGCGTTGTCTTCTATATCTTTCACATCACTTGCAGCGCCATCTGTTGTTGAAAATTGTAACTACTGTAATTTCGAAAGTTTGCCCGCCTGAAAATGTACTGTTGTCCCAAGCATATTGCAACAAACGGTGTATTTCTATCGCTGCTCGTTTAGTTTTTATTGCCGTTTCAAATATACCGGTTATTTTTGAAACACCCTGTATAATGGTCCATTGGTATAAGCAGATTTTGAAGTCACTGGTAAGTGATCTTTTTCTTAGAATTTTGATGAAACTAAAAAGTGTCTTGTTTGCTGTTGATAAACGGGCATCTATTTCTGTATCTGTTCTGTCGTTATTACTAAAAGGACTTCCTAGGCACCTGAAGTGGTCAACAGTCTTGAAAGTGAATCCATCTACAGTCAGAGGTGCATCTTTTCTGGTTTTCTTACTTATGGGCAAGTATTCTGTCTTTTCTTCATTAACATGTAATCCTGTTTTCTCAGCAATTTTGTAGTAATTTTGCATCATTCTGATTAATTCTCTTTTGGAACTACTTATTAGTGCTACATCATCTGCATACGCAAGTCTTGTAATGTTCACATCCTGTAGTTGGATCTCTTGTGGACTGGCTTCAGAAAATTCTCTATCGATCTTCTCTAGGACAAGGTTAAATAGAATAGGTGCAACGGCATCCCTTGTCTCAGTCCAGTGTACACCTTAAAATCTTAAGTTTCTCCTACCGGTGTCTTTGTGCGACATAAAGTTTCATCTACACACATTTTAACTAATCTGATTAATTTTGATCGTATTTTAAATTCCTTCATTACATTTAGGAGTGTCTGTCGATATATACTAACATAGGCCTTTTTAAAATCTACGAATAATATGTGGACATCTACGAGGGGGGGCCCAAAAGAAACCGGATTGTTGTCATAAAAAATTTATTGATGAACCTTTTCACAAAATTACTTCAGTCACCTTCAAAATACTCTCCATTACATGCGATGCACTTGTCAAGTCTCTTTTTCCATTGTTGAAAGCATGTTTGGTACTCTCCAAGTTTGATATTGTCCAGTGACCTTTGAGAAGCTGTTTTTACCGCCTCCACATTCATGGAAATAGGAAAAAGTCGCACGGGGCTAGGTCCGGCGAATACGGAGATGCCAAATAATGGGTCACTCGTAAGGCCATGTGTGCTGGGGCGTTGTCGTGATGCAGAAACCAGTCACCTGATCGCCAAAGTTCCGGGCCTTTCCTCCTCACATCCTCTCGCAGACGCCTTAAAACATCCAAGTAAACGTGCTGGTTAACAGTCTGGCCAGCGGGTACGAATTTCCGATGCACAATTCCACGAAAATCAAAAAAGACAATGGTCATCGCCTTCACATTTGACCTCACTCGCCTTCCTTTTTTTGGTCTGGGAGAGTTGGGAGTCCTCCACTAGTTTGACGCTTGCTTGGTTTCTGGGTCATACCCGTAACACCAACTCTCATCCCCTGTAAAGACTTTGTTCAAGAAGTTTGGACCATGTGCAATCTCTGTTTTCAAGTCCTGACACACATTCATGCAGATGGTTTTTTGCTCCTGTGTGAGAAGGCGCGGAACAAATTTAGCAGAAACACGTCTCATGTGCAACTCCTCACTCAAAATCCGCTGGCACGAGCTCCAACTGATTCCTGTCTGCTGAAACTTGGTCGATCGTTTGGCGACGATCCTCATTTATATTTTGGCGGACGTTTTCAATGTTCTCCTCATTTCGCGATGTTGAAAGGCGTCCAGAACGAGCTTGGTCTTCAACACACATCTAACCACGTTTAAAGCGCCCAAACCACTCGACAACCTGTGTGCGCCTCATAGCGTCCTCCTGGAAAGCTTCCTGAAGCATTTGGTGTCTCTCCGTTGCAGTTTTTTTAAAGCAGGAAACAAAATTTCACACACACACTCTTTGTTCTTTTAAAGTTGCCATAACGACTTCGCAGAGGTAACCCGCCAACAGTCAGAGAAACACAATACCACACTTGCACGTTCAGCTCTACACTGACTCCGCCTGCACAGCTGTTTCATGAAGGTCTTTACTACAGGGTGTCCAGGAAAGGGCTCCCTGATTTCAAAATTAAATATCTCGAAAACAAAGATTGTTATATCCTAGCCAGTAATGCCAACCGAGCCCGCTGCCGAAAAGGTTGGCAGCATCAAAGTGCGGACGCCGTCCGCATAAGCAGCGCCAGCGATACAGGAAATCGCCTCAAGTCTGCGCGCGCCACCGCTGGCTTCTGGCTTCTTAAGCGCTGGAGTCGCGAGCGCTAGCACAGTTCTGGATTCGCCGCTCAGTTGTATACTCGCCACCGAATTGTGTACCTGCTAGACAGTTGTGTGTTCATCGCAGCAGAGTTGTTGTTTGTCGTCAGCCGACGCTGACCTAGCCGCTCCGACTCGAACTAGACAGATTTCTGTAGACCATGTTCACCACTGTGTTCTGTATCGTCGTTAATAAAGATAAGTACCGACTTTCACTTAATCCGAGTGTTTGGGTTTTCATCTTTCTGTTCACTGTTCCAGCGGACCGGTCGGCCCGCTATTAAAAGTGTGGCGGTGACTTCGTAGGCCGTTTCTACAGCGAAGTGTTGTCGCTACGAAGGCCGTCACAAAAAAGATCGATAGAAGAATGCAGTAAACGGTATGTTTATTGTGAAAGCTGTAAGAAGTTTATGCAGCAGTTTGAAATAATAGTTACAAAAGCTGCTAACAAATGGCGCTGTACGCTGTACAGCTCATATCAGCATACATAAGTGAAATAATCGTATGAAAACAATCTTTGCAAACAATCACATCACAATGTTTTCAAAATGTTCACCATTGGCACTACAGAGGTGGCGCAAACGAAGAATGAAATTCGCCATCACATTTCGTAGTGTCTCAACCGAAATGGATTCACATGCCACAGAGATCGCCGATTCAAGCTCGTCCAGCGTGGCGGGATGCTTCGGGAAGACCGTGTCTTTCACTGTGCCCCACAAAAAAAAGTCACAGGGAGTCAAATCCGGCGAATATGGAGGCCAATCCATGCCTGCACCAGTAAATTTGGGATATTCCAAAGCAATGACTCGATTCCCGAAGTATTCCTCAAGAAAGCGAAACACTTGTTTCGGTCCGATGTGGTCGGGCTCCATCTTGCAGAAACCATTCAGTACCTGGTCGATCCTCTAACGCTTGCTGTGTGGCGACAAATTGTTCCAAAATTGCAACGTAACGTGCACCAGTGACCGTTTCTCGAATGAGAAAAGGGCCAATAATGCCTCTGCTGCATACTGCAGCCCACACAGCAACTTTAGGAGAACACAGGGGTTTCGCTTCACACCAATATGGCTTTTCGGAACCCCAAAATCGCCAGTTCTGCTTATTCACGTATCCACTCAGGTGGAAGTGTGCTTCATCTGTAAACCAGATGCAGCCAACATCAAATCCTTCACTATCAATCATTGTGAGCATCTGATTAGCAAAGGCAACCCTTTGTTGCACAGCTCGTACGGGTACGGCCTGATGCATTTGAATTTTGAATGGAAACATGTGTAGGCTCTTTCTCAGTATTTTCTGCGTGCTGGAACGCTTCAAACCAGTCTCAGATGCAATTCTACGGACGGATGACATTGGATTTCGCTGAATAATTCCAGAAACTGTGGCGATATTTTCAGGCGTAACTGCTGTTCGCTTGCGGTCAACATGCCCCATCAGTTACGCTTCCTGTTCGTTGAAATTTTGCGAAGAGCGTACGAATGTTTTTCGCATCAGGTCCTTTCGGAACATTAAATCGTGCTTGAAAACTTCGCCTTGTTGCCGTAGGACTCTCTTCTAACCTGTGGTACTCTAGCACCAGAAAAACGCGTTGTTCAATGGAGTACATGGTTTTAATCTCTTCTTTCGGTACGCTAACCTCCTTTCACGTTTCAATAGTGGAACTGATCGCTCTGGGCTTCGGATCACTATTTATACTAGGCATTACGTATGGAGATTACAGTGCCATCTGTTAGCAGCTTTTGTAACTATTATTTCAAACTGCTGTATAAACTTCTTACAGCTTTCACAATAAACATACCGTTTACTGCATTCCTCTATCGATCTTTGTTTTCGAGATATTTAATTTTGAAATCTGGGAGTCCTTTTCTGGACACCCTGCAACACCATCTAGCGTGAGAACCCTGCACTACGTCTACGAGTGGCAGCGCCCCCGGAGTCCGGTTTCTTTTGGGTCCCTCCTCGTACATTGAATTCCCATGCTTTCTCAGTTACTTGTCTTAAGCCGTCGGCACACGGACCGTGCTGTCGAACGTTAATGTTGAGCGTGCCGAGTTCAACGTGCTGCTGAACGCTCAGGAACGATGCGACTTGTGCATACGGTACGTGGGCCCCGACGTGGTATACGCGATTGCAGCGCACTCCAGCGGCAGTTGAGGGATGTTTCTAGTTCGTAAATCACACTGTTTACTCAACGGACGCGAGTAAAATTCCCACGTTACGTCTATTAAAGCGCACATTTCCTCCATCGTCCACGAAAAGGAAAGTACCATGTTCAATCAATGCCCGCATCTCGTGGTCGTGCGGTAGCGTTCTCGCTTCCCACGCCCGGGTTCCCGGGTTCGATTCCCGGCGGGGTCAGGGATTTTCTCTGCCTCGTGATGGCTGGGTGTTGTGTGCTGTCCTTAGGTTAGTTAGGTTTAAGTAGTTCTAAGTTCTAGGGGACTTATGACCACAGCAGTTGAGTCCCATAGTGCTCAGAGCCATGTTCAATCAATAAGGACACAGGCTTACAAAAGTTCCATTACAAACAGTGCTGTACATATTTGGAATACTTCTCCGCATAAGATAAACATTATTTCATCATTCCCACATTTTAGTAAAACCCCAACGTCAGTCTTACTTGATCACTGTTCCTACCCTGTAACAGAATCTTTGCAACATGTGAATTACGAAGCGTAAAAGAAAAACGAGCAAAATATCTTTATACAAGTAGCGCAAGCTGTCCTGTAATTAAGCTACTCGAACAAAGTCACCCTTCAAAAAAAGGTGAACTTATATTTACATAACATCAAATATTATAGCATATACTTATATTAAATTAATAATAAAGTATCAGAACTAAATAAAAACGCGAATGTTAGGTAAAAAAATTTGGGAGAGTGAAGACACGACCCACCGTCTCAGCATAGATTCTTTAGCGCTCAGAAACGCCACCCATTACGCTAAACCAACAACAGGCTGCTACTTATTAAAAATATTGTATTACCCTTGCTAAAAACGTTAATCGTAGATAATTATGCTAATTGAAATTTAATTATAACAAATTGTACGATGAACAATGCGTTTTGGGTGGATCTTCAGTGTGTCGTTATCTTCAAATAGCCTACTTTCATAATACGCTCGTTACAATAATTCTTTTGCCATGAATATGATGTTTCTCATTACTGTATTGGAACGAATCACACAACTAACAACGGGTTTTCCAGTGATTCTCAATTTGCTGGTGCTCAGAAACGGCATATATACATATAGGCTTGAAATGAATGCCAATATGGCGCCTCACAACTCTGTACTGAAGGGAGACGGCGCGCGTGTGACGTAGGTCGCGATGTGCCATCTCATTGGTCAACGCTCAGACGCACGCTCAGAATATCTGACACGCCAGATATTGCTCTGCACGTTCTTAAAGACTCCAGAGCGTGCTATTCCACGCTATGACGTCAGAAACTCGGCACGCTCAACGCTCAACGTTCGGATGCACGGTCCGTGTGCCGACGGCTTTCGGGTAATAAGTGATCTAATGTGGATCTGTTTCTGTGGAAACCGCATTGGTAGCCCGAAACAGGCAGAGAAAAAACAATTTTAGTATTAGTAAGTTCTCCTGGATTGCTTGTTGGGAAAAACACGCATGATTCCAAACCGCTGTGTGGGACAGAAGTGGCCGTGCTACGCTTTTTATCGTCGTTATTGCGGCCGGCGAAACAACAGCACGGCGAGGGGGTAACAAATGCCGGGCGAGGGTCACGGTTGGTGGAGCCACCCGAGCGCGCCCGACTGCGCCCGAGCGCCCCCGAAGGCAGCGTGCCCTGCCAGGCCCGATAACCGCTCGGCAGTAACTCTCGCCGTGTCGCCGTGAAACCGATCCCATGTTGGGCGCTAAATCTCGCGGCCCGGTCAGACACATCCCGCCGTTAATCCGCACAAAGGCGCGCTCGCCGAGCCGCGCCCGCAGTAAAGGCGGTGTTGGCGGGCCACCGGACCGGAAATATCTCGCCGCTCTCGGCAATTAATCAGTGACCCCCACTGACCATTGATTTCTCGTCAGGTCGCAACGCCGAGACGCGACTGTTCCGCACTTCCAGAATCGCGCGTGTTCGACAGCTTCCATTAATCTTCTCGTACCTCATGTCATCAATGTCTGTGATTTCAAAACTCTACTGTTTATGATATAAATTAAAACGGCTATGTGTGTCAGCCACTTTCATTTTCTTTCACGAGTGCTTACACCCTCATTTTCACGTGGATTACATGAGAAATTCCTTTTATACAGGATGGATCAAAAATATAATAAAACTGCTGCAGGATATCATAAGCAAGCACAGACTTCGGTGGTTTTGCTAGTAGCTTTGATCAGTTATAGTCGTACCTTTTTTTTTGGGGGGGGGGGCGAAACTGCTACGGTCATTAGCGCCCGGTCTGTGACTTACGAAAAAAAAAAAAAAAAAAAAAAAACTGGAAACCAGCAGCAATGGGAGCGAAACTCAAAAAAGTGGGGAAACTAAAAACAGAAGGGAAGCTTAAAAACCGCTATAGAAGGGGGGTTGTTTGTCCTCAAAAGGAGCTTCAAATGACTTACGTCATCTCACTGGCACTAATAAACTCGAGAACGCGATCGGCTGAGCGCGTGTCATCTGCTAAAATGGAAAATATATTAGGCGACAGCTGTAGACCGGCGCGCAACGGAGTAAAATAGGGGCACTCAAGTAAAAGGTGTCGCACTGTCCACAGTTGAGAGCAGTGGGGACAAAGCGGGGGAGGATCGCCACTTAAAAGATGTCGATGGCTAAAAAGACAGTGCCCTATCCGGAGTCTAGTTAAAATTACCTCCTCCCGACGACACGTTCGGGAGGAAGAGGTCCAAGCACAGGTAAGAGCTTTCACGTCCCGCAATTTATTATTGGGAAGTGTCGACTAATGTGTCTGCCATGAAAGAGCAACACGACGACATAAAACACTCCGTAGATCGGCGAAGGGAATCATGCGAATAGCTGGCTGAAGAAGGGCGACTGCAGCCTTCGCTGCTATGTCAGCCGCCTTATTTCCACAGATACCAACGCGTCCTGGGATCCAGACGAACGCCACATAGACGCCCCCCCCCCCCCCCAAGTGGAGCAAGTGGAGGCAGTCCTGAGTCCTGAATCCGCTGGTCCAGAGGGTGGACAAGGTAGAGAGCTTGGAGACTGAAGAGAGAGCTGAGAGAATCTGAGCATATAATATACTGTATCCGCTGATGGCGACGGATGTATTGAACAGCCTGGAGAACAGCGTAAAGCTCCACAGTAAAAACTGAACACTGGTCGGGAAGCCGAAATCGATGAGGGGTATCGCCAACAATATAGGCAGTCCCAACAAATAGTCGTACCTGAAATAACTGTACGTTAGGTGTGTTGCATACCTATCGGGCGTTACCTCATAACGATCGTTCTTTTTTTTTTTTTTTTTTACGTATGCGCCGGTGTCTTACTAGCTTCCCCTAAAAACCGGAAGCGGTGAACCGTCTAGAGACTAAGTGAAGATATGAAGGGCCGAGCAACATACAAAACATTTTTGTTCTACATGGTTATCCTCCTGTCTGTTACTGCAGAATGAATAATATTTATAGCAGAACTGAAACTGTCGATGATTAATTTACGTTTTATTCGAAAATTGTTGATTTGTAACGTGAAACAGAGAGATATTGTACTAAAATAAAGAGAACACTACACAATTTATCATACAGCGCTGAAAAACGCAATTTCCTCAACAAAAGGACATAAAAAAGCACGCAAAATAAAAATAGACCAAACATTGCTTCCATACGTCGTTGAACTTACATAAAACGTGTTTCTGTTATTCATAAACAACTTACGCATTTGTCAATAGTAACACGTAACTCTTGTCTTGGATCATGATGAAGAACGTTCTACTGAGTACGAAATAACAACAATAATTATAAATATTTTTTTAATGTTTGTGCGTGTAAACCGTATTGCGTCAAAATTAAGTGCTTTGGTTAAGTAAAAGCGTACAAGTTAGGTGATCAACAAATTTTTATTGCTTATGAAACGCAATTTAGATACTGTAAGAATATAAAATACACAATGGACTGCCAGTGAATGATGTGTCGTTCTGATCATGTAAAAAAGAAAAAACAGAAACAAAAATAAAAAACAGGAGACGTCGGTTCCCACTTTCCCTCTCACACATTCAGTTATTTATCTTTCCCTACCGGTAATCGTACGACTTACTACGTCATTCATGTAGTATGTGGTACTGAAGGGTAGTTTTGGTTGTAGAGCGCAATTCTAGGCAAAAATCATTACGTCATAACCTAAGTGAATACAAAAGTTGAAGTTTTGAAAAAAGTAAACAATTTATTGAACTTTCAGGATAATTTATAACATTCTGTCTCGAATTATTTTCCATCGGTGTTGATACATTTCGTCAAACGACCTGGGACGCTGAAGCATACATTAGGAGCACTGTCTTCACAAGCGTTGTAAATAGCTTCTATCAAGTGCACTTTTCTCAGAACGTTTCCGTAGACTGTAGGCAGCCTTCTTTCTAAGTGGAACAGTATTGACTTAATTATTCGACTCATTTAATATAAAACAACAGCTTCCCCTGGGGCAATGATTGCCACACATTTCGCGGCCGAAAACGACGGGTCGCACTGTGATGAGCAACATAAACATGATCTTGACAACCTCTTCCACCCACAGGTGTTTCAAACTTTCTCTAAGGACATTGTGCGACTGCATCCCCACCGAACGCGATCACAACCCTTTGGAGTGCAATGCGACCGCAATTACTACTCTCGTTTACAGATTGGAACAAGTACAAACAGTTAAAAAGCATTCGACAAAAAGTGATACGTAGAATGAAGGGGTACTTAACGCTTTTTTCCACCCTGCTGTTTACCCCCATTCTGTGGCGTCATCACGCAGGAGCGCAACATTAAGACGTGTGTGAATAAAGCGGTGAACAGTCCCTCTAATACCCCCCCCCCTCCCCCACCTAATTCCGCAAAACGCTCGGTGCCACCCACGCAAGTTTGATGAGCACGTATCAGGTAGGCATGACAGCACAGATAGAATAGATCCATAAACGCCGTTCCAGCAGCGTAACGGGTTCGTCTAGCACAAACAATGAGGGCAATTACACTACTGGTCATTAAAATTGCTATACCACGAAGATGACGTGCTACAGACGCGAAATTTAACCGACAGGAAGAAGATGCTGTGATATGCAAATTATTAGATTTCACAGCATTCACACAAGGTTGGCGCCGGTGGCGACACCCACAACGCGCTGACATGAGGAAAGTTTCCAACCGATTTCTCATACACAAACAGCAGTTGACCGGCGTTGCCTGGTGAAACGTTGTTGTGATGCCTCGTGTAAGGAGGAGAAATGCGTACCATCACGTTTCCGACTTTGATAAAGGTCGGATTGTAGCCTATCGCGATTGCCGTTTATCGTATCGCGACATTGCTGCTCGCGTTGGTCGAGATACAATGACTGTTAGCAGAATATGGAATCGGTGGGTTCAGGAGGGTAATACGGAACGCCGTGCTGGATCCCAAAGGCCTCGTATCACTAGCAGTCGAGATGACAGGCATCTTATCCGCATGGCTGTAACGGATCCCTTGACGCTGCTTCACAGACAGGAGCGCCTGCGATGGTGTACTCAATGACGAACCTGGGTGCACGAATGGCAAAACGTCGGATGAATCCAGGTTCTGATTACAGCATCTACATCTACATCCACACTCCGCAAGCCACCTGACGGTGTGTGGCGGAGGGTACCCTGAGTACCTCTATCGGTTCTCCCTTCTATTCCAGTCTCGTATTGTTCGTGGAAAGAAGGATTGTCGGTATGCTTCTGTGTGAGCTCTAATCTCTCTGATTTTATCCTCATGGTCTCTTCGCGAGATATACGTAGGAGGGAGCAATATACTGCTTGAATCTTCGGTGAAGGTATGTTTTCGAAAAAGCCCGTACCGAGCTACTGAGCGTCTCTCCTGCAGAGTCTTCCACTGGAGTTTATCATCTCCGTAACGCTTTCGCGATTACTAAATGATCCTGTAACGAAGCGCGCTGCTCTCCGTTGGATCTTCTCTATCTCTTCTATTAACCCTATCTGCTACGGATCCCACACTGGTGAGCAGTATTCAAGCAGTGGGCGAACAAGTGTACTGTAACCTACTTCCTTTGTTTTCGGATTGCATGTCCTTAGGATTCTTCCAATGAATCTCAGTCTGGCATCTGCTTTACCGACGATCAACTTTATATGATCATTCCATTTTAAATCACTCCTAATGCGTACTCCCAGATAATTTATGGAATTAACTGCTTCCAGTTGCTGACCTGCTATTTTGTAGCTAAATGATAAGGGATCTATCTCTCTGTGTATTCGCAGCACATTACACTTGTCTACATTGAGATTCAATTGCCATTCTCTGCACCATGCGTCAATTCGCTGCAGATCCTCCTGCATTTCAGTACAATTTTCCATTGTTACAACCTCTCGATACACCACAGCATCATCTGCAAAAAGCCTCAGTGAACTTCCGATGTCATCCACCAGGTCATTTATGTATATTGTGAATAGCAACGGTCCTATGACACTCCCCTGCGGCACACCTGAAATCACTCTTACTTCGGAAGACTTCGATATCTACCATTTTGTCATCCGTGCGACAATCTAGAGAAGAAACTACAGTGCAGTCTTCGTCTGTGAAACAGCTTTGGAAAAAGACATTTAGTATTTCGGCCTTTAGTCTGTCATCCTCTGTTTCAGTACCATTTTGGTCACAGAGTGTCTGGACATTTTGTTTTGATCCACCTACCGCTTTGACATAGGACCAAAATTTCTTAGGATTTTCTGCCAAGTCAGTACATAGAACTTTACTTTCGAATTCATTGAACGCCTCTCGCATAGCCCTCCTCACACTACATTTCGCTTCGCGTAATTTTTGTTTGTCTGCAAGGCTTTGGCTACGTTTATGTTTGCTGTGAAGTTCCCTTTGCTTCCGCAGCAGTTTTCTAACTCGGTTGTTGTACCACGGTGGCTCTTTTCCATCTCTTACGATCTTGCTTGGCACATACTCATCTAACGCATATTGTACGATGGTTTTGAACTTTGTCCGCTGATCCTCAACACTACCTGTACTTGAGACAAAACTTTTGTGTTGAGCCATCAGGTACTCTGTAATCTGCTTTTTGTCACTTTCGCTAAACAGAAAAATCTTCCTACCTTTTTTAATATTTCTATTTACGGCTGAAATCATCGATGCCGTAACCGCTTTATGATCGCTGATTCCCTGTTCTGCGTTAACTGTTTCAAATAGTTCGGGTCTGTTTGTCACCAGAAGGTGTAATATGTTATCGCCACGAGTCGGTTCTCTGTTTAACTGCTCAAGGTAGTTTTCAGATAAAGCACTTAAAAAGATTTCACTGGATTCTTTGTCCCTGCCACCCGTTATGAACGTTTGAGTCTCCCAGTCTATATCCGGCAAATTAAAATCTCCACCCAGAACTATAACATGGTGGGGAAATCTACTCGAAATATTTTCCAAATTATCCTTCAGGTGCTCAGCCACAACAGCTGCTGAGCCCGGGGGCCTATAGAGACATTCAATTACCATGTCTGAGCCTGCTTTAACCGTGACCTTCACCCAAATCATTTCACATTTCGGATCTCCGTCAATTTCCTTCGATACTATTGCACTTCTTATCGCTATAAACACGCCTCCCCCTTCACTGTCTAGCCTGTCTCTGCGGTATACATTCCAATCAGAGTTTAGGATTTCATTACTGTTGCCCGCATCTCGTGGTCGTGCGGTAGCGTTCTCGCTTCCCACGCCCGGGTTCCCGGGTTCGATTCCCGGCGGGGTCAGGGATTTTCTCTGCCTCGTGATGGCTGGGTGTTGTGTGCTGTCCTTAGGTTAGTTAGGTTTAAGTAGTTCTAAGTTCTAGGGGACTTATGACCACAGCAGTTGAGTCCCATAGTGCTCAGAGCCATTTTTTTCATTACTGTTTACGTCTGGTTTCAGCCAACTTTCTGTCCCTAGTACTATATGGGCGTTGTGACCGTTTATTAATGAGAGCAGTTCTGGGACCTTTCTATAGACGCTCCTGCAATTTACTATTAGCACATTAATATTGTTATTCCCTGTTGCATTTTGCCTACTCCTACCTTGCCGCGTCTCAGGAGGCGTCTTGTCGGGCCTAGGGAGGGAATTCTCTAACCTAAAAAAACCCCATGTGCACTCCACACGTACTCCGCTACCCTTGTAGCCGCTTCCGGCGTGCAGTGCACGCCTGACCTATTCAGGGGGACCCTACATTTCTCCACCCGATAGCGGAGGTCGAGAAATTTGCACCCCAGATCTCCGCAGAATCGTCTGAGCCTCTGGTTTAAGCCTTCCACTCGGCTGCAAACCAGAGGACCGTGATCGGTTCTGGGAACGATACTGCAAATAGTTAGCTCTGATTCCACCCCGCGAGCGAGGCTTTCCGCCTTCACCAATTCCGCCAACCGCCTGTACGAACTGAGGATGACCTCTGAACCCAGACGGCAGGAGTCATTGGTGCCGACATGAGCAACAATTTGCAGTCGGGTGCACCCAGTGCTCTCTATCGCCGCCGGCAGGGCCTCCTCCACATCTCGGATGAGACCCCCCGGCAAGCAGACAGAGTGAACACTGGCCTTCATCCCCGACCTTTCCGCTATTTCCCTAAGGGGCTCCATCACCCGCCTAACGTTGGAGCTCCCAATAACTAATAAACCCCTCCCCCCGTGTGCCTGCTCGGACCTTGCTGAAGGAGCAGCCACATGTCCACTCACAGGCAGAGCGGGCGATGCCACACGGCCAGCCTCCACATTTACCCTTCGCCTCGTGGGCCGCGAATGCCGCTGAACCCGCCACTCCCCTTGCGGAGAGGGTGGCCCAATCGCGCCCGGTACCCGCGAAGATGTCTCGACAGCAGGGACAGTGGGTGAAGCATGTAACACCTGGGGTGTATGTTGCGACGCACCAGACTCCCCACTGCCGCTACACTCCGAGGCAGCAGCTTGAAGACGGCTGACCACGGCCATCAACACGTTCAGCTGTTCGCGAACAGTGGCCAGCTCCTGCGTCCGTACAAAGCAGTCACACATCCTATCCATCCTAAGGAATCAATTTACTGAAGAGAGTTAATCAACTCTTAACTAGACTGCTAATTCACTAAAGGCGGCTGATTATTGACTAAACTGTGATTGCTAGCCACTTCTTGTAGAAAACAATGAAAATAGCACTACCTGTCTCTGGACTGTATTGAAAACAAACACTAGCACTACTGGCAGTATGGCTGACTAAAGGGACTCTCTCTGACTGTATTCAAAACAAACACGAAATCTATGGAACACTATTAATAGCACTCGACAATTAAAGTTTCCTAAAGCAAAAACACACGGAAGAAGAAGTGACAAGTAAGAAAAATACAGTTAATACTTAAATTAAGATAGCTCGCTGCACAGCAGACGTGAAGCAGACGGCGGTTAGGACGCATCCGTGTTTGGCGACATCGCGGTGAACGCACATTGGAAGCGTGTATTCGTCATCGCCATACTGGCGTATCACCCGCCGTGATAGTATGGGGTGCCATTGGTTACACGTCTCGGTCACCTCTTGTTCGCATTGACGGCACTCTGAACAGTGGACGTTACATTACAGATGTGTTACGACCCGTGGCTCTACCCTTCATTCGATCCCTGCGAAACCCTACACTTCAGCAGGATAATGCACGACCGCATATTGCAGGTCCTGTACGGCCTTTGTGGATACAGAAAATGTTCGACTGCTGCCCTGGCCAGCACATTCTCCAGATCTCTCACCAATTGAAAACGTCTAGTCATTGGTGGCCGAGCAACTGGCTCGCACAATACGCCAGTCACTACTCTTGATGAACTGTGCTATCGTGTTGAAGCTGCACGAGCAGCTGTACCTGTACACGCCATCCAAGCTCTGTTTGACTCAATGCCCAGGCGTATCAAGGCCGTTATTACGGCCAAAGGGTCTGATTTGTCAGGACCTATGCACCCAAATTGCGTGAAAATGTAATCACATGTTAGTTCTAGTATAATACATTTGCCCAATGAATACCCGTTTATCATGTGCATTTCTTCTTGGTGTAGCAATTTTAATGGCCAGTAGTGTATGAAAGTCCTGACCCGCTAACGAGGGGACCTGCCGGGAGCGACCTCTCCTCTCAGCAACAGACTCCGATCGAACCGGCGAGCCGCAATAAAAGAGGAACTGAGCGCCAAATGAAATATCGGGAAAAAGCGGCCGAGGGCCACCGGGCCAGGAGGAGCCGCCGTTGTGGTAATGGGGGAGGGGCAGTGAGGGGAGGGGAGCAGGGGTCCGCTCAGTAGGGCGGCGCTAATGGCAGGCACAGAGCGGCTGGCCATTGCCTAGCCCACTGGCCATACCACAGTGGCGTCGCAGACTCTGCCGGATTTCCAATTCGGATTCCGGCAGAACCACTCTGCCCCACAACAAATCATGAGAGTGGTTGAAGCAGCCACAGAGGGCTTCAACCACAGAGGCTACTGCGGGATAGTGCAACTAGACGTAGCCAAAGCCTTTGACTCAGTATGGCATAGAGGGCTACTCTACAAGTTGTACACACAAGGGTTCCCCGGGAGCATAGTTAAGCAGATCAAAAGCTATCTCCCGAATAGAACCTTCTCTGTCAAAGTAGAAACAGCCACCTCCACCAAACGGCATATTCGTGCTGGTGTGCCACAGGGATCGGTCCTGGGGCCCGTTTTGTAGTCTGTACACTGCGGACACACCAACGGCCCCGCTGGTGCACACCGCACAGTACGCTGACGATACAGCCTTCTACACAAGAAATGCGAACAAGGACCTGGTCATCCGTAGATGACACAGAAACTTGGGCCCGTCGCTGGCGAATCACCATCATCTCCGAAATGACGCAGGCTATGCTGATTACCCGTAGGCTCGGAAGGCGCGAACCTCCTCAACGCCCCCCCCCCCCTCCACCTTCACCTAAACGGAACCCAACTCCCCTGGCGCAGAACCGCGAAGTATCTTGGCGTAACCTTGGACTCTCGTCTTACGTGGAAACCCCACATAGACGAGGTCCACAGGAAGGTCTGCGCCAGAATGTCCATCCTGTACCAAATCCTCAACTCATCCAGCTCCCTTCCCTGCTCAGTAGGAGTGAACGTATACCAGGCCCTGATCCGGCCAGTCATGGAATATGCGTGCCCTGTCTGGGGATACGCGGCGAAGCAGCACCTGGACAAACTCCAGAGGCTGGAGAACCGCGCCCTCAGGAGGGCACTGCGTTTACCTCTTGGATTCCCCATTGACGATTTGCACGCCGCTGCTAAAATCCCACTCCTGAGAGGGCGTTTTCAGGACCTGGCAAGGGCCTTTATGAAGGTTCTTCCAGGTCTGGAAACGCCCTCATCCACTCCCTAGGTCGGTACGACATGTCCCGCGATAAGCACAATCGCCCCATGACGATCTTCGATGACTAAGTCGAAGAGGAAATCCCAATATCCATTCCCAAATCCTGCTCCTACCCAAATAACTACAATTATCTCGCCAAACCTCGGGCAAGTACCAGACACACAGAACAATCATCACATTTCACAGACACCAAAAAGTACAGACATAATCACACACACAAGTACATAGGGGAGTAAAAGCCGAAAGGCTACAAACTCCCCCTCACACTTCCCCAAAGAGGGGAAAGTAAAAGATGAGAGCCGGCCACCGTCGCAGACACCAGGCTCCGGAAACACCGAGAGGGCTGGGAAGAGGGGTGGAGAAATTCATGTGCGCAGGCAAGACCTGCACGCAGGATGATGATATTAGTGGTGGTCGTCGTCGTCGTCGCCGCTTCCAAAGCGACATCGCCTCTTACTACGTTTTCTCTTCTTCCACAGGATAACCACAGCATTTACGAAAAGACTATGTAACATCAGTATGATCTTATTGTAAAATTGTTTTTGTAACGCCATTTATCCTGAAGATGAGGGATTCCCTCGAAACATGTCGCTAAGTAAATAAGTAATACAATAGTCAACAAAGTCTGTCATTGGTAGCGGTATTTTTAAAAAACCTTTACATATTTCTTTAGGTCTGTCGTAGCCTGGTTTCACCTGAGTGTTTGTGTCAACTCACACAATCACAGCTTTCGGGCAGCGGAGAATGCGCACACGTTCCACGAAACACCATTACGTGGTCAGAAGGTTGGAGTTTGGTGCGCAGTGTCTACACGCCGCGTTGTTGGTCCCATCTTGTTTCAGCAGACGCTGATTACTGCGCGTTACACCGATAGTATATTTGTATGGAGTGTAGCCATGTATGTAAGTGAAACGTGGATGATAGTTTGGACAAGAAGAGAATAGAAGCTTTCGAAATGTGGTGCTACAGAAGAATGCTGAAGATTAGTTGGGTAGATCACATAACTAATGAGGAGGTATTGAATAGAATTGGGTAGAAGAGGAGTTTGTGGCACAACTTGACTAGAAGAAGGGATCGGTTGATAGAACATGTTCTGAGGCATCAAGGGATCACCAATTTAGTACTGGAGGGCAGCGTTGAGGGTAAAAATCGTAGAGGGAGACCAAGAGATGAGTACACTAAGCAGATTCAGAAGGATGTAGGCTGCAGTAGGTACTGGGAGATGAAGAAGCTTGCACAGGATAGAGTAGCATGGAGAGCTGCATCAACCAGTCTCAGGACTGAAGACCACAACAACAACACTGATAGTATTTTAAAACCATTTTCTGCGGCATTAAAGGAAGAGGAAAAGACCAATACCTACTTCCAACAGGATGGAGCAACTGCCCATACGGCCGGCCGTACATTGGAGCTCATTTACACAATCTTCACGCCTGAGAGTTGTTAGCAGAGGTCAGTCAGGTCGCGGCCTTAGCTGGCCAACCAGGTCACCTCGTCTGTCAGTGTGCGGTTACTCTGTGTGGGGAGCCCACAACTGTAAGGTGTATCGCAACAACACCCATAGTCTTCAAGCATTGCGGCACAACATTTCCGATGGGACTGCAGCAATTGCAGCAGTCCAGCTTCGATCCGCCTTCAGCATCTTGTTGTCCAGGCCCAAAAGTGCAAAGAGATGAATAGCGGTCACTTACAACATATGTTATAGTCAGTGCTCTATTTCCTTTCCTCTGCTGCGTTTCTTTTTACCCTGGAATTCTGTTCTCCGGGCCACTTTTATTTGTCCCACCCTGTATAAAGCAACCTCTAAGGCTCAGAAAAATTTCATTAGTATTATTAAAAAAAAACCTATGTGGTAAGATACTGTATTTATATCCTTCGTTGTGGATTTGTTACAGTACTTTTCCGCTTTTACGCAATCATCGACGAAATTTGGTTGTTACTTGATCATTTTCATTCATCATTATTTTCTGCCATCACAAGAACATTAGACAGCTGAAGGAGGGACGTTCACCAACAGTAGGGAGCCGCAAGCGAAGGAAGTAGGCAGCACTGAAAGGACTGGACTGAAATACGAGGGTGAGTCAATTAAAAACTTAAATTTGTAATAACAAATCGAAATTTCGCGCCGTTATCCTGTAAGTTGGTAAGCATGCTACAAACAGCGTGCAGAATGGCCTGTAGGTATCAGTTATAAAATGGCCGCCCCACTTGCGACGTGCACCAAGGAAGAACAGCGTTCTGTTATTCGGTTTTTGCGAGTGAAGGTGTGAAACCTATTGTAATTCATCGACGAATGAAGGTCCAGTACGGTGATGCATGTTTGTCACAGCAATAAGTCTACGAATGGAGTAGGAAGTTCGCAAATGGTGTGACTTCACTGGAAGATGCTCCGCGTCCAGGTCAGGCAGAACGAGTTGTGACCCCACAGAACATTCAAGCAGTTGAAGCCATACTGAAGGAAAACCGCCGAGTGACACTGAATGACATTGCAGCATGTTTACAGATTAGTCATGGGTCAGCACACCACACTGTCCATGATGTGCTCCAGTTTCACAAAGTGTCTGCAAGATGGGTGCCACGGCAGCTGACTCCGGAAATGAGAGAACGACGTGTTGATGCTCGTGAAGAACTTCTTCGGCGGTTTGAACGAGAAAGCGATGGCTTCCTAGCAAGAATCGTTTCTGGGGGCGAAACCTGGGTTCACTTCCGCCAACCGGAAACGAAGAGAGCGAGCAAGGAATGGCGCCATTCCTCATCACCAAAACCAAACACGTTTCGAACAGAACCATCAGCAGAGAAGGTTATGCTGACTCTCTTTTGGGAGGAAAAAGGCGTCATTTTGGAGCGTTACATGCACTGTCACCACTGCATCATACACAGATCTCATAAAAAATCATCTGCGGCCTGCAATCAAATGAAAGAGACCTGCATTGCTGTCAGCTGGTGTCCTTTTGCAACATGACAATGCAAGGCCCCACATTGCCCGTACAACAGTTGCAACAATCACAGACCTGCATTTTGAGTGTCTTCCTCATCCACCACACTCACCAAACTTTGCCCCAAGTGATTTCCATATGTTTGGACCACTCAAAGACGCAATGGGAGGAAAGAAGTTCCGTTCTGATGAAGAGGTACGCCACGCGGTGCATGAGTGGTTGCACGGACTACCAAAAGAATTTTTTTCTAAAGGAATTTATGCACTTTGTAAGCGCTGGAGGACTTGCGCTGAGCGTGGGCGAGATTATGTTGAAAAGTGATACAGCTTTGTACCACTTCTGCACAATAAATAATATTTAAAAAGATATTTGAGGTTTTCATTTGACCCTCCGTCGTATCTTACACCGAATTCAGTAAGACTGGAGCAGAATGGTGTATGAAAATTAACATTGCAACACCAGAGATGTGGAAACTGGAAACATTAGGGATGTTAGGTATTGAAGAGGGAGACATATCACCTGTATACATATTTTATGACTATACCAGTGACGTTGCCATAAACGTAGAGGCAAAGGTGGAAAAATGGGCCCCTGCTGGTATTATGGGCCCCCTACATATTTGGAAGTACAGGCCACGAATTCTAGCGGAGAGCACATGATCTACTAAAACTAGTTGCCAAACTTCACTGTACAGTGCGCAGACGTAGTACCTGACATGGTTTGTTAGTAGTGCTGTGAATTTTTTCGCTGTCATCAAAAGTTTGAAAGGTTAGTGTTTACTTGAAAAAAACTAAAATTTCTAACATGTTATTAGTAGAACCAAGGTAAGGTACGTATTTGGCTTGCTGTTGGGATACCGTTTTACGTTAATTAACGTCGGTTGCGAACCAAACTAACCGTAGGCAAGATCGTTTTTCCCAAGATGGCGAGGATGGATATATGGGCCCCTTTTGCTGCTGGTATTATGGGCCACGTAAAATCAATCAGATATTGTTACTCTTTATGTTTCAGATGCCTCGAACACATCTTGTACCACCGCAAAATCGAAACGGCAATCGTGGGACAAAGCAAATATGGCAAATGCTATTGTAGCTATTAAAGAGAAAAAAATGAGGTTGAAAAAAGCGGTTAAAGTGTACTCTGTCCCTCGTTCTACGCTGCAAAGGCTTTTCACCGGTTTTACCACAGGGACTTGAGGACGAACTGGTTAAATATCTTCTCATTATGGAATCCAAATTCTACGGCCTTACCAGAAATGACGTCAGGCGCATGGCCTACCAGCTTTGCACAAGAAATAAAAAGTTGGTGTTTCTGTCCCTAATGTTGACGACGCTGCATGTCTATTTTGTGAAGGGATTTTTTCAAAGGACACAAAAGGTGAACTTTGGGTCCAGTGTATAGCTTGTGAGATGTGGGCTCAAAACGAATGCGATGGATGCGAAAAAGATGCTTATGTGTGTGACTATTGTAAATAGGCTAGGCGTAGGCTGTGAAAATCATCCCACTAGTAGACTAATTAACAATGTTCAGAGTGAATCTTTCTTTCATTATACAGAAAAATTAAATAAAATTATATTTTTCAAATTTTTGTTTCTTTTTATTTCAAACTACCTTGGGGCCCATATTACGAGCACAAATTCTTGACGCAACAAAATGCAGAGTATCAGGAAAATAATAAAATTTTGTTTTAAATATTAAAAAGTTGGACCAAAACATGTCGTAACTATTGCAGGACATACTAGAGAAATGTTTTATGTTAATTTCAGGTGATTATACTAAAAATAAAAGGTGTTATATAAAAAAAAGAGTGGGGGCCCATTTATCCACCTTTGCCTCTATCCGTACTGGAGACTTTTTGCAACCTCTCTCGCACAATCTTAGGATCGTTCTACAAGCCTTGAGGTCGTAGTACTGGGGGGAGTCATTTTTCGGTACAAACCACAGGTGCCCAATAATGGTTATTTAATGCCAACGAGACTGTATTTATTCCCGCTGCGAGGAGAAATGCTGTGCTTCAGCTTAGCCTTGCAGATAATTCGCAGTCTCGAGGCAACAGGTGCTCGTAAAGTTCGCCGCTTTAACGACTGCCACCGAGAGGATGGAACCACTTAAAACTCTGGGGTGGTATTAGAACAGAAATAGATATGTTGGGTACTCAAATATAGGGGTTCCTTCGACTTTTATTCGCCCCCTATTGTCGTTACCAAGACTTACGATGACTGGAACAGGTGGCAGAAGAAACGAAGGAATCTTGTTACCTTGGAAGCAAAATAAAGCACGGCGGACGGTGGAAAAAGAGTACACAAGAAGCAGGTTAGCTCAGGCGAAAAGGGCATTCCTCGCCTGAAAAAGTTTACACTAGTACCGAACGAAAGCCTTAATTTGCGGAAGGGATTTCGCCTGAAGCACAGCTCTGTATGGGGGAAATGAAAAAGAACTGAGGAACGCTAATCTGTATAAACCATTTGGGAGACCATCTCGGCAGCCCTCTTAGATTGAGGGGGCGAAAAGTGGCAATTGATTCTAAATAATGAAAAGTGTGAAGTCATCCGCAGGAGCGCTAAAAGAAATCCGCTAAATTTCGGTTACACGATAAGTGACACAAATCTGAAGGTTGCGAATTCAAGTAAGTACTTACGAATAACAGTTACGAATAACTTAAATTCGAACGATCACATACATAATGTTGTGGAAAAGCTAACCGAAGGCAGCGATTTATTGGCAGAACACTTAGAAGTTGCATAAGGGCTATTATGGGGGTAAACCACATTAGGAGGTTCAGAAATAGAAGGTTCAGAAAATCCGTTTTTTTTAATTGCATAAATCTTTAGCTAATTATCCAAAAACGCGGTCAAAATTTCAAACCGAAATTCGGATTCGTTTAGATTTCATGGGCATAGAAGCGACCTCACATTCTTCCAATATATGAAGATTTATCAAGGTATGAATTACTGTAGAGATGTTTAGGCGGCCACACACAAAATGCGAATGAAAGTTTTAATTCCACTATTTGGCGATTAGCTCCTAAACACACTCCGGACTAAAAGTCGTGGAATTGGCGTCCTATTTAGCAGAGGGCTTTTCAACGAAGGAAATTCATCCCTTCCGATGATAATGAACGAGGCAGGAATTGTAGTATGCACGGGAAGCTTCAATTACGCCGATCAAATAGATAACCAGCGCGTGAGCCGGCAGAATCTACGTGGTTCATTGGAATCGAAGGAAGGTTGGAAAGCTCGCAAAGCACTGCTGCAAGCGCAAAACGAAGCCTATGAGGATGAAGAAGGATTACTAAATGGTGCTGGAATCGGTAAGCATTTTACATTATTGTTAACTTCTTTGCATTTCTAGTTTCCGAGAATTTATTTTTCAAACGTTTTTATCTCGAAATGACTTTTTTCACATTTGCGTGCAGTCTAACTCAAAAAGAATAGAACCGATCATTATGAAAATTGATAGTATGATTCTTTATAAAATTACGAATTATATAAACCAGCTTGTGAGATGATATGGTTTTAAGGACATTTTTCTTTGCTTAATTATAGAAAAAAATCGTGAAAATGGAAGTAAACTGTTCCAAAGCCTGCAAAATTTTAAATTTTCATTATTTTTCACCCGCATTGAGGTTCATATTCTTAGAAAATAAGTTATTAATGTAAAATCAAAACCTTTTTGATTTCAGATGAAAATCGGAATGGATACACTGCACGCAACTGGAGAACTATACCCACAACACATCACACAGCGGACATCACAGCATAACTTTTTGTGAATTTTTTTGAATAATTTCAACCAAAAATAAACTGTTCGAAATATGTATGAAATCATGTCAAAATTCGATTAAATTCTAATTAATTATTCCCACCCGAAAAAATCCCAAAAAATCTGTGTCACATATCCTCCTAATGTAGTTTCCTCCCTCAAAGAGACTGTTTACACAACGCTTGTCCTTCCTCTACTAGATTAGTGCTGCACGGTGTCCGAAATGGCTCTGAGCACTATGGGACTCAACTGCTGAGGTCATTAGTCCCCTAGAACTTAGAACTAGTTAAACCTAACTAACCTAAGGACATCACAAACAACCATGCCCGAGGCAGGATTCGAACCTGCGACCGTAGCGGTCTTGCGGTTCCAGACTGCAGCGCCTTTAACCGCACGGCCACTTCGGCCGGCACGGTGTGCGATCCTCATCAGATAGGACTGACGGAGGACGTCGAAAATATTCAAAGAAGATCAGCTCGTTTGGTATTATCGCGAAATAGTGGAGACAGTGCAACGTATGATACGCCAGTTGGGGGTGACAATCATTGAAACAAATGCGTTTTCCGTTGCTACAGGGTTTTTCCACGAAATTTCAATCGCCACCTTCCTCCTCCGAATAAGAAAATATTTTACTGACGCCAACTGGCATGGGAAGAAATGATCATCACCATAAAATAAGAGAAATCATAGCTCACACGAAATGATTTACGAGTTCATTTTTGCCGCACGCTGTTCGAGCTTGGAAACGGTAGAGAAGTAGATTCAAGGTGGTTCGATGAACCCTCTGCCAGGCACTTGACTGCAATTGCAGGGCAGTCTTATAGATGTAGGGCAACGGCCTTGCCGCAGTAGATACACCGGTTCCCGTGAGATCACCGGAGTTAAGCGCTGTCTGTCGTGGCCGGCATTTGGATGGGTGACCATCCAGGCCGCCATGTGCTGTTGCCATTTTTCGGGGTGCACTCAGCCTCGTGATGCCAATTGAGGAGCTACTCGACCGAATAGTAGCGGCTCCGGTCAAAGAAAACCATCGTAACGACCGGGAGAGCGGTGTGCTGACCACACGCCCCTCCTCATTGAGGATGACACGGGGGTCGGATGGTCCCGGTAGAACACTTAAGGCCTGAAGACAGAGTGCTTATAGATGTAGATGCAGAAGTTGTACTGCAGAAGGATGCTGAAAATTAAAGTCACTGATAAGGGGTGAGGACGTTCTACGGAGAATCGGAGAGAAAAAGAGTATGTGAAAAGCAGTAACTGGAAGAAAGAGACAGGACACGTCTAAGACATCATGGTACGACTTCCATGGTAACAGTGGGAGTCAAAGAAGCTGGAAACTGTAGTGGAGTTAAGCTAGGTTCCTCTAAAAGTGGTTAGGCCAGTCAGTTTTGAAGTCGAGGGATAAAGAACCGCCTGCTATTTCTTGTGGGCACTTACCAAAGTAAAACTCTGCTGTGCTTAAACGAATGCTCCACCACCGTGTACCGCGTTTTAGGTTTCAACAAAGACCAATTAAACACAACTTTTTTTTTAGTACAAACAGGTTTACGGTTTCGGAAATATTCAGTTTTACAATTTATGTACTTCTTCATGCTTTAGAACTAAGCCTGGAAACATTTTTCCACTCTTACTGAGGTGACGGACATCTACATCCACGCATATCTTGTTTGATACACTACTGGCCATTAAAAAAGGCTACACCACGAAGATGACGTGCTACAAACGCGAAATTTAACCGACAAGAAGAAGATGCTGTGATATGCAAATGATTAGCTTTTCAGAGCCGTCACACAAGGTTGGCGCCGGTGGCGACACTTACAACGTGCTGACGTGAGGAAAAAAAAATGGTTCAAATGGCTCTAAGCACTATGGCACTTAACATCTGAGGTCATCAGTCCCCTAGACTTAGAACTACTTAAACCTAACTAACCTAAGGACATCGCACACATCCATGCCCGAGGCAGGATTCGAACCTGCGACCGTAGCAGCAGCGCGGTTCCGGACGGAAGCGCCTAGAACCGCTCGACCAGACGACGAAACTTTTCAACCGATGTCTCATACACAAACAGCAGTTGACCGGCGTTGCCTGGTGAATGTTGTTGTGATGCCTCGTTTAAGGAGGAGAAATGCGTACCACCACGTTTCCGACTTTGACGTCGGATTGTAGCCTATCGCGATTGCGGTTTATCGTATCGTGACACTACTGCTCGCGTTGGTCGAGATCCAATGACTGTTAGCAGAATATGGAATAGGTGGGTTCAGGAGGGTAATACGGAACGTCGTGCTGGATCCCAATGGCCTCGAATCACTAGCAGTCGAGATGACAGGCATCTCATCCGCATGGCTGTAACGGATCATGCAGCTACGTCTCGATCCCTGAGTCAACAGATGGGGACATTTGCAAGACTACAACCATCTGCACGAACAGTTCGACGACGTTTGCTGCAGCATGGAATATCAGCTCGGAGACTATGGCTGCGGTTACCCTTGACACTGCATCACAGACAGGAGCGCCTGCGATGGTGTACTCAACGACGAATCTGGGTGCACGGATGGCAAAACGTCATTTTTTCGGATGAATCCAGGATCTGTTTACAGCATCATGATGGTGGCATCCGTGTTTGGCGACATCGCGGTGAACGCACATTGGATGCATGTATTCGTCATCGCCATACTGACGTATCACACGGCGTGATGGTGTGGGGTGCCATTGGTTACACGTCTCGGTCACCTCTTGTTCGCATTGACGGGACTTTGAACAGTGGACGTTACATTTCAGATGTGTTACCACCCCGTGGCTCTACCCTTCATTCGATCCCTGCGAAACCCTACATTTCAGTAGGATAATGCACGATCGCATGTTGCAGGTCCTGTACGGGCCTTTCTGGATTCAGAAAATGTTCGACTGCTGCCCTGGCCAGCACATTCTCCAGGTCTCTCACCAATTGGAAAGGTCTGGACAATGGTGGCCGAGCAACTAGCTCGTCACAAAACGCCCGCCACTACTCTTGATGAACTGTGGTATCGTGTTTAAGGTGCATTGGCAGCTGTACCTGTACACGCCATCCATGCTCTGTTTGACTCAATGCCCAGGCGTATCAAGGCCGTTATTACGGCCATAGGTGGTTGTTCTGGGTACTGATTTATCAGGATCTATGCACCGAAATTTGCCTGAAAATGTAATCACACGTCAGTTCTAGTACATTTGTCCAATGAATACCCGTTTATCATCTGCGTTTCTTCTTGGTGTAGCAATTTTAATGGCCAGTAGTGTATAAGGAGATAAAAGAAAGTCGTCAGGCGATGAATCAGCTGAATACTGGGTGTGAGACGTTAAACGCTTTCTCTGGCAAATAATCCTCTGTTCGGCGTGGTGTGTGTCTACTAGTACTGGCACACATGAAGAATGACACCACGTTTTGAGTTACTATATCCGATTAATCATCAAAACTTCTGCGACACCCTAAAGGAATATCAAAATTGTAACTGAAATTTCCTGGCACATTAAAACTGTGTGCCGGACCGAGACTCGACCTCGGGACCTTTGCCTATTGCAGGCAAGTGCTCTACCAACTGAGCTACCCAAGGACGACTCACGCACCGTCCTCACAGCTCGGTCCGGCACACAGTTTTAATCTGCCATGAAGTTTCATATCAACGCACACTCCGCTGCAGAGTGAAAATCTCATTCAAGATTGTAACTATTGTTTCGGACATATCCGAAAGAACAGGTACCATCTTCATATAGATAAGGCTTACGGGCCAATGATCTTCTTCAGTGCGGATGCACCCACATTGCCCTAACTCATATGGGAATCGGTAGATCGACTGCCGCGAGTAATGAGTATAGGGGGCAGGGGCACTACAAATGTAGTGTGTGGACAGGAAGTTGGAAATGTGGATCTCACGAGGGCGTGCTAGAGATAAGTCCCTGCAGTCGCACTATTCTCCGTGTCCTCGGTGGTTCAGATGGATAGAGCGTCTGCCATCTAAGCAGGGGATCCCGGGTTCGAGTCCCGGTCCCCGCTGATAATTATCAACGCCTGTATGCAGCTAATGGTTTGGATATCATTGTAATTTCATCGCTAAAGCGATCGTCGCGGTATGTCAAGTTAACCAAAGAAATCAGGAAGTCGTTGCCTTCTTCTTCTTCTTCTTCGAAGGGCTTGCTAACGAAATACTTTAGTTGGTCTCGGCTATTCCACGACGACTCAAAACAGTTGATTGCTGCTTATTTGGAAGCTCGTACAAATATATCCACGTTTCGTCTCCTGTTACGACATTTCATACTGCGTCTGGAATGCCTCTGTCTTATTTTTGAACGTCTCTTGGCACGAACTGACACAAGCATATTTTTGGGCTATGATCAAATTGTACGGAATCTATCGGGATCAGGTTTTTTTTCCACAGCTAAATGTTCACGGAAAATCAGATGCACTGCAGCCTTCGATTATCTACGGTAAGCCACATTCCGATGCTCTTCAATAACGCTGCAAACAGCACTCCCCCCCCCCCCCCCCCCCGAACAGATTTTGGTCGACCCTCAGGAAATTCATCATTGAAGAAAGTAAGACCACGACGAAATTCTGCAAACCAAAAGTAAAAACTCTTTCCTGAAGGTGGCTGATTAAAGGGAGTTGAACGAAGCTATTCGAGGCGTTGTTGTTGACTTTGACCTTAACAACAATGGTTAAAAAATTCATCCAACGAAAACCTTCACGTCAGATATCCAGTTTTTTTTCAGAACACTGTCTCTTTAAACGCTCACTGTGAACGTAACTACGCGACCAATTTCTAAGCCGCCATTGCTTTAAGAACATCAAACGTCAACTTACAAACGAAGCAGTAACTCCCTAGCCGCTGTTCTTTAAGAAGTCGAACTGCACTGTATAGAACAGCTTCAAACTTCTAATTACTTTAAAAATCAGTTAATGTGTTAAATATTCGATGTTAAGCATGTAAGCGAAAATAAGTTCAGAAAGATTTCAAACTAAGTTCTTCAGAAGTTGCTAAGTGCTTACATTATCTAGCAATGGAGTGTTCCCTGCATTGTTTGCTCTCTGTTTTACGAAAAGCTAGCTTTTCACGCTACTGCATGCTTATTACGCTGTATCTCCCGAGCAGTGCGTCGTAGAATGATATTTTACTGGTATGTTCAGCGATACGTGTATATACCGTCTGGAATCTACGTTGCGAATAGAACCAGTAGTAAAGAAGTAATAAATTAAAATTTAATGCCTGACGTTCAAGCTTTACTCGCGCCCGGCCACTTTCTTTTAGGTTTAACGGCGCCATATCTCAGTGAACTTCACAGACACCCATTACTGAAATATGATCTTTTTGCATGAGGCGAGGTGCTTCGCTAATACGGTATCGTCTTTTTCCCTGTCGAAGCAGCCTGCTTCCCTGAGCAGGTAAATTCGCGCGGCTGTACAACACTGCAGCGTAATCGCCTTTGCACCTCCTTCCTGTTGTTTCAAAGGGCCGGTCAACTGGTCACCTGGTTTCGTAAGAGGCCGGGTTGGTAAGTCCGTGAGTTTTTAAAGAAAATGACATTATTTTCCAAGACAAACAGTCAACTTCTCAACATAGTTCCTTTTCAACTACACTACTGGCCATTAAAATTGATACACCACGAATATGACGTGCTACAGACGCGAAATTTAACCGACAGGAAGAATATGCTGTGATATGCAAATGATTAGCTTTTCAGAGCATTCACACAAGTTTGGCGCCGGTGGCGACACCTACAACGTGCTGACATGAGGAAAGTTTCCAACCGATTTCTCATACACAAACAGCAGTTGACCGGCGTTGCCTGGTGAAACGTTGTGATGCCTCGTGTAAGGAGGAGAAATGCGTACCATCACGTTTCCGACTTTGATGTCGGATTGTAGCCTATCGCGATTGCGGTTTACCGTATCGCGACATTGCTGCTCGCGTTGGTCGAGATACAATGACTGTTAGCAGAATATGGAATCGGTGGGTTCAGGAGGCTAATACGGAACGCCATGCTGTATCCCAACGGCCTCGTATCACTAGCAGTCGAGATTACAGGCATCTTATCCGCATGGCTGTAACGGATCGTGCAGCCACGTCTCGATCCCTGAGTCAACAGATGGGCACATTTGCATGACAACAACCATCTGCACAAACAGTTCGACGACGTTTGCAGCAGCATGGAGTATCAGCTCGGAAACCATGGCTGCGGTTACCCTTGACGCTGCATCACAGACAGGAGCGCCTGCAATGGTGTACTGAACGACGAATCTGGGTGCACTAATGGCATAACGTCATTTTTTCGGATGAATCCAGGTTCTGTTTCCAGCATCACGATGGTCGCATCCGTGTTTGGCGACATCGCGGTGAACGCACATTGGAGGCGTGTATTCGTCATCGCCATACTGGCGTATCACCCGGCGTGATGGTATGGGGTGCCATTGGTTACACATCTCGGTCACTTCTTCTTCGCATTGACGGCACTTTGAACAGTGGACGTTACATTTCAAATGTTATGACCCATGGCTCTACCCTTCATTCGATCCCTGCAAAACCCTACATTTCAGCAGGATAATGCACGACAGCATGTTGAAGGTCCTGTATGGGCCTTTCTGGATACAGAAAATGTTCGACTGCTGTCCTGGCCAGCACATTCTCCAGATCTCTCACCAATTGAAAACGTCTAAAGTGCGCGTCATTTATGTTGGCGGCCGAGTTTAGGTTCGTTCTGCGCATCTGACGTCACAAAACACCGTCAGCCAATGAACAGATAACGACGTTGCCACATCTCGACTGCAGTGCAGAGCATGGACGAGTGTCTTCAGTTTTAGAAACGTTCAGTCATAAATAAAGTAATAGAACAAAAGCAATGTCTTGATAGCAATAGCAGACATTCTTTTATAGAAAGTTTGGAAAAAGCATTCTTTATACCAATTCTATTAATTAAACCAAACAAGAAATAAGACTCCTAATTCAGGCGATAGCAAGGAAAGGTGTTTGTATCACTCTCACGAACCGCTTTTTCGCAATAAAGAACAGCCGTAATTGTTTATTTCCTATTGTACTTCGACGAAGCGTGAGTAATTCATAGTCATACCAACAGTGTTTGTCATTATTTTGCGTGACGTATTATAGTCCTCATGACGTTATGTAGTCAAGTGAGGTGCGTTGGCGTTACGGTTAAGGTGCCGGGCTGCTACGCGGAAGGTTATGAGTTCAAACCTTGTGTGGTGCTTATTATTTTCATTATTTAAAAACAATATCGAAGTGCCTTACTTCACGAATTATATTCGTTTGAATGCAATTTTTTGAAATTTCTAGTGCTTTGTCTCTTCATTAACCCTTTCGCTGCTGCAGACACGTGCTCCCCGCATTCCGCGCTGTGCGCGATTTTGTCATCACTGCACTGCTCGCCTGTGCGGAAACATGGTGTTCCCACTGCTTTGACACACTTTATCATTCGATTTCACAAAAACTATTTGGCCCAAAAATTTGATTTTTACACGTCTTCTTGACTGATACCTTCCCCCCATAAATGACTTAATTTTGTTTCGATGTTTAACGCAATTATTATGCAGCATTAAATGTAGTAAACCATTGCACGAAATTTTGAAGAGTTTGCAGAGGTAGAAGTCCATAGCGTATACCTTCCGTATGGTCGATTTTAGTTGCCACAATGTTGAGAATGAAATGTGGACAAGATAACAATATCTCATTTAAGTACGACATAGGTGTCGTATGTAATATTGAGAAATATTCCGTCTTTCGCGACTGTAATAAAAGTATTATTTACACCGGACGCGTTTGGCTTTATTTTAAAGCACTTCAATCAATGAAAGGTATGGCACATACACAATGGTACTCATGTTGTCTTTCTTGTTTTTGTTCCACAGTCGCAGTTTTACCAATGGTACTGAAATATATTCCTCTTCTGCAACTGTAATAAGGGACTTATTTAGACCAGACGCGTTTCTCTCTTTTGAAGCATCTTCAGTGAACAGTATTTTGTCTCCTCCATTGCCAAGTCACCTTTCGTAGTTTTGTGCTGCGGTAACACAATATTCAACGTTTGTGTTGGCAGATCAGTGTTTTAGCAAATAAACGATGTTTGTGTGTGCCACACACAAAAATTATATTTGACATAGCTCAGAGCACTTCACTGATAGACGGTATATTCAACTCCTAATGTTTTTGTAAGTCCACAGTTTTGTTTAATGTATTTTGTCTACTTCCTTTTGATTGATTGAAGTGCTTTAAAATAAAGCCAAATGTGCTCAGTGTAAATAAAATTTTTGTTACAGTCGCGAAAGACGGAATATTTCTCAATATTACATACGACACCTATGTGGTACTTAAATGAGCAATTGTTATACAGTAAATTTTATATGAAATTTAGGTATCTTGTCCACATTTCATTCTCAACATTGTGGCAAGTAAAATCGACCATAAGGAAAGTATACTCTATGGACTTTTACCTCTGCAAACTCTTCAAAATTTCGTGCAATGGTTTGCTATATTTAATGCTGCATAATAACTGCGTTGAACATCGAAACAAAATTAAGTCATTTATGGGGGGGAAGGTATCAGTCAAGAAGATGTGTAAAAATCTAATTTTTAGGCCAAATAGTTTTTGTGGAATCGATTGATAAGAGTGTCAAAGCAGTCGGAACACGATGTGTCTGCACAGGCGAGCAGTGCAGTGACAAAATCGCACACAGCGCGGAATGCAGGGAGCACGTCTTTGTAGCAGCGAAAGGGTTAATGCGGCCGTGGTGGCTTTACTTCATGAACTGCGTGCTCCCCCCTACACGTAAGCTTGCGAACTATGCTATACTATGGCGCTGCTTCTATTGGCGCGTGCGTCGTGTGCAACTGGCAACGCAGCAATCTTCCGCGTCTGGGCGGGCATGCGCCGGCCGCCAAGATAAAAGAATTGAACTATAGTGAATTGTGGCCGAGCAACTGGCTCGTCACAATACGCCAGTCACCCCCTTGATGAACTGTGGTATCGAGTTGAAGCTGCACGGGCAGCTGTACCTGTACACGCTATCCAAGCTCTGTTTGACTCAATGCCCAGGCGTATCGAGGCCTTTATTACGGGCAGATGTGGTTGTTCCGGGTACTGATTTCTCAGGCTATATGCACCCAAATTGCGTGAAAATGTAATCACATGTCAGTTCTAGTACAATATATTTGTCCAATGAATACCCATTTATCACTTGCATTTCGTCTTGGATAAACACTGGCCATTAAAATTGCTACACCAATTTCATTAATCCTTCCAAATAATACCATTCCCAAGGTCTCTAGCGCTGTTTCTGCCATGATGTGGTTATTGGGTGTGAATTTTTTTCCCACCGAGAAATTTTTGTTCATTTTCGAAGAGGGACAAGTGTCGATCAGAGACAAATATGGAGAACCAGCAAACCCTCAATTCTTTAAACAACAGAACTCCTACGTATAAAACAATTTCAAACGGCTGATCCCTTTACGAACGAGTTAGTATGTTAAACATCGAGGCCCACGAGAAAGACAGGCCGCGGCGCGTACGTCACGAAGGTAGTCCTGAACTCGCTCTCTCGCTCAGCTCAGCAGACAAAATGCGTTTCTAAACCTGTCAACTCGCAGCTGGGCGTGTAAGTACTAACGAGAATTGCGTCTTCCACTGGAATCTGCTATTATGAAGTCTTACTGATTAACAGTACTACAGCAAAATTTAATTTAAGATCAATACTCGATATAAATGACATAACGGCTTGTTTATAGCATCTGGTCTCTTCTGCTTAACAACACTCATTACATGCTGGAAGTGGTGCCTTATAAAACTGATAATCACTTTAGTATGATTTTATTTTATTGTACGCCAGTACAGCCGTAACAAATTGTAAGTAGGCCCATGGACGTATCATTATATAACAGTAAGATTCCATAATAGCGGATTCCAGCAGAAGATTCAGTTTTAGTTTGTAACAAATCAAAAGTCACATCTAACGGTGAAGTGTTGCTCCATGAACAACGAAAACCCGTAAGCGATACACTATTTCCCTTCCATTATTCTGTGCGAGGTGTCAGCGAGAAAAGTTTCGAAAATGTTTGAGATAATGTATTAAGTTTGCTGGAAGTGGTAAGTGCTTTCATTCTCAACGACGGGATGGATATGGTCTGTGTAGTTCACGCGCCGGGAGTTACGAAGTCTGAAGACATATATACACTTCCCACTTTAATACTTGACTTACTTTGTTAAACTTTTAATGTAATATTTCACCTGTTAATGAATAAATCATGAAACTGTTCTAAATTTCTACGTTCGGCCAATAATTATTTGAAGTACAGAGAATCTAATTTCTGATGCCCCTGCAAGCCGTTAGGTAGGCACCCTGCTACTGGGTCTTTAGGCAGTTTTAGCCGATTAGTAACATACAGGGTGTTTCATAATTCATGTTACACATGTCTAGAGGTTCTAGGCGGACTTGGCGCATCAAGTTGTACACAGGAACCCATGTTCGGAAACGTCATACAACGACGCGACAGAGTGTCAAAATAATAGGCGGCGGCGCCTGAAAATGTGCACTATGTGATCATAAGTATCCGGACACCTGGCTGAAAATGACACACAAGTTTGTGGCGCCTTCCATCGGCAATGCTGGAATTCAGGATGGTGTTGGCCCACCCTCAGACTTGATGACAGATTCCACCCTCGCAGGCATACGTTCAATCAGGTGCTGGAATGTTTCTTGGGTAATGGAAGCCCATTTCTCACGGAGTGCTGCACTGAGGAGAGGTATCGGTGTCGGTTGGTGAGTCCTGGCACGAAGTCGGCGTTCCAAAACATCCCAAAGGTGTACTGTAGGATTCAGGTCACGACTCTGTGCAGGCCAGTCGATTACAGGGGTGTTATTGTCGTGTAACCACTCTGCCACAGACCGTGCATTATGAGCACGTGCAAGGATCGTGTTGAAAGATGCAATCGCCATCCCCGAATTGCTCTTCAACAGTGGGAAGCAAGAAGGTGCATAAAACATCAATGTAGGGTTGTGCTGTGATAGTGCCACGCCAAACAACAAGGCGTGCAAGCCCCCTCCATGAAAAACACGACCACACCATAACACCACCGCCTCCGAATTTTGCTGCTGGCACTACACACGCTTGTACACGACGTACATCGGGCATTCGCCATACCGACACCCTGACATCGTATCGCCATATTGTGTACCGTGATTCGTCACTCCACACAACGTTTTTCCACTGTTCAGTCGTCTAATGTTTACGTTCCTTACACCAAGCGAGGCGTCGTTTGGCATTTACCGGCGTGATGTGTCGTTTTGAGCAGCCACTCGACCATGAAATCCAAGTTTTCTCACCTCCCGCCTAACTGTCGTAGTACTTGCAGTGGATCCTGACGCAGTTTGGAATTCCTGTCTGACAGTCTGGACAGATGTCCGCCTATTACACATTACGACCCTCTTCAACTGTCGGCGGTCTCTGTCAGTCAACAGACGAATTCGGCCAGTACGCTTTTGTGCTGTACGTGTCCCTTCACGTTTGCACTCCAATGCCACATCGGTAACAATGGATCTAGGGATGTTTAGGAGTGTGGAAATCTCGCGTACAGACATATGACACAAGTGACACCCAATCACCTGAGCACGTTCGAAAGCCGTTAATTCCGCGGAGCGCCCCATTCTGCTCTCTCACGATGTCTAATGACTACTGAGGTCGCTGATGTGGAGTACCTGGCAGTAGGTGGCAGCACGGCCCACCTATTACGAATAACGTTTGTTTTTCGGGGTGTTCAAAAACTGGTTCAAATGGCTCTAAGCACTATGGGACTTAACATCTGAGGTCATCAGTCCTCTAGACTTAGAACTACTTAAACCTAACTAACCTAAGGACATCACACACATCCATGCCCGAGGCAGGATTCGAACCTGCGACCGTAGCAGTCGCGTGGTTCCAGCCTGTAGCGCCTAGAACCGCTCGGCCACTCCGGCCGACTTTTGGGGGTGTCCGGATACTTTTGATCACGTGATGATGTTACAAACTTCCTAGGGTGACGGAGAAGGATAAATGTATCATTTTAAGGTAACGGTCCCTTGTTCGGAAACGAACTAGTCGGAAGTTACAAGCGAAAATCTTTCTGATACGTCGGACAGTGGAATACATGTACCAGTACTGTTATTGCTAAGAATATAATGCATGCAACATTCAAAGGTGGTAGAATGGACCAAGACGAGTAAAAAATGCACGGCTCTAAACTGCATATCTGAGGATCTATGAGCACTTGTTCATCTTAGCTAGTTTGACACACATATCCTCCATTGAACACGTGGTCATATATCTAAGTGTATGCACTTTAGAGCTCATGTTTACTGGACATTTTTCCTTGTTTCGGTCCATACTGCCACCTCTGAACATCGCCTACGTAGAACCTTAGTAACTACACCATCAGTTCATGTAATCCACCGTCAGAGGTATGACAACGGTTTTCGCTTGCGACTTCCGACACATTCGTTTGCGGTACAGGGATCAGTACCTCAAATTTATACATTTATCCTTCCCCATAATCCTTTACAGTCTGTAACATTATCACGGAATCAACTTGTATACAGGGTGAAAAGTATTTAAACCGACGAACTCTGGGAGGTTGTAGGGGACATCAAAACAAATATTTTTCCCTAATGTCATTTTTTCCTATGAGGATTATTTAAACCGGTGGAGGCCGTATTACCCTCTTCAGTTGTAGGCAACTGCTGTCCACCAGTGAAGTAGTGCATTGTCTCTGTTTACTAATGGAACGATACACCTGGAGTGAGTACACTGATATGGTTGGTGCGTACTACGTAGCGCACCACAACGGACGAGCTGCACAGCGGGTTTATCAACAACAATATCCTAATCGCCGTATCCCGCATCATACGACCTTTGCTGCTGTGTACCAACGTCTGCGTTAGACCGGGTCATTTAGCAGATTACCTGGACAGGGGCGCCGTCTCACGGTAAGAACGCTGCAATTTGAGGAAGCTGTCTTGCAGCATGTGGAGCGGGATATTTCAATCAGCACTCATGCAACTGCACGTAACATGGGGACGAATCAGACGAGTGTAAGAACAGTCCTTTGAGAGCAGTTGTTACGTCCATTTCACTTACAGCGTGTCCACAACCTGGAACCAGTTGGTTATCTATCCAGAGCACAGTTTTCGCAGTGGTACCTGGAACAGTGTGAAATGCATCCTACATTTCCATCCTCTGTGTTGTTTACCGATGAAGCAACGTTCGGGCGTGATGCAGTCTTCAACATGCACAATTCGCATGTTTGGAGTGAGGATAACCCACATGCCACAGTTACTAGCGCTCATCAAGTGCGGTTCTTCGTTAATGTGTGGGCCGGTGTTGCTGGGGACTGTTTAATTGGGCCGTATCTGCTACCCAGGCCATTAAATGGCAGGCACTACTACAATTTTCTCGCCAGAGCATTGCCAGAATTTCTGGAAGACGTCCCGCTCCCTACAAGACAAGGCACGTGGTTCCAACATGACGGGGCGGCGGCACATTTCAGTCGTCGTGCACGTTTATTCCTGGACCGACGGTTCCCAGAAACGTGGATCGGCAGAGGTGGTCCTGTACCATGGCCTCCTCGATCCCCAGATTGTCCCCTCTGGACTTCTTTGTGTGGGGAGAGATGCGCAACCTTGTTTACGAAACTCCTGTTGCATCAGAAGAGGATCTGGTAGCCCGAATAGTAGCAGCAGCGGGAACAATTCAGGATACTCCTGGGGTATTTGTCCGTGTCAGGCAGAAAATGATCCGACGGTGTTACCTTTGTTTACATCTCAATGGAGGCATTTTTGAAAATCTACTGTAATTGAAATTGGTTTGTGTTAATGTGTTGTATCTTGGTCATAAAAAATGGAAAAATGTTTTTTTCGTTTAATTAATTTGCTGGCAGAGAAGTCTTCCTCTACTGGTTTATATACTCCTCATAGGAAAAAATGACATTAGGGAAAAATACACTCCTGGAAATTGAAATAAGAACACCGTGAATTCATTGTCCCAGGAAGGGGAAACTTTAGTGACACATTCCTGGGGTCAGATACATCACATGATCACACTGACAGAACCACAGGCACATAGACACAGGCAACAGAGCATGCACAATGTCGGCACTAGTACAGTGTATATCCACCTTTCGCAGCAATGCAGGCTGCTATTCTCCCATGGAGACGATCGTAGAGATGCTGGATGTAGTCCTGTGGAACGGCTTGCCATGCCATTTCCGCCTGGCGCCTCAGTTGGACCAGCGTTCGTGCCGGACGTGCAGACCGCGTGAGACGACGCTTCATCCAGTCCCAAACATGCTCAATGGGGGACAGATCCGGAGATCTTGCTGGCCAGGGTAGTTGACTTACACCTTGTAGAGCACGTTGGGTGGCACGGGATACATGCGGACGTGCATTGTCCTGTTGGAACAGCAAGTTCCCTTGCCGGTCTAGGAATGGTAGAACGATGGGTTCGATGACGCTTTGGATGTACCGTGCACTATTCAGTGTCCCCTCGACGATCACCAGTGGTGTACGGCCAGTGTAGGAGATCGCTCCCCACACCATGATGCCGGGTGTTGGCCCTGTGTGCCTCGGTCGTATGCAGTCCTGATTGTGGCGCTCACCCGCACGGCGCCAAACACGCATACGACCATCATTGGCACCAAGGCAGAAGCGACTCTCATCGCTGAAGACGACACGTCTCCATTCGTCCCTCCATTCACACCTGTCGCGACACCACTGGAGGCGGGCTGCACGATGTTGGGGCGTGAGCGGAAGACGGCCTAACGGTGTGCGGGACCGTAGCCCAGCTTCATGGAGACGGTTGCGAATGGTCCTCGCCGATACCCCAGGAGCAACAGTGTCCCTAATTTGCTGGGAAGTGGCGGTGCGGTCCCCTACGGCACTGCGTAGGATCCTACGGTCTTGGCGTGCATCCGTGCGTCGCTGCGGTCCGGTCCCAGGTCGACGGGCACGTGCACCTTCCGCCGACCACTGGCGACAACATCGATGTACTGTGGAGACCTCACGCCCCACGTGTTGAGCAATTCGGCGGTACGTCCACCCGGCCTCCCGCATGCCCACTATACGCCCTCGCTCAAAGTCCGTCAACTGCACATACGGTTCACGTCCACGCTGTCGCGGCATGCTACCAGTGTTAAAGACTGCGATGGAGCTCCGTATGCCACGGCAAACTGGCTGACACTGACGGCGGCGGTGCACAAATGCTGCGCAGCTAGCGCCATTCGACGGCCAACACCGCGGTTCCTGGTGTGTCCGCTGTGCCGTGCGTGTGATCATTGCTTGTACAGCCCTCTCGCAGTGTCAGGAGCAAGTATGGTGGGTCTGACACACCGGTGTCAATGTGTTCTTTTTTCCATTTCCAGGAGTGTATTTGTTTTGATGTCCCCTACAACCTCCCAGAGTTTGTCGGTTTAAATACTTTTCACCCTGTGTACATCTATTTACAGGCACCGGCACCTGTAACTTTGACGCTGTGTAGCGTCGTTGGATGACGTTTCCGAACCTGAGTTCCCATGTAAATCTTAATCCGCTAAGTCCCTTCTACAACCTCTGCAAGTGTGCAACATTAATTGCGAAACACCCCCTTGATAGTAATGTCATATGGCAAAACCGCTATCTTGTGGTCGTTTATAAAAGGAGCCCTCGTAGAACCCTTGGCGTGTTCCAGTGCTCTTCAGTCTAATCGTCAGCTACTGTTGGAGTTGCTTCTCGAATTGTCCGGTAGAACAGCATCTACGTGTGTACCGCAGGAGCACTGTTCGACTGTGACTCGGCTGCGCCATTGGCAAGCGGCAGCGGCCGATCCGGATAGATCCGGTTCGAATCCTGATCTAGGAGGAATATAACACCGCCAGCGAGTGGCCGGAGGTGGTCGAGAATGTCGCTACAAGCACAGCTCAACAGACTGCCCACCCACCACCCAACCTTAAAATGTTCGCATTGAGATGTACACCACAAAATACTGCATTTTCGACTAAATGAGTTCAGAGACTTGGTATCCGCGTAAAAATGACGCCTGTCAAGCTATTCAAGAGATTTGTTTTTCTCATAGCCCTTGTAATGTTATGTGTGGCTCACTGCTTTTTTTTAAACTAATTTGTGCCTTATTTTATTCTGAGAAGCTCAGTAATGTATGTAAATACCGTAAATATAAATTTGATTAAAAAAATACTTGAAGTGAAGCGCAGCTGGACAGCAAGAAACTCTTTAGCGCGCAATCCCCGAAACGATAGTAGTTGTGAAACTTTAAGTATGGACTAAAAAAAACTGTTAATCTGTATCTGGTGGAAAGAGGGCGTGTTGGTAGGCTGTCGCTCAGAACGTCTTGTTACATTTAATGAAAATTGATATTTTAGTGATAAAACCGAGTAAAGTATGTGTAAGAGTTGCCAAACATTTATGTATACAAATTTTCTGGAAATGAAGAATAGAAATAACTTGTTTTTGGAGAAGGAGGTGAACTTCATTGTCGTCGCTGTCTATCAATCGACAGAACTGTAAGTGTAGAAAGTTCACTAAAATACACGAAAAGAAATGCATTCTCTATAGTTTTCATTCAATAAGTAGCAACCTCTCATAATTTCCTAATTACAGTAATTGGATTATGTTCTTGTACAATAGTTACGGTGCTGAACTCCACTGGCCAATTTTGATGTAGCAGGACGTGTAGTTTGAAGGAAGTTTGTGTGCTAAGGAATCTCCTTTCCTCACAAAAAGCAGACTGCTGTTTGATCTTATTTACTTACAACAGTGGTCACTTAGGTATGAAAAGCTGTAAAAACTTGGGCTCAAAGCTACCCGCAATACGGCCAAGTAACTAAAAGAGTCGTATCTTAAACGTTAATGAACAACAGTTTCCTCCAGATTGTAATACGTCACCAACTGGTGCAGAAGCTGATCATCCAAGGAGGCAGCAACCAAAATTCAGGTACCAGTTACGACTTAAAGTAAAAATCTCAATCAAAAATCTCTCTCTCTCTCTCTCTCTCTCTCTCTCTCTCCCTCTCTTCAAACACATATATAAATATTCATACTATTAAGATAAAAGTCATTTTATACCCTCCTCTCAAACATCATAAAACGTGTGTTCCCAGAGATGTTCAGGGAGCTTAAACAGGCTCTTTGGACAAGATGCGACGTTGCAAAGCCGTCATGCTCAAATTTAGAGAATCGATTACCGAGGAAGACAGTGAACCCATTCCGTTGTCACCACCCCTATATCTCATATTGTCATGACAACAAGGTAGGAGGGATTAAGGGGAGTATGCAAGTCACGTACAGTAGTTATTTCTTCGCGTCCATGTGGGAAAGCACTGGCGAATACTTGTAAGAATGATCTCCCCCCCGGCAGTGTACACTTGTAAGCGTACTGTCATATCGCTGGATTGATTGTGGAGTATCTTTGCGGGCAGAGCGCCTGCAGAGTCGAGCGCGGAACACGGAATGGTTATGCTGTGTTGTGGGTAGCTCTGCATGTGAGAGGCATTGTTATTATGGAAGTTCAAGTGTTGCTACTAGTGCTATTATAGTAAAGTGATGAAATATGGAAGTGATTCAGAGGAAAGTGCGTAATGATGTAATTAAAAATGAGCAGTGCTGCCGATAACGTGTTTGTGTATCCTCTCGCTGCGTGTCGCACCGTACATCGGTCATCCGCGCCGTATTCGGCCTCTCAGAAAGAATTAATGTCAATCAGCAATATAGTTTACCATGAAAGAGAGCATTCAAGTGCCACTGTCTTGTAGTGAGCGTGAGAACGTGCGTTTGGTCATTGCGTTCCGTGTCATCAACAATCAGCCGCGTCGTGTCGGTTACGCGTACGCTCGTGCAAGTGATATTGTGGACAGATAATCATCAAAAATGCGAATTGAGATAAACACTTATGAGTTAGAATGTAAACAGTGCAACCTACGACTTTCTTATTGTGGTGTCACCGCCAGACACCACACTTGCTAGGTGGTAGCTTTAAATCGGCCGCGGTCCATTTAGTACATGTCGGACCCGCGAGTCGCCACTGTCAGGATCGCAGACCGAGCGCCACCACAAGGCAGGTCTCGAGAGACTGACTAGCACTCGCCCCAGTTGTACGACGACGTTGCTAGCGACTACACTGACGAAGCCTTTCTCTCATTTGCCGAGAGACAGTTAGAACAGCCTTCAGCTAAGTTAATGGCTACGACCTAGCAAGGCGCCATTAACCATTTGTAACGTTGCATGTATCTTAAGATAGTCTCACTTGTCTCATCAAGATTGCTGTATACCAAAGGACGATATAAAAGTTAAGTGTTCTAGTAGCTACGTTCTTTTCTTTATCACATTCATTACGAATCCTGTTCCAGACTTAACGCCAGATGGCGTGAGTTGACGCGTGCCCTTTCGGCTACTTCACTGTGGACTGGCTGCCTTAACAGTCCACTACACTTATCGTCTCACAACATAGTTGTTCATGCCAGACGTAGGACAGTGTTGTGTTTCATGTTGAGTTGCACCCCTAAATCCACTTGCATATTTAGATACGTAATTTCAGGCAAGCGAGCAGCAGTGTGGAGCAGAACAGTACTACCGCCGCGGGATTATAAGGTACGTGGCGTGGACAGGGCTCACGGTCAAGAAACGAAAATCGAGAACCAATTAAGGGACCCCCGCCATTTGTATCCGCGGGCGTGTTACACACTGAGGTGATAAAAATCATGGGATACCTCATAGTATCATGTCGGATCTCCTTTTACTCAGCTTGGTGCAGCAATTCGACGTGGCATGAAACCAACAAGTGGTTGGATGTTCCTTGCAGAGACATTGAGCCATGCTGTCCCTATAGCCGTCCATAATTGTGGAAGTGTTGCCAGTGCATGATTTGGTTCACGAACTCTGTGTCCCATAAACGTTCGACGGGATTCACCTCGGGTGACTTGGGTGGCCAAATCATTCACTCAATTGTCGAGAGCTTTCTTTGAATCAATCGCGGGCAGTCGTGGCCTGCTGACATGGCGCATTGTCGTGAGAACGTGTCTATGAATGGCTGCAAATGGTCTCCAAGTAGGCGAACATACCCATTTTCTGTCAATGATCGATTGGATTGGACCAGAGAACCGAGTTTGTTGCATCTCAACTCCATCATGGAGCCACCACCAGCTTGCACAAAGCCATGTTGACCACCTGAGTCCATGGCTTCGTCGGGTCAACGCCACATTCGAACCCTACCACGAATCCCTAGGGGGGACACGGAGTGAGGGAAAAAGAGGGAAGGAGGGAGGGAGTGATGGCTAGAGAGGGGGTAAATGAGGGTGGGGCGAGAGGAGTAGGAAGGCAGAGAGAACGCGAAATGGAAACACAAGTAAACCCTTACCAACATATTTCCAACTGAAATTTCCTGGCGGATTAAAACTGTGTGCCGCACCGAGACTCGAACTCGGGACCTTTGCCTTTCGCGGGCAAGTGCTCTACCAACTGAGCTACCCAAGCACGACTCAAGCCCCGTCCTCACAGCTTTACTTCCGCCAGTGCCTCGTCTCCTACCTTCCAAACGTCTGGCGGAATTAAAGCGGTGGGAACGGGGCGTGAGTCGTGCTTGGGTAGCTCAGTGGTAGAGCACTTGCCCGCGAAAGGCAAAGGTCCCGAGTTCGAGTCTCGGTTTTAGTCTGCCAGGGACTTTCATATCAGCGCACACTCCGCTGCAGAGTGAAAGTCTCATTCTGGATATTTCCAACTCTTTCATCAGCACACGTATGAATTTGTGCCATTCTCCACCTTAAAGCAACATTATGAAATTTATTATGACAGCATGACAAAGGTCAAAAATTAATTATGATTGTTGTGTTGCTCACGCTGCTATATATTGCATTTTCGGGCAACAACAAAGTTAATAAAGTCATTTCTTGAAATGGTTCAAATGGCTCTGAGCACTATGGGACTTAACTTCTAAGGTCATCAGTCCCCTAGAACTTGGAACTACTTAAACCTAACTAACCTAAGGACATCACACACATCCATGCCCAAGGCAGGATTCGAACCTGCGACCGTAGCAGTCGCGCGGTTCCGGACTGAAGCTCCTAGAACCAGTAGGCCACCGCGACCGGCCTTTCTTGAAATAATGGATAAACTAGGCACTCATCTTTTCGTGTTTCCCACGCTGGTCTCGTTGTGAACTCATGGCTCAATCGTCGAAAATCCAGGTAGTGATGATACCAAGCTCGGATGCAAAGATGCAAACTTTTGCGAGTTAGGACACTGGTGATGTAAAAAAGTAATCAGCACTCCGTATTTAAGTTACACTCCTTTTTTATTACTTTTGTTGCAATATGACGTAACTCCTTCCAAAACATCACTTCACAATATACACTACTGGCCATTAAAATTGCACCGAGAAGAAATGCAGATGATAAACGGATATTCATTGGACAAATATATTATACTAGAACTGACATATGATTACATTTTCACGCAATTTGGATCCATAGATCCTAAGAAATCAGTACCCATAACAACCACCTCTGGCCGTAATAACGGCCTTGATACGCCTGGGCATTGAGTCAAACAGATTTTGGATGGCGTGCACAGGTACAGCTGCCCATGCAGCTTCAACACGATACCACAGTTCATCAAGAGTAGTGACTGGCGTATTGTGACGAGCCAGTTGCTCGGCCACCATTGATCTGACGTTTTCAATTGATGAGAGATCTAGAGAATGTGCTGGCCAGGGCAGCAGTCGAACATTTTCTGTATCGAGAAAGGCCCGTACAGGACCTTCAACTTGCGGTCGAGCATTATCCTGCTGAAATGTTGGGTTTCCAGGGATCGAATGAAGGGTAGAGCCATGGGTCGTAACACATCTGAAATGTAACGTCCACTGTTCAAAGTGCCGTCAATGCGAACAAGCGGTGACCGAGACGTGTAACCGATGGCAGCCCATACCATCACGCCGGGTGATACGCCAATATGGCGATGACGAATACACGCTTCCAATGTGCCTTCACCGCGATGTCGCCAAACACGGATGCGACCATCATGATGCTGTAAACAGAACCTGGATTCATCCGAAAAAATGAGGTTTTGCCATTCGTGCACCCAGGTTCGTCGTTGAGTACACCATCGGAGGCGCCCCTGTCTGTGATGCAGCGTCAAGGGTAACCGCAGCCATTGTCTCCGAGCTGATAGTCCATGCTGCTGCAAACGTCGTCGAAATGTTCGTGCAGATGGTTGTTGTCTTGCAAATGTCCCCATCTGTTGACTCAGGGATCGAGACGTAGCTGCACGATCCGTTACAGCCATGCGGATAAGATGCCTGTCATCTCGACTACTAGTGATACGAGGCCGTTGGGATCCAGCACGGCGTTCCGTATTACCCTCATGAACCCACAGATTCCATATTTTGCTAACAGTCATTCGATCTCGACCAACGCGAGCAGCAATGTCGCGATACGATAAACTGTAATCGCGATAGACTACAATCCGAGCTTTATTAAAGTGGGAAACGTGATGGTACGCATTTCGCGTCTTTAGCACGTCATCTTCGTGGTGTAGCAATTTTAATGGCCAGGAGTGTAAAACATACATGAAAATATCTTCCTCACTGTTGAAGTTCACATTTCATAAACTGACTATAATTTGCGTCTTTTTAACATGACGACCAAAGCCTGACTCTCTAATAACCGCTTACGCGCCCAAAAATCAGAGTTACAAGTACATCAAAGATTATAGTGACAAAAGAAAGAATACATATAAGAATAATATCATTGCAATATACACATATCGATATATCGAAGTACCTCTGCATTAATGGAATCAAATCTGAATGTTGTCACAGAAATATGTTAACTATTTTACAGAAACACAGTAGAATATTGCTTTGAGGTGAGGTGCCGTAATGGTTACGTAATTCAAGTACCATTACAAGCAGCAGCCATAAAAGAATCAGTGGAGGTTGCAGTTGGCTCCTGGAATTCTCACAGACAGCAGAAGGTAGGTGTGTCATTCAACTTTTCCTGCTACGGGTGCTCATGGATGCGACGCCAGCGCCTCAGCCTACCTCTTAGCAAAATGCTAAAAAGACTTCGACCCGCCACGCTGGAACCCACCTCAAACCGACCGCTGCTCGTGTGGTTTAATTCTGGACGCCCCCGCCTGTTCGCCGCGGTTACAGCGAGGTGAAGAGCCGGAAAACGCCGGGTAATCGAAATATTGAGTGTGCGTGACTGCAGTTAATTTGGGCCGGTAATGAGGGCCCGTGTTGACGACGACCGCATTTAATTAAGCACCCCCTGTCCGCTAAACGGCGCGCTGATGCCGTTTCCCACGTTCCAGTGATCGCCCGTGGCTCCTGCCGCCGACCTGGCGCGTTTCGTTGCTCTATACAGACAATCTACGGAGCGCCTGCACCTTACTCGCTTTCGCATACGAGGGGCGTTTGAAAAGTCCGTGCAAAAATAAAAACTACTTACGTGTTTGGGTGTAAACCTTTTTTATTTCTCGACACAGTCTCCTTTTAGACATACGAGGTGTGGCTGGAAAAAAACCGGACTAGTACTGGTGAAACAATAAAACGAATGCAATAAGGCTGAAAGTCGCGTGGCCTGTCACGTGACTCTCGCTCCGCCTACTGCTCGAGTTTCATCTGCCTCCTGCACTCAGTCTGCCCGTGGCGTCTGTTTTAAGTAGTTGACGTTTTGTCTGTGCGTCGGAAAATGTTGAGTGTACAGAAAGAACAGCGTGTTAACATCAAATTTTGTTTCAAACTAGGAAAATCTGCAAGTGAAACGTTTGTAATGTTACAAGTGTACGGCGATGATTGTTTATCGCGAACACGAGTGTTTGAGTGGTTTAAACGATTTAAAGATGGCCGCGAAGACACCAGTGATGACACTCGCACTGGCAGACCATTGTCAGCAAAAACTGATGCAAACATTGAAAAAATCGGTAAACTTGTTCGACAAGATCGCCGTTTAACAATCAGAGCAGTGTCTGAGTTAACAGGAGTTGACAAGGAAAGTGTCGAACAAGTTTACCGATTTTTTCAATGTTTGCATCAGTTTTTGCTGACAATGGTCTGCCAGTGCGAGTGTCATCACTGGTGTCTTCGCGGCCATCTTTAAATCGTTTAAACCACTCAAACACTTGTGTTCGCGATAAACAATCATCGCCGTACACTTGTTGTAACATTACAAACGTTTCACTTGCAGATTTTCCTAGTTTGAAACATAATTTGATGTTAACACGCTGTTCTTTCTGTACACTCAACATTTTCCGACGCACAGACAAAACGTCAACTACTTAAAACAGACGCCACGGGCAGACTGAGTGCAGGAGGCAGATGAAACTCGAGCAGTAGGCGGAGCGAGAGTCACGTGACAGGCCACGCGACTTTCAGCCTTATTGCATTCGTTTTATTGTTTCACCAGTACTAGTCCGGTTTTTTTCTAGCCACACCTCGTATACGCTCCGTCCAACGTTGTTCTCATTTGTTGATCCCTTCCGAATAGTAGGAATTGTCGAAGTCTGCATAATAGCTATTAGTTGCTGCAATCACCTCCTTGTTTGAATAAAATCTTTGTCCCGCCAACCGTTTCTTGAAATTGGGGAACAAATAGTAGACCGAGGGAGCCAATTCTGGAGAATCGGGGCGATGTGAAACGCGTTGGAATCCTATTTCCAATAATTTTTCGAAAACAACTGCTTAAATGTCTCCTGGTGCATTGTCGTGATGGAAAATGACTTTTTTGCGGTCCAATCGCCGGCGTTTTTCTTGCAGCTCGGTTTTCAAACGGTCCAATAACGATGAATAATATGCCTCTGTAATAGTTTTACCCCTTTCCAGATAGTCTATGAGAATTATCCCTTGCGAATCACAAAAGACAGTCGCCATAACCTTCGCGGCCGAAGGAATGGTCTTCGCATTTCTAGGTGCAGATTCTCCCTTGGTAACCCATTGTTTAGATTGTTCTTTGGTCTCAGGAGTATAGTAATGTATCCATGTTTCAACCACAATGAAGAAAAGACGCTTATATTCCTGCAGATTCTTCCTCAACAGCTGCAAACCATCCTTGCAACACTTCACACGATCATGTTTTTGGTCAAACGTGAGCAATCGCGGAACCCGTCTTGCGGATAGCTTTCTCAAGTCCAAATGTTTATGCAAAATATTATGTACCCGTTCATTCGAGATGCCCACAGCACTAGCAATCTCACGCACCTTAACTCTTCTGTCACCCATCACCATATTATTGATTTTATCAATGGTTTCTGGAGTCTTAACCTCTACAGGGCGTCCAGAACGTTCAGCATCACTTGTGCCCACATGGCCAGTCCGAAAGTTTTGAAACCACTTATAAACTGTTCCAATCGAAGGTTCAGAGTCGCCGTAATGTTTATCAAGCTTCTCTTTAGTCGCCTGAGGCGTTTTCCGTTTCATGAAGTAATGTTTAATCACGACAAGAAATTCTTCTTCGTCCATTTTTTTTACAGTCACTCGACTTCCATGATTCACACAAATGCCAAACACAAGGAAATAGACCAATATGGCTGAAACTTGGTCTGCGTTCTTTCCAAAGATGCTACTAACTAAACTTGATCTCGATACGTGCAGGTGGTGTCATCTTTCGGACTTTTCAAACGCCCCTCGTATTGCATAGCCGTAACAACAGAAGTGGCCGAAAACCAGAAAAGATTACCATCGATACCGCGTGACGAAAATTAATAAAGTGACTAATACCCAGCGAAACATAACTCCCTACCCTCCACATCATTTCAAAGGGTAGTACCTTTGAGAAAGTACTACACAAATGCTCATAAATTAAGGGTAATTGCAGAATGTTGTGCCACACAACGTGGCACTACACAAAACTGGCGCTAATAGCATAGGCACATAGGTAACATACACGACACAGATCTATAAATCCACGGTATAGGTGATAGTTGAGAAAACCGTCCCGAAACACATGTACTACAAAACGCCACTGTTTCCTGCGCATGTGCCCGGATATCAACATGGGATATGATCACCATGCACACGTACACAGGTCACACAACAGGTTGGAATACTCTGGATCACGTGGTCCAGCAGCTGCCGGGGTATAGCCTCCCATTCTAGCACCAGTGCCTGTCGGAGTGTCATGGGGGTTTGAAGACGTGCAGCGATGCGTCGACCGAGAGCATCGCAGAAGTGCTCGATGGGATTTAGGTCTGGAGAACAGGCACGCCACTCCATTCGCCTGATATTTTCTGTTTCAGCGTACTTCTCCACGATGGCAGCTCGGTAGGTTCGTGCGTTATCATCCATTTGAGGAAGGTGGGACCCACTGCACCCCTCAACAGGCGGACATACTGGTGCAAAATGACGTCCCGATACACCTGACCTGTTACAGTTCTTCTGTCAAAGACATGCAGGGGTGTACGTGCACCAATCATAATCCCATCCCACACCATCAAATCAAGACCTCCATACAGGTTCCTTTGAAGGACTTTAAGGGTTTCATATCTAGTTCATGGTCCACGCCAGATGAAAACCCGGCGAGAATCACTGTTCAGACTATACCTGGACTCGTCCGTGAACATAACCTGGGACCACTGTTCCAATGACCATGTACTGTGTTCGTGACACCAGGCTTTACGGACTCTCCTGTGACCAGGGGTCAGTGGAATGCACCTTGCAGGTCTCTCGGCAGGTCTCCGGGCGAATAAACTAGGTCTGTTCAGTCGTCTGTAGACTGTGTTTCTGGAGACAACTGTTCCAGTGACTGCGGTAAGGTCCCGAGCAAGGCTACCTGCAGTACTCCGTGGCCGTCTGCGGGCACTGATGGTGAGATATCGGTCTTCTTGTGGTGTTGTACACTGTGGACGTCCCCTACTGTAGCGCCTGGACACGTTTCCTGTCTGCTGGAATCGTTGCCATAATCTTGAGATCACACTTTGTGGCACAGGGAGGGCCCGTGTTACGACGTGCTGTGTTTGACCAGCCTCCACTCGCCCTAGTATTCTACCCCTCATAACGTCATCAATATGTCTTTGAGCCATTTTCAGCACACAGTCACCATTATCACGTCTGTAAACGTCTGCACACTTACTCGCTGCACCGTACTCTGACATGCACCAACACACATCTGCGTATATGGACTGCTGCCAGCGCCACCGTGTGAAGACCGCAGGTGAAACGCACAGCGTGGTCATATCCCGAGGTGATTTAAACCCACAAACCGCCCACCAGAGCGTTGTTTCAGCATGTTTCGGCATTCTCCTTAATTTATGAGCATGAGTGTAGTTATTTCACAGTTGACACTTTGTGGTGCCTTTTTGGTACGCCCAGACCAATACATACTCACGGTGAGTATATGAAACTTATTAAGTAGGTCCGCGATTTCCGCCAGGAATTCACAACACGTGTCGACATCTGCGCGGAGTGTGGCAGCGAGCCATAGTGGTAGGCGGGAACCCGTCAGCACCGCCGGCCTGTTCTGTTTCTAAAGGGCAGCGCAGCGGTGCGAGCCGCGCCGCGACAAAGGGACACGTGTGTGTGTGTGTGTGTGTGTGTGTGTGTGGGTGTGTGTGGGTGGGTGGCAGCTGGCGTGGGAGGGCACAGTTCTTTTCTCCTAGCGCACAGCACAGCTAGACAGCTGGCACCGGATCGCCGCGCGCAGCATCTGGAGGCAGAAATCCGGCCGGCACACACAGACTACAGGACAGGACATCACCAACGACGAGAGCGCAGTATGGAACACCACATCGATGCGCGATGCCATCGACTAAGTCAGTGGTTCCCAACATGCATTATGGAGGTAATTATACCAGTAGGGGTAAAATGAAATTTTCTCACGGGCAAAAACTGAACGATTTGATTCTGTTTCAGTCACGAAACTAATTTGTTTTCAAAATATCATTACTATTACCACAATTCTGTAGGACTTTAGTATTGATTATCTAATGGGCATGAAAGGGGACCAGTGGTTGGGAAGCGAGTGAGACAGGGTTGTAGCCTATCCCCAATGTTATTCAATGTGTATATTGAGCAATTCTTTACAGACGAATGGAAAAACTGGTAGAAGCCGACCTCAGGGAAGATCAGGTTGAATTCCGTCGAAATATTGGAACACGTGAGGCAATATGGACTCTACGACTTATCTTAGAAGAAACATTAAGGAAACGCAAACCTACGTTTCTAGCATTTGTAGACTTAGAGAAAGCTTTTGACAATGTTAACTAGAATACTCTCTTCCGAATTCTGAAGGTGGCAGAGGTAAAATACAGGGAGCGAAAGGCTATTTACAATTTGTACAGAAACTAGATGGCAGTTATAAGAGTCGAGGGGCACGAAAGGGAAGCAGTGGTTGGGAAGGGAGTGAGACAGGGTTGTAGCCTCTCCCCGATGTTATTCAATCTGTATACTCAGCAAGCAGTAAAGGAAACAAAAGAAAAATTCGGAGTAGGTATTAAAATTCATGGAGAAGAAATAAAAAAAATTTGAGGTTCGCCGATGACATTGTAATTCTGTCAGAGACAGCAAAGGACCTGGAATAGCAGTTGAACGGAATGAACATTGTCTTGAGGATATAAGATGAACATCAACGAAAGAAAAACGAGGATAATGGAATGTCGTCAGAATGTGACGGAATTAGATTAGGAAATGACACACTTAAAGTAGTAAATGAGTTTTGCTATTTGGGGAGCAAAATGACTGATGATGGTCGAAGTAGAGAGGATATATAATGTAGTCTGGCAATGGCAAGGAAAGCGTTTATGAAGAAGAAAAATTTGTTAACATCGAGTTTACATTTAAATGTCAGGAAGTCGTTTCTGAAGATATTTGTGTGGAGTGTAGCCATGTATGGAAGTGAAACATGGACGATAAATAGTTTAGACAAAAACAGAATAGAAGCTTTCGATATGTGGTGCTGTATAAGAATGCCGAAGATTAGGTGGGTAGAACACGTAACTAATGAGGAGGTATTGAACAGAATTGGGGAGAAGAGGAGTTTGTGGTACAACTTGACTAGAAGAAAGGATCGGTTGGTAGGATATGTTCTGAGGCATCAATGGATCACCAATTCAGTATTGGAGGGCAGCGTGGAGGGTAAAAATCGTAGAGGGAGACGAAGAGACGAATACACTAAACAGATTCAGAGTGATGTAGGTTGCAGTTGGTACTGGGAGATGAAGAAGCTTGCACAGGATAGAGTAGCATGGAGAGCTGCATCAAACCAGTCTCTGGACTGAAGACCACAACAACAACATCTAAGTTTCAATAATTACTTTTTGTCAGTTAGTAGCATTAATGAGATGGAGGCTAAAGGTTCCTTATCCAGGGTGCGGCAGGTTCATAGCGTAATTGGACTTGCGTAGTACAATGGCGTACTGCAGGAATGCGCGCCACAGCTCGTGCCGCGTTCGTGTACTAGTTGGGGTTGGGTTGTTTGGGGGAAGAGACCGAACAGCGAGGTCATCGGTCTCATCGGATTAGGGAAGGATGGGGAAGGAAGTGGCCGTGCCCTTTCAAAGGAACCATCCCAGCATTTGCCTCGAGCGATTTAGGGAAATCACGGAAAACCTAAATCAGGATGGCCGGACGCGGGATTGAATGCGAGTTCAGTGCGTGTACTAGTGAGGTGCCATTTCGAGTGTGACAGTGATGTGGAGCGGGGAGTGCCTTTACTGTTGAAAGTTATTTCAAGAGTAATGACTCTGATATTGCTACCCAGCGTCTATTTCGGCAACATTTCAACTTTGGGACGTCATGGGAAAGTTCCAGATGGACGGACCATTGTGAGGTGGGTACGTGCATTTCGAGCAACAGGTTCTGTTTGCAATTGAAAACCCGGAAGAAGTCAAAGAACTGTGCGGACACCAGAAGCCGTTGAAAAAGTTCGTGCTGCACTGTTGCGTAGCCCAAAAAAATCTGCTCGCCGTCATGCACAAATTGTGCACATGTCCGAGCGCTCATTCAGGAGAATATTGTATGAAGATGTCCATTTTCACCCATATAAGCTGCAGATTGTTCAGGAAATTAGGCCCCGCGATTGGGTTTCGCGCGAAACATTCTGCTTAACCGTGCGTAATCGCCTTCGCCAAAATCCACAAATGTTGAACACCATCCTGATGTCAGATGAAGCTCATTTCGAGTTATGTGGTTCAGTGAATAAACGGAATATGCGTTATTGGAGTGATGTAAACCCGCATTAATTGCACATCAAGCCCTTGCACAGTGACCGAGAGAGGTGGCGCAGTGGTTAGCACACTGGACTCGCATTCGGGAGGACGACGGTTCAATCCCGTCTCCGGCCATCCTGATTTAGGTTTTCCGTGATTTCCCTAAATCGCTCCAGGCAAATGCCGGGATGGTTCCTTGCGCTTGCGCTCCGTCTCTAATGACCTCGCTGTCGACGGGACGTAAAACACTAATTACCACCACCACCTTGCACAGTGTCGTGTGGAGTTGCTTCCTTTGGAATTACTGGCCCTTGATTCTTTGAGGATGTAACTGTCACCAGTGAACGCTACGTAAAGATGCTTATTACCAACTGCTGCTTCCACAAATGTTTTTCAATATGAGCACGTCGACGAGACACCGCCAGATTTGGACCTAGTAGCCGAAATTGGAAATAATTTGTTTTCTAGCGTAAATCTGTTCTGCATTAGCACATTAGCGTATCTACCAAGTTTCGCTGCCACACGATAATTACATCCCACAATGGGCAAACCTGCACTTTAATTATGACCAGTCGGTACATTAGACCGTCCGCAGCTCGTGATCGTGCGGTAGCGTTCTCGCTTCGCACGCCCGGGTTCGATTCCTGGCGGGGTCAGGGATTTTCTCTGCCTCGTGATGACTCGGTGTTGTGTGCTGTCCTTAGGTTAGTTAGGTTTATGTAGTTCCAAGTTCTAGGGGACTGATGACCATAGATGTTAAGTCCCATAGTGCTCAGAGCCATTTGAACGATTTGGTAGATTAGACCAAAATGCCAATGCTGCGTCGAGTACCACAGTGGTAATGGCTGACGGATAATGGCTACGATGATAGTGACGAATCATGATGAAGATGACGCATCATAGCAACAGCAATAGTAGTGATACTTACTGATAATGACAGCTGGTGACGTTTAGGCAGCGACATAAAAACTATTAAAAGCTGCACAAAAATGATGTTTCATATCAGCGCACACTCGGCTGCAGAGTGAAAATCTCATTCTGGAAACATCCCCCAGGCTGTGGCTAAGCAAAGTCTCTGCAATATCCTTTCTTTCAGGAGTGCCAGTTCTGCAAGGTTCGTAGGAGAGCTTCTGTAAAGTTTGGAAGTTAGGAGGCGAGGTACTGGCAGAAGTAAAGCTGTGAGGACGGGGCGGGAGTCGTGCTTGGGTAGCTCAGTCGGTAGAGCACTTGCCCGCGAAAGACAAACGTTTCGAGTTCGAGTTTCGGTCCGGCACACAGTTTTAATCTGCCAGGAAGTTTCATATCAGCGCACACTCCGCTGCAGAGTGAAAATCCCATTCTAAAAATGATGTTACTCGTGCCTACTTTATGTGGTCGTAGTGAAATGCTAATTCTTTCCATGTCCAAGCCTGTAGTTCACACCATGGCAAATTGACGTTTATTTTGTGCCGCTTTCACGACGTTGCAGATTTAACGGCCAGCAGTGCACATTCACAGCGGGGACGGAAACTCCGTCATCAGGCTGCACCCTCCACGGCTACCTACCCCGCCTGCGAATCTATTCGCGCCACCCGTTAAGTCGGGGTGCTGGCAGCAGAACCCCCACCCCCTCCACCTCCTCGGCTCCGCCTGCTTCACGTCGCCGGTGGATTGCGTGACGCGGAGCGGTTTCTGTACTTAAAACGCGCCACTTTGGCAGCCCGGCCCGCCGTGTACTGCCCTCGCAGGGCGCGACGAAACCACGGCGCTTAGCGGGGCGGGCCCAGCGCTAATGAAACGCCTATTCCGTAGCCACCGCTGCGCGCAGCACGCTCTCGAGAGGGGGAACTCTGTGCCGAACTCGCCAATGGCTGGCAGCCGGACGTGACCCGCCGGTAAACACCCCGCGTACCTGCCGCCAGCCAGGCGAGTGCAACTGTCATTACGCTCCACGAGAGACAACTTCCGGAGGCTCAAAACGATTCCGGAAATCGTTTCCTTGTCTTGTAGGCATGTTACAAGGATTTCTTCTTCTTCGATTACGCGTACCCAGGATCTGAACTAGGGGCGGAGGGGGGGGGGGGGGCAGGTCATACTAGTCTCAGGAAACAAGGACTCGAGACAACATACAGCACTTCTTATTAAATAAAACGGTAAACCAGTGAACCAGTGAAAAACTGCTTTTAATAAACATTTTAAATACAAGAATGCACTTGTACAATCCGAGAAAACATGCAGCATTTCTTATTAAATAAAACAGTAAACTAGTGAAAAACTGCGAATATCTTCTAGGGGGGGCAGCTGCCCCCCCCCCCCCCCCTCGCTGGGTACGCCCATGCCTAAGCCCCGCAGCGATCGCTGGGTCGGTGTGGTTACAACGGATTTGTCAGTGTTAGTGTGAGGGATGGCCGCATGCCCTTCCTGCCGCCACCCCTTACCCCCCCCCCCCCCCCAAAGCACGGAGTAAGTGTACCCCAACTGTTGAGTCTAGTGTAAATCGTGAAATAGTGCGAACGTGTTTCAAATGTCTGCGACTCGCGTAACGGAGGCGGAACGTGGGGAATAGCCCGGTATTCACCTAGGGGGATGTGGAAAACCGCCTAAAACCCACATCCAGGCTGGTCGGTACATCGGCCCTCGTTGTTGGGCGGATTCGATCCGGGGCCGGCGCGCCTACCTGTCGAGGAAGCAGCGCTTTAGTGCTCTCGGCTAACGTGGCGGGTAGACATGTTACAGGCACTAGTTTTGAATAAATGTCAAAAAACAGATTTTTTCATTTTTGTCTTACAAAATTCTCTGTAGCTTTCTGAAAAGTAAGAAGTTTACTTCGATGAAGTTGAACCGAATAAAACCCCAAAATCAGACGAATTTAAAAGTGTCTGTACACATGTCATACAGACATCTCTGTTAAAAAACAGAATTTTCTCCTCACCTGACTGATTTCTTTATGACTTTCTGGTCTCTAATGTGTTACTGGACAAGATTATTAGAGAAGTATTTACATGTTACAACTCAAAACTCAAATCAGAGTTTTCACAATTGTATACAGGAACGGAAACCAAAAACTCTTCTGGTAGGACAACGTGCTTTGAAAATAGGTGTGCTGGATGCCTGTAACGTTCTAGTGATGACGCAGTGTCAATGTACCACGAGTGTAGCGTGAATATCAGGGATCCGGTAAAACATCAAATCTCCGACATCGCTGCTGCCGGAAAAAGATCCTGCAAGAACGGGACCGACGACGACTGAAGCGAATCGTTCAATGTGACTGAAGTGTAACCCTTCCTCAAATTCGTGCAGATTTCAATGCTGGGCCATCAACAAGTGTCAGCGTGCGAACCATTAAACGAAACATCATCGATATGGGCTTTCGGAGCCGAAGGCCCACTCGTGTACCCTCGATGACTGCACGACACAAAGCTTTACGACTCGCCTGCGCCCGTCAACGCCGACATTGGACTCTTGATGACTGCAAACATATTGCGGGGTCGGACGAGTCTCGTCTCAAATTGTATCGAGCAGATGGACATGTACGGGTATGCAGACAACCTCATGAATCCATCGACCCTGCATGTCAGCAGGGGACTGTTCAAACTGATGGAGGTTTTGTAATGGTGTGGGGTGTGTGCAGTTGGAGTGATATGGGACCCGTGATACATCTAGATAAGAGTCTGACAAGTGACACGAACGTAAGCATCGTGTCTGATCACCTGCATCCACTCATGTCCATTGTGCATTCCGATGGACTTGGGCAATTCCAGCAGGACAATGCGACACCCCACACGTCCAGAATTGCTATAGGGTGGCTCCTGGAACGCTCTGTTGAGATTATACAGTTCCGCTGGCCACCAAACTCGCCAGTCATCAACGTTATTGAGAGTATCTGGTATGCCTTGCAACGTACTCTTCAGAAGATACCTCCACTCCTTCGTACTCTTCCTGATTTATGGACAGCCCTGCAGGATTCAGGGTGTCAAATCCCTCCAGCACTACTTCAGACATTACTCGAGTCCATGCTACGTCGTGTTGCGGCACTTCTGCGTGCTCGCGGGGGCCTTTCACGATATTAGGCAGGTGTACACATTTCTTTTGCTCTTCAATGTAGGAAAAATGACAATGGTTGGATGGATGGATGGATGGAGAGGGTTTTAAGGGCGCACGACGGGAATGTCTTCAGCGCCCACTCAGTAACAGATTGAGACGGGTGTCAGGAAAAGACTCAGAACAATAAGATTAAACAGAACGTAAGACACAGGAAACAAGTTTGGAAAACTATGTGCCTACCCACACCGAAGCGTGGGACGAACCATGTTGCCAGCAGTAAAACATGGACAACCTAGGAAGAAATTGGTAGAGGGAGCTAAAGCAATATAGCAGATGGTAGTGGCTGGCTGGCCGCAAGAAGGGGAGGAGCCAGCCACTGTGCAATACACTAAAACCTCCAGCCTAAAAGTTTAGGCCAGGGTCGAGACCCATCACAAAACTTTAAAACCCTAGACACACACATCTCATCAGTAACTAAAACACAGGGTCCCCATCAACTTGTGCTTCTGCCCTTGCATCAAGGTATAAAATGCAGTCTGTTAAAATGTGCCGGACAGAGATGACAAGTCTCAATAGATTTATTTTCATATCTCTACAAACAGCTACACCAAAACTATTTTCCTGCCTCTATATACATCAGAAAATAAAAACAGAACTATCATCCGCAGTCATTGCGAAACGGACAAAACAGGCGGAAACAAACGCTACGAGAGGAACGGAAAAGCAGGGCGAACCAGGTATTAAAACCATAAACCAGGCAGGAGAAATATATAACAGCGCTCTGCAGCCTGGTACGACCGTTTTTGGAGACCGGTGTAGGGGAACGCTGAGAAAACGGAAGATAACAGCATCGCATTAGCTCGCGAAACAGAATACGTGGCGGAGGCCGAGATAACCTAATATGCTGCAAGATCCCATTTCTTTTTATTAGGAGCACCCGTAATTGCACAGAGCAACTTCACTGAGTTAATTCCCTCTCAGTACAGAGCAGCCATGATGCTCACAAAGTAACTGGATAATAGGACAAGCCGCGCCTGCTTTCTAAAGTTTCAACAAGACCCCAACAGTTGCACAAAATGCGGGGAAACTGCCGCTTGGTTAGTTACAATAGGAGGCTAACTTTATTCGCAATTCCGGTCACGGGAGTGTGACAAACAGAGACCGTGTTTGCACATACAGTATATAACAAAAATTTACTAACAGCCTTCGAGGGGTTGTAGAGACTGTCCTGAAGCACAAACTGAAGATACAAAGGCATGCACGGAAATATCACCCATGAGCTACAGAGCGATCCCCATGTTACACGGAAAAGCTCCTGCCGCTAAGTCAGCACTTGCTCACACTTGGCTTAGCGTTGTCTGTGGTGTGTTTTGTTTGTTGTTGTTGTTGTGGTCTTCAGAAACTGGTTCGATGCCGCTCTCCACGCTACTCTATCCTGTGCAACTTCTTCATCTCCCAGTACCTACTGCAACCTACATCCTTCTGAATCTGCTAAGTGTATTCATTTCTTGGTCTCTCTCTACGATTTTTACCCTCCACGCTGCCCTCCAGTACTAAATTGGTGATCCCTTCATGCCTCAGAATATGCCCTACCAACCGATCCCTTCTTCTAGTCCAGTTGTGCCGCAAATTTCTCTTCTCTCCAATTCTGTTAAATACCTCCTCATTAGTTATGTGATCTACCTATCTAATCTTCAGCATTCTTCTGTAGCACCACATTTCGAAAGCTTCTATTCTCTTCTTGTCCAAACTATTTATCGTCCATGTTTCACTTCCATACATGGCTACAATCCATACAAATACTCTCAGAAACGACTTCCTGACACTTAAATCGATACTCGACGTTAAGAAATTTCTCTTCTTCAGAAACGCTTTCCTTGCCATTGCCAGTCTATATTTTATATCCTCTCTACATCGACCATCATCAGTTATTTTGCTCCCCAAATAACAAAACTCCTTCACTACTTTAAGTGTCTCATTTCTTAATCTAATTCCCTCAGCATCACCCGATTTAATTCGACTACATTCCATTATCCTCGTTTTGCTTTTGTTGATGTTCATCTTATATCCTCCTTTCAAGACACTGTCCATACCGTTCAACTGCTCTTCCAAGTCCTTTGCTGTCTCTGACAGAATTACAATGTCATCGGCGAACCTCAAAGTTTTTACTTCTTCTCCATGGATTTTAATACCTACTCCAAAATTTTCTTTTGTTTCCTTAACTGCTTGCTCAGTATACAGATTGAATAACATCGGGGAGAGGCTACAACCCTGTCTCACTCCCTTCCCAACCACTGCTTCTCTTTCATCCCCTCGACTCTTATAACTGCCATGTAGTTTCTGTACAAACTGTAAATAGCCTTTCGCTCCCTGTATTTTACCCCTGCCACCTTCAGAATTTGAAAGAGAGTATTCCAGTTAACATTGTCTAAAGCTTTCTCTAAGTCTACAAATGTTAGAAATGAAGTTTGCCTTTTCTTAATCTATCTTCTAAGGTTCGCCGATGACATTGTAATTCTGTCAGAGACAGCAAAGGACTTGGAAGAGCAGTTGAACGGAATGGACAGTGTCTTGAAAGGAGGATATAAGATGAACATCAACAAAAGCAAAACGAGCATAATGGAATGTAGTCAAATTAAATCGGGTGATGCTGAGGGGATTAGATTAGGAAGTGAGACACTTAAAGTAGTAAAGGAGTTTTGCTATTTAGGGAGCAAAATTTGTTACTACATGCAATTGTAACTTTCTCCAGTGCTCCTTGGTCCTCAAATATTTTTTTGTTAGCTCTATCGTCTAATGTTAATCTCTCCACCCTTACATTCACTCTATAAACATATGTTACGATCTTGTTAATGATAACACCATTATACTTATTCGCAAAGAATTTAAACTCGTCTCTTATATCATATTCATTCAGTTTTGAAAAGTTATGTGCATTCTCATCATATTTCTCAACTGCCCCCATCTTTCCATACTCAAACCGAACAACATCTGACTGAGTGTACTCCGTTCGCCATCTACACATACGACCAAAATACGGTCTAGTCAGAGTGTTCCGTCGGCGTATCCATCGCCTCGGACGCGCACGGCGAAGTCTGTTCATCATCCTCACCCGACGATATGCATACAACCTCTTCCTCGGCTTCACAATCCGACGGGTCCCACGCCATCTCCTCCTTAACATTAAGACAATGCACAATGTGACAATCCGCGTGTACAACTTGTAACCTAGATATCAACGCTTCATCTCCTACATTGAATTCATTTGAAACAAATATGACAAGTCCCCTATGCTTGATTGTCATACCAGGTTTGTTTTTAACATTGACGGTAACAGGCCGCCCTTCCACAATTCGCTTCAGTATAGACGCATAGGGACGCCACCTCAGCCAATCAAATTCCTCAAACAAAATTACATGATGTATACGACCGTCATATCCGCCAAATCCGAATTCGGAACAGTACGGCATATACATATGTTGCTTACGTGATACAACTTTCTCGATCAGAGAGGACTTGCCGATATTCGTGTCTCCATACAGATACAACTGCTTCTTACGTACCATTTTGGACCGAAAGGCCTCATTATACCACCGGTCGAAGTAGAGAGGATATTAAATGTAGACTGGCAATGGCAAGGAAATCGTTTCTGAAGAAGAGAAATTTGTTAACATCGAGTATAGATTTAAGTGTCAGGAAGTCGTTTCTGAAAGTATTTGTATGGAGTGTAGCCATGTATGGAAGTGAAACATGGACGATAACCAGTTTCGACATGAAGAGAGTAGAAACTTTCGAAATGTGGTGCTACAGAAGAATGCTGAAGATAAGGTGGGTAGATCACGTAACTAATGAGGAGGTATTGAATAGGATTGGGGAGAAGAGAAGTTTGTGGCACAACTTGACTAGAAGAAGGGATCGGTTGGTAGGACATGTTTTGAGGCATCAAGGGATCACAAATTTAGCATTGGAGGGCAGCGTGGAGGGTAAAAATCGTAGAGGGAGACCAAGAGATCAATACACTAAGCAGATTCAGAAGGATGTAGGTTGCAGTAGGTACTGGGAGATGAAGAAGCTTGCACAGGATAGAGTAGCATGGAGAGCTGCATCAAACCAGTCTCAGGACTGAAGACCACAACAACAACATCTTCTAAGAGAAGTCGTAGGGTCAGTATTACCTCACGTGTTTTGTTTACATTCTATGAAAAAAACTGACACACCACGAATTCATTATCTAAATGGGATGGAAATGGGTAGGATTAACGTACATGTACAGACAAACAAATGATTAAAATTTATGAATAAATTGGGTGATTTATTCGAGAGCAATAGCTTCACAAACTGAACAAGCCAATACCGCATCGCTCCACCTCTGGCTAATCAAATGGTTCAAATCGCTGTAAGCATTATGGGACTTAACATCTGAGGTCATCAGTCCCCTAAAACCCAGAACTACGTAAACCTAACTAACCTAAGGACGTCACACACATCCGTGCCCGAGGCAGGTTTCGAACCTGCATCCGTAGCGGTCGCGCGGTTCCAGACTGTAGCGCCTAGAACCGCTCGGCCACTCCGGCCGGCTCTGGGTAATCGCGTAAAGCTAAAAATACGGATGGCCGCACTGGGATGTGAACAGCCGATGACCCAAATGCCAGGTCTGTGCCTGACTGGGGCGCCACACTGCACGGCTGACAAACATACGTGGGAGTACGGCCGGTGCTGTAGGAACATCGTCCGCCGGATGTTCACGCGCTGCTGCGAGATGCAACTGATTGCAGTTTTCACGGCCAGAGAACACGTGGCCTGGCAGAATGCAGATCACGCAACAGCGCAACCGAGAGCTGCGAAGCTCAACTTGTACGTTCCGTAAAAGCAGTAAACCCTCGGTTCTTTAAAGGATCAGCCGCGTACAAAACACCTTCAAACGTCCGATTACTTTACAAGTGAGATAACATGTTGTTAGTAGGCTGTTTAGGTTTTTATGTTGGGAACGCCACGTAGCGCTCTGTATGAAAATCACTGACTGCGCTGTGTGCAGTCTGTGGCTGGTTTGCATTGTTGGAATACTTGCTATTGTAGTGTTGGGCAGTTGGATGTGAACAGCGCGTAGCGTTGTGCAGTTGGAGGTGAGCCGCCAGCAGTGGTGGATGTGGCGAGAGAAATGCCAGAGTTTTGAGAGGTCACTGTAAGCGGACGAGATGGACGTGTGTCCGCCAGAAAAAGGAAATTTGTAAAGATGGATATATTATGACTTTTGAACATTATTAAGGTAAATACATTGTTTGTTCTCTATCAAAATCTTTCATTTGCAAACTATGACTATCAGTAGTTAGTGCGTTAAGTAGATAGAATCTTTTATTTAGCTGGCAGTATTGGCGCTCGCTGTATTGCAGTAGTTCATGTAAGAAGATTTTTTATGAGGTAAGTGATTCATGAAAAGTATAGGTAATTGTTACTCAGGGATATTCTTTTGTAGGGATTATTGAAAGTCAGACTGCGTTGCGCTAAAAATACTGTGTGTCAGTTTAGTGTTGATCAGAATAAGTAAAGAGAGAACTGTCTGAGTACGTTCAGTTTTGCTCAGCTGTTTGAAACTCAAATAACGTAAGGGGTTTACAAGCACAGTAATTAATAAATTTTTCAAAGGGGACGTTTCAATGTTCAATATTCAACGTTAAGCACGTATGCGCCCAGCCATCCTGATTTAGGTTTTGCATTATGCCCCTAAATCGCTTCAGGCAAATGTCGGGATAGTTCCTTTGAAAGGGTACGGCCGACTTCCTTCCCCATTCTTCCCTAATCCGATGAGACCGACAACATCGCTGTTTGGTCTCCTCCCCCAAAACAACTAACCAACAACATATGCGAGAAAAGTCTAGAAAAGAATTGAAATTTGCTTAGAAGCCGGTAGTGCTCTCATTCTGAAACAATGGATGAATATACTGTGGATAATCTACGCTCCGTTTAACGCAAAAGCAACTTTTTGAAACGTGTCAATTTTTATGACATGATATCTACTGAACTGTATGACCCACGACGTTATAGTACTGCACGCACATTAAGTAGTATATGGGTTCAAATGGCTCTGAGCACTACGGGACTTAACATCTGAGGTCATCAGTCCCCTAGAACTTAAAACTACTTAAACCTAACTAACCCAAGGACACCACACACATCCAAGCCCGAGGCAGGATTCGAAACTGCGACCGTAGCGATCGCGCGGTTCCAGAATGAAGCACGTAGAACCGCTCGGCCACAAAGGCCGACTAGTATATGGGGATACTGTCTGCTGACTGTGTTGCAATTGGCTCTGAGCACTATGGGACTTAACTGCTGTGGTCATCAGTCCCCTAGACATAGAACTACTTAAACCTAACTAACCTAAGGACATCACACACATCCATGCCCGAGGCAGCATTCGAACCTGCGACCGTAGCGGTCACGCGGTTCCAGACTGTAGCGCCTAGAACCACTCGGCCACTCCGGGCGGCGACTGTGTTCAAATAGAGTTAGTACCAAAGCAGTAATAAATTAAAACGTCATGTGTGATGCTGAAGTTGTACTGCACCGACAGCGAAACTGTAGCAGGCGGTAAACTTTTTTCTGTTCATCATTTTGTGTGTGGGGGGAGCAGACGGGAGGGCCGGCCAGTGTGGCCGAGCGGTTCTAGGCGCTTCAGTCTGGAACCACGCGACCGCTACGGTCGCAGGTTCGAATCCTGCCTCGGGCATGGATGTGTGTGATGGCCTTAGGTTAGCTAGGTTTAAGTAGTTCTAAGTTCTAGGGGATTGATGACCTCAGATGGTAAGTCTCATATTGCCCAGAGCCACTTGAACCATTAGAGACTGGAGGGGGGGGGGGGAGGGGGAGAGGTGTCAGCGAGAAAATGCTTTGCGTAAGTTTAAAGTCTGCTGGAAATCGCTAAGCGTTCTCATTCTTAAATACTGGATGCATAAACGCCGTCAGTCACAGGGCTTGAAGACATTGTTTCTCACTTCAATACTTCTGTTAAACTTTCAACATAAAATTGTACTTCTTAACGAGCACATTATGACAGTATTTTAAATTTTTTAATTCGGCAAATAATGCTGCGGAATATTTAAAATCAAATTTTTGTTGGCCCTGAAAGCTATTAGATAGGCAAACTGGAAATTGGAAACGGATGACCGTCTTCATAGTTTGGTGACAATTTCTCATGTCTACTGAGACGTTAAGCCCGTTTTACGCGGACGACTTTCTGGTCGGAATCGACTACTCAAGAGTGCGTGTGCCTTTCGTGCCCGCGTGTGAGCCAACCGGGAAGCGAGTGCCTCTGTGACGTCAATAGCACACAGAATGTGCCGAGCGTGGAGTTCTAATATTCAGAGAGTGCTGCACACTGCCGATGCGCAGTAACAGCGAACTGAGGCGGCATCTGCTAAAATTATATTCTGGCCGAAGTCACTCCTATTACAGAACTGGATTTCGTATCTTCTTAAACTGTACTGTGCTATTTTCGTGAGGCGTTGAAAAGTTACCTAAGGTACTAGTGGTTTAGCTACTAGTGTTTGGCTTCATGAGAGAGAAAACGTCTCAAATGAAAAGGTATTTATGTTTTACAGAGAAAAAGCCTACACTGCCCACGATAAGAGCGCAAATTGATACAAATATTGCAATGAAAATAATTTTACAACAAGACGGTGGTTTCATCAGAGGCGACATACGGAAGTAAAACTCTTTTCAAAGCCAACAAGAAAAACAGAATCGACAAAATCCTAAAATCTGAGAAGAGACTAACTAGAACATTCATAAACAAGAAATATCAAAAAGATGGAGAAGGGTGGATAGCGCCAAACGATGTGGTGTACAGTGAACTGGAGCCCCTTACAGATATCATCCGGAAAAAAGGATATTTTTTTTTTTGTCTCACTTTGTAACATGTAGAAACAAGCAGAATGGAAGAAGGAAAACAGGGAGGACATGAAAGAGCTACAATTAACCGACCGCTGTGGCCGGGCGGTTCTGGGCGCTTCAGTCCGGAACCGCGCTGCTGCTGCTGCTGCTGCTGCTGCTGCTACGGTCCCAGGTTCGAAACCTGCCTCGGGCATGGATGTGTGTGATATCCTTAGGTTAGTTACGTTTAAGTAGCTGTAAGTCTAGGGGACTGATAATCTCAGATGTTAAGTACCGTAGTGCTTGGAGCCATCTGGACACTTAACCCTGGGTGATAGGCAAAACAAAACAGAAAATTTAAAGAAACTGAAAAACATAAAAATACGATTTAAGCCAACAGTAGGCAAACGACAAACAACAGAAATAGTATCTACAAACGAGTAATGCCAAAAAAAGATCAGGACCAATGAGAAGATATTCGGAGCGAAAACCTATTGCAGAAGATGATCAGAAAATCACTTAAGTGGAAGGACGACACAGTAAAAGCAGAAGCAGAAGAAGGACAAGAAGAAAATTATTTATTTCAGTAATAAAAAAGTCACAGTTCTTTCACCAAAAAATAATGTTCGATGTTATTTCGCAGGTAGCAATAGAACAAGATACGAAGGATAAAGTAAAAGGTCGCATTCTACTGCGTTCTAGCTATAATTTGTTGTTTTTGCAGGTACATTTTTCCTCGAGCGAACGCATGTGTACGTTGTGAAATGTTTGGACAACACTTTTCCTATTCTTTCAGTTCCCACGAGTATAGATAATTTACCATGCGCAGTTTGTCCATCATGTTGTTGTTGTTGTTGTGGTCTTCAGCCCAGAGACTGGTTTGATGCAGCTCTCCATGCTACTTTATCCTGTGCAAGCTTCTTCATCTCCCAGTACCTACTGCAACCTATATCTTTCCGAATGTGTTTAGTGTATTCATCTCTTGGTCTCCCTCTATGATTTTTACTCTCCACGCTGCCCTCCAATAGGCTACTAAATTGGTGATCCCTTGATGCCTCAGATTATGTCCTACCAACCGATCCCTTCTTCTGGTCAGGTTGTGCTACAAATTTCTCTTCTCCCCAATCCTATGCATTAAATATGTGATCTACCCATCTGATCTTCAGCATTCTTTTGTAGCACCACATTTCGAAAGCTTCTACTCTCTTCTTGTCTGAACTATTTATCGTCCACGTTTCACTTCCATACATGGCCACAGTCCATACAAATACTTTCATAAACGACTTCCTGACAAATCTATACTCGAGGTCAACAAATTTCTCTTCTTCAGAAACGCTTTCCTTGCCATTGCCAGTCTACATTTTACATCCTCTCTGCTTCATATCGACTACGAATTTTGCTTCGGGCGTTAATAAATCGTACTATCATCGTTTGTTCCTACGCTTCGACACTGTATTTTGATTTTTTCATAAGAAGGACATAAACTCATAACCTCACTTTCACTGCACAGCGGACAGTTGTCGCAACGTACGCTGTTTTGGTGCTGACGTCGACAGTCGAGACAGATGAGATGACATTCAGTACGCGAAGAAAACGGCAGGGGCGCTGCAGCACACTCACTTTTCCTCGAGTAGCCAACGTAGACAACAGACCTGATAGTGCAAAAGGGGCTTGAGAAGCCTGCCATCGCGTGGCGTAAGGCCGGTATTACAGTATCAAATTTCTTTGTCAAAGATTTGATCAAAGATGTGATCCAATATTCCGTCCAATATACACTCCTGGAAATGGAAAAAAGAACACATTGACACCGGTGTGTCAGACCCACCATACTTGCTCCGGACACTGCGAGAGGGCTGTACAAGCAATGATCACACGCACGGCACAGCGGACACACCAGGAACCGCGGTGTTGGCCGTCGAATGGCGCTAGCTGCGCAGCATTTGTGCACCGCCGCCGTCAGTGTCAGCCAGTTTGCCGTGGCATACGGAGCTCCATCGCAGTCTTTAACACTGGTAGCATGCCGCGACAGCGTGGACGTGAACCGTATGTGCAGTTGACGGACTTTGAGCGAGGGCGTATAGTGGGCATGCGGGAGGCCGGGTGGACGTACCGCCGAATTGCTCAACACGTGGGTCGTGAGGTCTCCACAGTACATCGATGTTGTCGCCAGTGGTCGGCGGAAGGTGCACGTGCCCGTCGACCTGGGACCGGACCGCAGCGACGCACGGATGCACGCCAAGACCGTAGGATCCTACGCAGTGCCGTAGGGGACCGCACCGCCACTTCCCAGCAAATTAGGAACACTGTTGCTCCTGGGGTATCGGCGAGGACCATTCGCAACCGTCTCCATGAAGCTGGGCTACGGTCCCGCACACCGTTAGGCCGTCTTCCGCTCACGCCCCAACATCGTGCAGCCCGCCTCCAGTGGTGTCGCGACAGGCGTTAATGGAGGGACGAATGGAGACGTGTCGTCTTCAGCGATGAGAGTCGCTTCTGCCTTGGTGCCAATGATGGTCGTATGCGTGTTTGGCGCCGTGCAGGTGAGCGCCACAATCAGGACTGCATACGACCGAGGCACACAGGGCCAACACCCGGCATCATGGTGTGGGGAGCGATCTCCTACACTGGCCGTACACCACTGGTGATCGTCGAGGGGACACTGAATAGTGCACGGTGCATCCAAACCGTCATCGAACCCATCGTTCTACCATTCCTAGACCGGCAAGGGAACTTGCTGTTCCAACAGGACAATGCACGTCCGCATGTATCCCGTGCCACCCAACGTGCTCTAGAAGGTGTAAGTCAACTACCCTGGCCAGCAAGATCTCCGGATCTGTCCCCCATTGAGCATGTTTGGGACTGGATGAAGCGTCGTCTCACGCGGTCTGCACGTCCAGCACGAACGCTGGTCCAACTGAGGCGCCAGGTGGAAATGGCATGGCAAGCCGTTCCACAGGACTACATCCAGCATCTCTACGATCGTCTCCATGGGAGAATAGCAGCCTGCATTGCTGCGAAAGGTGGATATACACTGTACTAGTGCCGACATTGTGCATGCTCTGTTGCCTGTGTCTATGTGCCTGTGGTTCTGTCAGTGTGATCATGTGATGTATCTGACCCCAGGAATGTGTCAATAAAGTTTCCCCTTCCTGGGACAATGAATTCACGGTGTTCTTATTTCAATTTCCAGGAGTGTATTTGACAAAGATCTTTGACGTAGCGCTAGAAGGGGTATTACACTGCCATCAAATTTTTCGTCAAAGTTCAAGATGGCTGACAACAACTTGTTATTAACCGCAGCAGTTGTACGTACTCCAATTGCATTGTGTGCACATGCGGAAAAGAAGTGGGGGAAAAAATGGAACCATACATACGAGGTTGACAGTCTTAAAAGTCCTGGTATTACAACTTGATAATAAATTCAGTTGGGAGGAACACACCACAGAACTGCAGAAACGCCTTAACAAATCTGTATTTGCAATTCGAGTGTTAGCAGACATAGGCAACATAAAAATGAAAAAGCTTGCATACTTTGCCTACTTTCATTCCATAATGTCATATGGGACAATATTTTGGGGTAAATCTTCAAGTCAAACAAAAGTTTTCAGAGTCCAAAAGCGTGTAATACGTATTATTTGTGGAGTAAATTCACGAACGTCCTGCAGAAACCTCTTCAAAGAACTGGGTATACTAACTACTGCCTCTCAGTATATTTACTTCTTAATGAAATTTGTCGTAAATAATATATCTCTTTTTCCAACAAACAACTCAGTTCATACATACAATACCAGGAACAAAAATGATCTGCACAAGGACTTGAAAGCACTTACTTTAGTTCAAAAAGGGGTCCACTACTCAGGAACACTCATCTTCAATAATTTGCCAGCAAACATAAAAAATTTAGTTACTAATAAAGATCAGTTTAAAAGGAGCCTGAAAGACTTACTAGTGGCCAAGTCCTTCTACTCCATTGACGAAATTTTTAATACAAACAAATGATGTACTGCGTTTATTCATACTATTAGTAATTTCAGCTTAAAAAAATTGACATGTTCCACATCCACGAGGATCTCCTCAGCACGGATCTATGGAATGAAAAACTGATCTAACCTGGGTGAAGCCGTGGGTTTTACGACGACACGATAAAAGCATTCAACGAAACTTGTTACGTGAGCTTACAGTGGAAGACGTCAAGTCGTACATCAATTACTTAAGAATGGATGAGCATACATTTCTGTATGTGCTCAGTGAAGTGTATCCTCATATCACAAAGCACAATATTTACTTAAGAACTGCTACATCTTCAGAAGACAGGCTCACTGTAACATTCCGATTCCTTGCTACAGGAGAGGGTTATGTTAGGTTAGGTCTCCAATTCTCTTAATCTATTTTTGTATCCAGGGTGCCTAATGTTGTAAAGCGCCTCATCAGCTTCAGACATCTCTATTAATTTTGTAGTTGTCGGCACACACCAATTGTATTTACCGGCAGTGTTTATAAACACACTACAGACAACAGAACGCTGCAGCGATGCTAGCGCTCCATGTGGTAACATGTCACATTGCAGTGAACAGAAGACAACGGTTTCTTTGATCAAATATACAGCGAGGCCCTAGATTTGATCAAATATTGGACGACATTTGACAAAGTCCCTATTACATAATCAAATATCTTTGACAAAGATATTGGACAAAGAAATTTGATAGTGTAATACCGGCCTAAGGCAAGGCAAGCGAGTTGCTGCACGGGCGCTGGAACTCCAGAGGCGATGCGCTGGGCAGACCATCACACGCGCAGCGGGCAGCCGACCGCAAGTGGCGAGGCACCGATGCCCGGCCGGCCGGAAAGGCCGCCACCCCACTTCCCACTACAGCCGCACAACGCTCCGGCGCTCATTTGGGCTGACCGGCCGCCGATCGCACGGCCGCCGTCTCGCGGAAACACCGGGTCACTGCCAGCCCACTCCGCCTGCCACTGCTGTACCAGATACGTCGCGCTCCGACACCGCACCTCACTGTTGCCGAACGCAATCGTATCTGCCAACGGTGGACTGCGAAGTCCGACAATAGAGTACTGAGACTGGTTATATATATATATATATATATATATATATATATATATATATATATATAAGGGAGACAAAACTGATATTAATAATTACAGAGGAATTTCTCTTCTTCCAGTCACATACAAAATCCTCTCTCAATGTCTTCTGAACCGAGCACAACAGCAACTTGAATGGAAAATTGGCGAATATCAAGCAGGTTTCAGGCCAAATAGATCTTGCCCAGAACAGATTTTAGTCCTCAAACTAATTCTCAGACATCAAAAAATTTACAATAAAAAACTAGTTTGTACCTTTGTAGATTTTAGAAAGGCTTATGACTCAGTGGATCGTGAATCTCTTTTCCAAATTGTGAAAGAACAAGGCCTGGATCCTAAAACCACGGCAATTATCAGAGACACGCTAACTGGTACAAAATCAAAAGTAAAGTTCAGAGGAGAAATTTCAGAATCCTTTGAAATAAAAACAGGCGTGAGGCAAGGTGATGGACTCTCTCCGTTGCTATTTAACTGCGTTCTAGAAAAAGTAATACAAGAGTGGCGCGAACGAAAATTGGAGTTCAAAATTGACCAACCAGTGAAATTAGGACGAACAAATATTCGAATAGACTGTTTGGCCTTTGCAGACGACTTGGTTATTCTAACGCAGGACATCCAAATTGCTCAGAAACAAATAGAAATCCTTAAAGAAACAGCAGAAAGAGTAGGTCTCCAAATCTCATTTGAAAAAACACAGTATATGACTAGCAACAAACTGGCACCCAAACTTTTGGAAACTAAGTATGGAAAAATCAAAAGAGTTTCGCAATTCAAATATTTAGGTGAAACAATCTCAGAGACTGGTCTAGAAAAAATTGGAAATGAAATTCGTTGTCAAAAGATGGAGACAGCTTTTAGACTTACAAAAGACATCTACAACAAAAAATGTCTCTCGAGGTACTCTAAATTGAGACATTACAACACGGTCATAAAACCAGAGTGCCTTTATGGGGCTGAAAAGCTAATTTTAAACAGAAAAAAGGACATTCAAGAAATCCAAAAAAGAGAAAGAAAAGTAATCAGAAAAATTCTAGGTCCAAAATATACTGAAGAAGGAACATACAGGCTAAGAGCAAATAGTGAAATTCAACAATACACCAGCATATATTCAGATATGAAAAAACGCAGATTAAAATTTTATGGGCATATTAAAAGAATGGATGCTACCAGACTAACTAAACAAGTAGTGGAATTCTACGAAAATCGAAGTAAAGCTAAATTTGAGACAATAAAATGGATTGCTGCTATAAAGGGGACATGAAAGAGGCAGATATAAAACAAGATGAAATTCAAGACAAAAAATTATTTAGGCAAAAAATTCATGACTGGGTAGTTGGTCAAGCTGAAAAACCAAAGAAAACTGGAACCACATGGTCTGATGAAAGGAAAAGAGCTCATTCCGAGAGAATGAAAACAATTTGGGCAGAGAGAAAGTCTAAAAGAAAATAACTGAATGCCCCGTGATTGTACTTCGCGTGGTCCAGTAGGGCCCAAACGTGAATATATATATATATATATATATATATATATATATATATATATATATATATAATCCTTCACTTTCTTTTTAGTCAACTGCAATGGTATCACCTTCAAAGTAATTTGCTTGTGCCTGCACACACTTTAACGCCCTTGGTGTCCCTCACCTTCTACACTACTGGCCATTAAAATTGCTACACCAAGAAGAAATGCAGATGGTAAACGGGTATTCATTGGACAAATATACTAGAACTGCCATGTGATTACATTTTCACGCAATTTGCGTGCATAGATCCTGAGAAATCAGTACCCAGAACAACCACCTCTAGCAGTAATAACGGCCTTGATACACCTGGACATTGAGTCAAACAGAGCTTGGATGGCGTGTGCAGGAACAGCTGCCCATGCAGCTTCAACACGATACCACAGTTCATCAAGAGTAGTGACTGGCGTATTGTGACGAACCAGTTGCGCGGCCACCATTCACCAGACGTTTTCAATTGGTGAGAGATCTGGAGAATGTGCTGGCCAGGGCAGCAGTCGAACATTTACTATATCCAGAAAAGGCCGTACAGGACCTGCAACATGCGGTCGTGCATTATTCTGCTGAAATGTAGGGTTTCGCAGGGATCGAATGAAGGATAGAGCCACGGGTCGTAACACATCTGAAATGTAACCTCCACTGTTCAAAGTTCCGCCAATGCGAACAAGAGATGACCGAGACGTGTAACCAGTGACACCCCATACCGTCACGCCGGGTGATACGCCAGTATGGCGATGACGAATACACGCTTCCAATGTGCGTTTACCGCGACGTCGCCAAACACGAATGCGACCATCACGATGCTGTAAACAGAAAAAATGAGGTTTTGCCGTTCGTGCACCCAGGTTCGTCGTCGAGTACGCCGTCGCAGGCGCTCCTGTCTGTGATGCAGCGTCAAAGGTAACCGCAGCCACGGTCTCCGAACTTATAGTCCATACTGCTGCAAAAGTCGTCGAACTGTTCGTGCAGATGGTTCAAATGGCTCTGAGCACTATGGGACTTAACATCTGAGGTCATCAGTCCCCTAGAACTTAGAACTACTTAAACCTAACTAACCTAAGGACATCACACACATCCATGCCAGATGCGCGCTATTTATCTGTCTCCTCGGTGGCTCAGATGGATAGAGCGTCTGCCATGTAAGCAGGAGCCCCCGGGTTCGACTCCCCGTCGGGGCACACCTTTTCAGCTTTCCCCATCGAGGTATATCAACAACACCTGTCGGCAGCTGAGAGTTTCAATTAATTATCATATATTCTAGAGAAGCTGCACTGTCATCAACGGTATCTGTTCTTTGGAGAAAAGTTACTATCTTCATATACAGGGTGTTACAAAAAGGTACGGCCAAACTTTCAGGAAACATTCCTCGCACACAAAGAAAGAAAACATATTATGTGGACATGTGTCCGGAAACGCATTTTTTCCATGTTAGAGCTCATTTTATTACTTCCCTCTCAAACCATATTAATCATGGAATGGAAACACACAGCAACAGAACGTACCAGCGTGACTCCAAACACTTTGTTACAGGTAATGTTCAAAATGTCCTCAGTTAGCGAGGATACATGCATCCACCCTCCGTCGCTTGGAATCTCTGATGCGCTGATGCAGCCCTGGAGAATGGCGTATTGTATCACAGCCGTCCACAATACGAGCACGAAGAGTCTCTACATTTGGTACCAGGGTTGCGTAGACAAGAGCTTTCAAATGCCCCCATAAATGAAAGTCAAGAGGGTTGAGGTCAGGAGAGCGTGGAGGCCATGGAATTGGTCCGCGTCTACCAATCCATCGGTCACCGAATCTGTTGTTGGGAAGCTTCGACTGAAACGTGCAGGAGCTCCATCGTGCATGAACCACATGTTGTGTCGTACTTGTAAAGGCACATGTTCTAGCAGCACAGGTAGAGTATCCCGTATGAAATCATGATAACGTGCTCCATTGAGCGTAGCTGGAAGAACATGCGGCCCAATCAAGATGCTACGAACTGATGTGCTTGATGCTAGTACTGTAGAGTAATGAGTCGCATGTCAACACAAGCACCGAAGTCAACATTACCTTCCTTCAACTGGGCCAACCGGCGGTGAATCGAGGAAGTACAGTACATACTGACGAAACTAAAATGAGCTCTAACATCGAAATTAAGCGTTCCCAGACACATGTCCACATAACATCTTTTTTTTATTTATGTGTGAGGAATGTTTCCTGAAAGTTTGGCCGTACCTTTTTGTAACACCCTGTATAATTTTATTTATGTTCTTATGACGCAGTCACAGAACCAGAAGAATGTTATCGAAATCGCAATCTCTGCTATGCAGGTCGTGTTCGAATGTCACAGGCGCTGAACAGAGAACGGAGGCTACGACTCTGAAAGGAAAGCGTCATAAAAGACGCCGTACAGGCAGTTACGGTACCGTTACGAGGAATTACGGCCAACGCTAACTAGTTTCCCGAGATGACTGAGAAAGGCGTCAAGATAACGTATCGCGAGTCTCGCTGCGAATGCTGCCGCGAATAGAATAGGTCGACTGTGGCGTCATCGGAAATGAGAGTCAGAAACCATTCTCTGGACAGGAATTTCTTTTTACCCAGAAAAATAACATTTATTACACAGATTACACGTGATGCAAATGGTACCTGATTCCCGTTCAGCAGTACCGTCAAATGCGGTGAAGTTCAAATCATCTGGGTTATTAGGCCGCGTCGTATTTCTACTAAAATGTTCGACGTTTCGACCCCTCTGCTGGCGTCTTCCTCAGGATCTTCTAGTGTCCACTACTGCTAGAACACTGTCAGAGACGAGTGTCGCGTCCTCTTATAAAGGGGGAGTTTTCTGGTGCTCGTGTTGGAGAAGTGATAGTATTGGTTAAACTTGATATGGCTACCATTAGTGGGCCATAGTCATAGGCTAATACTGCCGCTCTGATGCAGAAGAAGGGGCGTTGGTAGCTCATCTCCTGTGGATACCATTGGCGGCCCACCGTCACTGGATAGGGAGGCACTATGCAACACTTATGCTGGAGATGGGTTATTGGTTGAAATGCCTGCTATCGCTATTGGTTGGTCGTCGTCAGTGGCTAGATTCGAAACGGACAGAGCAAGCGAGGGGGAATGTTTACCCAAAATATTGTTGTCCGCCGAGGTGACTTGCAGCGCGTTGTTTATGCCGCTCACACACCGCGGCCGCGTGTTTACTTCCTTGATGGCGGGAAGCCACGATGCCGGAAGCCTATAGCCGTCCTCTCTATTGAAATTAGATGCATTCTTAGAAATTTCAGCCGCTTCTCGGACCCTTCTTCTATAAATGTTTGTTTCTTTAGCCCGTACACGTACGTTATTAAAATCGATGTCAGAGGCATAGTTCTCGTGTTGTTCCGGTACTGCCGATTTTGCACTTTGTTTCAGCCGCATGTGCCGTTCGTGTTCCTTAATGCAGAATGATGTCTGAATACCATTTTTCTTTAAAATTCTGCTTATGCTCCCATTTTAACCAATACTATCACTTCTCCTGCACGAACGCCAGAAATCTCCCCCTTTATAAGTGGACGTGACACTCGTCTCTGACAGTGTTCTAGCAGTAGTGGACACCAAAAGATCCTGAGGAAGATCCCAGCAGAGGGGTCGAAACGTCGAACATTTTAGAAGAAACATGACGCGGCCTAATAACCTAGAAGATTTTAACTTCAGTGACAACGGCCACGAAAACCTGCAGACTTACATAAATGGGCTGAAGTTTGCCGATTTTGGACTTTAAATATTTCTGAAACCAATAACATTAATATGTTTGTCTTTCTTTCAAAGCGTGGGTATTGTGCTGTACTAATAATATTTTTGGTCTTCAATGACCTGCTCTAACTGAAAAATCAATTTGGCATAATAATTAAATTTTAAGTTTAAACTAACACACAGAAAAGTTTAAGAAAAAAAGTGATCACAAATTTGCTTTATGAAAATCCAAATAAACACAAAAAATTGTTCACTGTACACTGAGCTGCGACTTGTCAACTTCAAAACAAAACATCTCCCGTTGTTCCTACTATTGTGTTAGGCAAATTTTTTACATCCCACACCTTCTTTTAACGTTCCGGCGAACTTCACCCCAGTGGTAAACTCAACTCCATTCGACAGTGACATGTAACAATGTACAACCAGGCTATATTTCTTCAATCCGCCCGATTTACGTTTTTATATACGCGGCAGTTACACATGGCTACTCTTAACGATTTCAGTTGTATGATGAAACGAACAAAACTGCGGCCTACGTGAGAAGTTCATAAGATAACATACATACATTTGCAAAAATGACTCCCTCACTCCACCACTGGACGTTACATGGCAAGGCAAACGACTGGAGCACTGTTCAACACCAATATATCTGGGTGTTACACTCGAACGAACTCTGTACTTCAACAAACATTGCCATACCACCAGGTTGAAAGTCAGTTCACGGAATAACATCTTGAGGAAGCTCACATCCACCGCCTGTGGACTAAGTCCTCCCGCCCTGAGAATTTCGACTCTTGCTTTGTGTGCTTCCGCTGCAGGGTATGCTTCACCTGTGTGGAGTGCAGCCACTCGCACCAAGCAGGTTGATACTGCAATCAGTGGGACCGTCCGAATCTTCTCGGGACGTATGAAGCCAACTTCAGTCGATACAATCTACCCTATTGTTGGAATAGCTCCCCCCACTATCAGAAGGGCTGTTGCTGCTAAGTAGGGAGGGCTAAGAAATGATCCCCGACATCCACTGCATGATCATCAAGCTGTAGTCCGTCGACTGAAGTCGAGAAAGAGCCTCATCGCCAGGACTGGACCACTAGAGGGAACACCAGAGTCTAACCGCATCACCAGGTGGAAAAGCAGGATACCACCTGATATCCCTGTAAAGGAAGAGCTAGCTCCAGGAAACACCCTATCCTATTTGGAGATCGCTCAATCGTCTTAGGATGGCCTTTCTCTTTGCAAGACCAACATGCGAAAATGGGGCATTCTACCAGCTGATGGAGACACATCCTGCGAGTGCGGAACAACACAAGACCCGGCCCAGCTGCTAATATGTCTGATCGAGGGAAACGACAAGGCCATTGGAGTTGCTACCTTCTGGAAATGCTGACCGGACACGGAAATGAATGAATTGTTGCTGCAGCCAGTGTGTCACACTGTTCAAATGGTATAAACGGCTCTAAGCAGACTCTTCGACTATTTACTGTATCTTTTTAACGCTATTGAGTGTCACAAAACTCCGTTTTTTTTTAATTTTTAATTTTTTTTTTCCTTGCGAACAATGACCCAACAGGGTGAATAGCTGCAGCATGTGATAAATGGTTCAAATGGCTCTGAGCACTACGGGACTTAACATCTGATGTCATCAGTCCCCTAGAACTACTTAAACCTAACTAACCTAAGGACATCACACACATCCATGCCCGAGGCAGGATTCGAACCTGCGACGTAGCGGTCGCGCGGTTCCAGACTGAAGCGCCTAGAACAGCTCGGCCACACCAGCCGGCACGGAAGTAAAACTCGGACGATGATCAGTTCAGCCAAGAAGAGAGTAGAAGCCTTTGAAATGTGATGCTATGCAAGAATGCTGACCATTTATTCGCATACCAGGTAAAAATTGAAGACGTAATGGACTGAACCGGCGGGAAACGAAATTCATGGTACATCTTGATAAAGGAAGGTATCGGTTGAGAGCACTCGTCCTCAGACAACAAGGAATCGTCAATTTGGTAACTGAGGGAAGTGGGAACGGTAGAAATTGCAGAAGGAAACTAGGGTTGGCTACAGTGAGCACGTCCAAGGGATTGCGAGTTCCAGTAGTCACTCAAAGATGAAGCGAGTAGCACCGGATAGATCAGCCTGCGAAGATCCACCAAACCACTCTTTAGGCTGGAGACCACAACAAGAAAAACAACAATAAAAACGATGACGTCACTGAGAGCGCTCTCCTGTTGATTACCTGCCGAAGATGTTCGCCCAACATGTCTTAGAAGGGCTGATGTAGCTCTATCGCAGTGACGACCGTACTTACAAAAGTACCGCATCGAACCCATTTTGCAGGCCATCCAGTTTTCTCTCACTGCAGTCAACTTACCTGAAACAAACAGAAGAAGGAGCCATTAGATTAAGCAACGACTAGCTACCACTGCCCGAAGTAGCCGAGTCAGAATAATAGCACTATTATAAATAACAATGTCTACGTTAAATTTGCTTTAATTTACGTCTATGGTCACAAACATTTTGTTCACAGATTACTGGTTTCGGTCTATAATGTCCATCTTCAGATCTGCAGCAAAAAACATGGGAAAAACATAAATACACTAGCGGTTTGAATGAAAAGTACTACTCACATGTATACGCATTTGTGCGCTTTAAGTATGAAGAGGCATATCTGTGTTTTATAAAAACAATGTCCTAATGTACTGCAGCCATAGTGGCATCGTCAAATGTTAAATGCAAATCAGCACCAACATCGTCAAATATAAAAATATGGCATTTCAGTCTTTGATCGCTATTTTTAATTTTCAGTGACCGGTTTCAGGCTAGCTGCCCATCTTCAGATCGTATATTGCAGTTACAGAGTAACTTGTCAGTACAGAACTATCGGTTGGCTGTCAAAAGTTATGACAGTGAACCGGTAGTTCTGTACTGACTAGTTACTCTGTAACTGCAATATATGGTCTGAAGATGGGCAGCTAGCCTGAAACCGGTCATTGAAAATAAAAAATAGCGATCAAAGACTGAAATGCCTTAATTTTATTTAATGAACGATCCGGGAATCCCATTTAGACAGTCAGCCTAGTTTTGATAATCGTCAAATATATTTAACATTTGACGATGCCACTATGGCTGCAGTACATTAGGACATTGTTTTTATAAAACACAGGTATGCCTCGCCATACTTAAAGCGCACAAATACATATACATGTCAGTAGTACTTTTCATTATGATCTATTTATTGTTTTTAAGCTGTAGAAAATCTGCGAGTGTATTTATGGGTTTTCCCATATTTTTTGGGGCAGATCTGAAGATGGTCGTTATAGAGCGAAACCAGAAATCTGTGAACAAAATGTTTGTGACCATAGACGTAAATTAAAGGAAATTTATTCTATATACAGGTCACTGTTTTATTCGCGACAGTCTTGCAGCTTGTGAATGTCAACGTTTATGCGGGATACAAATGACAGGACCGGCCGGAGTGGCCGAGCGGTTCTAGGCGCTACAGTCTGGAACCGCGCGACCGCTACGGTCGCAGGTTCGAATCCTGCCTCGGGCATGGATCTGTGTGATGTCCTTAGGTTAGTTAGGTTTAAGAAGTTCTAAGTTATAGGGGACTGATGGCCTCAGAAGTTAAGTCCCATAGTGCTCAGAGCCATTTCAACAATTTTTTTTTTGAACAAATGACAGGGGCGAGTAGATAACAATGAAACAAGCAGATAATTCTAGTTAACATACGTTCGAAGGGGAATGGTTTCCCTGATGCGATATATTATGACTAAGTGCATGAACATCTTACAATAGATTCCTCGGAGGCCCTGACTGCAGATATGCACTTGAGGACACAATATCACAACTGTTCCATACTGCCACCGTTCACGTGAAGGTAGAGTTTAGCACGTCTCCTCATCGAGGCTGGCACATGTTCAGCAATATATTTATTTATTTATTTACACGTCAAGTTCCGTAGGACCAAATTGAGGAGCAAATCTCCAAGGTCATGGAACGTGTCAGTACATGAACTTACAACATAAAAGTAATAACAGATAAAAATAAAAGTTCATGAACCCGAAAAAAGTCAGTTCATAAGTTTAAGTAAACGCAATCAACAGTAAAATAAGAATCAGCTTAATTTTTCAAGGAACTCCTCGACAGAATAGATGGAGTGACCCATGAGGAAACTCTTCAGTTTCGATTTGAAAGCGCGTGGATTACTGCTAAGATTTTTGAATTCGAGTGGCATCTTATTGAAAATGGATGCAGCAGTATACTGCGCACCTTTTTGCACAAGAGTTAACGAAGTCCGATCCAAATGCAGGTTTGATTTCTGCCGAGTATTAACCGAGTGAAAGCTGCTTATTCTTGGGAATAAGCTAATATTGTTAACAAGAAATGCCAGTAAGGAATATACCGGGTGATCAGAAAGTCAGTATAAATTTGAAAACTGAATAAATCACGGATTAATGTAGATAGATACAAATTGACACACATGCTTGGAATGACATGGGGTTTTATTAGCACCAAAAAAATACAAACGTTCAAAAAATGTCCGACAGGTGGCGCTTCATCTGATCAGAATAGCAATAATTAGCATAACAAAGTAAGACAAAGCAAAATGATGTTCTTAATATGAAATGCTCAATATGTCCACCACCATTCCTCAACAATAGCTGTAGTCGAGGAACAATGTTGTGAACATCACTGTAAAGCATGTCCGGAGTTATGGTGAGGCATTGGCGTCGGATGTTGTCTTTCAGCATCCTTAGAGATGTCGGTCGATCACGATACACTTGCGACTTCAGGTAACCCAAAGCCAATAATCGCACGGACTGTCTGGGGACCTGGGAGGCCAAGCATGACGAAAGTGGCGGCTGAGCACACGATCACCACCAAACGACGCGCGCAAGAGATCTTTCACGCATCTAGCTATATATATATATATATATATATATATATATATATATATATATATATATATATATATATATATATATATATATATTGAGAGGCCAATGTCAAAATACCCAGACTCGCGAACAGGGGTCGACAAGATGTTCGTGAACTTACACCACATATTGCCCGAACCGCCTGTTTCTCAGCCGAAAATATCCTTTTAGAATGTGAAGAGTTGCCCCAAAATATAATACAATTTCGACATAAGCGAATGCAAATAAGCAAACAAGACTAATTTTCGTATCGAACGATCACTCACTTCAGATACCGTTGGAATGGTAAAAATGGCAGCATTGAGTCTTTGAGCAAGATCCTGAACGTGGGCTTTCCACGACAGATTACTATCTATCTGAACACCTAGAAATTTGAACTGTTCAGTTTCACTAATCATGTGTCCATTCTCTGAAATTAAAATGTCAAGTTTTGTTGAATTGTTTGTTAGAAACTGTAAAAACTGACTCTTACTGTGATTTAGCGTTTATTTTCTACAAACCATGAACTTAGGTCATGTACTACAGTATTTGAAACCGAGCCAACGTTGCACACAACATCCTTTACTACCAAGCTAGTGTCATCAGCAAACATAAATATTTTAGTGTTACTCGTAATAGCAGAGGGCATGCCATTTATACAAATAAGGAACAGGAGTGGCCCCAACACTGATTCCTGTGGGATCTCATACATGTTCCAGTTGCGCTGACAATCATCCACAATATGTTCCAGGGGATCACCGACACTGTCAAAAACGCTGGAATACAACAAAGCTCTTAAATATTCCCACATACAAGACGGCAACGGGTTCAAAACGGAGACCTGGGGCGGCAATGACATTGGGGAGCCAGCCTGACACATTTGCTGTCAAAGACGCGAGGTACGTATACCCGAACAGCCGCATAAAGTACACCGGTGCAACAGCATGTATTTAGGAGGCGTGTTTCTTAAGTAAGTACCGGTTTGAAATTAAAAAAAGACGTGCTAAGATATGCCAATAATTTTATTTTTACATGAAAGCCTGTACCTTAATCTACTTTTCTACATAATTTCCGTCAGTATCGAGGCACTTGTCATAACGTTGTACCAGTTTTTGAATACCCTCCTCACAGAAGTCTGTCGCCTGACTTGTTAACCACTGCATCACCACTGTTTTGACTTCGTCATCGTCTTGAAGACGCTGACCGCCCAGGTGCTTCTTCAAGTGCATGAACAGATGGTAGTCACTGGGAGCAAGTACGGGGCTGTACGGAGGATGACCAAGAGTTTCCCACCGAAAACATGCGGACGGGCATTGTCTTGCAGCAAAACGATGCCCTTGCTCATCTTTCATGGACTGTTGTTTTGATTGTGGTGTGACGTAGGCCACCCATGTTTCATCACCCGTAACAACCTAGCTTAAGAAATCACCACCGTCGTTGTGGTACCGCTCAAGGAAAGTCAATGCACTGTCTAAACGTTTGGTTTTGTGCACATCCGTCAACATTTTCGGTACCCAACGTGCGCACAATTTTCAGTAATTCAAGTGCTCGGTCTCAGTGCCATACAAAACACTACGAGAAACATTAGGAAAGTCATCCCGCAGGGATGGAATCGTAAAGCGTCTGTTTTGTCTCACCTTACTGTCCACTTCCTGCACCAAACTTTGATTAACGACCGAAGGACGCCCACTCCGTTGTTCATCATGCACATTTGTGTGGCCATCTTTAAATGCTCTCACCCGCTTTCTTACCATTCCATCACTCATAATGTTTTCTCCGTAAACTGCACAGATCTCACGATGAATATCGATCGCTTTTAGGCCTTTAGCACAAAGAAATCTTATAACAGCCCGTACTTCACAGTCGGCGGGACTCACGATGATTGGAGGCATCTTAAACAGTCAGTACACAACGTAAACAAGGAAGAGTCAGACTGTAGTGGCGCCAGAGCGTAGATTAAGGTACAGGCTTTCATGTAAACCCTCGGGCATGGGTGTGTGTGGTGTCGTCAGCGTAAGTCAGTTTAAGTTAGATTATATAGTGCGTAAGCCTAGGGACCGATGGATTGGATTGGATTGTTTGGGGGAGGAGACCAGACAGCGAGGTCATCGGTCTCATCGGATTTAGGGAAGGAGCCATCCCAGCATTTGCCTGGAGCGATTTAGGGAAATCACGGAAAATCTAAATCAGGATGGCCGGACGCAGGACTGAACCGTCGTCCTCCCGAATGCGAGTCCAGTGTGCTAGCCACTGCGGCCACGTAGCTCGGTAGGGACCGATGGCCTTAGCAGTTTGGTCCCATAGGAACTTACCACAAATTTCCAATTTTTTCATGTAAAAATTATTGAGATATCTTGGCACGTCTTTTTTTAATTTCAAAACGGTACTTAACTAAAAAACACGCCTCGTATATAACTGTGCCCCCGCCTCGTCCAAAAAGCTGCCAGTGTAGCACGGTAAAACGCTGCCCACCAACACAGAACGCGCCAGTCCGTGCGGAATGAACCAGTGAAATGAGACTGGGGACCTGTCCTGCTTTTCAGACCCGACCCCGCTGCCTTTTAGATCGCACAGGCCACGGTACGTCACACGGCACGCGGGGCTGTCAATACGCGGACATAGGCCGGCGCGCCCACTAAAATGCCCAATTGGTCGCCCGCGACGCGGCCTACTAGCATCGCCAGAGTGGACCCGTCTACCGCTCCCAAATACCAGCCACCGCCGCCGCCGCCGCCGCCGCCGCCGCCACCACCACCACCACCACCACCACCACCACCACCACGTTATCAACGGCACTTCAAGTGCGCAGACTCACCTCACGTAATCAGCAGTCTTTAAAAAATTGTCGTCCGGCACTGTGTTGTACACTCATGATCATAAATTAAGGATAATACTGATACATGTTGAAACAACGCTCTGGTGGGCGGTTTGTGGGTTTAAATCACCTCGGGGTATGACCATGCGGTGCATTTGACCTGCGGTCGTCGCACGCTGGTGCTGGCAGCAGTCCACATACGCAGAGCTGTGTTGGTGCAGCGAGTAAGTGTGGAGACGTTTTCAGACGTGCTAATGGTGACTGTGTTGAAAATATCTCACAGAACACATATTGTTGACTTTATGAGGGGTAGAATACCAGGGTGACTGGAGGCTGGTCAAACACAGCAGGTCTTTCTCTGCCTCGTGATGACTGGGTGTTGTGTGCTGTCCTTAGGTTAGTTAGGTTTAAGTAGTTCTGAGTTCTAGGGGACTGATGACCATAGATGTTAAGTCCCATAGTGCTCAGAGCCATTTTTTGAAACACAGCAGGTCGCAGCACGGGCCCTCCGATTCCAGCAGACAGGAAACGTGTCCAGGCGCTACAGTACGGGACGTCCATAGTGTACACCACAAGTTGACCGATATCTCACCATCAGTACCCGCAGACGGCCACGGAGTACTGCAGGTAGCCTTGCTCCGGACTTTACCGCAGCCACTGGAACAGTTGTCTCCAGACACACAGTCTACAGACGACTGAACAGACATGGTTTATTCGCCCGGATACCTGCAAGGTGCATTCCACTGAGGCCTGGTCACACGAGAGTCCGTAAAGCCTGGCCTCAAGAACACAGTACATGGTCATTGGAACAATGGACCGAAGTTATGTTCACAGACGAGTCCAGGTATAGTCTGAACAGTGACTCTCGCCAGATTTTCGCCTGGCGTGAACCAGGAACCAGATACCAACCCGGACCTGTATCGAGGTCATGGTTTGATGGTGTGGGGTGGGATTATGATTGGTGCACGTACACCCTTGCATGCCTTTGACAGAGGAAATGTAACAGGTCAGGTGTATCGGGACGTCATTTTGCACCAGTATGCCCGCCTTTTCAGGGATGCTGTGGGTCCCACCTTCCTCCTGAGGGATGATAACGCACGGCCCCACTGAGCTGCCATCGTGGAGGAGATATCAGGCGAATGCAGTGGCCTGCCTGTTCTCCAGACCTAAACCTCATCGAGCACGTCTCGGATGCTCTCAGTCGACGTATCACTGCAAGTCTTCAAACCCCTAGAACACTTCCGGTGCCCCGACAGGCACTGGTGCAAGAATGGGAGGCTGTACCCCAGCAGCTGGTCGACCACCTGATCCAGAGTATGCCAACCCGTTGTGCGGCCTGTGTACGTGCGCATGGTGATCATATCCCATATTGATGTCGGGGTACATGCGCAGGAAACAGTGGCGTTTTGTAGAACATGTGCTTCTGGACGGTTTTCTCAACTTATCACCAATACCGTGAACTTGCAGATCTGTGCCGTGTGTGTTGCCTATGTGCCTAAAATATTAGCACCAGTTTCGTGTAGTGTCACGTTGTGTGGCACGACATTCTGCAATTATCCTTAATTTATGAGCATGGGTGTAGTTTCCTTCAGTGCTGGCAGTCACAAGAAACATTTAATGCCAAATCTACGTCTAGAAAATGGCAAAAATATGCACAAGTATACGCAAAATGCTGCAAAAAATGCCAACACGACCACCTCAACTACCAGAAAATAACTAGACCAATTAACAATCCTACTAAATGTTATTCCTACTTAGTAAAATCTCTACCGTTTACTATGCTGTTGGCAGTTCCATCCGCAAGTTCTACCAATCGCAGAAAAGGCAGCAACGATTTTCTTCAACTCTTTGTAGAAATATCTGACTAATACATCCAATACATAATTTTCGCACATCCAGCCTCACCAGAGAGAGCCCTGTCGACACCTGGGAGAGGTTGGTTAACGTGATCCGCGCTATCAGCGCTCTCCAGCGGCAGCCGTCGGCTTTATTTGCCTCGCAGACCACACAGGTTTTGTCATTTCGAAGAATCGGGTGCACTGCCGGTGGTCCGCGTCTTCCCAACACGATATTTCGACGTCTTAACTCGGCGTCTTCATCAAGTGTTCCCTGTGACTGCTTGACGAGCTGACCTTGTTCCATATGGAGCGCCTAGACACTGATATCACCGCCAAAAATTTCCACAGTGGGCGCGGACGGCATAGGGAACGCCACACACCGCCCAGGCATAAATATGGGACATAGTCAGCTCGTCAACCAGTCTCAGGGAACACCTGATGAAGACGCCGAGTTACGACGTCGAAATATCGTGTTGGGAAGACGCGGACCACCGGCAGCACACCGGATTCTACGAAATGACAACAAATCGCCTGGGAAGACTTAGAAATTACAGTTTTTGCACGAAAATGGGCGCGCGTAAGAGAGCTGCGCGAACTGTGGTGGTGATTGTCGACTAACAAGATTCTGAACTCGTCGATGACCCGAATCCATATTCTCTATGCTGCATTTACTAGGAACATAGAAATAACGTACTTTGTCAGAGGGATTTCGAGACTTGTTTCGTAATTTTATTCAAATTGAAGAGGAGATTTTTTTCGAAGCTTCTTACAATCATTGAAAAAGATAGTTGGCGAGAAATAAACACGAGACAGTCCATAAACCCAGAGACATATTGGTAGATTCAACTTTACAGAAAGTATCATAATAACGAAAACTTACCATAGTGTAACTTGTGTCTACTTTCAGACAGACTGCCAGTTACGTTAATTTTCTGGTCTCAGGTTGAAATGGCTCTGAGCACTATGGGACTTAACATCAGAGGTCATCAGTCCCCTAGAACTTAGATCTACTTAAACCTAACTAACCTAAGGACATCACACACATCCATGCCCGAGGCAGGATTCGAACCTGCGACCGTCTGGTCTCAGGGAAACATTCGAGTCGTTGCCCTTTGAAACAAGACTTGCAGCAAGTACATTTATAATAAATAAAAATCAACTTCTGAGATAATACACTCATGTTCAGAGAAAACACGAACACCTCGAACGACGAGAAACAGGGCGCACATATCCGCAGGACATGTCCACCGCCGGCCGCTGTGGCCGAGCTGTTCTAGGCGCTTCAGTCCGGAACCGCGCTGCTGCTATGGTCGCAGGTTCGAATCCTTCCTCGGGCATGGATGTGTGTGATGTCCTTAGGTTAGTTAGGTTCAAATGGTTCAAATGGCTCTGAGCACTATGGGACTCAACTGCTGAGGTCATTAGTCCCCTAGAACTTAGAACTAATTAAACCTAACTAACCTAAGGACATCACACACATCCATGCCCGAGGCAGGATTCGAACCTGCGACCGTAGCGGTCTCGCCGTTCCAGACTGCAGCGCCAGAACCGCGTGGCCACTTCGGCCGGCGGTTAGTTAGGTTTAAGTAGTTCTAACTCTAGGGGACTGATGACATCAGATGTTAAGTCCCATAGTGCTTACAGCCATTTTTGACATGTCCATTAGTAGCATTTCAGTCACTTCGGTTCAGCATGTGTCCTGTTGCCCAATAGGCACATTGTCCGCCATGGGCCCTGATAATTGCGTGATGGCATCGACGCGTTTGAGGCGCGAATGGCGTCCTGTGGTATAGCCATCCATGCCGCATTCCCGTGGTTCCAAAGTTCATCTCTGGTAGTCGGCACTGGGTCACAGCACTGCAACCGTCGTTTCGCCGTATGACACACATTGTCGATTGGCGTCAAGTCTGGTGATCCGCCAGGCCAGGGCAAAAGGCTGACATCCAAGAAGGCACGTGTTCGTGCAGCAACATGTGGTCGTGCATTGTCTTGCTGAACAATGGCATTTAGCGTGACATACAAGAAGGGTACACCCATGGGTTCAAATGGCTCTGAGCACTATGGGACTTAACTTCTAAGGTGATCAGTCCCCTAGAACTTAGAACTACTTAAACCTAACTAACCCAAGGACACCACACACATCAATGCCCGAGGCAGGATTCGAACCTGCGACCGTTGCGGCCGCGCGGTTCCAGACTGAAGCGCCTAGAACCGCTCGGCCGCACACCCATGGGTCACAGCATGTCATTCACATAGGTCATACCGGTTACAGTGTTCTGGACACGCACCAACTGTGATTTGCGGTTGTACCCAATAGCACTCCTTACCATAAGGCCTTGAGTTGGCGCTGTATGTCTCCGGCGAACCAACATACGGGCCAACATTTTCAAACAAACAGAACCTGGGTTCGTCCGGAATACTAATGTACATATGAATGTTCTATTTCTAGTCATTCAAGGGTTTCTGTTTCCTCTAAATATGTGTATTTCTATTAAATGAACACAAAAGACCCACAATATTTGAGAAAACATAAAGTTAAAAAATGAAGGAGGTGGATGGGAAACTACTGCCTTTCCTTTTCACTTCAAAATTCGAGAGCTCTCGACACTATTTCACTATTGCTTCGACGTTGTATCAGGATCTTCGTATGTCACACACTCTGTCTAAGGACTTCATCTACAAATATCATTATCTGGTATTCAAATTGTGCACAAAAGACGCGCTTTTGATAGATCATCATTGCGCCATAGCACTGAAACAGTATACTTTCGTCGGACACAAGTTATAACGCTAAAAACATGAACTACATTAAGCCTACCTACCGATATGTAGTTTACTGTTGTTCTATAGTATCAAATCGTAGCCAAAACGACACGTTCTCGAGAGATCTGCTGATGCTTTAAAACAGCTTATATCCATAGCTCGTGCTCTACGAGAAAGAAAACCCACCAAACACGATGCCTAGCGCAATACACTATTCCGGCTCCTATGATCTGCTTGTGACGTACAATGAGTTGCATTTGTTTTGCTACGTTCCTCTCCACGAGGCAAAAATCTGACATGCAAGATTCCTTATTTCACGCACCGCAGCGTAGTGGAACACGAAATTGCATGCTATGACGTCACCAGATCCTCACCCACGTGCGAATCTCAGATCGGTTCCATATTCATAGATTTCCAAAAGGCTTTTGATACTGTTCCTCACAAGTTAATATTAATCAGACTGCTTGCATATGGAGTATCGTCTCAGTTGTGTGACTGGATTCGTGATTTCCTCTCAGATAGGTCACAGTTCGTAGTGATGGACGGAAAATCATCAACAACAGAAGTGATATCTGGCGTCCCGCAAGGTGGTGTCATTAGCCCTCTGCTGTTCGTGATTTACATAAATGATGTTGGTGATAATCTGAACAGCCCCCTTAGATTGTTTGCCGGCCGATGTGGCCGAGAGGTTCTAGGCGCTTCAGTTTGGAACCGCGCGACCGCTACGGTCGCAGGTTAGAATCCTGACTCGGGCATGGATGTATGTGCTGTTCTTAGGTTAGTTAGGTTTAAGTAGTTCTAGGTCTAGGGGACTGATGACAAGTCCCATAGTGCTCAGAGCCATTTGAACCTTAGATTGTTTGCAGACGACGCTAGAATTTACCGTCTAGTAAAATCATCAGACGATCAATTTCAATTACAAAATGATCTAGAGAGAATTTCTGTATGGTTAGAAAAGTGGCAATTGGCAGTAAACAGAAGTGCGAGGTCATCCACATGGGTACTAAAAGAAAACCGAAAAATTTTGGGTACACGATAAATCTCACAAATCTAAGGGTTGTTTATTTGACTAAATACCTAGGAATTACAATTACGAGCAACTTAAATTGGAAAGACCACATAGATAACATTGTGGGGAAGGCGAAACAAGGACTGTCCTTTGTTGGCAGCACACTTAGAATATGCGACAAACCCACTAACGAGACAGCCCACATTACACTTGTCCATCCTCTGCTGGAATATTGCTGCGCGGTATGGGATCCTTACTGATATGATAGGCGAGTTGAGGTGGCAGTCACTGAAACAAAGGCGGTTTCCAGAATGAGATTTTCACTCTGCAGCGGAGTGTGCGCTCATATGAAACTTACTGGCAGATTAAAACTGTGTGCCGGACCGAGACTCGAACTCGGGAACTTTGCTTTTCGCGCGCAAGTGCTCTACCGACTGAGCTACCCAAGCACGACTCACGCCCCGTTCTCACAGCTTCAATTCCGCAAGTACCTCTCCTCCTACCTTCCAAACTTTACAGAAGCTCTACTGCGAACCTATCAGAACTAGCACTCCTGCAAGAAAGGATATTGCGGAGACATGGCTTAGCCACAGCCCGAGTTCGAGTTTCCGTCCGGCACACAGTTTTAATCTGCCAGGAAGTTTGAAAGGCGGTTTTCTTTGCGGCGAGATCTATTTACGAAATTTCAGTCAGCAACTTTCTCTGCCGAATGCGAAAATATTTTGTTGACAGACACCTACGTAGGGAGAAATGATCATCATAATGAAATAAGAGAAAACAGAGCTCGAACGGAACGATTTAGGTGTTCCTTTTTTTCCCATGCGCCATTCGAGAGTGGAATGGTAAAGATGGTTGGTTGGTTGTTTTGGGGAAGGAGACCAGACAGCGAGGTCATCGGTCTCATCGGATTAGGGAAGGACGGGGAAGGAAGTCGGCCGTGCCCTCTGAAAGGAACCATCCCGGCATTTGCCTGGACCGATTTAGGGAAATCACGGAAAACCTACATCAGGATGGCCGGACCCGGGATTGAACCGTCGTCCTCCAAAATGCGAGTCCAGTGTGGAATGGTTCAAATGGTTCAAATGGCTCTGAGCACTATGGGACTCAACTGCTGAGGTCATTAGTTCCCTAGAACTTAGAACTAGTTAAACCTAACTAACCTAAGGACATCACACACATCCATGCCCGAGGCAGGATTCGAACTTGCGACCGTAGCGGTCGTGCGGTTCCAGACTGCAGCGCCAGAACGGCGCGGCCACTTCGGCCGGCTGTGGAATGGTAGAGAAGTAGTACGAAAAGGGTTCGATGAACCCTCTGCCAGGCAGTTAATTGTGAATTGCGGTGTAACCATGTAGATGTACAATGGCTGCGAGCTGAGGACACGACCGGCCAGTTGGCCAGGCAGAGAGAAAAAGAAAAAAAAAACACCCTGGAGAATGGAAGGCTTGCTCTGACGAGTGAAAACTACCCATCATGAGGGAATGAAAGGAATTTGAGCACAATGAAAAACCAAAACAAAACTCTGAAACTGCCATTTGTTCTACATCACGTGGTCCAGTGTGGGCCAAACGAGGATAATAATAATAATAAAAATAAGAATAATAATAATAAACATACAATTAAAGGAAAGAGCAGCACGTGCAGACGTACCTTCCAACTGTACTGGAAAGTGCGGGTTGGAGGTGGGGTTGAAGTTAAAATCTTCTGGGTTATTAGGCCGCGTCATGTTTCTTCTAGAACGACGTTTCGACCTCTCTCCTGGGATCTTCCTCATGATCTGCTAGTGTCCACTACTGCTAGAACACTGTCAGATACGAGTGTCGCGTGCACTTATAAAGGGGGAACTTTCTGGTGCTCGTGCTGGAGAAGTGATAGTATTGGTTAAAATTCGTATGGCTACCATTGGTGGGCCATAGTCATAGGCTAATACTGCCGCTCTGATGCAGGAGAAGGGGCGTTGGTAGCTCATCTCCTGTGGATACCATTGACGGTCCATCGTCATTGGATAGAAAGGCACTATTCCACACTTATGCTGGAGAAGTGTTATTGGTTGAAATGCCGGCCGCGGTGGTCTCGCGGTTCTAGGCGCGCAGTCCGGAACCGTGCGACTGCTACGGTCGCAGGTTCGAATCCTGCCTCGGGCATGGGTGTGTGTGATGTCCTTAGGTTAGTTAGGTTTAAGTAGTTCTAAGTTCTAGGGGACTTATGACCTAAGATGTTGAGTCCCATAGTGCTCAGAGCCATTTGAACCATTTTTTCACACCGCGGCCACGTATTTACTTCCTTGATGGCGGGGAGCCACGATGCCCGAAGCCTATAGCCGTCCTCTCTATTGAAATTAGATGCATTCTTAGAAATTTCAAACCGCTCCTCGGACCTATCTTCTATAAATGTTTGTTTCTTTAGCCAGTACACGTACGTTATTAAAATCGATGTCAGAGGCATAGTTCTCGTGTTCTTCCGCTACTGCCGATTTTGCACTTTGTTTCTGCTGCATGTGCCATTCGTGTTCCTTAATGCGTTCTTTGACAGTTCTTCCCGTTTCGCGTATACCCACCCACTTTGCCGCAGCCATATGACAGTTGATAGACGCCTGCATTGTGGAGGTAATCAGGTGCATCCGTTTTCCGTCGGAAAAAGTCTTTTATTTTGTTTTGACTACAGAAAGATGTCTGAATACCATTTTTCTTTAAAATTCTGCTTATGCGGTCAGTTGACCCCCAGAAACGAACGGTAACCTGACGGAGTGAGAAGGCGGTTTCTCGTCATTCTTGTTGGCGGTATAAATATTCCGCCTAAAAGCCCTGTCGATTGAATAACTATCATAGTCATTTGCCTTCAACGTCCTCATTAAAAAATTCAACTCAGATTCCAAGTTGTCGTCATCGTTAATACGGAAGGCACATGATGACAAGAGTGTTGAGTACTGCTTCCTTCTGGGCTGGGTGGTGGTGCGAAGTGGCATCTAAATACCTGTCTGTGTTAGTCGGCTTTCTGTACACTCTGTGACCTAGAGTGTTATCAGATCTTCTGTATACCAACACATCTAGGAACGGGAGACCGACCTTGTTTCGAGGGAGGAGGCCAGACGGTGAGGTCATCGGCCTCATTGGATTAGGGAAAGATGGGGAAGGAAGTCGGCCGTGACCTTTCGAGGGAACCATCCCGGTAATTGCCTGGAGCGATTTAGGGAAACCACGAAAAACCTAAATCAGGATGGCCCGACACGGGACTGAACCGTCGTCCTCCCGAATGCGAGTCCACTGTGGTAGCAGCTGCGCCACCTCGCTCGGTGGTGTAACATCCACGTGATAAATTTTTGGCTACAGTGCGACGAGAGGAAATTATGCCTCTAACAGTTATAAATATTATGTATTCGACGTATGAAAAAAAACAATAAAAACTTATAAATATTAATTATTTATATAATATTCTATGATGTAATTAGACATATCGATGTGTATCATACAAAGACAATGATAATTGTAAGTTCCTTTTATGATCTGCGATTGTCTTCCTTTGTTTTTACCTTTTGTTGGATGGCTTTTGTAGGTTCAGCACGCAAGACGCATGTCAAACTGAGGTCTGTTAAGAAATTGTAATTATTTGTTAATTATTACTTGAAAATAGAGTTCAATATTATTATAAACATGAGTGAATAATTATTTGTAACTGTAATTCCTCTCTCAGTAAGCATTACCTGTGTTAATTATTTCTTTCCGCTGCAAGGAGCGCAGCTATTGATGATAGCGATTTGTATCGCGTTTTTGTCTGTTTTTTCCTTAGAAACAAATCAAATGTTTGCTTGATGAAGTCTAAATAGTGCACAATATGAAAGTAGAGTTTCTGTAAAGTTTAATAAGCAGTTAAAATACTTATTTGGTCTAACAATAGAAAGTCTCTATCAATTGTCCGCCGCCATCTTGACAATTGTCTCAGCGGCAAATTCAAATTACGCTTCTCTGCAGACATAAATGCCGAACGTAATACAAATGTGTAAAAATAAATGTGCACCGGTGGTCCCGAACTCATTTGAAAGAAAATGATTCGAATCAGATTGGTTCTTTAAAAACAGTGCGCATAGCACGATCGTTATAACAAACTTTTCTAGCTGATGTATGGAGCCGAAATTAATTACGCACGAATTGCGAAGAATATTGTTTCAGGTAACACACGTCAGTGTTGTGCGCGGCTGATATTCGGTGGTTTTAATGATCATTTTGCTGAAGATAACTGCTTCCATCTTAATCAATAGTTGTAAGGAATCTGTTGTATGAACTGTGATTTAGTGACACTTACACAACTTACAGACAACACTTTAACACGACGTTAACTTGGAGTTCTTTAGCAACTTGATCAAATCTTTAGCCGGGAGAAAAATTATTTAGTAATTACTCAATGTAATAAAATAAGATTATCATTTCCATTTACAAATTAGTTAAATACCAAACCACTGAATAACACAGCGAACGCCACAGTGGGAAAGTGCGCTTACTGCGGGTGGCTCTGGGGCCATATGCTCGCTATGTATTTGAAACAACGACACTGTACCTCCGACATTCATAGCAATGGCTCTGCTAAATAATTAACATTCGCCAGCGAAATTCCCACCGGCTGGTTTTTTTTTTTCTCATTTGCAGAAAAGTAGTGAGGGACAACGAGCGCCGCGAAACACACACACACACACACACACACACACACACACACACACAAACACACACACGACACGCAGAGATAAAAATTCCGCCGGCCGCACGTTATTCGGTTTGCATAATTCTTTCATTAGCGCGGCGGGGTGTGACGTATCGCCCAGGCTGGCCTCGCCTGATGCATACGGCAAGCCGACAACACACACCGTATACTGCTGTACTATCTGGCGCCCGCACGGCGCGTTTTTAACATATGGGCCGGCCCTGCGGGCACCACCTGGCTACGCCTCGTTATGGACTTAGCAGTCTGTCGTGCTGTTACTTTTCATGGCCAAGTACTACACTGGATGCCTCGTCCACAGCTCTGCACATCTTCTATTATTACTGAAATAATTCGCCAGTTGCTTACTGCAGGACGCACAACTGACTGCATTCCTGCGCTCCACTATACCTATGAGCAAGATGTATGAGACAGGGGAAATACCCACAGACTTCAAGAAGAATATAATAATTCCAATCCCAAAGAAAGCAGGTGTTGACAGATGTGAAAATTACCGAACTATCAGTTTAATAAGTCAACTCGATACGGCAATATTTTTCTGACAAAAAGGGTTTTCCACAGACACACGAACAACAAAGTAATCATGTAAGGGTTTCGATTTACTAACGTAAGTACGGAACCCTACAAATAAAATTATGAGACTTATTTGTAGGGTTTACATTCCGCTTCATGTTCATTTCGTTTCACTGAAGGAAACTATCCAGTGTATTCATCTCTAAATGTTGTTTTCCGTTTTGTTGCCATGGTCTTAAGACTGATGAATATTTCGCACTCGATAACACCATTCCAGATATGGGTAAACTCGTTCATCCTTGGGAACTAGTTCACTGGTGATCGCTTTTTTTTGGGAACTGTTCATTTTTACTCGTTCACCGTTCATTTGTGATTGGTATATGGTTCATACGAAAAAACGGAAAATTAGTAGCATAGCTGACTGAAGATAGAAGGCGCCAAAAGGGGCACTTCCCTCCCCCTTGGAGTTCAGAGTTTTTACTCGTAACAGAATTCTCACACAGTTGTAATTTTCGTGATTCTACAATACATCTCGTTTAGCCAACTGTAGCGCTATGTGGCTGTGTGAAATAATACAAGGTGCCGCACGAAAAACCGGCCCCGAGTACCAACTGCTCGCCAATTACGCACGATTTGTTGACCGCTACGAGCAGAATAGATAAACATGTAATAATTAGGCAGTAAATAAATAATAAATAAGCTAATCCAAACAACTCCGAAACAATAGATGGCGATTGGTAAGCGACAATGAGCAATCTAGTACTCGGGGCCGGTTTTTCGTGCGCCACCCTGTACCACTGAAATGATATTGTAGAAGTTATCGTATTCTCTTTGCAAAATGTGACACCAGACACTCGATTACGAAGCACGGGCTTCATTCGTTGTAAGTCAGTCTGCCTTCCGTAACAATGAACATGCTCTTTTACCTTGGATCAAAAAAAAGACGGAAAATGGCCACTCGTCTGTGCCGTGCCGACGTCCTTTGCATGTGTGATAAAAAAAAAAAACTTGCCTTTTTATATTTCTCCTGCTGTTTATCGAAATGGTGAAGAAAGCTGATATGCCGTTTTGTTACCTGAAAAGATGGATGTATTACATACCACGTAATTTTTATGTAATTTACGTAATTATAAAACACATTTTAATTACCGGTCATGGACACTGACTAGAACACGAAAAGGAGCAAAAGTTAAGAGTTCAAAAAACGTTTGAAACTGATCTAGAATGGGAGTGCGAAGCGAACGAAACGAACAACTGAACTGTGATCAGTCGGCAGTGGGACTGCGACGAGTGAACACGCGAAGAAGGACGAGCCCGGCCGAGCGAGACCGAGACAGACAGAGGCAGACAGACATCGGGACCGAGGCTGGAACGAGACCGGCCGACGTGCCGTTGCGGGAACGAGACCGACCGTTTCCCGTTCCCGGGAACTGTAAGTAGAAAGCCGCGACCGAAGTGAACTGTGAAACACCGTTCCTTAGAATTCGTTCCTCGCTCGTTCCGATCGTCTTGGTGAACCGTTCCTTTGGACCCGTTAGTTCGCGAACGACCCATCTCTACACCAGTCACTTATCAAAATATCAGGCTGAACTTAATGGATTCCCACACATTCTTGTTCTTAAAACATAGAACGCTGACCAAGATTCTTTCCAGCACTCCAGCTGAAAAGTAGCAGTAATACTATAAGTTCGTACAAAGATGCGACAAGTCGACATTTTACTTACTGCGTCCATAAAGTGCAAAGCAATTTTTAATTTTTTAGTCTCGACTACTCAAATTAATCGAAGTGTGAAGAGAGCGGACAAGCGTTTTAAGTTGTATTTCCTTGATATTTATGTAAGGTGATTATTACTTAAAAATCTGGGAAATTACTGTCTTTGAATAGAAATGTCATTTCTGTTCGACTCTTGGCGTATTTCTCTCAAGTGCCTTCTGTACTATACTTAAGCAGTTCATTCTACGTATGGTCCCTGTTTCATCGAGCTATGTTCCTTTGAGTGACACATCATCTGAAAGTTACGTTCGTCTTTAAGTTTTACACACCAGTACAATTAATTGCAAGGATAATCTACTATATAAAACTCACGGTCGATTACCAGAATAATTGGGATTAATTGTAATTAAACGCCCATCTGTAGTAGCGGGTGATAAAGAAGTCAGTATAAATTTGAAAACTGAATAAATCACGGAATAATGTAAAAAGAGAGGTACAAATTGACACACATGCTTGGAATGACATGGGGTTTTATTAGAACAAAAAAAAAATACAAAAGTTCAAAAAATGTCCGACAGATGGCGCTTCATCTGATCAGAATAGCAATAATTAGCATAACAAAGTAAGACAAAGTAAAGACGATGTTCTCTACAGTAAATGCTCAATATGTCCACCATCATTCCTCAACAATAGCTGTAGTCGAGGAATGATGATGATGTGAACAGCACTGTAAAGCATGCCCGGAGTTATGGTGAGGCATTAGCGACGGATGTTGTCTTTCAGCATCCCTAGAGATGTCGGTCGATCACGATACACTTGCGACTTCAGGTAACCCCAAAGCCAATAATCGCACGGACTGAGGTCTGGGACGTGGGAGGCCAAGCATGACGAAAGTGGCGGCTGAGCACACGATCATCACCAAACGACGTGCGCAAGAGATCTTTCACGCGTCTAGCAAAATGGGGTGGAGCGCCATCCTGCATAAACATCGTACGTTCCAGCAGGTGTTTATCAGCCAGGCTGGGGATGATGCGATTCTGTAACATATCGGCGTACCTCTCACCCCTCACGGTGGCAGCACTGACGGTTTGCTGTCCAGCGCCATCTGTCAGACATTTTGGGAACTTTGGGTTTTATTAACCCCCCACCCACCCAAAAAAACAATGTCATTCCAAGCATGTGTGTCAATTTTTACCTCTCTATCTACATTTCAAATTTATACTGACTTTTTGATCACCCGGTACAGGTTTGGTGGCAGAAAGATTCTGGGCCGGGTAATGTTCTGTTACGATGAGATATGCTCTTTGATTTCCCCAGACTCGAGAACACAGGACGTTTCCAGACTTCGGTCAATATCCGAGGGGCGTTCCGAATGAATTATGCAGCTGCTACTGGCTGTGGCCGATGGTTTCCACTGTGGGTCTCAGTACTAGGGTACGTTTAAGGCCGACAGTACTGCCGGTGAGACGAAATATTCTCAACCTTTGGTGAACAACAACGGCAACGCCGCAGCCATACCTCGGCAACTACACTGCTGGCCATCAAAATTGCTACACCACGGAGATGACGTGCTACAGACGCGAAATTTAACCGACAGGAAGAAGATGCTGTGATATGCAAATGATTCGCTTTTCAGAGCATTCACACAAGGTTGGCGCCGGTGGCGACACCTACAACGTGCTGACATGAGGAAAGTTTCCAACCGATTTCTCATACACAAACAGCAGTTGACCGGCGTTGCCTGGTGCAACGTTGTTGTGATGCCTCGTCTAAGGAGGAGAAATGCGTACCATCACGTTTACGACTTTGATAAAGGTCGGATTGTGGCCTATCGCGATTGCGGTTTACCGTATCGCGACATTGCTGCTCGCGTTGGTCGAGATCCAATGACTTAGCAGAATATGGAATCGGTGGGTTCAGGAGAGTAATACGGAACGCCATGCTGGATCCCAACGGCCTCGTACCACTAGCAGTCGAGATGACAGGCATCTTATCCGCATGGCTGTATCGGATCGTGCAGCCACGTCTCGATCCCTGAGTCAACAGATGGGGACGTTTGCAAGACAACAACCATCCGCACGAACAGTTCGACGACGTTTGCAGCAGCATGGGCTACAAGCTAAGAGACCTTGGCTGCGGCTATCCTTGACGCTGCATCACAAACAGTAGCGCCTGCGATGGTGTACTCAACGACGAACCTGGGTGCACGAAAGGAAAAACGTCATTTTTTCGGATGAATCCAGGTTCTGTTTACAGCATCACGATGGTCGCATCCGTGTTTGGCGACATCGCGACGAACGCACATTGGAAGCGTGTATTCGTCATCGCCATACACGCGTATCACCCGGCGCGATGGTATGGGGTGCCATTGGTTACACGTCTCGGTCACCTCTCGTTCGCATTGACGGCACTTTGAACAGTGGACGTTACATTTCAGATGTACTACGACCCGTGGCTCTACCCTTCATTCGATCCCTGCGAAACCCTACATTTCAGCAGGATAATGCACGACCGCATGTTGCAGGTCCTGTACGGGCCTTTCTGGATACAGAAAACGTTTGACTGCTGCCCTGGTCAGCACAATGTCCAGATCTCTCACCAACTGAAAACGTCGGGTCAATGGTGGTCGAGCAACAGGCTCGTCACAAAACGCCAGTCACTACTCCTGATGAACTGTGGTATCGTGTTGAAGCTACATGGGCAGCTGTACCCGTACACGCCATCCAAGCTCTGTTGGACTCAATGCCCAGGCGTATCAAGGGTGATATTACGGCCAAAGGTGGTTGTTCTGGTCACTGATTTCTCAGGATCTATGCACCCAAATTGCGTGAAAATGTAATCACATGCCAGTTCTAGTATAATATATTTGTCCAATGAATACCTGTTTATCATCTGCATTTAGTCTTGGTGTAGTGTAGTTGCAACAATCTTCTGCATCAGCTATACATCACCATTAAATATGGCGTAGGCCTATGTAAACGAACGTCTACAAACGCTCTTTTGATACCTTTTTTCCGTTCCTCTACCCTGTAAAACGGGACGCTATTTTGTTTTGTGCGCCTGACTCAACTTTCATTGTCGCTCGAGGTTCCTCCTGTGGCTGACCGCAACTGGAGGGGAAAGGTTTTGGCGATGGGAACGGCAAGGTGGGCGGGGGTGGGGGGTTTACTTACAACCCATCCCACGACTGGAATATGGAAGACGGAGTTTCTAATATTACAGTGCCAACGAAGGTGGAAATCACATACTGAACATCGTTTATGCTGAACACAGGTTTATAGCCAGGAATACGACGCACATTCCACAGATCCTTCTCTTATCTACATCTACATTTATACTCCGCAAGCCACCCAACGGTGTGTGGCGGAGGGCACTTTACGTGCCACTGTCATTACCTCCCTTTTCTGTTCCAGTCGCGTATGGTTCGCGGGAAGAACGGCAGCCGGAAAGCCTCCGTGCGCGCTCGAATCTCTCTAATTTTACATTCGTGATCTCCTCGGGAGGTATAAGTAGGGGGAAGCAATATATTCGATACCTCATCCAGAAACGCACCCTCTCGAAACCTGGCGAGCAAGCTACACCGCGATGCAGAGCGCCTCTCTTGCAGAGTCTGCTACTTGAGTTTGCTAAACATCTCCGTAACACTATCACGATTACCAAATAACCCTGTGACGAAACGCGCCGCTCTTCTTTGGATCTTCTCTATCTCATCCGTCATCCGATCTGGTACGGATCCCACACTGTTGAGCAATACTCAAGTATAGGTCGAACGAGTGTTTTGTAAGCCACCTCCTTTGTTGATGGACTACATTTTCTAAGGACTCTCCGAATGAATCTCAACCTGGTACCCGCCTTACCAACAATTAATTTTATATGATCATTCCACTTCAAATCGTTCCGCACGCATACTCCCAGATATTTTACAGAAGTAACTGCTACCAGTGTTTGTTCCGCTATCATATAATCACACAATAAAGGATCCTTCTTTCTATGTATTCGCAATACATTACATTTGTCTATGTTAAGGGTCAGTTGCCACTCCCTGCACCAAGTGCCTATCCGCTGCAGATCTTCCCGCATTTCGCTACAATTTTCTAATGCTGCAACTTCTCTGTATACTACAGCATCATCCGCGAAAAGCCGCATGGAACTTCCGACACTATCTACTAGATCATTTATATATTGTGAAAAGCAATGGTCCCATAACACTCCCCTGTGGCACGCCAGAGGTTACTTTACGTCTCTCCATTGATAGCAACATGCTGTGTTCTGTTTCCTAAAAACTCTTCAATCCAGCCACACAGCTGGTCTGATATTCCGTAGGCTCTTACTTCGTTTATCAGGCGATAGTGCGGAACTGTATCGAACGCCTTCCGGAAGTCAAGGAAAATAGCATCTACCTGGGAGCCTGTATCTAATATTTTCTGGGTCTCATGAACAAATAAAGCGAGTTGGGTCTCACACGATCGCTGTTTCCGGAATCCATGTTGATTCCTACATAGTAGATTCTGGGTTTCCAAAAACGACATGATACTCGAGCAAAAAACATGTTCTAAGATTCTACAACAGATCGACGTCAGAGATATAGGTCTATAGTTTTGCACATCAGCTCGACGACCCTTCTTGAAGACTGGGACTACCTGTGCTCTTTTCCAATCATTTGGAACCTTCCGTTCCTCTAGAGACTTGCGGTACACGGCTGTCAGAAGGGGGGCAAGTTCTTTCCCGTACTCTGTGTAGAATCGAATTGGTATCCCGTCAGGTCCAGTGGACTTTCCTCTGTTGAGTGATTCCAGTTGCTTTTCTATTCCTTGGACACTTATTTCGATGTCAGCCATTTTTTCGTTTGTGCGAGGATTTAGAGAAGGAATTGCAGTGCGGTCTTCCTCTGTGAAACGGCTTTGGAAAAAGGTGTTTAGTATTTCAGCTTTACGCGTGTCATCCTCTGTTTCAATGCCATCATCATCCCGGAGTGTCTGGATATGCTGTTTCGAGCCACTTACTGATTTAACGTAAGACCAGAACTTCCTAGGATTTTCTGTTAAGTCGGTACATAGAATTTTACTTTCGAATTCACTGAACGCTTCACGCATAGCTCTCCTTACGCTAACTTTGACATCGTTTAGGTTCTGTTTGTCTGAGAGGTTTTGGCTGCGTTTAAACTTGGAGTGAAGCTCTCTTTGCGACACACCAACAACAAATGCGCGGAAGTTCTGTTATGCAGATGACATGGCCCTGACTGTGCAAAATGAAAGTTTTGGACAGTGTGAAAACTCCCCTAACCAAGACCTCGGAGTAATGGGTAAATATTTCAGGTTTTGGAGATTAATTCCTAATCCAATAAAGTCAGAAGTTACAGTGTTTCATTTAAACAACCATCAGGCAACCCGATCCCTTGACGTTACCTTTGCTGGTAGAAAGTTAAAGCATAACCCAAACCCAAAATATCTTGGTATTAAATTGGATAGATCGCTTACATTCAAACCACACCTAATAGATACTGCTGCTAAGATACGTACAAGAAATAATATTATTCAAAAGCTCGCCAATACTAGCTGGTGAGCTGATGTACATACTCTGAAGGTTTCTTCTGTAGCGCTGGTATACTCTGTTGCGGAATTTTGCAGCCCTGTTTGGCTTAACAGCAGCCACACGTCTAAAGTGGATACTCAACTAAACAATACCATGAGAACCATAACTGGGACCATTAAATCCACCCCACTACCTTGGCTTCCTGTTCTCTGCAGTATAGCTCCACCACGTCTTAGGCGGCAAACCGCCTTAGTTAATGAATGGCGTAAAATCTCCTCCAATACCAACCTTCCAATCCATCAGGACGTTGCCCCAAATCTTTCCGGACTATGATCTAGAAGACCACCATGGAGAACAGCTCAAAACCTTATGGCTACGTCTTACGGTGCTATAGATTCATGGAAAAATTAATGGTCTCAGACCGGACTATCCAGGAACTGCAATGAAATATCACATGGTGGAAACCTACCTGGTACAGATCTGCCAAGAAGAACTTGGGTTATACTCAATAGACTCAGAACCGGTCATGACAGAAGTGGCGTGATAGAACTTTAGAGAGACTCTATAGATTTCCATATATGTGATTGCTGAATGACCTTATAGCAACAATTTCTATATGATAATTTTATCTTATCTATGACAAGGTACCTTATTGTGACAACCTGTGTATGCCTACTTTATCCTTAATTGGATGTCCATAAGACGAGACATTATTTATGTGTTATAACTAGACCGCGGAGTTTAGGTAAAAACCTATTTGTTCCTGAGTTCCTATTTGCATAAAAATTTGTACTTACGCGTTTCATGACTATTTACACTTAATAGCGTTAATTCTACAGGACCTAAAAAAGCCTATTTCGACGTTAATGCCTATTTCGGTTTTAATATCCTAAAAAGTGCCTATTTCATCATATAAGACAGTGGCTCCAAGTTTTTCAACACTATACGACAGATGGAAAATAATATTTTCTGCCCAGCGTGCAGCAAGGTGGCTAGTTGATATGCGCTCATGCTTCGTATTTGCCTAACACTTCGGTATTTTTTTATTTTTTATATCGCTATCCCTGTTAATACCAAATACTCTTTACAGGTGTTTTATTAGTCATATGTAAAAAATAGATCACGGATCTTTAGGTTAAAATCTATTTTTTTTCCTAAGCTCCAATTTGCATGTAAGTTGGTACTTATGCGTTTCCTGACTAACTAAACTGAATAACGTTAGTTCTATAGGACCTAAAATTGCGTATTTCGACGTTGACGCCTAATTTTGCCTATTTCGGCATCAAAATCCTAAAAAGTACCTATTTCGTTAATCTGACAGAGTTCTTGTGTTTTCAAAGATTAGAAAAAGGAAGTAAACTTAGGGCTTTACGTCTCGTCGAAGGCGAAGGTCGTTAGAGACTGTTTACAATTCCTTTGCTTGCCTTACTACCAACAGCACTCGGCTCTGTTGAACGGTCATCCATCCAAGTACGCGCCGAGCGCAACAGTGCTTAACTTCGGTGAGCGAATGGGAACCGGTCAAAGATTTGAGTTACATATTAGAATCTAACGTGGGAGTACTAAATGTTATATTTGAAAATACACTCCTGGAAATTGAAATAAGAACACCGTGAATTCATTGTCCCAGGAAGGGGAAACTTTACTGACACATTCCTGGGGTCAGATACATCACATGATCACACTGACAGAACCACAGGCACATACACAGGCAACAGAGCATGCACAATGTCGGCACTAGTACAGTGTATATCCACCTTCCGCAGCAATGCAGGCTGCTATTCTCCCATGGAGACGATCGTAGAGATGCTGGATGTAGTCCTGTGGAACGGCTTGACTTGCCATTTCCACCTGGCGCCTCAGTTGGACCAGCGTTCGTGCTGGACGTGCAGACCGCGTGAGACGACGCTTCATCCAGTCCCAAACATGCTCAATGGGGGACAGATCCGGAGATCTTGCTGGCCAGGGTAGTTGACTTACACCTTCTAGAGCACGTTGGGTGGCACGGGATACATGCGGACGTGCATTGTCCTGTTGGAACAGCAAGTTCCCTTGCCGGTCTAGGAATGGTAGAACGATGGGTTCGATGACGGTTTGGATGTACCGTGCACTATTCAGTGTCCCCTCGACGATCACCAGTGGTGTACGGCCAGTGTAGGAGATCGCTCCCCACACCATGATGGCGGGTGTTGGCCCTGTGTGCCTCGGTCGTATGCAGTCCTGATTGTGGCGCTCACCTGCACGGCGCCAAACACGCATACGACCATCACTGGCACCAAGGCAGAAGCGACTCTCATCGCTGAAGACGACACGTCTCCATTCGTCCCTCCATTCACGCCTGTCGCGACACCACTGGAGGCGGGCTGCACGATGTTGGGGCGTGAGCGGAAGACGGCCTAACGGTGTGCGGGACCGTAGCCCAGCTTCATGGAGACGGTTGCGAATGGTCCTCGCCGATACCCCAGGAGCAACAGTGTCCCTAATTTGCTGGGAAGTGGCGGTGCGGTCCCCTACGGCACTGCGTAGGATCCTACGGTCTTGGCGTGCATCCGTGCGTCGCTGCGGTCCGGTCCCAGGTCGACGGGCACGTGCACCTTCCGCCGACCACTGGCGACAACATCGATGTACTGTGGAGACCTCACGCCCCACGTGTTGAGCAATTCGGCGGTACGTCCACCCGGCCTCCCGCATGCCCACTATACGCCCTCGCTCAAAGTCCGTCAACTGCACATACGGTTCACGTCCACGCTGTCGCGGCATGCTACCAGTGTTAAAGACTGCGATGGAGCTCCGTATGCCACGGCAAACTGGCTGACACTGACGGCGGCGGTGCACAAATGCTGCGCAGCTAGCGCCATTCGACGGCCAACACCGCGGTTCCTGGTGTGTCCGCTGTGCCGTGCGTGTGATCATTGCTTGTACAGCCCTCTCGCAGTGTCCGGAGCAAGTATGGTGGGTCTGACACACCGGTGTCAATGTGTTCTTTTTTCCATTTCCAGGAGTGTATTTCGTTCGTAGGATTCTGGCCAGCTGTGTATTTTCGCAAAGAAACGGTTTCATAGGCCTTAAGCTGAGCACGGATTAAAAAAAATCACAGTGTTCATCGTAGACGCCCTCTACAGCTAAATAACTGCCCTTCGCGCATTTTCTCGCTGCTGTCTACAGGCAGTCCTATCAAACTACTCTGTTTCGTGAAAGGTATTATACGTGAATTTTCCGGTTCGAAATATAATTTGCCAGTAGTGAGATGTTTTCATCTGAAGCACCGGTCGATTCCATTCGCTTGTTCAGAAACGGCGGCCATCTGTCTGGTGCCATATGTCCAGCAGCGAGTACAGCCGGCCGAAGTGGCCGTGCGGTTAAAGGCGCTGCAGTCTGGAACCGCAAGACCGCTACGGTCGCAGGTTCGAATCCTGCCTCGGGCATGGATGTTTGTGATGTCCTTAGGTTAGTTAGGTTTAACTAGTTCTAAGTTCTAGGGGACTAATGACCTCAGCAGTTGAGTCCCATAGTGCTCAGAGCCATTTGAGCAGCGAGTACGCTACTTCCCCTACCGCTCCCATGTGAACCGCAGGAAAAAAAAAAAAAAAAAAAAAAAAAAAAGTCATCGTTCATTTTTTTCCCAGCGAAAACAAATCAGTACATAGCGACCGACGTGTTGAGTGTAACTGACGTTCTAAGTGCAAAATAAATTCTAGCTTCTGTGTGAGAATACTACGCCATGCCGAAAACAGCTAGTTCAAAGTCTACTTATATAAGGCAGTGGCTGCAAGATTTTCCGCATTATACAACAGATGGGAAAACTATTTTCTGCCAAGCATGCAACAAGGAGGTTAGTTGATGTTTTTCTTAGACTTCTTATTTTCCTGTGACTTAGGATTCTTCTTTATCGCTATCCTTTAGTAACACGAAATACTCTTTATATGCGATTCTAAACTGCATTTCCCTTTTCTCTCGTATTAGGTTTCGAGTGTTAAGAAATCACACTTAACTCAGCATGCATATGGAATCGCACATAAACCTAATGTTGAACGAAAGTCAATATTGAAGCAAACTCTTTTAACCAATAAATCTGGTGAATCCTCCGGAAAAAAAAAGTTCTGCAGTGATTTGTGTCATGCATTTGTGGCAGCAAACATCCCCTTTCGGAAACTAGAAAACCCTATTTTCAGAGGTTTTCTTGAGAAGTACTGCCATCAGTCTATTCCTGCAGAGTCAACTTTACGTAAGAATTATGTGGATTCAGCTTACAATGCTGCATTGCACAGAATCCGAGAAGATGTTGGAGAATCTTGTATATGGATTTCTGTGGATGAATACTGACAGTCTTGGCCGTTACATTGCAAACCTGATTATTGGCAATCTAGATCCAGAAGCCCCAACCAGCGCTCATTTGATTTACTCAAAACAGCTTGCAAAAACTAACCAACAAACAATAGCACAGTTTGTGAACAATGGGTTTAAGGTGCTATACCCAAACGGAGTGGATGAGAATAAGGTGCTTCTGGCCGTCACTGATGCTGCTGCATATATGATAGCAGCGTTTCAACTATTAAAAGTATTCTACCCATTGATGCTGCACGTAACTTGTGTAGTGCATGGGATCAACCGCATAGCAGAGCAAGTAAGGCTACAATTTCCTAAAGTAAATAAAGTAATATATATGGTGAAGAAAATTTTTGTTAAGGCACCATCAAGAATACAGGCATTCAAAGAACAGCTTCCAGATATCCTATTGCCCATAGCAGCAGAATACTATAGTAAGCATCTCTCAGCTGTCCAGAAGGTGGTTGAAAATATACCAAAGGATGCTGCATCCGTAACTGCAGCAATGGAGTTACTCAAAGTAACTGTAACTGTGTAAATATTCATTCTCCTTGTTTTAATGACTAATAAGATTTTCATACTGTCAACACTCTGTATTTTAATTTATTTTTATTTTCTCTGCATCATTTTTGTTAGAGCCTATTTTAGGTTTTATATAGCCTAAATGAACTACTGAAGGAGCCTATTTTAGGTGCCTAAAACACACTTTTTACGACCTAAAAATCCGTGGTCTAATTATAACGTATGTTGATTTTATCTTTATCTGTCTGTATGTATTTAAACATGAAACCATCTGTACTTGAAAACCACATCCACATACGCTAAATAAATAATTTACATAAATTTTATTAGACTCGTACCACCTCTGGACAAATTTCTATGAACGCCATGTTTCCCCCTACGATTTCCTTATACCCAGGCGCGGCTCGTAATTAAAGGCTCTGAGGCGGAGCCGCCCCAAAATATATGTTAAAGTAAATTTCGCAAGAACATATTACAAAATTTAAATTATCAGGACGAATTTCGCACATTTCCCATTCCGATTAAAATAACGACGGTCAACGTTTTTGGAACTGTTTGTATCGATAGATGTTTTCCGAACGGTAAGTAGTGTTTAGGCTGCGCCTTGGAACGTCCGTAAGCTGCATGTAGTAGCGGTATTGGGGAGCATATTGGGGCGTGGCTTCTACATAGTACTGCTCTAGTCTAAGCTCTTTATGGGCGACCCGAAGGCTCAGAGCTTGCAGCCTAAGGGTGTCATACCAACCACCACACGTTTTTCACGTTCCACTATCTATGTAATAAAGGAATGCAGAGTGGCCGAAACTTCGCTAACCAATCTCTGTCTCTGCACATCTCTACTACGCTTCGATGCGTCATTAATCGACGTTTAGTATTATTGTTTTGATAATGTTTTACATAGTTGTTTTGTTTCTACCATTGGCTACTTTATCCACATTTACAATAAGTTTGCAAATATCCCGCCAGAGTGCACTAAACGACCGTAACAACAGTACTGCCATCTAGCGAGAGTTTCATAAGTGATTAGAGGACAAAGCGCGCGAAATTTGTCCCGTGACTTTACTTTCCTTGTTTGCTGATGCTGACTGCTTTTGTTGACATTGTGTGATATTAGCAAGTTTCTTTTTCGGAGTGTATTATGCAAGATTTTAGTGAGTTTTACTTGCTTGTGAATATCTGCGACATACCGCGAGTGTGAAACCAGCGCAATATGAATTCAGTGTGCAATTTAATAGGTAAAAACTTGGAACACGGCCATAGGATGCAAGTGAAAGAACTTGGTGCACCCAGACCCGATCTAACGATCAATCAAGAACAGAAACAGTGCAAATCTGGGCAAGGATACAAACGCAGTTTTAATACAGCAATGTACGATGCAGCTGAGTGGTTGTGTGGTTGTGAAGTGAAATATGCATTTTTCTGTTTCACCTGTCTTCGTACAAATAGTACTGATAGTGCCTGGACTGAAACTGGTATCACTGACCTAAAGAATTTTCACGCAAAGGTGAAAAAACATAATTCCAGCGAAAAACATTTAACTTCGAGCTTTGGAGGTAAACTACAATAAACGCCTTAAATGTAGAACTGAAAACACAAAAAATATTAAGCAACCGCAAAGTTAACATTCATCGCATTAAAGATCTCTCCGAAACGCGTCTTTTCATATGATTTGCTGCAAAGTGTCAGAAAATGTAATGATGACGTATAAAAACACTAACCAAAGATTTTAACTCGAAGTTAGCTTCTAATGATATTTAATAAATTAATACCTGATTATAGAAGACACAGTACGTAAAATTATGGGTAGAGAGTGATCTGCCCAACCCCCCCCCCCCCTGAATTCTTAGTTGTTTATGTCAGACTAGTCTGTAACGTAACCAGAGGTCTATATTGGCTCCGATTGATAAATGCCGCAGCCTTCCCCAGTATAGAAACCACGAGCCGCGCCTGCTTATACCACTACCGCATCTAGCAGCACAGAACAGTGCGAGCAGATGTGATTTCCAGACGTCCAGCGACCGCTACAGCTGCGCTGGTATCAGGGCGTCACGTGTGAGGGCGGAATGGCTTCTCACGGTCGCAACTTATTGCGCACAGGCTTCGCTATACAAGCCTTACGAGTGCGATGCCGATCAAAGACTGCGAGCTGCCCACTGCGCCAAGACAATGCGCAAATTCAGGGGCGCGGTACTCGGTCAAAAATTACGTTATCTTTGCAATATTTCTCCAAGCAGCATACGATTGTAATATCAGCACCTCCGGATTGTCAGATCTGCACGCTGGTGTCCGTGACGAGAAGTATAAAGTTGTGTTTACACTGGCAAAATACCGACCGTATAACTGCAGTAAAACGCAAGCACCAGTACTGGCTGATGCTGTCCGTCAACGGTCGAGGCGAAATATTTTACTAGCAGAAGTGTTTACACGAGCCACACAGCGCAAATGAAAGAGTGCTACCGGACGTAAATACGACTCTCGCATTTGCATTTCACAAGGGAAAAAAGTTAGAGAGATAAAGACAGATCGGGTTTTGTTGACACAGCTCTTCCGGAATACTAACAGACGATTTAAATTTATCGGAAAAGCAACGGTACGAGGATCGGTAAGATCAAAACGAATGTGCGAGATTTTATACCAGTTGACAAACTGACTGCTATCACTATTTGGTTTTTGGGTACTGCTGATTTACGTAGAACTTCGAACAAACATTACGGAGTCTCAAGCCATTTTGAAACTTTTTCTCGCTCACATATCACACAATATACTACATTTTCCCTAACCACGTTTCCCCTGTTCAGCCTGATGTAATTTATTACTTCCTTACTGTCCCATCTATTCAGAACACATTGTGCAGCCACTATTCAAGACCAAACAACAATCTGAACAGTGGGTTACCAAGGGAGATGGTTCAAATGGTCCAAATGGCTCTGAGCACTATGGGACTCAACTGCTGAGGTCATTAGTCCCCTAGAACTTAGAACTAGTTAAACCTAACTAACCTAAGGACATCACAAACATCCATGCCCGAGGCAGGACTCGAACCTGCGACCGTAGCGGTCTTGCGGTTCCAGACTGCAGCGCCTTTAACCGCACGGCCACTTCGGCCGGCACCAAGGGAGAATCTGCACCAAAAAAGGTGAAGACCAGTCCTTCGGCCTGAAAGGTTATGGATACGGTCTTTTAGGATTCGCAAGGGATAATCCTCATCGACTATATGGAAAAGGGTAAAACTATTAGAGGTGACTATTATTCATCGTTATTGGACCGTCTGAAAACCGAGCTGTAAGAAAAACGCAGGCGATTGGACCACAAAAAAGTCCTTTTGCATCACGACAATGCACCAGCACACACCTTAGCATTGAGGTCGCAAAATTATTGGAAATAGAATTCCAACTCGTTTCACATCCCCTCTATTCTCCACACTTGCCTCCCTCGGACTACTATTTGTTCACCAATTTAAAGAAATGGCGAGTGGGATAATTTATTCAAACGAGGAGGTGATTACAGCAACTAATAGCTATTTTGCAGACTTGGACAATTCCTATTATTCGGAAGAGATCAACAAATTAGAACAGCGTTGAAAGAAGTGTATAAGTCCAAAAGGGGATTATGTCGAAAAATAAAAAAGGTTTACCCTAAACATGTAAGTAGTTTTTATTTTTACATGGACTTTTCAAACGGCCCTCGTACTACCGTTCAAAAACCAGGCCATTCTTTTTGAAAACCTCTGTACATATGGGATAACATGGCTGGTTAAGTTTCTTTTTCAGGGAGTAGGGACGTCGTATACTGGAGTGACAGCAATTTAATGGAAGCTGGGAGGACGTTTGTGTATGCGGGGAGGGCAGGGGGTTTCGGGGGTGGGGGGAGGGGGGGAAGGAGGAGGGGAGGTGGACAGAACGACAGTGACGGATTAACTCGGCCTGTACACGCCATCTCACGCACAAGCGAGCGGAAAACGTCGCTTGCGGAAGATTTACTCACTGCGACTGTGAAAGTGGACTATGCAAGGTCTTGTGATAGTAGAGTAAGGGCAGCGGCTTGTTTTCCTCTCGTCCGCCACAACGGTTGAACGACGAAACATTCGGTGAGCGGTCGGGCATAAAACGTGTGGGGAACTGGAGGCATATAGAAGAGACACCGATAATGAACTTCTTTATGCTGGAGACTCCAACGCTGAGTGAACAAAACCGAGGTGTTTTGATTCCATTTCAATAACCATCTGGCGAACGTGAAAATAAACGCAAGTTTCAGAGGCAGAGTTCTTCACCATAATTGGAAACCCAAAAATCTAGGCGTCATTTTGAACCTAAGACTGTCCTTCATGACACACCTTCTGAATCTACACTACTGGCCATGAAAATTGCTACACCAAGAAGAAATGCAGATGGTAAACGGGTATTCATTGGACAAATATATTATACTAGAACTGACATGTGATTACATTTTCACGCAATTTGGGTGCATAGATCCTGAGAAATCAGTACCCAGAACAACCACCTCTGGCCGTAATATTGGCCGTGATACGCCTGGGCATTGAGTCAAACAGAGCTTGGATAGCGTGTACAGGTACAGCTGCCAATGTAGCTTCAACACGATACCGCAGTTCATCAAGATTACTGACTGGCGTATTGTGACAAGCCAGTTGCTCGGCCACCATTGACCAGACGTTTTCAGTTGGTGATGACAAAGACAAAGCAACATAACGGGCTATTCCATGCAAGGGAGACACACACAATATTTCATGTAGGCAGCTCAACAATTATAAACTAGGTTTTTGACAATTGGTTAGTTCATAAAGCAGAAGGTATTTGGTTGCATGTTCGTTGCTCTGAAGGTTTTTTATTCACTGAGACATTGTACTCCACTAAGACTTTATAATAGAGGTGATCTTCAGAAAGGAAACATTATCTTTACAAATTTCATCAGACTGGTCTACAATACAGAAAATTTAGTCTTTTTTAAGTTAGTAGTTGTGGTTTAGCCATATATTCACTGTGTATCACCCTATTTTCACTTGGGCAAATTCTAAATTGATGGGTACAGGTCGCTCAACCAACATTTTTGGTGAAACTGCATTTTTATTTCATTGAGGTATGTGATAGGCATTCATCACTAATATCATTATCATTCAGTACTGAATGATAATGTGGTCTCTGTGGCATAATACTGTTAAGCTCTCATAAAACACTTTCCTTGTTGTTATATTTACTTTAGTGAAATCATGGCTTTCTGGTTTCTTTCCTTCTAAAGAAGTCAGCATAATTGCTGGCAATCTACAGTGACAGTATGACAAGGTCCAGATTTATTTATTTATTACTACTCCTGTAATGTTTGTCTGAAATGCACTTATCCACGAACTCTTAGGCATGGGAACCTTTCCAACAATGCATATATGATCATTCCAGGCAGCATCTTTTTATTTCAATAATCACTCTTAATACACATTTAACTTGATCAGGCTATTGTTATCTGTCGTCCTAACATGTAGTTATAGCTCAGATTAAGGTGGAAGCAGGAAGATTAGTACCCAACATGCCTCTTCATTTCTTAATATTCTCTCATAATTTGAGATATTTGTCATGTAGGACAATTTCAAACAAATGAAAAGATGTCTGCAGTTCTGGTGCACATTGACATCCCTGCATCACAATACTGCAGCACACTGTTAGAGGAGCCAAAACAATACAGCACTGCCTCTCTCCACTTTATCGGTGCAGAGATTTCAGTGTGTACTAGAACTGAAGGCATCTACCAGCAAGCACAAAAAAATTACCAATATAACTTTACTTTTTCAAGGTCATAATTAAAATTTTATGACTACTCCTTGGACATTCAGTGTGTTTTTCAGTTAAATACTGGATAACACACTGGTAGCGTGAGGTTGATCACTATAATTGCATAGAAGCAAAACACTACTCAAGTGAAACTTCCTGGCAGATTTAAACTGTGTGCTGGACCAAGACTCGAACTCGGGACCTTTGCCTTTCGCCAGCAAGTGCTCTACCATCTCAGCTACCTAAGCACAACTTACGACCCATGCTCACAACTTTAATTCTGCCAGTACTTCCAGGGCAACAGTCGAACATTTTCTGTATCCAGAAAGGCCCGTACAGTATGTGCAACATGCAGTCGTGCATTATCCTGCTGAAATGTAGGGTTCGCAGGGATCGAATGAAGGGTAGAGCCACGGGTCGTAACACATCTGAAATGTAACGTCCACTGTTCAAAGTGCCGTCAAAGCGAACAAGAGGTGACCGAGACGTGTAACCAATGGCACCCCATACCATCATGCCGGGTGATACGCCAGTATGGCGATGACGAATACTCGCTTCCAATGTGCGTTCACCGCGATGTCGTCACACACGGATGCGACCATCATGATGCTGTAAACAGAACCTGGATTCATCCGAAAAAATGACGTTTTGCCATTCGTGCACCCAGGTTCGTTGGTGAGTATACCTTCGCAGGCGCTCCCGTCTGTGATGCAGCGTCAAGGGCAACCGCAACCGTGGTCTCCGAGCTGATAGTCCATACTGCTGGAAACGTCGTCGAACTGTTCGTGCAGATGGTTGTTGTCTTTCAAACGTCACCATCTGTTGACTCAGGGATCAAAACATGGCTGCACGATCCGTTACAGCCATGCGGATAAGATGCCTGTCATCTCGACTGCTAGTGATACGAGGCCGTTGGAATCCAGAACGGCGTCCGTATTACCATCTTGAACCCACCGATTCCATATTCTGCTAACAGACATTGGATAGCGAGCAGCAATGTTGCGATATGAGAACCCGCAATCGCGATAGGCTACAATCCGACCTTTATCAAAGTCGGAAACGTACGCATTTCTCCTCCTTACACGAGGCATCACAACAACGTTCCACCAGGCAACGCCGGTCAACTGCTGTTTGTGTATGAGAAATCGGTTGGAAAATTTCCTCGTGTCAGCAAATTGTAGGTTTCGCCACTGGCGCCAACCTTGTGTGAATGCTCTGAAAAGCTAATCATTTGCATATCACTGCATCTTCTTCCAGTCGGTTAAATTTCGCGTCCGTAGCACGTCATCTTCGTGGTGTAGCAATTTTAATGGCCAGTAGTGTATCTTACTTAATCTGAATGGTTTTCTTGGTGTTGATACGGGACACCCCAGTCTGCTATTGGTAGCCATTTACAGATACTGGACAAAAATACATCGTCGGAACGCCAATAAATCTTGCTCTATGTACCATGCGATGTATGATGCGGCTGTTCACAACAACCATATCAATTATTCTTGTAAAGAGAGCCCAATACCATTTCTTGCCGCGTACCAAAGTGGGATATTGCCCAACAAGCCACTCTTGATTGTCTGTTCCTCCCCTATTTATATTGTTATTCTTTACAAGCTGTGGCTATTGGACGTCGGTTTTCTACTTAGCTTTCCCATTCCACCTACTTGCAGAAGTGAGTGATTCTACAGTATCGAAGTTGGGACCCACACAGATGCATTTATTAACATTCCAACTGGCAAACAGTGTTTTGGCACTGGATCAAAGGCCTTGGGAGAGCCAGTCACGACAAAACCCTACCATCTGGTGAGCAAGATGTATGAGACAGGCGAAATAGTCTCAGACTTCAGGAAGAATATAATAATTCCAAACCTAAAGAAAGCAGGTGTTGACACATGTGAAAATTACCGAACTATCAGTTTAATAAGTCACGGCTGCAAAATACTAACGCGAATTCTTTACAGACAAATGGAAAAACTAGTAGAAGCCGACCTCGGGGAAGATCAGTTTGGATTCCGTAGAAATGTTGGAACACGTGAGGCAATACTGACCTTACGCCTTATCTTAGAAGAAAGATTAAGGAAAGGCAAACCTACGTTTCTAGCATTTGTAGACTTAGAGAAAGCTTTTGACAATGTTAACTGGAATGCTCTGGTTGGCTCTGAGCACTATGGGACTCAACTGTTGTGGTCACCAGTCCCCTAGAACTTAGAACTACTTAAACCTAACTAACCTAAGGACATCACACACATCCATGCCCGAGGCAGGATTCGAACCGGCGACCGTAGCAGTCGCACGGTTCCGGACTGCGCGCCTAGAACCGCGAGACCACCGCGGCCGGCAACTGGAATGCTCTCTTTCAAATTCTGAAGGTGGCAGGGGTCAAATACAGGGAGCGAAAGGCTATTTACAATTTGTGCAAAAACCAGATGGCAGTTATAAGAGTCGAGGGACATGAAAGGGAAGCAGTGGTTGGGAAGGGAGTGAGACAGGGTTGTAGCCTATCCCCGATGTTATTCAATCTGTATATTGAGCAAGCAGTAAAGGAAACAAAAGAAAAATTTGGAGTAGGTATTAAAATCCATGGAGAAGAAATAAAAACTTTTAGGTTCGCCGATGACATTCTAATTCTGTCAGAGACAGCAAAAGACTTGGAAGAGCAGTTGAACGGAATGGACAGTGTCTTGAAAGGAGGATATAAGATGAACATCAACAAAAGCAAAACGAGGATAATGGAATGCACTCGTATTAAGTCGGGTGATGCTGAGGGAATTAGATTAGGAAATGAGACAATTAAAGTAGTAAAGGAGTTTTGCTATTTGGTGAGCAAAATAACTGATGATGATCGAAGTAGAGAGGATATTAAATGTAGACAGGCAATGGCAAGGAAAGCGTTTCTGAAGAAGAGGAATTTGTTAACATCAAGTATAGATTTAAGTGTCAGGAAGTCGTTTCTGAAAGTATTCGTATGGAGTGCAGCCATGTATGGAAGAGAAACATGGACTATAAATAGTTTGGACAAGAAGAGAATAGAAGCTTTCGAAATGTGGTGCTACAGAAGATGGGTAGATCACGTAACTAATGAGGAGGTATTGAATAGAAGTGGGGAGAAGAGGAGTTTGTGGCAAAACTTGTCAAGAAGAAGGGACCGATTGGTAGGGTATATTCTGAGGCATCAAGGGATCACAAATTTAGCATTGGAGGGCAGCGTCGAGGGTAAAAATCGTAGAGGGAGACCAAGAGATGAATACACTAAGCAGATTCAGAAGGATGTAGGTTGCAGTAAGGACTGGGAGATGAAGAAGCTTGCACAGGATAGAGTAGCATGGAGAGCTGCATCAAACCAGTCTGACGACTGAAGACCACCACCACCACAACAACAACAACAACATCAAAGGCAAAGTTAGAGGTGCCACATATAATTTTTTCCAACTGCTTCGTTTCTGGAAGAGAGCATTTTTCAATTCTGTATGAATTCAGAGTCTCGCGGCGATAATAAATGTTCTCGGGTTTCGAACCGCGTCAATTGCTTAAAACTACATGAGTTTTCGGCCAAGCACTCCTTGGCCATTGTCAAGTGGTATGACTGCCAGTGGGCAGAGTGAAGAAGAGCAGGACAAGAAACTTGCTTTGCTGCCATTCTGTGGCTCTGTGTCGGGCAAGATAAGCCGCCTGTTGAAAAGACACGAGATCAAATCAATCTTCGGGGCTCCAACGAAAATCCGTCAATTACTGAGACCAGTTAAAGACGCAGTACGTGTCAGAACACCTGGAGTCTACGAAATACCTTGTGAGTGTGGCCAGAAGTACATCGGACAAACAGTGCGCAATGTGGAACTACGCAGGAAAGAATATGAGAGGTAGTATCGCCTACGCTATTCAGAGAACTCTGCGATAGCTGAGCATGCGTTTGAAAACGGTCACCACATAAAATTTGACGATACCTCTGTCGTGGCTTGCACTAACGGCCTCTGGGACAGTTTAATAAAGGAAGCTATTGAAATAAAAATTACCGCAAACACCCTGAATAGAGACGGTGCCTTGCAGGTCAGCGCTGCATGGGATCCAGCGATCGCGCGGTTGAAGAGGGCTCATCGAACGCCGACTCAAAACATGCCCATATATGGCAATGTCACGGGCACCAGTGACGTCACAGCTGGCAGCTAGCTAGCGTATATAAGGGCGCATCAACAGCCCACTGGCAGTCATATCACTTGACAATGGCCAAGGAGTGCTTGGCCGAAAACTCGTGTAGTTTTAAGCAATTGACGCGGTTGGAAACCCGAGAACATTTTATTCATTTTTCAATTCTGTTTTCTCGCACTATACCTGTTGCCCCAAACCTAATGGTTGGCAGATGGCTCACATATTTTCTGTTTTGTAGTGCTGCACTGAAAAAAGTGTATTTCAGACGCCAACTCCACTACTAGAACTGAATGCTATTATTGCATTCCTTTTAGAAGTTGTGTCAGCAGACAATACTGTCCCCCCCCCCCCCGGTGACCTACAAATAGATGATTTGTCTTTACGCTTGCTAAACAACGATGTAGCCCAATAACGGCAAATTATTTACTAATAGTATTGTTCCATGTACATTTTCCTGCACAACCAGGGTCAACAGACACCAACAACGAGAGGTCCCCAGTGGTACTATAAACTCATTGAAACTATCCACACGGCGATGCAGGTTAAAATCCTAGGCTTCACACAAACGGCAGCCATCCGCCTTGTCGGACCCTCGCCCTCGAGCAATTGACGGAAAAAATAAATTCGGAATTTTGTCTGACGCTCAACAGCGCCACAAAAGTTCTCTTTTAGAGTCTGATTGCGCGGCGCAGTGGACAGGACAACAGCCACACATGCACGAGGTTGTGGGTTCCAGCCTCGTCAGATGCACTAAACATTTTTTTCAAATTTTTAAATCTTTATCGAAACGACCCCGCTCATTAAATTTATTAAATTAATCTATTTAAATGCAACTTCTTAATTCCATTCCTTTGTCACATTATGTTTATCATAATATCAACTTCTTCATTTGCTCTTATTTTTCTTCCTATCACTCTCCCTCCACTTGAAATCTTTGTTTACGTGTTCTTTATTAATTTTATGTATTACTTTCAATTTAATTTCTTTTGTGTTATCCTCCTGTTTTTTCGTCCACATAACTGCGTTCATTATATCCATTTCTTATTTTGCTTGAATTTCGTTTTACTTATACACCCCTCTCTCATTTAAATTCTCATTTGCACTATTTTGTCCACTGTGCAATATGTATTTAGGTTATGTTTTAAATGTTTGTATGTTGATTACCGTGCAAAAAAGTTTCACATCTGGTAACAAAAAGTTATTTTTCATACCGCTGTACAAATATAAATAATTATGTTATCTTTTGTTTCCTACCCAACAGCTCGGAATTTTCAAATAATTGAATATTGCAACAGATATATGTAATTAAATTCATATTCACAAAAATTCCGATTGGAAGAAGAATGATGTAAAGAAAAAATGAAACAAATGGAAATGATCATACGGCGATTAAAATGATGTGACAAAGGAAGAGAAATAAAAAAAATTACATTTAAACCAATTAATCGAATAAAATAATGATCGAAGTAATTTCGACAAAGATTTAAAAATAAAAAGAATTAGTGCGCCTGACAAGATTCGAACCCATACTCCTGCATGTGAAGCTGTTATCCTATCCATTACACCACGCAACCAGACTCTTCGACTATTAACTAACTTTTTAACGCTATTGAGTGTCACAAAAATCCGACTTTTTTTTTGTTCTATTACTCGCGAACGATGACCCACCAGGGTGAATGGCTGCAGCATGTGATAAATGGTTAAAATGGCTCTGAGCACTATGGGACTTAACATCTGAGATCATCAGTCACCTAGAACTTAGAACTACTTAAACCTAACTAACCTAAGGACATCACACACATCCATGCCCGAGGCAAGATTCGAACCTGCGACCGTAGCAGCAGCGCGGTTCCGGACTGAAGGGCCTAGAACAGCTCGGCCACAACGGCCGGCGCAGCATGTGATATCTGGGGTCTTAACCTACATCGCAGTATAGACAGTTTCAAAAAGTAGATCGCACTTCTCCTTGTGAGTAATTGGTTAATACAGAGAGGATATAAACGGTAGTGTGTTGCATTTGCGGTAATTGTGGTCTCATTTTAAAACATAAGAAAAATCTGTTTGTATGTTCACTAATAAAAAGTTACGACAGTTGTTGTCAATAATGTACATTTGTAATACAATAATTAGAATTCAATGTAGGTTATCCCATTATTAGTTATAAAACAAAAAAACAATGGAGTTCAATAATAGATCACTGGGGGACAACGGGTTAAACGTGCAACCAAACGGGCATCTAACTGCGCTCTTTTCTCTGCCCGCCCCACGCTAGCCGCTTCCTTGAAGATGTATCTTCATCCACGGCGGTTCCCCCCGCCGTTGTGGAGGGTCCTTGTCGTTCGCCGGTTGCTGGCTGCGCGACCTAAATATTGTTAATTAGTTCCACAAGCCGTCCCGCCGGGAATGTTTCGCATCACAGAAGGGCTCATGCCTCGGAAAACTTTGCCAGGCAGCGAGCGCTAGACGCTGAAAAAGGCCGCCTAGATGAATAGAGAACGGCGAATTAAAGGCTGCGGAGGACGCGCTTGCGTCGTAAATTCTATTCAGAGCCACCGTTCTGCATTATTCTGTTATCGTAATCACCGCCATTGTGACCGACCACTCAACCTACACACTGGCTGCTCTAAGAAGTGGATCCGAAGGAAACGGATTCTGGTCTACATCGGTCTACGCATAATAATAAGAAAATAGGAATGTGAGTGAGATACTTTGGACATCACAGTGAACGCAGTGAAGACACTCACTACAGTACTGACAAGCTAATGACGATATTATTCAAATAATAATAATAATAATAATAATAATAATAATATCATGTAACTCAATGGCATGGTGCAAGTCTTCCTACCGGACGCTACTTCGGCCCTTGCGTGTCCCTAGCCTACCCCAAAAATGGTTCAAATGGCTCTGAGCACTATGGGACTCAACTGCTGTGGTTATCAGTCCCCTAGAACTCAGAACTACTTAAACCTAACTAACCTGAGGACATCACACACATCCGTGCCCGAGGCAGGATTCGAACCAGCGACCGTAGCAGTCGCGCGGTTCTGAAGCGCCAAGAACCGCTCGGCCACAGTGGCCGGCTAACCTACCCCAATTATCCAACTGGCGAAAAGGGACCTACAGTTTAACGTGGAATCCGAACCAATTGACATTTCTGGCGTTGAAATGTGAAGAAGGCTGGATTAAAACGAAGACTAAAAAAACCGACCTACGACCCAGATTCGAACCCACGTTCTCTCGGTATCTAGGCAAGCACTTTACCGCCACACCACAAGGCCCAACAAATTACTCAAATATCTGTACGTCTATCTTTTCAGAGACGGTTGCCGGACCTCCGCTGTTCAGGACACAACATCAAATCAAACATCTTTCCGAAGTCTAATTTCCAAACTGTTATTTTATTGGGCCACCGGTTTCTGCGCTCTATTACTCCATCTTGATGTCTGAAGTGACCGCTGCATCAAAAATATACAGATAACAATCTATGTGCAATATTCCTACACATTGGTCAGGGGCCCTGAAGACAGCGTAACATATGGCCGAAACTGGTAGCCCAATAAAACAACATCTTGGAAATTAGACGGCTGAAAGGTGTTTGATTTGACATTCTGCAGTTATTCAAATAGTTACGGGAGACGAAAACTTGACTGCGATAGGGAGCTAAAATTGGATATCTGGAAAAGGATGACCCGCATCTCGTGGTCGTGCGGTAGCGTTCTCTCTTCCCACGCCCGGGTTCCCGGGTTCGATTCCCGGCGGGGTCAGGGATTTCCTCTGCCTCGTGATCGCTGGGTGTTGTGTGATGTCCTTAGGTTAGTTAGGTTTAAGTAGTTCTAAGTTCTAGGGGACTGATGACCATAGCTGTTAAGTCCCATAGTGCTCAGAGAGCCTGGAAAAGGATGAGAACGAAAAATACACTGGAGTGGAAACTATCTTTGGGGTTGGGTTGTTTTGGGGCAAGAGACCAGACAGCGAGGTCATCGGTCTCATCGTATTAAGGAAGGACGGGGAAGGAAGTCGGCCGTGCCCTTTCAAAGGAACCATCCCGGCATTCGCCTGGAGCGATTTAGGGAAATCACGGAAAACCTAAATCAGGATGGCCGGACGCGGGATTGAACCGTCGTCCTCCCGAATGCGAGTCCAGTGTGCTAGCTCCCATCTTTGGCCTCAAAAAACCATGTTTTTTGAGAATTTTTTCTCAGGATGTGTCATAGATATAAATGTAAAATTTGGTCAAAATGTTTATTGGTACTCGTATTTCGTCTACAAACTGGAATTTTTTCGACCCGAAATGTCGAAGAGCAAAGGCGGAAGTGCCTTCGAAAAGAAACAAAATTTCGATGTAGACCTCCACGAGCGGTATGTCACAGGTCAGCCGGCTCATCTGAAATCAAAATTCAGTTGACATTATCGAAGTATATAAGATTCTTTAGGAGTTGTACCTCGCTTAAGTTATTTGGACCATATCAAACAAAATGGCGGCCATTTGAAAAAGATAGGGTTTTTTTCATCGATTTTTCGACTTCGTCGGCCAGGTAAAAAAATATTTGCAGTTGATCGATCGGAATAAAAGTGATACAACTCATAGACAATTTAGTTAGCTTCGTCGGAAACAAAGAATCATGCCAATCGGTTCAGTAGATTTGAAGTTACTATACCGCGCGATAAAAAAATGTCATTTCGAGAAAAACGCGTTTGAAGTTTGGACTACATTATACATGCAATATTATGCAACGTACGTTTAATCTGCTATTCCGGGTCCATAAACTAGTCCTTCCTCTTTCTCATAGAGGGCGTTCTGCTCGATCTAAGCCATCCTGCGCTGCTCCAGAGCCGCTCGTACGGCCGGTAACAAGCGGTTTTCGGTCGCTCGAATTCGGTGGTCATCCGAATGCTTGGCGAACTGCGTCGAATAGAGTCCCAGCGTGACGTCCATCGTTGTCACGGTCTTCAGAATTGCTGGATACCCTTCGTTGAAGCTGCTCACTGCCAGGAAAGTCGCAATTTCCAGAGTCTTCGCACCAGAATGCAAGTGCTTGGGGGTTAACTTCCAAACACACGCGTTCAAAATTTCATTTGAATTTTGTGTTTTTCCTCACAAGCACCGGTACAATAACTCGTCCTCCGAAAGAAAAAGCGGGTGTGTGCAAAAGCCCGATATCAGGCAGGAGCATCTTTTTGTTCAACTGTGAAAAACAAACATTTCCATTCCGAATTCGGAAAAACCGTTTCAGGGGTGGATTCCAAACACGTTTATGTATCCAAAAACTTAATTAAAAAAATCGATTTTTTAGCCAAAATATAGCAAACCTCCGCCTGAGGGCGAAAGAAACTTTCGCATTACGTGGCGCTGCCAGGTAAAATAGCTCGATAAAACTTGGACGATACGCAGAAGTTTCATATCAGCGCACACTCGGCTGCAGAGTGAAAATCTCATTCTGGAAACATCCCCCAGGCTGTGGCTAAGCCATGTCTCCGCAATATCCTTTCTTTCAGGAGTGCTAGTTCTGCAAGGTTCGCAGGAAAGCTTCTATAAAGTTTGGAAGGTAGGAGACGAGGTACTGGCAGAAGTAAAGCTGTGAGGACGGGGCGTGAGTCGTGCTTGGGTAGCTCAGATGGTAGAGCACTTGCCCGCGAAAGGCAAAGGTTCCGAGTTCGAGTCTAGGTCCGGCACACAGTTTTAATCTGCCAGGAAGTTTCTTTTTAAGAACCAGAGAGACAGACAACAAAGCAATCCCCAAAGGGTTCAGTTATTAGGGGCTGAGGCACGAACTATAAGAAGTATGGACAACGATGGTACGAAAGACAAGGAAAACTGGTGAGCCAGTTGGCTGCTCGCACTGCTCCCCTCGTGCGAGTCCCTCCCGGTGCCTTCACTACCACTGCGTCATGGCTCCGCCGGCGCGCAAGGCCGCAGCGATTATCCAATCACGAGTCTCGCAGGCCGCCTGCCGTACGCGCTCGCGATTCATTGCCGACTTCCTCGTACAATACGTGTCCGCTACCCTAGCTCCAGCCGAGAAGACAATGGGCTCCACGTCAGTTCTTAAACTTGTTCACAAAGGTTCAAGTCCAAAGGGAAGATGGAAGGGGGTCACTGTTTCCTACCTAAAGAACATTATACAGTAAATACTCTGTTATACTGTATATTGTATATTGAGCGAGCAGTAAAGGAAACAAAAGAAAAATTCGGAGAAGGAATTAAAATCCATGGAAAAGAAATAAAAACTTTGAGGTTCACCGATGACATTGTAATTCTGTCAGAGACAGCAAAGTACTTGGAAGAGCAGTTGAACTGAATGGATAGTGTCCTGAAAGGAGGATATAAGATGAACATCAACAAAAGCAAAACGAGGATAATGGAATGTAGTCAAATTAAATCGGGCGATGCTGAGGGGATTAGATTAGGAAATGAGACACTTAAAGTAGTAAAGGAGTTTTGCTATTTAGGGAGTAAAATAACTGATGATGGCCGAAGTAGAGAGGATATAAAATGTAGACTGGCAATGGCAAGGAAATCGTTTCTGAAGAAGAGAAATTTGTTAACATCGAGTATAGATTTAAGTGTCAGGAAGTCGTTTCTGAAAGTATTTGTATGGAGTGTAGCCATGTATGGAAGTGAAACGTGGACGATAAATAGTTTGGACAAGAAGAGAATAGAAGCTTTCGAAATGTGGTGCCACAGAAGAATACTGACGATAAGATGGGTAGATCACATAAAGAATGAGGTACTGAATAGAATTGGGGAGAAGAGAAGTTTGTGGCACAACTTGACTAGAAGAAGGGATCGGTTGGTAGGACATGTTTTGAGGCGTCAAGGGATCACCAATATAGTATTGGAGGGCAGCGTGGAGGGCAAAAAGCGTCGAGGGAAACCAAGAGATGAATACACTAAGCAGATTCAGAAGAATGTAGGTTGCAGTAAGTACTGGGAGATGAAGAAGCTTGCACAGGATAGAGTAGCATGGAGAGCTGCATCAAACCAGTCTCAGGACTGAAGACCACAACAACAACTCTGTTATTCACTAACTTCTTTACCGAATTTGATTGATTTATGATGGGTAACCCATTTCAACTCTAACTGGCCAATTTATTTCAGGGCTTTAAACTGTATGTAGGATATTTTAAAGAAATGTCACAGATTCCTAGAGCTGACAAGGTAAAGCGTACATATTTCAGGTGGTTGCCCAATCCCGGATAGCTGAGTATCGTCCTTTCTTGGTGCTGTACTCCGTAGCTCGCTTCCACAACCAGCAGCGGTGGCCATTCTGGTTGGGTTGGGTTGTTTTGGGGAAGGAGACCGGACAGCGAGGTCATCGGTCTCATCGGATTAAGGAAGAATGGGGAAGGAAGTCGCCCGTGCCCTTTCAAAGCAACCATCCCGGCATTTGCCTGGAGCGATTTAGGGAAATCACCAAAACCTAAATCAGGATGACCAGACGTGGGATTGAACTGTCGTCCTCCCGAATGGCCTTTCAGGTGCGCCATAGAGCGTTTGGGACAGGTGTTGTTTACGTTTCTTTCTCCACAGATATTTTAGATATTTTTGCATTATAGCAAGATAAACATTTGCTACAGAGTTTATAAAACAGACCTGAAGATGGTCATTATAGACCGAAAACGGTAGTCTGATGACAAAAAGTTTGTGACCATAGACGTAAAGTAAAGGAAATTTAGTTTCACAGCATTTCTGATGGGACAGTATTTGAAGCATAGTCTTTGTTAGCTAATACATAAAACGTGACGTCCACAGTTCATTTGAGGGTTAGGTTGCGCGTAAACAGAAGTAAGCCATGGTCCCTAATAGCCCGTAGTAATAGGTCGCACAATGTCGAGTTAAACTCTGATCTTTCTTCTTTAGCCTTCAAGCTCACCTGATCTCCTGCCTCTGAAGTTGAAGAACTGGAGCAGCAAATGCTACAGTGTTGTCGAGTGTTACTAGGTAGTGTGTGTGTGTGTGTGTGTGTGTGTGTGTGTGTGTGTGTGTGTGTGTGCGTGCGTGAGGGGAGGTGGGGGAGGGAGACTGGAAGAATTCGTAGTTCATTGCAGTTACTATTATAGCGTTCTCAAATGGTGTTGCTTTCTTGGTAGTGGCAAGACACAAATGCCTTCTCTGCGCAATAGCAATGGAGGTACTATCGTTGACAGTGCTGCTAAAGCAGAGTTACTAAATACAGCCTTCCGAAATTCCTTCAGCAAAAAAGACGAAGAAAATATTATAGAATTAGAATAAAGAACAGCTGTCAGTATGAGTAACTTCGAAGTAGATATCGTCGGATTAGTGAAGCAACTTAAATCACTTCGGGTCCAAACCGTATACCAATTAGGTTCCTTTCGGAGCTTGCTGATGGAACAGTTTCATATTTAACAATCATGTAAAGCCGCGCGCACGACGGTAGATCCGTACCCAAAGACTGGAAAGTTGCACAGGTCACACCAATATTCAAGAAAGGCAGTAACAGTAATCCACTAAATTACAGGCCCATATAATTAACGTCGACATGCAGCAGGATTTTGAAAACTATGCCTGTATTGTGTGCGAACATTATGAGCCGGCCGCGGTGGCCGTGCGGTTCTGGCGCTGCAGTCCGGAACCGCGTGACTGCTACGGTCGCAGGTTCGAATCCTGCCTCGGGCATGGGTGTGTGTGATGTCCTTAGGTTAGTTAGGTTTAAGTGGTTCTGAGTTGTAGAGGACTTATGACATAAGATGTTGAGTCCCATAGTGCTCAGAGCCATTTGAACCATCGAACATTACCTCGAAGAAAACGCTCTACTGACTCACAGAGAGCACGTTCTAGAAGACATCGTTGTTGTGAAACACAACTAGCTATTTATTCACACGAAGTGTTGAGTGCTATCGACATAGGATTTCAAAAAAATGGTTCAAATGGCTCTGAGTGAGTACTATGGGACTTAACATCTATGGTCATCAGTCCCCTAGAACTTAGAACTACTTAAACCTAACTAACCTAAGGACAGCACACAACACCCAGTCATCACGAGGCAGAGAAAATCCCTGACCCCGCCGGGAATCGAACCCGGGAACCCGGGCGTGGGAAGCGAGAACGCTATCGCACGACCACGAGATGCGGGCACATAGGATTTCAAACCGATTCCGTATTTCTAGATTTCCAGAAGGTTTTCGACACCGTACCTCACAAGCGGCTTGGAATCAAATTGCGTACTTCTAGAATATCTTCTCAGTTATGTGACTGGATCCGTGATTTCCTGTCACAGAGGCCACAGTTCGTAATAACTGACGGAAAGTCATCGAGAAAACAGAAGAGAAACCTACAAGAGACTTGTCGAACCATGGCACGCTGACTCGCTGTTATTTATATACAGCGGTAGACAGGCGTGCCGACACGCTGTTACGATTAAACAGGTGGTCACAATGTTATGGCTTATCGGAATGTCTCAAAAAGCAAAACTGGAGAATGGTCCAAAAATAGACAATAAAAAAAAGGTGCGTCTCAGCTTACTACTGGGTACCTACTAAAGGTAAAGTCATTTTTGATAACGCTTACTATCAAAACAAGTTCGTGAATATAACACTTTCCTCACGTTCGCTAAAAAGTCAATGTCAATCATTAAAGTCGATAAGAACCAGGGTTTTGAAGCGTATATTGTGTTCGAACATAATGAATTATGTCGAAGAGAGCGATCTACTGATAGACAATGAGCAAGAAAACAGAAAACATCGTTATTGTGAAACACAACTAGCTCTTTACAAACAAGAAGCCTTCAGTGCTCTTGACAAGGGATTTCAAATTGATTCCGTATTTCTAGTTTTCTGAAGGCTTGTGACAGTGTACCACATAAGAGGATTGTAGTGAAATGACGTGCTTACAGAATATCGTCTTAGTTGGGTGATTGGATTCATCATTTCCTCTCACAGAGGTTACACTTCTGTTTTACTCGATGACTTTGCGTCAATTAGTATGAAATGATTTCTGGCGTTCCCCAAGGTAGCGTTATAGGTCCTTTGCTGTTCCTTATATATATAAACGATTTGTGAAACAATATGAGCAGCCTCCTTAGGTTGTATGCAACTGACGATGTCATTTATCGCCTAGTAAAGTCATCACAAGATCAAAACAAATTGCAATTGGACTTAGAAAAGATATCTGTATGGTGCAAAAATTGGCAACGGACCCTAAATAACGAAAAGTGTGAAGTCACCCAGATGAGTAATAAAAGGAATCCGTTAAACTTCGGTTAAGAGATAAATAAATCAAATCTAAAGACCGCAACTTCAACTGAATACCTAGGAAATACAATTAAGAACAACATAAATTGGAAGGAACACACAGAAAATGTTGTGGGGAAGGCGAACCAATGACTGCGTCTTATCAGCACAACACTTAGAAGATACAACAGATCTACTAAAGAGACTGGCTGCTCTAAGCTTGTTCGTCGTCCTTTGGAGTACTGCTGCGCGGTGTGGATCCTTACCAGATGGGATTAACGGGGTACATCGAGGAAGTTCAAAGAAGAGCAGCACGTTTTGTACTATCGAGAAACAGGTGAGAGAGTAACACTGACATGATACAGGACTTGGGGTGGACGTCACGTTAAAACAAAGGCGTTTTTCGTTGCGGCGGAATCTTCTCACGAAATTTCAATCACCAACTTTTTCCTCCAAACGTCAAAATATTTTGTTGACGCAGACCTACATCGGGGGAAACAATCATCACGATAAATCAGAGCTCGCACGGAAAGATATAGGTGTTCGTCTTTTCCGCTCGCTCTTCAGAAGTGGAATAACAGAGAAGTGGAGGTGGTTCGATGAACCCTCTGCCAGGCACTTAAATGTGATTCGCAGAGTAGCCTTGTAGATGTAGACGTACCCGTTAAGGTAGCCCATGGGCGTAATTCGGGCGCATTTAGATAAGGAATATATCAACAAGTTTACATTTCGAAAACTCTTGTATTAACTACGCCCTTCAACCGGCCCCGGGTAATTCGGATCAAAACGGGCAGGAAGGTGAGGGAGGGCATACCGCGCTCCAATAGGACCACGCACATTAAAGCACTGTGATGTTCCTATTAATTTCCAGAAGGCTTTCGACACCGTTCCTCACAAGCGTCTTCTAACCAAACTGCGTGCCTACGGAGTATCGCCTCAGTTGTGCGACTGGATTCGTGATTTCCTGTCAGAAAGGTCACAGTTCGTAGTAATAGACGAAAAGTCATCGAGTAAAACAGAAGTAATATCCGGCGTTCGCCAAGGAGGTGTTATAGGCCCTCTATTGTTCCTGATCTATATTAACGACATAGGAGACAATCTGAGCAGCCGTCTTAAATTGTTTGCAGATGACGCTGTCATCTTGTAAAGTCATCAGATGATCAAAACGACTTGCAAAATGATTTAGATGAGATATCTGCATGGTGCAAAAAGTGGCAATTGACTCTGAATAAGGAAAAGTGTGACGTTATTCACATGAGTACTAAAAGAAATCAGCCAAATTCCGATTACGCGATGAGTTACACAAATCTGAAGGCTGTAAATTCAACTAAATACTTAGGGATTACAATTACAAATAACCTAAACTGGAACGATCACATAGATAATATTGTGGGTAGAGCAAACCAAAGACTGCGATTCATTAGCAGAACACTTAGAAGGTGCAACAGGTCTACTAAAGAGACTGCTTACACCACGCTTGTCCGCCCTATTGTGGAGTATTGCTGTGCGGTGTGGGATCCGCATCAAATTGGACTGACGGATGCCATGGAAAATGTACAAAGAATGGCAGCTCGTTTTGTAATATCGCGAAATAGGGGAGATAGTGTCACAGACATGATAAGTGAATTGAGGCGGTAGTCATTAAAACAAAGGCGTTTTTCGTTGCGACGGGATCTTCTCATGAAATATCAATCACCAGTTTTCTCCTCTGATTGCGAAAACACTCTGTTGGCACCCACCTACATAGGGAGAAATGATCATCACTATCAAATAAGAGAAATTAGGGCTCGCACAGAAAAATGTAAGAGCTCGTTTTTCCCGTGTGCCGTTCGAGAGTGGGACGGTAGAGAGACAGCTTGAAGGTGGTTCATTGAACCCTCTGCCAGGCACTTTATTGTGAATAGCAGAGTAATCACGTAGATGTAGATGGATCGTATGCTTGATAGTATTGTTTTACAGAGTGTTCCTGAAAAGTTGTGGCCATGTCGTTTAGATAAATACCGGTGAGCATACACTCGTCCCCATAACGAGGCATGGACGCCATAACTAAATTCATGACGGGAGGGAATGTCTGTGGGTTTTATGCGTCACGCTTTGTTTACGTTCGGATCGCGAGCCGCCGTGCCTTTAACGGCAGTTGTAGGCACGCACGGGAGGCGAATTACTGTCACAGCGATGAGCTCGACATTTCACTGCCAAAGTTTCCTCGTAAATACTGCTAAAGTTCTGCGGAATACGAGAGCAGCCTCGTCGACATCAATGAAACATTGAAATCCCTCCCCGCCGCACAACTCCGTTCGCTGTCATTGTGTCATCGTCGCAATACAGGCGGGCTCGCAAATCCAAGTGAACGCATTGCGCGCATCCAGGATTTGGTTCTTTTTTTGTGGGCGGTGGGAGGTTCAGCGTTTGTTATTGCTGTCTTCCCCTTCTCCTGCACCTCCTCGCTCCACGAGTATAATTTGCCGTCACCGCCAACACCAGAATCGAACCCCTATTTAAAAAAAACTGCTTCAAAAGTCTGATTGCGTTAAAAATAACATCGCAAGTATCTGACCTTAATATCACGTTAAAAAAACTTCCAAATGTGTGTGAAATCTTATGGGACAGTCCCTAGGCTTACACACTACTTAACCCAAATTATCCTAAGTGCAAACACACAAACCCACGCCCAAAGGAGGACTCGAACCACCGCCGGGACCAGCCGCACAGTCCATGACTGCAGCGCCTAGACCGCTCGGCTAATCCCGCGCGGCGTCACTTAGAACTTCCGGGCTATTAGGCCGTGGTCGATGCATATAACTTCCTCCTACCGTTTCTAGGGACTGATGACCCCGTAGTTTGGTCCCTTTATCCCTCAAACCAACCAACCAACCTAGCGTTTCCCCTCCGACTGCGGGAGATATCTTCAGAGGTAAAATAGCGAACTGCAACCAGAACTCGAGGGCGACGATTATATGGGCACTGTAAAGGGCACCGCAGTCTATCACGTGACGTCGGCTACGCTGGTATTGCCAACATTCTCGATTGAAAGTAATCTATCGTCATTCTTGCGTTGCAATGTTCATATCCAAATTTTGTCTAATTTAACACCTTCAAATGGTTCAAATGGCTCTGAGCACTATGGGACTTAACATCTGAGGTCATCAGTCTCCTAGAACTTAGAACTACTTAAACCTAACTAACCTAAGGACATCACACACATCCATGCCCGAGGCAGGGTTCGAACCTGCGACCGTAGCAGCAGCGCGGTTCCGGACTGAAGCGCCTAGAACCGCTCTGTCACAACGGCCGGCCTCCTTACTGCATCTCATGTCTTTCGTAATTATGTTTCCCGGATTTCTGAAAGCGATAATTTCTTCTGTATCTTCCTGTCCTCTTTACACTTTACAGCATATTACTTCCCTCTATATATTAAACCTCGCTCATTGTGTTCCACTTTTTTTTTAATTTTTCTTTGACATTTGCATTGTATAAACTATATTCTCATCAACTAGGTAGTAACAAATTATATGGAACCATTTTAACAATTGTTAAGCATTCAATTCGCTGATTTACAGTTGTTCTTACTGTTCTTGCACTTATCAACATAGAATTTTTTAAATTAAATTTGACTCCGAATTCCCTACAGATCTTAATTAAATCATACACTTTCTCTCATTAATTATCACTCCGAATTCCTCACAGATCTTATTTTATTCTTTTAATATTCCAACTATAGTTTTTTCGCTCTCTTCTAGTAACACCGTATCACCGGCAAATCGAGTGCATTCTATCCTCCTACCACCAATCCCCACTTCTCTTTTTCGTTTCAAACATTTCGCAATAATATGCTTCAAAATGCGTTATAGAGTATTGGGGGAGACAGCAAACTTGCCTCATGACCCGTCCATCTCCACAAAATTCGATAAAATATCGGACTAGTGATTCGCGCTGTACGTCTTCCCACAATGGTTGGTTCAAATGGCTCTGAGCACTATGGGACTTAACATCTATGGTCATCAGTCCCCTAGAACTTAGAACTACTTAAACCTAACTAACCTAAGGACATCACACAACACCCAGCCATCACGAGGCAGAGAAAATCCCTGACCCCGCCGGGAATCGAACCCGGGAACCCGGGCGTGGGAAGCAAGAACGCTACCGCACGACCACGAGATGCGGGCCGTCTTCCCACATCCGTCAGTGTGCTTCCAACAGATCGCAGACGACGGTGAGGAGCAAAGTATGCGTCATGCAGTAGGTTTCGCTTTCCAGCAATCTAGCCACAAGTGGTCACGCTTACTGTCGGATACTCCGCAGGAGAAGCGAGAAGGAATCCACATCGGGCGCTGGCTTAGCGCGATACCGCAACGCCCACACGCCGATAACGTGACGAAACCTGCAGGCCAGCCTGCTTAGCTGGCACGCGCTTCCGCTACCCCATACTTTCTCGTAATCTCGCACACTCAACTTCCCAGCCTACACGTCGTTTATCCAGCAGACTGGAGGAAACGGCTCAGATAACGGAGACGCATTCCTAACGTTATCCGGCGACGTTCAGCTTTCTTCAGACGGGGAATTAAGAAAGACAGTACAGACAAAACGCATAATGTCACTGTACCACACAAGGAGGGTATAAGATGAACATCAACAAAAGCAAAACAAGGATAATGGATTGATCTGTGTTCAGTTTTTCAAGGCCTATCCACTGTGCCAAAGCCGGCCGCGGTGGTCTCGCGGTTCTAGGCGCGCAGTCCGGAACCGTGCGACTGCTACGGTCGCAGGTTCGAATCCTGCCTCGGGCATGGATGTGTGTGATGTCCTTAGGTTAGTTAGGTTTAAGTAGTTCTAAGATCCAGGGGACTAATGACCACATCAGTTGAGTCCCATAGTGCTCAGAGCCATTTGAACCACTGTGCCAACTTATAACTAAATCTGATGGGCAGGTTCCCTTGTAAGTACCTCTAGGTGTGACCCAGGGAAGTGTGTTGGGGACCTTTGCTGTTCATGCTGTATATTAATGACCTTGCACACAATATTAATAGTAAGCCGGCCGCAGTGGCCGTGCGGTTCTAGACGCTACAGTCTGGAACCGAGCGACCGCTACGGTCGCAGGTTCGAATCCTGCCTCGGGCATGGATGTGTGTGATGTCTTTAGGTTAGTTAGGTTTAAGTAGTTCTAAGTTCTAGGCGACTGATGACCTCAGAAGTTAAGTCGCATAGTGCTCTGAGCCATTTGAACCAATATTAATAGTAAAATCAGGCTTTTTGCAGATGATGCAGTTACCAATGAAAAAGTACTAAGCCCGCATCTCGTGGTCGTGCGGTAGCGTTCTCGCTTCCCACGCCTGGGTTCCCGGGTTCGATTCCCGGCGGGGTCAGGGATTTTCTCTGCCTCGTGATGGCTGGGTGTTGTGTGATGTCCTTAGGTTAGTTAGGTTTAAGTAGTTCTAAGTTCTAGGGGACTGATGACCATAGATGTTAAGTCCCATAGTGCTCAGAGCCATTTGAACGAAAAAGTACTAATTGAAAGAAGGTGCATAAACATTCAGTCGGATCTTGATAAGATTTCAAAGCGGTGCACAGATGGGCAACTTCGTTTAAATGTCCAGAGATGTAAAGTAGTGCACTTCAAAAAACAAAAAGGCGTAGTGTCCCATGACTACAATATCTTTGACTCACTGTTGCAATCGGCCAAGTCATACAAATTAGCTGGTTGCAACGTTCGTACAAGGCAGCTGCACCATGAGCTCCGTGCAGAACGGCGAGCTGCGCATGTTTCTCCGTGGAGACGGAATGAACTTTAATTTCCGAAACGTCGTCCATGACGAGCGATACGATGCGCGCGCCCAGCCGTAGAGCTGGATCGCATTAAAACGCCGCGGAAAGCTGCAAGGGCGGCGACGCTGCGTCACTCTTCAATTTCACAATCTTTCAAGGCCCGCAGGAGTTGCTGGTTTTCCAAGATTAAACTCCACAGTTCCGGAAACGGCGCAGGTCTGGCGATATTCCACGCGCTTTCGAGCGGTAATCTACCTCACGGTTGACAGTTTGTCACGGACATAGCATTGGCCAAGTTTGAGAAGAGGATGACAAAGGCAAGCTGCCGAATGGCATGTCGCTGCTCTACATCTACATGGTCACTCTGCAATTCACACTTAAGTGCCTGGCAGAGGCTTCATTAGACTATTTTCATACTACTACTACTACTACTACTACTACTACTCTACCATTCCACTCCCGAATGGCGCATCGGAACATTAAATTTTTCCGTTCGAGCTCTGATTTCTCTTACTTTATTAAGATGATCATTTCTCCCTACGTACGTGGGTGTCAACAAAATACTTTCGCATTCGGAAGAGAAAGTTGGTGATTGAAATTTCGTAAATAGATCTCGCTGCCTTTGTTTCAATGACTGCCACCCCATCTCGCGTATCATATCAGTGACACTCTCACTCCTATTGCGCGATAACACGAAACGAGTTGCCCTTCTTTGCACTTTCTCGATGTACTCCATCAATCCTACCTGGTAAGAATCCCACACCGCGCAGCAATATTCCAGCAGAGGACGGACAAATGTAATGCACGCTGTCTCTTTAGTGGGTTTGTCGCATCTTCTTACAAGGGGAAGCCACGACGTTTGGAACGCGGATTTACTGCAAACTTCGTACACTCGTAGTACTCCATGAGGGCAACAAAATGTGTAAGCAGTAGCGCGTACTTCTCAATCGTTACTGAGGAAATCGCAAGATAATTTCGGTCGTTAAATATACACACCTGTGTGAGGCCACTTTTACTAAGAAGCTGCGGCAGCCGAGTGGGTAGCGTTCAAGCCCCGAAATCGCTGGGTCGCTGGATCGAGTCCCGTTCGTCAGTTTTTTTTTCCATTTCTAACACAGTCATTTTCTTTACTATTTACATTACAGTTGATATAATGGGAAAAATATGTGTAATCGGATGAACTTTTAGTAAATTTACAATGTTATTTGGTAGTCTACAAATTTTTATTATCACAAATAGTATAATATTCGTAACTATCGCCGGCCGCGGTGGCCATGCGGTTCTAGGCGCTGTAGTCCGGAACCGCGCGACTGCTACGGTCGCAGGTTCGAATCCTGCCTCGGGCATGGATGTGTGTGATGTCCTTAGGTTAGTTAGGTTTAAGTAGTTCTAAGTTCTAGGGGACTGATGACCCCTGATGTTAAGTCCCGTAGTGCTCACAGCCATTTTTTCATAACTATCGACTAGTAAACGACCACACGCGTAAAGTCATACTGAAAATGTATGCTTGTCCGTGATTTGAGAAATCCCGTATACCTGGAAGGAACCCGAAACTACTTGTTACCTCCAAGTTTTGACCGGCTCAGACGGCTTTCAAAAGATGTAAAATTAATCGTCACTTTCGACATAACGAGTACAAGTTTCAGGATGGTATTTTTCGTAAAAACATGGAGAACATAAAGTTAAACGGCACCAGTTGAACAAATGCTATGTTTCCGTTTACGCAAGGCCTTTTGAGGTTTTGCGTGGAAAAACAAACCTCGTTAACATTTTCAAAAACCTCTCTTTCAGACGATAATTTGGAAGCAAACCATGCATAACGCAGCATTTCCTTAAATATCGGCGCTGATAATTTGTCAGGCAGTGTCGAGTATATTTTAATAGCGTCTTCACGAGAAGCAATTTCTCGTTCTCTTTCGATTAAATACGAACAGTTTTGGAGACACGGACAAGCATACATATTCAGTATCACTTTATGCGTTTGATCGTTTACTAGTCGATAGTTATGAATATTATATTATTTGTGATAGTAAGAATTTGTAGACTGCCAAATAACACAGTAAATTTAATACAACTTCATCCGATTACACGTATTTTTCCCATTATATCAACTGTAATATAAATAGTAAAGAAAATGACTGTGTTAGACAAAAATTGACGAACGGGACTCGATCCATCGATCCAGCGGTCACGGGGGCTTGAACGCTAACCACACGGCTGCCGCCTCCTCATGGTAAAAATGGCCACGCGCAGGTATATATTTGCCGACCGAAATTACCTTGCGATTTTTCTCAGTAACGCTTGAGAAGTACGCGCTACTGCTTACACATTTTGTTGTCCTCATGGAGTACTACGACTGTACGAACTTTGCAATAAATCCGAGTTCCAAACGGTGTGGCCTCCCCTTGTAAGTGTTCTGCCAACAAAGCGCAGTCTTTGTTTCGTCTTCCCCACAACTGCAGTCGCGTAATATAAATTTTTTCCAATGGCTTAAAGCCGCTACTAAAAAATATTTGACAGCTAAAGTTGCTTATACGTTTTCCTGTAAGCCCTTAAATACTGTTTTCCTCTCCCTTGCTTGTATAATTCACATCTTATTAATCTGTTAATTACTATAATATTAATGTCGTGTAGATGTCGTTAAGCTTTTATAAGTTCTGCTATTAATTGGCGCGATGTGTATCATGATCACGTCGTTATTTGGCGCGGCCTGCTCGCACAGTTGCTACACCACTGTAGTACCCTTGGATGCATGTTTACACATAGTTTTAAATTTTTGACTATATCTGTTATGAATCCAGGTGGGAAATGTTTTAGTTGTGGTTCTAACGTCTTGACTAGAGCGATGTCGCTCATATTTTCCTTCTAACCACATAAGTATTTTTATGCAATTTAACTTGTAAAAATTAAGTATTTTTTCTATGCCTACCTCATATTAATGTACCTTCCTGTGATATTGTTAGGTAAGGTAACAGTTTCTTCTGAAGAAGGCTCCCCTAGTTGGCATTGAAAACTAGTTAAATTATTTTAAATTCTGTTTGCAACCGGTTAGCAGGAAGTTTGTAACGTTGTAATTAATTACGGTTGCTGAGCACAGCCATGTTCAAAACATTAAGTCTTTTTCTTTACACGTGCAAAATTTTAGATTTGTACATTAATAAATATGGCTGTATATTCCGTTACAACCCCGCCCTTAATAATAAATCTGTTTTGAGAAAAAATGTGTGGGACATTACTTATTAAACGAACGTCGTGCTAACTAGGGCGATAGTTCTCAGTGAAGTGAGTGGCAGCTTGTAATGACACATTCGCAAACACCTGGCACACGGCTTCTTTGCGATCACGCGCTTTCTGCGACGTTTCCGCTCATGTTCTCGTATATTTTCACTCGTCTCAGATTTGCTGTACACCCTGGACATACATACCAGGTGTACCGGAATGAAATGAGCGTTAAGATACAAATGTGTCGATAGGGAACATTTATTGTGAACGAGCCTTTTTTTTTGTTTGGTTGGTATGACAGTTGTCAAAGATACTTAGTATACATCAAGTCATGGAACAAACAACATCATATGTTATCATCGTGTTAACAGTGTCGAATTTTGTACCAGAAAGTGATGATTTGCGGAAACCATTAATTTTTTGTTTTCATTTGAAAAAAAGTGCTGCAGAGTCGCATCGAATGCTTCTCGAGGCATATGGTGATCGTGGTCTATCAGAAGCAACATGCAAAAGATGGTTTCAACAGTTCAGAAATAATGATTTTGATGTAAGAAATGAAGAACGTGGAAGACCACCAAAAAAGTTGGAAGACGCCGAATTGCAAGCAATACTGGATGAAGATGATACTTCGAGTCAGAAGCAACTGGCATCAATGCTAAATGTTTCACAACAAACAATTTCTGACCGTTTGAAAGCTACGGGAAGATCCAAAATTGTGGAAAATGGGTGCCACATGAATTGAATGAAAGACAGATGGAAAACCGAAAAACCATTTGTCAAATTTTGCTTCAAAGACATGAAAGAAAATCAATTTCGCATCGATTTGTTACTGGCGACGAAAAATGGATATATTTTAAGAATCCTAAACGGGAAAAAGCATGGGTTAATGCGGGACAGCCATCGACATCGACTGCAAAACCAGATCGATTCGGCAAGAAGACAATGCTCTGTGTTTGGTGGGATCAGAAAGGTGTGGCGTATCATGAGCTAATAAAACCCGGTGAAACTGTGAATAGTAATCGCTACAGACAACAAATGATCAATTTGGACTATGCATTGATCGAAAAAAGACCAGAATGGGCCAGAAGACATGGCAAATTAATTGTTTTACACGACAATGCACCTGCACACAAAGCAAAACTGGTTCAGGATACAATCAAAACACTTGGCTGGGAGCTGGTACCCCACCCGCCGTATTCACCAGACTTGGCCCCTTCCGACTACCATTTGTTTTCATCAATGGGACACACATTGGCTGAGGAACACTCCGATTCCTACGAAGGAGTCTAAAATTGGGTGTCTGATTGGTTTGCTTCAAAAGACGAACATTTCTATTGGCGTGGTGTCCACAAATTGCCAGAAAGGTGGTCAAAATGGGTAGAAAGCAATGGTCAGTACTTTGAATAAAATGTTTTAACTTTTGAATTCAAAATTAGTGTTTCATTTTCACAAGAAACACTCATTTCATACCGGTACACCTGGTACATTTTGTGCTTGGAACGCCCGAGGGGGGCCCAAGCGGGTGCTCTTGTCGCTCGGCGCTTAAACCGACTCTTCATCTGCGTCAAGCAGGATCGTTTCATAAAAAAAGAATTGGCTAATGAAATCGGCCATCGCTAGCAAACAATAGTAAAAAGCGCGAGAAGGTGGGGGGGGGGGGGGGGTCGGTGGAGAATGGAGAACAGTAAAACAGACAAGGGTGCGGTAAGACAAAGAAGTCAGAACACGGAAGCATGACGCGTCCCACTGCTGACGCAACAGCGGCTGGCCCTCGTTCTCAGGACAGAAACGTTTCGTTTCAGACTATTTCAGTGTCGCCATGGATTTCATCACAGGCTGCGGCTTTACACCACAGCTACATACCAGTAACACCTCCAGCCCTCGCCAAATTCTTTAAAGGAATCTAAATCCCACGTAAAAAAAAAAAAAAGACAGCTCCATGTTAGGGGGGAGCGACGGAGGCGGAAGGAAAACTTCGAAATTTTTTTAATTGTGGAATTCGAATGCATATACATTGTCGAATTATTCCCCAAAATATTATGCACGAACTCCAAAAGTAGCGATTCTGTGAGCGTTTGAAGGCGAGCATGCACGTCACGCCTCGGCGTTTGAGAATCGGTTCCGCTTCACACTCCCTATTTGTACCGATTTGAGTAAATCTGTTTTCAGAATGAGATTTTCACTCTGCAGCGGAGTGTTCGCTGATATGAAACTACCTGGCAGATTAAAACTGTGTGCCGGACCGAGACTCTCGAACTTGAGACCTTTGCCTTTCGCGGGCAAGTGCTTTACCAAGCTGTGAGGGCGGGGCGTGAGTCGTGCTTGGATAGCTCAGATGGTAGAGCACTTGCCCGCGAAAGGCAAACGTTCCGACTTCCAGAACTAGCACTCCTGCAGAGTGAAAATCTCATTCTGGAAACATTTCCCAGGCTGTGGCTAAGCCACATCTCCGCAATATCCTTTCTTTCAGGAGTGCTAGTTCTGCAAATTTCGCAGGAGAGCTTCTGTAAAGTTTGGAAGGTAGGAGACGAGATACTGGCAGAAGTAAAGCTGTGAGGACGGGGAGCGAGTCGTGCTTGGGTAGCTCAATGGTAGAGCACTTGCCCGCGAACGGCAAAGGTCCGAAGTTCGAGTCTCTGTCCGGCACACAGTTTTAATCTGCCAGGAAGTTTCAAATCTGTTTTGCTGGAGCGTTGTTTGGGTGGTTTTACTCAAAACGGGAACGAAAGTTTCAACAGTCTTATCTCGAGACACGCTCCAGAAATAACATCCATACGAAGCGACATTGTCAACATTGGTTCAAATTTGGCCGTATGTCTATTCAATGTAGGCCATACTGTATCAATGCAGGTGGCAAATGCCCTTCAAATCAAAATCGGCGATGTAATGCGCCGGTTCTGTGAAGATGGCGACGCCAGGGGGGAAGCTCTCTCAACGACGAAATGAACTTTGATGACGAAAATGAGGGCTTATCACGTCATAAAGTAGCGGAAAGCGGCCATCCACCAACTGGGTCGATAGTTATTATAGACCAGACATCGATAAATTCCCGCACATTTCAAGCTTTGTCCCTTTTTTTATACGATAAATAGTTGCCAAACTATAAACGCGTTTTTCTCAAGAACGGTGTTTTTCAGCATGGTTGTCGTCGCCCACGATACAATTTTCATCCGATTTTAATGATTTTTGGTCTCCCTTGAAGCAAACTGAATTATCTTCAGTTCATCGTAGCCGATTTTTTATGCTGATATTTGGTATTTTTCGGCCACAACAGGGGGTCCAAAAAAAGGTCATTTATTTCTAAAAAAAAATTACCTTTGCAAATCCCTAAGATGAACTGAAACTACATCTGAAAGCATGAGGGTAATTTGTTAATTTCATGTTTCAGATAACCACAACGGGAGTTACAGTGACAACCGCCGATTTACGTACTGCACCGATCGGTCTGAACGATATACGAGGGCAGTTCAATAAGTAATGCAACACATTTTTTTTCTGAAACAGGGGTTGTTTTATTCAGCATTGAAATACACCAGGTTATTCCCCAATCTTTTAGCTACACAACACTATTTTTCAACGTAATCTCCATTCAATGCTACGGCCTTACGCCACCTTGAAATGAGGGCCTGTTTGCCTGCACGGTACCATTCCACTGGTCGATGTCGGAGCCAACGTCGTACTGCATCAATAACTTCATCATCCGCGTAGTGCGTCCCACGGATTGCGTCCTTCATTGGGCCAAACATATGGAAATCCGACGGTGCGAGATCGGGGCTGTAGGGTGCGTGAGGAAGAACAGTCCACTGAAGTTCTGAGAGCTCCTCTCGGGTGCGAAGACTTGTGTGAGGTCTTGCGTTGTCATGAAGAAGGAGAAGTTCGTTCTGATTTTTGTGCCTACGAACACGCTGAAGTCGTTTCTTCAATTTCTGAAGAGTAGCACAATACACTTCAGAGTTGATCGTTTGACCATGGGGAAGGACATCGAACAGAATAACCCCTTCAGCGTCCCAGAAGACTGTAACCGTGACTTTACCGGCTGAGGGTATGGCTTTAAACTTTTTCTTGGTAGGGGAGTGGGTGTGGCGCCACTCCATTGATTGCCGTTTTGTTTCAGGTTCGAAGTGATGAACCCATGTTTCATCGCCTGTAACAAACTTTGACAAGAAATTGTCACCCTCAGCCACATGACGATAAACAATTCCGCACAGATGGTTCTCCTTTGCTCTTTATGGTGTTCGGTTAGACAACGAGGGAATATCCCAACTGGTGAACAATTGTGACAGCACTACCAACAGAGATGTCAAGTTGAGCACTGAGTTGTTTGATGGTGATCCGTCGATCATCTCGAACGAGTGTGTTCGCACGCTCCGCCATTGCAGGAGTCACAGCTGTGCACGGCCGGCCCGCACGCGGGAGATCAGTCTTGCTTGACCTTGCGGCGATGATGACACACGCTTTGCCCAACGACTCACCGTGCTTTTGTCCACTGCCAGATCACCGTAGACATTCTGCAAGCGCCTATGAATATCTGAGATGCCCTGGTTTTCCGCCAAAACAAACTCGATCACTGCCCGTTGTTTGCAACGCACATCCGTTACAGACGCCATTTTAACAGCTCCGTACAGCGCTGCCACCTGTCGGAAGTCAATGAAACCATACGAAACGAAGCGGGAATGTTTGAAAATATTCCACAAGAAATTTCCGGTTTTTTCAACCAAAATTGGCCGAGAAAAAAAATGTGTTGCATTACTTATTGAACTGCCCTCGTAGAATAGGGCCCCGGGAGAGGTAGCGCTGGCGATGTCGCGCTGTCAGCAAAGGCACTCGATTCGGTTGTCTGCCGTCACAGCCCATCAACGCCAGATCTCACCATCCTGTTCTAAATGACACGTTCGCCGTACGTCCCACATTGATTTCTGAGGTTGTCTGTTACCAGCGACAACTCTACGCTGACGACGCAGCTTTCCGTTGTTAAGTGACGGTCGTTGGCAACTGCTCTGTCCGTGGTGAGAGCTAAAACCTGAAATTCGGTACTCTTAGCACACTCTTGCCACTGCGGACCTCAGAATACTGAATTCTTCTACGATTTCCGGAATGGAATGTCCCATGCGCCTAGCTAAAACTATCACTCTGCGTTCGAAGTCTACGGCCATAACAACGTCGGAAATCTTTTCGTTTGAGTCACTCTACTACAAATCACAACTCCGGCATTGCGCTGCCCTAATGTGCCCTGTGTACGCGATCCTACGACCATCTGTGTATATGCATACTACTATCCCACGACTTACGTCGCAGTGTATACTGAACACCTTCTGAAAGTCAACAGATAAAGAAAATACCAAATCACCTCACACGAAATTTGTCGATTTTTATACACTACTGGCCATTAAAATTGCTACTCCATGAAGATGACGCGCTACAGACGCGAAATTTAACCGACAGGAAGAAGATGCTGTGATATGCAAATGATCCGTTTTTCAGACATTCACACAAGGTTGGCGCCGGTGGCGACACCTACAACGTGCTGACATGAGGAAAGTTTCCAACCGATTTCTCACACATAAACAGCAGTTGACCGGCCTTGCCTGATGAAACGTTGTTGTGATGCCTAGTGTAAGGAGGAGAAATGCGTACCATGACGTTTACGACTTTGATAAAGGTCGGATTGTAGCCTATCGCGATTGTGGTTTATCGTATCGCGACATTGCTGCTCGCATTGGTCGAGATCCAATGACTGTTAGCAGAATATGGAATCGGTGGGTTCAGGAGGGTAATACGGAACGCCGTGCTGGATCCCAACGGCCTCGTATCACTAGCGGTCGAGATGACAGGCATCTCATCCGCATGGCTGTAACGGATCGTGCAGCCACATCTCGATCCTTGATTCAACAGATGAAGACGTTTGCTAGACGACAACCATCTGCACGAACAGTTCGACGACGTTTGCAGCAGTATGGACTATCAGCTCGGAGACCACGGCTGCGGTTACCCTTGACGCTGCATCACAGACAGGAGCGGCTGCGGTGGTGTACTCAACGACGAAGCTGGGTGCACGAATGGCAAAACGTCATTTTTTCGGATTAATCCAGGTTCTGTTTACAGCATCATGATGGTCGCATCCGTGTTTGGCGACATCGCGGTGAACGCACATTGGAAGCGTGTATTCGTCATCGCCATACTGGCATATCACCCGGCGTGATGGTATGGGGTGCCATTGGTTACACGTCTCGGTCACCTCTTGTTCGCATTGACGGCACTATGAACAGTGGACGTTACATTTCAGATGTGATACGACGCGTGGCTCTACCCTTCATTCCATCTCTGCGAAACCCTACATTTCAGCGGGATAAGGCACGACCGCATGTTGCAGGTCCTCTACGGGCCATTCTGGATGCAGAAAATGTTCGACTGCTGCCCTGGCCAGCACGTTCTCCAGATCTCTCACCAATTGAAAACGTCTGGTCAATGGTGGCCGAGCAACTGGCTCGTCACAATACGCCAGTCACTACTCTTGATGAACTGTGGTATCGTGTTGAAGCTGCATGGACAGCTGTACCTGTACACGCCATCCCAGCTCTGTTTGACTCAATGCCCAGGCGTATTAAGGCCGTTATTACGGCAAGAGGTGGTTGTTCTGGGTACTGATTTCTCAGGATCTATGCACGCAAATTGCGTGAAAATGTAATCACATGGCAGTTCTAGTATATTTGTCCAATGAATACCCGTTTACCATCTGCATTTCTTCTTGGTGTAGCAATGTTAATGGCCAGTACTGTAGCTATTCCGTAGTAGGTAGTTAAGAGGAACAAGAATTCAGTTGTTCTCGGGAGGTGCGGAATGTTTTCAAACTGTCGTTTCTGCGGTGTGCTGTTGCAGAGGAGTGGAAAGGCCATGTTTTGTAGGTGACCCTGTGCGTTTCCTCAGCGCGAGTTTTAAATGGCGGCCTTTCGTCTCTGTGGAGGCAGACTCGCTCCATCACGGGCTCACAATGCGCCGACTTGACGTTAAATGGAGCCCTAAGATGCATTAACGGTGTAACTGTGTGTTCTCGCAGTGGCGTAAGCGCGGGATTAAACTGCGCCTCGCGCGCAGCTGAAGTCGCTGCCTTTGTAGGGCGTGGAATGGATAGGGGAGCGGTTAACCCGGCTCCTTGAATGCAGCGCGACTGTGTAATTCTCCCCTACCACTCTGCCACCACCCCTCATTGCCTTCCTGCAACCATGCACCAGTCTATTTCGCTAGGGGATGTTCAGATAATTTTAACCTTACGTTCATACCGAAGCGAACATTAATCCACAATGATACACATCAGTGTACTGGAGAACTGGCAAATAAAATAACTACACTGAAGCGCCAAAGAAACTGGTATAGGCATGCTTATTCAAATGCAGAGATATGTAAACAGGCAGAATACCGCGCTGCGGTCGGCAACGCCTATATAAGACGAGAAGTGTCGGGCGCAGTTGTTATATCGGTTACTGCTGCTACAATGGCAGGTTATCAAGAGTTAAGTGAGTTTGAACGTGCTGTTATAGTCGGCGTACGAGCCATGGGACACGGCATCTCCGAGGCAGCGATGAAGTGGGGATTTTCCCGTACTAGTTCTCTCGAGTGTACCGCGAATATCAGGAATCTGGTAAAACATCAAATCTCCGACATCGCTGCGGCCGGAAAAACATCCTGCAAGAACAGGTCCAACGCTGCTCTCCATGTTACTGTATCCTGTGCAAACCCCTTCATCTCCGAATAACTACCGCAACCTACATCAGCCTGAATCTGCTTACTGCATTCATCTCCTGGTTTCCTCCCACACTTCACTCCAGAGGATTGTCACTGGTCATCCCCTGATGTCTCAGAATGTATCGCACCAACCGATCAATTCTTCCAGTCGGATTGTGCCCCACATTTCTTCTCTTCCCAACTCTATTCAGTACCTCCTTATCACTAACACGATCTACCCCACTAATTTTCACCATTCTTTTGTAGCATCTTCCTGTTTGGACAGTTTACCGTCCGCTTTTCATTTCTGCCACTCCACACAAATGCTTTCAGGAAAGACTTCCAAACATTCAAATTTACATTCGGCACTAACATATTTCTCTTCTTCAGAAACGCTATTCCTACCACTGCCAGTCTACATTTTGTATCCTCTCTACATTTCCCATCATCAGTTGTTTTGCTGTCCAAGTACCAAAACTCATCTAATATTTCCCTAAGCACTGCCTGATTTCATTCAGTTATATTGCCCTACTTTTGGTTTCCCTGATGTTAGTCTTATATCCTCCTTTCAAGACCCTGTCGATTCCGTTTAATTTCTGTTCGAGGTCCTTTGCTGTCTCTGACAGAATTATGATGTCATCAGTAAACCTCAAGGCTTTTATTTCTTCTCCCCAAACTTTAATCCCTTCTTCAAACTTTCCTTCAGTTTCCTTTAATGCTTGCTCAATGTACACAATGAGTAACATCGAGGATGGGCAACAACCCTGTCTCACTCTGTTTTCATCCACTGCTCTACTTGCAAGTCCTTCGACTATTGCAAGTGGCTTCTGATTTCTGCACAAGTTTTAAATAACCTTTCGGTCCAAGGCAATAACCTTTCGCTCCGTGTCTATGAGATTAATACCAACAAAAGAAGAACAAAATTAATGGTAAGTAGTCGAACTAAATAGGGCGATGGCGAGGGAATTACATCAGAAAATGAGACACTAAAAGCAACAGACGACTTTTGCTGCTCGGACAGCGAAATAAAAGACGATCTCAGTACTTAAGAGACTGGCAATAACAAGCGATTTTCTCACAAAGAGAAATTAACAACCTCTTATAAATGTCACGAAGTCTCTTTCGAAAGCATTTCTTTTTTTCTGGATTCTGGAGCGTAATCTTATATGGAAGTAAAATGGGGACGATTAATGGTACAGACATGAATACAACAGAAGCTTCTGAAATGTGGTGCAACAAAATAATGGTGAAAATTAAACAGGATAACGACTGAAGTGATACTAAATCGAGCTGGAGAGAAAAGAGCTTCATGGCAAACACATATTCCACCATGTGATTTGTGGTTAATGGTACGAATTAACTAACAAGGATCTGTAGCATTCATTCACTAAATAGAAAGACAACCAGCACTTGAATAATATTTTCTTAAGGGGACCACGCCCTGCCTATCTAACCCATGTTAATTTAGGCAAGTATTTGACCCATTTCTGAAAAAAACTATTTGATGCAAGATCTTACTATTTCTTCTGTATGTTACATGATGCTAACAGAGTTAACTGTACCAAAATCTAGTTTATCCATTTTATAGTTTATAAGAAATACTTTTTTAAATTTATCAACAAAAAATATTAAGTTTCTTCTGCAAAAAATATTTTTTTGTGAACTTCCTAATGGGGGAATATTAATGAATGTAGTACCAGAGGTGGCTTTTTATGTTATGCAGAGTCTCTGACAATTTCATTCATTTATCTATGATAGTTTCTGATATAATGGGGCATATGTACTGAAAATTAGTTTCTTGGAAACCGACTTTGAGGAAAAAACTTTTGAAATTTGTTACTTACAGTTAATTAAAACTGTCCTGCTGGATATGATGGCCCTTCTTTGGCCTCTAGCAGGTCTTCCAGTTTCTTTTTCACCTTCCTGGATGTTTGTCTTTCTTTCTTGGCCATATTAGATGTAGACCTGTCAGCATCGGCTATCCTCATTCTATTGCAATGTTGCAGCCCAGTGATCATATTTTCACCAGGATTAATTCCCAGCTTTTTCAGTATACAACACTTCCCAGTATTACCACAATTGAATGTAATAACAGCATCATGAACTCCTAGTTTCACTGAATGCATGCCTACAAACACAGTTTTAGGAAGCCAGTTCCAAATTATGCTTTTAAAACATTCAAATGGGTTCTGTGTCTGCCCATGCAGACATTTCCTTACGACGTCAGGATGCTGTAATAACAGCAGCAGGAAGAGAATGCTGGTGAGAATAAAATTCTCAAGTTGCCTGAGCCCTATTGTAGTTGCACCACGAATTTTCTCCTGATGGACACAATTCATCAGATGGCTTATCATCAGTAGAGGACTTATGGAAGAATATGGCCCAAACATCTCTCATCATTGCCTCCAGATTTTCTTTATTTGTCCTAATCGTCTGCCCATAGCATACCTCCAAGTTTTCTATAACAACTATTCGCAATCACACTTGAACAAAACTAACAGCGTGTTTGAAAGCGTGTTGTTTACAAACAGCAGAAACAAAGAATACCGACCGTTGCATTCCAAAGATAGCCAACACACTCGGGAGTAAAAAAAAAAAAAAAAAAAAAAAAAATATCCTAACGTGCAATGTAGGGGATATAAAGATCTATATGCAGAAAAGTGGGCGAGACACACAAAAACAAGTGGTAGGAAAATGCTCCTTAAATATTCGAAAAAAAAATGTTTTTCAGCAAAATCCTTTTCAGAGTACTTAAATAAAATCTTAATCTATCGAAATATGACGAAAGCCGAATGTAGATTTTTTTCGACCTGAACCACGATGTGGTTCCCTCTACAGTATAAAACGAGTGTGCCATTCTCCAGGTCGATTTTCAGTGCACTTCCAGCAGACCTGAAAAATGTTACTGCCAAACACCATATTTGCAAATTTATTAGACAGCTGAGGATTTTTCATAACAGCGTCGTTGTTCTTGTTGTTGTGGTTATCAGCCAGCAAAATGTTCTGACGCAGCATTTTACACCTCTCTGTTCTGTACAAGTCTCTTGATATTTGCTCAAGCAGTACAATCCACACGGGGTTAGCAAAAATTGGTAAACAGCGACACATTATCACGCCTAACACGGTGAAGGAAAACAACTGGCGTTCAAAACAGTTTCCAGTTGTATACGAATGGATACATATCAGTTAACTGTAAACGCGGTGTGGCTCGGGCCTCCCATCGGGTAGACCGTTCGCCTGGTGCAAGTCTTTCGAGTTGACGCCACTTCGGTGACTTGCACGTCGATGGGGATGAAATGATGATGATAAGGACAACACAACACCCAGTCCCTGAGCGGAGAAAATCTCCGACCCAGCCTGGAATCGAACCCGGGCCCTTAGGATTCACATTCTGTCGCGCTGACCTCTCAGCTACCGGGGGCGGACTGCATGTAAGTACCGAGCGGTTTTCAGGAGAATTGTGTACTATTCTTCGTGCAAAATACCGGCAAGTTGAGGTGACGATGATAGAGGTGCATAGTGATCCCGGACCCTTTCTCCAAAGTAGATCACAAAGTCTCAATAATATTGTGATCTGGTGACAGTGGTGGCCAGGAGAGACGTGACAATTCATCCTTGTGCTCACAAAAGAAGTCCTGGATGATGCGAGCCGCGTGTACAGGGGCCCTGAGATCTTGGAACACAGCATCACCACTGGAGAACAAACATTGCACCACGCGGTGGACATTATCAGCCGAAATGGTCACATCGTCCTTGGCAGTAATGTGATCTTGCAAAGCACCCACGGGGCCGTGGAATAGCAAGATACGGCTGCCCAAACCACCTGCCATGTTTCACTCTTGCGACGTAAAATCTTGCAGAAGCTGAAAACAATGTGCAACTATACTACTGGCAATTAAAATTGCTATACCAAGAAGAAATGCAGATGATAAACGGGTATTCATTGGACAAATATATTATACTAGAACTGACATGTGATTACATTTTCACGCAATTTGCGTGCACCGATCCTGAGAAATCAGTACCCAGAACAACCACCTCTTGCCCTAATAACGGCCTTGATACGCCTGGGCATTGAGTCAAACAGAGCTTGGATGGCGTGTACATGCAGCTTCAACACGATACCACAGTTCATCAAGAGTAGTCGCTGGCGTATTGTGACGAGCCAGTTGCTCGGCCACCATTCACCAGACGTTTTCAATTGGTGAGAGATCTGGAGAATGTGCTGGCCAGGGCAGCAGTCGAACATTTTCTGTGTCCAGAAAGGCCCGTACAGGACCTGCAACATGCGGTCGTGCGTTATCCTGCTGAAACGTATGGTTGGATTGAATGAAGCGTAGAGCCACGGGTCGTAACACATCTGAAATGTAACGTCCACTGTTCAGAGTGCCGTCAATGTGAACAAGAGGTGACCGAGACGTGTAACCAATGGTACCTCATACCATCACGCCGGGTGATACGCCAGTATGGCGATGACGAATACACGCTTCCAGTGTGCGTTCACCGCGATGTCGCCAAACACGGATGCGACCATCATGATGCTGTAAACAGAACCTGGATTCATCCGAAAAAAAATGACATTTTGCCATTCGTGCACCCAGGTTCGTCGTCGAGTACACCATCGCAGGCGCTCCTGTCTGTGATGCAGCGTCAAGGGTAATCGCAGCCACGGTCTCCGAGCTTTTAGTCCGTGCTGCTGCTAACGTCGTCGAACTGTTCGTGCACATGGTTGTTATCTTGCAAACGTCTCCATCTGTTGACTCAGGGATGCAGACGTGGCTGCACGATCCGTTACAGCCATGCGGATAAGATGCCTGTCATCTCGACTGATAGTGATACGAGGCCGTTGGGATCCAGCACGGCGTTCCGTATTACCCTCCTGAACCCACCGATTCCATATTCTGCTATCAGTCATTGGATCTCGACCAACGCGAGCAGCTGTGTCGCGATACGATAAACCGCAATCGCGAGAGGCTGCAACCCGACCTTTACCAAAGTCGGAAACGTGATGGTACGCATTTCTCCTCCTTACACGAGGCTTCACAACAACGTTTCAATAGGCAACGCCGGTCAACTGTTTGTGTGTGAGAAATCGGTTAGAAAGTTTCCTCATGTCAGCACATTGTAGGTGTCGCCACCGGCGCCAACCTAGTGTGAATGCTCTGAAAAGCTAATCATTTGCATACCACAGCATCTTCTTCCTGTCGGTTAAATTTCGCGTCTGTAGCACGTCATCTTCGTGGAGTAGCAATTTTAATGGCCAGTAGTGTAGATTCATCCGATCACATAGCTTTTTTCCATTGCTCCACAGACCAGGTTTTCTGGCTTCGGCAACTTGTTTTCCTGTTAAAGGCATCTGCATTAATGGTGCTATTGGAATTGCAGCTCGTCCTACAACGCCCTTCGTGTTGTTTTCGTGCTGAGACGGACCGCGCGTGCGACGATCAGTTCTGCAGTGACTTTCGCCGCTGCCGTTCTGTTGTTTACCATCACAGTCCTCCTCGATGATCATCTACTACTATTGATCAACGCATACCATCGTCCGCGTTGTGACTTAGAGGGTAATGTTTTCCGCTTTCTTCTGAATACGGTATAAATCTCCGATACAATGTTTCTTGAAGCACAAACACTTCGCTACCTTGGTTACGTAAGCACCCATCATACGAGAACCAACAATTTGCCCACGTTTGAATCCACTGAGCTCCGACATAATGCACTCAAAACGAGACAGAACACTATTCTGACCACGACTGATTCTGCAGGTTCACGCGTGCACTTTTTGTTCAGCCCACTACAACCCCTTGAACATGCTTACTCAGGGCAGACCTTAGTCTCCAACACGTCTCTCCACTGCCAGATTCATTATTCCTTGACGCCTATGGAAATGTCTCATCAACCTACCCCTTCTTTTAATCTAATATGCGACAAATTTCTTTTTTCCTCAAATCAGTACACTAGCTCTGACCTATGCATTTTCAGCATTCTTCTGTAGCACAACATTTCAAAACCTATTATCTCCTTCTCTGTACTGCTAGTCATCCACGCTTGACTTCCGCATAACTCTGCCATCCACACAAGTAGTTTCAGAAAAGAATACCTGACATAGACTGCATATTTATCTTTTTCAGAAATGCTATTCTTTCTGTTGCCCGTCCGAATTGTGTGATTGGATTGAAGAGTTCCTTGATAACACAACGAAGCATGTCATTCTCAATGGAGAGAAGTCTTCCGAAGTAAGAATGATTTCAGGTGTGCCGCAGAGGATTGCTATTCGCAATATATATAAATGATCTTGTGGATAACATCGGAAGTTCACTGAGGCTTTTCTCGGATAATCCTGTAGTATATCGAGAGGTTGTAACAATGGAAAATGGTACTGAAATGTAGGAGGATCTGCAACGAATTGACGCATGGTGAAGGGAATGGCAATTGAATATCAATGTAGACAAGTGTAATGTGTTACGAATACATAGAAAGAAAGATCCTTTATCAAATAGTTCAAATGGCTCTGAGCACTATGGGACTTAACATCTGAGGTCATCAGTCTCCTAGAACTTAGAACTACTTAAACCTAACTAACTTAAGGCCATCACATACATCCATGCCCGAGGCAGGATTCGAACCTGCGGCCGTAGCAGGCGAGCGGTTCCGGACTGAAGCGCCTAGAAACGCTCGACTACGATCCTTTATCATTTAGCTTCAATATAGCAGGTCAGTAACTGGAAGCAGTTAATTCCATAAATTATCTGGGAGTAGGCAATAGGAGTGATTTAAAATGGAATGACCATACAAAATTAATCGTCGGTAAAGCAGGCGCCAGACTGAGATTCATTTGAAGAATTCTAAGCAAATGCAATCCGAAAACAAAGGAAATAGGTTACAGTACACTTGTTTGCCCACTGCTTGAATGCTGCCCACCGGTGTGGGATCCGTACCAGATAGGGTTGATAGAAGAGAGAGAGAAGATCCAACGGAGAGCAGCGCGCTTCGTTACAGGATCATTTAGAGATCGCGAAAGCGTTACGGACATGATGGATAAACTCCAGTGGAAGACTCTGCAAGAGAAACGCTCAGTAGCTCGGTGCAGGCTTTTGTTGAAGTTTCAACAACATACCTTCACCGAGGAGTCAAGCAGTATTTTGCTCCTTCCTACGTATATCTCGCGAAGAGACCATAAGGATAAAATCAGAAGCCGGCCGGTGTGGCCGAGCGGTTCTAGGTGCTTCAGTCTGGAACCGCGCGACCGCTACGGTCGCGGGTTCGAATCCTGCATCGGGCATGGATGTGTGTTATGTCCTTAGGTTAGTTAGGTTTAAGTAGTTCTAAGTTCCATGGGACTGATAAACTAAGATGTTAATTCCCACAGTGCTCAGAGCCATTTGAACCATTTGATAAAATCAGAGAGATTAGAGCCCTCACAGAGGCATACCGACAATATTTCTTTCCACGAACCATACGAGACTGGAATAGAAGGGAGAGCCGATGGAGGTACTCAAGGTAGCCTCCGCCACACACCGTCAGGTAGCTTGCGGAGTATGGATGTAGATGGAGAGATGTAGAATTTAATAAATTAATACACCGGAGTGACAAAAGGTATGGGATATCTTCTAATATCGCGTCGGACCTCCTTTTGCCTCGTGTGGTGTAGTAGTCGAGGTGCATAGACTCGACAAGTCGTTGGAAGTCCCATGCAGAAAAAAATGAACCGTGCTGCCTCCATGCAGGATTTTGTGCACCAACTGACCTCTCGATTAAGTCCAATAAATGTCAGATGGGATTCATGTCGGGTAGTCTGGGTGACCAAAGCATTCGCTCAAATGTCCAGAACGCGAACCAATCGCGAACTGTGGCCTGATGACACGGCACGGTGTCATCCATAAGAATTTCATCGTTTTTCGGAATGCGAACTCCGTGAGTGGCTGTAAATGGTCTCCAAGTAGTCGGACATAATCATTTGTAGTCACTGATATCATGGAGCCACTATCAACCTGCACATTGACATGTTGGCAACTTGGGTCCATGACTTAGGGGGTCTGCGCCACATCTGAACCTTCCTAACAGGTCTTAGCAACCAAAATCGGGACTCACCGACCACGCGACGGTATTCCAGTTGTCTAGCGTCTAACCAATAATGCTCGCGGGTGCAAGAGACGCGCTTCAGGCGATGTCGTGTTGTTCCCACTGGACTCTGTAACACCCTAATGAACCCCAAAACTAGGGTGACCAGATGCAATTGTTTAAAAAGAAGGACAAACAGCTTCAACAAGGAAGACAAAGAAAAAAGAGGACACATCAAACGGGTCAACTGCAGATGAGGGATACCACCCATCAGCTTTGTACAAGTCACGTGACTTCCAGGAATTACCGGTAAAACTAACAGTTAATTGTTACTGATGGTCAGGTGGTGGTTAATTGAGCAATAAAAAAATTTAAAGACACTGATTGTGGTGACAGTGTGGCGTCAATTGTTTTGTTATGTTAGCAACACGGAGTTGTTTACAAAGCGAAAAACTTAAGACAATTCACCTCCCTTCATTCGACGCACCGCTACCAACATCTACAATTCAAGCAACAGCTGACGAAATGTAAACTGCACTTTAACCTTCCGAATACAAATAAATTGAATGACTATGAAACAATGAAATAAAATCATTACAGTTAATCTGTCGAGTTATTTCTTACCTTTATTGGCCACTCACTAAGAGGTACGTTCCAGCTCTACATATCTTACATTCCGCTTCAAATTCATTTTTCCCTTTCTTGAGAGCTGGATATTTGCAGGAAAGGGCATCAGAAAATGTACACTTTAGTTTAGGCATAGCCAAATATTTTACGTAACTCACTCGGTTAAAAATTACAATCATAAATCACACGTGCACTACAGGAGGACAAGCCAATACAAAGCGAAGATATGAAACGAAAATTTTAAATAATCGATATTTGTATTCGCTTATAGATCGATCAACGATAACATCGACGATCCTGGTGCCACCTACTAACACCGCCTTCGTGCGTGTTTATCACGAAGGCTGTGCCAATAGCTAACGTATTTAAGAAAAAAGCAATAGAACGGGACGAATTGTAAATTTAACTGTATTACGCTCAACTTTGCGAAAAAGCCGGATACTGTAAAAATCCGTCCGGACAAAAAGGCTAAAAAGCTAAAAAGGAGGACATGTCCGGATTAATCCGGACTTCTGGTCACCCTACCCAAAACCCAATTAGGAAAGACCATCACGATGTAAAGTAGGGAAAAGTTACGACAACTTTGCCGATGATATAACACCAGAAAGTCTTGATAAACACCAACATTAAGCATTACAGAGTGTGTTTTGGTATAAAGGAAGGAGAAAGAAAGGTCATATTTAGTTATTTGTCAGACATCTAAGTAATAACTGCAAATTAATACCATGAAAGTTAAGTCCAAAAAAATGTCGGTCAGAGATAACTTTTACGCGGAAGAGAGTTGTAAACGCAACGAAGAAATTCAATGCGTCTACAATGCTCATTCACGGAAAAAGTAAGTTGCTTGCTAGCTATCGTGCTATCAAGTCATAGTTGAGCGAACGGAGCGTGACGAGATTGTTTTACTTTTAAGAGTCGTTGTTGCGTGACGTAGACGCACGGATTTTGTGAACTGATATTCGGACTAGAGACTTGAAGCGAGATAGTATGCTGACTGTATATACCGAGTTGTTGGACTTTTTGACGGAAGTAGGCATTATTGGACTCATCATCATATAAGTGAACTTATACAAAGGAATGGACAAAGTTTCACAGGACTATAATACACGTTTAGTCTTGAGTAGGAGACATTCACACGAATGCATGAAGAAGATACAATTACGCCGAGGGTTAAAGCTGTCGTAATTGTCACGATACTTGAAACTAACAGAACTGCCAGTGCTAATTAACCGTGTGTGCGCGTGGCGCAATGTTTATAAAGTATTTAGCGAAAAGAAACAATAAAATTGTTCATCAAAAGTGGAAATTCAACGTGTCGCCTCCATCAGTCTATGAATATTTGGTAATTGCTCATCAAAAGTGAATGAACAGTGACTATTTAACTAGGAAATAAATGGACAGTTAGTTGTGACAAGGAAGGTTTGGGCATACATAATATTAGGACGCAAGAAAATTAAGACATTCTTAAAGAGTGTCTATGGATCTTGCGTCATATAGAGCGAACAGTTTTACTTAGCAACGAACAAACAACGAGCAATACGAAACTTCCTGGCAGATTAAAACTGTGTGCCCCACCGAGACTCCAACTCGGGACCTTTGCCTTTCGCGGGCAAGTGCTCTACCGACTGAGCTACCCAAGCACGGCTCATGGCCCGTCCTCACAGCTTTACTTCTGCCAGTACCTCTTCTCCTACCTTCCAAACTTTACAGAAGCACTCCTGCGAACCTTGCAGAACTAGCACTCCTGAAAGAAAGGATATTGCGGAGACACAGCTTAGCCACAGCCTGGGAAATGTTTCCAGAATTATATTTTCACTCTGCAGGAGTGCTAGTTCTGCAAGGTTCGCAGGAGAGCTTCTGTAAAGTTTGGAAGGTAGGAGACGAGGTACCGGCAGAAGTAAAGCTGTGAGGATGGGGCGTGAGTCGTGCTTGGGTAGCTCAGTACGTAGAGCACTTGCCCGCGAAAGGCAAAGGTCCCGAGTTGGAGTCTAGGTCCGGCACACAGTTTCAATCTGCCAGGAAGTTTAATATCAGCGCACACTCCGCTGCAGAGTGAAAATCTCATTCTGGGAACGACAAATACGATCTGCAACTGAACTTTTTTCCTAGCTTTTGGTGACGTGGACGATGCGCATGAGGGAAGATTCATCAATTACTGCACTAAAGTGTTAACCGAGCACATAATAATTGAACTTCAAACCATAAAAGATAATCAGAGTGCGCAGTTCGTGTTAATAAGGTAACTGTGCGGACTCGAAATAAAAAACTTTAATCATTACGTGAGGAACGATTTCTCAAGAGCGTTTTCAGATCTTGTCTCTCGCCAACCGACGGAGACATCCATCATCGCGCATCGCGTCTCGACTCCACCGACCGAGCTGTAGCAGTAACAGCTCTAGGGCGTCGACAACATAAGCACGCGGCGGAGAGGGGACGTCACAACTCGTATTCGGGAAGACGACGGATCAAACCCGCGTCCGGCCATCCAGGTTTAGGTTTTCTGTTATTTCCCTAAATAGCCCCAGAGCAGATGCCGTGGTGGTTCCTTTGAAAGGGCACGGCCGATTTCTTTCTCGCCGGTCTTTGTGGCCGAGCGGTTCTAAGCGCTTCAATCTGGAACTGCGCGACCGCTACGGTCGCAGGTTCGAATCCTGCCTCGGGCATCGATGTATGTGATGTCCCTAGGTTAGTTAGGTTTAAGTAGTTCTACGTCTAGGGGACTGATGACCTCAGATGTTAAGTCCTATAGATAGTGCTTAGATTTCTTTCTCCATCCTTCACACAGTCCAAGCTTATTTCACGCAGTGGAGGTTGTCTGTTAGCATCAACAACTCTACGCAAACGACGATGCTGTCGGTCGTTAAGTGAAGACCGTCGCTCACTGTGTTGTCCGTGATAATACGCAGTGCTTGAAATGTGGTATGCTGGCACACTCTTGACATTGTGGATCTCATAATACTGAATTCCCTCTTCCAAAATGGAATCTCGCATTCGGCAGGACGACGGTTCAATCCCGCGTCCGGCCATCCTGATTTAGGTTTTCCGTGATTTCTCTAAATCGTTCCAGGCAAATGCCGGGATGGTTCCTTTGAAAGTGCACGGCCGACTTCCTTCCCTAATCCGATGAGACCGATGACCTCGCTGTCTGGTCTCCTCCCCCTAAAAAACAACAACAAAAAAATGGAATGTTCCATGGCTATAGCTCCAGTTACCATTTCGCATACAAATTTTCCGCCGCGCGGACATAATCAATTCAGAAACCTTTCCACGTCAATCACCTGAACACAAATAGCAGTTCCGCCAATGCACAGCCCTTTCATACCTTGTGGACGCGTCACTACCGCCATCTGTGTATGTGCGTGTCACTATCCCTTGAGTTTTGTCACCTCAGTGTTGCTTTGGTTGTTGTTGTTGTTTGATGCAGTACTCCATGCTACTCTATCCTGTGCAAGCTCCTTCATCTGCCAGTACCTACTGCAACATACAGCCTTCTGAATCTGCTTGGTGTATTCATCTCTTGGTCTCCCTCTACGATTTTTACCCTCCGCGCTGCCCTCCAATACTAAATTGGTGATCCCTTCATGCCTCAGAACATGTCCTACCAACCGATCCCTTCTTCTAGTCAAGTTGTGTCACAAATTTCCCTTCTCCCCAATCCTATTCAATACCTCCTCATTAGTTATGTGATCTACCCATCTAATCTACAGCATTCTTCTGTACCACCACATTTCGAAAGCTTCTATTCTCTTCTTGTCCAAACTATTTATCGTCGACGTTTCACTTCCATACATGACCGCACTCCATACAAATACTTCCAGAAACGACTTCCTGACACTTAAATCTATACTCGATGTTAACAGATTTCTCTTCTTCAGAAACTCTTTCCTTGCTATTGCCAGTCTACATTTTATATCCTCTCTACTTCGACCATCATCAGTTATTTTCCTCCCCAAATAGCAAAACTCATTTCCTAATCTAATACGCTCAGCATCACCCGATTTAATTCGACTACATTCCATTATCCTTGTTTTGCTTTTGTTGATGTTCATTTTATATCCTCCTTTCAAGATACTATCCATTCCGTTCAGCTTATCTTCCAGGTCCTTTGCTGTCTCCGACAGATTTACGTAGTTTTAATTTCTTCTCCATGGATTTTAATACCTACTCCGAATTTTTCTTTTGTTTCCTTTACTGCTTGCTCAATATACAGATTGAATAACATCGGGGAGAGGCTACAACCCTGTCACACTCCCTTCCCAACCACTGCTTCCCTTTCATGCCCTCGACTCTTATAACTGCCATCTGGTTTCTGTACAAATTGTAAATAGCCTTTCGCTCCCTATATTTTACCCCCGCCACCTTCAGAATTTGATAGTTTATTTCCCTCGTTGTCAGCGGTTTCTCTGGCCAAACAGCAAAACTCTTCTAGGACCTTTAACGTTTCATTTCCTAATCAGACCCCGTCGTTTGACTTAACAACGTCATTCCATTAGCCTTGTTTTATTTTTGGTTATGTCCATCTTAAAGCCCCTTCTCAAGAAGTATCCCCTTCAAATGACTCCCCCCCCCCCCCCCCTCTCTCTTGCCGCCTCTGACAGAATTACGATGTCATCGGCTAACTTGTTTATTTACCTGCATGTCTCAATGGACACACATTAATAACGACTGACAGCTGTCGTAATGAATTTGAAATAAATTCGCTGAATGGGCATATCTTGACATTAGCTGTGTTAGATGTAGATATACTAGCTATTAGTGATATACGAAAATTTGTTGTGGACCTTTACTCGAACCCGGATGTCCCCCTTATCGTAAGTGGGAAGCGTGCACGAATAGTTAGGTGGTTACGGCGACTCTTCGCGATAACCGGCAAATCCGGGTTCGAGTCCCGGCCTGTCAAAAATTTTTTCGTGTCGCCAATAGGTAGCCGTGTCAGATGAGCTAGCCATTAGTCCATTGTAGCATTGTATTAATAGGTAGTACCAGGTGTACCGGTATGAAATGAGCGTTTTTTTTGTGAAAATGAAACACTAATTTTGAATTGAAAAGTAAAAACATTTTATTCAAAGTACTGACCATTGCTTTCTATACATTTTGACCACCTTTTTGGCAATTTGTGGACACCACGCCAATTGAAATGTTCGTCTTTTGAAGCAAACCAATCAGACACCCAATTTTCGACTTCTTCGTAGGAATCGGAGTGTTCCTCAGCCAATGCGTGTCCCATTGATGAAAACAAATGGTAGTCGGAAGGGGTCAAGTCTGGTGAATACGGCGGACGGGGTAGCAGTTCCCAATAAAGTGTTTTGATTGTATCCTGAACCAGTTTTGCTTTGTGTGCAGGTGAATTGTCGTGTAAAGCAATTACTTTTCCATGTCTTCTGGCCTATTCTGGTCTTTTTTCGATCAATGCATAGTTCAAATTGATCATTTGTTGTCTGTAGCGATTAGTATTCACAGTTTCACCGGGTTTTACAAGCTCATGATACACCACACCTTTCTGATCCCACCAAACACAGAGCATTGTCTTCTTGCCGAATCGATCTGGTTTTGCAGTCGATGTTGATGGTTGTCCCGGATTAACGCATGATTTATCCAGTTTAGGATTCTTAAAATAAATCCATTTTTCATCGCCAGTAACAATTCGATGCAAAACTGATTTTCTTTCTTGTCTTTGAAGCAATATTTGACAAATGGTTTTTCGGTTTTCCACCTGTCTTTCATTTAATTCATGTGGCACCCATTTTCCACACTTTTGGATCTTTCCCATAGCTTTAAAACGGTCAAAAATTGTTTGTTGTGCAACATTTAGCATTGATGCCATTTACTTCTGACTCAAAGTATCATCTTCATCCAATATTGCTTGCAATTCAGCGTCTTCGAACTTTTTTGGTGGTCTTCCGTGTTCTTCATTTCTGACATCAAAATCATTATTTCTGAAGCGTTGAAACCATCTTTTGTAAGTTGCTTTTGATAGAGCATGATCACCATATGCCTCGACGAGCATTCGATGCGACTCTGCAGCACTTTTTTTCATACGAAAACAAAAAAATTAATGCTTTCCGCAAGTCATCACTTTCTGGTACAAAATTAGACACTGTTAACACGATGAAAACATATGATGATGTTTGTTCCATGACTTCAAATGGTTCAAATGGCTCTGAGCACTATGGGACTTAACATCTCAGGTCATCAGTCCCCTAGAACTTAGAACTACTTAAACCTAACTAGCCTAAGGACATCACACACATCCATGCCCAAGGCAGGATTCGAACCTGCGACCGTAGCGGTCGCGCGGTTCCAGACTGTAGCGCCTAGAACCGCTTGGCCACCAGTTCCATGACTTGATGTATACTAAATATCTTTGACAGATGTTATACCAACCGAACAAAAAAATAAAAAAATAAAATAAAAAAATTAAGGCTCGTTCACAACAAATGTTCCCTATCGACACATTTGTATCTTAACGCTCATTTCATACCGGTACACCTGGTATATCGATACCGAATACAGCTGGTGTCACGATATTCACATTCAACGAATTCATTTCGATTTAATTTCTGTTTATTGTCCCCGATCTTTAATTCCTTTTTCGAATTCTACCTTGGTTTCCTTTACTGCTAACTTATATCCCGACTGAGTAACAAGCTTACATAATAAAATCATACATAATAGTCCCTTTACGAATAAGATGCGAAATATTACAGCATTGAAGTCCACGACTACCTTAATCGGGAATGAAACTGATCGGAAGATGTTCCCATGGCAATGCCAGAAGCTTGTAGAGTTTGGGGTTTAAACACACTACGCGACATAATTGAACATTAAATAGAAGCTTAAAAATAGCGTTGACAGTAACACCACACAATTTCAGTAGGTTTGCTGAAGGGTTAAAGGTTTTTATTGACAAGATTAGTATGTTCAAATGTGTGTGAAATCTTATGGGACTTAACTGCTAAGGTCATCAGTCCCTAAGCTTACACACTACTTCAGCTAAATTATCTTAAGGACAAACACACACACCCATGCCCGAGGGAGGACTCAAACCTCCGCCGGGACCACAAGATTAGTATATCCACACCCAAACCTAAGGACGTTTCTTTTGACAGTTCCTTAAAATTGCAGGAATACAAGTACTAAGGTTTGTTTAATTGTATTCAGCTATTTGTGACTTTCTGGATTGAATTAAAAAAAAATGGAAGCGAATGCTCGTGGATAAATGCTTACTAACCGGTAATGATATTCCTGCATGCGAATCACTGACGTCAATCAGAAGTACGAAAATCGCAGGCGAATGCCAAGTTGCCGTTTATGCTTTCCTTTATCCATCCTCAGAGCGGTTTGCGACATTTGTGGTACCTCTGTCTTTGTCTACTAAACTGTTTTGTTTCAGTCCGCATTCCTCCTCCTTACACTGGTCTCAATGTACTGACTCAGTCAAGACCAGTGCAAGAAGGAATGTCGGCCTGAACAAAACAGTTGTAGTGGAAGAATAGTGGAAAGACAGGGCAAATTGCTGTAGTAGCACAAAGTGCGAACACGGACTGATGATGGGTAAAGGAAAACGGAGACAACTAAAAATCGTTATTAACCATCCTGGCATTCACCTCCACGATTTTCGTACTTACGTTTCACTCCAGTGATTCATTCGTTCCACATATACATGTTTCGAAATTACGTTGTATTTAATATAAACACAGTCTATGGGCTGACTTTAGCATATTATGTGATTACTTTGTCATTTGCAAAGAATAAGGTCATCTTTGGCAGCCTATTGCATACGAACTGATACCTCATGCTTATCATTATTATTAGATAACAATGGCGTCGTTAAATAAAATTTATATAATAATGGTGATTACATCGTGTTCTTATTTCTATCTGTTTACATCCACTTCAATGTTTGTTTTGCTATTAGAGCTTTAACGACAACTAGCAAATTTGCTGGGACTCCCTCTCCCGTAATTTCCTACACAATAAAGAGCTAAACCAAAGTGGAAAATCACAACAGAATTAAAATATGATATACAGAATTCAATTCACAGACGGTATTTTTAAGAGATCTGTATATAAAACTAAACGCGGAAGCATTTATCAGGAACATCTGACAAGAGTAAAAATATCACCGGAACACAAACCTAAGTATTGATAACTCCAATGATTACGACTTTAAATAATTCATAGCTTATGTGGCACGATTAAAAGAATTTTTTTGGAAAAAAAACGTGGTAATCCCAGAAGTCCTTTATGATGCAGTGCGTTGGAAAAAAACTAAGAATCCAGGGGCAGAAAAGGGGTTTCTAACCTGAGGCATTTGAATACACAACAGATGACTGCAGCCGCAATGAAGATACAATTCTCACACACGGTGCAAATGCAATATTGGAAATTGAACATCAGATAAATAAATTACATAGGAGAGAGGGCAACAGCAGAAATTCATAGCTTATGTGGCACGATTAAAAGAATTTTTTTGGAAAAAAAACGTGGTAATCCCAGAAGTCCTTTATGATGCAGTGCGTTGGAAAAAAACTAAGAATCCAGGGGCAGAAAAGGGGTTTCTAACATGAGGCATTTGAATACACAACAGATGACTGCAGCCGCAATGAAGATACAATTCTCACACACGGTGCAAATGCAATATTGGAAATTGAACATCACATAAATAAATTACATAGGAGAGAGGGCAACAGCAGAAATAAAAAGTAATGCATAGTGAAACGTTGTACACGAAGCCCGGGGTAGGATGGAAATATTAATTTATGCGTCCTTGAAGGCAAAATAGCCTCAACTTCTTTTAGAGTATTTGCTGCACGGTGCACCACTGTCTCAGATAAATCCATACAAAAATAAGACTAATCCTTAATGTTGTTTGTCATGATTGTTTATCATCATCATCACATCATTTCGGCAATTTACATATATTGATTTCTCAAAAAAGAAAAAAAAAAAGAAATGTGCATTTGTTGGACGATACCTAGTGATGTTTACCACATCATCAGTAGCGAAGAAATGGAAAATCTATTAACGCCAGTAAAAGTTCTTATTTCACAGGTTGCGATAATTCATGAATCACATGATGGTTCCACTTGTCTTGATCCAGTGGTGTGAAAAACCTCACGGAAACAAACATCTGGACAAACAGATGAAGTTGATCGCAAGTTTCCTAGTTATTAGTTCAACGTCCTGGCGCCGCGCCATCACGTCTGGCGTCTTAGTTACGAAAAAGGCGTCCAACAATCATTCCTTTGCGTTAGAATTGGACGCTTTCTCACAAAGAAACGAACTTTAATCACAAATTTGCCCTCTCCCACACGTTTACACCCTAGCTAGCGCGTAACAATATTGTAATTAAAGGGTAGAGTACATTTTGGTTACGTTCATATAGTTACAATGCAGAGCAAAAATCTTCTGCATTATTTATTCGTAATAGCCCCATAGTAGATCCTTATTGCGCTAGTCGCTCGTATTCTTGTTCCGATGGTTATTGAATATCTTTGCCGACTGCTCACCTGTCAATTGATACTCTCCTTCCGACGATCATATTCACAGTGGATTTCTACTTTAGATAATCGTTCGAATAAAGGAAACTCGAATTCAAGAAAGAAAACAAAAAAAAGTTAAACATATGCTATGTTCTTCGCCATGAAAGAGGTGAGACGTACCGCGTCCTTTCACTTTCGTTCAATACACATAAACTGCTAAATAAACATCGTGTCTTCCGAAACACTTCTTGCTTTGCGCGTTTTTCTCAATGTAAATAAAATATTTATATTATCCTAGGTTCATTACTATATGAAATTACAGAAAAAAATAACGTTTTCGTGTTTTGTTCGTTTTATGGCTTTATCACAGAAAAATTGGCTTTTGAAGAACTGTGTATTTGTTCACAGAGGGATAAAAAAAACTGCATATCAGTTCACAGTGAGATAATTTAAAACATGAAGGTAATTACAATACGATTTGTGATTTTGCATGTAGCAGGTAAACAAGATCTTGCTAGCATCACAGCTGACCATATATTGGTATCAAATTATGGCTATCAGAACCGGAGCCTATTAAAACTGATAAAAATACTTTGACAAAAAGCAAAATCTATCAAACAAATTATCAACTGAAACACACGATCAAATATTTGAATAGTGTAGTTGTTAATTAATGCTATTTAATGGTAAACTGTTTTCACATGAACAAAAATTTGGAAAAAAATATTCTTTTGTTATCAGTTTGAATATTACGACGGCTATTCTTCCAACAAAAATATAAGGTTGATCTAAATTTAATGTTCAATACAAGAGATCGACCTTAGTTGCCCCCATAAACAAATCAGCTGATACACAAAAAAATCTTCTTTGCATATCCCTGAATTAGCATATTATTATGATGTGTCATTCAGACTAATGTACAACGCTTATACTCCGACAAGCAAAATACTATTTTCGTTCAAAGCACTTCTGAATCATAATAGTGACAAGTCCGCTCTGAGGCAGAGGGGTAGAGCGAAGTAGCAAGGGCGCTTGTTGTCAGGTGAATTTGCTTACCACTTTCGATGTACGGAGCCAGCAGTAAGATGAATATTACGTATCCACACTCGCTGAACATAATTCCATACGTATATGTTCCATGCACACACTTATAATCACAATAAAACCACTTTCATTCACCAAAACTAACACATCTACTTCACTGACTACCACAAAAACCTTTGTCTCTGCACACACATCCACAACTCCAAAGAGAACTGAGTACGCCTGCGCTGATTCGCCTAATGCCATATGACAAAGACGTCAATCGGAAAGAAATTACATTAGCACGGCGGTTTGACTTTCGGAAGATATAGCACGCATGTTGATAGCCATCAATTACTTGTGATGTGTTTGCATTGTTTGTTGTTTAGTATGCTATATGTAAATATTTATATTGACCTCTTGAGTGTATAGCCGTCTGTTTCAGGTCTCTGGCTCAGCTGATGTTCCGGATACGAAAATTCCGCACGTTCGCGAAGACTGAATAATTTACAATTCCGTAGTGAAGATTCTGATGCTGCTTGGAAGATATTTACCCTATTATTTTGATACTTCCGAGTTAGAATTTCGTGTCTGAGGAGCAAGGTAAATGTTGGGGGCGCAACACGCTTTTGTTGAAATGAAGACTAAGTTAAGTGAATGATGAATTTCTTGTACAAATATTAAACGATTTACGTAATAGCTAACGCCCATTAGTTTTTTATTACTTACATTTTCGAACCGAGCCAGTATTTTTGAGTTTACGGGTATCATGATTTAATCAGTTATAAGCTTTCTCAACGCAGGCTAGAATTGCCAATCCACGTGCGAATAAACAAAGACTGCTTTTATTATGTATTATTTACTACATATGGCGTTGTGATTAAAATTACGATTATATGCCAGTTGCCAGTGGACTGTGTTTTATACATAAAATTCCACACACACACGTATAGTATATAAAAAAAAACATGCATGAACTTTTGATCTTCAGAATGTACTGTCAATTTTGAGTATATTCAGTACATATACAGCGTTTATATTATTTGCAGCACTGGTTTATATTGTGAACTAGACATTTCAGTTAGTGCTTGATGACCAACCAGTTTGGTACCATCTGCCACAAACCCTCCCCCTCCATTTACCCCAACCAAACATTTCAGTTACACAGTTTACCCAAATCATGCAGTTCTTTAGATTTTCAAGATCATTTCCCACAACAGTATACATGTTTCTGTTGTAACCAGTTTTGCAAGATATGAAGCTGGCTTTTTCCAATTATGTTTCATGCTGTGTTTTTGCAAAAGGTTTCAGTCTTAACAGAAGGTCTGCATCAGTGTCCATGAAATATAATCCTACAACTAATAACATCTGTTGATCTGATTAATGTGCACGTGTAACTGTCTTGTAGTCCAGTCTCCAATAATGCATTTATTAAAGACTTTGACAAACAGGAATAACATCCCTGAGACTCTATATCTGTGTTGGATTAAGAAGAATATGGAGGGAAGCAGACATTTTTTTTCCTTTTTTTTTTAAATGAATAAAATAGGTGACTTTTGTACAAAATAAATTTTATAATTGCCAAAACTTCATGTTTCTGGTAGATCAAAATTAAAGGTCTCAAAATGTATGTGTGATTAGTGTCAGATAATCTCATTTGTATACATTTTCACTAGCTGTCATGTGGTGACATGAAAAATCTACAAATTTCTTCATTTCCATTATAGGTTTTAGTGTGCCAGTGTTTTGTTGTACAGTGATGTTTTCAGTGTAGGCTGTTTGAAACGATGGTTATTAGCCAGGAACATAATTTTGATGATTGAAAGTTCACACTGGGTGCATGAAATGTCCATTGTTCTCATAAATTTTAGTGTGCTGGATCAGTTTCATACCACATGCTCACTACAGCAACACACAGTAAGTATGTTGTATAAACAGTCTTTCAGACATATACTACAGGACATTGATGGGTGTGTGGCTAGTTTCCTGTCAGACATAGTTAAAAAATCTGTGCAGCTGAAGTTAACTTTTTTTAGCTATATTATTTTTTTGCCCATATGAATCTCATATGTAAAACTTGTTTGTATACCACACACAAGATATTGAACAAAATCTTTTTACTTATTGATTTTAAAACTTACATTTAATAGTTTTTAATAGCAGATTGAGTTCATTTAATGAATAGTTAAAAATCTTAGTACATAGGCATACTGTACATTTACAATTTGTTTATAAATTAAAAAGTCACATGTTTTCACACATGAGACACTTGGAGATAGAATGAAAGCAGTTTTGCAGTATGTACAAAGTCATATTTTGTAAAGGTATGTACCTCAGAAAGAGATTTTATATATCTGGGTTATCTGCTGTGTAATTTTGTTCCTGTATGATATACACCTTTTTCACACAATTTATTATTATTATTATATGCATCAATTACAGTAACACACATTTAGCAAAACAAAGAAATATATATAAAAATGAACATGTGAAATTATATACAGTACACAAGTCTTGAAATGGCCCAGACTACACTCTGATGTTGATGGACTCGATCCAGCGGAGTGCCTCGTGGGATGCTTAATGGAGCGTCTCAATGCCACCAGGGAAGTGTCTGATTGAACTTTCATTCACAATGTAGCTCATTGTTTAGGTGTCACCACAGTCACACACACTGTCATTTGAAAAGCCCCATTTGTGCATGTTGTATTTGCACCTACCCTCTTCAGTCTGATATCTGTTTAACTGCACCCACACCTCCCTTGGTTGGTGGAAGCCTGGAACAGTTGGATTGTCTACAAGTTCATTATTTCGGGTTCTTGTAGCTTGCCACTCACATTTCCACTCTGCATCCTGGTTGAATCCTGTGGATAGCATTTGGACTCCCAAGTCATATGCTTCTAGATTTGAGGCGTTTTACACAATGTCGATTTTTAATGACTGACTCGTACGTCACTGTCTGACCTGGTACTCTGAACATGGGCAATTTTATTTTAAGCAAAAAAGTTTTCTTTCGTTAGTATACATTTTTTGACATACGCCACTACTTCCAGTATACAAATGCAGGGAAGGGGTGAGGTTATTTGGATTTCTGCTGCATGCGTGTTTCATTGTTCTTATAATTGCCTTTTGTTCCTGAGCTTCATGCGAGCTGCACAGAACCTAGTATGTAAAACATGGTTATTAGGTCTCGTGTATCTTGATTTACCCTAGCACATTTAATTCCTTCATGCATGTGGAAGGTCTTTCACAGTGGTTTTCAGGAGCATAGTGACTGATGAAGCCAATGACAGTGCCTCACACAAACTCCAGCTTGAAGCGAGAAAAAAGAATCCCTGTTATAGAGACACTGCAGATTGAATCCCTAGCTGAATAATCTGTAAAATAAGATAAAGGTAACCAGCACCTATAGGGGACTGATGTGTGGAACACAGAAACGGATGCCAGAAAAGAATACTCACAGTAGCTTTCGAGCACTTGCTCCTCTTCTAGTAAAATTACACACATTCACACACGAAAGCACCCAAATGCATCGAACTCGAAAGCTGATGTGAATGCTGTTTTCTGTTGCGCATTTCTATGTTCCACACATCAGTCCACTATATGTGAATCATTGGCTTCCATTGTTTTACGCATTATTTTGCCCAGGAATCTCCATTGTTACTGTGGTTCAAGTGCACTTACAGTGTAGGTGGCTCTTCCGGTGTGTGCTGCTTTTGGCAATTCATTTCTGTTGGTCGTGGCGAAGTGGGTGATAGTATACAGTAGCTAGTGAGAATTGCTAAATCTAATGACTTGATTTGGCAGAAGATACGAATTGATTAATTATGTTTTTAACATGGATAATGCAAAACTGAAAATTATTATTGTGATTATTATAGTTTTCTTGTATTTTTTGTTTCTTGGAATATGACAGGATTTCTTGGGATAGTTTTTCGTATTTTAACATTATAGTTCAGCTGTAAGTTGGTGTAGCCAATGAATGTGGGTGTTGGTAAATCGGTTGTGGTGATGAACTGATCAGTACTGTAGCCCGAGATACAGGTTAGATTGAAGTGAAGAGTAAAAAATCAGCCAACCAGTTGCAAAACAAAGGTTTACTAGCCCTTGACCTAAGTTTCGATATTTCTAAAAATATCTTCTTCAGAAGGAGTAGGCCCTAAAAATGTATATAACAGTTGCAAAAACTATTTTTATGAACATACCAAAATATTTGTGAGGTAAACGTACTCACATCTTACATCACATGATAGTACACTAGAATGGGTGACATTGAGCGGCTCTTGTCATGTATAAAATTGAAAAAAACAAGAATTATCCCATGCCTTTGCTTTAGATAGCAGCCATATTACATTTAGCATAATTCAGAATGAATGCTCACTGATAAATGGCCACAGGTAGAGGCTCTTTCTGACAAAAAATTATAACAGGAGTCACAGGATAAAATATTTGCATATATTTACATCATGCCTTAGATAGAGGCCAGCTGTTATGAATATACAGGCTCTCGTGTCCAGGAAAAATTGGGCTGCAGAGGGCAATAAATACATGCATGTAAGAACTGCGCCTTGATTATGTTAAGTGACAGCATTTTACATTAAAGTAAGTATGAAATTTCCTCTACAAGGCTACTAAAAATGTAAAAGATTTACTGGTATACGATACATATAAAATTACTAATACATTTGCTGACAGTAATACTTTACATAAATTCAGCACACAGAAGATAGAGTTCTATTTACAAAAGATCACTGTTACAAATGCATGAGGAAAGCAGAGCAAATATAAGCTGAACAATGTAACTAAAAAGAAAAAACTTCTGCTTAACACCATGGAAGCTTAGGCAGTAAGGAAAATGGGAAAGCAGCGGGTGCTATATACATGCGTGTAAGCACTTTGTCTCGCTGGTGTTAAGTAATGTAATTGTACATTAAAGCAATATGACAATCTCTAATAATAGATTGGAAAATCAGCCAACCATTTGCAAATAAAGGTTTATTATTCCTTTACCAAGGTTTCAATATTTGTAAGAATATCTTCTTCGGAAGTGTTGTCCTTATTACATCACCTGATGCAACATGTGTCACAAGATAAAATATTTGCGTAGGTAGCAGTTGGCCTTAGTGTCTGACATAAGGTACATGTAACTTACAAAAATGTTTTATCTTATGGTGCCTATTGCATCATGTGATCTAATAAGACCAATAATTCTGAAGAAGATATTATTACAAATATCAAAATCATGGTCAATGGATAATACACCTTTATTTGCAACTGGTTGGCTGATTTTTCAATCTATTCTGAATTACACAATGGCTGTTTCGCAGCCATGTTCATGATTTTGTTTTACGATCTCTTATAGAAGGCCACTAATAAATGCAATAATTTTAGAGGTGGTTTTTGTTGTTCTGGTCTTTAGTCCAGAGACTGGTTTGATGCAGCTCTCCATGCTACTCTCTCCTGTGCAGGCCTCTTCATCTCCGCATAACTACTGCAACCTACATCCTTATGACTCTGCTTCATGTATTCATCTCTTGGTCTCCCTCTACGATTTTTACCCTCCATGCTTCCCTTCAGTACTAAATTGGTGATCCCTTGATGCCTCAGAATGTCTCCTAGTAAATGATCCTTTCTTCTAGTCAAGTTGTGCCACAAATTCCTCTTCTCCCCAATTCTATTCAGTACTTCCTCATTAGTTACATGATCTACTCATCCAATCTTCAGCATTCTTCCTGTCCTAGTAAATGATCCTTTCTTCTAGTCAAGTTGTGCCACAAATTCCTCTTCTCCCCAATTCTATTCAGTACTTCCTCATTAGTTACATGATCTACTCATCCAATCTTCAGCATTCTTCTTTAGCACCACATTTCGAAAGCTTCTATTGTCTTCTTGTCTACACTGTTTATTGTCCATGTTTCACTTCCATATGTGGCTACACTCTGTACAAACACTTTCAGAAAAGACTTCCTGACACTTAAATCTATACTCGATGTGAACAAATTTCTCTTCTTCAGAAATGCTTATCTTGCCATTGCCAGTCTACATTTTACATCCTCTCTACTTCGACTATCATCAGTCATTTTTCTTCCCAAACAGCAAAGCTCATTTACTACTTTAAATAGCAAAATTCATTTACTACTTTAAGTGTCTCATTTCTTAATCTAATTCCCTCATCATCATCTGATTTAATTTGGACTCCTTTCAAGACACTGTCCATTCCGTTCAGCTGCTCTTCCAGGTCCTTTTCTGTCTCTGACAGAATTACAGTGTCATCGGCAAACCTCAAAGTTTTTATTTCTTCTCCATGGATTTTCTCCAAATTTTTTATTTGTTTCCTTAACTGCTTGCCCAGTATACTGATCGAATAACATCAGAGATAGGCTATAACCCTCTCTCACTCCCTTCCCAACGCCTTCTTCCCTTTCATGTCCCTCGACTCTTATAACTGCCATCTGGGTTCTGTACAAATTGTAAATAGCCTTTCGCTTTCTATATTTTACACCTGCTACATTCAGAATTTGTAAAAGAGTATTCCAGTCAATATTGTCAAAAGCTTTTTCTAAGTCTACAAATGCTGAAAATGTAGGCTTGCCTTTCCTTACCCTATCTTCTAAGATAAGTCGTAGGGTCAGTATTGCCTCACATGTTCGAACATTTCTACAGAATCCAAACTGATCTTCCCTGAGGTCAGCTACCGGTTTTTCCATTTGTTTGTAAAGAATTCGTGTTAGTATTTTGCAACAGTGACGTATTAAATTGATAGTTAAGTAATTTTCGCACCAAATGGTACTTAGTGATATGAAAGTCAGTATCTTAACACTAGAGAAACAATATTTTGAGGAAAATGGCACATTCACCAATATTAGTGGAGATTGGTAAACACTTATGTGACCATGAGCAGTGATTTAAATCCATCAAGGAAGTGAGTACTCTTAAGTTGCAACTGATCATTCAGAATGTTTCTGTCTCTATTAGCAAGATGTTTATATATTTCAAGTTCTTATAGTAAATAAAATTTTTAGCCTTTTATTTCCTTACATAAAATTACGGTGTCTTTTATTTCTTTCAGTGCATGGTATGAAATGAGCAAATCAAGAACTATGCACACTTCCCCATTTCTTACCCAACAAGTGCTCCTTTTTTATATCTGGCTTTAATAGCTCTACCAATATGGCAGTCTTTACGGAAGGTTTTACAGACGCCTGAATATGTGAATGTTTGTACTAAATTTTTCTTCAAACTATTGTTCGTATAGAAGGTAATTTTACATCCATATTTCACAGACAGAAGACGGGCAGTCCTGTAGGACACATTACCTAAAATGGTATCGAAATAAACTTACCATTTCCCTCCTCATCACTCTTCAATTTGTTGTCATTTAGTGTTGAAAATTTTTTGTTTGCCCTTTCATTGCTAAGTATCTGGTCAGCCATGTCTTGTTTATAACCATTATTGCTAGCAGTAGTTTTAATCAAATTAATTTCTTTCTGGTGTTGTGGAAGCATGATTTATTGCTGAATGGGTGAAAGAATCTGATGGAATAATATTATCAGAGTAGATTGTCTTATGATGAATATCAAAAGTGACTCTGCCATTGTGTATGTGTGATTTGCCTGCATGGTTAGCCTGTGGTCTAACGCACTGCTTTCCAGCGGATTAGTGTCGAGGTCCAGTGTGCTGGCCAGTCTGTCGATGGTTTTTAAGGCGGTTTTCCATCTGCCTCAGCGAATGCAGGCGGGTTCCCCTTATTCCGCCACAGTTGCGCTTTGACGGCCCAGTACGCATACACCATAATTACTCTACCACACAAACATTGGGGTTACACTTGTCTGGTTTGAGACATTCCCGAGGGGGGGGGGGGGGACCGCACAATAACTCTGGGTTCGGTGTGGGGCTGTGGTGGGGTGAATGGACTGTTGTAGCCTGTTGTGGGGTTGTGTACCACTGCGGGCTACGGTGGAGGCGAAGCCTCTCCGTCGTGGAACTGGGGACCTAGAAACAATACAATAGAATACAATTTGTAATTTCATGTCACAAAGTTTCATATTTTGTGGCTTTATCAATACATGTTTCTACAGATGTTATTCCAAAAATGGTATTAGTACATTTAAGCAGAAGGTTCTGATTTTTATGTTGTGATGTAACTTTATCCATTGTATTCTGTCCTCCACCCTTCTTGGTACCAGAAGTACATGCAGTATCACTTTGTTGCATAAATGTTTTACAGGCAATTTTATATTTAATGTATATCTGTAAAATTTTTGCATTTATTACAGGCCTTCTATAAGACATTGTTATATTGCTTTAATGTAAAATTATGCTACTTAACACCAGCAAGAGGCAGTATTTAAGTGCATGTATACAGCGCCCACTGCTTTTCGATTTTCCTTGTCACTTAAGCTTCTGTAGAGTTAAGCAGTAAGCTTTTTCATTTTTCTTTTGAGTGACAGTGTTTAACTTATATTTGCTCTAATTTCATCATGCATTTGTAAATAGAACTCTACCTACTGCCTGCTGAATTTATGTACGGTGTTACTGTCAGCAAATGTATTTGTAGTTTTATATGTAATGCACACCAGCTAAACTATTACATTTTTGTACCCTTATAGAGGAAATTTCATGCTTACTTTAATGTAAAATGCAGTTGTTTAACACAAGGAAGGCGCAGTTCCTACACGCACGTATTTAGCTCCCTCCATGGCCCAATTCTTCCTGGGCACGTGAGCTTGTATATTCATAACAGTTGGCCTCTATATGTCATGATGTACACTTAATATATGCAAATATTTTATCCTGTGACTTGTGTTATAATTTTGTGTTGGCAGGAACCTCTACCTGTGGTCATTCACCAGTGAGCATTCAATATGAAGTATGCTAACGCCACCATGTGACGTTACAAGTGAGTGTGCTTACCTCACAAATATCTTTCTATTAATATTTTGTTATGTTTGTAAAAATAATTTTTGTAACTGGTTATAAACATTTTTAAGGGCCTACTCTTTCTGAAGAAGATATTTTTAGAAATATCAAAACATGGGTCAAGGGCTAATAAATCTTTGATTTGTGATTGGTTTGCTGATTTTTTTCAACCCCTTCAGATTTACGCAGTTGAAGCCATGTTTAAGATTAGGTTGAAGTGTTCCAGTTTGGTTGGGAGTTGGTGAAGGTAACAAGTGTGACTGGGGAAAACTGGAAATGCTCTGTTTCATATGTCAATGTTCAGCACACTATATTCCATTGTGCATCATGTAACTTCATACACTGCGCATCATGACAACATTCACCTCACACTATTATCTTACTTGTTCTGCCATCTTGTGTAGTCATCCGGCTCATCATTCATCACATTTACTTTCACCGTGCAAGCAGTTACCAAGCTGCAACATGCAACATGAAAGCTGCCGACCCTTAAGTGCACTTTTGTTGTTGTTGTAGTTGAATAATTATGTATAAACACACTGTTATTTTCTGAAACCACTTTTGGTGACTGCTGAGGTAATGTATTCAACAAACCACGTGCATTTTTTTCCTCCATACTTGAAGTCCAGCCTAAGTAGTGCTCCGTATTTAATGACACTATTGTCAACCATGTGCTTAACTGTAATTAACTTCTTCTTCCAGTTCAGGTTTACCCCAAGCATTGTATTACTGTAGATTTAATATTGATAATGTTTACCATCCACCTGTTGTTAGTTTTTCACATTCAAGTCAATTTTTGTTAAAAGCAATGCATTTGTTTCCAAAATCAATCTTTCACTTTGGAGCAGAGGAACTGCCAGGAAGTTTCATAGTGAATGTTATTTGTCATTAATAATAGTTTTAGATGCTATGGCTGCAATGTAAGTTTGTTCAACTTATGCACACTTGGCTGTGATCATTGTTGTGTAAATGTTTAAACTGTAGTCCTCAAGACACAGACATTGGCAGAAAAAAACCAGAATTGTGAACATGGTAGCTAGCAGAGTAATTGTGAATTTATAATCAGAAGCCCATAGTTTAACATATAATGTAGCAGTTTGAGAGCAGAAGTCACTCACTGTCAATGGGGAAATACCAAAGTGTTCGATACTGGGTGTTGGCTTTGCCATTCTGCCATATTGGATTTTGATGATGTCGCAGGTCAAACATTTCCTCACTTATGTGATGATAATAGTCATACAACAACAATAATTTTGTCATAAAAATATATTTAAAACAATCTAAAAACCAATATCTGGCTATTGAGAAACCCCACAAGATTTTGGGTTTGGGCTGAGACAAACCAGACTAAACAAATGAAAAATTAAACAAAAATCCACAAATCCTTCAATAAACACCACAAAATTGGTATCATAATCTTCAATTAACCTATATAGTTAAACAAAACTCCACAATACCAGCTAAATACAAAACAGCAATATCTGCATGGGAAGGGGTTATTCTACAGCTATTGGCAAATGCAGTTAATGTATACAGCCAAATGAATGCAGCACTTTTCCATTTGGGCTGTTATTTTCAATAACACTTTTCCATTGTTTCACAGTCATTATCCAATGCTTAGCTACGAAAGGTGCCATGTGTATACAAATGGCAGCATAATCACATTTTGTGTTTCCATTTGACTGGTTTACAAATTTAACTGTTCTTGAAGTTTTGAGAGTTGATTGATGCACACAAGGTGGGAAAAGTGAAAAGATATGTATATAGTTAAAATGAACTCCACAATCCCCCCCCCCCCCCCAGCCACAGTACAATGATATCTGAATCATAGTTATTTACAACTTTCGACTTGTATTGTTATGTGCATTTTTCGTATGAACTTCACAGTATTTTTTTTAAAGAAAAAGAAATCACAAAGAAACCAAATAACATACCAATATGCACTTAGATTATTAACTTCAATTTACTGATCCATCAAAAAACACAAATGTACAAAAAAATTAGACTAGCAGAAAACAAAAGCTAAAAAGGAAAGCACCACTTAATACACAAACCAGAGACAAAAAATATTCACCCACACAACTGACAACTGCCCCCATTAACCCCCCCCCCCTCCAAAAATCCCATGTAAAAAAGGAAAAAATACTCTCACACTGATCAACACTAATTTTTCAAACTCAAACATCACACAGATTTAAAAAAAAAAAAAAAAAAAAAAAAAAAAAAAAAAAAAACATGTTTAAGTATGTAAACCTTCCCACTTTCCCTTCCCAACTGATCAGTAAATGAACAAACATTGACACCTCTCTCAAGGGCACAAAGCTATGTAGACGAGTGGTACCAAAAATAAAAGGCAAGTAAATGATATCTTTGGTTGCCTGCCTAAAATTTTATTTCCAGGTTCCATGCCAAGTTGATCCTGGCAAAGAGTCGTCATGAAAGCACCCTGTAGAAACATCACTGTTGCTAGAGAGCACCACTTTCCCATTTTCATAACCTTTCCACATTTTGGATTTTACTTCTGAAAAAAGTTGTGGTTCTTAGCATATAATGCATATCCTCTGTGTGCATATGGCTGTCAAACTTCACTGTTGGGTCAGTCACCCAACCAAACCACACATCGACCTTTTACAGTTAACAGCACACTCAACAACTTTCCTGAAATCAACATCTACTATAACTGAGCACCACCTCAAGTGACATACTTGCTTCAAAATGCTCTCTTCTCACTAGCCAAGTTCCAAATGCACCCCTACATATGATGCCACATACAACATGATTTTGTCACAGGTTAGAGTCAATGCCAGCATGGAGTGGTTTCTGTTGACCTCTCAGTAGTGCATAATCTCTCGGATGGGAGTGCTAGGCCTGGGTGGTGGTGGTGGTGGTGGTGGTGGGGGGGGGGGGGAAATTACGTAATAAGAAGATTTGAAAGCTTCCCCCTTAACTTTAAATGTCACATTATACTCGACAAATTGAAGATGAGGTGAAAAATGTAGTTGAGTAAGAATTGGACTGAATGCTGTAAGATCTACGTCTAAGCAAGGCACTTGCAGAAGGTGACATTCCTTCAGAATTATTAAGAAACTGGGAAATCCAACGATGTTGAAACCGTTCCACTTGATATGTAGGTTACATAAAATGGGCAGAATAGCCTCAGACTTCAGAAACAGTATAATAGTATCAATACAAAAAAAAAAAGGATGCTAACTAGTGTGAATATTAATGAACCACAAGAGTAAAAAGTAATGGTTGCAAAATACAAACATGAATTATCGACAGAATGATGGAATACTGGTACAGTGCTGTGCGGAGGAAGATCAGTTTGGGTTCTGGAGATATATAAGAATCTGTGAAGTAACACTTACTCTGCAGCTTGCCTTACAAGAAAGGTTTCAAAAAGGCAGGCCAGAATTTATAATTGTAGAAAATGCTTTTGGCAGTGTTGACTATGCACGAGTTCCCTTCTGGGAAGTATGGCTGCCCGGTGCAAGTATTTTTAGTTGATGCCACTTCGGCAACTGGTATGTCAATGATGATGAGTGGAGAAATATCTCTGGCATGAGCATGAACTGAACCTGGATCCGTGTGATTGAGAGTTAACAATGCTGCTTCTCTAATATATTTGGAAAAAAATAAAATAAAAAAAGGGCTTCATTTACAAAAGAAGAATACTGAGTACATCTCAGTATGGGTTTAGAAACAACAAACCTAAAGAAACTGCTGTATATGAATGCATTGATACTATATCAGATCTATTAGACACATAACAACCCACTACACGAATATTTCTTGATCTGGCAATGGCTTTTGACACAGTGGTCACAAAATATTACTGATAAAAATTGAACAGTATGGAATCAGTGCATCATTCCTAAGTAATCACTCACAGGTGAGCATGAAGTACACCAACAAACAACTCTGTTCAGTAACTAAGAGACTGTCTGGTAGTAATCAAGGCATGCCTCAGAGCACAGTACTGGGGCTTCTGTTTTTCCTCCAGTACATCAATGACTTGAACCTGAATGTTAATTGTCACAGAATGATTATTTTTGCAGATAACACAACTGCACTTCTCAAAAGGGGCAACACACAGCCAGTACAGAAAGCTGTGAACTTGACTAATGAAGAACATAGAAAAGAAAGTTTCAAGGAACTTCCACGGCACACAAAATACAAACCACACTTAAGCACCTGTGACAGTAAATAACCAACCATTAGAAAGTAACTCTGAATTCAAATTCCTGGGTCTGTAGTTACAAGATAACCTGAAATGGAATAAACATACTGATCAGATAAACATTAGAACAAATACTGGCTGCTATGCACAGTGTTTGTATGTATGCTCAGAATGCACTTATTAGTTTCTAGGCAGTGCGTGCTTGTAACAGTCTCACCTAAGATATGGTGTGTCTTCCGGGGAGAGTCTCAAGCTGCTTTTAGTACTTTTAGAATCCAAAAGAGGGCCATGAGGATCACTAATGGAAGTAAGATTAGAGACTCTTGAAAACCTGTTTTCAAGACGCTGGAGATCCTAACCCTTCCTTGCGTATACATACTTGAGATTGTGAAGTTCTTAAAAAACAATCTAGTGCCAGCTGAATTTGACTTATGAAAAACAATGAAATTCACTAACATAACACTAGAACAAACTCGGGCTTGCATGTGTTACGTGCAACTCTGTCAAAACAGACCATTCCATACGGATTTTCAGCTGCTGAGTAAGCTCCTTTCAAGTCTGTGTTTACTCGGTAAAAAGAGTACCTACAACAGTAAATATACTGGTTATGATTTTCATGTAATGCACAAACTATTCAGTTCTGGGTTGAATCTGACTTTGGCACAGAAAGGGGTGAATTATGCCAACAGATAAATTTTTAGATATGAAGTAGTAACTGTTTTATAAAACTTTTGTTAAACTAACATGTCCCAAATAACTACAAGAAGTTGATTCATGATCTGTGGAACAAGTATCAATGTAATGTAAATACAAACCTTATATAAACATGTTGTTGTGTATTGTATGTAAACCATAATACACCCATTGTAAATATTACAGTAGTGTTTTGTCTGACATCAGTAGCACACTGTGTCATATCAGATCACGCGTGTCCAATAAACAAATCAAACTGTGGAAATTCCAGGTTGGAATATCGACAATGTAGGAAAACGCAGATTGCTACTAACCGTGAAGATGACAAGTTAAGTTGCAGACAGACACAATTAAAAGATGATGCTTACACATAAGCTTTTGGCCACAGCCTCTGTCAGAAAAAGAAAGAGAAGTACGCACTCTTCTCATGTGAATGAATGATGTGTGTTTCTTTTTCCGAAAGGCTGTCTGGAAGCTTATGTTTAAGTGTCACTGAATTGTGCCTGTGTGCAACTCATTGTCTCTCCTTTACAGTAATTAGCAATCTATCTTTTCCTACACTGTAAATAAATTAATTAATCATTACAGTTAGTACTGCAGTATATGTGACAATAGTGAATTTCAGATCATTCTTACTTTTTCCAGGGAAATCAGGAAAATAATTAATTCTCTTAAATGTAAAAACAGTGTATTCAAAATATTAAAAATTTATTCTGATACAGCTACTTTCTTCAATTGCAAGGTATCCACCCAGACAAACTATGCTGTCATTAGGCTCCTCTTTAACAAATGGAGTAGGATTGGTCGGTTTTGGGGAGGGAACCAAACAGTGAGGTCATCGGTCCCTGCAGTAGGACGTATATTAATACCTATCACCTGTTTCAGTACTGACTTCTTTCTCAAGTGTTGGAAACTGCCTGAAAAAAGAAAGGGCACACCCAGAAGATAGTTGAATGTCTAAACATCACTGGAAGTTGTGTAAATGATTATAGCTGGAATTCCCTGTAACAGGTGGAAAAGCCGCCAGGGTGCCTTAGTGTTGTTCATGTTGCATGTTGTTAGCATGCCTACAGTATCTCTATAAGTCGTGTGGACAGAATCAGATGTTGACTGATCACTGTGTAGGACACGAAGGTGCCACATACTCATGTGAGACAGTGTTACCAGTACCTGGCAGAGTTTGGAAAGGGTGGGTCTCCAGTTGGTCGGTCGGGTGGTTGGTTGCATCGTGCAGTATCTAGATTTGTGGCGCACTCAGATGTGATAGTGGCCCGATGCCATACGGCATGGGAACATTAAGCTGAGCGTATACTCTGTCGAGGTTCTGGCGAACTCGTCTGAAGATTATGAGGTACGATTGCTGTATTATGCACCGAGTACGTCTCCTTCACATCTGCGCCTGCCATCCGAAAACGAATATCGGACTCCCCACAACATTCTGCATCGTCCTGCACAATTTTGCTGAGACTAGCAGCAGTTGCACTAGGAAATTACCATTTTGTGCAAAGGCAGAACACAAATGGCTGCATCTGGAGCAGTGCAGAGACAACGAAGAATGGACAACACTATTACCTTTCATGTGACAGTGTCGAAGTGCCATTTTTCTGTCAGGAGAAAGCTCATCCACACGAGCCAAGTGTCTACGAACTGACTGGCCGTGGGAGTACTTCGATGTCACAGAGACATCTACAGAACTGCCCCCCACAGAACGTGTGGGACTGGCTGTCCCCGTGCCAGTAACTGGGATATCGGAAACCAGTTTCGACAGTCGTGTGCTAGTTTGCCCCAGGAGAAGGTGCAATGGGTTTATGGTGCCGTAACGAACTGATTCGGTACATAACTTCATGAGAGAGGGGGTGGAGTGTCGTATTGATAACTTTGCTCATACTGTCAAATCCCTTGTAAATTTGTCACAGTTTTGCAAACAATAAAGCATCACATATCCTCCCAGTCTCTGAAGTTTTTTTTTTTTTTTTTTCCGTTTTGTTTCCTCCTCATCTATGGAATGCTTCACTCTTTTTTGTCAGGCAATGTATTTAAAATTGGTTGAGCATATCTGCAAATATGAGGGTCTGATTCAGTTACTATTTGGATTCCAGACCGGCCTCCCCACTCGAACACGTGCTTTACCGTTTCAGTGATATATCTGAATGACACGATTTCACTTAATGGGATTTTTTACGATCTATCTCAGGTATTTGACTGTAAATCCTACCATTCTTTTGGGGAAACATATTTTATGGCTTTCGAGGTACGACGAGTAATTGATTTCCTCCTTATATAACAGAGAGAAAGCGAAGGGTTGTGTTACATAAAATGTACAGTCTCGGGGATAATGGGGACAAATTACTTCTGGTGTTCCACAGGATTCATTTCTGGGACCAGTCCTGTTTTTGCTATTATATAAATGTGATTTGCCTTACATTGATAAGAAGAAGCAGTTATCTTCGCTGATGACGCAAGCATCGTAATCGAGCCTGACTGATCTGTAACAATAGAGGAAGCAATAAATGCATTAAAAATATTATTGTTCTTGGTAGATGCTTTCCAACATGACTTGGGACAAATATAGTTGATTCAATTCTATCTGAGGCAAGGTATTCTGTTATCAATAACAATACGACCGAGGTAAGGGAACATCTAAAACGTACTTTCAAAATCCGTCAGGGAGCTTACTGATCAGTACTTGGATTGGAAATAAAATATTACAGAAATAACATATTACGGAGCTTCTCAAATACATAAATTCAGAAAAATTTGCTGTAATTGTTGATTTTGGTGGTGAAAACATTAGAAAATTAGCTTACTTCAAATACTTCCATTCACTGATACCGTACGTAGTAATTCTCTGGGCAATTTTATATACAAACACAAAATATTCATTGCACAGAAACATGCTGTAACAGTAACATCTGATGCCCATTCTCAAACTTCATTTCACAATGTTTTAAATAATTCGTCCCGCTAACAACATGAGCAGTAAATTCAGTCTCTCGTGTAGTTTGATGTGAAGAATGAGGCATAAATTGGAAATAATGGCATCATTTGTATAAATAACTGTGGGAACAAAAACAGTGACCACTATCCACAATTTAACTGTAATCTTGCACAAAAAGAAGCAAAGTATACCCCATAAAAATATCTGATGGGCTCTCGTGTGATTTAAATCCACCTCCATGGCTGAAGGTCCGCACAGATGGATGCCACCCGGAGGATCTGGGTTTGATTCCTAGTACTGCCAGGTATTTTTTTCTCGGTGGGAGCAATGGTGCGAGGTGCATTCTGCCTTGTGTTGCCAACTGAGGAGCTACTTGACTGAGTAATAGCTGCCACATAGTCTGGAAAATTTGCAAAATGACCTGGAAAGTGGTGTGCTGATTACACGCCTGTACATACCACACCCATGACACTGCAAGGCACAGAATGGCACTGTGTCATGTCAACATCCCTTGGGCCTTCTCAGCATGGACAAATTAGGAATTAAAGGTGCTGGCAGATGATGAAAATTTTATTAAAGAAATTGAAATTATTTTTAATTATTGATTCCTTTTACTCGATGGGTACCTTTCTAAATAGATAGTACATATGTGGCTAGGTTCCATTTATCAAAATTTGTTGTGGATTAAAAGTTTAAAAAATAAAGAAAAAATTCAGTTATGTAAATGTGCAGCACGTAATCACATTTTCAAATGGAAAGCGTGTCTTATTTGTAAACCTACCGACACGTTCCTAACAATTGCAAATTGTCGCAAATACGAACCTGAAAACGTTCGGGAAACTGAGCTGAATTGTGCTGCAGTGATGTCTCACTCACTTCTCAACTACTGCCTGTGTTTTTGATCTTTGATTCTTGCTATGCAAGTTGTAGGTAACTCAGTGCTCCCATAAGAATGTCAAAGAGTGCATTCCAGGTAACAGTGTCAAAATTTTTCTTTACTTGCATGTGCTGTAAAGTAGGCTTTCCCTTTCCTTGGCCTGTTTCCTGAGGTAAGGGTGTGTAACAATAAAAAATCTATATTGCCACAGGGGTCTGCCTTTTTCTGGAAGCTTCATCAACAGTTTTCACTGATGACTGGGAGCTTATATCTCATACTGAGGCCTCGTCGAACACTATTTCTGCTCTAAAAGACTGCAAATTGGCTGCTTATGTAAGTGAAACATTTACTTAAAAGAAAGTATCTGCTTTGGTTGCTACAGCAATATGCTGCTCATCTATCGCACACATAAAAATCATGAGAATGTACTGATTACTAGGAGAAGTGAATGCCATGCACTATATGGTGATTGGAATCTTAGGCCATAATGTTTGGTATAACTAATGGTCTTTCAAATCTCAAATACACATGATCCATGCAGGAAACAGCTAATAAAATATTCTCTTAGTTAAACTTTTCATTTCTGAAGATTTCCAGTTATGTGAGGACGAACTGTTAAAAGTTCTTGCATCAGACTGAAGTATTTAATTTTGTTTCATAATAACAGAGAACAAATAAGAAGACTCTTTTTATATTTTGCATTCTTGGTATGGGCATTGTCAAAGCTTGTTTGAAATATAGTTTTGTCATTTGCCATAAATGCCCTTAAATAGTAAATTTTCTGGATTGTAAGTGTAAGAATTCCAAACTCCTTGAAGAGTTCATTGCAGTTTATCTCTACAAAATATTATTGCTAACAACAGTATGAGGTCGGACAGCAACTCACCAGCCACTGGAAGTGCTGGTCATGTGTTGTGCACATAAACAGGGAGACCATGTTAGTAGCTCAGCTGCTGAATTTGGATTCTTCATAGAAGAAAATGCATTCATACATAACCATTCACTTTTCACACAAAAAGCGTTAATAGCACAATGTTTTGGACTCTTTTTATATGCTATAGGAACAAGCAACCATGGCATTTCTCTTCCAGTCAGGCAGTGAAACTTTTCAATTGTACGATGATGTTAAGCAAAGTTATGAGTGGAGTAGCCTTCAGATGTGATTTTAATTATTTTTAGTGATGTTTAAAAATGTCTCATTCAGCTTTTTTTCTTTCTAGAACAAATGAAGATTTTTACAGATAAATATATTGCTCTCTGGCTTTCTCATTATGATAGTAGATGGGTGCATCTGTGTGTTCCGGCACTATGCAACACATTTTTATTGTGAAGAAGCATGTGTCACTGTTCATATAGACAAGGTGACTGTAAAAAATTTTTGTTAATTAATCACAAATATGCAGATCATGATTTAAATGAAATTCTGTAGTGCTAAAGCTTTAGCACCAGCAAAGAGTAGAGCTTAACTGGATGTTTTGTACCTAGAAGAAAATGACAATGAGACAACAGGTAAAATATTAATTAATTTCCATTGAAGTCTAATTGCCTTTATGCAGAATAGGAATCTAGAGCTCTCAACAGTGAGAACCGTAAGAAGGTGTTGGCATAAGTGTGAAAAAATTAAGAATCACAAGTTTTAAAGTTCATTTGTGCTAATAAGCAAAATAACAGCGTCAAATCTTGCAGTAAATTAAGGCAACTTGATTTGGCAATTGTTATTCCTTTGAACTGTTTTCCAAATGGTCATCAGTATTATTATTGTATTGGGATGTCCTAGTGTAAAGAGAGAGGTAGAGAGAGAGAGAGAGAGAGAGAGAGAGAGAGAGAGAGAGTGTGTGTGTGTATGTGTGTGTGTGGGCACGCGCGCTGAGCAATCACTGTCATCTCCAGTATGGATGAAGCAATGTGAGTTGAGCAATGGTACCATGGAATACAGGCATCCCTCAGAGGGTAGTTTCCCACATCTCAAAAACTTCTCTGATTGCCACTCGACCTATGTTCACATTGGGCTGCTGCACTGCCAAAGCACAACACCCTCAGGATAGCATGGAAGTCGTTGCGAGACATAATTTAACTGAATGGTTCAAAATGGTTCAAATGGCTCTGAGCACTATGGGACTTAACATCTGAGGTCATCAGTCCCCTATAACTTAGAACTACTTAAACCTAACCTAAGGACATCACACACATCCATGCCCGAGGCAGGATTCGAACCTGCGACCGTAGCGTTCACGCGGTTCCAGACTGGAGCGCCTAGAACCGCTCGGCCACATCGGCCGGCAACTGAATAGTGGCCAACCATTTTCCGCACTCCAAGGCTAACTGATATTGTTATTTCTTGAGTTGTAAACACCAGTTAGGGTCAGAATTTGTCATTTAATGTAAATTATATTCATGCAGTCCTTGTAAACAATTTGACTTTCCTTGCTGGACGACATACATATATTCTCAATGAGGGTTACACGAAAGAACAACTTGAAACCAGACTCAGCATTATCACCTTTCCCAATCGAATATCTTGTAGGTCCATGGTCTTATTTCAATACAACCTTTTTGTTCCGTCAACCAGAAATTCCAGATTGAGGGGCTGTAGCACCTATTTCATTGGCATTACGCGAAAACAATAACAGAATTAGTGCCAGATTGTTCTGCTCCTTCTTTGAAAAGGGGTTCTTCATTATGATCTTTGTGTTGTTTTGAGTTTTCAGCGACGTCCAGCTCATTATCATCACCCGGAAAATTCAGACACACTGGGTGGTTTTTGGAATCAGAAGACTGCTCCAGCAGTCCTTATCTTCTCGTCTTATAGTCTTCTCTCCAAATTTTCAGTTTGTAGAACAGACAAGTGTTTATGCTTATCACAAGGAGGACTGTTGAAAATTGAAAGAATAACTCAAGTCAAGATTAGCAAATGATGAAACAGATGCTTCCAGACAGACATCTGGTTGTTTAAAAATTGCTTCTAACTACACAGGCTTGCGAGGCTCATATGGGAGGAAATGTGAACCATCACTTTAACGCAAAGCTGTTGGTAAATTTTTTGTAATTATTTTCCAAAATTATGACTAACACGACTAATTAGGAAAAGTCTTGGAATTTCATTAAAATAAAATGTTTAGTTACTAATAGATAAGACAATAAAAATAGGCCACTGAGGCCCAACGATAGTCTGTTAAACAACGAAAATGAGAGGTGCATTGCACTTTATACTGTATTTGAAGTCAGCTTTAGGTCGTTTTTGAACATTTCTAGAAGTTGTATCTTCTCTCTCTCTCTCTCTCTCTCTCTTTTTTTTTTTTTTTTTTTTTTTTTTTTAAATCTCATGTTATTCGCCTTTGTTCGTTGCATCTGCTCGGGGCGGACATCGTAAGACATCCGTTTAAGTTCGTTGTTCATCGGTTAACTCAGTTTTTTTATTACAGAGGGCAGCTAAACCTCTGACCGAATACGCTGAGCTACCATGCCGGCATCTCTTTGTCACCCCCATCCCCAGTGATAGTAGGGGCATTTCACTCTCACGGTATTTTTATGGAAATAATGAGTCACTTATATATCAAATTTGGTTCAAAATGCTCTGGGAATTCCTGAATTACACGTTTATGGCTTGTAGTTTCAGCCCAAACCCTCAGCCAAAGGGTGCTAGGGCTGTGTTACTGTAACAGTAAATTTCTGGAGACAGCTGATTTTGATAGAAATTCCGTCAGAGATAAAAAGATATATCCCGATCTTTGCAACCCTTCCCACTCCCAGTTCAAGAGTGGAACACCATTGTGACTGTCACCAAGAAATCTAGTAATACCGAAAACTATGGATTTGATACTAATATAGGTCATTAGTGGATATTTTTGCATATCAAGTTTTCCAGCGTCCAAATCTGCCTATATTGTTGGTTGGGTTATATTACCTCCAAAATATTTTTATGCAGATAATGTTTCAGATGTAAGGTTCTCATATTTTTTCAACTATTGTAGATAATTCACTATTACTGTACTGTGAGGAAGAAGAATGAGCGCATTGAGTGAGTAGATCCTTGACTCTGTGTTTAATTATGTAGTCAGCTGTGCAACATTGGGGCATTCTTATCTGAAGCACAGTAACAAGCAGCTGAGTTTTTTTGAAAAAGAAATCTGTTTTCTGTGAACGTGCAAAAAATTATCTGGAATACTATATTACAGAGATAAAAACTCATTTATAATACTTTCTCATTCTCTCAGTTGATGGAGAAGATTTTGGAGGAATTTTAAGAAACGAAGGCATGCACAAAAATGAAATGTTTGTCAGAACTATTAATTGTAGGAAAACTCAGTCCCTCAGATAACTAAGAACTTTCTTCATTAGTGTTAATTTGTTCTCTCTGCTTTTCATTACATCACAGTTATGCAATTGATTGTGATGTCTCTAATTTTTGTAACGAGAGAATTTTGTAATTGTCAAAATGACAGCACAGCATAAGAAGATTCTAACAATAATAAGATTTTCATTTCTTAACAAACGAGTTTCTTTAGAGTACAGGATATCTCCATGATTCATAGTAAGGTTGTGAAGATTTTGCGTCTGACGCCACACGAAGTCACTGATTGTTTCTGTCAAACAAAACAATTTAGAGTAGATTATTTATATTTAGCTGATGATCTGCTGATATACATTGGCTTCCGAGAACATCAGACAGAAAAACAGCGTGCTGAGCAAGAGGTAAGTCACTTTTATTTCAGGGCAGATCTCACCTTGCATTCTTGAACAAACAGTGTGTAGCCAGGATTGACAGGTATTCAGGGAACTGTATTGGTAATTTCAAACAGTTATTTTCTTCTGAGTAGAGCAGCAATATATTTTTGTGGCTATTCCAAGTCGAACATTGCACTTCATATCATGCAACATTCATAATGTATGAGAATATGATATCTAAAGTACATGCTGCATGAGGAGAAAGTTTTTGAAATCAGTATATTCAATTTTCTCGTACTAAGACAATATTTTTATATAAAGCTTACACATGTATATATAAATTTTGACTGAAATTACTCCAGATGTCCCTGAGTTACACTTGAATATTACCCTCCTTTCACCCTCACCCTATGTATGGTATGTGGTTCCTACTCCCAACAGAAACCTTCTTGACTGTGAGCAGAACAATTCACCAAAATTTCAATGTAATTGGATGAGTGGTGTAGACATGCATAGAATACAAACAAACAAATACAGTGGCTGGAATTACATCTGCGATCAAGGACGTTTTTGGTTAGTGCTCAAGGATGATACGCCATATCCTGAGATTAAGGTGTTTGGGATATTGTAATAAACTCAATTTAAAAAAAAAAAAAGCCACTTGCCAACAGGTGTGAATATTACCAAACGAACAGTTTAATAGCTATTGGTTGCAAAATACTAATATGAATTACTCAAAAAAGAATAGAAGAAAGAAGTAAAAATGACCTCAGAAAGATTGCTTTGAGTTCCACAGAAACGTAGGAACATACAAGGCAATATTGAACCTATTACTCACACGTTAGACTGGGAAAAAGCAACCAAATTTTATAGCACTTTTAGATATAATCAAAATTTTAGACCAGGGCTGGGCAACCTTCAATGAGCCATGAGCCTGATTCATGTACTTACTTACATTTGCAGACCATCTTGTCATGTGAGGCAACAGCAATGCTCCTTGCTCATTAAGTCATAACTATAGTGTCCATAACACTAATGTGTATGGGGTAACACACCAATATGAATGGCACCTGTTTCCTGACACACCAAGCCAACAAATTATTCCTCAAAACACATGATTTTGTGAGTGTATTGAATTTATGTTCAACCCACTTCAGATGTTTACATTTATTTGTGTGTTGTGAACAATGTTTTTTTGCTTACGGCAGTTTACAATAGCTCTCTTACAAACTTCTATTGCAAAATTCTGCAACAACATTAGTAATGAAATAATGTTCATGAAATATAAATAAATTACAACATCTGAAGATGGGATGCCAAGCATCTTGAAATGCCTTCATGGAAAAATTGTCTATAAAAGCAACCAGTTGCAGCTAAGACATTGTGAATTGTTACTGTTAAAATGTTTTGCACATCCAGAGTGGACAAGAATTATTTACTACTGTTAATATGAAAAAGATCAGAAAAACAAAATACTGAGTAAGGACACCACTCTGTTTATTTAATAAATTGCAGTCAACTAGCCATATACAGTTACTTTGCTTAACATTTTACGTTTTTGTACATTCATTTATAGAGTTCACTCTTTTACTGCACAGTTCTATGTGATATCGTTCACAGGCTTCGTTACACATTTCTAACACACATGTTGTGGTTGGGTCATAATAATTTTTGTTTTTGCAAATTAGATGATGAAAGCCATGAGTAGATAATCTAGTTACAATATGTCGCAGTTCGAAGTTTGGTGCTGTCCACGAGTGGTTCATCATTGCTTCAGTGCCATAGAACTCCGGCCATACTTTATCTCGTCTATCCTCCATGACCTTCAGTTGATTTCTGGAACCCTTGGTATGTGGCATCATAGATCGATGTTTGATATCTTTGATTAGAAATATCTCTCACTAGCAGGTTCACTAGTCTAGATCTTGTTGTCATTGAGAGACCCAGTGCTCTTTTTAGATGTCGATTTTATCTTTTCTAGTGTTTCTAGATTTTTTTCTGTGAGGTGGTCCCGTATAACCTCCATCCCGTAGGTCAGGATTGGCAAGATTTTTGCACTGAATAATTTCATGGCCGTTTCTAGACTGAGTAGACGGATGCTTTTGATGTCTTGTATTGCTATTATTGCTTGGGCTGCGCGCTCTGTTGTATGTTTTGTGAAGCATTTGGCTGTTGGTTGCAGTGTCACCCCTAGGTATTTAATGAGATCCTTATTTTTTGTTCTCCAATGTTGATTTCCACTTTCTTGGGTGTTTTGCCTCCTTTTCGGAAAAGCACCATTTCGGTCTTTGTTATTTTTATGTGTAGTTTGTGTTCACTGCACCATTTATCTTTTTCCTCTTATGATTTTCTGCAGCTTCTATGTATCTGTTGATCGTACGGCTATGTCGTCAGCATATGCATATATGTACACATCATCTACATTTTCTCAAATTCACAGTACTTCTTCAGTGACAAAAATGTTCAAGAAAGGGCTCATTGGGTCACTCTGTAAGACTCCATTCGATTGCAAAATGAGGTTCGAAAAAGAGAGGTTGTCTGATATCGTGATTAAGTTGTATTCGAGGACTGACTTGATTATTCTTGCCCATACGCTATCTTCTCCCATTGTGTTTTCCAGTTTTCGGACTGTGGGATCTTTTTCCTGTAGGTCAAAGGCTTTTGTAAAGTCTATGAACACTGTGTAGAAAATTTGTTTCATTTGTAGTGCTTCATCGATGTTGTTTAGAAGAAGCCTAACTGCTGTAAGTGTTGATCTTCCAGATCGAAGCCCATCTGGGAGGTGACCGTCCACACAGGCTTTGATGTTTTGTGTAATTATCTTTGAAAGCATCATGAACTGATTATTTTCTAGGGCTATGCCTCTGTAGCGTTTGTGAAGAAGAGAAATTTGTTAACATCAAGTATAGATTTAAGTGTCAGGAAGTAGTTTCTGAAAGTATTTGTATGGAGTGTAGCCATGTATGGAAGTGAAACATGGACGATAAATAGTTCAGACAAGAGGAGAATAGAAGCTTTCGAAATGTGGTGCTACAGAAGAATGCTGAAGATTAGATGGGTAGATCACATAACTAATGAAGAGGTATTGAACAGAATTGGGGGGAAGAGGAGTTTGTGGCACAACTTGACAAGAAGAAGGTACCGATTGGTAGGACATGTTCTGAGGTGTCAAGGGATCGCAAATTTAGCATTAGAGGGCAGTGTGGAGGGTAAAAATCATAGAGGGAGACCAAGAGATGAATACACTAAGCAGATTCAGAAGGATGAAGGTTGCAGTAAGTACTGGGAGATGAAGAAGCTTGCACAGGATAGAGTAGCATGGAGAGCTGCGTCAAACTAGTCTCAGGACTGAAGACCACAACAACAAAATGCCTCTGTACTTGTTTGCGTTCGTTGGGTCTTGTCTACCTTTGTAGAGAACTTTTATTATCGAGAGTCTCCATTGCATCGGAATTCTTCCAAGTTCCAGGCATTTGTTGAATAATTTTATCCATACATGTTGGAGAGCCTCTTTCACATCTTGTATATGTTCATTATATATATTATCAGGTCCTGCTGCTTTCTTGTTCTTCAATGTTTTTATTACTTCTTTTACATCTTCTTCATTTAGATATTTCCATACATAGTCTTTTTCCTTTGTTTGTTGTTGTTTCTCTGTCTTTGGGGTATTTGGATTCCTTGTTTGTTCATTATCTTACTGAAGTTGTCTTCCCATACCTTTGTGGCTATATTTGGTGTATGGGCCAGTCTTCTTGGTCTTGCTGCTATGTGTGGGACTTTCACTGCTTCATCCACTTGTCTTTTTGCCTTTCTATATATTCTTTTTTCTTGTTGTGCTGGTTTCTTAGAACAGTGTTCCTTTTGCTATAGCATTCAGCATCGAACCATCTTTTTGCTGTCCTTTTTTTTGGGTTTGTTTGTATCACTGAATTTTTTAGGAGGTCTTCTATTTTGTCTGTTGATTTTTCAAGGTCTCCTTCCTCTATTAAAGTTTCTATTTGTGTTATTTGTCCTTGTTGGTTTGTTATTTTTTCTTTATCTATTTTTCTTTGTGTGATTTGGTGGGTCTTTCTTGCTGGTGATGAGGTGATGTTGCGAGGTGCCGGGGTGGGGAAGAGTTTGTACCTCTTTAATTTTGATAAATTTTGCATGAGAACAAGACATGCACTAAACTCCCTCCTTACCTGCCACCTAATTAATTATGTGCACAACGGTAATGAAGGGAAATGATGGTGGACCCTGCTAGTTGGTAAAATAAGGAGTGCACACTCACACTAATTTAATAAAAACTGTGATCTACTCAGAGAAAAAAAAAAAAAAAAAAAAAACGAGAACTTTTTCCTAATAAACAACAGGAAATGGGATTTTGCCTATTTCTATGAAATGATATGCGGCTTAAATATTACAATGAGATTTATTATACATCAGAACATAAAGGCACATGATTATTCACACAAACAGTAGATTAAAGGATAGAGTATTCTGAATTATTATGCAAGTAAGAGTTGGCTCGAGAACAAGGGCTCCTACTCTCTGTGATGCAATAGCTTGATGATAATGACTGGAGGTCCTAATCAATCAAATATTACTCTCTCGACTATATTGCAGTATTGCGATTAGTAGTGAGAGCTCACATGGGATCACATGGAGAAATAAGCAAGGTGGACTTGTGGCAAAAAGAGTGCATGTGCTACTGAGACTTCAGTATAAAATTGATAGGTCCTACAATGCTGGAGCCACAAAATATTTTACCAGTCCTGTAATTAGTAGCAGGTTGTCGGTAGGCAGCAACTCTGTTTCAACCCCTGGCCTCAAAGGTTGTCTGAGAATTTTAAGTTCTGCTGAAAAAAGGGTGCGAATAAGTCGCAAGACCGCCCGACTCTGACAAAGATCAGAACCCAAATCCCTGCGCCCGCAAAACACAAGAGTGATGCCAACAATGCTCAACTCCCTACCATCCTCGAAAACCGCAAATCAGCATTCAGTTCAGATTCCAAAATTCCCCCACACTGTCTCAGAACATCATTCGTGCCAATAGCGACCCTTCCCTCCAATTTCGAGCTGGGCTTTATGACGTCAACTAGCCTCAGTTTAAGTTGACCAATCATGCCTCTGCTATTCAGCTGAGGGCACTGGATTTGCCATTTGACCGGCCATGGAAACAACCTGCCTAGACCACCGGCCATCTGGCACCAGACAGCCGTACCCAGCAGGCCATGGTCCACAAGTATTCTGAGAGTCAAGAGGACAATGCAGTTAGTCAGTGCCAGGAGTCTTCGTTCTGGACGCACCAAAACGGTAAACACATAAACTGCAGTGACACTCAGACATCTCGCAGGTCATTTCGAACCTGCATACAATAGGCGAAACTCGACCGACGTCAGTCTTTCCGCCAGGCACTTAAGCGCATTGTACTACCCTCTAAGTATTTGGAAGTGCAGCCCCCAACTGGAAACGCAGTGCCACATCCTCCAATGCTCGCCTCACACAGGCCACCCAGGGAAGTAACCCAACATGCATGGGTATCAAGTGAAAAGTATTTTGAGCTCTCAATAGAAATTCACTACAGTAACCTTATTCGGTCTCTTACCACCGTGCAATGACATAGAACATTAATAAAATTGATGAAAATGAGAGGCGACATGCAGAAGACGGCATGGAACCTCTCATTACCCTCCCAGTCACTTTAGATTATTTTTGGTAGTGGTTGACTCACTAGACAGAGTTAGTGTGTCAATCACTCAGAAGGAATTGGTCCAAACGGTTTCTCACAACAAATTGGCAGATTAAATTTGAAATTGATGATAAAATGAAAGGTGGAATTTTTCTTATGACTTTACCAACATCTTACTCACATTGACGAATAAGTCACACCCAACACAGGTTCACCGTCAGGGAGCCCACTCTCATTCATGGATATACTCGCAGTCATACAAATGTTGAACACATGCTAGAAGGCCAAGTTGGAAGCTGCAATAAAATGTTGACCCATTGTATCTGCAAGCTTCTCATTAAGGTGACATTTAAGAATTAGCTACTGGTGCCCAACTCAAACACACACATACTTCTGCATGAAGCCAAAAAGACAAACAATAATTTCTATGCTTCATGGTTGAAACATTTGACCACTCACGCTGTTTCCCTGAACAGAAAGGATGATAATTTTTCACAGTGATTGATTGATTGATGGTCCATTCACCACTAACCAGAATTGCAACCACAGATATCCTGCTCACATACACAAACAAAAACAGTCTTGTGTTTACTGTGGCATATTGTTGTGTATAACATTTTGTAACTATTGGCACATACACAAGAAATTTGTACACATAGTGAGAATTGACACGCATCAACGTAATTGAGATAGAGAGATATAGAGTACACAAAAAACAGAAATTTTGTAAGTATACCTGTGTGATCGAAGATTAGGCAACATAGTTTGGAATAAGTTTTCTTTGTGATGCACACTGACATGGTGATAGGGAACCAGGATATCTTGAAGTCGGCCGTGCCCTTTGAAAGGAACCATCCCGGCATTTGCCTGGAGCGATTTAGGGAAATCACGGAAAACCTAAATCAGGATGGCCGGACGCAGGATTGAACCGTCGTCCTCTCGAATGCAAGTCCAGTGTCTAACCACTGCGCCGCCAATTGGTGATGTTATTCTAGATACTTGAACGCTGTTATACTGTCGTAGTCAAATTTTCCTCGATGTATTCTCATCTGTGGTCTTATTTATATAAATATGAGCCTCCGCATGCCCCTTCACTTCTACCTCCCCTTCCTTCTCACTGATTTCACCGCTCATATCATTCCTGCTCTCTGCCTTCCTCCAATTCATGTCTATCATCTGTGTTGCACACCTTCCGTCCCGTAGGAAAACTCAACATTTCTTCATCTGGCTCAACTGAGAGAAAACTTGGAATACATTTCACATAAATTTCCTCAGCATGTTATAGTCTTAGGTGGAGATTTCAATTTACCAGATATAGACTGGGACACTCAGATGTTTAGGACAGGTGGTAGGGACAGAGCATCGAGTGACATTATACTGAGTGCACTATCCGAAAATTACCTCGAGCAATTAAACAGAGAACCGACTCGTGGAGATAACATCTTGGACCTACTGATAACAAATAGACCCGAACTTTTCGACTCCGTAAGTGCAGAACAGGGAATCAGTGATCATAAGGCCGTTGTAGCATCCCTGAATATGGAAGTTAATAGGAATATAAAAAAAGGGAGGAAGGTTTATCTGTTTAGCAAGAGTAATAGAAGGCAGATTTCAGACTACCTAACAGATCAAAACGAAAATTTCTGTTCCGACACTGACAATGTTGAGTGTTTATGGAAAAAGTTCAAGGCAATCGTAAAATGCGTTTTAGACAGGTACGTGCCGAGTAAAACTGTGAGGGACGGGAAAAACCCACCGTGGTACAACAACAAAGTTATGAAACTACTGCGAAAGCAAAGAGAGCTTCACTCCAAGTTTAAACGCAGCCAAAACCTCTCAGACAAACAGAAGCTAAGCGATGTCAAAGTTAGCGTAAGGAGGGCTATGCGAGAAGCGTTCAGTGAATTCGAAAGTAAAATTCTATGTACAGACTTGACAGAAAATCCTAGGAAGTTCTGGTCTTACGTTAAATCAGTAAGTGGCTCGAAACAGCATATCCAGACACTCCGGGATGATGATGGCATTGAAACAGAGGACGACACGCGTAAAGCTGAAATACTAAACACCTTTTTCCAAAGCTGTTTCACAGAGGAAGACCGCACTGCAGTTCCTTCTCTAAATCCTCGCACAAACGAAAAAATGGCTGACATCGAAATAAGTGTCCAAGGAATAGAAAAGCAACTGAAATCACTCAACAGAGGAAAGTCCACTGGACCTGACGGGATACCAATTCGATTCTACACAGAGTACGCGAAAGAACTTGCCCCCCTTCTAACAGCCGTGTACCGCAAGTCTCTAGAGGAACGGAGGGTTCCAAATGATTGGAAAAGAGCACAGGTAGTCCCAGTCTTCAAGAAGGGTCGTCGAGCAGATGCGCAAAACTATAGACCTATATCTCTGACGTCGATCTGTTGTAGAATTTTAGAACATGTTTTTTGCTCGAGTATCATGTCGTTTTTGGAAACCCAGAATCTACTATGTAGGAATCAACATGGATTCCGGAAACAGCGATCGTGTGAGACCCAACTCGCGTTATTTGTTCATGAGACTCAGAAAATATTAGATACAGGCTCCCAGGTAGATGCTATTTTTCTTGACTTCCGGAAGGCGTTCGATACAGTTCCGCACTGTCGCCTGATAAACAAAGTAAGAGCCTACGGAATATCAGACCAGCTGTGTGGCTGGATTGAAGAGTTTTTAGCAAACAGAACACAGCATGTTGTTATCAATGGAGAGACATCTACAGACGTTAAAATAACCTCTGGCGTGCCACAGGGGAGTGTTATGGGACCATTGCTTTTCACAATATATATAAATGACCTAGTAGATAGTGTCGGAAGTTCCATGCGGATTTTCGCGGATGATGCTGTAGTATACAGAGAAGTTGCAGCATTAGAAAATTGTAGCGAAATGCAGGAAGATCTGCAGCGGATAGGCACTTGGTGCAGGGAGTGGCAACTGTCCCTTAACATAGACAAATGTAATGTATTGCGAATACATAGAAAGAAGGATCCTTTATTGTATGATTATATGATAGCGGAACAAACACTGGTAGCAGTTACTTCTGTAAAATATCTGGGAGTATGCGTGCGGAACGATTTGAAGTGGAATGATCATATAAAATTAATTGATGGTAAGGCGGGTGCCAGGTTGAGATTCATTGGGAGAGTGCTTAGAAAATGTAGTCCATCAACAAAGGAGGTGGCTTACAAAACACTCGTTCGACCTATACTTGAGTATTGCTCATCAGTGTGGGATCCGTACCAGATTGGGTTGACGGAGGAGATAGAGAAGATCCAAAGAAGAGCGGCGCGTTTCGTCACAGGGTTATTTGGTAACCGTGATAGCGTTACGGAGATGTTTAGCAAACTCAAGTGGCAGACTCTGGAAGAGAGGCGCTCTGCATCGCGGTGTAGCTTGCTCGCCAGGTTTCGAGAGGGTGCGTTTCTGGATGAGGTATCGAGTATATTGCTTCCCCCTACTTACACCTCCCGAGGAGATCACGAATGTAAAATTAGAGAGATTCAAGCGCGCACGGAGGCTTTCAGACAGTCGTTCTTCCCGCGAACCATACGCGACTGGAACAGGAAAGGGAGGTAATGACAGTGGCACGTAAAATGCCCTCCGCCACACACCGTTGGGTGGCTTGCGGAGTATGAATGTAGATGTAGATGTAGATGTAGCCCTGTTTCTACCCTGACCCTGCTTCATCGTGTGCAGTCTATTTATTTGAGATGCGTTCGACAATAGTTGTGCCCTGCTATGAGTGAACATTAATTCGCGGAACATCAACAACAAAAATATATCAGCGAAAACCCCATACAACACATGACACAAAAATTGTACTGTTCCACTCCTACTGATAATAATAATAATAATAATAATAATAATAATAATAAAAGAAAGAAAGAAAGAATTTAACCTACAAATGTCGATAAGACAATTTTGTCTTTCAACATAAAGCAACGTTCTCAGTTTCAACAGAATGTGAAGTTGTACAGAACCCACACACATCAACCAACACACACAAAACAAAACAACATGAAATTACTAGATAAATGAAGAAAATCAATGGCTATTACATGCGCGCCGCAAAATATTACTACCGTGAAATTTAATTGCAGCAAAGAAAATTAATTACGGTGTTTTTCTTTAACCAGGAAATGTTATCGATAAAGCAGTCACAGGAAAGAACCGAGGCAAGGGTCGCCATATTATGCGAGGTGCCAGGGTAAGGAAGAGTTTGTACCTCTTTAATTCTGCGAATTTTGTATGAGAACGAGACGTGTACTCGACTCCCACCTTATCTACCAGCTAATTAATTATGAGCACAACAATAACGAAAGGAAATGACGCTGGACCCTGCTAGTTGGTAAAATACGGAGTGCACACTCACGACAATTTAATAAAAATCGTAAGCTACTCAGAGAAAAAAAAATAACTCTTTCATAATAAGCAACAGGAAATGGAATTCTGCACGTACCTACGAAATGATATGCAGCTTAAATATTACAATGAGATTTATTATACATCAGAACATAAAGGCGCATGATTATCGACACAAACAGTAGGTTAGAGGATAGGGTATTCTGAACTATTATGCGAATAAGAGTTGGCCCAAGAACAAGGGCTTCTACTCTCTGTGATGCAATAGCTTGACGATAATGACTGGAGGTCCTAATCAATCAAATATTACTCTCTTGACTATACTGCAGTATCGCGATTAGTAGTGAGAGATCACATGGAGAAACAAGCAAGGTGGACTTGTGGCAAAGCGAGCGCGCGTGATGCTGAGGACTTCAGTATAAAACTGATAGGTCCTGTAATGCCGGAGCTACAAAATACTTTGCCTACCGACTACCTGCTACAAATTTCAGGATTGGTAGTTTCTGAAGATGCAGGCGCCTACTTCTGGTGTGCAGCAACTCTGTTTCAACCCCTTGCCTCGAAGGTTGTCCGAGAATTCTAAGTTCTGCAAAAAAATGTTACGACTAAGTCGCAAGACCGTCCGACTCCGGCGAAGATCAGATCCAGAATCCCTGCAGCCGCACAACCCAACAATGCTCAACTCCCTACCATCCTCGAAAACTGCGAATCAGCATCCAGTTCCGATTCTAAAATTCCCCCGCACTGTCTGAGAACATCATTCGCGCCAATAGCGACCGTTCCCTCCAATTTCGAGCAGGGCTTTATGACGTCAACTAGCATCAGTTTAAGTTGACCAGTCATGCCTCTGATATTCAGCTGAGGACACTGAACTTGTCTAAGCAGGTTGTTTTCGTATCTGGTCAAACGACCACCAGCCATCCGGCGCCAGACAGTCGCATCCAGCAAGGGAAATACGGAAGCGTCCGATCCTGTCCGTCTGCTTTGACCCATGACGTCACAAATATGGCGGAAACAAAAACAAACACACACACTTTCCACAAGAAGCCTAATGACACTAACGGAACAAGCGCGGGAAATGGGGTGTTTTGGGTGGGGGCAAACTAAATATAAACAAATTTAGACGCCTTGCGTAGCTACAACATGTAAGTGAAGACAGCCATGCATGAATACCCACCCACCTCCCCAGGGGTCGTAACCCCTGCAACCCATAGAAGATAAAGATGCTTCAGTAGCTGATTAGCGTTTTTTATATTTAAAAAAAAAATCTCACGGGATAGAACGAACAGATCAGAAAGATAAATATAATAAACTAAAACAGAAATTGGAGGAAACAGATAATTAAAATAAGTATTAAGTGTTTTTAAATTAAAAAAAAATCTCACGTGATAGAACGAACAGATCAGAAAAGTAAATAAAATAAGATAAAACAGAACTGGAGACAGCCACACTCAAACCAAATTCTGCGCCGTCATGACGTCACACACGACAACACCCTTACGTCACGGGTCAAAGCCGACGCGTGGGATCGGACGCTTCTGTCGACCCCCAGCAAGGCAGAGTCCACAAGAATTCTGAGAATCAAGAGGACAATGCAGTCAGTCGGTGTCAGGAGTCTTCGTTCTGGACACGCCGGAACGGTAAACACACAAACTGCGGCGTCACTTAGACGTCTCGCAGGTCGTTTCGCCCTGCATACAATAAGCGTTTTTTATATTAAAAAAAAAAATCTCACGGGATAGAACGAACAGATCAGAAAGATAAATATAATAAACTAACATTTTTCCGCCAGGCGCTTAAGCCTATTATACGACCCTCTCAGTATTCGGGGAAGTGCAGCCTCCAACCGGAAACGCAGTGTGCCGCGTCCTCCGATGCTCGCCTCGCACAGGCCACCCAGGGAAGTAACCCAACATGCATAGGAATCAAGTGAAAAGTATTTTGTGCTCTCAATACAAATACTCTCACTACAGTAACCTTATTCGGTCAGTTACCACAGTGCAATGACATAGAACATTAATAAAACTGATGAAAATGAGAGGCGAGATGCAAAAGATGGCATGGAACCTCTCAACGGTATTTACTTTTATCTTCATTGGAATGTGTGATGGAGCCATGCCACATTGGTTGAATACTTCCTTTTATTTCTCCTCTTGTTAATGCAATATCAATGGTACTCTTCCCATTGTGGCATATATATATATATGTATGTATTTGTCTATAGTCGGGTGAAACCATCCTATTCTAGGGTTTCAACGACTAGCCTTGTTTTACAGTTCTCCGTGTCTATTCTTCAGTAGAGATCGCCTGCAATAATGGTGGGTTTGCTGTCTCATTATTTGATGAGTGTGAATATTTCGTCAATTATTTCTACTGCATTTGTGTGCAGTTGGAAATATTTATGTTGCAAGTTGTCTATCAGGAAGGTTTCTGTTTGAATTGCAAGATCTGAGTTTCGCAGAATGTCTGTTGGTGTTAGATTAAGAGCACTTTTTATTCCCTCTGTATTCCACAAGACTGCTTTTATTTCTTGTTCTTCTGGCTTTCTTCTTGGTTTAGTTGTGCTCTGTTCCCTCTTCCATTGATCTTCTTGGGAAACGAAATCGACGTACTTTTATGTTTTCAGGCCAGAATTCTGGTTCTTGTGTGGTTTGTAGATCTTCAAACGAAATACCTACTTTGAAAGCTTTTTTGTAGCCCAGTGTATGCAGTTCTTCACATTCTAGTTGTTCCAGTATTCCGTTCTCGTTGATGTATTTCACTGCTGTATCAGCTGTGGTGGTTCTCTTTACGTTGCCGATGTATAGCCACGCAGTTGTTTCTGTTGCTTGCATTTCTTCGTCTTTTTTGTGCCCATTATGGTTTTATTATTACTCTGGTTACACTTTGTGTAACCCTGCTGACATTCGATCTTACCTAGCAATGGATAATCTTTGGAGTTGACACTGTGTGGGTGTGGTTTGGCTCTCATTGCAGGTCACCTATGTAGATTAATTACGTTAGTCGCCATCGTGCAGAAATTGTGCATCTCAGTTCGTGAATTATGCAAACAAGTGCAAAGCCAGAGTACAGTGCTTTGCAACCGTCTATACAACGACATATATTCTTGCAAAGTGACAGCTACACTAACCTGTGCAGTGCGCCGATAATTGCCAACAATGCCAAATAGTGGCGTCCACGATTGATCTATTGCGTGACTTCGTCGCCAAGCCCACTTCACAAGTTTCAAATACTGAACCACAAGCATCTGACTGATCGGATTCGCAGTCTCCCATTTGAATCACAGTTCTTCAGCGTAGCGTGAGCTGATTTTCAACCTTTTGTTGACACAGTCAATAACATAGATGTACGGTCTGCCCACGCTAGTAACTGCTTCACATACAGATGTGGGACATTTGGCTACATAACCGCTAAAATTTCTTCCATGGCAACCAGCACAACAACCCATCGATGTCCTTGAAAGCGATTTAATGTTTACCCCACGCTGCCTCCGTTTCATCCTGATTCACCCTCAGTTTGTTTTGCCATAGTGGGCAGCATCCTCATCACATATGAAGACACCAGTGACACAGTACAGGGCTATTACAAATGATTGAAGTGATTTCATAAATTCACTGTAGCTCCATTCATTGACATATGGTCACGACACACTACAGATACGTAGAAAAACTCATAAAGTTTTGTTCGGCTGAAGCCGCACTTCAGGTTTCTGCCGCCAGAGCGCAGTGAGACAAAATGGCGACAGGAGCCGAGAAAGCGTATGTCGTGCTTGAAATGCACTCACATCAGTCAGTCATAACAGTGCAACGACACTTCAGGACGAAGTTCAACAAAGATCCACCAACTGCTAACTCCATTCGGCGATGGTATGCGCAGTTTAAAGCTTCTGGATGCCTCTGTAAGGGGAAATCAACGGGTCGGCCTGCAGTGAGCGTAGAAACGGTTGAACACGTGCGGGCAAGTTTCACGCGTAGCCCGCGAAAGTCGACGAATAAAGCAAGCAGGGAGCTAAACGTACCACAGGATGGTGCTCCACTGCACTTCCATCATGATGTTCGGCATTTCTTAAACAGGAGATTGGAAAACCAATGGATCGGTCGTGGTGGAGACCATGATCAGCAATTCATGTCATGGCCTCCACGCTCTCCCGACTTAACCCCATGCAATTTCTTTCTGTGGGGTTATGTGAAAGATTCAGTGTTTAAACCTCCTCTACCAGGAAACGTGCCAGAACTGCGAGCTCGCGTCAACGATGCTTTCGAACTCATTGATGGGGACATGCTGCGCCGAGTGTGGGAGGAACTTGGTTATTGGCTTGATGTCTGCCGAATCACTAAAGGGGCACATATCGAACATTTGTGAATGCCTAAGAAAACTTTTTGAGTTTTTGTATGTGTGTGCAAAGCATTGTGAAAATATCTCAAATAATAAAGTTATTGTAGAGCTGTGAAATCGCTTCAATCATTTGTAATAACCCTGTAAAAGCCGTCGCGCTACTCAGCAACTTAGGTGAATAAGTGGACGTGATAAATGACAATGGCATGGCACCACTGGTGGACAACAAAGAGCGAAATTAGCTCTTCTACACCGCCTCTTCAAGATAATGCAACAAGTGATCTACGAGGGGAAGTTGGAAAATAAGTTTCCCCTGTAGACTGTGGGCAGAGTTGTGTGATATGAGCGAAAGACGGCACGGCAGGTGAACGCGCATGTGCAAGACACCGATACACCACTGGGTAGAGGTCGACCGCGATAAAGTAGATGGCGCTGTCGCAGTGCCTACGCAAAGTGGAGGCCAGCCACTCAGTCTTTTTCAGGAGCTATGGAGAGAAGGTGCGGTTTGCAGGCGTGGTCAAAGGCGGAAGTGAGAGCTGTTATCCGCTATGAATGGGCACGTGGAGTATCAGGCACAGAAATTCATAACCGCCTTGTTGAGGTGTATGGGTCAGGTGTGATGTCGAAAGAAATGGCGTGGAGATGGTGCCAGCAATTCAGTGATGGACGTCAGAAAGTGAAGGACATACCGAGACCTGGACGGACGTACACGGCCACTATAGATGCGAATGTCAGGAAGGTGGATGACATGATTAAAGCGAACCGGCGTATCACCATCGATGGAGTAGCGGCAGAACTTGTAATCGGACATGAGCGAGCTCACAAGATTATCCACGACATTCTTCGATACAGGAAGGTGTCAGCACGATGGGTGCCCCGCCATCTGACCCCGACAGACATGGCGTTCAGCCTGGGACAGCTCGTGCGTTACCATGAATCTGGTAGTGACCTTCTGTTTCGCATTTCTGACGGGAGATGAAACATGGGTCCACCATTACACGTCCGAATCGAAGGCCACATCCATGGAGTGGAAACATCCGTCATCACCTGTCCAAAAGAAGTTCAGAAGCACTCCGTCTGCAGGTAAAGTGCTACTCACCGTTTTCTGGGACGCCAAAGGAGTTTTGCTGCTGGACTTTCTAGAGGATGCAACCATCAATGCTGCGCGGAACTGTGCCACTCTGTCGAAATTAAAAGAGGCGATTCGGAAAATGCGGCCTCGCCTTCTGAGATCTGGCGTTCTGCTGTTGGATGACAATGCGAGACCACACACGGCGACGTCAATGCAAAATCATATTGCAACTCTTGGTTGGGATCGCCTACACCATCCGCATTACAGTCCGGAAGCAAGTGACTTCCATTTGTTTCCTGCTTTGAAGAAGACTATCGCCGGAAGGCGCTTTGGCAGCAATGCTGACGTCAACGCTTCTTCCGTATGCAAGCCCTGATTTTTTCCTGGAAGGCTTTTTGAAGCTTATAAAGCGATATGTCAAATGTCTCAATGTACTTGGAAATTATATAGAAATGTAAAGATGTGTCTTATCTTTAATGTCTCATTCTCTTTTTTCCTTTCACACTCAGCTCTGACCACAGTCGAGAGGCGAAACTTATTCTCTAACTCCCCCACGTGTAATGAACAATTTTTGTTGTTGTTGTGGTCTTCAGTCCTGAGACTGGTTTGATGCAGCTCTCCATGCTACTCTATCCTGTGCAAGCTTCTTCATCTCCCAGTACCTACTGCAGCTTACATCCTTCTGAATCTGCTTAGTGTATTCATCTCTTGGTCTCCCTCTACGATTTTTACCCTCCACGGTGCCCTCCAATGCTAAATTTGTGATCCCTTGATGCCTCAAAACATGTCCTACCAACTGATCCCTTATTCTAGTCAAGTTGTGCCACAAAATTCTCTTCTCCCCAATCCTATTCAACACCTCCTCATTAGTTATGTGATCTACCCATCTAATCTTCAGCATTCTTCTGTAGCACCACATTTCGAAAGCTTCTATTCTCTTCTTATCTAAACTATTTATCGTCCATGTTTCACTTCCATACATGGCTACACTCCATACAAATACTTTCAGAAACGACTTCCTGACACTTAAATCTATACTCGATGTTAACAAATTTCTCTTCTTCAGAAACGCTTTCCTTGCCATTGCCAGTCTACATTTTATATCCACTCTACTTCGACCATCATCAATTATTTTGCTCCCCAAATAGCAAAACTCCTTTACTACTTTAAGTGTCTCATTTCCTAATCTAATACCCTCAACATCACCCGACTTAATTCGACTACATTCCATTATCCTCGTTTTGCTTTTGTTGATGTTCATCTTATATCCTCCCTTCAAGACACCATCCATTCCGTTCAACTGCTCTTCCAAATGAACAATTAGCAAACAGAATCTAATCACAAATCGAATGGCATCAGTTACAAATATTAGTCGACTTTCAATTGACGCCCGATAACATACCGTGGACACTGCGGGCAGCTAAACCCCATCTCAAGTGTATCATGAACGTCAACGAAAGGGAACCGTTGGTCTACAGGCTTATAGCAGACAGAAAAATGGTTCAAATGGCTCTGAGCACTATGGGACGTAACATCCATGGTCATCAGTCCCCTAGAACTTAGAACTACTTACACGTAACTAACCTAAGGACATCACACAACACCCAGCCATCACGAGGCAGAGCAAATCCCTGACCCCGCTGGGAATCGAACCCGGGAACACGGGCGTGGGAAGCGAGAACGCTGCCGCACGACCACGGGATGCGGGCTACAGCAGACAGAATCTTCACTGTAATCGAACACCAACAGTGTGTTAATCTAGTTGACAGGAATGCCACTGTTCATGGGCATCAGTACCAGTCTTGGCTTTCCTTGCTCCTTAAGACAACTGAATCTGCCCGACCACACCAGACTCCCGCCGACTGTGACGTCACGGCCTCCACCCAGGACAGTGACCTTAATGCAGCTCTGTCAACAAAACAACATGCTGACAACATCGCTTCTCATGCTGCCACCATACATCTGTGCTGGTACCACACACAGTTTGGTGATCTGTGCACGACTGTCTTCTACCTTCTGATAGCCCAAAAGAGCCATGTGGCCCATGATCAGGGCACCAGACCATGAGTATTATTCAAGCCGCTTCATCTCACACAGTGAAGGACGACCGAATATTTCACCAATGCAGGACAACCGCAATCTTTATATTCTAGATCATCTCGGACAACAATACTATTTAGTCGATTCCGGCCCTGATGTGAGAGCCACACCACAGACCTTTGTCATAGTGTGTGCCGACACCGCTATACAACTCCCTGCAATGAATGACTCAGCAATCGCCGTTTACTGCTACAAAACTCATGCAGGATCTGGGGGTTTGGAATGATGGTCACATGGAACTTTCTCATTGCAGATGTCAACAAGCCAGTACTGATCATTGATATCCTTCGCCATTCCTCGCTTCTGCTGCACTTGTTCAACATCTCATTGAATCAAGGTGACATGAATTCGACATCATCATTGGCTGCACACTCCCACAGTGAGAACACACCTTCAACAAATCTTTTCTAGTGGACACGCACCAGTGCATCCCAACAGATGATTATCATCATCATCTACTTGACTGCATCATCACACTTGTGACGTGGCGATTGGTGCATTCTTCCAACTGAAAGTGGCAGGCATATAGCAACCTCCCAGATTTTTTTCACAAAAACTGGTACCTTCACAAAGCAAATTGTCTACCTCTGCACAAATCAACTGCGATAAGTTCGTGGCAGCTCAGCAGCAGGACAAACTACTCCAAGACCTCCTCAATGACACAACTAATAATCTCAAACACGTATTGCTGGGCACAACAAAACAGGTCTTGTGTGACGTGTCACGAAACTGAACTCGTCCTCTCATACCTCAACCATTTCAGAAGACCACCTTAGACCGGCTCCACAACTTGTCGCATTCAGGCATTAGAGTAATGACACACCTCATTACAGATCGTATCGTACGAAAAGAAAGACTGAAAGGATGGACTCACATGTGAATAACTTGTCCAATAAGGAAAGTGGGACGCCCATACACCCATCCCTCAGACAGTTCAAAACACTAAACGGGTAGTTCAGATACGTGCACCTTGACCTGGTGGGATCAACCACTTAACACATTGCGCAGAAGCTGTAATGTCTTGAAGAGCAGTCAGTGGCCAGAGCCATAATTGACATTTGAATTTCCCAGAATGAATGTCCAGCGTTCATAACAACTGACCAATGATGACAATTTAATTACACAATTCACTGAACAAGACATATTCAATGTGGCACTCATGGATTATTGAACAACTGCTTATTGCATACAAGGAAATGACCTTGTGGAACGATGGCATCGCACAATAAAAGTCGGCTTTACATACCATGGCAGTCACTGAACAGAAGCTTTACCATTGGTGCTATTAGGTGTACACTCTGACCACAAAGACGATCTCTGTGTCTCTCTCACTGAAGTTCCTTATAGCATGCCACTCCTCCTTGCCGACTACGTGCTACAGGTGCTACCAACGTAAACCACCGAACTTTTCGCCCTCGTCACTCGAGTAAAAAAAACACATCAGATGGCTCAGGACATCACCTCTACGGCCTCACAGCGCCCCTAAAGTCTTCACCTACATGGCACTCGCAGACTATAACTAATTCGTGCTTCATGGTGACAGGATATGGCCAACTTTACAGCCTCCTTATGCAGGCCTGCTCGAGGTACTAACGTGTGGCACACGTACATTCGCTATACTGCTGGATGTGAGACCCAGTATAATACCTATCAACTGATTAAAATCTATGTGAGCGCCCCAGGATGGCCTGTACATCGATGACACATCAACCTCCACTCTCCCATACGATGCCATGACTGGACACAACATGGCCGCTAACAGCTCGACGCCAGAGACTACTTACCTGACGACTTTAGAGTCACATTGCTCGACGAGTTCCTCGTTGTTGAACGTCAACAGCCTGAACGTGATGCTGGAAATGATTCGTCAGATGGCATTTAAAACGTTCCTAGATACGCCCAATAATGTGGACACGGCAGCCATCACATTGCTGCTGTCCTCCTAACCTACATTGAGTACAAGTTTAAGTAAGAACTGGACTGATTAATAAAACAATTGAGCTCAAGTAAGGCCAAGAATGTTCAGTAGTTGGTTTTGGCTAAAGTATGGACGAGTGATAGCTGATAATGATATCAATATATCGATAATGTAAATCTAACGATGGCTTTACTGACAATCGACAGTTTGTATAACTTTTTCGTCGTATGATTGAAAATCACAATATCTTTCAATTTCACTACATGGCAACCAGGTAATATGTAACTTTTTAGGTGATTTGCGGGTGGGGGGGAGGGGTCCAGACCCCATGCACATCCTTTTGGCTATGTTCTTGGTATGTTAAAGAAGGGTCTGATTTATGTTCAGGAGTTATCTTTGGAGGATTGTAACAAGCATATAGAATACAAGGAAATCATGGCATAATGATAGGCCGGATTTGTTCAAGAACATTTGGAGCGATGATGCAGTGTTTCACATTGGGAGATTTGTCGATCGACACAACTGCCATTATTAAGCAGTAAGAAATCCAGGAATGACACCTGAAAAATCACAAAGTCTACCAAAATTGACAGTCTGGTGCAGCATGACCGAAGATCATCTCATTGGCCCTTTCATATTGCGAGACACCATGAATAGTGACCAGTATTGACAGCTGCTGAGTGAACATCTTGTTGAACAAACCGCAACATTGTTCCATTCTGATATCAGTGTCCACAGATAAAGCACCACTTAATTTTGCCTGCATTATTCGTGACTGGCTGGACGAACACTTTCCAATACATTGGCGGGGACAGTGGGAACCACATGAATGGCCTCCGATAGATCCCCACCTGACCCCTTGTGACATTTTCTTGTGGCGTCGGCCAAAGAAGAGGGTACCAAACAAACCAATGCATTCTGGACGAATTAAAGGAGAGGATCACAGTTGTCCTTGTAAGTGTACCAGTTACTTTCGTGCAGAAATCAGTTTTTGACATTACTATACATTCACATCATTTTCTCAACAAAGCAGGAGCATATTTATTTATTTATTTATTCATCCGTGGAACAATAAATATTGTATGGATGTCGTCAGATTACAACACATGAGCACACATTTACATTTACAATTAAACAGGTTTCTCATATTTTGTGTAGTTTTTATAACTAGTCATACACATATTTATAATTACATAATATTTTGGTGATTAGTTAACATAGATGTAGATTATTAGCAACATACGACATTTTCTTTTACAGTATAACAACTTTTACTTACTAAAAAGGTTTTAAGCTTTTGTCTGAAAGTGAGGGGCTCATTTATTTCTTTAATTTCCTGTGGTAATTTGTTATACAGTTTTATCCCATTGTAAAATATACTTTTTTGCGTCTTTGCCTTGTTCTTTCTATCTAGATGGAGGTGGTGACAAGCTCTTGTTTCATGGTCATGTATTAGGCTGTTTGTGTTGTACATGTTGAGATTTTTCTTAATGAACATTATGTTCTGAAAGATATACTCACAAGAAACAGTTAGAATTCCTAGCTTTCTAAATAATTCTAGACAGTGGGCCCTGTTGTTGTTATTTGTTATTATCCGTATGGCTCTTTTTTGTACTTTGAACACAGCTTGTATGTTACTGGCACTTGTTCCCCAAAACATGATCCCATAGCTGAGGACTGAGTGTAGATATCCGTAATATGTTATTTTAAGACAGGTATTATTGCATACCAGTGCAAGGATTCTAAGAGCATAGCATGCTGTGGATAATTTCTTTGCCAAAATGTTAACATGGTTTGTCCATTTCAGTTGGCTGTCTACATTCATCTCTAAGAATTTGGTACTTGTTACACATTCTAATTCATTATTATTAACTTTTATTCTAGTGGCATTGTGTTTTTTGTTCAATTGGAAGTTAATATAGTTAGTTTTCTTTACATTTAGGGTTACTTTATTTTTTAATGACCAGTTGCGGACATCGTTGTGAGCCTCGTTTGCTCTTTCTGACAGTTGTGTTGGATTTTCACCTGTTATTACTATGTTGCTGTCATCAGCAAAAAGTATTTTTTCGCCATGTCTGATACATTGTGGGAAGTCGTTAATGAATATAAGAAACAATATTGGGCCTAATAAACTTCCCTGTGGGACGCCTATATTCACATTTTCTGGGTCAGACAGGTGTTTTATAAGGGAATTGTTTGAAACTTGTGATATCTCAACTCGTTGAACTCTGTTTTCCAAGTATGATTTGAACCACTTCTTTGTCACACCTCTTATTCCTATTTGCCCTAATTTATGAAGTAAGATTTTGTGGTCAACTGTATCAAAGGCCTTGGACAAGTCTAAAAAGATACCACTTACATTTTCACCTTTGTCCAGGGCTTCTAAAATTACTTTAGTGAACTGTGCTATAGCATATTGTGTGCCTTTTCCGGGCCTAAAACCAAATTGGTCATTGGAAAGAAGATTATATTTATTCAGGTAATTTAGCAGCCTCTTTTTGACTAGTATTTCTATTATTTTAGAAATGATAGACAGTATAGAGATCGGCCTGTGGTTCTCTACATTTTCCACATCTTCGTTTTTAAGGATAGGTATAACTTTTGCTTGTTTTAGGTACTCCGGAAAGTATCCAGATTCGAAAGATTCATTAATTATGTCTGTTAATGGGCCCTTTATGGAGTCTATACAATGTTTAATTACGCAGACTGGGATTTCATCAAGTCCTACTGAAGTTTTATTTTTTAGTTGGTGTACTACTAGTGCCACTTCCCTTTCTGTACTTGGCAAGAGCACCATTGAGTTTGTTGGCTGGTTCTGAGTAGGTAAATCATACGTATCTGGAAATTTCTGCTGTAATTTTTTTGCAATACTACTGAAATATGAGTTTACAAACTCAGCTAATTTTTTAGGGTTACCTACTGGTACATCTTTGTTTTCAATATGTGAATTGAGGTCCTTTTTAGCAGAGTTAGATGTTTCCTGTTTGACGATGTTCCAGCTGCTTTGCTCTTGTTTTCAGCTTCAAGTAATATTTTGTTGTTTGAAAGTTTTTTTGCGGCTAGCAACACCTTTCTGTAAATTTTCCTGTACTTTTTGTAGGATTGCAGAACTTCTGGGTTAGATTGATTATTTTTTGTGGAGTTGAGATATCTAAGAGTTTCTGAGGATTTTTTGATACCTGTAGTCACCCACTGATTTCTCTTTGTAGTTTTAATTTGATAAAGAGTTTTCGGAAACATCTCTTCATATCTGAGTTTAAAAATTGACATGAACTTGATAAATTTCTGATTTGCGTTGGTTTCTGCATAGACTTCCCTCCAATCTTCATATTCTAGCTGGGATTTAAACTGATGCAGGGCTGATTTGGTAAACATTCTTTTGTATGTACAAAGTTTAGGAGGAGTTTCTACATGAATGTTAGTTTTTAAGATCTGGCAGATGTGGTCTGCTAGGCCCAGGTTTTGGACAACAATGACATTTTTGACTATCAATATCTGTAGCTACATGATGTATAGATGAGGAGGATTCTTTCGTTATTCTAGTTGGACAATTAACAAGGGAGGATATTCCATAACAGCTTAGAATATTCACATATATTTTGCTAGCCTTATCAGGCTTCATCATATTAATGTTTAAGTCACCACAGATAATTACATTTGCTTTTGGTCCAGAAACCTTGTCTAAGCTTTGATTCAGTTTTGAGAAGAATATATCAATGTCTCCACTGGGAGAGCGGTACACACAAAATATGACCAATTTTTTTGCTATGCCAGGTCCTATTATTTCAACAGCGGAAAGTTCGAAATATTTGTCCTCACCTAGATCTAAAAGATCATATCTTACTTTAAATGACATACCTTCTTTTATATTCACTCCTGGAAATTGAAATAAGAACACCGTGAATTCATTGTCCCAGGAAGGGGAAACTTTATTGACACATTCCTGGGGTCAGATACATCACATGATCACACTGACAGAACCACAGGCACATAGACACAGGCAACAGAGCATGCACAATGTCGGCACTAGTACAGTGTATATCCACCTTTCGCAGCAATGCAGGCTGCTATTCTCCCATGGAGACGATCGTAGAGATGCTGGATGTAGTCCTGTGGAACGGCTTGCCATGCCATTTCCACCTGGCGCCTCAGTTGGACCAGCGTTCGTGCTGGACGTGCAGACCGCGTGAGACGACGCTTCATCCAGTCCCAAACATGCTCAATGGGGGACAGATCCGGAGATCTTGCTGGCCAGGGTAGTTGACTTACACCTTCTAGAGCACGTTGGGTGGCACGGGATACATGCGGACGTGCATTGTCCTGTTGGAACAGCAAGTTCCCTTGCCGCTCTAGGAATGGTAGAACGATGGGTTCGATGACGGTTTGGATGTACCGTGCACTATTCAGTGTCCCCTCGACGATCACCAGTGGTGTACGGCCAGTGTAGGAGATCGCTCCCCACACCATGATGCCGGGTGTTGGCCCTGTGTGCCTCGGTCGTATGCAGTCCTGATTGTGGCGCTCACCTGCACGGCGCCAAACACGCATACGACCATCATTGGCACCAAGGCAGAAGCGACTCTCATCGCTGAAGACGACACGTCTCCATTCGTCCCTCCATTCACGCCTGTCGCGACACCACTGGAGGTGGGCTGCACGATGTTGGGGCGTGAGCGGAAGACGGCCTAACGGTGTGCGAGACCGTAGCCCAGCTTCATGGAGACGGTTGCGAATGGTCCTCGCCGATACCCCAGGAGCAACAGTGTCCCTAATTTGCTGGGAAGTGGCGGTGCGGTCCCCTACGGCACTGCGTAGGATCCTACGGTCTTGGCGTGCATCCGTGCGTCGCTGCGGTCCGGTCCCAGGTCGACGGGCACGTGCACCTTCCGCCGACCACTGGCGACAACATCGATGTACTGTGGAGACCTCACGCCCCACGTGTTGAGCAATTCGGCGGTATGTCCACCCGGCCTCCCGCATGCCCACTATACGCCCTCGCTCAAAGTCCGTCAACTGCACATACGGTTCACGTCCACGCTGTCGCGGCATGCTACCAGTGTTAAAGACTGCGATGGAGCTCCGTATGCCACGGCAAACTGGCTGACACTGACGGCGGCGGTGCACAAATGCTGCGCAGCTAGCGCCATTCGACGGCCAACACCGCGGTTCCTGGTGTGTCCGCTGTGCCGTGCGTGTGATCATTGCTTGTACAGCCCTCTCGCAGTGTCCGGAGCAAGTATGGTGGGTCTGACACACCGGTGTCAATGTGTTCTTTTTTCCATTTCCAGGAGTGTAGATACATGAACCTCCAGCATTCATTGAGATTCTGCTATAGTAACAAGCAAGGTCAAATGAGGCTAATGCAATGTGTTCAGTTTGCTTCTCTTTGCACCAGTGTTCAGTGATACACAAAATTTGGCTATCAAATTTTTCCAATTCTACTTCTAGCTGTTGTGCTTTGTTCTTTATGGCTTGAATGTTTTGGTGAATCACTGTTAGGCATTTGTTTTCACTAATCTTGGTGGCGCCTTTCCCTTTACACCTGATGCTAAAAAATCCGTTAGATGAGCTGGTGGCATGGTTATTCTTCTGTTGATGACAGTGGAGGTGAGTCTGTTGCCAGTTTGACTTGGAAGTTGGTGTATCTGAAGGTATCTGCCTTATGTTAGTCTTGTAACTGAGGCTGGGTACCAAAAATCCTGCAGAGTTGTAAGTTTCCTGGTTCTTGTGCTTCTTCTGTTTGCTTCTGTTACTGCTGATGATGGTGAAGCCGGTGAAAAGTCTTTCACTGTTGAAGACTGAGGAGCGGCCAATACTGATGAAAGGTCATTGGCTGTTGGCACATCAGGCGTTTTTTTTCTTGTTAATGATGCAGTTGCGTAGTATGTAGCTGCTTCTGCTGAAGCTGCTTTGGAAACTTCTGTCCTAGTTGAATCATTTATCTCAGCTGTTTTTGAAGAAAGTGGAGATTCTAGTGCTGGACCTGTTGTCAGTGATTCAGTTTCATTTTCTTGTTGGAAATTTTCAGTTGCTGCGTTTGGTGGTGGAAGTGGTATGGTCGTTCTATTCTTGTCCTTAACTGCCTTCACTGCATTAAGGATTTCTCGACTAATGAATGATTTTCCGAGTTTATTTCTGTGAAGCCCATGCCTTGTAAAATGACTTCTCTCTGCGGATGGTACGTCCACATATGTGGCATTTGGGAGGCTTCGGCAGATTTTCTCAAATTTCCTATTAGTAACTGTGATTTCTTTGTTGACACAGGATTCTTCTATAAGATCATGTCTTTGTGGGATACTGGCAATGAAGAAGTTAACATCTGTAATTTTCTGTAATGTACTTCTTAGAGCTCTTGTGGCGAGTTTGCCCTCGTTCCTATAAACATCATTAGCACCTCCTATTATTAGACAGTTGCTTCCCAGCTTCAAAGAATGTTCACAGTCTTTTAAAACTTCGCGCAAAGGGGCACCCGGTTTCGTTATTCCACTAACCTTGAATATAGTTTGCATGTTACACAAAATGTCGGTTAAGACCTTTCCATGACTGTCTGAAAGTATGAAACTATCTTCTTTTTTCTTCTTACCTGTATTGGTAGATATCTTGTTTGCACGATAAGTATGTTCCATGTATTTTCTGGTATTTCCTTTCTTGTTATTACAGGACTTCGTAGGCCTACTGAAATGATTTGTGGTCGCTGCATTTGGTGAAAGTACTTCCTTTCTTTGGCTCTTTTCACATATTTCATATTCATCACACGTTAAAAATTCAAACTTATTTGCTTGTGGGAGACGAAAGTTGTTTTCGTTACGATTAACACGACAAAACTTTTTAGGCCTAATAAAGTTACCGTTTTGTTCGTTTACAACCGTTTCACTACCCTTTGAATGGTCTATCACTTCTTCCAGCTTCTGTACACTATCTATCACTGATTCAAGCTTCTCTACATATAGTTTAGCTAACATAAGATCATATTTTAATGAAGAAGTCGTGCATTCTTCTTCGCATTCCGTTTGTAAACACACGATATGACGATAGTTACAGTGCACGTTTCCACAGTCACAGGTCATGTTTTTGTCCTCTAAGACATTTAAACATTGACGATGGATCCATTTCTGTGACCACGAACATAATTTAACAGCATATTTCACCTTCTTACTGCATTTTACACACACAGGATTTAAAAACTCGTAATTTTCCACGGATCGGTTTCTTAGTACGTCTACACGCGCCGCCATCTTTTAAAATACTGTTCTCATATGTGAAACTCTAGTGTAGTACATGTATTCTCCTGGCACTGAGAACTGACAACAACTTCTATGGAATTAAGAAGATAAAAGTGGACTCTGAATGTTTCTAAGTGCAGGAGAAACATACAGACGATTATTTCTTTACCATGTACAACGATAAACCTGTTCAGTTAGTTCATGAATTATATAGCCATCTGAAAGCTTTTCAGACCATTGTGAAAACTTACCATTTTTCTAGAGTGTCATGTGAGAAAAATGTTGGTTCATAGTTGGAATACTCAGAAACCAGTTACACACAAAAAAAAAATTCCTTTAATGTTTCCTGGCGCCTAGTTAGATTAGAATATTAAAATTAAGAAAGAAAAATTTAGAACCATGAATATAAATATATGGTGCACACTTATAATTACCGCATTGTTAGCGAGCTTCTAAAATAAGCAGGTGTGTTCAGCGTATTATTCTAGTCCTAAAAATATGAGAACAATATCTAATGCAACAATAAATGCGTTAATGTTAAGAGAGCTCATAAATGCTTACATGTGGACCACAGTGCTTATACAGAAAACAAATGAGAAGTGTAGAAATAATGCTAGAACTGGAGCTAATCATCTAATGACATGCATATCTTGACGTTGGTCTCAGAGTAGTGGTAAAATAAATTAATAGAACAAAAACTTACGCAAATGTAATTGCCGTAAGGCAAGGGATAAACGAAAATGTAAGTGCACATAACCTGCATACCAAGTAAAATATAAAAACATAATGAAAATAAAAATAAGTTAATATGAACGAAATTTGGCGGAATTGATGGGAAGCTTAGCAACTAATCTACGAAACAGCTGTAGTGAGGTCAGTAATATGTTAGCAGGGAGCTTGTTGGTGAAAAAACAGTGCAAAGCCTATCTTGCAGCTGGAAGCTGTAACTGGAGTAACTGGAGAAACAAACCTGTCAGTTGCCAATTTTAAGTATCAAGAAGTAAATATAGAGGAAAGGGAGCATTGGCATAGCTGTAAATTTCTATCATAGTGAAACAACTAATACTGCAATATATACAGGTCGCAAATACGATCAATGAAAGAATTTTAACTAGCAGCGTACATACCAATTGTGTGGTATCCAACTGGTGTAGAGCAATCAATAGTATGCTCAAAGGCTGTGCAAACGTTGTGTGAAATGCACCAAGTGACCAGAAGTAATAGCTGGAGTAAGTGGAACAACAATTCCTACTCAGCAGTGAAAATAAAGGGTCAAAAATAACTATAGCAGAAAGGAAATATGGGGATCGTTGTCTACTCTTGTTACAATGTACTTCTGATTTCTGATTATTTCAATAAATAGAAGTACAGTTGCTGCAGATAGGTAAAATACTAAATGTTAATTTCAGTTCCTCAGTATAAATAACATTATTATTAGCGCAATTTGCCACAATATTTTGTGAATTCTGGAATGCAGCAGCGCTCTTGCTATACTTACTAACCCCCAGAAAATATGACGTAGAAAAGGCGACGAAAATCTTGAAATGGAACTTACCGAATTTCTAGAACATTTTTCTTTATAGTACAAATTTAAAGAAGTTCACCTACTCATATTTTATAAAAATTATTTGACTGGAGAAAAATATCCACAACTAAGCTCATCTGCAAGAAAGAAACTTGTCTTGTCGAAAGCAGTTATACATGTGAACAGTTTTTTACTCTCATAAAAGTAAATAAATGCAATGTGTGTACAAGGTTATCAGATCGAAAACTGGAAAATACTTTGGGACTCATATCTGACTATGAATAATATTGTGTAAAAATTCAAGCTCATAGCTCACATTAGCCTGCAGCTAATTTTTTTTTAAATTGATAAACCGCTATAAAGAAATTTATCAGAGTTTTACTAAGTGTGAATTTCCTGCTTTCCTAATTACTGATTACAAATATTGTATTGTTCAATCTATTGGAGAAACCGAAAGTCATTGTGTCTCACTGTACATTTCTATGCAAGATTATACTGACATGTTCTTGAAGAGGCGTTTATTGGAGCATTCAGCTAGTAGTCAGTAATTATTGTGCCATTGTCGCATTCTACCAGCGTTTGTGATGCGTCAGTGTTTAGTACAATTGAAGACAGTAAGCAGTAAATATCGCTTGTGTGTTTTGTCAGCACTGATCCAGGGACGAAAATACTTCTTTCTGCATCCTTAAAATTGGTAAGCTGATTCTACCTCAGCATACACGAGTGCATGGGATCTAAATTATCATTCGATATGGAAGTGTTTTTCTCTTTGTTGTTCAAATCCAGTCACTGCAAAACAGCACTGCACTTGTGCGGACTAAGTAAAACATTCACTAGCCTGCATCATGAGCTGCAAACCTGTAGGAAGCCCAGCATTGGCGCAAATACCCAAAAATACGTCATGTGCAAAGTACAATGCGGGTTCCTAACCCACCAATTTTTTCCATGCGGCAAATTGAAACAAAACATGAACTGGATACCACCAAAGGACAATTGGCTGCTTTAGATAGTGGTGACTGGAGCAATGACAGCTGATGCAAAATTTTGCCATTGTGCTATGATGTGATGGCCTATAGCCTTTCGTCTTACGTGGGTGGTAATCCTAACTCAATTGAATATATGAGTTTAAAAAAAGAGAAATTTCAGGTTGGAGTATAAACAGTATAAGAAAAAGGATAGATTGCTACTCTCTGTAAAGATGACACATTGAATTGCAGATAGGCACAACGAAAAGACTAATACATTTAGCTTTCAACCAAAGCCTTGTTCAGAAAAGAAAACACACACACACATTCATACAAGCAATCCCACACCACATGCACACATGAATCCCATCTCTTGTGGCATTTGCACTGGAATCCGACTGTCACTTTTAACAAAAGCACCAATCCTAATTTAATTTTATGTATATGAATTTAACTGTTTAAATGTATTTAAATTTTGTAATTAATTGTTAAGCACCAGGAGGAATAAAATAAAGTGTAAAAAATTGTGGTAGCAACAGGAATCGAAACTGTGCTGACAAATTGCCAGGCAGAAATATACTGTCCTTAAGTGAACTGTTGGTCATAAATTCCTCATATTATATGTGTAAATCTTTAGAGAGCGTTTTACATTTTCTTACCACCCATTCAGGCGAAATATTCTAGTAACCTGTCGGTTCCATATAACCTTATGACAAATTTAAAAAATTTATAGTAACCTGAAAGGGGCATCAACAAGTTTCTGTCAACAGAGTCAGTGGCCTTCTGGAAACCAACAAACATCTTTTGACTTCATTAATCTGTGACAAATGATTCATGTCATATTAAATATTTTTTCACAACATGGTCTGCTGTAAAACCACCTTGATATCCACATAAATTGCTCTACAGTGTTGTTTCTACTCTGTTCAGGAGTTGGTTAATACCTTGTATGCACCATGCTGTAAAGAAATTCCTCTGTAGCTGTTAACATCTTGTTTATTGCTTTTCTTATGTACTGGATGTATCAAGGCCATCTTCCCTTTACTGGAAGTTTTTCTGTTTTCAGGTTCTCTCAAAGATTAAGTTTACTTTATTCAACAGAATTTTTAAAGTGATCTCTACCAGAAAAAAATAGAGTCTTCACCAATAACTTTATAAGGCCTAAATAACTTCTTCAGTTTACTTTCTAGCTGGCAGCGAGTTTTCTAGGTTTTCATGTAGGTTTGAGAATTTGAGCTTATGGAATGGTTCTGGACAATTAAGAAGTTGACCAAATTACTCTGAAAATATTTATAAAAAGATCAGTGTTACACAAATTAAATCGGTGAGCCTCTTCATCCATCCACCTGTTGTTAGATTTACATTTGCAGTAGATCTACCTAACCCTTAAAATCTTACATTCTCCTTCAAATATCTGCTGGAAAAGGTCTGTTTAGCAGATCATCTACAGAAAACACATTCATACCAAAATACTCGTATACTTGGTTTCATTCCTTTTTTACCACTATCTAACCATTTGACTTAGAAAGGCAGCTGTCGCAACTAAATTGAATATATTAATTTTAGTATACAAACTGTACTGTTTAAATATATTTAAATGTTATGACTGACAGTTTAAGATTGCGAGGAATAAAATAACACAAGGAGGAAAAGAAACGTTGGGAACCTGAATCGACGAATTGCTAGTCAGTGCGCTAGACCACGTGGCCACAGCGCCTTACGGCAACTGCTCTTCAAAAATCCGTCTTACTCTATGCTTGCACAATATGCTACACGGAATTAAAAATAACAAAAAATCTGATCTGGTGCTCTAAGCAACATAGCACTCGTAATGCCGGAATGGATGACGTCACACCAGAGCATGCACAATCGAAAACAAACGGCCAATCATGCTACGATCAACTCAAAAAGACGGGATGGGGCCATCATTGCACCACTCTACTTATTGAAGAGAGGGCACTTCAAAACATGTTTTCGAATGGGCGCTACCATGCAAATAAAACATACGAAGAGTAATGGTGTAGTTTTCGTGCGATTTCCGGCTCACATTGAAAGAGAAATGGCGTAATTCTAGTGCAATTTCCAGCTCACGTTCGAGGAGAAATGGTACAATTTTAGCGCGATATTTACCGGGTGCAGTAGCACATTAGCACATGACAACCAGCCGGCAATGCTTTGAACTTCCGTAATTGTCGCGGAATTGGCATGTCAACTTGCAAGTGTGGTGTTTCCACTTGTGGATTGATTTCCGCAAGCAGTCGTGTGAAATGTATAAATTGTATATGTAATTCATGACCGAAAAACTGGCTCTGTGCAAGTGGTGGGTCGAACGCACGTGCCAGTAAATCACGCTTCTGGAAACACAGTCGAGACACTGCATTGATCAATGGCAATCAGTTACGTCCAGCCAATCAGAATCGCTTCCCTCTTTCCCAAGTCCAGTTACTAGCCTAGCCTAACTTCAAAATTTTCATTTGGGTGCGTACCTGTGTAGTTTGTCAAGACATCCCGAAAAGTGAAAGTGGTGGTGTGGTAAGTTATATTTCCAGTGCATCAGATTACTGGATTTTTATTTGTGATCTACAAATACTGGTTTCAAAATTACGACATTTGAAATCTGTTTCTGTAAATACGCCGTGAAAATTGAGATATTCTGGTTTAACAGATTGCTCTCACTGACATAATTAGAATAAGCCAAATCTTGATAGATTGGTATATACACTTTTTTTTAATTATCTGTAAATGCTATTGACAATATGCTAGCAATTCAAAAATTGCGAAGTGTGACCTACGACCGCTGCTTATCTGGCATTTTGAATGATGGTTTTTTATTTGAAAGTGTAGAGGACCCATCAGATGCAGGTCAGAGGTATTGCTAATAAAGAAAAAATTGCTTGGGTCAAGCCGGCCGAGTGGCCGAGCGGTTCTAGGCGCTACAGTCTGGAACCGCGCGACCGCTACGGTCGCAGGTTCGAATCCTGCCTCGGGCATGGATGTATGTGATGTTCTTAGGTTAGTTAGGTTTAAGTAGTTCTAAGTTCTAGGGGACTGATGACCTTAGAAGTTTAGTCCCATAGTGCTCAGAGCCATTTTTTTTGCTTGGGTCAAAATATTTGGAAAATATTTGAAGTCACATTTACAGCTTCATTGCTTCTACTCCACTTAAGAATATTTAAATTTATGCAGTGCACTATATAAATGCTTAATGTACGAAGTATGTCGTTATGATCTTAAATAAGCCTGCCTACCAATTGATGCCACTTCTATACTTATGAATAAAACAGTGGAAAATTCTATATTTTATAAGCTACTTTGTTGACAATTAGGTAAATAACAAACAATAAATAAATAAATAACAATCTACAACACAATATGTGGTGTACTTGCTCATGGCCTTATGACTAGTAACTAATTAGGCATGAAACTGACAGTATCAAATTTCAGAATGAGTGTGTAGCTTACTGAAGACAGTAGCCACTGAAAATGATATAGGGTTTGTCAGGGTAATACAGTGCCCATCAGTGGACCAAGATATACACCACATTCATAACATGCTTTGTGGACAGGACAGGTAATTAGCTATGGCCTCAATTAAGGAACCATCTTGGCATTTGCCTTACCAATGAAAAAACGCAAATCGGGATGGCTGAATAGAGCAACTACATCCTGCCGAATATTAGGTCAGTGCCCTAACAGCTGCACTGCCTTGTTCAGTAATCTCAAATGAATAATATTTCTTCATTTACACAGAAATTGTTTCATGTTATTGAAATATAAAATGTAGATTTCTTCTTCACTGCCCACACACTGAGGCCATATGCTGACTTGTGGACAATTTGTTGTCACTTGCTGTGTAAACCATAGTTCCACTCTTCACTGCTGCTCATACTACGATGCCCACTGATGACTCCTGGACAGAGAAGATACTGTTGTGTCCCTTGACTCAAGTCTGGACTCCACAATCAACTAAATATGTCTTGGGGAGGGGGGGGGGGGCAGTGGACATTACTATCATGCAAAGTACATCTTGACACATGATCCTTGCGAAAGCAGTGTACCATTAACAATAACTGAAATGTGACCAGGTGCTGCAGTTATCCCCTTTCGTTACTAACCACTAATCTGGGTTCTCTAAGCAATCATTTTGTAAAATTTTAGCTGACTTTTTAAACAAATGTCTGTTAGTAATCTTTATCACTTCATATGGCAATTTATTGTAAAAATTTATCCCCCGATATAATGTGCTGATTTGAGGTTTTTTCCCCTATGTAAATGAACTCCAAACTTGCTGTTGTTCCATTAATGTGTGTAAAACTGTCAGTGCAACATTTATTGATATTTTCCCAGATGAGCAACACTGATTGGTATATGGTAATCACTTGGTGCAATAATGATGCCCAATTTCATAACTAGCTCTTTACAGTGAGTCCGACTGCTACTCCATTATACTTCTTATTATCTTTTTCTGCAATTTAAAACCTGTGTCCATATTTTTATGCCTTTGATCACCAGGAAAGAAGCACTCCTGTAACTAAGAAGTGAATGTTACCACAAGCAGTTTGGCTGTTGCGAACTGCTGCTAGCTCTGTAAGAAACGGTACAAGAATGGCATTTTTGCCAGTATCTCTGTAACTCCATGTCAGCTAACATTCTATGTCCATTACTAAAAATACTGTGTAGCAAACGATCTATGGATTTATCATATATGCTTAAAATTACAGAGTTACATCCTCTCTTTATTGTGAAGTGCAAAGTGTGTTTTATGCAGAGTGTGAATTTATTACATACTGCCCAGTTGTACACGTCCTTGAGGGTTTCATTTGCATTCTCGAATACGAGTTCTGATGTTTGATCAGTGACTATAATGTTGCTGTCAGTGGCAAAAAGAACTTTATCCATTACTTACACTGTCAGAAAAAGACATTCTTGTAGCCATTTTACATCATAGAACAGGAAATTAAATGGAATAGGCTAGAAATGAAACTCAGTTTCTGTGTGTCTCTGTGTGTGAGCATAACATTCTCCTCCCTGTGTCTATTTTCCTCTCAATGTTCAATGGAGTATTGTGTGAAAATTTGAAGTAAATCCCTCAAGATCTTTCAGAAATGTTTGCTAAGAGTGCGAATGAGTCTTTGAATCTTAGAACTGTTAGCAAGTAATAGCAAATAAATGTCATCTTTAATTAATCTGAAGACCATGAAACTGATTACCAAAACAAGGAATTTTTTGTGGCAGTACATAAAGATAATTGTCAGTTCAAATGTATGGCAAGTAATAGTACCCCTTACAGAAGTAGCAGTAAGGTATAATGATCATTTCATGTACGTGATGTATATGCCTGGGGGGCATCATTCACCATGTTGAAATGCTATTCCAGCAGTCATCGGGAGAGCAGTGTATAAGCAGCTGGCTCTTTCCACATGAAATGACCCAAGTTGTCATTTTTTGAAAATCAGTACAGTAAAGATTGAGGCATGGCAATACACTAACAAAATGATTAAATATGATATTTTGTTAGTGATCTGATTCATATTTATTGTATTCATGTTTATTGTATTCAAGATATTTAGTTATGAATTGACTATACTCCATAAACACCAAAAAACCTCATTGTATTGGTTGAACTGATATGCTGTCTGTGAAACAGATGATGCAATGATAAGCATCTTACTGTTTCACACCCATGACAAAAAGAAGAAAGTTTGCTTCTTGTTTGAACAAATAATTCAAAATTTTTAATATTATAGGAAAGTGAGGTTAAGAAAATATATTAACTCCTAAACCTATTAAGTTTTGGAAATAACATTCCTGGATAAAATAAAGTTGTCACGGGTGTGACAGTAATATTTGTCACAGGCGTGACAATATGCACACATTTTTAAAGATATTCCAGTGTAATGAAATACCAGTAGCCTATATAAAATTATATACTGGTGCGATTTCAAATGAATACAGGTCTACTGACATTAAAAATAAATGTAAATAATGCATCTTGCATTCCCAGATAATGACTTCAACAAAAAGAATGAGAAAGCTACAGGATAAAATGAAATAAGATCCACTGAAACATGAAGAACACTTAAAAAAGGAGAGAGAAAGGGACAAAATGAGAAGAATGAAGAACAGAGAGCAACTGCAGATGAATCAATGCAGTCTACTAAAAAAAGAGAGAATGATAAAACTAGTCGACGTTTGTGTAGAGAAAGGTAACGTAAAAATATGGCAGAAACAAACCATACCAGTGAATTAAGATGTTAGAAATGTTCCCAGACATTAAGCAAAGCTGTACATTAAAAGAAATGTTAAGATATTCTCAAAAGGTTCAAAAAGTTTGCCAACTGAAACAAGATATAAAGTAGTTGAGTATTTTTGTCAAGATGATGTTAGTCGAGCTACTCCTGGTATTCATTATGTAAAAATCTGTTAAAGACCGCAGATGTGGAAAATGAGAACACGTTCAGAAGCGGTATGTGATTATGACTGTTGGTGAGGCCGGTGCGCGTGCGCGCAAATACCATGCAAATTTTAAATTTCAAACTGAAAGCATTTCACATGTGGTTCCAGATTTTCCTATTTCTACTAAAGAGTTACTTGTGATGTAGAAAATGAGCATTGTATGACATGAAAATGCAGAAAGTGCAAACATGACCTGTCATTGTGGTTGACTGATGAAAATCAAGATTAAATTCTGTCCTGGAAGCAGTGGAAGGATTATGATGGATTGCCCAAGTTGGTGGAAAATACATCAACACTGAAATCAGCCACTAAAGAGTTACAGGACCAGATGTCAGCATTTAAAAGGCATTTCTGGACAAGAGAAAAACAAGCCAAATATTTTGAAGCTGACAAAGAATCCCTATCAGTCTTGATTGCATTGTGTATGAATAAGTGATTATAGCTCTTTAGTGGTAGGAATAAAATAGTGTAATTAGAACAATGACCAGCAGTTACTTTAGTTCATTGTTAACTAAACTAACAACCACATGCCAAACTCAAGCCCGTAGCAGGAACGGTGAAATGCAGGAGGCCAGATTTTGAATGGGGACTGTGGGAGTAGGTGGCAACTCCTTGCATCATTTCTATACTCGGGGCTAACACTTCCAATGCTGCTGTGGGTTTTAGTCATCATAAACCACTTTCAGGTTACATACACGTAACGAAAATTTTATTGCCTCTCTTTGGACCCTGTCGGGGGGGGGGGGGGGATGGGATGGAAGTGGCTAATAAAAAACAAAAGGAAGAAAATTGCAGGTAGTGAGAAACTGTTAATTTCAGTAAAGAAAAGCAGTATTTCTAATTCATCAGCTTCGGTGCAGGCAGGGAGTGTATCACACAGTTGCGGTGTGTCCTAGCAACTAGATCCTACCCTGACGTAATCACATCGAGCACCATAGTGTAGGGACTTTTGGCTGATGGCCGACAGAGGGTGCTGTGATGGAGGCAGAGATACATTTGTGTCTAGCTGCTGTGAATCATGTATCTTCTTGGAACATTGGCAGCTTGTTTCTCTCTTACCAAGTGTGTTCTGAGACAGAGTAACATTACCTCCAAAATGCAGCTTTGATTCAAATGTAAATTACAGCATTGTGTTCAGACTGGAGCCATTTTTCACAAAGCAACTGTAGGATATTATTGCCGCCTGTGACATGGTAGTGACTCAGTTTGATCTGTTTCTACATTTTTGGTTTAGCGTTGTGACAGATTTAGAGCAGCTACCTCACTTCAGTGTTTTTGGAAAAAGTGCATTAAAAGAATGTTGGATTTGAGGCAGGTGCATGCTAGTCTAAGGTAAAACTGAAAAGACGAGTTGTTAGGAATGCCATTAGGGCCGTTCATGGACACCCAAGAGAGCCAAAGAGCAAGCTCAAAGTCCAGGGTAATCCAGAGGGTCCTGTATTTATGGACTTTTGGACATGGGGCTTACATATAGTGCATGCTGACTTCGACAGGTTGTACTAGCGTTCAAGAGCTTTATGAAATTAATTTAAAAACATTCTGTCCTGCCTTGTTGACTTCAACAATACTGCAATCACATCTGTTCTCCCATAGATGTTTTGCACGGTTCGGTGGGTGGAAAATAATATTTGCTGAGCCCAGACTCTCACCATTTTAACGGCTGTTTAATAATGTGTGAAGGAAGTAGGAACACAAGTAGATCAAACCAGAACCTAAGGTAACTATTGAAATTCCTCAGAGTCCTAGCTGCCTTATGCTGATAGATGCTCAGGTAGTCATTTCTGAGTAAATTTCAGTCATTTACTCCCTTAACTCAATTTCCTTATACTGCCCTCCAGTCTGTTAATCAGAAAATTTTTCAGAGAAGGAGACTAGCTTCAAAATATTCGTTTCTTTCTATGACTTGGAAGCAGTCAATCTTCTTCCCATGTCACTAACTAATCAGCTCCCTGTAAAAAAATATTTTTGTTTATTTATAGACGCAATCACATTCTTACGACACCGTCATAACCGGTTTCGGCCGTACAATGGCCATCTTCAGATTCTAAAGGTAGCATATAATGAACACAGGTTCATGCGTTGTAGGGCCAAATCCGGTTATGACTGTGTCATAAGAATGTGATTGCATCTATAAATAAACCAAAACATTTTTACATAATAATCACTCACTCCATTGACAAAATGTGGTTTTTCCCATAATTAGCTCTCTATCATTGCTTACTGAGTGACCAGCTATTAACTACACATTTCTCACCTATGTCACGCAGATCGTAGAGTACTTAGCCACCCCATTATGTGCGGACCTAGGCCCTGGGATGATTAATAGATATTAATATAAACAACACAAAATCCAGAATGGGATAATGAAAGTATTATGAAAAGAGTAGTTGCTATCACGGAAACTGGACTCTGCAGCCAGATACTGTGGTCGCATGTGCACACAATGTGTTTTGCCTGATCCCAATGAAGACCTTTCAACCAAAACTTTACTAGTTTGAGAGTCTTTTTGTTGTGTCTGTGACTCAGCATCTCTGCTGTATTATTATTATTATTATTATTGTTGTTATTGTATCACCTACTAATATCTTCAATATTTATGTATTAAATGTACTAAAAAATATAGCCTGTGTCTGAATGTTACATTATTGTGTAAAAATTTGTAGTAATTGGTTGAGAACTTCACGAAATGACTTCTTTCTTTTATACGTTACTATAGATAGTATGTTATGGCTGTGTTTTATTCACCCTGCCTGGAAACTTAAAAGAAAGCTTAGAAGGCTGTCCTGACACTGATTACACCGATTTCTTGCTATCCTCCCGACAGGTACCAAATCAACAAGTGTGTCGGTGGCCTTTGTTGAGTGCTGGGGTTTGGGCTGCCATGTGGGTAAGCCCTGGCCCAATGACCAAGGTGTGCAGGGAGTAATCCGCTTCATCCGCCAGGTGAGTCAGTCTGCCGGACAGTGGTGTATTCATTGTACTAATCCTGGGGCAACACTAGCCACACTGTTACGATGCTCTCCATAGTAAACGGTAGCTGCTCAGTCTGATTTGGCACACTCTCCTTGATTGCCTGCTTATTTGACCACTTTTATCCTTTATCATCATAAATACTGGAAACCACAGGTACAAATGGCTGCCATGTCTGACACCTCTTTGAGGTATCTCATGCCTGACTGGTAGACCACAAGAGAGAACTAATTTTCTTTGTGATGGTTTATTGCATTTCTGTCAACACGCCTTAAACATTACCTCTATACCAACAAGTCCGATACTACTGTAACAACTGGTATGTGCCATATCATGAGGTCGACGGTAGCTAGTCTCCCAGTAGCAGTAGGTCGTGCCTGCTTGGCACAGCAGAGGTCTTACACCTATCTCCTGTGCCCTTGTGACCAGGTTTCTTTGTTAGTGGAATATGTGTTGGAAGGCTGTACAGTAATTTCCTGTAATTACCTTTCAGTTACAGACAGAAAGCACTGTGGGGGTCTTCGTTTTGTATATGTACAGATAGGTATTTTCACGTGAGTCGCCAAATAAACTATTAATTCCACAGTAAGGTGGATTCCAAACGTGAGCCAGAGACTGCTCAGAGAATCGTGATCTCATTATCTGCAGAAAACACACACACACACACACACACACACACACACACACACACACGTGTGTGGCAACAGAGCAAGCAGGTGCACTTGTCTACGGTCCATCGCACTCGCTTGTGCTGAAAAGAAGAAAAGTGGTGTAGAGCTTTTGCTGATGACAGGAGGAGTGTAGTGCGTGGAAATTCCTCACAGGACAGATCATGTGTCAACAGAAATCTGCAGGACAGTGGCAACAGTAGCGCGAGCAGGGTGGGGAAACTGGGAGCCCGTGGCTTATGATGCGAATTCTGAAACGCATTACTGTTGCCGTTATCCAGCAGTTGGATGCCTTCATTGCAACATCAGCTCCAACCACAACTTGCCAGTCTTCAGCAGAGGGGCAGAACTGCGAAGGATGTGCAGTGCTGTCTGTACACTTCTCCTATTCCTTGGCCAATATACGTTCCTTCACTCTCATTCTGCTGTCAGAAAATGGACTACATGTGTAACTGTTCTATCAATTGTTCTAGATTAGGTTTGTAAAACCACAGTTCCTCTAGGACTATAACAGCAGCTGCATAATTTATTTTATTGCCATAGAAGGTCAATGCAAGATCGTCGATACGCTGCTGTGTTGTTGGAACCATGATAGCGCAGAATCATTGCAGTTTGATATAGGTTCTGCATCGTACTTTGTTATATATATTAATGCTGTTTTCCTACTTCGACATTTCTGAACATCAAAGACACCATTGATAGATCCAAACATAAATTCAATACCACTTCTAACATCTGCCAAATATTTTCCATCACATAATTTAAGATATGCATGGATGTGTGTTGAATTACCTTTAGCAAAGGGCTCTTCAGATACACAATACTCCAACAAATTCCAAATGGACAAAACAGTGTCGATAAAATGACGTTTACCTCCTACGGAGAACGAATCGACAGTGACTAGAAAGCTCTCGCTCCGCCTCTTATATCCTGCGCCAGAACCGGTTGCGCAATTATCTGGCACATGTCCTAACCTGTCTGGCACGTCGAGACCTGCGCGTGACCTTGGGGAGCGAAAACGCGGAATCGGCCCACAAGTAATACTAGGTGGGCCCGATTCGCTTTCTAAAGGGGCCCCCACAGGGGGTCCACTCGCAGCGGATGATTCTCCATCTCCGGGTATGTGCGCTGGCAAGCGCGACAGCGACATCTCCCATCCGTCGCCAAATGCATGTTGTGAAGCGTCGTCACCATCCCGATGCTCCGGCGACGTATGAGTTGTGTTACATTGGCCACCTTCGGCCTGTTGTACACTACGGGTAGCATTTTCATAGTCTCTTCTTCTGTATCCCAGAGCGGGACGCAGGTTGTACGCCATCCTGAAATGTCCAATACATAATACAGCCGGGCTAGTGATTGCCACCTAAAGTGCAAACAATAATCATATTGGCAAGTACACTGCCACCTCTCTTTCTCTTTATCCAACTCGTGCACAAGCCTATACTTTTTTCTACCCTGATTGGGAGACCTCACTGGACGTGAGGCCATTTCCTAGGATGGCCTACGGCTGTGTGTCTGAGAAGGACTTTGAGGTATTTAAATATTGAGGTTCTAATAAGTGTACCACAGCGGTCGGTATCTACCCTGACGGAAATCGAGTTTTAAATTTGTAACATATTGTAAGCCAGAAACAAGCGCCGATATAAGTAAAGTTAAAGGTTGGCCTGATTTAGAGCAACAATGTAAATGTAAAAATAAAATGGGTTCACCCCTTGAAACAATTTATATTGGCTTAGAGATCGCTGGTGACGAACCTGCAAAAAATGATGTGGTACAGAGTGAGGTGAAATATGTCACATTTATTGTACGAAATCGTGTTTATATGACATTTTGTAAATGTAAAGGAACTGTCACGTTCTAAATAGAGATTATTGTTACAGCTCATGTCTGCGTTAGAATTCTTTTATTCTAATTGGGAGCACATACGAAACTATCCCGACGACCTACGCCTCGCCTTCCTGGTTCCAACAACACAGCAGCGTATCGACGATCTTGCATTGACCTTCTATGGCAATAAAATAAATTATGCAGCTGCTGTTATAGTCCTAGAGGAACTGTGGTTTTACAAACCTAATCTAGAACAATTGATAGAACAGTTTCGTCCTGCTTATAGAGAATTTGTGTTCATGCCAAATGGTATAAGGTGTGCCCAGCGGTACTTCGATTTCCGTCAGGGTAGATACAGACCGCTGTGGTACACTTATTAGAACCTCAATATTTAAATACCTCATAGTCCTTCTCAGACACACAGCCGTAGGCCATCCTAGGAAATGGCCTCACGTCCAGTGAGGTCTCCCAATCAGGGTAGAAAAAAGTATAGGCTTGTGCACAAGTTGGATAAAGAGAAAGAGAGGTGGCAGTGTACTTGCCAATATGATTATTGTTTGCACTTTAGGTGGCAATCACTAGCCAGGCTGTATTATGTATTGGACATTTCAGGATGGCGTACAACCTGCGTCCCGCTCTGGGATACAGAAGAAGAGACTATGAAAATGCTACCCGTAGTGTACAACAGGCCGAAGGTGGCCAATATAACACAACTCATACTTCGCCGGAGCATCGGGATGGTGACGACGCTTCACAACATGCATTTGGCGACGGATGGGAGATGCCGCTGTCGCGCTTGCCAGCGCACATACTCGGAGATGGAGAATCATCCGCTGCGAGTGGACCCCCTGTGGGGGCCCCTTTAGAAAGCGAATCGGGCCCACCTAGTATTACTTGTGGGCCGATTCCGCGTTTTCGCTCCCCAAGGTCACGCGCAGGTCTCGACGTGCCAGACAGGTTAGGACATGTGCCAGATAATTGCGCAACCGGTTCTGGCGCAGTATATAAGAGGCGGAGCGAGAGCTTTCTAGTCACTGTCGATTCGTTCTCCGTAGGAGGTAAACGTCATTTTATCGACACTGTTTTGTCCATTTGGAATTTGTTGGAGTATTGTGTATCTGAAGAACCCTTTGCTAAAGGTAATTCAACACACATCCATGCATATCTTAAATTATGTGATGGAAAATATTTGGCAGATGTTAGAAGTGGTATTGAATTTATGTTTGGATCTATCAATGGTGTCTTTGATGTTCAGAAATGTCGAAGTAGGAAAACAGCATTAATATATATAACAAAGTACGATGCAGAACCTATATCAAACTGCAATGATTCTGCGCTATCATTTAATGTTCGAGTTAGACGTTGGGCGGAACGTACCAACTATATAGATTATACAGATCCATTTCTTGTTAATAATTGGTCACGTGTAAGATTTATAGAAAAATACTTCGAATCCTTTCAGGCGAAGAAGCTTACTGTGCGTAAGCTAACGGAGTGTCATCTAACATATAATGGCTGGGCGGGCCGCGTGGTCAGGTGGTGTAATGAGGCCTTTCGGTCCAAGACGGTACGTAAGAAGCAGTTATACCTGTACGGAGACACAAATATTGGAAAGTCAACGCTAATAGAAAAACTATTGTCCCGCAAGCAGCACGTATACCTTCCGTTTTGTTCCGAATTCGGATTTGGTGGATATAATCCCCGCGTGCATAATGTTATATTGTTTGAGGAATTTGAATGGCTAAGATGGCGGTAATATGCGTCTACCCTTAAGCGTATTGTTGAAGGCCGGCCAGTTACAGTAAACGTAAAGAATAAACCGGGAATGACAATAAAGCATACTGGTCTTGTAATATTTGTGTCAAATGAATATACGATAGGAGATGAAGCTTTAATTTCAAGACTTAATGTCATACATGCTGATTGCCATATTGTTCATTGTTCCAATATGAAGGACGAGGTGGCGTCGGACACGTCGGACATGGAGGGCGAAGAAGAGATTATTTGCATATCGTCGGACGAGGATGATGAACAGGGTTCGCCGTGCACGCCCGAGGCGTTGGATACGCTGTCGGATGATGCTGACTAGACCGTATTTTGGCCGAATGTGCAAATGGCGTACTGAGTACACTCAATCGGATAGTGTGCGATTCGAATATGGCTGTCAGAAAATGGACTACATGTGTAGGCTTTTCTTTCGAAACTTCCATTTCAGTTTCCAGCACGACAGTCCAATGGACAATCAAGACGTGTGCTCACACTCATCACGTGCGTTTGCACCCATGTCATTCTAATGGCAGTTCGGGAGTGCGGCACTCTTACAGTGTCTGCTGCACCTTCTGTGGGCAGTGGTATTACTATCTTTTCGGCAGTTTTCATTTTACACCCTCTAGCTCATTTCTTTTTGAATGGCTCTTTAACAGCAATGAGCTAAGCCCAGCCTGGACTTCTGGAGTTGGTTTTGCTGTACACAATAAAATGATATCGGCTGTCAACAAATGGTCTCCTGTAAACGACCGAATCTGTTGGATGATTCTACACGCTAAACCATATAAGATCTGCCTAGTCAACTGTCATGCCCCATCAGAGGATGCCGATGAAGAAACAAAGAATAACTTCTATCTAGAACTAGAGAATGTAGTAGACAAACTCCCAAGACACTCAATTCAGTTGATAATGGGAGATTTCAATGCCCAAGTGGGAAGAGAAGTGCAGTATCGACCAACGATAGGGCCTGATAGTATCCATGAAACAAGCAACGAGAATGGTATCAAGTTAACTAACTTTGCCGATACAAGGAGAATGATCGTTAGAAGCACATACTTCCCCCGCAAAGCAGTGCATAAAGTAACCTGGATATCCCCAGATGGAAGTACGATGAACCAGATCGATCACGTTCTTGTTGACCGAAGACATCATTGTAGTGTCGAACATGTAAGATCCTTTCGCGGGGCAGATATGAATTCAGATCATTTCTTAGTGGTAGTCAAACTACGTCTGAAACTTTCAACCATGTGGAGAAGAAATTCTGAAATGATGGTCCGCTTCGACAAGAATAAGTTGAAAGATGTAGAAGTGAGACAGCGCTATCAAGAAAAAATTGCAGAACATCTCACAATATCAGAGAACCCTACCAGTGTGGAGAACGCATGGCTGCTGCTGAGGAATGCAGTGTTAGAAAGTGCAAATGAAGAACTAGTTTGCGATGCAAAACGAAGAAGTAAACCTTGGTTCGATGAACAATGTCGAGAATCTGTTGAGATTAGATCAGCGAAGAGGATACAATGGCTACAGCAACTCTCGGAAGAAGCAAGGGTAGCTTACTACGAAGCGAGGCGTAATACGGACCAACTCATGAGAAAGAAGAAACGGGACCACCACAAAAGTCTGTTGATTGCAGTCGAAGAAGCAAAGTCGTCACGCTCGTTTTTCCAGGCCTCAAGATTCGCCAGAGGCGCGTACAGACAACGTACATTGGTCCTAACGAATGAGACGGGTGAAGTTGTACCGCCAGAAGAGCAAGCAACCCTATTTAAAAAACATTTTGAAAACCTATTGAATCCCGACAACCCACCTGTAGGGACAACACAGACGGATGCCCGTTTTGACAGAGTTGAAGTCCCTGAACCATCTGAGGAAGAAATCAGTGTTGCCCTAAAAGCACTCAAGAACAACAAGGCTCCAGGAGGTAGTGGTATCACAGCTGAGATGCTTCGCTTGGGAGGGGAAACACTGGTGGGTGCTTTGAAACGATTAATTTCTACCATCTGGGAAGCAGAAGTAATTCCTGAGGAATGGAAGGGAGCAATCATATGTCCCATATTCAAGAAGGGAGATGCTACTCATGTATCCAACTACCGAGGGATTTCGTTACTTGAAATTGGCTACAAAGTTTTTACAACACTGCTACTAAACCGCATGAAACCACTGGCTGAAGGAATTGTAGGGACCTATCAATGTGGGTTCGTTGCTGGACGATCGACAATTGATCACATATTTACTCTGAGGCAGTTGATAGAAAAATTCTACGAATTCAATAAGGATCTACACCTCATCTTCATCGATTTTCGACAAGCTTATGACAGCATTGACCGCGCCACGTTATGGGAAACGTTAGAGGAACTTGGCATCCCATCAAAATACATCCGCTTAATTGCTGCTTGCTACTCTCAGTCTACGGCCCAAGTGCGGTTTGGTAATCAACTATCACCATCATTCAGTGTACAAAATGGATTGAGACAAGGAGATCCATTGGCGCCAATATTATTCAATTTGGCCCTGGAAAAAGTAAGCCGTGACACTTGTCGAACCAGAGAGATGGAGATGGTGGGAGCAGACACAATCTTGGCATTTGCTGATGATGTTGTGATCCTTGGTGACACTCTAGAGCAAGTACGCAGTGATACCTCCCGATTCCTCCACAATGCAGAGAAAATTGGGCTGGTGGTGAACGATGAAAAAACTAAATATCTTGTTGTATCACGCCGCCGAGATCTCCCTCCTTCCATTGATGTCGACAGGCATACCTTCGAACGAGTTGAAGAGTTCAAGTACCTGGGCTCCATACTAACAAATAAAAGTGAAGTAACGAAAGAAGTACAGCAACGTATAACAAATGCTAATCGCATGTTCTCTAGCCTGAACAATCTTTTCAGATCTCGGCTAATATCGCAGAAAAACAAGATCCACCTATACACGACACTGGTGAGACCAGTACTTTTATACGGCTGTGAAACTTGGGCAACATCAGCAACAACAGAAGAAGCAATATGTGCATTTGAAAGGAAGGTACTTCGGAAGATATATGGACCCATCTACAATGCCATGGAAGGTAAATGGGAACGAAGAAAAAAAGAAGATTTATACCAGCGGTATGGAAAGCCACACATTGGACGAATATTGGCGCAGAAGAGACTCCAATGGTTTGGCCACATCCTACGGGCAGACGGATCCCTTCCAAACAGAGTCCTCCACTCTCAACCCACAGGAAAACGCCCTAGAGGACGCCCAAGAACTCGATGGAAGGATAGGATAACAACGATCCTGAAAGAAGTGGAACCAGCAGCCGTGGAGGAGGACGCCAACGACCGGATGAGATGGACTGCCATATGCAACAGCTCCCTCCTCTCGTGTAATTGACAGACACTGCGTGTGTGTTTTTGTTTCTGTAATGTATCCCTCTTGCCTTTTTAAACCTTTGATTGAATGCCCTGTTTATTTTTCGTTTTTCTTTAAGCTGTAATGTATATATGTAACCTTTACTACTGTATAGTGTACCTTTGTAAGTCTTTTTTCTTTAATTTTTCCGTTTGTTCTTCTTGCTGTAGGCCTTAAAGGCCCGATAAGGCAATAAATGATGATGATGATGATGATGATGGCCTTATATGTATCCACTGAAAGATGCCTTAAGGTGGAGAGAGACTCCACTGTAAGGCGTCTTGCACAAGTTTCCTTCCAATGAACTGCAAGTTGCTGTATCATTCAGATATGGACACAAGTCTCCCACTACGTTACTTCTGCAGTGGACTCTATGCCATCTCTTGATCACTTTGAGCGATTCCAGTGAAGAAGAAGATGAGGGCCTTCACAGAGATGTCAAATTTTCACAGGTAAAAAGTCAATGTGGCCGCTCAGAAAGTGAAACTTGTGGACTAATTTAATGGCCATGGTATTTGAGCTTGTCAAGTATGTTGGCTATGACAGAAAATAGTATTTAGTCATTTCCATTATTTAAGGACTGGCTAACATCCTCTTTCAATGATACCTGAGCCTGCATTTAAAATGGTTAGCTTTCTTCTTTTTAAAAATTAGATCAAACCTTTTCTCTGTCATTCCATGTCTCACGCAAATCATTAAATTCCCTAATGAAATCCAGTGGATGCACTTCCCCGCACGATTCAAAATTATTAAATTTCTTACAACTAAGAAATAAAGGACTGTTTGGAACACTAGATACTTTATGCTTTAGATTTTGTACCTCTTCCACCTTTTTATCTATTTCAGCCAATTTTGAATCTACATTTTTATTTACGTTCACCAGTTTTTCCTCTACAACTCCTGCACACGTAGTTTCTACCTCCTTTTCAAAATTGTTTTTAATCTGATCGATTTGGTTCTCAAGTTTAATCCTGTTTTCAGCATGAAATTTCCTGGCTTATTTGACTTCATCTGTTTTTCAGAAGCCTCCACCCTCATACTGTAGTAGTCACAAAGCTTCTTTCTCTCTTCAAGAAATTTACTAATCATTAAGGTTAATTTCTCATTAGTATTGTGCTATATTTCCTTTATCTTTTCATCGTAATCTTTCACTACTGCCTCAACCTTCTTATTTAATTCTGAAAGATTAGAGCTAACTATCTTAATCTCCTTTTTAATTTCTTTCTTCACTTCATTCTGCAAGTTAACCGTGTCAGTCCTAATGCTATCAGTTTTCTTTTCCACCTTGATAATGTCTTCTTTTGTACACACATTACTCAAACTACTCATAATTTGCCTTATATTGCTTCCACTTTTCTGTCTGCCACAAACTTTTGCTCTTGCTGACTTTCGCAACTAGATTCTTCCTCCTCAACCTTAACGATCTCATCCGCTTCAGTACTATTTCATCCATTTCACTCACATCACCATACAACGTAGATGACGCTTTCATCATTTCATCTGCAATAGGTCTTTCGTCCCCATCATTCAAAGTTACATTCATGTCTGATTTATAAGCACTGTCTGCTGAACCAGTCCCACTTACGTCGTCCTGTTCATTTAACATCTTAAACTCTACAGCTGTGTCATCAGTCACACTATCTTGTTCATTAAGGCCACTCATTATGTATCCCTTAATACAAACAGCTTTTGCTACAAAATTACCTTATTCTCATTCACTCTTCTTCTTCTTCTTCTTCTTCTTCTTCTTCTTCTTCTTCTACTGCTGTTGCGGTTGTCATTTGGATCTGCACGGCTGTGGCAAGTTGCAATTCTCTTGGCATGGTGTCTTGTTTATTTCCAGTCAGTTGTGTCCACCACATGCTGATTTGCTGCTCCTGTATTCAGTGGCTGTTTCCATAGAACGAACTCCATTATTGGTTGCTGTTATACTGTTGCCATGAAACCCATGTGCTGATTGGCTGCTACACCTTCTTTAATACTGTATTGTAAACCTCTAGAGTCCACTGTTCAAAGTTCATGAATTTTAGTTTATTGTGCCCACGTACAATAGTCCTCACCCTGGACACCATATCTGATGGTGTGCCATCTTCATTTGTTGTCTTCGGTGTTGACGTAATGCTTTGTGATACTGGCTGAAAAATGGGGTGTGGAAGTACAACACGGACTACTTTAAATAATGTAGTTGACAAGTGCATAGTTGCATTTCATATTAGTTCACCTTCACTGTTCAAAACCCCCATTAATAAATACAGGTTGGCGCACGAAATGGGTTACCAATTGTTTCTTTCACAATTTATGACGCACATTAGATATCCCACTGGGATCTCTACACCAGTACCAGCAGAGCTTGGAAAAACAAATGAGTTACGAAATGACGTGTAATTCACGATACTGCCACTAGGAGACTAGTAAGCAGCAATGGCTGACAATGGAAGACTGACGACACAGCAACGATCGGCCATTGTGTTACTTTTTCATGAAACGACCTTGTGACTCAGAGGTGATTTCGACAACAGTTAAACACACGATGGGTCCCTTGCAAGAAGACCATCCACAGGTTGTGCGATAAATTTGTACAGGAAGGAACAGTATTGGAAGCGAAGCGACCTCTGACTAAGCCTGTTTGTTCGCCGGAGAATATTGAAACGGTACGAGTTGCTGTGCAGAGAAGTCCTGCGAAATTGTGTAGAAAGGCAGCAGAGCAACTGGGAATATCCAGACGCTCCGTTCAACGCATTCTTAAAAGTGACCACTGTATGTACGAGATGACCTGTGCACAGAAGCTCACTGAAGAACACAAGCAGCAGAGACTATTGTTTGCTCAGTGGGCAGAGAATAGGGAAGAAACCCTCAACAACGTTTGGTTTTCAGACGAGGCGCATTTTCATTTAGACGGTGTGGTTAACAAACAAAATGTACGCTTTTGGGCCACTTAAAACCCACAAGTGCTCCACGAACGACAACATTATGCTCTGAGGATTACAGCGTGGGCATCAATTTCCATTCACGAACTTATTGGACCCTTTTTCTTTTAAGAAACTGTGAACAGTGAGCATTATTGGAGCATGCTTCCCAATAGCTTCATTCCACAGCTTCTTGCTACTGCCTTGCCCTTCAACACACAGTGGTTCATGCATGATGGAGCAAGGCCACATACTGCAAACACTGTGTTGGAGTTTTTACGCGAGCATTTCGACATGCGGATCATTTCACTCAGGTTTCCAGGTCGCTTTAATGGCGGACAAAATTGGCCCTCCAATAGTCCAGACCTCAATCCATGTGACTGTTTTCTTTGGGGGTACCTAAAGGAAAAAATTTTCCCCGAAACGTCCACGTGATTTAATGGAGCTCAGAAGACTTATTCCTCAAGCTTGCAGTTAAATTACGGAAGACATGTGCCGTAGGGTAATCACTAACTGCAGTGTTCGTTTGAAGGAAGTTAGGAAACGAAATGGTGGACATATTGAGCATGTGCTGAGTTAGAACAAATCTCCATGGACGTCTCTTCATTGTAGTATATGTTCCTTTCAGATTGTGTTGACAATAAAGTTTATATTCAAAAACAAAATGGTAACACATTTCGTGCGCCACACTGTTATATATGGCCAGTGCACTATTGTTTTAACTTTCAGTAAGTCTCATTAATAGTTTGCAGGCAAACATCCATGAGCAGTAAAAACGTAACGACAAAGGACACAGTTCTTGATGAATGGAATGGTAAGTATGGAGCAGGCACTGTCATTGTTTTAACACACAGCCTAATTGTGTTACACTTATTTCACAGATGCGTTGCTGATGCTGTTCTAACGAACACAGTCCTGGGCCGAGTTCCAGATAAGAAACCTGACTGTCTTGGGCCCAAAAATCAGGCCCTTTTATATCCTCACAATAGGTACTGAAACTACACATTGTTGAAAAATAGTTTCTTTTTAAGTGTAATTTCTTTAAATTTAACTTCCGATATATTCAGTTACTTTAATGAGTTATTTTTAACAGTTTTGTCTACAAGAGTTAGGCCGAATTATTTGTTTAAATCATGAAATTAACAAATATATCAAACAATGGAAAATCCAGGTTGGAATGTAACAGTATTATGGAAGCAAAGTTGATACTCACCATATAGCGGAGATGCTGAGTCGCGATAGGCACAACAAAAAGATTCACACAATTACAGCTTTCGGCCATTAAGACCTTTCTCAGGAATAGACAGGGACGTGCACATGCGCCTGCTGTCAGACAGACCTTCATAGATGTTGACCTCCACCTCAGAGATGACTACATCAGTACCTCCGCCCTTATCAAACCTACTAACCACCAGCAATACCCTCACTTAGACAGTTGCCACCTATTCCATACCAAGAAGTGCTTTCTGTACAGCCTAGCCACCTGTGGTTGTCGCATTTGCAGTGACGAGCAGTCCCTCTCGAAATCTACTGAGGGTCTCACTGAAGCCTTCACTGAATGGAAAGATAAGGCACGGGAGATTTGTTTTTGTACAAGAATGGGAGGATAATTACAGTCTCCCACCACCTCCCAAAGCCCCATAGTTTGGCCACAGGGAAGCATTCCCCTCATAACTCAGTACCATCTGGGACTGGAGCAACTGAATTAAATTCTATACCAGGGTTTCGATTACCTCTCGTTGTGCCCTGAAATGGGAAATGGCCTGCCCACTATACTTCCCACCCCTCCTACAGTGGTATTCCGCCGTTCGCCGAACCTACACAACCTACTCAACCCCTGCTTCCAATCCCTTACCTCATGGCTCAGACCCCTATAATAGACCTAGATGCAAGACGTATCTCATACATCCTCTTATCACTACCTACTCCAGTGCAGTCAGTCACCACCTATCCCATCAAGGGTAGGGCTAGCACCAGGGATTTCCAAGCCAAGTTGCAACCACTGTGCTGCATTTTATGCAGGCATGACAACCAACAATCTGTCTGCCCATATGAATGGCCACCCATATGAATGGCCACCAACAAACTGTGGCCAAAAAATATCCGTCATCTCAGTGAGTACTGCTTCACAGCCTGTGCCATATGGATCCTTCCCACCAACACCAGCTTTTCTGAATTGTGCAGGTGGGAACTTTCCCTGCAATGCATCCTATGTTCCCGCAACTCTCCTGGCGTCAACCTTCATTAGTCACTGTCCTCACCCATCCAGCCCCCTCCCTGTTCCCATTGCAGCACTACACAGCCGTCATTTCACTGCCGCACTCAGTCTTTTAATTTCTTTTTATTTGTCTCCTTTCCTCTACTTAACCCCCAGACCCCTCCCCACCTTCTCTCCTGCCCTCTGTCTAAACTGCAGTACTACACTGTCCACCACCCCCACCATAATATACCCCCCCCCCCCTCAGCCTCCTCCTTACCCCCAGCCAGTTACCACTCCCATCATGCACTGGTGCTGCTGCTTGCACTGTGGTTTCAGTCGTCCGGGACTGCAGGTAGGTGTGTGTGTGTGTGTGTGTGTGTGTGTGTGTGTGTGTGTGTGTGTGTGTGTGTCTCAAAGGCCTTAATGGCCAAAAACTGTAATTGTGTTAATCTTTTCCTTGTGCCTATCAAAACTCAGCATCCCCGCTATATGGTGAGTAGCAACTTTCCTACCCTAATATAATTAACAGATATAGTTATGCAAACCATATTTTGACAAAGCTGTTAATTATTTTGGAATTAATTATGGACTGGCTTTACTAACATGCTGTAAAATAGATCCAATAGATCCTTTAAGAATACTATTAGTTGTTCCTCCAAATGTTTATAATTAGTACATAATTTATATTTGTTTACTCATCAACAATAGTATCTTTTGTTATAGGGTGAAATCAGTGTTTGTTTCATAACTTATATTCTAACTAGGAATAGTCGAAATAAATTATAAAATCAATTACATACTTAAAACTAAACACAAAATTTGATCTGGTGTTACATTCTTTAGGGCCAACCTTTCTCTTTTACGAAAATGCAGAATATATTCATGTCAGGTAATTAGTTGAAGGTGAAAAAATGAATTATAAAGAGGCAGATGGCAAAACAAGAGGGGAAGTAGAAATAACCCAGCTTGCTTTGTCACATAATGAACTCTTGCTTGACATCACTGAAGTCACATGTGGTGGTGGTTAGGGGTCAGTGGAATGCATGCTGTAAAACATCTGGCTCAGAGCTGCCCTTGAACTAACAAACATGTGACAGTTCATTGTACTGCTATAGTGACACAATGTCTAGAGCCCCACCCTGATGACAGTGGTCATTGCTCACGGTAGTGCCATGTGGCTGTCCAGAGCCCAGTCTTCTTGCGACTGTACAGTCTTACGATCACCACTGTCAGCAGTCGCGTACAGTGGCTACACTCCTATCAACTCTTCCTGCGGTATTGCAGGAGGAACATCCATCTTCATGTAGTTCTATTACATGACCTCATTCAAACTATATGATGCACTTATTCTGAAAAATTAATTCTGAACAGCCCATGCTTGCATAACCTTAGACACTTCAGCTTCTGGGTCATATAAAAATCCTTTTTTATGTTCTCTGTGGTAGAGTGATGAGATAACTCAAATGTTATAGTCAGTTTTGCTTTGGAAGGAAAACAGCACCAGAAATATTTAATTTATATTGTGCTTACATTTATTGTCAATTTAATAATTTTATACTGTTACAACAGTATTTTTCGTGTACAGTGACACCTCTATATAACATTTTTCAAGGGACCACAGATTCTGAACACTGTATAGAGGAAAACACTAAAGAGGAAGGCTTCCAAATAATAATTATAGGGGATTACTGAAGATCAGGATACCACTAATCAGCTTTAAAAGGTCATCTATGGTACTATTTGTCAAATTTTCACAACACTGTAATATGATATTCATTGCAAATGATCAATGTATCAAATGATTATTTTTTTGTAATTAAAACATGGGGCCCAGTAGGTGGATGGGTGAAAGTAAATGGATCAGTTTGTACTGTAAAAAGTTATAACGGATTTTTAAGAAATGACATTGTCCAAAGCTGACAGGTGGTATCCCACTCTTCAGTTGACCCAATTATAGAATATGAGCCAAATTTTATTTATGATACGAGGGTCAGTCAAAAAGTAATGCCTCCTATTTTTTTTTCTACGTTTAATTGTCAGGAAATTTAAATGCAATTACATAGGTTGAAAACCACAACATTGAGGATCATTTTGTCATTTTTCAATGTAATCTCCGCCCATCTCTACAGTTTTGGTCCATCTTTGAACAAGGGCATGTATCCCAGCACGGTAAAAATCACAGCTCTGCTTCCTAAGCCATTGACGCACGGATGTTTTGACGGCCTCCTCATCTTCAAAATGAATCCCACGATGAGCTTCTTTTAGTGGCCCGAACAGATGGAAGTCTGATGGTGCCAGGTCAGGGCTGTATGGGGGATGAGGCAAAACTTCCCATCCAATTTTGACAATCTCGTCAGAGGTGTGACGACTGGTGTGTGGTCTTGCATTGTCATGCAAAAGAAGAACATCTGCCATTGATTTTGTTGGGCGAACTCGCTGAAGACGTGCTTTAAGTTTTTTGAGGGTTGTGACGTATTGAACAGAATTTATTGTGCATCCCTGCTCCAAAAAATCAACCAGAATCACACCCTCTGTATCCCAGAAAACTGTTGCCATAACTTTCCCTGCCGATCGCACAGTTTTGAATTTTTTCTTCCTCGGCGAGCTTGTGTGACGCCACTCCATTGACTGCCTCTTTGATTCGGGTTCAAAAAAATGCACCCATGTTTCGTCCCCGGTCACAATTTTTGTCAGAAACTCATCTCCCTCCAAACGGAAGCGCTGCAAGTGTTGGGAGGCTATTGTTTTCCTTGCCTCTTTATTCTGATCGGTTAACATTCTTGGAACCCACCGTGCACAAACTTTTGAGTACCCCAATTGTTTAATAATCGTGATCACACTGCCTTTACTAAGAGAAATAATGCGACACACTTCATCTGCAGTCACTCGACGGTCACCACGAATGATGTCATCAACTTGCTGAATGTTGTGTGGAGTCACTGCACTCACCGGCCTGCCGCTCCGCTTTTCGTCAGTCAACGGTGTTTGCCCTTCAGCTTCCTTACAACGACGAACCCATCGTCTAACAGTGCTGACATCCACTGTCACAACACCATACACCTTCTTCAGTCTTTCATGAATGCGTATGGGCGTTTCACCTTCTGCATTCAAGAATTCGATGTTCGTTTGAGACAGCGTTGTGTGATTGATGTCGGCCATCTTACAAACTTCTGCTGTGCTGCCACCTGTTGACACAGAAAGTTACTACTGCAGTGGATTGCAGAAGAAGGTTTGAGGAATGGCGCCAAATTCAAATTTTTCACTTAACTTAATTTCTTTAAGTAGAAAAAAAATGGGAGGCATTACTTTTTGACCGACCCTCGTATATTGAACATATTACATAAAAACAAGAAGGGATCGGTTGGTAGGACATGTTTTGAGGCATCAAGGGATCACAAATTTAGCATTGGAGGGCAGCGTGGAGGGTAAAAATCGTAGAGGGAGACCAAGAGATGAATACACTAAGCAGATTCAGAAGGATGTAGGTTGCAGTAGGTACTGGGAGATGAAGAAGCTTGCACAGGATAGAGTAGCATGGAGAGCTGCATCAAACCAGTCTCAGGACTGAAGACCACAACAACAACAACAACAACAACAACAACAACACATAAAAACACAGTGAATGGTACAGATTAAAAAGAATTAGTTACAAAAAAATTGCTTTAATAATGAAATCACGAAATGGAACTTAAATTTGCACGAAACTCTAGGAACCTATGCAATCTGAAAATCACATACCTACAAGTTTTTAAAATTGCCATTGAGTCCTGGAGAAATAGAAAACAAACAGGCTTGCTTGACTATCATTTCTTGCTCCAAATGAGCAAGTTGAACTACTGTTCTGTCCTCAAGTCTGTGGGCCATCATATATCTCCTGAATGTTTCAAAGGCTTCAGCTGCTGTAGTATATGAGAGCACAGGGTCATCTTCCTTCTCACTGTCACTTTCACTGCCACTATTATTCTACAAGCTTCTCTCTGCAGTCAGCTCCTCAATACTTCGTACTCCTATGGTTGCCACGTTGTCATCCACAGCCACAAAGTCCTCAAAAGTGACAAAATCACTGCCTATTAATTCCTGAAACTCTTTCAAATCACTTGCAACATTTTCCACAGGAGCTGCCACCTCATTCTCACAGAATCCTGCTTTTGTGAAACAGTTTTTAATAGTTCCAGCACTGACTTCTGTCCACGAGTACATAATTAAATTCATTGCCCGTAAAATATTCAGCTTCAGTTGTGAGATCTGCTGGCTTCCCGGTTTTCTTTGCTCCATCAAATTCAAGGCCTTTTTTACAAGGGCTGTCCTATATTTAACCTTGAGGGCGTGTATTAGTCCCAAGCCCAAAGGTTGCTGATGGCTGGTGCAGTTGGGTGGCAGGAAAATTACTTTCACATTTCTCAGAAAGGATTCATGTGGTGGATGTGCTGCACACCTATCCACAAACAGCAGCACTTTCCTTGCAGCACTCCCCATTTTGGCGTCAAATTCTCTGAGAAAACTTAATAATGTATCACTCGTCATCCATGCCTTGGCATTGTTTGTATATTTGCATGGAAACGTGGACATGTTTTTGAAGCACCTTGGTTTTTTTTGGTTTCCTGATAACCAAAGGTTTCAGTTTTTCTCTGCCATTGGCGTTTGTACGCGACAAAACGGTAATACATTCCTTGCTTTTCTTACCACCATGGCAATTTTCCCCACGAAAAGTAAGTGTCTTATCCTGCATTAAATTGAAAAACATGCCAGTTTCTCCAGCGTTATAAATGTCGTGCAGTTTGTAGCCACGTATCAGATTAGGGAGAGTCCGCATCCACTGAACAACAGTTGGTTCAACCTCTTTTTTACTTTCCCCACATTCCGCTTTGCATACAACACCATAACAATGTCAAAATTTATCAACACATCCATTGGACGCCTTAAAATTTTCCATTCCTAACTGCAGTGATATTTGAAGCGCCTTTTCCTTCAAAATAGTTCCGTTTATAGGAACGTTTGCAGCACGTGCATGCTGAAACCAAGTTAACGAAACTTCCTCCATTTCATCATAAGTTGATTGTTTCAAATGCATATGTTTCGAATTTCCACAATTCTCTAACCCTTCCATTATTGACAATCTGTTTTCATAATAGTGTTGAGGGGGCCAGTTCAAATTGGTTCGCTAGCTCCATGCGACTCACCACGAGATACCTCCACTTTTTTAGTAACAGAAACCTTCTCTTCCGGAGAAATCTTCTGCTTTTCACTCATGTCCACTGATGACAGCTTAAAAAAAAAGTTATATCAAAGACACACTCACTACACACACGATCTGTTTGCTGCTCAGCTCACACAACACGTTACAAATACAAAGCATTGACTGAAATGGCGCCAAAAAGCACAAGCAGAATATGCGTCACATGTCACGTGACCGGGTTCTGCCGCTGACATATGAAAAACACTTAGCGTGGCTTTTCCGAGCCGGTGCAAATGGTCAATCCACAGAATGGAAAAGATGAGTCTACATCCAGTCTAACATTATAAAGAGGTAAATAATTGACCAGGGTTCCAAAAATATGAGCATTACATGGGGGAAATTTTAATATAGAGGAAACGCAGTAAAGAAGAAAATTTAACATTGTTTATATGGGCTTTAAGTCGGGCCCGGGGGGGGGGGGGGGGGGGGGGGGGAAACGGACGTAACAGAAAAAAACATTATATAGAGGTTTCACTGTAATACCTCAAGTGTTTTGCTTAATGATACTTCAGTTATACTTGCTGCTGGTTTCTTCAACATTTACTTACTTACTTACTTACTTAAAGTATTTAATTATTTTTGGTAGAAAATTAAATGAATGTGACATTAGGATAAGTTAAAAAATCAATTTTATTTGCACAAGCAAAATAAAACTGTACATAAAATTTGTATAAAATGATTGTTACAGATAATGTTGTAACCATGTTCTATACTGAAAAAACTGTTTAAGTTATTTATTGCATGGAATCCTTTTTTCCTTTGTTGGATGGTCTTTACATTCAGTTTCTTGTTTCTTCACCTTTCACGTTTTCATGAAGTGCTGCATGTTGAAAGAATAACATCATACATCCACAACATATTTGTCAGGAAGTTTGTCACAAGCATTGTCAGTGTCGATTTGGATTTTAGGAGGCATTTCGGATTTGTGTGTTTAAAAGTAACATGCATAAAATTGCATATGATCTATTCCAGAATGTGCTGGCCTCTTATTTTAGAGATAATGTCTAAGATGACCAGACACCCCTTTTCTTTTTATTCTGTAGAATGCATTTTTCATTACTTATTGTTGCTGCAGAGTTTAAGGCTTGATTTAATGAAAAGCTGCCTTCATGAAAAGTGTCTCTGACCAGAGTGCCGAAATTATAAAATCTTGAGAAAATGACGAAAGGCTTCCCAGTGATCACTGTATTAACTTAAACCTTAATCACAAATATCTTGAACAACATGTTGGAAACAACCACTCTCTCTCCCATTTACTTCAAAATATTTACCCCCGTCTTCTTCATGTACTGGAATTTAATTGGTAAAATTTCATTGACAAGACACCAATTTGTGTATATGCAATCTACTGCAAACATCCTATAATGCTTCCAGTGTGGTATTACCATTGTGTGAATGCTTCTCCAAAACTTTTGTGAGTGCTTTAAAATTCTGAACTGCCATTTTATTTACACCTCATTTTTGTAAATAATTTTCTGTGCAAGTTTTGACTTAACAGATTATGTATTCCCACTATTGTTACTGTAAATGAACACCTACATGTGTCCAGCATACATACATGATGTCTGAAGCACATCATGTGTGTCTCAGAACATGCATCTGGCATCACAATAACTGTTCCTTGAAAGCCAACACACCTCCAGAGCAGTGAGGGCAATGTGGTGATGTATGAATTACTTACTACACATCCGAGCAGGTGCTTTCTCTCAAGAAACTGCTGCAATTGCCATCATGTGCCAAAGGCATTTGTCAACCCTCAGTACCATGTGCAAAATAATAATAAAACTGATGAAAAATGTCTTTACATTTTTACTATTACACATATGGTAGTAATACCTGCACATCTCTACAGCATTTCAAGATATACAGGGTACAATTATTGAACTATATGAAATAAAATAATCATAAATTCTGAACAGTTTGCGCTACGACATTGAAAGTGCAGGGAATGGTAGGAATTAGTACAGTTTGGTTTAGTGACAGAGCCCACTTTCATTTGCTTGAGTTCATCAATAAGCAAAATTGGTGCATTTGGGGGACTGAGAATCTGCATTTCATGATCGAAAAGTCTCTTCACCATCAATGGGTCACTGTGTGGTGTGCAATGTTCGGCCACAGAATAATCGGTGCAGTATGCCTGGATGGCATGGTGGCTACCAAGTGGTACGTTAAGGTTTTGGAAGATGATTTTATCTTCATAATACAAAGTGACACCAATTTCGATGACATGCGATTCATGGAAGATGGAGCTCAAACCCACTGAAGCAGGAGGGTGTTGAATGTCCTGCAGGAGCACTTTGGGGACCACATTCTAGCTCTCGGGTACTGAGAGGCCACTGGCCCTAGTCTCAATTGGCTGGCATATTCTCTGGATCTGAATACATGCAACTTTTTTTGTGGGGCTACATTAAAGACAAGGCAAACAGCAATAACCTCAAAACCATTGCTGAGCTGAAAACAGTCATTGAGGAGGTCACCAACAGCATCAATGTTCAGACACTTCAACTGTTCATGCAGGATTTTGCTATTCATCTGCGCGACATTTCCAATGATATCAAACATGTCATAACCTACATCTGAAGATCTGTAGTGATGTTTACATGTTGAATAAAGTGCATGCACACCGTAGTTCGTAACTTTTTTTTCCCATATAGTTAAAGGTCACCCTGTATCTTCAGTGTGGATTTGATCTCTCGACGGAATCGTGCTAAATTCTGCGAGTGATGAACACGGTGGATGGGATGACACTATGTAAGTAGTGTGCAACAAGTTGGGAATTTGGGTTGGTTGTGAAGTGTGCGTAAAAAGCCAAAGCAGTGAAGGTAACCACTTGTGTAAAATGGGAAACCTGTTTTAGTCCTGGTTTGACCAATTCTTCACTTGTCAGCATCAAATTATTTCAGTGCCCTGATGCAGCTGTGTTGTTGTTCTTTCATCCTGTACATTTTTACAAAGGAAATCATTTTATGTTTCTATTTTGTTACAAACGTTCTAAATCCTTTCCCATTCTGTTTATCCACAGGCACAACTGGCAATGGCGGAGAAATGACGTGGCCGGCCCTGTTGAAGTAATCATAGGGCAGAAGGATGACGTCATACTGGGCGTGGACATGTCTCAGGGCTGTCATATGAGTAGCAATGAAAACCTAAAGCATCAAACAATTGCCTCACTAAAGCTGCTTTATGACAGGGTCCTTTCTAATGCTGGTAAAATCTGTTTTGTCTTAACTGTTTCACTGCTGTATGCAGCACACGATTTTATCAGATACATTTGTATACTTCCACATTTAGTGTTTTCTAAAGTGCACTGAGGGGACCATTCCCTAACAGTGAATAACATCTGCATACCTTCAACACTTGGGATCATTACGTATTGTCACACTTCGTCCCAATTGTCCACTGTCCATTGGTGCCACTGTTTGCACAACCTAGTGTTTGGCTTAGTGATGGCAATAGAAACACCACCATACCAGCCCTACGCATGGGCAAGATCTTCCAGTACCTGGAGCTGCGGTTCTCCACCTCAGGTCGCTGGATCTTCAACCCTCGATGCCACCTGGAGGAGCAGTTGGATGTCATCTCCTGAGCTCCACTAAAGCCGCACCAGCGCCTCTGTGCCCTCTTAAGTGTGCTTCTCCCTGGCCTGTACCATAAGCTGGCCCTTAGCCGCACCCATGTGGGTGCCCTGAAGTCAATGGCTGGCACCATCAAGGCCGCCGCATTCCGGCACCATCGGGGCCGCCGCCTTCCGGCAGACACTCCCCTTGGCTACTTCCATGTTCCTGTTGGCCAGTGGGGGTCTCGGCATTCCATCTTGCCACTGGATGGGGCCAACCCTCTGTCGTTACGGAAGATGGTGTCAGCTATCGAAGGTGCAGGCCTGGACGAGGTGCAGCGCAAGATTTCGGTGCTGGAGTGGCACTTGATGTGGGAGGGTCACCACCTAAGAACGTTGACACGGGTCGGAGAAATGCGAGCCGTGCGCCTAAATGTTGCCATCGACAGAGCGGCCCTTTTGGGCGTGAGTATATCATCGCCATCCACGCCCGCTTCAATGCCTTCCCAATGAACGCACAGCGCAGTCAGGGGCAGACGGCCAGATGTCGCGCGGGCTGTCAAACCGTTGAGACTGCAACCACGTCCTTCAGGCCTGCTACCAAACGCATGTGTCCTGGGTAAAGCAGCATGATGCCATCATCAAGTATGTTGCTTGTGAAGAGTGGCTTAAACATCTCTGTGGAGCCCCACCTACGCAAGCCTGATGTGGTAGCGGTGGAAGATGGCATTATCCGCGTGATTGATGCCCAGGTAGTCTGTGGCCATCTCTGGTTTGACTGGTGCCACACCCAGAAGGCGACCTAGTACGACACGCCCTCCATCTGGCGTGCTGTCTCTGGCCTGCAACAGGACGTCCAGGTGGTGACCATGCCCCCTGCCAGTTCTAGCTGCGGCGGACGCTGTCTCCCACGTCGGCACGGGACCTCCTTGACTTGGGGTTCAGACACTGAGAGCTTGCAGTCTTGAGCGGCTGGATACTGCAGAGCTGCTGCCTCAGTTGCAGGATTTTTGAACATATGACGGCGCAAAGGCTGATGCCACATGTCGGCATCAGGTAGGCAAAACACCAAATGCATATGCTATGTGAAAGGAAGAAACGAGGAAGCTTAAAGAAGAACAGAAAGACAGGGAACAAAGACAGATACTACTCTTGTTACAGGCCCCAGGAGTCAGGGAATAACATATCCAGCACTGCTACCCAAGTCCCCACTTTGGTGGAGGACACGGCTTGGTAATTCACACCATTCTACCAGTTTACCATATGTATATGTATTTGTGTTATTCTGATGGAATAAAGACAGCTTTGAATGTTGAAGAAAAAATACTGGAATGTTTTATTGAAGTTTAGTATCAGTAACAGAGTAGAAAAGCAAAGCGTGCAAGTATGGAATGTAACAGGTGGAGGGGGTGGGGGTGTTGGGTGTGAGACAGACCACCATATGCTCATTCTGAAAACTTAATTCTAAACAGCACAGGTTTGCACAGCCCTTGACACCTCAGCTTCTGGGCCATGTACAAAAATCCTTCTGCATGTTTTCTGTGTAGATTGCTGAGATAAACACAAATATTACATGAAACTTCCTGGCAGATTAAAACTGTGTGCCCGACCGAGACTCGAACTCGGGACCTTTGCCTTTCGCGGGCAAGTGCTCTACCATCTGAGCTACCGAAGCACGACTCACGCCCGGTACTCACAGCTTTACTTCTGCCAGTATCTCGTCTCCTACATTCCAAACTTTACAGAAACTCTCCTGCGAAACTTGCAGAACTAGCACTCCTGAAAGAAAGGATATTGCGGAGACATGGCTCAGCCACAGCCTGGGGCAGGTTTCCAGAATGAGATTTTCACTCTGCAGCAAGTTTCGCAGGAGAGCTCGTATGAAGTTTGGAATGTAGGAGACGAGATACTGGCAGAAGTAAAGCTGTGAGTACCGGGCGTGAGTCGTGCTTCGGTAGCACAGATGGTAGAGCACTTGCCCGCGAAAGGCAAAGGTCCCGAGTTCGAGTCTCGGTCGGGCACACAGTTTTAATCTGCCAGGAAGTTTCATATCAGCGCACACTCCGCTGCAGAGTGAAAATCTCATTCTACAAATATTACAGTCAGTTTTGCTTTAGAAGGAGAACAGCCCTGGAAATATTTAATTTATCGTTTGTTCTGATCTGTCTAGTCTTCATGTAGCTGTGGTTGTTCCTTCATAATTTCACTTTTCTGCCACTATGACAGGTTTAGAAAGGTTGAAATGTGCCCGATGTATTTGCTACTCATGTCACGTCAAGCGAATAGTCCATGCTCGATGTCACGGAGCTCACTGGTAGGCGCATTCTGCTGTTAATGCTTCTCTCCTGATAAGAGAGGTGGGCCATATTGTGTTGAGGGCTAGTGATCAGTTCCATCTTCCTTAAGGGTCTCGAGATCTTTTTCCTCAGGTACTTACACAATTACTATGATTCCATACTCATTTTCCCAGATTAAAATGAATTAGACTTCAGATTGTGATGTATTTTATCACACGAGGGTGGTTTGAAAAGGTCTCAGAATGGAATAGGAAAGAGTACTTACATCGCTGAAACTTTTTTCAATTTTCAATGTAGTCTCCTTGTAGATTAATGCTCTTGGTCCAACAATGTTCCAGTGCCTTGACCCCAATTCAAAAATGAGTTTCCTCCAGGCCTGCAAAATAGTTGTCAACTCCACCTATCGATTCTTTGTTGGAAGCGAATCTTTGCCCAACACTGAAAATTTTTCTTGGTGGACGGAGATGGAAGTGTGATGGAGCCATATCAGGTGAATAAAGTGGGTGTGGTAACAATTCTTACCTTAGTTTGTGTAATTTGGCCATGGTGATGCACATGTATCTTTTGTTGCAATTTGTTCAGGAGGTTAGCATAGTATTTTCCAGTAATTGTGCGCCCAGTGTGGAGATAATCTACAAACGAACCCCCTTCGCATCCCAAAACACTGACGCTATGTGTTTACCGCTGAAGGAATTGTCGTTGCTTTCTTTGGTGGTGGAGAACCAGCATGTTTCCACTTCCTAGAGGTTGTTTTGTATCTGGGTTATAGTCGTGCACCCAATTTTTAATCTGTTGTCACTAACTGGTGCAAAAAATCTTACTCGTTTCTCCCAAAATGTAGAGAAACATTGTTCCGATATGTCCGTTCTCGTGCATTTTTGATCCAGCATCAGTAGTCGAGGCACCCATCTCACAGACAATTTTTCATTTCTAATTCTTCAGTTAAAATGTAATTTTCCCTTTCAGATGACATCTGGCAAGAGTGGTCAGTTTCACACACTTTAACCGGCAATCTTCTGTCACCATTTTGTGCACTTTTGCAATGATTTCTGGAGTAGTGACCCATCTTGGCCAACCACTGTGCGGACCATCATCTAAGCTCTTCCAACCAAAATTTAAATTCATTTGTCCACTTGGCAACAGTTGAATGACAAGAGTCCCCCCAGCGTATTCTGGAAATTGGCATGAATGTCCTTTACTTTCATACATTTTTTTTTATAAAGTACTTGAGCACTGCTCGAATCAAAATTTTTTTTGATCTTCACAAATCACTATGTGGGAATGACAACAGAACCACACCACCACCACCACCACCACCACCACCACCACCACCACCACAGCTCCCTTCCTTCCAATAACACTGACATGGCACATGTTTACAGTCAAAAGTCCAATGAATATCGCATGAACAATTTGTTGCGCTAGGGCTGGTCTCTTGTGGTGATTCCATGAACTTTTCAAACTACCCTCATATATATATTCTCCAATAATGTGAGTTTATACTCAGAGTAGGTGGAGACTGGATTATAATGCATAAACCATTTAAAAGCTCAAGGTTGCGTAGCTAGTAACATAAATGTGTAATGGAAGTTACCAGGAGAGGGGAATATGCAAATGGGTCAGGGAGGAGACTGGAGTGGGAGTCTTTAAGGGAATTAGGTGGGCAGGAAATGCGGCCTGGGGAAAATGTGGGAGATGGGCCAAGAGAGTTCTCTGCTGATTCTGATAGAAAGGTGGGACAGGGAAACACAGACTGAAGTTGGGGATGAGGGAGATGATATCAAGAGATGTGCTGCAGAGACAGGGGAAGCTTATTTATTTATTTATTTATTTATCCCTCTTTAAGCATTTACATGTAATCGATGTCATGAGTAATGTACAATTTACATATTAAGAAATGCACCTATTTTGAGGCATCACAGAAAGCTAAAGTATACATTTTAAAAGAACATACTTAATAAAGGAATACATTTGATACATAAAGATATCCCACATAACTAAAGTGTGCATTTTAAAGAATGTGCATAATAAAAGAATACATTTCATACATAAGGATTTCTCCACAAGTTTAACAGTTAAATATGGAACTAAGGACAAAAAAGGCTTAGGAAGAGGTGCAAACAGAGTTGCAAGTTGTTTCGTAAGTCAGGTCTATTTTTTAAGAGTTTTCAAATTCTTTAACACTAAAAAGCTTTGGCTTTCAGCCATTTTTTAGTCTTACTTTTAAATATATTAAGAGAGACACAATGTGCCTGCACAGGTAATGTGTTGAAAAGCCTTATTTCCATGTATTCATAACTGTCTTGTGTTTTCTTGAGTCAAGTTGTTGGTGTGTCTATCTTAAATGTTTGACGAGTTATGATTATGAACGGACTGCCTAAGGTTGTAACTGTTAAAGTTTTTTTTTCATGTACAAAAGGCAGCTGTATATAAAAAGGGAAGGTACTGTCATTATCTGTAATTCTTTGAAGTATGACCTACATGATATGTTATTTTTGGTAATCCCAGAGATGCTCCTGATGGCTTTCTTCTGCCAAATAAAAATTTTCCTGTACCATGGAGAATTACCCCACAGAATAATACCATAGCTAATATGGCAATGAAAGAATGCGCACACACACACACACACACACACACACACACACACACACACATCCACACATACACAGACACATTTGTAAAGGCAAAGAGTTTGGGCAGAGATGTCAGTCGAGGCAGAAGTACAGAGGCAAAGATGTTGAAAGACAGGTGAGGTATGAGCGGCGGCAACTTGAAATTAGCGGAGATTGAGGCCTGGCAGATAACGAGAGGAGAGGATATACTGAAGGGCAAGTTCCCATCTCCAGAGTTCTGACAGGTTGGTGTTAGTGGGAAGTATCCAGATAACCCGGACGGTGTAACACTGTGCAAAGATGTGCTGGCCGTGGACCAAGGCATGTTTAGCCACAGGGTGATCCTCATTACCAACAAACACTGTCTGCCTGTGTCCATTCATGCAAATGGACAGTTTGTTGCTGGTCATTCCCACATAGAAAGCTTCACAGTGTAGGCAGGTCAGTTGGTAAATCACGTGGGTGCTTTCACACGTGGCTCTGCCTTTGATCGTGTACACCTTCCGGGTTACAGGACTGGAGTAGGTGGTGGTGTGAGGGTGCATGGGACAGGTTTTACACCGGGGGCGGTTACAAGGGTAGGAGCCAGAGGGTAGGGAAGGTGGTTTGGGGATTTCATAGGGATGAACTAAGAGGTTACGAAGGATAGGTGGACGGCGGAAAGACACTGTTGGTGGAGTGGGTAGGATTTCATGAAGGATGACCTCATTTCAGGGCAGGATTTGAGAAGTCGTATCCCTGCTCGAGAGCCACATTCAGAGTCTGATCCAGTCCCGGAAAGTATCCTGTCACAAGTGGGGCACTTTTGTGGTTCTTCTGTGGGAGGTTCTGGGTTTGAGGGGATGAGGAAGTGGCTCTGGTTATTTGCTTCTGTACCAGGTCGGGAGGGTAGTTGCGGGATGCGAAAACCGTCCGGGTTATCTGGATACTTCCCACTAACACCAACTTGTCAGAACTCCGGAGATGGGAACATGCCCTTCAGTATATCCTCTCCTCTCGTTATCCGCCAGGCCTCAACCTCCACTAATTTCAAGTTGCCGCCACTCATACCTCACCTGTCTTTCAACATCTTTGCCTCTGTACTTCCGCCTCGACTGACATCTCTGCCCGAACTCTTTGCCTTTACAAATGTCTGCTTGTGCGTGCGTGCGTGCGTGCGAGCGAGTGAGTGTGTATACCTGTCCTTTTTTCCCCCAAGGTAAGTCTTTCTGCTCCCGGGATTGGAATGACTCCTTACCCTCTCCCCTAAAACCCACATCCTTTCATCTTTCCCTCTCCTTCCCTCTTTCCTGAAGAAGCAACCGTCAGTTGCTAAAGCTAGAATTTTGTGTGTATGTCGACCTGCCAGCACTTTCGTTTGGTAAGTCACACATCTTTGTTTTTGGATATATTTTTCCCCACATGGAATGTTTCCCTGATTATATATATATAACAGAGGGAAACATTCCACGTGGAAAAATATATCTAAAAAGAAAGATGATGAGACTTACCAAACAAAAGCGCTGGCAGGACGATAGACACACAAACAAACACAAATATACACACAAAATTCAAGCTTTCGCAACAAACTGTTGCCTCATCAGGAAAGAGGGGAAGGAGAGGGAAAGACGAAAGGATGTGGGTTTTAAGGGAGAGGATAAGGAGTCATTCCAATCCCGGGAGCGGAAAGACTTACCTTAGGGGGAAAAAAGGACAGGTATACACTCGCACACACACACAGGGATACGACTTCTGATATGTGTGTGTGTGTGTGCGAGTGTATACCTGTCCTTTTTTCCCCCTAAGGTAAGTCTTTCCGCTCCCGGGATTGGAATGACTCCTTATCCTCTCCCTTAAAACCCACATCCTTTCGTCTTTCCCTCTCCTTCCCCTCTTTCCTGATGAGGCAACAGTTTGTTGCGAAAGCTTGAATTTTGTGTGTATATTTGTGTTTGTTTGTGTGTCTATCGTCCTGCCAGCGCTTTTGTTTGGTAAGTCTCATCATCTTTCTTTTTAGATATATATATATATATATATTTTTTTTTTTTGAGGAACCCCCATAACCTCCATTGGGTCTGCAATAACTTGTAATTAAATTAAAACATGGTGGTACATACAGTTTTATCTCTTCTCTTTACCAGTGTTCATTAATACATAATACTATACTATTCTATTGTTTCCATTCACTACAACACCAAGTTCATCAGCTTTATATTTCAGAGATCTAGTATTTATGTGCATCAATTATATTGATTTTTCACAGCAAGAGGGAAGATGCGTGTTGTCTTTTGCTGGCTAATGATGTCAAAGCAGTAATGGTTAATTCGTGGGGCTCTGAAAAATTCTCATTTGTGATTGTGCGAATATAGGTGCAAATTCTGTCATGAAATGTGAAAACGGTTCATGTCATCTGGATAGATTTCACTGCAAAACAACATTATTCAGTTAATTTATCAGTGCTTGTTAGAAATATCTTTATTTCTTGCATATGAATATCAAAAAAGTAACCAATTTCAGATTACTGTTATTGCACTTCATATGGCAAAGCTTGATTTAAAAAGATAACATGTGCAAAAAGTATTTCCAAATTAAAAGTTCATGAAAGCAACCACACATCGGTGAACTTAATGCTCTGTTGCTGTGCCATTTCTATGCAGTTTAATGGTGTGTACAAGATACGAGCCAGATAATTTGCTGCGGGTCTCTGCTGAGGGGCAGCTCAAAAATGCAGAAGTTACTGTTTAGCTAACAGACAATGTTGAAATATTGGACAGTTTAACACGACTGTTAATAGGTGATGTGTTCTGAATTGTACTTGCATCAGACACAGGTACAGAATGTGCCTGAACTAACTCACTTATGACCATGTCAACCTCAAGAAACAACTGATAGACAGTCACTACTTAATGGTTTGGGTCAAGTGTTACTCGTCATTTGTTCTTTCAAAATGAGCGGAGAGACTTTATCCCAGTCAATCACGCAGTTCAGTAACAAACTGAAGTCCACCCGAAGGCATCAGGGATGCCGATGACTGTGTGTCAGTTGTGTTTCCACAGAAACACAAAACACGGTTATAAGACTGCTGTCCTGTGAGAGGCAGGTGGGGTTTGCTTCCCCACATCACGTCTCTTCCCTCTGGAGGTCATAATACTAATTTATGTTCATGGACAACTTCCAATTAATAGTGACCACAATCTGCACTATACTGACCTGAAAACAAAACTTGACGACATATTTCTGGTTCTACTGCTACACAAAGTACATTGTCAGTTCTCCATGTAGCATTGTGAGGTATGGATCCCATGGCTATGAATGCCCATGGAAGTTGGAAGTCAATATTATGCAGATTCTTAAATTCCGAAGGAGTAATGACACTGAGAAAACACTAAATCGTAGAAGCAGTCTGTTTCTATTGGGAAGCAGTGACATTTTCCTGCTGGAAATCAATCATTTGTTGAAAGCTTAAAGAAATCCAAAAGAAGAAAACTAAAATACCATTTCAGAAAGAACCTTTAGAAATTTATGCAGAAGCAAACACTCGAGTCAAAGAGTTCTCTAATTACCACTTATTTTAACAGTCAATTCCAATCTAATAAGGATTTGTCTTCAGACACAAACTGTACTAGTTTGAAAGGTTGTCAAGCTAACCATTCAGACAAATAACATGGTGTGTATATTTTGCTAAAAATGGTGAATTTTCCTGAATTTGGCCAAAAACTTACGCTACATTTTCAGGTCAACACTAATTCCATCTACTGAGTTAAATGGTTTCACATTTATTTAGAAAGGTGAGCAGAAAGCAAAATCCATGGCTAGCATGTGTCAGCAGCAATGCATTCTGAACAAACTACTGAAGTTGTAATTTGTAGTTACAATTATCAGTATTTTTTAAAAAATGGATTAGAAGGAGACAAAACAATTGACCAAAGTAAAAAAAGTATGTAAATACAATTTTGTCATTGTCTCATCATGATTGAATGGTGAATGGTAGCTGCAGTTTCCCAAAATTGTAGTAAACAAAAAGTAACCTTTCAAAAGAAATCAGAAATCTATGTTGTGCGAACATTTTTGGAAGAAATTCCCCATATTCTGACAAATATTCACTCAGAAATATACCTTCCAGGACTTTCACCATCATAATCATGTTTTGTTGAGAGAGAAGTAGCTAAAAAAAAAGGGGGAGTGCTCTTTACAAACTTGTGCTTTTTATTACACACACACACACACACACACACACACACACACACACACACACATAGAATGTAAGATTAATTTTTTTTTGTTTTGTTTAGGGCACTCAACTACTAAGGTCATTAGCACCCAGTCACAAACGTTAGTGCACTTTTTTTTTGTCATCTGTCTACTGACTGGTTTGATGCGGCCCGCCACGAATTCCTTTCCTCTGCTAACCTCTTCATCTCAGAGTAGCACTTGCAACCTACGTCCTCAATTATTTGCTTGACGTATTCCAATCTCTGTCTTCCTCTACAGTTTTTGCCCTCTACAGCTCCCTCTAGTACCATGGAAGTCATTCCCTCATGTCTTAGCAGATGTCCTATCATCCTGTCCCTTCTCCTTATCAGTGTTTTCCACATATTCCTTTCTGATTCTGCGTAGAACCTCCTCATTCCTTACCTTATCAGTCCACCCAATTTTCAACATTCGCCTATAGCACCACATCTCAAATGCTTCGATTCTCTTCTGTACCGGTTTTCCCACAGTCCATGTTTCACTACCATACAATGCTGTACTCCAGACGTACAACCTCAGAAATTTCTTCCTCAAATTAAGGCCGCTATTTGATATTAGTAGACTTCTCTTGGCCAGAAATGCCTTTTTTGCCATAGCGAGTCTGCTTTTGATGTCCTCTTTGCTCCGTCCGTCATTGGTTATTTTACTGCCTAGGTAGCAGAATTCCTTAACTTCATTGACTTCGTGACCATCAATCCTGATGTTAATTTTCTCGCTGTTCTCATTTCTACTACTTCTCATTACCTTCGTCTTTCTCCGATTTACTCTCAAACCATACTGTGTACTCATTAGACTGTTCATTCCGTTCAGCAGATCATTTAATTCTTCTTCACTTTCACTCAGGATAGCAATGTCATCAGCGAATCGTATCATTGATATCCTTTCACCTTTTAGTTTTATTCCACTCCTGAACCTTTCTTTTATTTCCATCATTGCTTCCTCTATGTACAGATTGAAGAGTAGGGGCGAAAGGCTACAGCCTTGTTTTACACCCTTCTTAATACGAGCACTTCGTTCTTGATCGTCCACTCTTATTATTCCCTCTCGGTTGTTGTATATATTGTATATGACCCGTCTCTCCCTATAGCTTACCCCTACTTTTTTCAGAATCTCGAACAGCTTGCACCATTTTATATTGTCGAACGCTTTTTCCAGGTCGACAAATCCTATGAAAGTGTCTTGATTTTTCTTTAGCCTTGCTTCCATAATTAGCCGTAACGTCAGAATTGCCTCTCTCGTCCCTTTACTTTTCCTAAAGCCAAACTGATCGTCACCTAGCGCATTCTCAATTTTCTTCTCCATTCTTCTGTGTATTATTCTTGTAAGCAGCTTCGATGCATGAGCTGTTAAGCTGATTGTGCGATAATTCTCGCACTTGTCAGCTCTTGCCGTCTTCGGAATTGTGTGGATGATGCTTTTCCGAAAGTCAGATGGTATATCGCCAGACTCATATATTCTACACACCAACGTGAATAGTCGTTTTGTTGCCACTTCCCCCAATGATTTTAGAAATTCTGATGGAATGTTATCTATCCCTTCTGCCTTATTTGACCGTAAGTCCTCCAAAGCTCTTTTAAATTCCGATTCTAATACTGGATACCCTATCTCTTCTAAATCGACTCCTGTTTCTTCTTCTATCACATCAGACAAATCTTCACCCTCATAGAGGCTTTCAATGTATTCTTTCCACCTATCTGCTCTCTCCTCTGCATTTAACAGCGGAATTCCCGTTGCACTCTTAATGTTACCACCGTTGCTTTTAATGTCACCAAAGGTTGTTTTGACTTTCCTGTGTGCTGAGTCTGTCCTTCCGACAATCATATCTTTTTCGATGTCTTCACATTTTTCCTGCAGCCATTTCGTCTTAAGTTTCCCTGCACTTCCTATTTATTTCATTCCTCAGCGACTTTTGTTTCTGTATTCCTGATTTTCCCGGAACACGTTTGTACGTCCTTCTTTCATCAATCACCTGAAGTATTTCTTCTGTTACCCACGGTTTCTTCGCAGCTACCTTCTTTGTACCTATGTTTTCCTTCCCAACTTCTGCGATGGCCCTTTTTAGTGATGTCCATTCCTCTTCAATTGTACTGCCTACTGAGCTATTCCTTATTGCTGTATCTATAGCGTTAGAGAACTTCGAACGTATCTCGTCATTCCTTAGTACTTCTGTATCCCACTTCTTTGCGTATTGATTCTTCCTGACTAATGTCTTGAACTTCAGCCTACTCTTCATCACTACTATATTGTGATCTGAGTCTATATCTTCTTCTGGGTACGCCTTACAGTCCAGTATCTGATTTCGGAATCTGTCTGACCATGATGTAATCCAATTGAAATCTTCCCGTATCTCCCGGCCTTTTCCAAGTATACCTTCTCCTCTTGTGATTCTTGAACAGGGTATTCGCTATTACTAGCTGAAACTTGTTACAGAACTTAATTAGTCGTTCTCCTCTTTCATTCCTCGTCCCAAGCCCATATTCTCCTGTAACCTTTTCTTCTACTCCTTCCCCTACAACTGCATTCCAATTGCCCACGACTATTAGATTTTCGTCCCCCATTACATACTGCATTACCCTTTCAATATCTTCATACACTTTCTCTATCTGTTCATCTTCAGCTTGCGATGCCGGCAGGTATACCTGAACTATCGTTGACGATGTTGGTCTGCTGTCGATTCTGATTAGAACAAGCCGGTCACTGAACTGTTCACAGTAACACACCCTCTGCCCTACCTTCCTATTCATAACGAATCATACACCTGTTATACCATTTTCTGCTGCTGTTGATATTACCCAATACTCATCTGACCAGAAATCCTTGTCTTCCTTCCACTTCACTTACCCCTACTATATCTAGATTGAGCCTTTTCATTTCCTGTTTCAGATTTTCTAGTTTCCCTACCACGTTCAAGCTTCTGACATTCGACGCCCCGACTCTTAGAACGTTATCCTTTCGTTGATTATTCAATCTTTATGTCATGGTGCACTAATAGCGTAGAAAACGCAAGGGGGCAACACCAGAAAGTACTTACAAAGACGCAGATAAACAAAATAAAAGAGTTAGATCTCTTTGGACAAGTCCGTCAATGTAATAAAACTAAGGACACGAGCAGCTGCTCGAGCGTCATTAGCCAAAAGTTCCTGTAAGGTAGACGGCAGAGACAGGACAACACGAGAGTGAATAAAATGAGGACAGGACAATAAAACATGGCACACTGTCAATGGATGACCACAGGTGCATTGCGGAGCGGGGTCACCGGACAAAAGGTAGCGGTGGCTAAATTGGCAATGCCCAATTCGCAACCTGGCCAAAATGACCTCTCGCCGGGAGGGGTGTGAGGAGGTTGTACAAGCCGTCGGGATCGGTTTGATGGCCCTAAGCTTATTTTCATGGAGAGAGGACTAACCCTCATGCCACAATGATGAAACACGCTGACAAAGAACCCCGCTAACATCAGTTGATGGGACACAAAAGGAAGCTGTCCGAGTCAGGAGGACAGCAGCCTTGGCCGCAGCATCAGTTGCTTCGTTTCCAGGCACACCAACGTGGCCAGTAATCCACAAAAAAGGAACACGAGCGCAGGTATCAGCTAGCGACTGAAGGGACCGTTGAATTTGTTGCACGAGAGGGTGGTCCGAATATGGGTCACGGAGACTCTGAATGGCGCTCAAAGAATCAGAGCAGATGACATACGGAGAAGAATGATGATGGCAGTGGATATATTGAACAGCCTAGTAGAGAGCAAAAAACCCAGCTGTAAAGCTTGAACACTGGTCAAGGAGCCAATATTGAAAGGCATCATCCCCAACGACAAAGGCACATCCGACGCCAGCAGTAGTCTTGGAGCCACCTGTGTAAATAAAGACATTATTAGCAAGACTCGAACAAAGTTTGACGATCCTCGAGCGGTATATCGAATCTGTGGTCCTCTCCTTTGGGAGCGAGCCGAGTTCAAGGTGAACGCGAACCTGAGCCTGGAGCCAAGATGGCGTCGGGCTCTCACCCACTCGAAAAAATCAGGAGGGAGGGTAAAATCAAGTTGCTGAAGCAGGCGATGAAAGCGAACTCCAGGAGGTAACAGGGCAGAGACATACAGCCCGAATCGGCGGTCAAGAGAGTCGTCAAAGAAGGAGAAATATGACTGGTGGTCAGGCATTGACATCAGTCGGCGGGTGTACCGACAACATATCGCGCTGGTAGCTTCGGCCTACTGAATCAACAGGGCTGGTGTAGAATGCTCCAGTCGCCAGACGTAACCCCCAATGTTGGATAGAGTTTAGTTGGCGTAAGGTGGACGCCTGGACAGAAGAGTAGACAAAGCTCCCATAATCCAGCTTTGATCGGACAATGGACCGATATAAGCGAAGCAGGACCATTCGATCTGCTCCCCATGACGTACCGCTGAGAACACAGAGGATATTGAGGGAACACGTACAACGAGCAGCCAAATAACACACATGTGGAGACCAGGAATGTCGCGATACGATAAACAGCAATCGCGATAGGCTACAATCCGACCTTTATCAAAATCAGAAACTTGATGGTACGCATTTCTCCTCCTTACGTGAGGCATCACAACTTTTCACCAGGCAACGTCGGTCAACTGCTGTTTGTGTCTGAGAAATCGGTTGGAAACTTTCCTCATGTCAGCACGTTGTATGTGTCGCCACCAGCGGCAAACTTTTGCGATTGCTCTGAAAAGCTAATCATTTGCATATCACAGCATCTTCTTCCCGTCTGTTAAATTTTGCGCCTGGAGCAGGTCATCTTCGTGGTGTAGCTATTTTAATGGCCAGTAGTGTATGAATGTCATATTTGTGCCAACAGAATGACAGTCAACCAGAGGTGATCTTGCAGTTGGTATCACTTGATGTATGGTGTGCCCTCTGTGCAGCTGTATAAATTCAGCACTGTCAGGAGCCCTCAATGTAGATGCTGTTTTATCCCTGAAAATGTCTCCTACAGTCAGAGTAGAAAAGCTACAAAATCATTTTTGTATTGACCGTGACCTGTTAGCCCAGAATTTTTACCTGAACACAGGCCAATGAAACATACGTTATATCCATGTATTATTTTTCACCTTTATTCAGTGACAGTCCATATTAGAAAATATTATTCGCATTCTTAAGTGTTGAAGTTCCACATATCAGCAATGAAGACAACTAATGGAAGATAGTTTAGGTAATGTATACACAAGAGCAGGATCAATACTGATATGTATGGTATACCTGTAGTGATAACCTCTACAGGTATACCAATAACTAATAATTCCTCATTCTGAAGATGCTGTTTAGATTATGCTCCCAAGTTCCTTAATGCAACTTTCTGCGTGCTTTCCATTATGTAGGGTCACAGCCAGTTTCTATAAAGATTTTGGATACTCTAATACCTGCACTTCTCTAGGAAACTACTGTGAACTGTGCAGTCAGATACCTTTGACACACAACAAAAGCCGGCCGAAGTGGCCGCGCGGTTCTGGCGCTGCAGTCTGGAACCGCGAGACCGCTACGGTCGCAGGTTCGAATCCTGCCTCGGGCATGGATGTGTGTGATGTCCTTAGGTTAGTTAGGTTTAACTAGTTCTAAGTTCTAGGGGACTAATGACCTCAGCAGTTGAGTCCCATAGTGCTCAGAGCCATTTGAACCATTTGAACACAACAAAAATATCAGGCAGCAGTATTGTGTGTTTTAAATTTTGTACAGTGTGAATTACAAATTCAGGAATGACACAGTCTATTACTTCAAAAAGGCCACTACACTAAGTATATTATATTAAGATAGGTAGGACTGTTCAGTATCTCAAAGGCATTGGCGTGACTTACAGAGAAATAGTAATGAGGTGAGTCAATTATTAATACAAGCTTTGGATATGCATTCAAAAAGAGGTTTATTTATTTAAAATGTTTACTTTCATGGGTGATTTGCACTAAAGTTCAGAAGAAACAGACCATCTTGAATGACTGGATAGGGTGTTCATATTCATATTCACAGGACACGTACATTAATATATTCTGCAGAAATGATTGGCATTTCAGTCACCTTGGTTCATCATGTGTCCTGCTGCCTAGTAAGCACAAGGTTACCCATGGGCCTTAACAAGTTCCATCAGACATGATGGAAACATGTATAAGGTTTGAATGGTGTCCTGTGGTATAGCCATCCGTGCTGCATTCACCTTGTTCCAAAGTTCACCTGTGTGGTTGGCATTGAGTCACAGTACTGCAACCATCATTCCACCATATCCCACACATTTTTCTACATCTACATCATTACTATGCCATTGACACTTTAGTGCCTGTGGCAGAGGGTTCATCATTGGCAACAAGTCCGGTGATCTGGCAGGCCACGGCAAAACGCTGACATTCTGTGACACCAAGAATGCACGCACTTCTGCTGCATGTGGTCATGTATTGTCTTGCTGAGAAGTGGCATCTGGAGTGTTGTGCAGATAGGGTATGGCTACAGGTCACAGGATGTCACTTGTGGGGAACACACTGGTCACAATGCACTCAATACACACCAACTGTGATTTGCGTGTTGTACCCAATAGCACCCCATACCATAAGGCCTCCAACTGGCACTGTGTGTGTCTTGTGCGAATGCGTAAACGTTGTTTTCGTCGTCGCCGGCGAATGCTGATTTACAAATCACTTGTCAATGTGGACGGCACTCTTGGTGCTTCGACATCTTCTGCGAAGGGTAAAAAGAACTACACATTGATCTTGCCAAAAGCCGAGAAGCGATTCTTCTTAGTGTTGTAGCTCTCTGGGCCACTCTGGGATGCTCAATAGATGTCGAGCACATTCTCTGATTGGTTGTTGTATTTTTGACGCGCGATTCAAATTTCGTTGTCGCAACACGGGCTCTAGTATTACTAGACCCGTGTTGCTGGAAAATTCACTTCCGGTGCGATAGCGGGAGCTGATAAGAGTCCACATCCGCTGCGTGCGCCAGGACTGATGCTATAAATAGCACACTGTTCTGTCTAGCGCATTCACTCGGTTTGAGTGAATAGCCACTGAGGCACTGCTTCTTACAATGATGCGTAAACGTTGTTTTCGTTGTCGCCGGCGAATGCTGATTTACAAATCACTTGTCGAAGCACCAAGAGTGCCGTCCACATTGACATCTTCGTTTTGGTTTGCTGCAAACCCAGACCCTGGATTTATCAGAAATCATTATCTGATGCCATTCATGTTTCCAGTGACATTGTTCCAATGCCATTGCCATCTAACCTGTTTCTGCACATTTGCCAAAGGTAGGCAGAGCAGTTGATGATGCACATGCAACAGATACCTTAATAAATGGCACTGGACTGTCATCCCAGATGGTGCAAGATGAGGAGGATGCTGATTTGTCCTGCAATGCAATTTGGATGAGGTGTCAATCTTCTGGGGGGTGTGGTCTGAACAGTGCAATCAGACCTATCTTCTTGTGTCCTATGGGATTCCGTGAACCATTCTGTTCACTGAAGTTGCACTGCCAAAATACTTTGTGCCACACATTTTGTGACGGCCCCCAAACCCAAGGTACTCGGTGGTACTTTTGGGGCAGCCACCACAAATTTTATAAAGAGTGGATAGTGACCAGGAGATGTAGTTATGTCTGTTGGCCAAAAAATGACAAGAATTGTGCCAGGTAGAATGAAAAGATAACTTATCTTTATTTCTGACAAAACGTGCACCAGCAATACAAGTCCAAGTAATATTGAAGAGTAATCCGTGTACTGAGCCTAGTCGAATACAATAACAAATATCACACTGCAATGGCTCCGCTATAAACTCCACGAAAGGCTAGCAATAGACAATCGACAATAGACTGTCCGTCTCGGGGCCACCACTCCTCATATGCAAAAGGCAGAGGGCGCTGCGGACCCGAGCTCAGCCATGGCGCGACCTGTTCCATTGGCGGTAACGTCGACGGCTGCGACAGGAACTGTGGCCAGCGATGTCACAGTCAGGGCGCGCATGTGTGAGTTGGTTGGTTGGTTGGGTCCGTGGATACAACATTCCTCCCCCCTGAAAGCCCACCAAGACATCGGGTGCTGCAAGGGCCTGACGAGGAAGGGGGGTGTGGCTACTGTGAGGCGGTGGGGAGCCAACTTAGCTAGGCTGTCGGTCGTTGAGTCCCGCGTCCCGGTATTCGCCCTGCGGGAGCCGGAACCAGCCGAAACAGCCCCAAGGACGCAACTCACAGCAGCCATGACGGACCCAACTAACGCACTCCAACTCTCGAAGACGACGGTGATGTAGCTTCCGGTGACTGCTTCGCATGGATCATCGTCGCCGAGGCGATGGAGGCCCGGTCTGAAAGAGCCGAAGGGCGGGCTGGAGCAGCCTGGGCAACGGCGATGACTTCCATCGGGGTTGGCACCTGCAGCGGCGATGGCTGCGGGGGTGGGGTCAGCGAGGGACGCCCGCCATCCAAGAACCGGGCTGAGGCTGCATGTGGATCTGCAACATTGAAGTCTGCGGCAGTATCGCGAGTGTGGCTAAGCCGCAGCTGATTGCGGTGGCGGCGCTACAAGCCAAGGGGGGTGGACAAAAGATACATATGGGACCCCAAGCGCTGTACGATACTACCCTGCTGCCAGCGGCGGCAGCCTGAAAACAGTTGAAATACACTGGAGTGTTAGGCGCAAAGCGATCATGCGGCCGCAGCAGCACTGGCGTGCGCGGGGGCGGGTGCAGCAGGGTGAGCAGAGTTCGTTGACGACATCCATGGAACAACTCTGCTGGCGATGGGCTGTCGCGAGGCAGCAAATGATATGATGACGGGAAGAGTAACAAAGCTTGGTCTCTCATGTGGTTGGCGCGAAGTTTGCTCATCTGTTTGAAAGTACAAACAAACTGCTCAGCCTCGCCACTGGACTGAGGGTGAAAAGGAGCACTTGTGAGATGAGTGTTTCGTGGGATTTTGAACAGTTTTGTGTTGATATTGGAATCAAAGGAGGGTCCATTGTCTGTGACCTTCAATGCAAAAGATCGACGAAAGTTCGTGGATGTTACTCGGAGTAGTAATACTGTTCATTGCCATGACAAAAGGAAACTTGCTATAGGCACCACAACAATAAGCCATCGAGTACCCCAGAATGGGTCCGCAAAGTCGAGGTGAACGCGCTGCCAAGGCGCAGAGGGTGTGGGCCATGAAAAACTTCTGGGGCAGGGCCGACTGGTGTTCGATGCACGAATGGCACTGAGTGGTTAACTGTTCTATATATCTGTCCATTCCTGGCCATGTGCAATGCTGGCGTGCAAGTTGCTTAGTGCGTACCATTTCCCAGTGGCCCTGATGTAGCAATTGCAAAACTTCGCGTCGCAAAGACGTAGGAATCACCACACGAGTTTGTCCCGACGGAGAGCAAAGGAGCAAAACATTACTTTGCTCAACGCCACGACCTGACAGTGCAACGTGACTGCGCACAACGGGATTTGCAATGTTTTACGGCGATCGTGGCCATGCCGTGCGAACAAGACACAAAAGTTGACTCAAATCAGTGTCCGAAGCTGTGGCCAGTGCAATCTTGCGAAAGTCCAGAGGAAAACTAAGTACGACGTCACTGTCTTGGGAGTCGATGTGACAACAAGCAATGTCTGATTCATCAAAAGCTGCGTCATGGGCGATTGGCAAACAAGACAACACATCTGCATTGCAATGGCGAGATGTGGGGCGATACAAAATTTCATACTGGTAATATGACAATAACAAGACCCACCATTGCAATTTCTGAGTGGTACGAGAGGAGAGAGGGGGGGGGGGGGACTGGCTTTGCAGGATGGAACAATGACTAACGGCTTATGGTCTGTCACGAGAAAACATTTCCTGCCATACAAGTATTCATGGAACTTCGTTGCTCCATATATGATGGCTAAGGCTTCCTTCTCAAGCTGATCCGACACGATGCGACAACACTGCACCTAACCCATAGGATCAAGCATCCACAACAAGAACAGCTGGTTTAGAAGGGTCGAAATGTACAAGGAAACGATCACTCACTCAGTGCCGTTTTCAGTTTTTGGAATGCCAGTTGGCGTTCAGCTGACCACACAAACGGAACGATGCGCCGACGTAATCGGTGCAAGGGGGGGCAGCTATTTGCGCAGCATTGGGTATGAAGCTATGATAATAGGTAATCTTGCCTAACACAGAATATCTTGGACATGTTATCAACGCACAAGGTGTACATCCCTGGCAGTCACACCTTTGCGCCATTGCTGGCCTTCCTTCGCCTAAGAACTTGTCTCAGTTGCAATCTATTTCCGTACGAAAAGAGAGAGACTTTTCCTTCTTCACTTTGAGCCCTGCTTCCTACAACACTAAACAAGCAACGCAAATTCTACAAGTGTTCTTCCGGAGTACGACTGGCAACCACAATGTCGTCCAGATAATTTGCCGAAGTACCTTTTTGCTCAGTCAGTTGCGACAAGTAGCGCTGAAAAATTGCAGGAGCGGAGGAGCTGCCAAAGGGGAGGTGCAAATATTTAAAGAGACCCAAGGGAGTGTTGATCACAAAAATGTTCTGGCATGGTTCATCTAAAGGAATTTGCAAATACGCATCCCGCAAATCAATCTTGGAATAGTATCGGCCCATGCCTAGTTTGTCCATTAATTCCTCAGGGCGAGGGAGAGAATAGCTATCGACAATTGTCTGTGGATTCACTGTACTCTTGAAGTCCACACACAAACGCAAGGAACCATTGGGTTTCTTTAGTACAACTAAAGGGGAGGCCCACTGACTGGCACAATGACTCCCTGAGTTTGCAAAGAACGGAGTTCTTCTGCGACTTGGTCGCGCAATGCGTGAGGCACTGGTCTCGCTTTGCAAAAACGTGGGCGGGCCTTATCCTTCAGCGTGACGTTTGCAACATAATCACGTACACAGCCCAAACCACTGCCAAACGAATCGGGGAACTCTTCACAGAGAGGAACAACAGCATCAGGAGTAGGAAAGTCATTAACAGCTAACAAATGGTTTTGGATGCTGAGGCCAAACAAATCTAAGCAGTCCAATCAACAATATTTTTGCACGAACGTGCGGCGACAACACGCAATTGAATTGTCCATGTCACATTATGGAATTGTGCTGGCATGCTACACGTACCCAGTACTATAATACGTTCGCCACTATATGCCGTAAGTGGAGCAGAAGGTTGAGCAAGTTTAGGCTTTCCTAGCAATTCATACACCCGGCTATTTATCAGTGTAACGGAAGAGCCTGTATCCAACTGAAATTTCACACAATGTGAAACAATGTGCAACTCAATGTACAATTTGTTTGCCCAGCGTTGCACAGAGGGTGGCAAAGCACTATTAACTACATTGAAACTACTATACAAACCATTTGCTAGAACACTGTTGTCTTTAGAACCAATCGCATGAACAGAATGTGCATGTCCAGAAGCACGAGAAGCAATTGAGTTCCATTTACGCTGTTGGCACACGGATTGTACATGTCCAACCCGTCCACAATTGTAGCAAGAATAATTATGCGATGCGCAATTCTTGCGTTTGTGATGCTGTTGGCGGGGATGCGAGCTATTTCCACCTTGCTGATTGGGAGCACGTGGTGTGCGTGGCAACTGCGCACGGTCGGTCTGTTGTACACAATGTCCGTCCGACACACGATAAACGGTAGGCAAGTCAAAACTACTTTGAGCACTTTCACATGCATCTCTACTCTCCAAGATAGCTACTACTTGGTCTAGAGAGGGATCAGGGATCCACCAAATCTGTTCCCTTACGTGAATGTCTTGCATGTTCTGAGTTATTGCGTCACAAATCATATTATCAGCAAAAAGTTTTCGACAGTCACGAGTTAAGCCCTTAGGGTCAGTGATCCTGACCCAGCTGTTTGCGAGAGAAAAAAAATCTGAATCTGGCCACAGCAACTAGAGTTTGCAAGTCAAAGTACTGTGATAAGGCCTGGATGCACTGTTCATATTGCAAAAGTTCAGGTCGGGAGGCCAGGAAAAGTTTTTCCAATGAACGGTACACTTTAACAACGGCGGAGGCCAAGAGAAAAAGTTTTAGCTGACCTAGGTGTTGGTGTGCTGCCATGTGCGATTCGAGTAAGGCCATATACAATGTGTAAACTAGTGATGGGGAGCTCGTGAATGAGTCGTTCAAATGAACGACTCACTCCAGTGAAGTGTGAACTAACCACTCAATTTCAATGAACTGGTACTTCAAACTCTTCACAGATAGTGAACTAGAAAAAAGTGTGGTGTGCGCTCACTCTCTTCCGCTCTCCCTCCCCCAGTACATCGGCGCTACGTCACTCATTCTCCCTTCACTTCAGTCCTCCCTCTACTGCCTGTCGACGAATCGCGCGGTGTTTCTGGGGAACGATAGGGTTAGGAGCGGTACAGGCGTTGAGGGGGCGAGGGGAAGGTAGCGTCAGCTGCTTCCTGCAGTGCTGACATCATTACCAGCGACTATTTGTGGAGTTATACTTCGCGTCTACGGGTAAGCTACCGTTGGCAGCGCTGGCAGACAAATGAATATTAAAATACAAACGAAGAGGCTGGCTGTGTGAGCACGCACAGCCAACATGAAAATAAAATGCTTACCTTGTGAGTCTGGAACTGAAGCATGCGTGGAATCCACGCTTGAAAGATAATCGTTCATGTAGGAATGTTTATCTCTTACACATTATTGAAATAATTACACTATATGTCAATTTGAGGATTGTCCTAATTAAATTTAAAAAAATACACATATATTTATGAATAAACATCAACGGATTTGGTGAATCTTCAGAGATTTCCGTTTAAAAACATAATTTGTTCCACTTTTTTTCCTGTCAGGCGATTTCTTCTGTCAGTTATAAGGTGTCCTGCCTTCGAGAACACTCTTTCACACGGCGTGGAGGTTGCGACAATACACAGTCGTATTTTTGCAAGTTCAAAGAGCGAGGGGTATACTGACAGCCGTTCAGACCACCACTGAAGTGGATTGCCTTGTCTCTGTAGCAGGGGCTCTTGTAAATATTTGTCCACTTCCACTATTGCAGCAGCTCTTGGGTGTGGATTATTCTGCAGCCTGGAAAACACTTCATCCAATTCGAGCCAGAGACTGGAAGTTGATTCAGTGGTTGGAACTGAGATTGTTGCAGCAGCAGTGGATGTGTTCGTCACAAATTTCTCACAGTGACTGATCAGGTTTAATTTCACCTTCTCAGCAGAATTTTTATCAGAAAAACCATGTAATTTTAATCGGGGATACAATGCAGTTGCTGCCGCGAAAATGGAATTTTCCTCTGTATTTCTAAATCGTCGTTTTAGGTCTTCAGCTAACTTTTCGGCCATCTGTTGCACGTCTCCACGTGGTGCATCCTGGGTAACGCTAAATGAGCTAGCACATAATGGCAGTCAGACAAACCGTGAAACGTTCTCCTGACTATGCAAGCAGACACAAAAAACGTCCTCCTAAGGATATGCCAACAAGGAAACTTGGACCTACGGTCCGAATCTGCCATCTCAACATAGAGAGCATAAGCTATTCTAAGTGCCAATACTTATCAAAACTACTGAAGAAGGACAACATTGATCTGATCGCCATTCAGGAAACACATTGTAGTACTGAAGTACAACTGCGGAAAAGGTGCAAAATACCCGGATTTGAATTACTTGGTGCCACTTACCACCATACCCATGGTGTTGCAACCTACATCAGACATGATATAGAAAATGCCTCCCTTATCTCCATGTCGTCAGGTGATGGAATCCATAATGTCACAGTAAAAATTGGGAGCGTAACCGTTACAAATATTTATAAACCTCCAACCACTCCATGGCCAAGATCAGTAATTCAGGCCCAACCTCACCCAGCAAGCTATCTGGGAGACTTCAATAGCCACCACGAACAGTGGAAATATAAGGAGTGTGATGCTAATGGTGAAACCTTGGTGAAATGGGCTGAAAATGAAAATCGTAACCTTATCTTTGATGCGAAAGACCGTTACACATTCAGATCAGCTGCCTGTGAGCAGGAATACAACCTGGATCTATGCTTCACCTCAACTGACGGAAATAACCAACCACTACCAGCTACCCGTAAAGTCCTGTGCGACTTTCCTCATAGCCAGCATCGACCAGTCATTATTGAAATTGGCAGCCAAATCCCACTGGTGACTTCCATGCCTTGCCCCAGATGGAATTTCAAGAACGCAAATTGGGAAAAGTACTCTCGAGACCTTGATAAATGTCTAGGATGGATACCACCTACCCATAAAAACTATAGAAGATTCATCGGAGCAGTAATAAGCACTGCCAAGAAGCACATCCCTAGGGGATACCGACGAGAGTATGTCCCAGGGTGGTCCAAAAACAGTGACGAGCTCTACCAGCGCTTCCTCAAGACGGGCGACAAAGAACTGGCCGATGACCTTCTCCACAGTCTTGATACTGCAAGACAACGTAAATGGACAGAAGCAATGGAGAGCCTGAATTTCCGGACTTCAAGCCGACAAGCATGGACCTTGTTAAGGAAATTAGGAAGTGGAGCACCTATTCAAAGACAGACAGCAAACGTCTCCCCAAACACCATGGCATCTCATACAGTGGCCACGTCCAGAGCCCCTAGTGACAGCACACACGATCAAGATAAAACGAGAACTCAGGAATCTGAGGAATAAGGCGACAGAAACTGAATATGCTCTCCCTTTCTCACTCGAAGAAATAGAAACAGCACTCAAAGAGGTCAAGCCAGGGAAAGCACCAGGACTCGACAGCATTAACCCAGAACTCCTGATACACTGCGGTAAACACACAAAACTCTGGCTGGCGAGATTCTTCACCGACATCATCCAAACCGGTAATGTGCCTAGTGACCTCAAAAGATCGAAAATAATAGCCATATTAAAACCAGGGAAACCAACAAACTCACCGAAGAGCTACAGGCCCATAGCACTACTGTCAGTAATATATAAATTGTTAGGACGGCTCATCTACAATAGAATCTGCCAGAAAATACTCAATGCTATACCAATCGAACAAGCAGGTTTCAGACCAAACCGCAGCTGTGTCGATCAAGTTCTCTCACTCACGACGTACATTGAAGCTGGGTTCCAAAGAAAGCTTAAAACCTCTGCAGCATTCATAGACCTGTCAGCTGCCTACGACACAGTCTGGAGAGAAGGCATGATCTATAAGTTCCTCCGCATAATCCCATGTAAACTAACAGCTCGCCTACTAAACAACATGCTGAATGACAGAACGATCCAAGTCTCCATGGGTTCAGATACTAGTTCACCGAGGAAATTAAAAAATGGCCTACCTCAAGGATCGGTGCTTGCACCACTCCTCTTCAATCTCTACATTGCAGACATACCGGAAACAAGATCAAAGAAGTTTGGCTACGCCGATGACTGGGTCCTTGCAACGAGAAGTCAGTCATTTGAAGGGGCAGAGGAGACCCTAACAGCTGACTTGGGAGAATATTTCCGAAAATGGCACCTGCAACCTAACGCCAACAAAACAGAAGTATCATGTTTTCACCTAAACAATAAAGCGGCTAAGAGGGAGCTCGGAATAAAATTCGAGACCACATGGCTTACCCACAATAAAACCCCGAAGTACCTAGGTGTGACCCTCGATATAACACTCTCTTTCAAAGGTCACCTAATGAAAACAGCAGAGAAACTAAAAACAAGGAACAACATTATACAGAAGCTCTGTGGAACGACATGGGGAGCGGCAGCTACTACGTTACGGACATCAGCCTTAAGTCTCGTCTTCTCAGCTGCCGAATATTGTGCGCCGGTATGGCTAAACAGCCCCCACACCCATAGAATCGATGCACAGCTCAATAACACAATGAGAATGATCGCTGGTGTAATAAAGACTACACCCGTGGAATGGCTCCCAGTACTAAGCCACATACCACCCCCTAACCTACGCCGCACAAACGCTCTCATAAGAGAGTACAAAAAGATAATGAGCAATCGGAATCTACCCATCCATGAGAATTTTGAAGATGCCACCCAAAGCCGCCTCCGCTCCAGAAGGTCACCCATCAGAACCGCAATAGCCACATCTGCAACAGAGGAAGAATTCAACATAACCAGCGCCTGGCACCAAGAATGGTCCTTAAAGAACATCAGCAAACTTCCATGTATCTCCCAGAAGCCTCCAGGTTTTGACTTATCACGCAAAACCTGGGCAACTTTAAACAGAATTAGAACTAAACATGGCAGATGCGCCTATTCCCTCTACCAGTGGGGCATGACAGAATCGCCGCTATGTCAATGTGGAGAAAATCAAACTATCCAGCACATAATAGAAGACTGCCCCAGGACAGCCTATGATGGGACTCCAGAAGATTTCCTGATGGCGACTCCAGAATCAATTGCATATATTAAATCATTAGATGTTTGTTTGTAATTACTTCCAAACTACTATAATTTTGTATAACTACTGTAACATGTGTATTATGTGTAATTTTGTATAATTTTGTATAATTCTGTATAACTATTGTAATAACTGTAAGAATATCTAATGCCAAATTATTACAATTTTGCATATTGATTGTAATAACAATTGTGTCTAAATGCCATACGCTAAATAAATAAATGAATTTCAATGTTATTAACAAACCTGCAATACCATTTTTTCAACGAGCGACTAAGTAGTATAACTTTAGAAGCAGTGACAACATTTTCACTTGACATTTCCTCAGTGCAGTCTTTGAAAACTTTCAACAGGCCACAGGCTTGTGTTACACTTGCAATGTCCTCTGCAGTCAGATTTGGAAGATCTGGATAATTCAGAGTGGTAACTGCCATTAGGGAATTCTTAACCTCAATTATTCTTCGCAGCATATTATAGGTTGAATTCCATCTTGTAACAGTGTCCTGTTTTAGTGTCAGAACTGGCTCTTTTAACTGTTCTTGCATCTTTTTCAGTTTCGTGCAGGCCTGCGAACTTCTTTTAAAAAATTCAACCACTTTTTTTACTTTATTCAGAATGGGATGAATGTGCGGAAGCCCATTCTGAACAATTAAATTGAGTGTGCGCAAAGCAGGGGATGTGTTTCCAGGCTGTGAGTCTTCTAGCTGCCACAATGTTAGCAGCATTGTCGCTGACAACACAGACGACTTTTTCTTGAATGCCCCATTCCCTTGTGACACGTAGCAGTTCTTCCTAGAGTTTTTCTGACGTATGCCTTTCGTCGTATTTAAAGCACTCTAGGAGGGAAGACGTTAGCTCCAGGTCTTTAACGTAGTGTGCTGTCACCGACAAATAACTCTCATTTGTAGTTGAGGTCCACCCATCCATTGTCAGCACAACCGCTTCCGCAGAATTAATTTTGGCTCTCACAATTTCTTTCATCATGGCGTACTGTTGTTGTAGCAGCGTATTGGAAATGGTCTTCCGAGATGGCATTCTGTAAACACCATTCAGTTTGCCTACAAAACTTTGGAAATGTTTGCTTTCCACTATGTTGAAGGGCAAATAATCCTTTACAACAGTCTGCAGAAGTGCGAAATCTGTCTCCTGATTTCTTTTGTTAGAAAGAGGTTTCGGAAAATACAAGGGTAATGTTCCGTGATATGGAGGTCTGCTTTCTGATACTGAAGTGGTTCTGTTATTTTCTGGCACCAACTGCTGTTCGCTTCTGGCATTTGCTGATGTTAGTTACGGATTGTGCGGGTTTTTTATCCAAGAAATATCGGAAGATGCAGGAGGAGGGGGCGCCAAGCGTCTGACTGACAATGACACTGTTGGATGCAGCACTCTAACATGACGCGCTAGATTAAATGTATTTCCTCCTTTATATGAAATACACTTAGAACAATAATTTAACTTTGCTTTCCCATCACCTAAATCGGCGAAGAAACCCCAAATTTCACTACTTTTACGCGATCGCGAGTTGCTAGCCATTGTATAAGAGTGGACACAAAAACTGCTTTCCAAAGAAAATAAAGAGGGATTTTACCTGAAATCGTACCAATAACCACAGGTGACAGTTTACGTTTTGAATTTGGAGGGTTATTATTCTCAACAAAAATAAAATCTACAGGAAAACTTCTGAATAATTACTTAACGTAGGTATATAGACCTTGTAACAGTGGTAAACATACTCTTTCTATTTTGGTTTAAATTTTAAAAGGAACAAATCTGGACTGCATTTCGTTGGTAGCCCTAGTTTTCAGTCCATGAATACAACAAATAAGGTTTCACTTGGCCGATGAAGACTTTTTTGGGCGCTTCATGAGAAAATGTCGAGCAAGATTAAATGTAATCCCTTCTTTATATGTGACAGGTTTCTCTGTTTATCCTTCCTTTGTCCCCTTCGACCATGCTCTAACTCTCAGACACTGTAAGAGCGTAAAACGTTGCGTTCACGTTACTGCATAGTTCGGCCATCTGTTGGTAAAATTATGAAGTATTACCAAGCTTTGGTGGGGAAGCTTGCGTGCCTCAGCGATACAGATGGCCGTACCGTAGGTGCAACCACAACGGAGGGGCATCTGTTGAGAGGCCAGACAAACAGGTGGTTCCTGAAGAGGGGCAGCAGCCTTTTCAGTAGTTGCAGGGGCAACAGTCTGGATGATTGACTGGTCTGGCCTTGTAACATTAACCAAAACGGCCTTGCTGTGCTGGTACTGCGAACGGCTGAAAGCAAGGGGAAACTACAGCCGTAATTTTTCCCGAGGACATGCAGCTTTACTGTATGATTAAATGATAATGGCGTCCTCTTGGGTAAAATATTCCGGAGGTAAAATAGTCCCCCATTCGGATCTCCGGGCGGGGACTACTCAAGAGGACGTCGTTATCAGGAGAAAGAAAACTGGCATTCTACGGATCGGAGCGTGGAATGTCAGATCCCTTAATCGGGCAGGTAGGTTAGAAAATTTAAAAAGGGAAATGGATAGGTTAAAGTTAGATATAGTGGGAATTAGTGAAGTTCGGTGGCAGGAGGAACAAGACTTTTGGTCAGGTGATTACAGGGTTATGAATACAAAATCAAATAGGGGTAATGCAGGAGTAGGTTTAATAATGAATAAAAAAAATAGGAGTGCGGGTTAGCTACTACAAACAGCATAGTGAACGCATTATTGTGGCCAAGATAGACACAAAGCCCATGCCTACTACAGTAGTACAAGTTTATATGTCAACTAGCTCTGCAGATGAAGAAATTGATAAAATGTATGACGAGATAAAAGAAATTATTCAGGTAGTGAAGGGAGACGAAAATTTAATAGTCATGGGTGACTGGAATTCGTCAGTAGGAAAAGGGAGAGAAGGAAACATAGTAGGTGAATATGGATTGGGGGGAAGAAATGAAAGAGGAAGTCGCCTTGTAGAATTTTGCACAGAGCATAACTTAATCATAGCTAACACTTGGTTCAAGAATCATAAAAGAAGGTTGTATACCTGGAAGAATCCTGGAGATACTAATAGGTATCAGATAGATTACATAATGGTAAGACAGAGATTTAGGAACCAGGTTTTAAATTGTAAGACATTTCCAGGGGCAGATGTGGATTCTGACCACAATCTATTGGTTATGAACTGCAGATTGAAACTGAAGAAACTGCAAAAAGGTGGGAATTTAAGGAGATGGGACCTGGATAAACTGAAAGTACCAGAGGTTGTAGAGAGTTTCAGGGAGAGCATAAGGGAACGATTGACAGGAATGGGGGAAAGAAATACAGTAGAAGAAAAATGGGTAACTCTGAGGGATGAAGTAGTGAAGGCAGCAGAGGATCAAGTAGGTAAAAAGACGAGGGCTAATAGAAATCCTTGGGTAACAGAAGAAATATTGAATTTAATTGATGAAAGGAGAAAATATAAAAATGCAGTAAATGAAGCAGGCAAAAGGGAATACAAACGTCTCAAAAATGAGATCGACAGAAAGTGCAAAATGGCTAAGCAGCGATGGCTAGAGGACAAATGTAAGGATGTAGAGGCGTGTCTCACTAGGGGTAAGATAGATACTGCCTACAGGAAAATTAAAGAGACCTTTGGAGAGAAGAGAACCACTTGTATGAACATCAAGAGCTCAGATGGCAACCCAGTTCTAAGCAAAGAAGGGAAGGCAGAAAGGTGGAAGGAGTATATAGAAGGTTTATACAAGGGCGATGTACTTGAGGACAATATTATGGAAATGGAAGAGGATGTAGATGAAGATAAAATGGGAGATACGATACTGCGTGAAGAGTTTGACAGAGCACTGAAAGACCTGAGTCGAAACAAGGCCCCGGGAGTAGACAACATTCCATTAGAACTACTGATGGCCTTGGGAGAGCCAGTCATGACAAAACTGTACCATCTGGTGAGCAAGATGTATGAGACAGGCGAAATACCCACAGACTTCAAGAAGAATATAATAATTCCAATACCAAAGAAAGCAGGTGTTGACAGATGTGAAAATTGCCGAACTATCAGTTTAATAAGTCACAGCTGCAAACTACTAACGCGAGTTCTTTACAGACGAATGGAAAAACTGGTAGAAGCAGACCTCGGGGAAGATCAGTTTGGATTCCGTAGAAATGTTGGAACACGTGAGGCAATACTAACCTTACGACTTATCTTAGAAGAAAGATTAAGAAAAGGCAAACCTACGTTTCTAGCATTTGTAGACTTAGAGAAAGCTTTTGACAACGTTAACTGGAATACTCTCTTTCAAATTCTGAAGGTGGCAGGGGTAAAATACAGGGAGCGAAAGGCTATTTACAATTTGTACAGAAACCAGATGGCAGTTATAAGAGTCGAGGGGCATGAAAGGGAAGCAGTGGTTGGGAAAGGAGTGAGACAGGGTTGTAGCCTCTCCCCGATGTTATTCAATCTGTATATTGAGCAAGCAGTAAAGGAAACAAAAGAAAAATTCGGAGTAGGTATTAAAATCCATGGAGAAGAAATAAAAACATTGAGGTTCGCCGATGACATTGTAATTCTGTCAGAGACAGCAAAGGACTTGGAAGAGCAGTTGAACGGAATGGACAGTGTCTTGAAAGGAGGATATAAGATGAACATCAACAAAAGCAAAACGAGGATAATGGAATGTAGTCAAATTAAATCGGGTAATGCTGAGGGGATTAGATTAGGAAATGAGACACTTAAAGTCGTAAAGGAGTTTTGCTATTTAGGGAGTAAAATAACTGATGATGGTCGAAGTAGAGAGGATATAAAATGTAGACTGGCAATGGCAAGGAAATCGTTTCTGAAGAAGAGAAATTTGTTAACATCGAGTATAGATTTAAGTGTCAGGAAGTCGTTTCTGAAAGTATTTGTATGGAGTGTAGCCATGTATGGAAGTGAAACATGGACGATAAATAGTTTGGACAAGAAAAGAATAGAAGCTTTCGAAATGTGGTGCTACAGAAGAATGCTGAAGATAAGGTGGGTAGATCACGTAACTAATGAGGAGGTATTGAATAGGATTGGGGAGAAAAGAAGTTTGTGGCACAACTTGACTAGAAGAAGGGATCGGTTGGTAGGACATGTTTTGAGGCATCAAGGGATCACAAATTTAGCATTCGAGGGCAGCGTGGAGGGTAAAAATCGTAGAGGGAGACCAAGAGATCAATACACTAAGCAGATTCAGAAGGATGTAGGTTGCAGTAGGTACTGGGAGATGAAGAAGCTTGCACAGGATAGAGTAGCATGGAGAGCTGCATCAAACCAGTCTCAGGACTGAAGACCACAACAACAACAACAACAACAACAACAACAACAACCACCAAGCTTTATTGTACGAGCGAGGCGAAGCGAGCGTAGCCGCGGCTGAGCGGCGAACTGGGCAACTTCGCCAGCCTTCCGTACTTCATGAATGAACTACATTTGAACGCTTCACGGCAAAGAGTGAAATGAATGAAGTAGTTCACGGGAATGAACGAGCTCGACCCGTCTGTAGTGTAAACTTTTAGATGGCAGACCTCTCCCTAGTCCTGAAAATGTAGAAGTCGGTAAACGTCGGGAGGCTTCGGTAGGCACGCAGTTTCGACTGCTGCCAACATTACGTAGATGACTGTTGTACAAGGTAGCCATTGTCTGCTTTGTTATTGTTTCGCGCTGTACTGTTTTTATTGTGCAGTTGTGCTAAACATGATCAAAGTGAGAGAAGAGGCAGTTGCTGGCCCATCTTGGGAGTCGCCAACAACCACATCCCCAACCGGTAGGCCTACGGTTAGAAGGAAACCGGTATTACGTAGCGATGCTTGCAAAATCATATTGCGTGTGATTGAAAGGGAAAGGGAGCAGAAAAAATTGCTTCACCCCATTTACAAATCTTCAGTGAGAGCTGCTACATACACAGGACAAAGCGTGCGTAGCATTGGAAGATTCAAACAGTTTTCCAAGAATCATCCTGGCGTATCACCACAAACGCCTGGCAAGAAAGGGTGAGTTTCCATTTCAGATATTTTGTTCGCAATCACTTTGAAGGAGCCCCCTATTTCGTCCGAATTACCTTATATTTCATTTTTCCTTGCTACCGTATTCCTTTGTATGGAAACACCATTGGTTACTGTATTATTTCGAAACATTCATATTACAGTATATTGCAATCAGATGAATGGTTTGTGAGCGCATAGTAGACATACATACATTCATTTTTATATATATAGATTTTAATGTACATGATGATTTTAGTTTCGTTTATGAACAACATTTAAAGCGAGTTTTACTTCCAAGCCTTTCGTCTGCTTTCGTGTAAGCATGACGCGCAATTTGTAGTGCCAGCACTGCAACTTGTAGGCGTGCCTTGTCCCTCCCAAACGGCTCTTCTCCCCTTGCCAGTCAATACTTGCTTCCTCGTCTCCCCGCACTCCCCTCACAACTCCGCCGTCTTACAGTTAACACACTGTACTCTTGCCAAGTTTCTTCCTCATGATTGAAGGCTGTGTATGGTGGCGTGCAGGTTGGTCGGTCTGTTGGGCCGACAGCAGCAGGGGAAGTTGATTGATGCTGCGCTGCTATGAGTTGTTGCACTCCAGACAGGAGTTGTGTCATCTGCTGCATCTGCAAAAGCAAAATCTGTTCAAGTTTGACTGTGGATGCACTAGACGCTTGCACCGGATTGGTAGGAGCAATGGGTGGAGGCGTGGGAGTAGCTATGTTAGCACAATGCAACTGTTGAGAACAAGATACCAATAAATGAAACAAAGGTGCAAAGTGCTCCACACTGTAATCAAAAAATGTCCAGGAACAATTCTGTTAGTTTGGTTAGGTGCAAGCAAGAAACAATTTGCAAAAGGTGCACAAGCAATAAGCGAATGATGATGCGAGTGGGGTCGACAGCGGTGTCGGGAGGCAAGGTCCGATCTCTTCTCCAAAATCCTCGTCGACACTTTTGTCATGGCTCCCAAACCCAAGGTCCTCGGTGGTACTTTTGGGGCAGCCACCACAAACTGCATAAAGCGTGGGTAGTGACCAGGACGTAGCTATGTCTATTGGCCGAAAAATAATTAATGACAAGAATTGCGCCAGCTAGAATGAAAAGATAACTTACCTTTATTTCTGACGAAACGTACGCCAGCAATACCAAGTCAAGTAATATCCGAGAGTAGTCAGTGTACTCAGCCTAGTGTAATACAATAGCAAATATCACACTGCAATGGCTCTGCTATGAACTCCACAATAGACAATCGACAATTGACTGTCCGTCTCAGGCCCAGCGCTCCTCCTCATATGCAAAAGGCAGAGGGCGCTGCGGACCCGAGCTCAGCCATGGCATGACCTGTTCCATTGGCGGTGATGCCATTAGAGGCAGACAGCTGCGACAGGAACTGTGGCCAGCGATGTCACGGTCAGGGCGCGCGTGTGCGAGTTGGTTGGTTGGGTCCGTGGATACAACAACACAAGCCTTGATAAATACATTTTCTCATTTCAATAATGTGACCTGCTTCAAACTCCCTGATCTGACAGTACAGTTCATGCGTACATCTGCTTATGTCATACTGATCCATTACTTGTGGTTTATACTGACAATGAGCTGCAGGACATTTTGCTGGTAAGTGGTGTTGATCCACGATGTCAGTATTGAACCCACAGGCCAACATGGTTCAAATGCTGATCATATCTGCAGAACATACAAATGTTCATGTCCTGTGAATATGTGAGTATTTTTATTGCATGCATGAGTAAGTATATTTTTGCAATATGTTTGAACAGTTTCACAAAATTGTCCTTAAGTAGGTAATAATACTGAAATGTTAAGTGGTACATTTTTAAGCACAGAAGAATACAACAAGCTAGACTGCATCCCTTAAAACACAGCTTTGTTTCTTTCTGAAAAGTATTTGTTTATAATCTCTGTATGTCTTTTACACCATAGAGCTTCTTAGTAATCCAGGCACTTTAGTTTTCGTTGTGGTGGTGTGTGTGTTACGTCAAAGGCTGTACGTGTAAGATTGAGTCATTGATTTTAAATTGGAGACTGCTTTTAGGTTCTTCAGGTGGTGAGAGTATTATGCACCCCATACAGTTATCAATTGTGTTTCTAGTTTCACTCAGCATTTGTTCTGCAACTGAACTGAACATGTAAGTGGTACAACTGCATCAGAAACTGGGTCTTTACAACACAAAACACTCTGCACATACAATAAGAAAATGAATCACAGTGACAGTCACAGATTGACAGTAACATCAGCACCATTGCTACTCACTAGCTAAAGGCTCACTTATAAACTGTCCCTCTACACATGAAACTGCCAATTTATGCAGAGAATTGTGGCTGAAATTTCATTCTGATAGAGGATACAGCCCCCACCTCACCTGCTTCCTTCATAAATTTCAGCAGTTATTTCCAAAATCTTACTTCGGCAATCCATTAATAAAGTCATCCAGAAAAATGGGGCATTATCAGTCTTTCGAGTCTCATTGCCGGACAAATTACTTCTTTAGACTTGTCTGAGCCTTTCAGTATCCACCTGTGAGCATCTATCCAGCAGGGTGCTGTACCCCTCCTGCAACAGTAAAATCTGCACTATCGAGGAGAGTTGTACAGAGCACTACCTTTCATTCCTCCCACAATGACTCCATGGTCTCAAGTTTCCTACGTTCACATCAGCTGCACCAGATTAATACTGCATTTTATTTTAGGTATTAAACCATCCCCACCACTTGGCTGTATAGCGTTGCAGATGATAGCTCATATCCTGGTGGAATGGGCCCCCCTCCTGATATTCTGTACTAAGCACAGTCTAATATTGGTGGATGACCCAGACAATTGAACTGGTACTCCATTTTCTCCACAAAAGTGGATTTTTTCCTTAGATATAATAAATGCCTTTCAGGGTGGTTGTGGTTAGGGCAGGGGTGGGCAGGAATTCTGCACGCGTGCGGTGCACATGCACGTGTGCAGTTTAACAGGTGTTCTGCGTGCACACAGGGGCAAGCTGGCCACCCGCTTCTCTTCCCTCCCCACCATACCGTCTCTCCGCTTCTTCCTCTGTAATGCGTTTTGTTTCCTGGCCTGCTTTATTGAATGAAGGAATAAGGGTAGTAGGAGTGCTTGAAAGTAATCATCGTTTGAAAGAGTACCTATTATCTACGATACGTTTTATTTAATTATCACAGGTGGAGTTTACAATACGTTTAATGTCTGGAACAAAATTTCTATGTACAGACAAACGCAAACAGTTACGCAAATTTTCATTACTGATGTTTGCTCTTAACCGAGACTTATTAATTTTCGTAACAGAAAAAATCTCTCACAAACTTATGTCGAGCCAAACATTGACATTATCTTCGCGACTTCACGATGGAGACGGGGAAACTTGCTGTGGAAAGTCGTGATAAAAATCTGTCACACGTCTTGCCAAAAGGAACCTGTCTCTCAGACGAGAATTACGCTGTAGACCTATTAATTCCATTTGCAAACTGGGATGAATATCATCTACAGAAACAGCAGATTGTCTCGAGAACTATTCAAAACCTTGGGATACGTAAGATATATCCCCAAATCGCTTGAGAAATTCCTCATTGCACTAAGAACGGCAACATACTGAAATTTATTATAATGGCGTTCAATATTAAACTTCCGCTGACCAGCGAGAATACTGTCACATATTTTCACGTTTTTGCACAGAGAAAAAATGATTCTCCCATTCCTTTTTAAAAGATAGCAAATCTCCAATTCTCCGTTTCCTTGATTCACTCTGCATTTTCCGGTTACTGAAATTCACTACGTAGTGATCGTTTCGCTTCAACGTCCGCAGCTTAGCCTGGAACTACACTGCGGCAACCTGCCGGCTGTCGCCACTGCTCCCTTCGACGATTGCACGCGAGCAGCACACGTGCAGCACACGTGCAGCGCTGTGTGCTCACGAGCCGCGTGCAACGTTTGCCCGCCCCTGGATTAGGGCATCTCCTACCAGATGCCAAGTCTGGGGGATCCTTGACCTAAAATGCTTCACCAGTTTCCTCAATTGTCCTTTTCGTCAGTATCAAAGGGGTTTAGATGTTTTAATTTTTTCTGTTGTGCTCTATTTTTCATTACTCAGACTGTGATGGACAGGGTAGTGGGATGGACATGGTCAGATGCAGAACATAGGGCACCAGGGAAATCACTTCAGCACCATCCAGATCCAGTGCCATCAAGAATGTAGCTATGGATGTAAGTACAAAATATCGAATTGACAAAGAAATGTACAAGCCAAGTGAGCAAGCTGATGGGCTGCTACAGAAGAATCCAGACCTACACATGAGAATAAATCGAAGGCATTGTGGTCAGTCGTAAAACACAAATTAGGTATCAAAGCCTCTAGACATGGAATTAGTACAATTAAGCTTGAAGATGAGATCATTGTAAATCCAGCTCAGATTTCAGAATGCTTCAATGAGTTCTTCATTAATGTAGTGAAACCAGAGGTTAATATTGCAGATTATGGGAACAATATATGTCCCTTTGGACTAAATCACAATTCTGAATGCCTCACAAAATTCAAAACAGTTTCAACAATAGATGTAGAAAAAATTATATAAAAACTAAAGAACAAAAATTCTGCAGGTTGGGATGCACTGCTCATCTATAAGCTTGACAAGTATGGGATCAAGGGTAATGTTCTCAATTGGCTTACTTCATACTTATCAAATAGGAAACAAAGAGTGACTGTCTGATCAAATGCAGCAAATTACTATTCAAAATGGGAAACAGTAGCCCAAGGTATCCCTCAACGCTTGATTCTAGGACTTATTTTGTTTTTGTTTTATGTTAATGATTTACCAAACAATATAAATTCTCCATCGATTTTATTTGCAGATCACACATCTGTATTAATTGAAAACCAGGAGCCAGAAAACCTCCCTCTCTACATAATAAACACAATGAACAAACTAGAAACATGGTTCCAACTGAATGGATTAAAATTGAACATCCCCAAAACCCAAATGGTCCAATTCAGAACAAAACAGTCAAAGCCCCAAGAAATTAAAATAACTCATAAAAATCAGGATATAGAAGAAGCGGATTCTGTGAAATTTTTTGGGTTAAACCTAGATAAAAATTTAAATTGGAATAAACATGTTGACTACCTGTTAAATTATGTAGCTTTGCATTTGCTATGCAAATATTAGCTGGTGGAACATGAATACATGGGAAATTGCATACCACAGCTACTTTCAATCAGTTGTAAAGTATGGTATTTTTTGAGGAAATTCAAGCAATATATTGTGCATACTAAAGTTACAGAAAATAATAATAAGGAACATGTGTACTGCCCATCCAAGGACATCATGTCACCCACTATCTGAAAACAACAGCTATTAACAGTTCCCTCCTTATACTTCTACGATACTTTCATCTTTCTACACGGGAATTTAGAGTTATTCGAGAAAAACTGTTTCAATCACACGTATAACACGAGAAACAAAGACAATTTTATGCTTCCCACTCATTGCTTAAACCTGTATGCTAAGTCTCCTCAGTATATGGCAATGAAAATTCATAACAAACTAAAAGGAAAAAAGTTCTGAGTATGAACCTAGAGACACTGAAAACAAAGCTATGTGATATACTTGTCAAACACTGCTACTACACTGTTGTGTGTAAATGAAGCTGTCCTTCAAAAAAGGGAGGAAAGAAAAAAGTTTATATAAATGTTAAAATTCTTTGCACCAATTAGACCTAAGTTGTGATATCCATTTTTTGGCGTGTCTCCTGTACACTAATCATATGATTAGAAATTGTACGATATGAGATGAATAAAACACTATTCACTCACCTGTGCTGACATTTTTATTTCTCTGACACTGTTTTATTATTGTCTATTCAACTGATTATTATATTTTAAGCCTTCCCACTCCTGTGGTGATTAACCTACCACATGGAAGGGATTCTTTACTATCTATCTTCATTATTACTCAGCTCAACGGGACAATGCCTGATGTAAGTCAGTTTCTGATGCCACAGATAAGCCCATGCCTGGTCTGCACTGACCTGTGTACCAGCTGACCTCTCAACATTTATTACGTCTTAAATTGTTTCTCAACTCTGGCATCAATTTTGCATCCCATGCCTCTGAATTATAAATGTGTTTAATAGTGCTAAAACAGTGAGTCTATGGCAGACGTCACTAACTGCAGATGAAACACCTCATTACTAAGGTACTGGTGACATCACTGCTTAGCATGTTAAATCCTGATTTAACAAATTCTGTATGTACTTATCACTTTGACATGCATTCTGCATCATTGTTTCCCCAGCACTCTGTAGGGGATCTTGTAGGTAACTATCTTGCCCCCACCTGCAACACATTTTCTTGTCTGCATATATGCTCACTCTTTTTTCCCATTCAAGTGTACCATTCCAGTCTGTTGCCTAGCCCATCATGTTTACACCTACATGACTACTTAGCAAATCACACTTCGGTGCCTGGCAGAGCATTCCATGAACCTTTATGACACTGTTCCTCTTCCCTTCCATTCCTGAATACAGTGCAGGAAAAATGAACACACACATCTCTCCGTATGATATCTGATTCCTCTTTTATTAGGATAATCATTTATCCATATGCAAGAGGGCATTAACAAAATATTTTTGCACTGAGAGGACAAAGTTGGAGACCGAGATTTCCTGAAAACATCTTGTCTTAACACAAAACACCGTTGTTTTAATGATTGTTTTACAGATACAATATCCAAGTTGCAGTGTCGCTCTCCCCTGTCTTGCAGTAGTACCAAATGAACAGCCATCTGTTGAACTTTTTTGATGTTCTATCTGCTACTACATTATAAATAATTTAATTCCATCCTGCACAGTAATACACCAGCAGAAGATGGACTAGCGTAGTGTAAACAATCTATTTAGTGAGTTTGTTGCATATTCTAAGAATTCTGCCAATAACACTAAACAAATAATTTGAAGTGAAAGGGTGTAAATTGCAACATTTATCAATTAAAAATTTTCTAGGTTCCAAAAGTTTGTATTGCCCTTTAAATCTTTAATGTACTGCAGCAGTGCATTATAGAGCTTAATGCCCATGTGGCTTACATGCTTCCGAGTTCGTGGTGTTCTTACTTGTTCTATGTGGAGATCATTCTTGTTCCTTGTGTTACAGTTGTGACAGTCTGCATTTGTGTGGAGATTGCTTTGGTTAGCTTTGGTTAAGAGTACACACTTAAGTATATAGGCTGATGGCAGAATAAGTATTCCTAACTTTTCGAAAAGAGGTCTGCAGTGAGCTTGTGTCGGACTGTGGGTAATCATTCTAACAGCCCGTTTTTGTAAAATTAAAATGTTTATCAAATTAGATTTTGAGCTGGCTCATCTGAATCTTTCTCATTAGAAACATCACCATCACACTTAATATTATTTTCAATACCAAACTCATTTTTCTCTTCATACACTTCAACAACCTCAACACTGTGACTACTATGTTTTACTACATCCTCATTTTCCTGTCTTATCTACTGTAATTTCATCTGGAATTACTCTGTCATTCTCACTTCCATTGGCTAGCACATGAACATCAGCTTCCACACATACAGCACCAGTATCAGAATTTTCATTCATTTCACAGTCACTCAACATTCTCACTAAACCGTACTCATCAGGTCTGTTATCACTATCAACAGCTACTACTGCATTACTACTGTTAAAGAAAGTTGTCGAAGTGTTTCCTTCTAATTCAAATTCAGATTTTTACTTTTTTGTTCATCTTCGATGGAGAATTTTGGGAAATTTTTTTTATTTGAAAACATACCAAAATTTTGCACACAGAAAGAACCTGAAGTAAGTAGAATGAAGTTTGTTCTATTTGTTCTGCCCCTTCCCCTTCTGTAAGTACTACAATGTGCTTGATTGTAATTCCCATGCATATTTGCCCCATTTCGCCAGGCTCCAAAAGAGGCAGGTCTTAATAGTAACAATTTTGAAAACAGAAGAAATGGTCCGGTAAACTGTTTCCTTGATTTTGCCCCCACTGCCTATTTCTCGGTTTGTAATTCCTATTCTCAAGTATCTGCCTATCATTCCTCTCCCCATTTCTTCTGTCATTTCTAAATCTGCTATTGAAATGATCATTGAAAGCTCTGTCATTGTTATTCCTGCTATCATCAGGTCTGTCATTTCTCTCCCATGCTAAATCCAATTTATCTATATATCTAAGAAATTGTTCAATTTTATCATCCACTGTACCCTATTCGGCAACCTACATTTTAGAGGATCTATTTGGATCATTTCATCGAGTGGTTTATCAAGATGTACTGAAGTTCTTAACTGTTCTTCATAGAAAGTTTTCATGTGTCCACTACCTTATTTGAAATTTGGCCCATTCAAAAATTCTGACTTAATTCTAGCTTGTTTAGTTTCTGACCAGAATTTGTTCATGAAAGTTCGTTATATCTCATTAAATGAGATTTTGGGTTTGATTGCTTGGTTCGCCCATAACAAAGCCTCTCCATCTAAACACTTCGAAAATAAAATAGGTGATAATTTGAAAATTAAATTTTTTTAAAGTTATTTTTGATCTGGTACATGAAATCAACTGGATGTATATTGCCCTCTCGTGAAAATGTTTTTATGTTTACATTACTCCACAATGGACTGTAACTACAGAAAGATTTGACAGCAACAGAATCTTAGATTTCTTAAAATTTAGATTTGCAGTTTGAAATTTCGCCTAAGCAAGTGCCTACACCTTCTTTTAACTCCGCGAAATTATCATTTGCGATTTTAGTGAAATTTTTTAAATTTTGGTCCGTTTGTGTGAATTTCTTTATGAAATCTTTGTTGAGCTTTTTTAATTTTAACACTTCAGCAGTAGCAACTTTTTCGAAATTTTCCACAGAATCTAGTTTCCTCTTCGAATTTTTGGTTTTCCTGTTTTAAGGCAACAGTTTCCCCTTATAGTCGACACATTTCTGGTATTTTCGTCTACTTTTTCCCAGTATTTTTCTAAACTCTTGTCTCGCGAATTTGTGTTCCTTGTTTGTCTAATTTCTTATCGATTGAATCAAGCTTTTCATCAAGAGTGACTCTATGCTTGTCAATTGACCGTTTTTGTTCTTCCAGAAGTTGAACTAACGTATCCAAAGCTGATACATTAGTTTCAAATTCACAAAGTGATGAACATACACTACTGTGATCACTACCTTCTCCAATTCCATTTTCTCGATTGACTACATTATCATCAGTAATATCTACACTGTTTTGCAACTACCCATTAACTTCCCCACTATCATCAACTTCCGTATTGCTGTTAACTTCCCTATTGTCCTCCGTAATGACAATGCAGAATGAAAACAATTTCAAAAAGTGAAAATTCAAATAATTTTTTGTATTTACAAACAGTTGGTTCTCCAGGTTGTGTTTTCACATAAGTATACTTTGTAGTGCTACTCACGTTCTTCTTTGTCCTGTTCTCGTAAAAATGGAATAATATTCCAACACGCGGGTTTACTCTGAAACAAAATACATGTTTACACATTTACACTGCATCCCAGCTCCTCCACCACATAAAAGATAACTTTTCTGAAGTTATGCATTTATATTGGGGTTTGTGTACTCATCCTTTATGGTCTGTCGCAGCTGAAGTCCTAAGTTTTCAGTAACTGTAACATTTAACTTCGGAAAAGTTTAATTTTGTTCTGAAAGTATAATAAATTTAAAATTAAACTTTTATTACGTTTTAAATACATTTAAGTATTATTTCAAAGGCAAACAATACTTACAATGTGAAAGGAGCAGCTACATGCTCACTGCTCGAAACACAAAACCAGACTGACTCCCCATGCAATTTTCTTTTTTAATGATGGGGCCCCTCCACGCCCACACCAATGTGGTGACCAACCAAAAGTTCTACCGTCACCTCCATACATGATGTTAGTTTCTGAATCGGGAGTCACAGGATGTGGGTTGTGATATTATCCATGCGTCTGAGTAGGATTACTCATTTACATGGTCCACCAGGAGGGGGAAGCGCCAGGGGAAGCGCCAGGGGAAGCGCCAGGGGAAGCGCCAGGGGAAGCGCCAGGGGAAGCGCCAGGGGAAGCGCCAGGGGAAGCGCCAGGGGAAGCGCCAGGGGAAGCGCCAGGGGAAGCGCCAGGGGAAGCGCCAGGGGAAGCGCCAGGGGAAGCGCCAGGGGAAGCGCCAGGGGAAGCGCCAGGGGAAGCGCCAGGGGAAGCGCCAGGGGAAGCGCCAGGGGAAGCGCCAGGGGAAGCGCCAGGGGAAGCGCCAGGGGAAGCGCCAGGGGAAGCGCCAGGGGAAGCGCCAGGGGAAGCGCCAGGGGAAGCGCCAGGGGAAGCGCCAGGGGAAGCGCCAGGGGAAGCGCCAGGGGAAGCGCCAGGGGAAGCGCCAGGGGAAGCGCCAGGGGAAGCGCCAGGGGAAGCGCCAGGGGAAGCGCCAGGGGAAGCGCCAGGGGAAGCGCCAGGGGAAGCGCCAGGGGAAGCGCCAGGGGAAGCGCCAGGGGAAGCGCCAGGGGAAGCGCCAGGGGAAGCGCCAGGGGAAGCGCCAGGGGAAGCGCCAGGGGAAGCGCCAGGGGAAGCGCCAGGGGAAGCGCCAGGGGAAGCGCCAGGGGAAGCGCCAGGGGAAGCGCCAGGGGAAGCGCCAGGGGAAGCGCCAGGGGAAGCGCCAGGGGAAGCGCCAGGGGAAGCGCCAGGGGAAGCGCCAGGGGAAGCGCCAGGGGAAGCGCCAGGGGAAGCGCCAGGGGAAGCGCCAGGGGAAGCGCCAGGGGAAGCGCCAGGGGAAGCGCCAGGGGAAGCGCCAGGGGAAGCGCCAGGGGAAGCGCCAGGGGAAGCGCCAGGGGAAGCGCCAGGGGAAGCGCCAGGGGAAGCGCCAGGGGAAGCGCCAGGGGAAGCGCCAGGGGAAGCGCCAGGGGAAGCGCCAGGGGAAGCGCCAGGGGAAGCGCCAGGGGAAGCGCCAGGGGAAGCGCCAGGGGAAGCGCCAGGGGAAGCGCCAGGGGAAGCGCCAGGGGAAGCGCCAGGGGAAGCGCCAGGGGAAGCGCCAGGGGAAGCGCCAGGGGAAGCGCCAGGGGAAGCGCCAGGGGAAGCGCCAGGGGAAGCGCCAGGGGAAGCGCCAGGGGAAGCGCCAGGGGAAGCGCCAGGGGAAGCGCCAGGGGAAGCGCCAGGGGAAGCGCCAGGGGAAGCGCCAGGGGAAGCGCCAGGGGAAGCGCCAGGGGAAGCGCCAGGGGAAGCGCCAGGGGAAGCGCCAGGGGAAGCGCCAGGGGAAGCGCCAGGGGAAGCGCCAGGGGAAGCGCCAGGGGAAGCGCCAGGGGAAGCGCCAGGGGAAGCGCCAGGGGAAGCGCCAGGGGAAGCGCCAGGGGAAGCGCCAGGGGAAGCGCCAGGGGAAGCGCCAGGGGAAGCGCCAGGGGAAGCGCCAGGGGAAGCGCCAGGGGAAGCGCCAGGGGAAGCGCCAGGGGAAGCGCCAGGGGAAGCGCCAGGGGAAGCGCCAGGGGAAGCGCCAGGGGAAGCGCCAGGGGAAGCGCCAGGGGAAGCGCCAGGGGAAGCGCCAGGGGAAGCGCCAGGGGAAGCGCCAGGGGAAGCGCCAGGGGAAGCGCCAGGGGAAGCGCCAGGGGAAGCGCCAGGGGAAGCGCCAGGGGAAGCGCCAGGGGAAGCGCCAGGGGAAGCGCCAGGGGAAGCGCCAGGGGAAGCGCCAGGGGAAGCGCCAGGGGAAGCGCCAGGGGAAGCGCCAGGGGAAGCGCCAGGGGAAGCGCCAGGGGAAGCGCCAGGGGAAGCGCCAGGGGAAGCGCCAGGGGAAGCGCCAGGGGAAGCGCCAGGGGAAGCGCCAGGGGAAGCGCCAGGGGAAGCGCCAGGGGAAGCGCCAGGGGAAGCGCCAGGGGAAGCGCCAGGGGAAGCGCCAGGGGAAGCGCCAGGGGAAGCGCCAGGGGAAGCGCCAGGGGAAGCGCCAGGGGAAGCGCCAGGGGAAGCGCCAGGGGAAGCGCCAGGGGAAGCGCCAGGGGAAGCGCCAGGGGAAGCGCCAGGGGAAGCGCCAGGGGAAGCGCCAGGGGAAGCGCCAGGGGAAGCGCCAGGGGAAGCGCCAGGGGAAGCGCCAGGGGAAGCGCCAGGGGAAGCGCCAGGGGAAGCGCCAGGGGAAGCGCCAGGGGAAGCGCCAGGGGAAGCGCCAGGGGAAGCGCCAGGGGAAGCGCCAGGGGAAGCGCCAGGGGAAGCGCCAGGGGAAGCGCCAGGGGAAGCGCCAGGGGAAAAAACCTCTCCGACAGTAGGACGAGTAGTAAGGGCAGTAGCGGCTTGCTAGCTGCGGCAGAGCATGCAAGGTGATGGAAAGTTAGTGTGAGGTTTCGTGCATTGTTACCTATGTTGCTGAGTGTTCGTTAAAGCTGGGTCAGTCCGAGTGCTGCAGCTGGGCTCATGTGGATTCTCCTGGGCCTGCTGCAGTGGCTTTGTCCCTGTAACAAAGCAATTCATTGCGGCAACACATGCGTTGCTATTACGCCCTCTACTGCTGTGTGGTCAGTGACTTGGCACAGCTTCATCAGGCTGGTGCAGAACTGCGGTGACCAGCCACCGTTTGGCATCCTCCGCTACTGCATGGCACATTTCTTCTGCAGCTGAGCCACTTCAGCTTCGGATTAATGCAAGTGGTTCACTCGTGCATTCGCGATGAGGTCTGCCACTTTGGCTTTTGTGTCCCTTGTGGGGGCTGCCCCGTGGCAGTCAGCGTCGCCATTGATACTGCCGGGGTGGCAGTTGTCTTCTTTGCACCTTTCACCTGCGGTGCTGCTGGGGTAGCAACTGGGACAGGCACGCAAACATCTTTCTGCAAGGTCGCAGAAGTGTTCGCAGGTCCTGCTGCATGGAGGCCTTGGGCGAAGACTGCATGCAGTTGACTCAAGGCCTCTTCCTTCTCTGCAGCCACGGCGGCTGCGAAGGCAGCCCTCTTTGCTGCCATGGCGGCTTTGAGCGCTGCAGTGTCCTCCTGTATGGTGGTGCCGAGTTCGAGGCCACAATTCTTCTTGGGGGTGCAAGCTGCATCCCAACTGCCTGTCTCCGAGCTGTCGTCCCCGCTCCTGGCAGGTGGAGCTGCTTCTGCACTGTCCCTCAGCTGCGCTGGGCTTGTGTGCGCCGTATGTTGTTGCTGACATCTCTTATTCCGCTGCGTCGGTGTGGCCACAGCCGCCTTCGGCATGGTTGCGACTTTAGAAAGCCGGGCAACCGCGCCAGCTAGAGAGGTGCTGGCCGCCACAACGGACGCAAGTCGGCAGAACGTTACTGCCGCGGTCGCAGGTATGGCTGTCATACTCAGCGGAGCACTTGACGCACCGCGCTGTGATGCGGCAATACTTCGTGACGTGGCCCTCTCCCTGGCACCTGAAGCACTGGGGCTGGGGGTCCGTGGCGGTCAGGAGAGCTTCTGTTGTAACCGGGAAGCCCAGCAACTTCTGCAAGTCAAAGATGTCACTCTCACCGTCGGCCATTTGCACGGTCACAGCATAGAGAGGCACCCTCTTCTTGTTGGTCCGGTTGTGCACCCTTGCGGTTCAATTACCTAACTCAGCTTGCAGCAGCCCTTCCCGGACCGCTGCCTCATCACAGCACCAAGGTAACACCCTGAGGAGTGCCTTGGTCGTCTTCTTCCTTCCAACGGAAGGTGCCTTCTCACGCGCCGGCGGCGCGTCCACGATGTGGTCGGCCACTGACCTTGATCGCCCTGTGGTCAGCCACATTTGCGGCCCAAACGCACAGCAGCGAGTCTGTATCGACAGACCACCTCATTCTTGGCACAATTCGTCATAATGTCCAACAGCGCTGTCCACCCGCCTTTGCACTTGACGTAAAAAGGAGCGACAGGCCGCGACTCATCTTCTCGGGGCTTCCTTGCTCGGTCAGCAGACTCAGTTGCACAACTGAGGGACTCTTCATAGTGGCATGTTTCCTCTGAGCGCACTTCTTTCCCATGCGTGGGGCGCAGAACACGACAATCTGCAGGCGTTGTGAGAACAACACTTGACAATTTGATTCCTGCGGCGCCCACAGCACAGAAACTTCACAAGCTCACAGCGGCCAAGTAAGCGTAGAACGCAACGGCAGCGATGCACACACCTCGCTAGCTCAGGCTGCTCTCCCCATGCGTGCGGCCTCATTTCTTCTGGACTGGGTGTTGAGTAACCAAAGTCTATCTGCAACGTAGGTTTTACCAAGAAGGGCATTTACTACCACTGCTGTGGAGTGTAGGTGGTGGTGGTAGGTTTTACCCAGAAGGGCATTCAGAAGGGCATTTACTACCACCGCTGTGGAGTGTAGGTGGTGGTGGACGTCTTGTTTGATTGTGTTAATCTCAAGAGGAGTCGGTGGTGGTGAAACTTTTATGTTGAACTGTCTATTCGATCAGGGCAACGTGCCGCCTATAGTGGTCTTTAATGTTATTTGGTCATCCTAGCTGCTGGACGAGGGGGTTGGTTCAAATGGCTCTGAGCACTATGGGACTTAACATCTATGGTCATTAGTCCCCTAGAACTTAGAACTACTTAAACCTAACTAACCTAAGGACAGCACACACAACATCCAGCCATCACGAGGCAGAGAAAATCCCTGACCCCGCCGGGAATCGAACCCGGGAATCGAACCCGGGAACCCGGGCGTGGGAAGCGAGAACGCTACCGCACGACCACGAGATGCGGGCGGACGAGGGGGTTGTCTGAAGTGTGTGTGGTGTTGTAAAACCAGTGTGCCGCTTCTTGAAAACTCTCCTGTACTAAGGGTCTTCTGAAGCTTCGTGAAGAAGATGGTGAGAAAGTCGTTTGCTACATGGTAGACGCGTCGTAGAATCTCGTTTTGTAGTTGTTGGAGCTTCTGTATGTGCAAGGGGGCAGCATTGCCCCAGACTTAACACGCGTAATCCATGACTGGATGCATGCAGTCTAGGCGCAGACCATTGTCAACTGGGAGCAAGGAGGTTGCGTTAAGAACTGGTTATAGTGCCCCAGCCCTCTGAGACGTCTTCTGGCGGACAGCGGTGATGTGAGCCTTCCAAGTTAGCTTGCGATCGAGGAGGACTCCAAGGTAAGTGGCAGTCGTTGCCCAGGTGATGGGCTGGTTACAAAGAAACAGTGGTTGTGCATCAGGTGGGCGACGGCGGGTAAGTATCACCCCCTGGCGTCTTGGTGGCATTGAAGCCGATCCTCCAGTCGGCAGCCCAATGCTAGAGGTCTTGCAGAGCGGTTTGTAACCATCGGAGGATGGCATCAATGTTCCGATCTTGCGAGAAGAGTGCCGTGTCATCCGCATAGATGGCGCGACCGACTCTCAGTGGAAACCGGCAGGTCAGAGGTGTAGACATACAGCATCGGGCCAAGAACACTCCCTTGTGGTACTCCAGCGAGGACTTGGCGGACAGAAGAAGTTTTAGTACCAACCCGGATGACAGAAGTACGCCCCTCGAGGTAGCTGGCAAGTAGGCGTACGAAACACGATGGGATGCGAAGGTGGAACAGCTTGTAGAGAAGGCCTTGGTGCCATACGATGTCAAAGGCCTTTGACACATCAAGCAAGGCAAGGGCGAAAAACTCCCGGTTGTTGAAGGCCAGTGTTGCCTCCTCAATGAAACGGAGTAAATGCTGAGTAGTAGAGTGATGCTAATGTGGCTGTTAGTATTTATACTTTCTTTACACTCCTGAACAATCCTCGGCATTGTTTAAATTATTATTTCAGTAATTAACAATTACATCTTTCACCCTAAAACAAATGACGTATTTTAATGATTACCTAGATTCTTATATAGAGATTAGAATTCACTCATTTGTTTAATATATAAGTTCAAGCATGTATAAACACTTAGGTATCAAATGTTAACAATACACTTGAATCTTCTGTAATTAGTAAATATATCATAAAATGTTCCTACCATTTAATGGACTTCTACACATTAGTGTAATTAATTTCCCGTTATTTTCTTCATAACTTTTTCAGAAGTACATATTTCCATAAACCTTTATGTCAGGAACTACTGTTTATGGTTAAAATTTATGCATTTTATTTGTTTTGATTGGACTTATGTTTCAAAATCCAGAATGTGAAAAAAATACTTCTTGTACCATTTCACAGTCTTACGCACTGACCCCACTGAGCTCAGTAACATTTCACAACCGTCAACTGCACCCATACTCAAATTGTAATCTACGATAGATTGAGGTTTCTTTATTTTTTTTCCCCAGTATTTCTGTCAGTCTTCTCTGTTTCAACAATTTGTGTTGTGTGATTTGTGGTCAACACGCACACCTCTATCGCACCACTTGATGGCAAGGACCTTGTCAGTAGAGTTAGTTTCTCCTCATTTTAGTTTGTTATGCAGTTTTGGCATGTTGCACCTATTCTTGAGAACAGTGCCACGTGGCTGCTCCATGGTTGTCAAGCCAGAGGAACAGGTCAGGGCTGGAGTACCAATTATCAGCATATAAAATATAACTCTGCTTCAAATACGATCCCATAAGAGTTGCTGCTACATCACCAATTTTGCCCAAAGTGGAACCCAATTTCTGTTACACCTGTATACAGGGTGTTACAAAAAGGTACGCCCAACCTTTCAGGAAACATTCCTCACACACAAAGAAAGAAAATATGTTATGTGGACATGTGTCCGGAAAAGCTTACTTTCCATGTTAGAGCTCATTTTATTACTTCTCTTCAAATCACGTTAATCATGGAATGGAAACACACAGCAACAGAACGTACCAGCGTGACTTCAAACACTTTGTTACAGGAAATGTTCGAAGTGTCCTCTGTTAGCGAGGATACACGCATCCACCCACCGTCGCATGGAATCCCTGATGCGCTGATGCAGCCCTGGGGAATGGCGTATTGTATCACAGCCATCCACACTACGAGCACGAAGAGTCTCTACATTTGGTACCGGGATTGCGTAGACAAGAGCTTTCAAATGCCCCCATAAATGAAAGTCAAGAGGGTTGAGGTCAGGAGAGCGTGGAGGCCATGGAATTGGTCCGCCTCTACCAATCCATCGGTCACCGAATCTGTTGTTGAGAGGCGTACGAACACTTCAACTGAAATGTGCAGGAGCTCCATCGTGCATGAACCACATGTTGTGTCGTACTTGTAAAGGCACACGTTCTAGCAGCACAGGTAGAGTATCCCGTATGAAATCATGATAACGTGCTCCATTGAGCGTAGGTGGAAGAACATGGGGCCCAATCGAGGCGTCACCAACAATGCCTGCCCAAACGTTCACAGAAAATTGTGTTGATGACGTGATTGCACAACTGCGTGCGGTTTCTCGTCAGCCCACACATGTTGATTGAATTTATAATTTGATCACGTTGGAATGAAGCCTCATCCGTATAAAGAACATTTGCACTGAATTGAGGATTGACACATTGCTGGATGAACCATTCGCAGAAGTGTACCCGTGGAGGCCAATCAGCTGCTGATAGTGCCTGCACACGCTGTACATGGTACGGAAACAACTGGTTCTCCCGTAGCACTGTCCATACAGTGACGTGGTCAACGTTACCCTGTACAGCAGCAACCTCTTGACGCTGACATTAGGGTTATTGTCAACTGCACGAAGAATTGCCTCGTCCATTGCAGGTGTCCTCGTCGTTCTATGTCTTCCCCAGTCGCGACTCATAGGCTGGAATGTTCCGTGCTCCCTAAGACGCCTATCAATTGCTTCGAACGTCTTCCTGTCGGGACACCTTCGTTCTGGAAATCTGTATCGATACAAACGTACCGCGCCACGGCTATTGCCCCGTGCTAATCCATACATCAAATGGGCATCTGCCAACTCCGCATTTGTAAACATTGCACTGACTGCAAAACCACGTTCGTGATGAACACTAACCTGTTGATGCTACGTACTGATGTGCTTGATGCTAGTACTGTAGAGCAATGAGTCTCATGTCAAGACAAGCACCGAAGTCAACATTACCTTCCTTCAATTGGGCCAACTGGCGGTGAATCAACGAAGTACAGTACATACTGACGGAACTAAAATGAGCTCTAACATGGAAATTAAGCGTTTCCGGACCCATGTCCGCACAACATATTTTCTTTGTGTGTGAGGAATGTTTCCTGAAAGTTTGGCCGTACCTTTTTGTAACACCCTGTATACAATAAAATCCAAAATATACTCACACTCTGACAGTCACACAGTACAAATGTCTTTATTCCGAATGTATTTCGCTTGGTTGCAATAAATTGCTTAGAAGATAGTTGTCGTTTGATCAGCAGGAGACTCATATATACAAAGCTTGTGATACAGGCAAAATGAATTGCAAAACATCTTACGAACTTTAAAATTACGATGATTGTTGACAAATAGACTGTCACCTCCAGTACTCGCAGAATAATCACTTAAGTGCAACATTCTCAGTAGTAGACAAAAACAGTCTTTGAACATTATTTCGCTGAAAACTGTTGTGTTCAAAAGTGTATCTCTGGACCAATAATCACTTTATTTTAACTTCTTAACTTGCGCCACTAGAAGGCAAACGGCGACACCACAATAGATTTGCTCAAATCCAATGTGCTTTCATTTTGACAGTGGAGAATTCACAGACTCTCCAGTGTTTTCTCTGGTGTAAACGTAAAACCGATTTGTTTCGTATGCAATAAATTGCAACAGTTCTTGAGACATAAATATTAGAAAAAATGAAAGAATGCTTGGGTCAGTATCTAATTGACATTTGTGTCCTGAACCCAAGTCGTCGAAGTAATGGTTTACCGGCTGAAAATTTGTTTCTTTCCAGTCAAATATGTCACTTAAGCGTGCTCTTTTCCGAACCGTTTCACTGTCACTCTGATTCCTCAGATTCAGAGGAACTGCTGACTGTAATTTTTGCTTTCCCCTCTGATGTAAACGGCTGAGGACTACAGCTTTGAGAGTCTGTTGAAGACTCGTCACTGCTAGCAACATCAGAAATTTGCAATCACTGTTGTTCTTGGGGAGCATATCCAGGATTTCTTTGCTTGTGCAACCATGTCAACATGACATTTCTCACGTAGAAAACAAGAAAACTGATGAAAGCACACGAATGAAAGTTGAATTCTGCAAAGAGGTAACACAACAACAAACGTATATGCACTAACTACACAGACTACTGAACAGCTACTGGAAGAGCAGGGCAGAAAGACAGCTCTGCGTGATTTCATGTCTAGGCACGCTGAATCGCAGCTACCTGAGCGCTACGAACTCACCCCTGGTGGTGGAAAAAGGCCAGTGGTGCGGTAGTGCTGTAGGGAAGATCCAAGGGCTGTGCTTATACACGTCAGGCGCGCCAGGGGAACGGCGAAGCATGATGTCCCCAGCAGTCAAAAGGATAATGAAAGTCCAGCAATAATCTGCTAAAATACTAGGGTTCCACTTTCCGGCATACCTCGTCTCAAATGTGGCAATATCTTGATGAAATCGCTCTCCATGTTTATCACTTACAGCACAACAATCTTTGTTAAGAAGTCAAGATGACTATGTAATAAATGCATTTTTCAATGACGTGTTGCAACCAAGTTTTTCATAAGATGACAACGTGTTATCTGCAGTCTCCTGATAATTTATTGCTCGTTTGTTCCCTAAGACCTGTAAACAGATTGTCTTAAAACATTCCAATGCATGCTTCTCATCACCTTGTTTGATTCCATCAAAAGTATGGTCTCCAAAAAGCTTTCTAATCTGTGGGCCTACAAAGATGTCCTCCTTTACTTTAACATCACTTAAGGGAATTTTTGTCTGAAGTACTTAAATGCATCACCATGTTTATACATTCCCTTAAAGTTTTTCAGGAGACCAGACTATGTGCAAGGGCAGGAGCAGAATCTTTTTAGGGTCTACTAGAGGTTCACTATTAATGTTCTTTATACCTGGTTGAAGAGATTCTCTGGTGGGTCATTCATGTTTAGTATAATGAGATGCATGAGCTCAGCTATCGCATTCACAGAGAAAGCAGCAATATTTAGTATAACATAACAGCATACCTAATAGCAGTGCAACCACTTTGAAGTAACAACAAAGAGTCATTATACTTGATGGCTTCATGTTTTGATATGACTCTTTCATATGAACACCGTGCCCAACTCAAATTGAAGGAACCTAATTACCAATATGTAAAAGCACTGCTTTTAAGCTCAACTTTGACAAATCAATAAAGAGTCCACTCATCAGGGTTGTAATTAATTCTGAGAGCTTTCATTGGACCATTTATGTCTACACTTGCAACAAGACTATCTCGCATGTTAAAAAAGGGAGTGAATTGTTGCTCTATTATGCGGTAGAATGAAACATTTACATTGCTTTCCAGAAAATTGTGCTGCTGCAATCTTCATGCTAAAATCTCAGTCTTAGCTTTAGAGAGCTCCAAATCTCTAATGAGATCACTTAACTCATTTTGTGACAATTTTTGTGGATCATTAGTTGACATGGAAGAAAGTCTGCATCTTGTGATGTGCATGGTTCAGGACATTCAGAATCCCCATCAGAAATAATCTCTTACTCTGTCGGTGGTTCAAGTACTGGCAATCCTTCCCCATGTAGAACTGGACATGTGGCAGATGGAATGTTAAGATGGATTGCTGTGTTCTTTCTTTTCTTCTTAGATATTTCCTTCTTGACAGGAGGAACCATACAAAAGTAACAGTCACTGATATGGTTAGTTGGCTCAGGCCAGATCATGGGCACTGCAAAGGGCATTGAACACCCTTTCCCATGCATCCAACTCCTGAGGTTGCAGATCACACGTGATCAGGATAAACCCTGGGCTCCACATATTTTGCACCTGTATGCTTTTTTAATCAATGGAATTATTTGCTGTTTTGTGAAGCAAATGTCACTTCTCCACACACATAGCAAAATGTCTCAGCACTGTTAACACAAACTCGTGGCATTTTTGTTCACTTCAATAGCAGTCAACTTGAACAACTGGTAGTTAATCTGGAAACAGATGTGCAAAAAATATTACATGCATTAATAAAGTCAATGAAGTTTAAGAGGAGGGAGACAAAAAGATCACTCAAATTGGTATCAAAATGTTTATACCCAAAATATTGCACACAAGTAAGAACATGGACAACATGCTTCATTGTCACTAGTTATGACTGACAAGCCATTATAATATTTGATTTTCAACTTAAAACATAGTAAAACGAAAAATAGAGCTAATTTTGAATTGTCTTTGTGATATTCGCAATCAGCCATTTCCTATCAGTTCCAATGTGCTATTTTCATTTGATTTACATTTTAATGGTTGCATAGTGTAATATGCAGTCTTCAGTTTACATATAGACAGGTTCCAGTATTATTATGGACAAGCCGTAAGACCAAATAAAAATGACCTTGAGGAAACAAAAATGGCAGTATGGGCTGCTTTCTTCCATAAATCTTCCACAGATGACAATTCATGTCATGCACTCAGCCACACCCTGAAACAATGCCAGGTGGGCAATCAGAGGGCTGTTAATCAAGGTGATACCTACAACCATAAGCATTCTTTGCAATTTGCTATAATGGAAGTTATGAAACCTACACATAGGGATCTTAGTGACAAGATTAATAGAGAAATATTTATATAGTAGGACTCCTAATCCAAATGAAAGTTTCAAGAATTGTATTGGGAGCAGATATTGAAAAATGTTCTAGTAGGACTAAATACTTTGAAAATAGGTGTGCTAGATGCTGTTCTGTGTTTCCAACGATGGTGCAGTGTCAAGGCCTAGTGTTATGAACTGGTGGCAATGCCTGGTGGACTAAATATGCATGGAACTCAAATAGCCACTGACCGAAGGAGACTCTTCGAAACCGAGCGATGTGGCGCAGTGGTTAGACACTCGACTTGTATTCGGGAGGATGACTGTTCAATCCCGCGTCCGGCCATCCCGATTTAGGTTTTCCGTGATTTCCCTAAATCGCTCCAGGCAAATGGCGGGATGGTTCCTTTGAAAGGGCACGGCCGACTTCCTTCACTAATCCGATGAGACCGATGACCTCGCTGTCTGGTCTCCTTCCTCAAAACAACCCGAGACTCTTCGAAGCAGAAAATTCAGTGTTGGAAGCCACCAAAGCAGCAGGAATAAGTATGAGAAAGAGAAGGGAGAAGAAAAAAGGAAACAAGGTGAATATGGGTGTGGGATGCATTAGTGCCATGCAGGTTTAATAGAAAAAGCCAGCTTTAACTAACTTAAATTTCCCGAGAGTTGAATTATTTCATGTTCTGATACACTTTGGCTAAAAACTACTAAAGACAGATCTGAAATTTTGTCTTCTATCTTGAAACATGCTTAACTAAAAAGTAGACTACTCTTGACTTTGAAAATTAAATGCTTTTTGAAGAAAAAGCATTCATTTCCAAAATTTTTGATAATACTTAAAATTGTTCTATGCTGCAATTTATGACTGCACCATCGTTTCAAATGTCTGCTTTAAAGATAGGTTTATATTTTTTCCTGTACATTATTTACACTATTTTATTAGTATATTTAGTAATATGTACCTATGATGTATTTTATTTTTCAAGTTAAGTAAGCAATGCCAATTATTTGTATACAATAAAAAAATGTGCACGTACTCAAGCTGTGGATCATACATAAAAATGTTCCCAAAAGATGTGTTAAAAAGATGGTAAGCATTATATGGGCTTAAAAATCTTATTGTTTGAGTTACACTGCTTAGAACACTGAAAATTTTTTCAAGCTTTCCCCTGGTATTCACAGACCAGTCCCCTTAGGTATTTCAAAATACAGTTTACCCATGAAAGAATGTAGTTTATAATGATATACATGGATCCAGAATGAGATTTTCACTCTGCAGCGCAGTGTGCGCTGATATGAAACTTCCTGGCAGATTAAAACTGTGTGCCCGACCGAGACTCGAACTCGGGACCTTTGTCTTTCGCGGGCAAGTGCTCTACCATCTGAGCTACTGAAGCACGACTCACGCCCAGTACTCACAGCTTTACTTCTGCCAGTATGTCGCCTCCCACCTTCCAAACTTTACAGAAGTTCTCCTGCAGTTCTCCTTTACTGAAGTTCGAGTCTCAGTCGGGCACACAGTTTTAATCTGCCAGGAAGTTTCATATCAGCGCACACTCCGCTGCAGAGTGAAAATCTCATTCTGGAAACATCCCCCAGGCTATGGCTAAGCCATGTCTCCGCTATATCCTTTCTTTCAGGAGTGCTAGTTCTGCATGGTTGGCAGGAGAGCTTCTGTAAAGTTTGGAAGGTAGGAGGCGAGATACTGGCAGAAGTAAAACTGTGAGTACCGGTCGTAAGTCGTGCTTCGGTAGCTCATGTGGTAGAGCACTTGCCCGCGAAAGGCGAAGGTCCCGAGTTAATCTGCCAGGAAGTTTCATATACATGGATCTTTGTAGTTCTTTATTAAGGGTGTTATGAACATTTACAAGCAAATTATTTCTATTACAAAACATAAATTTGGCTTTTCCCCTTTTTTTCACTATACTTATTTTACTCAGAAATTTACAGAGGTTTTATTGTCATTAGTGATCCTCCTCGAAATTGACGTAAGAAAAACGTAACTGTTACTAACTTTAGAGAGGGACGGCTGGCTGAGGCAGGCGGCAAGGCAAGCATTTTGATGTGCCAGCTGTGTCTTACAAGATCGACAACCTCATACTCTTAGCTGCTAAGACGTGGTGACATGCTACACCAGAAAATACGATGTTCAGGAAATAAATAAGAAAGAACGGTTTTACAAGAAATTGCGTACTAAATTTATTGGGCCTCTGTAGCTTGACATTTTCTTTTCATTACGAGATCGGAAATGTCAGGCGTCAAAGTGTTCGCAGCTTTAATGCGGAGGGTGGTCTTCATTGTTGCATCCTGAAGAAACGATTGTTCCTTACTTTTTACTCTTTTCATTGCTGAGAAGAGCTGCTCACAACAATACGTAGATCCAAAGACGCACATGATCTGAGCGGCATTGTCGTGAAGCTTGGGAAATGTTTTTGCTGTAATGAACAATACCATCGTGACAAATCCAACGTGTTGTAGTACCTCTCTTTCAACAAAGTTGAATTTTGCAAATCAATAATCTCCAGTTGAAGTGACGGTGACAAGTCATCAGGGGAAACTTGAAAAGGAGTGCTGAACACCTTAAGTTCCATTTCCAAACTAGCGAGGTCTCGGAGCCGTGTTTCAAACGACGTGATGAGCTGCTTTCACTTTGCTTGGTAATCGCCGAAAGTAGTACCTTCAGGTAGTTTTAAAGAAGCAAGACGATTGAAGAACGTTAAATGTCCCTTACTCATCTGCCTCTCAAATAAATGTAACTTTTCCATGAACGCTTTGATCTGGTCATTGCCCTCCAATGACAGATTTAAATTATTCAGATGCATAGTTATGTCAGCTAGGAACGCCAAATCTGATATCCATTTTATATCTTTCATACAACGCATTTCTTCCCCTTTCATTTCGAGAAAAAGGGATATTTCCTCACGGATGGCAAAGAAAACCTCAAGAACTTTTCCCCGACTCACCTAACGAACTGTACTGTGGTAAGGTATATCCCCATACTCCGCTTCCATATTTTTCAGGAATCCTTTTAACTAGCAATGATTCATACCGTGATGCCGCACAAAATTCACACACTTCACGACATCTTTCATTACACCACCTAGCTCTACTGTTTCAGCACACAGTGCCTCTTGGTAAATAAAACAATGAAGAGTCAAAATGTCTTTCCTGAATTCGTCCCAGAGTTTATTTTTCAAATGAGAAGGAAAACCTTGCTGGCGCCCGATCATTTTTGGTGCACCGTCTGTCGCTACAGAACGGATCTTATCCCATAGCAAATTCATATTGTCCACTGATTCACAAACCGCTTCGAAAAAGGTCACGTCCTGTTGCGATGTAGTCGAGTGGTACCACATCCAATAGTTCATTTACTTGCAGCTCCATGTCGACATCACGCACAAAGACTGCAAGCTGAGCACAGTCCGATATGTCGGTGCTTTCGTGAAGCGCTAGCGAAAATGCAACAAAGCTCTCCGCCTTTTTCCTGAGCTGTGTCTAAATCCGCTGCCATGTCCAGGATTCGACGAGACATTGTTTGCTCCGACATGCAAACCCCTTCAATTGCCTGCACCTCCCTTGGAAACAAACATTCTGCAACTGCTACCATGCACGATTTTACGAGTGGTGCCACTGAAAACTGATTGCCACTCGTCACAATGTGAGCGACCCTGTAGCTTGCTCAAATTGCAGATTCAGTATTGTTTTCTCCACTGCCATTCACCTGAAAATTATAAACGTATTACAGAACACGAACTATGTTGCATGTTTCAATACCCTCCGTATTACGAAACGGTTTTTAATCTTAACGTCTCAAGGTATGTCGATCTTAAGCCCAGCTACCCGTTCTCTGCGTGCAACGCTTTCTACCTGATCGTAGTGCGCTGCGTGAAGATGTGTGTAATGTCGTCGTATATTGTACCTCTTCGCAGAATTAAATACTTTATGACATACAAGACATTGCGGACGACCATCCCTTTCAATGAATAGAAAGGTATCCTGCAATAGAGGTACAGGGCTCCCGCGGCTAGCCATAGCTGTCCTTGAACACGGATTATTGCGCCAGTTGCGGCCAGGGGGCAGCGAGTTCTCTTTCCCCCTCCACGCGGGCTCCGAGCTGCCGCAGTGAGCGCTCCGGCTCCCTGGAGCTCGGTTGGAACAGCCTGATCTAGAGAATACATTTCTGTGTTACATAACGTTTTTGCTTAAGGACCAGGCCCCTCTTACCCACTGGGCACCCTTGGCACATGCCCAGGACCCTGCGAGTGGTTGGGGCACTCCAGTTCATGGCAGTTCACCAAACAATAACTAGTATTTATTACCGAAAAACAAATTTTGAAAAAGTTGAACGTTAATGACTGCCCTGGACAAAGCTAATAAGGAAGTACGTATTGTAATCACAGTTCTGCACAGAGTGAATAGCGACGTAAAATGAAACATCGACATGCCATTTATTATTTTCATGAACATTCTACAGAAATAAATTGCAAAATTTTGAAACTTCCGGGCAGATTAAAACTGTGTGCCCGACCGAGACTCGAACTCGGGACCTTTGCCTTTCGCGGGCAAGTGCTCTACCACCTGAGCTACCGAAGCACGACTCACGCCCGGTACTCACAGCTTTACTTCTGCCAGTATCTCGTCTCCTACCTTCCAAACTTTACAGAAGCTCTTCTGCGAACCTTGCAGAACTAGTACTCCTGAAAGAAAGGATATAGCGGAGACATGGATTAGCCACAGCCTGGGGGATGTTTCCAGAATGAGATTTTCACTCTGCAGCGGAGTGTGCGCTGATATGAAACTTCCTTGCCCGACCGAGACTCGAACTCGGGACCTTTGCCTTTCGCGGGCAAGTGCTCTACCACCTGAGCTACCGAAGCACGACTCACGCCCGGTACTCACAGCTTTACTTCTGCCAGTACCTCGTCTCCTACTTTCCAAACTTCACAGAAGCTCTCCTGCGAACCTTGCAGAACTAGCACTTCTGGAAGAAAGGATATTGTGCAGACATGGCTTAACCACAGCCTGGGGGATGTTTCTGAGTTCGAGTCTCGGTCCGGCACACAGTTTTAATCTGCCAGGAAGTTTCATATCAGCGCACACTCCGCTGCAGAGTGAAAATCTCATTCTGGAAACATCCCCCAGGCTGTGGCTAAGCCATGTCTCCGCAATATCCTTTCTTTCAGGAGTGCTAGTTCTGCAAGTTTCGCAGGAGAGCTTCTGTAAAGTTTGGAAGGTAGGACACGAGGTACTGGCAGAAGTAAAGCTGTGAGTACCGGTCGTGAGTCGTGCTTCGGTAGCTCAGTTGGTAGAGCACTTGCCCGCGAAAGGCAAAGGTCCCGAGTTCGAGTCTCGGTCGGGCACACAGTTTTAATCTGCCAGGAAGTTTCATATCAGCGCACACTCCGCTGCAGAGTGAAAATCTCATTCTGCAAAATTTTGATTTGTGAGGGGCCTGTATATTTTCAAAATAAAGACTCTGACTTTCCTCAGACATCCAGAAACTTCAAAGGTGGTAATAAATCAGTAACTAGGTATTTCAACAAAGCATTAGTTATTCACAAATTGAAGAGGAATGAAAGTGTCTAAAGAAAATGGTTGTTGTAGTCACCTTCCAGTAACTCTGTATTTTGTTTTTCATGATGCTGCACATTTAACCCTTCTGATGAAAATCTATGGTCTCCAAGTGGATGTAACGATTGGAAACATCAATCACATAACTGTAACACATGAAAATAGCCGAATACATAGGTGCTCTATGATGACTTATCTGGTACAAAGTAAAACAGTTGGAAGAGATACAGATGTACTATTTCAACACCAAGTGGATTACTAGAGTAATTTATTTAAATGGATTGTAGCTGTTTTAGAACTTCTGACATCGAGAGGGCTTCCATTTCACAGTCACAATAAAATTCAAGGATCTTCCAGCAATGGAAATTATTTGGGATGTGTGGAATTATTGAGTAAATTCAATCCACTTCTTGCAGAACATTTACAAAAATTGGGGAATCCTGGAAAAGTTAACACTTCTTATTGATCAGCCAATATCTGTGATGAGTTTTCCTGTTCTGTCAAACAGGTCCTAAAAAATAAATTTCAAATTGAGTTAAATGAGCAAAATATTGTTCCATTAGTGTTGACAGCTGGTCAACACGAGACAGATTGGGCATACTAACTTTTATAATTCGATATGTAAAAGACAGGTATAAATTTCCAGAACCTTTAAAAGGAACACTATTACAGGCCATAAATCTGAGTATTTAGCGGAAACTACCTTGAATGTTTTAAAAATCTTGATACTCCCGTAAAAGGTTGAGGAGGAAAAAGCTACGACAATGCTTCAAATATGTCAGGGAAGTATATTGGTCTACAAGCAAGAATCAAGGAGAAATGTGAATTTGCCACCTTCGTACCATGGTGGGACATTCACTAAACTTGGTAGGTGTCCAAGCTGCTGGGTGTGTATCACAGGCAACACAAGTTTCTTGAAATCATTCAGAAAGCATACAACTTTTTGTTGAGGTCTATACACTGATGGAATATATTGACAGAACATTTAGGTTCAAAAAAAGTTGGTAAGGCTCTCTCAGACCAGATGATCAGTCTGAACTGATGCAGTAACTGCCTTGAATGAAGATCGTAAACCAATTATAGAAACTTTGACGTCCATCACAGAAGATGCAGAACACGTAAGAGAGACTGGAGACAATGCCCTTCGTTTATCCAGAAAAATAGGAAAGCTAGAATTTATGATACTAATCGAAATTTGGAGCTCTATATTGGAAAGAACATATAAAACAAGTAATTATCCTCAGAAAGAAACAATAACACTGCACTTGCAACTAATTTCTTTGCTTCATTTGATTTTATCATTAACCTCAGGTGTTGATATACCTCGATGTGGACAGCTGAAAAAGTGTGCCCCGACCGGGACTCGAACCCAGGAGCTCCTAATTACATGGCAGACGCTCTATCCATCTGAGCCACCGAGGACACAGAGGAATAGCGCGACTGCAGGGAGTTATCCCTTGCACGCTTCCCGTGAGACAGTATTCTGTTCCTTCGAGAACAGTTACTGTCTTCATATATATAATTAAAAGCTACCCAGCCATTGACCTCCGTCTGTGCGAATGCGCACAGGTTGCCCAAACTCTTACGGGAATCGCTAAAGCGTGCGCGAGTGATGAGTGGATGGGCAAATGTCTAAGGTACATTACATATGTAGAATTGTGGACAGTTGGCAATGTGAGTCTCACGGGGAGCGTGCAAGGGATAAGAAGTCCCTGCAGTCGCGCTATTCATCTGTGTGCCCCGACCGGGACTCGAACCCGGGATCTCTTGCTTACATGGCAGACGCTCTATCCGTTTGAGCCACGTTGGACACATTTTCAGCTGTCCACATCGAGGTATATAAACAACACATGTCGGCAGCTGAGGGTTTCAGTTAGTCATAATTTATTCCAGGGAAAAGCTGCACGGTCATCAACAGTATTCTGTTCTTTCGAGAACAGTTGCTGTCTTCATATATAATAAGTCCACCTCAAAAACTTAAAGAGGTAGCAAACTTAGAATTGGTACTGATCTCACTACACATCATTGTCTCAGAGTGCAGTGAACTGTGACAATCGCTGTGCTGCCAGCTATAAATGGCAGTTGTCAGTGCTGCCCAGCTAGGTGTGGCTCAGTATTCTGCGACAGCAATGCTTGAAGGTTGTAGCAGTACTGTCTAGCATCTGTCAGAGACCTGTGCATTTTGGCAGGCTTTCAAACTCACAAGGTTGGGATGCCAGATTCTTACCCTTTGAAATGGGTGCATAGGGCCAGAAATTCCACGTATGGTGTTTGGGAAAGCTAACTGGTGATAGTACAAATTCTACTGACAGTGTAGGGGAAGTTAGCACATGGCTGTTCCTCTTATTCTGTGGCCTCCACATTGTTGTTCAGAATCAACCAGTATGTGTGTTTCCTGCTGAAGGCTTTCATTTATGACATACCCCAATGCCCATTGCAGAGGAGCAGCAAAACTTAAGGATGCTGGGTATGGGGAATAACACAGGTGGTATGTGCCTCAACAGAGCAAGAGAACACTGGAGGTGAGTGACAAACATCAGGTAAGGTGAGCCCTGGTCTGGAGTTCGGCATCGCCACCCTTTGAAAAGTACTTGGGCTATGAGTGCAGCGATTTTTCATGAAAAAGTAGATGGTACTTTTTTTCAGGAAAATGCAGTGGCTGGAAACGGCTATCTTCTAAGGCAGCAGGACTGTCTCTTCCAACAACATCGTGAGGGTTCTGATGACTTAGTTTTCCAACAGCAATGAGCTCCACCACACTGACGGAATGACATACATCGGTTTCTTAGTGACAATGCCTCAGTGGCGTGAGACCTCGAGACACTGCCCTGCTTTCTTGACCTCTAAGATCACCAGACCTGAACCTGTGCAATTTTTTCTCGTGGAGATATGAGGAGGAAATTGTGTTCATCCCCCTTTGCCTCAAAACATAGGAGAATGAAGGACGGAAGAACAGTGGCCATAACTTACGTGAAAGCAGATACACAGTCATGTGCAAAGCAGCTCTGTGTTGCTGTAAGTACAGTAATCAGCAAAATAATTTAGGGCTCAGTGACAGTGAGCACACACTGTAGTGACATCTCTAGGTACAAATGTGAGACTACAGATCAGCAGATATTACTGGAATCGGCATGGTGCTGACCTGTGATGCTGCAGAAATTACCAGCAGGTTTATAGAGCAGGCATACTTTTTACTGGTGAACAATTTAACAGTATGTGAGGGGCATCAATGCACCTATAGCCTGCCACCGCCCCTCCCTCCGCGCTCTCTCTCTCTAAACTATGTGACTACCCTCTGAACAGTACCTATCAGCTTAAATGTTTGTATGTTTGTGATAAGTAAGTATAAGTACTTACTCTGAAGATGGTGTGCTACAGTTTTTTACAATGCCTTTTTCACAATGAAATGTCGCAAGCAACTGGCGATATGCAAATAATCAATACCCTTCAGTATATAGAATTTCCATGCAAGCCATTGATGTGAATGTAGTTTATTCGTCTCTTAACATATAGTTACAAATCAAATATTTTGTATGGGAGATATAATAGTTAACCTTTTTTCCGAGTAATTTGACATAACTTATTTCAGCAGGCATTTCTATATTTTTGCACATGAACAATTTAACAAGAACATATATAACACTTATGGTCATTTTGCAGTTTGCAATACAATTTACACAATACATTAATTTATTGTATAATAAACATTATACAATACATAATCTGTTTCTTTTCTTTTCAAATTGACGAACTGTCTCGTAATTTAGTTCACTGAAGGGCATTCAGGCTGAATAGTATTTTGGTTATGGCATAGTAGAAAACAGCACATTATGTACTCCATGTAATTGTACTGCACGAGTACTATTTTACGAACCGATAGTCGTTCATCAAATATCAGTGAACTCAATTTGGCATTGTTAGTAACTATGTCATTGAGAAATCCAGTGCTAGGTGCACTGTTGAATATGAAACAGATATAAGGAAGTAATTAATGAGGCTGGTCTAGAGAAGGAACTGGTTTAATCAAAATGTGTCGTAACCTTGCAAAGAAGTTTCGAAAAATTTATATCTGCATTTTATTATATTCCTCACGCATCCAAATGTATTTCTTGGAACTCAGTGTGCTGAGCATCATCCTACTTTTGCTCACTTTAACTGTTGATGTGAGGATTCCAAAAGGCTACCATAAATTCAAATCCTCAAATTAGTCCTTAGTTTATAGCTAATTCACTTTACAGATTATACAAAAGGTGAACAGAAAATCCCATTTACTCACTGCTTCTGCACAATAATGTTGACAGATTCCAGGTCAGAGTCTGTGACTTTGCCTTCTACCAGAGGGCTTTTCAGGCTTGGAAGTGTACCATTTTGCCAGAGATGTGGCTGTAGCAGAAGCGTTTATGAGCCCCTGACCCTTGAGGCATTGTTCTTGCGTGATGAAGGCATGTTTCCTCATTTCGCAAGAAATTTTGTTGGCCATAGAAAGGTTTTATTTTAACATGTAGATGATAAATAAAAAGAAGGCAGAAGCAGTAGCATTGGTGTAGGGAGTAGAAATGTTTCTGAATAAAGAGATTACAGGTGTGCAAGTTTGCCCCAGTAAAGGATGCAAACATGCATTTAAAAGATGGTGCTACGAAACTGCTACGACAATTTGTGAGATAAAAGTTTTACGATCGAGTCTGCTTAGTTGAGAAGAAGTTTACATTGACTTTTTACAGCCTTTGTATTACTGATTCGTTGGCCACAGCTTTCATTTTTATAGTTTCTCAAGGTGTGATTTAAATATATGAAGAAAACAAGCAGAAAACAATGCAATTCACTGACCTACTTTTCTGTAACTACAAATTTTAGAAGTTTTATTTCATTTTGTGAGTGTAAAAGTAACGTACATGGCGAACAGGTTTTTCAACTTACTGGCACAATTTCTCTCTTTTTATGTCATCCCAAGAAGCCATTCATTTTTAAAGAGTTACATCTTTGTAGGCATTTTGTTTCCACAGTGATACCAGGAAAACAATTTTGTTGTTTGTTAATGTATATATTACTCTGTTTTCAGCTATATTCCCAGTTCCTAAAAACTTATTTGAATGCATAAAACAGATTCCTTTGCTGTGAGGACATGTCCTTACCAACTGCCATCATCCCTCTTTTTGTATCAGAGACAGGAATTACGAAGGATATTTCTAATTTCTCAGCAACCCTCAAAACATCTGCAGCAACCCAAGATGAATGTTTCAGTGAGAACAGGCTCTAGTGATAAGTAGTAGTAGTAGTAGTTGAACTGGAGTTGAGTGGAGGGAGAGGGCAATGAATGCTGTGTTTTGGAATATAACCCAACTGGCGCATCCAGCAAATAAACCTTGTCACACTTCATATTAATGTGATGAGCATGTAACTGTAACACACATGATGACAGTAGCATGCTGCTAAAATGTATTGCTCTAATAGACATCTACGTCTATACTGTAGAAACCACTGAGGCGCATGGCAGAGGGTACATCCCATTGTACCAGTTATTAGTGTTTCCTACTGTTCCATTTGTGTATGGCGTGCAGGAAGAATTATGGTTTGAATGCCCCTGCACATCCAGCAACTATTCTAATCCTCATGATCCCTATGTGAGTGAGACGTAGGGGGGTTGTCATATATAGCTGGCCACTTAAGGCTGGTCAGAAACTACTATAGACTTTCTCAGGATAGTTTACATCTATTTTCAAGAACCTTGCAGTTCAGTTCCTTCAGTATCTCTTAACTCTCCTGCGCGTCAGACAAACCTGTGGCCTCTTGTGCTGCCCTTCTCCGTATACATCCTGTGATATTATTGGATTTCAGACATCTTGCATATGAGAAAAGGATAGCCGAGCTGTAGTTTGTAATGATACTAAGCATGACAACGCGAGAGTAAAGAAATGAAATCTGTTTATAACGTGCGCCTATACCAAGAAGCGCGGCCAGCTTTTAAAAGGTACACTATGACTCGTTGGGCGCAGATATTTAAAATCATTGCCACAGCGCTTGATAGCAAGAAGCTGCGAAACAGAAGAAAGAACAATTTATCATTTGTTAGGAAAATTCTAGAGTCTTTGTAGTTAGTTGTACTTCTGGTCGCCGATATGTTAACATGTACTTTATTACCTTTGATGTTTGGTCGCCGACTTGTTAAGACGTGTTGTGTAGCACCGCTACAAGTTATATTTCATTTAGTGTGAAAAACCATGTTATCATCAAGAAAGGAAACGCTTTTGTAAACCTTGTGACGATAAAAAATACTTACGCGCACGCCAGGGCATTTAATTTTTACAAAATATCATACATACAAAAGCAGCGATTGTTGGACTGCTCCATGTATGAGAAAAACATAAAGTAAGTTTTGTATTCACTGTAAATTTGTTAATGATTGCCATTGTACGTGGGGGAACAGGTGTAACAAGTGTCACTGGACTGGAATCATTTGTGGACAGAGATATCATAGCCTACAAAACCTATCATGTAGCCGAAACAGCTAATAAAGACTTCGGTAAATCAACCTATATGGCAGCCTCTCCCTTTGTCCTATATACCCATAATAGACGTAAGATTAATGTTAGTGAAAGTGTGTACATATGGTGTAAAGGAAAAGGTACTTGTGAATATGTAAAGTTTACTGGAGATTGTACGTTGTACTTTCATAAATATAGTTATTGATTTACAAGACCAATTGATCTGTAGCGTAGCCCTGAATACGAGGTTAGGTTGGGAGTTTTGTTTTGGCAGGGGGGGGGGGTCAGGGGGGGGGCGCAGCCCCCCCTGCAACACATAGAGTCCTGCTACCGCAAGTGTTAGCGCGCAGAGCCGCTGCGGTGACGTCAGCGGCCGCCGCGGTGACGTCAGCGGCCGCCGCGACGATTGCGCAACCGCCTGGCAGCGAGCACGGCCCTTAAAATTACTAGGGCCGTGCCGCTGAGTTTGCCATTGAGTGATAACATGGGCGCTGCCTGCCAGCGGTACGAGTTAACACAGCGCTGTAGCGCAGCCATGTTATATAAGCGAGCGATAAGCGCTTGGCGCGTCATTCGCGCTGCTGCTGTCGCACACGCAACTGCATTGGATCGCTGCCAGCATGCCGTATAGAAGGCGGTGGAGACGTCGTTCACGCCAAACAGTATATAAAACAATTGAAGACGTAGAATTTAAAACATCAGCAGCTGTCAAGAGGACTAATACAATTAAATCTGTTGCTGCACACCCTCTCTTAGATGGACCTGCAGTGTTTTGTGGATGTCGTCTTAATTTCAGTATTGATTTAAACGACACCTTCTCTCATGGAAATGGATGGTTAACAATTGCCATTGTACGTGGAGGAACTGGCGTAACAAGTGTCACTGGACTGGAATCATTTGTGGACAGAGATCCACAAAACACTGCAGGTCCATCTAAGAGAGGGTGTGCAGCAACAGATTTAATTGTATTAGTCCTCTTGACAGCTGCTGATGTTTTAAATTCTACGTCTTCAATTGTTTTATATACTGTTTGGCGTGAACGACGTCTCCACCGCCTTCTATACGGCATGCTGGCAGCGATCCAATGCAGTTGCGTGAGCGACAGCAGCAGCGCGAATGACGCGCCAAGCGCTTATCGCTCGCTTATATAACATGGCTGCGCTACAGCGCTGTGTTAACTCGTACCGCTGGCAGGCAGCGCCCATGTTATCACTCAATGGCAAACTCGGCGGCACGGCCCTAGTAATTTTAAGGGCCGTGCTCGCTGCCAGGCGGTTGCGCAATCGTCGCGGCGGCCGCTGACGTCACCGCAGCGGCTCCGCGCGCTAACACTTGCGGTAGCAGGACTCTATGCATTGCAGGGGGGGGGGCTGCGCCCCCCCCCCCCCCCCCCCCCGACACCCGCCTGCCAAAAAAAACTCCCAACCTAACCTCGTATTGGCGTGAACGACGGTGACAAGAGGACTAATACAATTAAATCTGTTGCTGCACACCCTCTCTTAGATGGACCTGCAGTGTTTTGTGGATGTCGTCTTAATTTCAGTATTGATTTAAACGACACGTTCTTGTTCTTTGATAATATATTGATGCTTCACTATACAGAAAATCTATGCTTATTCTTTTCATTAAATTAACCACAAATAATGTTTATGTTTAAATGAACTTCGTTACAGGTTCGCTCTTTATCGCGGTGTCTCGATTGTATTTGGGAGACCATTAATGTGTTCAATTTCCGATCTGACAATTTTTTTACAAAATTTCACTGTTTTGCATTTTTTTTATTATTCGAATAGGTCCCTTAGGAAATTTCATTGAAGAGTCTGATTGCGTGAAAGCAATCAGAGTTAAGAGGTCATTTGAGAAATTATTTTCACGCAATCAATCTGTACGTCTCCTGAACACAATCGAGAACCGACGCATCGTCGATCGTTCACTAATTTTTCTCTCTTTCCAAGTCGTACCAAAAAAACGGCCAAGGAGAACTGCCGTGAGTACGCAATCTAGTGTTAAAAGGTCGCATTCTTTATCTTGTTGGCAAACATTGCCATAAATCATCATCATCAATGTTATATTTTGTTAAATACGAAAAGCAAAAAAAAAAAAAACCTTTTAACGCTAGAATCCAATACCCCATGTTACTCCTATTTGGTATGGGTCCCACACATTTGAGCAGTATTCTAGAAGTGATCACATGAGTTATTTCTAAGCAATCACGTTTGTAGAAATATAGCACTTAACCAGTAGTCTACCAATGAATTGAAGTCAAACACCTACTCCACCTACAACATGGCCTGTGTGACAATTCGAGTTCATATCCCTACATAGTGCTACACCCAGATTATACACCAGTAAGACATGACAAACAGAAAAAGTTCTCTGTTAAATATATTATACAATTGCTTATGTCAGCCAATTCTATATGACAGAGTTAATGTTTTGGCACACTGACACGCTAATGCGAGCTGACTGCCTTTCACTAGCATGGCTAAACTGCTAGTTTCTGTGGTACTGCTAAAAAGTAGAGGTGCATTACATTATTTTCTGTGTAACAATACCACCTTGAGAAATGTATTGTGGTGCTACAAACACAATTTTTAAAATGCGAGAGTAAAAGGTAGTTCACCGTTGACATTTTTAGAAGAAACAATTTGATTTCACAGTAGTTTCACTTGTTCTGCAGGCACTGACAATTTACAGAAACGAAGTATATGTTGTCTACATTAGCTATTAGTGAATTGCACATATGCATCATTTGTCTTACATTATAGCTGTATCCGTATTCTTTGTGGACAATGAAGGGACATTTACTGTTCATTTTCCTTTTGTAACAATCACATCTTCTGATGATTAAGTAAATGGTACAGGTAGCAGTTTCTGTGGTCTTTTACCTATTGCTTCCACTGTAACTTCTGAAAATTCTTCGTATCTTTAAGGGTATACCCCAACATATAGAAAGATGATCACTGATATACCTGAATCTTTTACTAGCTCCAGTGAAGCTTTAAAATCAGAAGCACACTATCTTTTTGTCGGCCTTGCCATTCCTCTCAAACGTGAACTTTGTGCATTTGTGTGTTGATACAGTGGATGGCAACTCTTAGGACCAAGATACTGGTCCGTGTTCTTTTATTTTTGATAAACGCAATGCCTGCTAGTCCCATTGCCCTCCCTGTAGAGCAATACATCCAGAAACAGAACCTTTCTATCCATGTCAACCTCTGTCATGAATTTGATGCTGGGATGGTTGCAATTAAAATGATCCAGGAAACAGCCGAGTGTCTCTTGTGTTGCCGGACCATAAATGTATCGCTGACCTTCCTCCAAAATAAGATTTTAGAAACTCAGCTCACTGCTCAGTATAGAATCTTTGTAATCTCTAAATGGGTTTGTGAGTATAATGTTAATGGACCTTCCACAAGCATTCCGCAAGTTTGTTAAAAATGTTTGTTGTGGAATAAAAAATATTGTCTGTGTCAACACATGGTGGCAAAGCTTTGTCATTTCAATGTCCAACATTTTACTGATTAATACTGAGGATTCTTAGAGAGGAACCTAGATAAATATAGGTGCTAGATCAGAAATCACAAACCAGTCTGAAAAACTGACACACAGGCTACAGCCAGTGGATAAAAATCATGGAATTGAAATATGACGTTCACATTTCCTGACATGAGGACAAAGCACACAGGCTAAATACTTGGCCATGTTGTAAATGGGCACACCCAAATTACTCAAAATGGGACGTAGTGGAACCCCTTCTTTATGCACTTTTAGCAAACTGTATGATCTCAGTGGAATTGCAACACAAGGCAGTGGTAGATGTAGCATGTTGAGTGCCCAAGGACACTCCCACCTTATATCTGCTATGATGAAGTATGAGACCTGATATGAAAGAAAACAGTTGTGGTTGTAGTAAGTTCTTCCATTAACCAACAGAACAGATAGGGTATGAATTTATTTGTAAATTAATATGTGGCGACTATCGACTCTACGAGTGATATATCTTTGCCATAGCAGGCTCTCTGACCCATGCAGACCTGTTGTGAGCCACCATTTTGCTTTTCATTCTGTTTAGTGCCACCGACTGTGTATGACTATTATGCATGAATATTTAGAAAGTTGTGTTCATGTATTTTGGTGTGTTATTTAATGATCGCCTCCGCTCTGCGTATCAGGAATAGCCACACTGGTGACCATGATCTGTTTTTGTTCAATTATGAGTTCTACTAGCAGTGATTTGTATTGTGCTAGGAAAAATGTTTCAACAACTTCAGTCCCTGTGATTCGACTTTACAGCCGCAGTTTTTCGAAGTGGAAAATGAACCCATACCGGAAATCACGCTGCAGGTTCAGTGCCAAAGTGAACTTCGCTGTCAACCGGATTCTAACGTATGTGGCCCTGACATAACCTCAACAGTTCCCGCTTCGCTGCCGCAGACTGTCTGACAGCATTCTGCTTATCGACGCCCCAGCACTGCCAGCGCCTGCCATTCCTGCTCATCTGCTGCACCCACACATGTTGGTTGGTTTGGGGGATCAAAGGGACCAGACTGCTACGGTCATCGGTCCCTTTTTCCAAAGACAAAGAACACCCACAGAGAATAAAAACGAGGAACAGAATAGAACACAGACGATACACAACAAGAGAAACTGAGACAAAGACAAGACAAAACGAACTAAAACCACACAGAGTGTGACGGTGGTTGGCCGACCATAGAAACAAAAAAAAGGAAAAGCCAACCACTTAGAAACACGTTAAAAAATAAGTTTAAAAGCATAGGCCAAAGGCCAGAGTCAACACAAAACAATAACAGAAAATAGAAACACTCAGATTAAATGATAAAAGCCCCCTGCCCGAATAAAACGTAAAACTAAGTCAGCCATTGCGGAGTCGTCTGTTAAAAGGGCAGGGAGCGTATCAGGCAGCCTAAATGTCTGCCTGACCACAGCTAAAAGGGGGCAGGCCATCAAAATGTGGGCCACCGTCAAAGCCGCCCCACAGCGACATAGAGGAGGGTCTTCCCGGCGCAGTAAGTAACCGTGTGTCAGCCGGGAGTGGCCAATGCGGAGCCGGCAAAGAACTACTGAGTCCCTGCGAGTGGCTCGCAGGGATGAGCGCCACACAGCCGTCGTCTCCTTCACAACACGTAGTTTATTGCGCGTCGTCAGTTCGCGCCATTCATCGGCCCATAGCGCCAAAATTTTGCGGCGGAAGACTGCCCGCAAATCAGTCTCTGGGAGGCCTACGTCCAGAGATGGCTTACTGGTGGCCTCTTTCGCCAGGCGGTCAACATGTTCGTTACCCGGGATACAGACATGACCGGGGGTCCACACAAAGACCACAGAGCGGCCGCTACGGGCAAGAGTATGCAGGGACTCATGGATAGCCATCACCAGACGGGAACGTGGAAAACACTGGTCGAGAGCTCGTAAACTGCTCAGGGAATCGCTACAGATAACGAAGGACTCACCTGAGCAGGAGCGGATATACTCTAGGGCTCGAAAGATGGCGACCAGCTCCGCAGTGTAAACGCTGCAGCCAGCCGGCAAGGAACGTTGTTCGGAATGGGCCCCTAGAGTGAGCGCATAACCGACTCTACCAGCAACCATCGAGCCGTCGGTGTAAACAATGCCAGAGCCCTGATACGTGGCCAGGATGGAATGAAAGCGGCGGCGGAAGGCCTCTGGAGGGACTGAGTCCTTCGGGCACTGTGCCAAGTCGAGCCGAAGGCAAGGGCGACGAACACACCATGGGGGTGTATGCAAAGTAGCCCGGAACGGAGGTGGAACAGTGAAAACCTGAAGCCCAGAGAGAAGCTCTTTGACGCGGACCGCTATTGTACAACCAGAGCGGGGCCGACGTTCTGGCAGACGGACGACCGATCGTGGGAACAGGAGACGATAGTTAGGATGCCCGGGCGAGCTTAGAACATGGGCAGCATAAGCGGCCAGCAAACGTTGGCGTCGGAACCGCAGTGGAGGGACACCTGCCTCCACTAGTAAGCTGTCCACAGGGCTGGTGCGGAAAGCACCAGTGGCAAGGCGTATCCCGCTGTGGAGAATTGGGTCCAGCACCCGCAACGCAGACGGGGATGCCGAGCCATATGCCAGGCACCCATAATCCAGACGGGACTGGATTAACGCCTGGTAGAGCCGTAACAGGGTAGAGCGGACGGCGCCCCAGCGGGTGTGGCTCAAACATCGCAGTGCATTGAGATGCCGCCAACACGCCTGTTTGAGCTGCCGAATATGAGGCAGCCAAGTCAACCGAGCATCAAAAACGACCCCCAAAAACCTGTGGGTCTCAACCACTGCAAGGAGTTCGTCGGCAAGATAAAGCTGCGGCTCAGGATGGACTGTCCGGCGCCGGCAGAAATGCATAACGCAGGTCTTGGCTGCCGAAAACTGAAACCCATGCGCTACAGCCCAAGACTGCGCCTTACGGATTGCGCCCTGTAGCTGACGTTCAACAGCTGCAATGCCAGTAGAGCTGTAGTAAAGGCAAAAGTCGTCAGCATACAGGGAAGCGGAGACAGAAGTTCCCACGGCCGCAGCAAGCCCGTTAATGGCTATTAAAAACAGACAGACACTTAAAACAGAACCCTGTGGCACACCGTTCTCCTGGACGCGGGAGGAACTATACGAGGCCGCGACTTGCACGCGGAAGGTACGACACGACAGAAAATTGCGGATAAAAATCGGCAGAGGACCCCGAAGACCCCATCCATGAAGCGTAGAAAGGATGTGGTGGCGCCATGTCGTATCGTACGCCTTCCGCATGTCGAAAAAGACAGCGACCAGGTGCTGACGGCGGGCAAAGGCAGTACGGATGGCCGACTCCAGGCTCACCAGATTGTCGGTGGCGGAGCGGCCTTTACGGAACCCACCCTGAGACGGAGCCAGAAGGCCCCGAGACTCCAGTACCCAATTCAAGCGCCGGCTCACCATCCGTTCAAGCAACTTGCAAAGAACGTTGGTGAGGCTAATGGGACGGTAGCTGTCCACCTCCAGAGGGTTCTTTCCAGGTTTCAAAACGGGGATGACAACGCCTTCCCGCCATTGCGACGGAAACTCCCCCTCGACCCAAAGACGGTTGTAAAGATCGAGAAGGCGCCGCTGGCAGTCCACTGAAAGGTGTTTCAGCATCTGACAGTGGATGCCATCCGGCCCAGGAGCGGTATCAGGGCAAGCAGCTAGGGCACTGCGAAATTCCCACTCACTAAATGGAGCATTGTAAGATTCTAGGTGGTTGGTGCGAAACGAAAGGCTCCGACGTTCCATCCGCTCTTTAATGGAGCGGAAGGCCTGGGGGTAATTCGCAGAGGCGGAACTCATAGCAAAATGCTCTGCTAAGCGATTTGCAATGACGTCGGAGTCAGTACAAACTGCTCCATTCAGTGAGAGCGCAGGGACGCTGGCAGGGGTCCGATGGCCGTAGACGCGTCGAATCTTGGCCCAGACCTGCGATGGAGTGACATGGAGGCCAATGGTGGATACATACCGCTCCCAGCACTCCTTCTTGCCTTGGCGGATAAAGAGGCGTGCCCGCGCACGCAGCCGTTTGAAGGCGATAAGGTGGTCGATGGAGGGATGTCGCTTGTGACGCTGGAGCGCCCGCCGGCGATCTTTAATCGCTTCAGCGATCGCAGGCGACCACCAAGGCACAGCCTTCCGCCGAGGGGACCCAGAAGAACGGGGAATGGCAGATTCGGCGGCAGTAACGATGCCGGTGGTGACCGATTGAACCACCGCATCAATGTTAGCAGTAGGGAGAGGCTCAAAAGCGACAGTGGAGGAGAACAAGTCCCAGTCAGCCTTATTCATAGCCCATCTGCTAGGGCGCCCAGAAGAGTGGCGCTGTGGTAGTGACAAAAAGATCGGAAAGTGGTCACTACCACACAGGTCGTCATGCACACTCCATTGGACAGACGGTAAGAGGCTATGGCTACAGAGTGAAAGGTCAATGGCGGAGTAGGTGCCATGCGCCACACTGAAGTGTGTGAAGGCACCATCATTTAACAGCGAGAGATCGAGCTGCGACAAACGCTCAACGATGGCGCCTCGACCTGTTGCCACTGACCCACCCCACAGAGGGTTATGGGCGTTGAAGTCGCCCAATAGCAAGAAAGGTGGCGGCAATTGGGCGACTAGTGCAGCCAGGACATGCTGCGAGACATCACCATCCGGTGGAATGTAAAGGCTGCAGACGGTAACAGGCTGTGGCGTCCACACGCGTACAGCGACAGCCTCTAAAGGCGTCTGGAGAGGGACAGACTCGCTGTGCAGAGTGTGAAGGACATATATGCAGACGCCACCAGACACCCTTTCATAAGCTGCTCGGTTCTTATAGTAACCCCGATAGCCACGGAGGGCGGGGGTTCGCATTGCTGGAAACCAAGTTTCCTGGAGAGCAATGCAGAAGAAAGGGTGAAGGCTGATAAGTTGGCGGAGCTCAGCTAGATGGTGGAAGAAACCGCTGCAGTTCCACTGGAGGATGGTGTTGTCCATGGCTGGGAAAGGCGTGACGGGACTGGGAAGGCAGATTACGCCGCCGGATCACCTGCTGCCTCCGACTGAGCACCCGCGCTAGTGCCATTCATGGCGTCTGAGGGACCGCCGAGATCGAGGTCCTCAGCGGACGCCAGAATCTCCACCTCATCTTCGGACGCAGAGGGAGAAGGTTGCGGTGGGACAGGTGCCACCGCAATTTCAGGATTCTTGGGAGCCTTTTTCTTTGACTGCTTTGCTCGCTGTGCCTTTGGTGGTTCTGGCTGGGAGGGCGTCACTGGGTCAGTCTCAGGGACTGAAGACGACCGCGACGCCCTACAACCAGCGACCGGTGGTTTTTTGGCAGACTGGCGAGTGTCCGCTTTGGCACTGGGCAAAGCCTGGGATGGGAGGGGAGGGCCCCAAGGGACCCCTTCCGGGCGAGAGGAGCCGAAGAAGGCCCTCGCTTCTCCGGCTGTGAAGGGGGAACAGATGTCCCCGGTGGTTGGGGTGGTGTTGCTCCTGAAGTAGATGGAGCAGGAGCAACAGGGAGTGAAGTGCCCCCCACAACCGAGGGGGCCGGTGATGGCTGACAGAGCTGAGTTCGAACTGTTGGGGACGACACTGAAGAAGTTCGAACAGGTGTTGCAGCAGCAGCATAGGTGGACGGCATGGGCACAGGATGTAGCCTTTCAAACTTCCGCCGTGCCTCGGTGTAGGTCAGGCGGTCCAGGGTCTTATATTCCATTATCTTCCTTTCCTTCTGGAAGATCCGACAGTCCGGCGAGCAAGGGGAATGGTGTTCTCCGCAGTTAACACAGATAGGAGGCGGGGCACATGGAGTATCGGGATGAGATGGGCGTCCGCAATCTCGACATGTGAGGCTGGAAGTGCAGCGGGAAGACATATGGCCGAACTTCCAGCACTTGAAGCACCGCATCGGGGGAGGGATATAGGGCTTGACGTCGCATCGGTAGACCATCACCTTGACCTTTTCCGGTAACGTATCACCCTCGAAGGCCAAGATGAAGGCACCGGTAGCAACCTGATTGTCCCTCGGACCCCGATGAACGCGCCGGACGAAATGAACACCTCGTCGTTCGAGGTTGGCGCGCAGCTCGTCATCAGACTGCAAAAGGAGGTCCCTATGGAAAATAACACCCTGGACCATATTTAAACTCTTATGCGGTGTGATCGTAACAGCAACATCCCCCAACTTGTCACAAGCAAGTAACCGCCGTGACTGGGCAGAGGATGCCGTTTGTATCAGGACCGATCCAGAGCGCATTTTTGACAAACCCTCCACCTCCCCAAACTTGTCCTCTAAATGCTCGACGAAGAACTGAGGCTTTGTGGAGAGAAAAGACTCCCCATCAGCTCTCGTACAAACTAAGAATCGGGGCGAATATTTGCTACTGCCATCCTGAGATTTACGTTCCTCCCACGGCGTGGCCAGAGAGGGGAACGTTTTCGGATTGTACTTTTCAGCATTAAATTGAGCCCGAGAACGCTTAGAGACTGCTGGCGGCTGGCCACCAGCGAGAGATGAAGTACCACGCTTCATTGCGGGTCATCCGCCCTGATGCCACCTACTCCGACCAAGGGCCCTCCCCACGGGCGCCACCCAGCCGCAGCAATAGCCACCTGGCAGGACGGCCATTGCCGGGAGTCCCGATGCCCCAGGGAGATGGGCATCTACTCCTTGGCATGCGTGGGGAGTTAACGGCGCAGGCATCAGTAGAGCGATCCCTGTGTTGTCAGGGGGCTACAACCAAGAGGGTACATGGCGGCCCCACCACAACGGACTGGCTACCGTGCTGGATCTTAGGTGCAAAACTGTCCAAGGTCGTCGTCGCAGTTAAAAGAAACACTGCAGAGTGCAGCGTGGTAATCGCCCAAGAGATCGAAAACGAGCGGGACATCATTGCAACGACGAGAAAGCCGGCTAAAGGTCTAATTGCACGACGGATACAGTGCACCATGTAAGGCGCCCTTCCCCAATTGGCTCGCTCTTCGGAAGAATTTAGAAAGATGGAGGTCAAACCCAACAGGGGACCAAAACATAAGGCCGAAACGTGTGAGACTCCTTTTAGTCGCCTCTTACGACAGGCAGGAATACCGCGGGCCTATTCTAACCCCCGAACCCGCAGGGGGCTGCACCCACACATGATGCCTTCTCTACAGCCACAGGCTATGTAACTCTGTACCGACATCTTACAAGCCTTCAGGTATGATGCAGCCAGGCCCCATCCTGGCTCTTGTTCGTCTTCTGCACATTTTCCTGATGGTTTCGTCCGTCTGCTGCGTTGGTTTCAACCGCACCCGCTACACTCCCGCACCCATTGTTACTAGCTCCCGCACGCCTGCCGCCCGCTCCCACAGCGGCAACGGCTGCCCCATACGTGCCAGTCCACAACGTTTCATCGACTTCCGCGTCGGGTTCTTTCGCTTGGCAAACACCGGTCGTGTGCTCACCAGTCCGAACTGCACCTGTACTGGACAGTCTTCCGCACCCAACCGTGCCCCCACCAGCTGGGGCCCCAGCAACTGTACCTGCCTACACTATGCAACTGAACTCTCATGTAAAGACTGAACTCTCTTCTTGCACTCCTGTTGCTTGTTACTCGTGTGGTTTTGTCCCTGTTAACCAGATTAGTACAGCTACTGTGTGCCAGTCTCCTGGTGCCTGCAATCCTGATTTGTCACCACTCTACACTGCTACACTGCCCGCACCTCCGAGTAGTGTGTTCACTGCACCGACCGTTCCTCAGTACCTCGCGCCTAGCAGATTCCGAAAACTCCGAGCCCTACAAACCGAAAACCCTAAGACCCTAAGACATGGTTTGTATTAGTGGATAAAATGTTGGGCTCCGTCGTGTAGGACGCCGTGAATGCCCGATTCGTGTGCGTTGTCAGTCACCTGCACGATCACACGGATCTTATTAGTGACCTGCTGCTTTCACCTCCCGTTCAGAATAAGTATGAATCTGCTAAAGCTTGTATCATTGAACGCCTATTCCGTCCTCCTCCTGATTCCATCCAACGCATTATCCACAAGGAACACATCGATGACCTTACCCCGTCACAGCTATGGCGCTACTTATGCGCCCTTGTGGACATACTTTCTACCAGACATTGCACTTTGGATAATTTGGCTACTTAAACTTCACTCTGACAAGGGAACCTCCCCATCGCACCCCCCTCAGATTTAGTTATAAGTTGGCACAGTGAATAGGCCTTGAAAAACTGAACACAGATCAATCGAGAAAACAGGAAGAAGTTGAGTGGAACTATGAAAAAAGTAAGAAAAATATACAAACTCAGTAGTCCATGCGCAACGTAGGCAACATCAAGGAGAGCCCGAGTTCAGCATCGCCGTAGTCCCGTGGTTAGCGTGAGCATCAGCGGAACGGGAGGTCCTTGGTTCAAGTCTTCCCTCGAGTGAAAATTTTACTTTATTTTCATAAAGTTATGATCTGTCCGTTCATTTACGCCTCTGTTCAATGTAATAAGTTTACCATCTGTGTTTTGCGACCGCACCGCAAAACCGTGCGATTAGTAGACGAAAGGACGTGGGAACCGCAAACATTTGATTGCAAGGTCATAGGGCAACCGATTCCTCCACAAGGAAAACACGTCTGATATGTTCTATACGACACTGGTGACGGCATGTTCGTCGCATGACAGGAGTATGTTGTCGACCCACCTAACTTGTACACTTGGCGAATGGGTAAAAAGATTCTTCTACCTTGCCCGATTTAGGTTTTCTTGTGGATGTGATAATCACTCCCAAAAAAGCGCTCTAGTCAACTGACGTGTGTTTCGATGTTTGTTTAGGTGTATTCTCATACTATGGAACAGTTACCTCGCATCGGACGGACGGACAGACAGGTAATAATTGTCTGAAAATAAAAAATTAAACTTTTCGCTCGGGGGAAGACTTGAACCAAGGACCTCTAGTTCCGCAGCTGCTCATGCTAACCACGGTACCACGGCGCTCCTGAACGCACACTCTCCTTGACTTTGAGTAGTCCATGCGCAAGATAGGCAGTTTGTATATTTTGTTTATTTTTTCATAGTTCCACACAACTTCTTCCTGTTTTCTCGATTGATCAGTTTCTCAAGGCCTATCCACTGTGCCAACTTATAACTAAATCTGAGGGGGGTGCGATGGGGAGGTTCCCTTGTGAGCTACAACTGCAGATACTGTCGCATGTCTCTGAGCCCCCTCGAAGCATCGCCGACCGTGCCTATAGCATCATTCAACACCATTACCTCCATCATTCGAGTCAGTCATCTGCCAACCCCGCGCATTATGCAGTAACAGAAGCCACTCCTACCCGCGGCCGCGGCAGGAGACACGCCTCGCTGTCAGCGCAAGCAACGGCCCTGCCACCCCGTGGTCGCCCGACTGCACTACCTACTTTTACGTTGCCGCCCCAAAGGTCACCGGAGACGGCCAAGCGAGCACCTGAGTACACTCTGGCCACGCAGCTGGTCACCTCGCCGCCCAGCCATGCTCCTGCACCACAAGGTGGCTTTCCTTACTGCTGGTTCCATGCTAACTTTGGTGACATGGCTCGCAACTGGAAACCCCCGTGTGCTTTTCCAAACGCCTATGATGGGCACGTCTAGGCACCACGTCCCACCATGCTGCCTCGCGGCGCCTACCGGCATCTCCTCAGATGCCATCTGCACTGTCGTCTGCTTCGCATCTCTTCGTCGAGATCACCAACACCGAACTTTGCTTTCTAGTGGACACTGGAGCCGACAGTGTTATCCCGCCCTCCCTCGCCCCTAACACAGATCCCTTATCTGCACCTCCACTGATAGCTGCTAACAATTCCCCGATTCTGGTGCTCGGTTCCTCTCATCTCCTGCTCAAATATGCCCTGGATCAGGTTTTCCCCTGGACATTTTACGTCGTGGAAGTTGATGCACCTGTACTGGGCCTAAGTTTTCTTTATCACTATTCCCTCTCCCCTAATCTGCAAGCCGGCTCTCTGACTAAAGTCTCTGGTTCAAGTGTTCCTGGTGCGTCGCACCATGCCGCCGCCGCCGCCGCCGCCCCCGCCCCGCCCCCTCCCTCAGCTCGAAGTTTCTACTTACTGTTCACACTCTGCCCTTTCAGAGTGTATGTCACTTGCTGCAAACCTTTCCTCTGCTCTCTTAGCTTTCTTGCGTGAGCGTTCAGACGTCGATGCGTCGCGCACTCAGAATGTCGAATGTCGACCTGCGTGTTTGCATTGACGAAGTCTATACACAACTCTTCCAGGCACAACAGCAGCTTCTGCAACTCCGCACACTCACTCTTGCAATCGTGGACACGCCTCCTCAGCCTGGACATTGTTCTGCAGCTGCGACCCCATTAACGGTTCAGCCAGCCTCTGCCCCTACCCCACCTGCTTCTCCCACATCCTTGCGTGAAATTGCCAATGGCACGCACCACAGAGTAAAGATGACTGAAGGACCCCTGTGTGGCATAAGGTGCACTGCCTAAACACGCAGAAACTTCGCCGTGCTAAAGACACTGTTAAAGATCTTTTGGACTCCAACGTTCTGTGTCAATCTGATAGTAACTGGCCGTCGCCAATCCATCTCGTGCCGAAGGAGGACGGTACTTTCCATCTCTGGTGACTACCGTGCTCTTAACACACTCACTACCATCGATAACTACCTTATCCCCCTTATTCAAGGTTTCACTCAGATGTTGCATGGTTCCCAGATCATCTCCATTCTCAATTGTAGCAAAGCATATCATCAGATTCCCATGTTCCCCGACGATATCCCCAAGACAGCCATAATCACTCCATTTGGTCTCTTAGAGTACTGTTCCATGCCGTATGGTCACAAAAATGCCGCACAGACATGGCAATGCTTCATTGACTCACTGTTGTTTGACCTTTTCGCCTATGCCTAATTAGGCGATTTACTGATTTTCTCTCTCTCACCTGAGGAACACGCTCTCCATATTTCCAGAGTGCTTGCACTGCTCACTGCTAATGGAGTGGAGATCAACCACGGAAGTCTCAGCAGTCCTGAGGTCACCACCTTAGGGCGGACGCCCTTGGCTGTGACTGTGTGACCTATTTCCTCTTGGGTTTAACTCAGCCTCCCTCCCCCAAAGGACTTCACTGATCTTCACCGTTTTCTAGGCCTTGTGAACCTCTACAGGCGCCACCTGCCCCATGCTGCGTCTATCCAGATCCCTCTGGCAGGTAAGGATACTAAAGGCAAATGCAAAGTTGTTTGGACACTGGAGATGGCAGATTCATTCAAAAAACTCAAAAGCGCCCTCTCTAAAGCTGTCACACTCGCTCACCCTGCTCCTAACGCACCTATTTCTATTACAGCTGATGCAAGCGATACTGCAATTGGCACGGTTCTTCAGCAACATGTATTGGATACCCCCACCCCAACCCCTCCGTTTCTTCTCCAAGAAATTAACCAAATCCCAGTCCAAATGGTCCGCCTTCGACCGTGAACTCCTCGTCCTGTACGAGGCGCTCAAATATTTCACAGCCGATGTCGAGGGTCGCCCGTTGATGATTAATATAGATCACAAACCCTTGGCAGATGCAATCCGTAACCCCTCACACCATCTCCCCCTGACGACGCTTTCGCCATATGGATTTCATATCCCAATATTTCACTGATGCACAATATATCCGAGGCGCTGACAATGTAGGCGCTGACCAACTGTCTCGCGTCAACATCACTACCGACCTGGCCCGCTGGCAAACTGAAGACCTCGATATCCGTGCCTTGCAACAAGACAACCTCTTCCCTCCAACTGGAGCAACGTGCATTCCCTGGCACCACAGAATCGGTCTGGTGGGATGTTTCCACTGGTAGCCCCCGCCCCCTTCGTACCTGCAGCTCGCCGCCGCTCTGTTTCTGAAGCACTCCACAACCTAGCTCACCAAGGCATCAAAACCTCCACCAGATTGGTCAGGGGAAGGTACGTGTGTCCCGGTGTTAAACATGATTGCAGGATGTGGGCTCGCACCTGCGTACCGTGTCAGGGAGCTAAATTCGGCCACCATGCACTTCCTCCACCAGGCACTTTTGACATACCTAAAGGATGTCTACGACATGCCCATATTGACATCATAGGTCCCCTCCCTCCCTCCAAGGGCTTTCGATATGTCCTCTCTGTTATTGATAGAGTCACTAGATGGGTCGAGGTACTCCCTTTGGAAGATATTTTGGCTGAGTCTTTGGCTCGGGCCTTCGTTGCCACTTGGATTTCCCAATTTGGAAGCACTACCTCACTGACCACCAACCAAGATAGGCAGTTCGAATTACACCTGTTCGCCTCCCTCTGTTCGTACTGTGGCGTTGCGAAGTTTCACGCCACTGCTTATCACCCCAAGGCCAATGGACTTGTGGAGCGCTGGCACCACACGCTTAAAGCTGCACTTACGTGCCACGGTTTCCAGTGGTCTGACGTTCTCCCCTGGGTTTTGCCAGGCCTCCACACCGCATACAAAGAGGACTTGCAAGCCTCCCTCGCCGAGATCCTTTACGGGGAGCCCCTGGTTTTACAAGCCGAATTTTTCGAGGATATGGCGCTACCAAGCTCCCGGCACTCGTCGAGAGCATCCGAGGGCACATCGCGCTCATCAAACCTCCCCTGCCTTCTGCCCACTGTAGGTCTCGTGTGTTCATGCATAAGCAACTGGCCACATGTGAATTTATTATGTTACATGATGACACTGTACGGATGACCCTGCAGCCTCCCTAAACCAGTCCATTTAAAGTCCTGTCCCGAGGCCCTTCCACATAGTTACTGGTTTGCTGTTGTTAAGTATTGACAGTTTCACTCCACAGGGTGAAACCTGCGTGGACCTTGCAGGAGCACTCTGCAAGTGACCCCGATGTACACAACACCTGCTCTCCTTCCCATGATTTGGATGGGTAAGATAATGTGCCATGTCACAACGGCAGGAGAGTGATGGAATGACTAGAGGAACACAGTGGCGAATTCCAATTGATGCGCTGGACTCACAACTCGACAGAACTGAACCCAACTGAAGACCATGGCGTCAGAGCGCAAGTGACAAACAGAGATTAAGAAGTGCTTTGACCGATGGCACAGCTTTTAACTCATCTAAACGGAAATTACCAAGTGGTTTAAAGCTATCAGGCAAGAAACAAACCAAGTCGTCAGCCAAACGAAAATCACGAAATGGCTTAAAGCGAAGAGGGACAGATGTGGATGAAGCAAAACTTATACAAGCTTCAGAAGTTGACTCACCTGCTAATTGCCACCAGCAAACAGAAGCCACACACATGGAAGATACCGAAAATTTGTAGGGTAAGTGCTGTATTAGAAATGCCACTAGATAAAGAATCAGCAACAAACTAAAGTTACTAAATACCCAGATCTTGCTGTGCTACACCATAACCTTCAGTCACTCACAAATGAAGTTTCCATGTTGGAAGCACTACTCCAGTATGCACTAAATATAGACATAATTTGCATTATGTAACATTGAGGTTAATTTTATTTCGTCATTTCGTAGCCAATCTCAGGATATAGATAAGCAAGTCATTTTAGCCAAGGGTTTTCCAATCATGGTAGTTCTCTATCTTTGTGAAATAACAAATAACGTTTGGTGATGTCAGTAAAAGCCATATTGACTCAATTGAAGAAGACTGAACTTTCCGTTACTAAACTGCCAAAGATTAACTTCATAGTTATTAACATATATATAGCGTCAAGTGGAAACCTGCCGGTCTTCATGAATAAACTAGAGGTTGTGCTGATCAGGATCAGTACACTAAATACGATTTTTCAAAAGGCAGCAGCACCAGAGATTCTTTGATAAATATGACCAGCACCCCACATTTAATGAGATCCCCACAATACACTGCCCAATAAGACTCACAGAATGCATAAATTCCATTATTGACCAAATATTCATCTCAGAAACAAATTATAGATTCACAAGCAGAGTACTGAGCATGGGTTATGGTGACCATGAGGCACAACTATGTATAGAAATGCCAACAAGTAGCAGTTCTGAAAAAGTAGTTGAAAAAATAACCTTTTCTGAAGATAACATGAGAATTTTTAATCTCTTATTGGCGAAGGAAAACTGGGAAAGCATTGCCACTCAGAACAATGTTGATAGCATGTACATGAGTTTTCAGAGCATCTTTCTTCACTATTTTAATGTAGCTTTTCCAGAAGTAGTAAAAACAGTACAACCTAACAATAATAAGCAATGGGTAACTAAAGGCATAAAAAATTCCAGTGAGAGAAACAGATTTCTGCAGTACTGTTGTAAGAAATATAGAGTTGAATAATCTGCAAATTCTTCTGTTAAAGCCTACAAAAGAATCTATGGCAGAGTAGTCAAAGAGGCAAAAATTTTGTGGAATGACATTTTGTTACATGGGTTTCTTATCAAATTGAGATCCACATGGAGAGTTATAAAGGGAGACGCTTGTAGTTCAGCGCCAAAGAAAAAGAATGTATCATTAACACTTGAAGGCTCAAAAGTCACAGATCAAAATTCAGTTGTGGAAAAATTCAATGAATACTTCACCTCACTAGCTGGAAACCTCATTCAAGTACACAGTCAAGTACCAGTCCAAAGTTTCTGAAGGACGCAGTGCCGAACCCACGTCGGCAACTTGCATTGATACCACGGACAGTGTCTATGTCTCGCAGCAGTCCGCTACAATGAACGGGAGGAGCTGCTGAAGACCCCCTCCCCCCCCTCCCCACCCCATCAGTACCGCGAAGCCATCGCACAGGGGTCGATATAGAGAGAGGCATTGACTCCTTCCACCCAGATCATGACCTCTCATCAAGCAGGAAACGTGATCAAGCTGGGACACCAATGCCATTCAAGTCTCAGATGGAACTGTAATTTTGTAAATGTTGAACTTTTACTTCAAGAGGAGAGTGTGTACCAGGTGGTGGTGGTAGGTTTGTCGGGCGTTTAACTGCGCGGTCATCAGCACCCATACCAAGTCCCAATTGTTGACGCAGTCCAATGTACTGTCACGAATGACGACGATGAAATGACGAGGACAACACACACACAGTCCCTGGGCAGTGAAAATACCCAACCTGGCCAGGGATCGAATCCTGGTCCCCCATGATCCCGTATTAGGTGATGATTTACAGTTTGAAGCACGCTCCTGTGGCAATGTATTTTATGACAGTATGTGATTATTATTCTTGTGATGAAGTGAACTGATGAGCCGCATGTTGCAGTACTGATCAGCCTTCTCCCAGAGGCAGTAACCACAGTTATGACCAGACGACTATAGTTTCTTCAGGTCAGAATGAACATTACATAATGGCACTGCACAGTAGGCTTTATCAGGAGTAGCAATCAAAATTATGTATCGAAATATGCTGTTACAGTAACAATCTACAATTTGTGTCTTATCATGAGGTACCCCACACACGTACCAGTAACTATGTACCGATTCACGAGCTACGACAGTCGCCAATAGAAGCAGTGATCCAGGTACTGTCAAATGTTTATTCCACTCTTCCAAACGGGTCTTCGAAGGACTTTATATTGTGATCAGTCAGTGACAACCATCTTCAGATCTACAATATGAAAGATGTACAACTAGTGAACAGTCTATCTTCAAAAATACAATACAGTATTTCGTATCATGATGTATTCTCATACAAACTGGGAAAAGTGCAGATAATGTAAACCATACCTGTTCCACACAATGTCCTAATGTGATAAATCCTCTAATATGGATACATACATATGAAATGCGAAAATCTGTAGCCAATAGCTGGTGTAATAAAAACATGTAAGCAATGCAGATGAAAGTGCAGCGACATTAGTAACTCAAGACTCAATATGTTAACGTCTATCTTTGCATTCTTGCTATGGAAGTACTTTGCCTACTACGATCGTTACAATAACAATAACTGTTCCAGTTACTGGTATTTAATTCAGTCTTCTATGTCCCTGTACATGACCGTAAGACTGTCACTAAGTAACCATCCCAGAGCCCGATAGCAGTATCAGTTTGCCTCAATCACAGCTTCGATGGGCAACAAAAAGTTTATAGTCAGTATTTCGCGTGGCTGTTAACCAAATTCAGAAATTTTGAATGCTGTAATTTCCTCATTTAGCGGTGTAATATAGTAAAAGCTCGACGGAATACGACTAACAGTACAGTTAGGAACTGAATGGTTGTCGACTCAGCATGGATTGCATGCGTATACATGGAATTCATCCATCCAGTGTTAGCGAAAGATAGCACTTACAGACTTCCAGCAAACTTTATGCTGAACTTCAAACCTTTCCTGAACATTTTCACAGGTATATGCTTCAAATCAGTTAACAGATTAACTAATTTACAGAGCGATCAGTCTGCAGCTCTTATCCATGGGGTTCTCTAGACAATTGGGGTTTACTTGAACATTTAAGACCTGCATAAGGCACAGATTTTCAGATACATAAATAACACAAACGTGGTAATATCACTTCAGCAATACGTTTACATTAAAAATAACAAATCCACTTAGCAGTAACTTGTAGGAAACTTATTTGTTCTTTATAAGAGACGAAGTATTTTGCAAACCAATATTTGAATGATACATTACTTCGTTCATAACCATTATCTGATTGTTAATAGTACTAAGAAGAATTAGAGTGTTTTGTTCACATTCATAAGCAGTGAAGTCATAGGAAAATTTATAGCGAAGTTGCCCATAGGAATTAAATCCCACTTGGATAATATTTCTATAATGAAACCTGCACTGACAATTTTATGGGCATCACAGAATAACAAGGTATTTCTATTACCGCATACTCATGTTCATTAATGAAGACTGAAGGAAAGCTTGTGAAGTGCAAGCACAGTTTACACTGGCAAATAAATCTCTCCAACAGTGTTTCCGTCATATACAATTGTCCGAACTTTTCTCATTAGGTTAGCATCTATGATCTTTAAAAGTTTGTTGTTCGTTGGGAAGCTAACTTTCAAACTAATTTTGAAAAAAAAACATAGGAATTAGATGCTAACTTTGAGATTAATTTTACATGTAATAACTGCACAAATTTCTACTTGCTACAATCTATGCAACCCATTTGCAATCAATCTGATCACTAATAAATACAGGGTACTTCACAATTCCTGTCACGGGCTTGGACAGCAAGCTTAGTAGACGAAGTTTTGGTAAGGAGCTCATGTCCAGAAATGTACAGTCTCTTATACAAGCCGTGAAAGCCTGCATTAGGAACTGTGGAACACCCTGCACATGGGGGACAACAGTGACAGCAAACTAGATTTTGTATCTTGCTTGGGGTGGCGAGGACACAAAATTCATTCATATCACCTTCAGTGCATCCGAACAGAAAACAGTAAGCCATCCTTAATGAACATATGCAACTGCCAAATTGGCTTTCTGGAATTTTAGAGAAGTTTTTCTCAGTATACTTCAACGTAACGTATGTAACAACACAAAATTACAACTTCAATTCTTGTACAGTTTAGTAGCGTTATAGCGAGTAGCGTGACTGTAGTGCCGCAACCAATGACTGCATTACGGCAGGTAATATTGAAATTCTGGGATAAAATTTCTATAATTAAAAAAAATAATGGAGTGGACCACTGCAATGTTTATAGAAGTCTCCTAATTTTCACGTTATAAAGAGGAATTACATAGCAGCTCTACATTCAGATGATCATCTTGCACAAATTACTGTATTAAAAAAATTTCTTTAGTCCACTAGCTCCACTTTATTCCACTTGCATTGAGTTCATTTTAGTGTGAAATAACCACACCAGAGTAACAAAGCTGGTGAGTAATAAAACCACGTTTAACAACTTGGTGTTTTTCTTTTACTACAAAATATATCTATATTTAATGTATTTGTCACAGCTGAAGATGACTTCACCTCTGAACTGGTTCAGCGTTTTTGACTGTGTAAATAAAAGGCCAATACAGTGATGGATTTCTTTCAGTACACTTAATTCGAAAAACATGGTATACTGCCTACCTATTACCTGCAAAATATTTATAGCTTTTGTTACACCTGCCTCACTTATTCAGTGAATTCATTTCATTATGCACATTAATATACCAAGTTGTGTTAGACTAACATGGAGGCAATAGTGTTACCGTCTCAACTAACATATTTCATCACTTGTGGTAGCTGCATCTTCCACACGTTCTCTGCAGCAATATTGTTGCACAACAGAGGCAGAGACTAATGGTAAGATAACATATTTACGTACACAATTTTCTACAGTTAAATACAATCAGTGAGTAAAAACGAAATAGCAAAGTTTCATTGAAGGCGCGCGCACACACACACACACACACACACACACACACACACACACACACACACACACACACACACACACACACAGCTTGTGAAGAATGTATGAAGTGAAACTAAACCCAGATGTATTTTTCCCAGTAATACTGCTGGTATTGCTCTTGCTCTTAAGATTTTTTTTGTCCTCCTCCTGATGACAACTGATTTCATAGCACTACATTACTGTGGCTGGTAAGTGATTGAGACACACAATTTACTCCTCACGTAACACGTTTCTTCGTTTCGTGCTACCTTGTGTCATTAATTCTGGACAGTCTTTTGTTGATGTAGTTCAGTGGGGGTCTACACACACATTGGAAGGCAGGTGGTGGTTTCCTGTGCCACACTACACATTTCACTCTTCTGGTTATCCTGCCTCCCTCTAGTAATATTCTGATATAAATCCGGAGTCAGGACAACTTAGGAATGGCTGCCCATACAGCTAACACTGTTCGTTGAACTTTTTAAGGAACACCCGGTTTTTCCTCATCTTGCTGGTTCGAATGGAAACATCGGAATGTGACTCCCACTAAGGCTGGCATCTTGCTCTGTATTCATCCTAAGCTGCCCACTCAAGCCACATGCAAGTAGTCGTCCACTGTGTAACTGGGTAACCTCTTCTGATGGTAGTCAGTTGTCAGGATGAACATTACTGCAAAGGGCATTTGATTCTAGAGCATTATGTCAGGGCGAAGAACACTAAATAAATTACTTTTTCTCTTTTAACGACACGTGGGCAGGGAGAGTTCTTCCTTGGCTCGGGTATGAGGTAGTATGGAACAGCATTGTTCTGGCTGGGAGAGCGGCAGCTGTGTCGTTTGCAAAGCCTTCTGCTGCGTGAGCGGCGGCGTCTGACAACGCCTGGCGGTGTGTATTTCGTGTCGCCGTCTCGCCCAGTTGACTGGAGACGCGCATCGTGAGGTGGCCCGTTTCATTATTGAGAATGAAGTTGTGAACCAGATGTTGATACCTTGGATGTGGCGTCCCAGTGTTTCTCTCTTTATGCGGTCACGTATGTCAGTGTTGTGAGTCGGCCAGCGGAGCGGCGCGGCGGGGAATGGCCAGTGTCCCGGACTCCAGCAACGGACTCCAACAACGGACTCCACCTTCCGAGTCTTCGGCTGTCACATCTTCATCCCAGCTCACAGGTGACTGCTGATGTGAGGCCGTCTCCTTCCCGTCCTCACGAGTCACCCGGGTACGTAAAAATCAGTCTTCAAATACCTTCTAGGTTCTGTCTGCTGGCGCCAGGGCTGCTGCTCGCTATTCCATTACAGCGGCGAACTAGGTGCTTCTGTGTACGATGTAGTCTCTTCCTGCATGACGGTCTTCGGCACCGACTGAACTGTACTGGAACTGGAAGACTTCACGGTCATTGCCTCTTCTGCTCTGCCCACTGTTTGCCAGTGTGAAAAAATAAACGAAAAACTTAGTTTAGAAGAGTTAAATTTCTACTTCACACAGATTTCACTAATTTATTTACCTATCGTAAGTACCACTCAACAACTCGTCTTTGAGACTGCGTTCAGCTGAGTATTCTTTGAGGCAATGACGTGTTACGATTGACTGATGCAGAAGCATATCAGGGAATCCACAGCCTGCAGCCACAGGCAGTCTTCAGCTACTCTTCGTACCTTGGTTTCTTGGCTCTTATTCTGGACAATTCAGCAGAGGTGAATTAAGTACATGACAGGAAGAAGTGTCCTGGCTGGTTGGCAGGTAGAGCTTATTTGTCACAGATTTAACACTTTTGCGGAACGATGTTGGCCTACAAGCAGCTCATGTCCCTTCCAAATGGAAGACTGCAGGTGAAGATATTCCAGGCCTTTTGTCAAGCTGACTGTACATCTTGTAGTCTTTCTATCAACAAAGGTGCAGAACCATCTTGTTCAATAGCAGTCATATTTCTCCTCATTGTCATCACCAAAATACAAATGAAGAATATCATTGCAGACGTCCGTGTGGCCTAGGATGACTAACAACTCTGGAACACCATTTTCCAAGAGGCTGTGTACTGAAGTGTGTTTTGGAACAAAGTACACTGGTGCCTCAATTTCGGCAACGGTCCCCCAGTGTTTCATCACTTTCACTTCAATCTTCTCTTCACATTTGGTGCACACTGCGTTACTTTCATTCTGTCCCTCAGGAAGATCCAACCCAGTGCATAACGTCACAGGCACTGTGGAACACCAACCTCTCTCTCATTTGTTCACATATCTCACATCAGTGCGTATGTGCTGTGCTTCTCTCCAGGATTCAGTCTGTAGTAATGGCTCCAACAAGGGGTTACCATTTTCCATTATTCCCAATTGCGTCTTCTGGTGATGATACTTCGAAGATCAGCAACAGTTACAATTTTGTGTGCTTTCCGTATCTCAATCACTTTTGTTGCAGAGGGACATCCCACCTGCAGATCACATTGTTACGAAATTAGAGTAGTAGTAGGTGAAGGATTAGAGGAACACAGCTGTCCGCACATCCATTATAGCCTCATCTGTTCTCAGTATCTCTGTCAGTCTTCATATCCGGGATTGTTCTTAAGCTTGTGAATACCAAGATTCTTGCACAGGTAGATTACCAGCCTTGTCATATAACCCGTAGATTGGACGACCACATTTTGTCTTACAGGTTTTGCACCACTAGGAGGGTTGGCTTCGCCACATTTATGCAGGCCCTCCTCCCCCATGGCCTGTAAGGTTAGAGGAAGGAAATGAACGACGCCCTCGGGCCTCGCAACCTAATACCGTCGGGGTCGAAAAATCAAGAGTTGGCCAAGAGAGGCCGATAGGAAAGAAACACATAAGTCCGCAAGTAAGCGGAAGTAGTTTCAGAGCAGTCAGACATATGATTATCTTTTGAAAGCTCGTCTATGGCTATTTGACACCGAGAGAAGAACGATTCTTGTATTAAGTGGTAGACTACACATATTACATACAGCTTGCTTACATTGGTTTTTGAGTGTAGTAACAGCGTTTTCTGTCAGTGCATGAAAAGTAAGGTTTAACAGTAACAGCACTGTTACTCAATAAATGAAATTTTCTGAACATGCCCACACTTTACAGACACTTGTTACATGTAACATTCAATTAGATATTGAAAGCTGTGTACATAGCACACAGACTACTCGTAGCCAAAAATTAGAACTACTTAAAGTATTTTCCTAATTTGAATAATAGTTGAAATAATAATGTATGATGTTTGATCTGGTCATAACACAAACGATGATAATATTCCTTAGAACCAAATTACAATCGTTCCACTGAGATGTTACAATCTTCGTCTAAAATACGACATTTGTTATTGAATGTGCAAGTATACAAAAGCATCATGTAACACTAACACCTGCATGTTTAGCACAAAGCTGACAATTTAGAGCTGATGTTTCTCCATCAGTTGAAATATTATGTACCAAAATGCATTGTCATATTGGTAGTCCACATAAGTTTGGACAATGACTGACTTTAATACATAGGTTATAGAACAGAGTGAAGGTTTTTTTTTTTTTTTTTTTTTTTTTTGAAAGTTCCCATGTGTTTCTACATTTCTTACAGAGGAATGAATGGTTTCTCTAAATAGACACAGTTTAAAGAATGTCATTTACAATGTCATCAACACATCCTCCACTAGAGTTACATTTGGGCTAACAATTTTGTATCTACCGCTCATTAAGTTTGTCATTTTTTACATGTGATTTCACAGTCTTCAGATACTCCATACAAGTAAACAATACTGTAGGCTATACATTTATCATTTACTTAGTGTGCTATTGGCCATTGTATACACCTGAGTAGTATGTAACTTTTGTACTGTTAAGAGCACTCAAAAATATGACAATGCTATTTCAATTTGCACTATTGGCCATTATTAAAAATATGTTAACAATATGCTCAACGTATCAATATGTGGCACGCAATTTATCAATCCACATATGAAGCTGTATATACATAATAGCATGCTTTGTACGAAATACTGAGGTGCACTAAACTATGTGAAGCTCTGTAAACAATATAATCTTATTATGATGATTCTGTCTTTTTACTTTAAAATCACATTGTATTATGTGTAAACCACAACTAATCTACTAGCAGCATCAACATACATTGTCACGTTCTAGTTAGCGGTTCTAACTCTTGCCAAAGATACACTAAAGACTATTATATTGTCAATTGACGATGGAAGACCCTGTAACTTAAGGTATAATATACAGGTAAGAAACCATGTCTTACATCTAGCTGGGCAAAAATTTCACACGACTGAGGAGTAACATTTTAAATATTTTCAAATTATGGAACATGCAACATACATACTATCTGTATTTTACATGAAAGGTAATGGTCGTCTATTTCAATGATCTACAATTTCGTGTAGTGCATGACTCTGCAAGTATTGTTACAAGTTAATAAAGTTCTGTTAAATGAGTATCGTGTTTTCGTACTTCTAGTATACATGTGATTGGTACAAACATTTGCAACAAACGTTTTACAACGCTTGGAAGAACCAACACTCATGTAAGATCTTCAGAAATGGTAATGCAAAATACTGATTTTTCTTTTCGAAGTTAGTGAATTCAAATGACATAGTACAAACGTAAACCAAGATAAATTTGTGGAATACAAATATTCTGCAGAGTTTTTCTGGATAAGGAAACCATCTCGAAGCACAGAAATTCCAATTTCAATAATTACTTTGTAAACTTTAATTACTAGTATACATGTGTAGTTTTCAGAAAGTATAACATGAAAAACTATCGAATTTTACACTAAATGTTTAATACATATCGTGATACAGTGTGTATTTATGTCATATCTAGACAGTAATGAGATCAACAAAAATTTAACTAAGGGAACTGTGGCTTCTTGAACTAGTAATACCTTTCTCAGACAGGTTTGGGTTGCCATTTGGGTGAGCCCTGGCCTAACAACCAAGGTGTGCAGGGAGTAATCCGTTTCATCGCCAGGTGATTCAGTCTGCCGGGCCGTGGGGTATTCCTTGTATTTAACCTCGAGCAACACTAATCACACTGTATGAAACAGTGAATGTAGTTTTCAAATTCTTAAGCAGAACACTGGCTGTGAGGTACACAGGTGACATGATAAGGGTGAAAGGTGACAGATGACAGATTGAACATCATGCAAACAATGAGCATGTATGTGCATAATACATAATATAATGTATAAGCACTGTCACATTTGTACGAACTTAACATGTAACCAACACAGCTGAATTCAACAAACACATTTTTCATTAAAAAAATACCGAAGTGACATGTACAGGGCGCTCGTATTCTTGATGTATGCCATACCTACGTAATAAAATAAGCAGTGTATAAACCTTAACTTACGTAAAAGGCACGAACCTCCAATGTCATAAGCAGCTTAATCACTAACTTATTTAAGTTCGATATAATTATATCATATGTAGCAACACAGGTGTATTACTATGTGTGTTATTTATGAAGTATAATAATATGACAAGATGGCGATGTGTGTGTAAATAAACAATTCATATCAAATAACTGGCCCTCTATAAGCTAATGCATGATCATATTTAATTGCCAGACAACACAGAAAAATAAGAAGTGCTTTACAATGTTAACAACACGTCAGTCATATTAGTAATATGTAATTAAGACAAGGGGGGGCGGGAGGTGAATATTAACAGGCAACCAGTATTACAGAACGTACTAAGAGTTCTTGCGACACTTCTATACACATAACTATTCACGTAACTATTTACTGCAAAGTGATTTGCAATTGAATCACAGAAGTTTGCACAAAAAATAAATTTACAAGAAAATATATAATATAAATATGACAAATTTGTAATATAAGCACTGTTACAGAGAGGCTCAAAAGCGCGTGAGTAATAATACATCCTCATGAGGCTGTATATAAAGTTCAATTAACACTGTAGACATTACAATTATTAATACCATGTCATGTACTTGATCCTGTCGTATTTTTATAGGATATAATCAAGTGTCATATCATATGTGTCATATCATGTTGTTAAGGTTTTGAACAGTATGCAGTAAAGAATATAGATAATGAAAAGGCTAAAGAACACAGAACAAATGGATTGCATTCCGGCTTTACATCTTGTTTATTTCAAATGCAAATGATGGAATCAAAGAATAAGTGTATTAAATTCTCAGTTACACTGATAATACAGTTTTCATAAACCAGGAATTCTTAGAGCTAGAGGAAACAATGTTACGGAAGAAGGCCAAATACGAACTCTGAGAAAAAAAATTTGCTAGTGGGTTTCTACTTTCCATTATTGTTTCTGTTGACTCAACTTCCAATAATTTGAAGGTGTTTTATACACTGCAGTTTCTTTTAACTTCTGATACTTTGCGAATGATGTTTCAGACATCTGCCATCAAGCAGGAAAGTGCCCTCGTTATGAAACACTGGATGAATGAAGTCTTTTTGTGCATCCTGAACTGCACTGCCTGAAGACATGCACACACTTTCTGGCAAATACTTTTCTTGCCTTGTTGGACCTTTGATGCAAGATCTTACCTCTTACTGAGTAAATCCTGACACCAATTGTATTCTCCGTATAACAACTATTTAATTTACTGCATTTTAAATGATTACATTTCTGCTAACCCAGGAAGCCATCAGATAGGCAAGATGTAAGTGATACTGCATGTCATGAATTTGGTGAGTCTTATAGTAACATTAGTGGAGTAGTGTTTAGGTAAAAAATGCCTTCTCTCCTGTGTCAATCTTCGTCTGATTTGTATTAATGATCTGCCTGCAGTTGTCATGGGTAAACATGGTAACTTTGCACTCCACACCATTCACAACACCCTTTCCGAGTTTCACATCATACTTCACATCTTGTTGGTCACATACGGCATATGGCATTGTGTCTGGGAAGTATTGGCTGTCTGAAAGCCTTTTATAACTTCAGTAACACACGGACAGAGGACATTCCTGTGTACGTTGAAGAGAAGTTCTCATTAGTCACATTGAATGGGAGATTACTGAAGCATTACTGCTGACCTCTGATGGGTTTGATGAAATGAGGTACAGAATTGCAAGTTTACCTACAGTAAAAGCTCGACGGAATACGAATAACAGTACAGTTAGTAACTGGGGAACTGAGTACTTGTCACCTCAGCTTACGTTCCGTGTATATACATAGAATTCATCCATCCAGTGTTGGTGAATGAGAGCACTTACCGACTTCCAGCAACCTTCATGCTCTACTCCAAACCTTTCCTGAACATTCTCACGGGTACATGCTTCAAATCAATTGACAGATGAAGTAATTTACTGAGGTATTAGCCTCATCCATGGGATTCTTTTGACAATCAGGGTTCACTTTTACTTTGTTAAGACCTGCATAAGGCACAGATTTTCAGATAAGTAACACAAAGATGGTAATATCACTTCAGTAATACGTTTACACCCACTTAGTAGTAACGGGAACTTCTTTATTCTTTATAAGAGACTGAAAATATTTTGCCAACCAATATTTGAATAATACATTACTTCGTTCATAAACATTATCTGAGTGCGAATAGTACTAAGAAGAAATCGAATCTTGCTCACAAACATAAGCAGTAAAGCAATAGTAAAATTTATAGCGAAGTTACCCATATGAATTGAATCAGACTTGGATAATATTACTACAATGAAACCTGGACAGAGAACGGTATGGGCATAACAGAATAACAAGCTATTTCTGTTACTGCATAGTGATGTTCTTTAAGGAAGACTGAAGGAAAGCTTGTGAAGTGCAAGCACATTTCGCACTGCCAAATAAATTTCTCACCAACAGAGTTTCCATCATATACAATTGTCCAAACTTGCTTCATTACATTAGCATCTGTTGTTCGTTGAAAAGCTAACCAACTTCCAAAGAACCCAAGTAACATTGGATAAAACAAATGCTAACTTTGTGAGCAATTTTACATGTAATAATTGCACATATTTCTACTTGCTACGTAGTATATGTTTCAAAACTAGATATACAAGACTATTGAACCTGAGTAATACGATCTGTGCAACCCATCAATCTGATCACTAATAAATACAGGGTACTTCACGATTCCTGTCACAGGCTTTGACAGCAAGCTTAGTAGATAAAGCTTTTGTAAGGAGCTCATGACCAGAAATGTACAGTCCCTTACACAACCCATGAAAGCCTGTGTTAGGAATTGTGGAACACCCTGCACATGGGGTACAACACCGAGAGCAAACTGTAGATTTTGTATCTTGCTTCGGGTGGCGAATTTTGGAATTTTAGATAAGTTTTTCGCAGTGTACTTCAATGTAACGTATGTAACAACACAAAATTACAACTTCTTGAATTCTTGTACAGTTTAGCAGCGTTATAGCGAGTCGCGTGACTGTAGTGCCGCAACCAATGACTGCATTACGATAGACAGGGTTCAAATCTCGGGACAAAACTTTTGTAATTAAAATATGAAGTAGACTACTGCAGTTTACAATGTTTTTACAAGTATCTTAATTTTTACATTATAAGGAAGTATTACATAGCAGCTCTACATTCATATGATCATCTTGCACAAATTACTGTATTAAAAAAGGTCTTTAGTCCACTAGCTCCACTTTATTCCAGTTGCACTGAATTGATTTTAGTGTGAAATAACCACATCAAAGTAATAAAGCTGCAATGTAATAAAACAACATTTAACAGCTTGGTGTGGCTCTTTTACTACAAAATATATCTATATTTAATGTATTTGTCATAGCTGAAATTACCTGAACTATAAAGTGCTTCAGCGTTTTTGATTGTATAAATAAAAGGCCAATACAGTGATGGATTTCTTTCAGTACATTTAATTCGAAAAACATGGTATACTGCCTACCTATTAAACGCAAAATATTTCTAGATTTTGTTATACCTACCTCACTCATTCAGTGCTTTGATTTCAATATGCACATTAATGCAACAAAAGCTATGTTACTTGAGATGTTAACACTATCTTCTCCATGTTAGTCGCCTGTGGCAGCTCCGTCTTCCACACGTTCTCTGTAGCAATATTGTTGCAAAACAGATGCAGAGAATAACGCTCTGCTAACGGATTTACATACACAATATTCTGCAGTTAAATACAATCAATGAGCAAAAACTAAACCGCAAAGTTGCAGGAAAGGCTCATACATAAATAGCTTGGAGAATGTATTAAGTGAAACTGAACCCAGATGTATTTTTCCCAGTAATACTGCTGGTGCTGCTCTTGCTCTTGATATTTTTTTGTCCTCCTCCTGGTCACAACTGATTTCATAGCACTAGATTACACCAGTGGTAACTGTGGCTGGTAAGTGTGGCTGGTAAGTGATTGAGACACACAATTTACTCCTCACGTAACACGTTTCTTCGTTTCCTGCTACCTTGTGTCATTAATTCTGGACAGTCTTGTTGATGTAGTTCAGTGGGGGGTCTACACACACACATTGGAAGGCAGGTGGTGGTTTCCTGTGCCACCCTACACATTTCACTCTTCTGGTTATCCTGCCTCCCTCTAGTAATATTCTGATATAAATTCGGAGTCAGGACAACTTACGGACGGCCGCCGACAGAGCTACCACTGTTCTTTGAACTTTTTATAGAACACCCAGTTCTACCACATCTAGCTGGTTCGTCCTGGAAACATCGGGATGGGACTCCCGCGAAGGCTGGCATCTCATTCTGTATTCATTCAAAACTGCCTGCTTCCAAGCCACACGGAAGTATTAGTCCACTGTGTAACTGGGTAACCTCTTCATGGTAGTCAGTTGTCAGGGCGAGCATTACTGAAGAGGGCATTTGATTATAGAGCATTATGTCAGGGTGAAAAACACAAAAGAGAAAAAGTAATTTATTTAAACATGTGGGCAGGGTGAGTTCTTCCTTAGCTCGGGTATGAGGTAGAATCGAACAGCATTTTTACGTAAGATAACTTTTATTGAAAGACTTGTACAATGGTTTCCTTACTGGATTGTTTCGGCTGGGAGAGCGGCAGCTGTGTCGTTTGCGAAGCCTTTTGCTGCGTGAGCGGCGGCGTCTGATTACGCCTGGCGGTGTGTATCTCGTGGCGCCGTCTCGCCCAGTTGACTGGAGACGCGCATGGTGCTGTGGCCCGTTTAATTATTGAGAAGGAAGTCGTGAACCGGATGGTGATACCTTGGACGTGGCGTCCCAGTGGTTCTCTTCTCTAAGCGGCCGCGTGTGTCGTGCGTCAGCCAGCGGAGCCGGGGGAAGGCCAGTGTCCCGGACTCGAACAACGGACTCCAGCTTGCCAGTCTTCGGCTGTCAGTTCACCACCAGCTCACAGGTGACTGCTGATGTGAGGCCGTCTCCTTCCCGTCCTCACGAGTCACCCGGGTACGTAAAAAATCAGTCTTCAAATACCTTCTAGCTTCTGTCTTCTGGCGGCGACGCTGCTGCTTGCTATTCCATTACATTGGTTCTTCTGTGTACGATGTCTCTTCCTGCATGACGGTCTTCAGGACCGACTGAACAGTACTGGAACTGAAAACTACTGTCGGGCCCACTGTGTCTCGCGTATTTATTTACTTCAGTTTACTGGAGGTGAACAACTTCACGGTCATTGCCTCTTTTGTCACGTTGAAAAGCTTCTCTAAGAATCTTTACGTCGGTCATTGGCTCTTGGAATGTAGGTGAAGTCCTTTGATCACATGTAACAATTGAGAAACGTGAGCCGGTCGGGCGATGCCCTGACGGCTGAATTGACAGGTTCCACTTATGTGGGGAGGGCGATGGCTTCTCCTGAACGTGCTGACTTCACAGTCCATGCCTCTTCTGCTCTGCCCGCTGTTTGCCTTCACTTATTTTCTAATTTCTACTTCACATTGATTTCATTAATTTTTTTTATCTATCTTTAGTACCACTCAACAACTCGTATTTAAGACTGTTCAGCTGAGTATTCTTTGAGGCAATGTGTTACGATTGACTAATGCAGAAGCATGTCAGGGAACCCACAGCATGTAGTCACAGGCAGTGCTCAGCTATTTTTCGTACCTTGGTTTCTTGGCTCTTATGCTGGACAATTCAGCAAACGTGAATCAAGTACATGACAGGAAGTAGTGTCCTGGCTGGTTGGCAGGTAGAGCTTATTTGTCACAGATTTAACACTTTTGTGGAACGATGTTGGCCTACAGGCAACTTATGTACCTTCACAATGGAAGACTGCAGGTGAAGATATTTCAGGCCCTTTGTCAAGCTGACTGGACATCATGTCTTTCAATTAACAAAGGTGCAGAACCATCTTCAGTAACAGTTATATTTCTCCTCATTCTCATCACCAAAATACAAAGACTATCAGTGCAGATGTGCGTGTGGTCCGGGATGACTGACAACTCTGGAACACCATCTTCTGAGAGGCTGTGTACTGAAGTGTGTTTTGGTACAAAGAACAGTGGTGCCTCAACTTCAGCAACGGTCCCCCACACTGTTTCGTCACTTTCTCTTCACTCTTCTCTTCACATTTGGTGCCAAACTGATTACTTTCATTCTGTCCCTCGGGAAGATCCAACCCAGTGCATAGTGCGTCACAGTGATTTTGGGACACCAACCTCTATCTCATTTGTTCACCTACCTCAGAGCAGTGCCCATGTGCAGTGCTGCTCTCCAGGATTCTCTCTGTAGTAATGGCTCCAACATGCGGTTACCATTCTCCGTTATTCCCTGTTACGTCTTCTGGTGATGATACTTCCAAGAGCAGCAACAGTTACCATTTTATGTTCTTTCCGTATCTCACCAAAATCACTTTTGTTGCAGAGGGACGTCCCACCAGCAGGTCACATTGTCCCCAAATGAGAGAAGAAGTGGTTGAATGATCAGAGCAACATTGCTGTCCACACATTCATTATAGCCTCAACTGTTCTCACCATCTTCATATCCGGGGCTTTGTTGTGAAGCTTGTGAATACCGAGATTCTTGCACAGTTAGATTACCAGCCTTGTCACATAACCCACAGATCATAGGACCACATTTTGTCTTCCATTTTGCACCCCTCGGAGGGCTGACTTCGCCATATCTCTGGAGGCCCTCCTCCCCATGGTCTGTAAGGTTAGAGAAAGGAAATGAATGACACCCTCGGGCCTCGCAACCTAATACCATCGGGATCGAAAAATCAAGAGTTGGCCAAGAGAGGCCGATAGGAAAGAAAGACAGAAGTCTGAAAGAAAACTAAAGTAGTTTCAGAGCAATGAGACATGTGATTATCTTTTAAAAGCTCTTCTATGACAGACAGAAGAAAGATTCTTGTATTGAGTGTTGGACAAGGAATATTACTTACAGCTTGCTTACATGAGTTTTTGAGTGTATTAAAAGCATTTTTCTGTCAGTGAATAAAAATATGGTTTAACAGTAAGAGTACTGTTATACAACAAATGTAAATTTTACAACATGGAGACACTTTACAGACACTTGTTACATTTAACATTGAATTAGACATTGATAGCTGTGTTTATCTGCTACACAAAGGCTATTGATAGCTAAAAATTTCAACACTTGACAAAGTATTTTCCTCACTTTAATAATAGTTGAAATAAATATTTATGTTGTTTTATCAGATCATAATACAAACGATAATATTCGTCAGAACCAAATTACAATCATTTCGTTGAGATTTTACAGTCTTTGTCTAAAATACGACATTTGGTATTCAATGTGTAAGCATACAAAAGCATCATATAGCACTAACACACTGCATGTTTTGCAGAAAGTTGATGTTTTGGAGCTGATATTTCTCCATCAGTTGAAATATGTATCAAGATGTATTGTCATGTTAGTAGCCCATGCATGTTTGGACGACTGACTTCAAACAAGGCAAAATATATTGACTTTTTAATACATAGCTTATACAACAGAGTGAAAAACTTTTCGCAAGTTTCCATATGTTTCTGTATTACTCACAGAAGCGATGTTTTCTTAAAATAGAAAAAGTTTAAATAATGACATTAACGATCTTGTTAACACATCCTCCACTGCAGTTGCATCATCTGGGCTAACAATTTTTTAATCTATCGCTTATTCAATCTGGTTATCATTTGCTACATGTGATTCCACAGTCTTCAAATACTCCATACAAGTAAACACTGTTGTACACTATATATTTATCATTTACTATGTGTGCTATTGGCTATTTTGTACAACAGAGTATTATGTAAATTTTGTATTGTTAAGAGCACTCAAAAATATGACAATGCTATTTCAATTTGCACTATTGGCCACTATTAAAATATGTTAACGATATTCTAAGTGTCACACAAAATGTGGCACGCAATTTATCAATCCACATATGAAGCTGTATATACATAATACATAAGATCTGTCTACAATACAATTTTATGATGAAAATTCTGTCTTTTTACTTCAAAATCACATCGTATTATGTGTAAACCACAACTTATCTACTAGCAGCATCAAGATACATCGTCAGGTTCTAGTTAGCGGTTCGAACTTCTGCCAAAGATACATCAAAGACAATATATCAGTCAATTGATGATGGAAGAACCTGTAACTGAAGGTGTAATATACAGGTAAGAAAGGATGTCTTACGTCTAGCTGAGCAAAAATTTCACACGACTGATGAGTAACATTTTAAATATTTTCAAATTATGGAACATTCAACGTAAATACTAGCTGTGTTTTACATGAAAGATAATGATCATCTATGTCAATGCTCTACAATTTCGTGTAGTGCATGACTCCACGTATTGTTACAGGTGTACTAGGAGAACAAAATACGACACTGTCATCTAACAGAAATTTATTAACTTGTGATTGGCACAAACATTAGCAACATACGTTTCACAATGCTTGGGAGAACCAACACTAATGTAAGCTCTTCAGAAATGGTAATGCGAAATACTTATGTTTCCTTTCAAAGGTAGCAAATACAAATGACTGGTAGTACAAATGGAATTTGTGCTTTGGGATGGTTTCCTTATCCAGAAAAAATGCCAATTTCAATAATCACTTTTAAAACTGAACATGTACAGTAGTAATTCAAGTTATCAGAAAGTAAAACAACATGAAGATTTATCGAATTTTACACTAACTGTTGAATACGTACTGTGTGAGTGCGTATTTAAGTCTTATATAGACAGTGATGAGATCACCAAAAATTTAACTGAGAAAAATATGGCTTCTTAAATTAAGAATTCCTTTCTCAGACAGTTAAGAGTAGTGAGTTACTTTTGTATTCCGACTGGTTTTTGGCATTTACCGTTTTTATAAACGTCAAACAGAACAATATCGAAAGAAACATCGAAACAGGAGATCTTGAAAGATTACTAAATCGACTTTATTTCCAAGAAAATTACGATCACATCACAATTCACACAGATAGTCATACACGAAGAGCGGTTTTCATAATCAAAACGTATGAAACAGTGAATGCAATTTTCGAATTCTTAAGCAGAACATTGGCTGTGAGGTACACAGGTGAGACATGAGAAGTGTTAAAGGTAACAGATTGAACATCATGCAAACAAAGAGCATGACTGTGCATAATACATAATACAATGTAAAAACACTGTCACACATTTGTAGGAATTTAACACCTAACTAACACAGCTGCATTCAACAAACGCATTTTCATTTAAAAAAATCACCCAAGTGTCATGTACAGGGTGCTCATATTCCTGATGTATGTATGCTATACCAACGTAATAAAATAAGCTGTATATAAACCCGAACTTACGTAAAAGGCACGAAACTCCAATGTCATAAGCAGCTTAATTACTAATGTACTGAAGTTCGATATAATTATATCAAGGAACATATGTATTACTATGTATGTTATTTATGAATTATAATAATATGACGAAATGGCAATGTATGTGTAAAACAATTCATATGAAATAACTAGCCCTCCATAAGCTTATGCATAATCATATTCAATTGCCAGACAACGCGGCAAAATAACAAGAAGTGCTTTATAATGTAACAGTACATCAGTCATATTAGCAATACGTAATGAAGACGGGCGGGGGGGGGGGGGGGGAATATTAAGAGGCAACCAGTATTACGGATCATACTAAGAGTGGTTGTGACACTTCTATAAGCGTAACTATTCACTGCAAAGTAAACTATTTTAAACTGAATCATAGAAGTGTGCACACAAATAAATTTACAGGGAAATATATTACAAATTCGTGATATTTATATTATATAAGCACTGTTACAGAGAGGCTCAAACGTGCAAGAGTAATAATACATCCTTGTGTAGCAGCACAATGTTCAGGTAACACTGATGACATTACAATTATTAATAGCATGTATCGTACTTGACTATAGCTTATTAAAAATACGACAGAACCAAGTGTCGTATCATATTACGATTATTTGTATGGTCTTAAGGTTTACACAGCATGCAATAAAGAACATAGATAATGGAAAGGTTAAAGAAGACACATAAGGAATGCAACAAATTTGTTATTCTAAGCCTTGTGTATTTCTAATGCATATAATGGAAATCAAAGAAAAGAGTGTGTGCTAAATTCTCACACTGATAAAACAGTTTTCATAAGCCAGGATTTATTAAAACCCAGGGAACACTATTTGGCTTTCTTCCATAACCTTCAAACTAGGAGGAAAAAAAAAAATTTGCTAGTGGGTTTCTACTTTCCATTATTGTTTCTGTTGACTCGACTTCCAATAATTTGAAGCTGCTTTATACACTGCAGTTTCTTTTAACTTCTGATACTTTGCAAATGATGTTTTAGATGTCTGCCATCAAGCATCTAGGAAAGATTTGTCATTATGTTTGTTGGAAGCAAGTAAGTGCCCTCGTTATGAAACACTGGATGAATGAAGTCTCTTGTGCACCCTGAACTGCACTGGCTGAAGACATGCACGCACTTTCTAGTAATACTTTGCTTATCTTGTTGTACCTTTTGATGTAAGATCTTACCTCTTACAGAGTAAATGCCGACAGCAATTGTGTTCACTATTACGAAAATTAGTGAACACGTTTTACAGCTTTCACAAACAGAAACACAGACCACCACGTCCGAGTCACTACAAGGAAGAACACCGACACAGATGTGCCCTGGTCATGTGTGGCCCCTGACACGGCCCAGACCTCTGTGTCCCGACCTTAAGACAGAGATCCGTGCCTTGAGCAATTCTTTAAAAGAACGTGAAGAAAGGGCACGGTCCCTCGAAAGGAAGCTGATTGAGAAATCAGACGAAGTTGAACAATACCAGAGACTCAATAACCTGACACTATTCAGCAGTGTAAACACTGATGACGCAGTGATCAATATTGCTAGTGAGAAACTTGGCTTTCAGGTGACAAATGACGGACAGAAGCCGCAGAGAGGGTTATATGAAGCCAGGATCCACGAAACCTAGACCTATCAGTATCAGGTCAGTGTCATACAGGAGCAGGTCCGAAATCTTCAGAGCGAAGAAGAAACTCGCAGAGTAAGGTCTAACTATACGCGAGGATCTTACCTCGGAAGACTTTTGAGATTATGAACAACGCAACCTCTGACGAATGTCGTAGGTATCTTTGTATCGAAGTTTAAAATTATGGCCGGAGTAATACATTTATTCCTTTGCGTTGCGTGGTTTTAGTCCATGTCACGTATTTATGCTGTGTGAGAAATGTTGCAGATGTCAGATGGTTGCTTTACGTTAGTGCCTGCTACTGTTTAATCGTCTGATGTAACCGCTTGAAAAAAACCGAAGTTCTAAACAGTTTTTGTGGATATTGTAATAAATAGCACTGTCGACGGCCAAATTCGTACGACACTGATCGTGCAACTAATGTTTAATGGGAGGTTTAGCACCTGTGAAATGCGAGCACACTAGCAATGTTAGCAAGTAAGAAATCAGGAATGGATATTAAAACGTTTTGTAACTGAACTGTTGCATACTGCTTTTAGCCAGTTGCACAGCAATTAATCAGACAACGCTGATGAAATAATTGTTAACAAGCGACGGGAAGAAATAAGGACCTCTGTAACTAAAGCAGGTGAAGAAATTCTAGGAGACAAAAAGCTAACTAAGAAGAATTGTATCAATGAGACATGTGAACAAGCTGTGGAGGCCAGGAAGAGAGCAAGGGCGGTACACATCCTGGACAGAATGTGCCGAACAACAGGAAGCAGGCAAAACCTTAAGAATAGAAACGAACAGGATTCGGAGATAATTCCTACACTGTAAATGTCCAAGGCAATATTATTAACTGTAAAAGTGAAATCTCTGTATGGATGAATAATTGACTTTCTGCCTTTTTCCCAGGACAGCAGAGCCAGCAGCAGAGCCAGCAGCAGAGGATGCCGATGTTGTACACTAGAGGCACTTTCTATGGGCATCCAATGGAAGCCCTACTTAGTACAGGTGCGGTATGGCTCTATGGCTCTCCCCCCCCCCCCTCCTCACCCCTTTGGGAGTCTTTTCGTTGTGCCTACCTGTGACTCAGCATCTCTGCTGTATTATTATTGTATCGTCTATTAATATCTTAAATATTTAGGTATGAAATGTACTAATGGATATAGCCTGCGTCTGAAGGTTACATTGTGTAAAAATTTTAAGTAACTGGTTGAGAATTTCTCAAAATGACTTCTTTTCTTTGTACATTAATATAGGTGGTATGTCATGGTTCTGTTATTGTGTAACATTTTTTCACCCTATCTCGAAACTTAAAGCTTTGATGGTTCTCCTGACACTAGTTTCTTGCTATCTTCCTGACAGGAGCCAAAACAACTAGCCTATCAGTGGCCTCCATTGATCGCTGGGGTTTGGGCTGCCACGTGGGTGTGCCCTGGCCTGACAACCCAGGTGTGCAGGGAGTAATCTGCTTCATCAGCCAGGTGAGTTAGTCAGCCGGGCAGTGGGGTATTCCTTGTATTTATCCTCGAGCAACACTGATCACACTGTTACAATCCTCCTGATAGTAAAAGGTAGTTGTTCAGTCCAAATTGGCACTCTCCCTTAACTGCCTGCTTGTTTGACTACCTTTATCCTTTCTCATCATAAATACTGGAAACAACAGGTACAAATTACTGCCACGTCTGACACCTCTTTGAGCAGTTGTCTTTTCTGGTATGCCAGTTAGGCATGAGATACATTTTCTATGTGACAGTTTTTTGCATTTCTGTCAACACGCCTTGAATATTAGCCCTATACCGACGAGTCTGATACTACCCTAAAAGGTGGTATGTGCACATCACGTGGTCGACAGTAACTAGTCTCCGGGTAGCAGTATGTTGTGCCTGCTTGGTGCTGCAGAGGTCTTACACCTTTCTCTCGTGCCCTTGTGAAATGGTTTCTCGATTTGTTGAATGTGTTGAAGGCTGTACAATAAATTCCTGCAGTTAGCCTTCAGTTACAGACAGAAACCACTGTGCAGGACTGTTGTTTATATATGGTCAGATAGTTTTTTGGGGACTATCTGTATCAGACATAATATTTTTTGTATCAGTTAGTTTTTCACAATGTGTTTTATTTAAAAACAGAAAATCAGCAAAACATATGTAACTGGAATGAAAGAAAGCACATGCACTTGTTTACGATCCATCACACTCGCCTGAGCTGAAAAGAAATTGTGGTGTAGTGCTTTTCCTGATGACAGGAGTAGTGTAGTGTGTGGAAATTTGTTACAGGACAGTTCATGTGTCAACAGAAATCTGCAGGATAGTGGAGGTGTAGCACGAGCAGGGTGTGGAGACTGGGAGCCCTCGGCTTATGGTGTGAAGTCATTGCTGCTGCCATCATTCGGCAGTGGGGTGCCCTCATTGCTCAAGACTGGGAAGTTATTGGTGGGAGCCGATGTTGCAGAGTTCAGACAGAGGGGCAGAACTGTTAAGGCTGTGCAGTGCTGTCTGTACACTTCTCCCATTCTTTGGGAAACTTACATCCCCCCCACTCATTCTGCTGTCAGAAAATGAACTATATGTTTACGCTTTTAGTTTGAAGCTTCCATTTTAGTTTCTACAGTGCAGTGGACAGTCAAGACATGTGCTGTCACTGCATTTACACCCATGCAATTCAAATGAAGAGATGGGACGTGCAGTGCTCTAACAATGTCTGCCAAACCTTCTGTGGGCAGTGGCACTACTATCCTTCCAGCAGTTTTAATTTTACACCCTCTACCTCATTTGTTTTTGAATGCACCTTTTGTGTGTCCATTGCCTTTCACTTTTTCTCTCTCCGCCGTTACCCTTCTTGCACCAGTTTCCTTCCAATGAATTGCATCTTGCGGTATCATATAAGAGGACCCTATGTCATCTCTTGATCACTTTGACATCTGTGTGATGGCCCTCATCTTTTTCTTCACTGGCATCACTCAAATTTTCAGAGGCAAAAAGTCGATGTCGCCATTCCAAAAGTGAAACTTGGTCTGATTTAATGGCCGTGGTATTTGAGCTTCCCAAAGTATGTTGGCTATGACAGAAAATAATATTTAGTTGTTTCCATTATGTAACGACTAGCTAACATCCTCCTTCAATGGTACCTGAGCTTGCATTTAAAACCACTTACTAAGTTTGTGGAATCACATGTAGCATATGATTACCAGTCTTCAAATACTCCATACAAATAAACCATGTAGGCTATACAATTTTTTACTTAGTGCGCTATTGGCCATTTTAGACTACCATGCTGTTATCGAGCATATACGAAAAGAGCATACCAACATCAGGGTAGTAGGTAACTTTTGTACTGTTTATAGCACTCAAAAATATTGTGACAAGGCTATTTCAATTTGCACCATCAGCCATTATTAAAAATAGATTAACGATATGCTCAACGTCGCACAAGATGTGGCACACAATTTATCAATCCATATTTGAAGCCATATATGCATAATAGCATGCTTTGCACAAAATACCAACTAAGGAGCATTGAAGAACGTGAAGATATGTAGACAATATAATATTATGAAGATTCTCTCTTTTTACTTCATAATAACGTATTATGTGTAAACCACAATCTACTAGCACCATCAACATACATTGTCAGGTTATAGTTAGCAGTTCTGATTTCTGCCAAAGATACACCAAGGGCAATATCATACTCAATTGATGTAAGAAACTTTAACAGAAGGTATAATATGCAGGAAAGAAATGATGTCTTACATCTAGCTGGCAAAAATTTCACACGACTGAGGAGTAACATTTTGAATATTTTCGAATTATGGAACACGCAACGGACATACTAGATGTATTTTACATGAAGGGTAATAAACATCCACATCAATGACCTACCATGTCTTGTAGTGCGCGACTGCCAGTATCGTTACATATATACTGGAAGTACAAAATACGACACTGTGTCATCCAACAGAACTGTATTAACTTGTGATTGGTACAAACATTTGCAAAAAAACCTTCTACAATACCCGGAAGAACCAACACTAAAGTAAGCTCTTCAGAAATGGTAATGCGAAATACTTATATTTCCTTTCAGAGATAGCAAATTCAAATGACTGATAGTACAAATTGAATTTTGGTGCTTTGAGATGGCATCCTTATCTATAAAAATTCAAATCTCTTAACCACTTTTAAACTGCACAGGTACATTAGTAATTTAAGTTATCAGAAAGTAAAATAACATGAAGAATTATCGAAATTTCCACAAACTTGAATACATATTTGTGTGTGTGTATTTAAGTCATATTTAGACAGCAATGAAAAAAATTTAACTGAGAAAACTATGGCTTCTTAACCCAATAATTCCTTTCTCAGACAGGTAAGACTAGTGGGTTAGTTTTTTTATTACGACTGGTTCATGGCATTTACCGGTTTTGTAAACGATAGAACAAAATCGAAAGAAACATCGAAACATGAGATCTAGTAAGATTACTAAAGCGACTTTATTTTCGAGAAAATTACTATCACATCAGAATTCACACATTTCGTCATACACAAAGAGCGATTTTCATAAAACGTATGAAACAGTGAATGTAGTTTTCCAATTCTTAAGTAAAACGCTGGCTGTGACGTACACAGGTGACACATGAGAAGTGTTAAAGGTAACAGTTCAAACATCATACAAACAATGAGCATGAACGTGCATAATACATATCGTAAGGCAAAAAACAGTCACATTTGTACGAATTTAACATGTAACTAACAGAGCTGCATTCAACAAACCCATTTTTCATTAAAAAAATATCCAAGTGACATGTACAGGGTGCTCATACTCTTGATGCATGTATGCCATACCAACGTAATAAAATGAACAGTGTATAAACCCGAACGTGTGTAAAAGGCACGAAACTCCAATGTCATAAGCAGCTTAATCACTAACGTATGTAAGTTCGATATAATTATATCATATGATGCAACGTAGATGTATTACTATTTATGAAGTATAATAATATGACAAGATGGCAATGTGTGTGTCAATAAACAATTCATATCAAATAACTGGCCCTCCATAAGCTTATGCATGATCATATTTAATTGCCAGACAACACAGAAAAATAACAAGAAGTGCTTTACAATGTAACAATACATCAGTCATATTAGTAATATGTAATTAATACAAGGGCGGGAGGTGAATATTAACAGGCTACCAGTATTACATATCATACTAGGAGTGCTTGTGACATTTCTATATGCGTAACTTCACTGCAAGGTAAATTATTTTAACTGAATCACATAAGTGTGCACAAGAATAAATTTACAAGAAATATATAATATAAATAACCCGAATTTGTAATGTAAGCACTGTTACAGAGAGGCTTAAAAGCACAGGAGTAATATTACATTCTTGTGTAGTTGCACATGAAGTTCAGTCAACACTGTGGACATTACAATAATTAATACCAAATCATGTAGTTGACTATAGCCTATAAAAATACGACATGATCACTTGTCTTATATTACGATTATTTGCGTATTTTTAAGGTTTCAACAGCATGGAATAAAGAACATGGATAATGGAATGGCTAAAGAACACAAAGCAGGAATGGAACACATTTGTTGTTTTAAACCTTGTTTATTTCAAATGCATATAATGGAATTCAGAGGAAAGAATGTATGCTAAATACACTGATAAATCCTGGGTTATGAAAACTGTTTTATCAGAGCTTGGGGAAACACCGAATGTTACAGAAAAGGCCAAATATAAACTAGGAGAAAAAATATTTGCTAGTGGGTTTCTACTTTGTTGTTTCTGTTTACTGGACTTCCAATAATTTTAAGCTGTCTTATACACTACAATTTCTTTTAACTTCTGATACTTTGCGAATGATGTTTTAGATGTCTGCCATCAAGCATCTAGGAAAGGTTTGTCATTATGTTTGTTGGAAGCAGGTAAGTGCCCTCGTTATGAAACACTGGATGAATTAAGTCTTTGTGCATCCTGAACTGCACTGCCTGAAGACATGCACGCACTTTCTGGCAAACACTTTTCTTGCCTTGTTGTACCTTTGGATGCAAGATCTTACCTCTTACTGAGTAAATGCTGACACGAATTGTCTTCTCAGTGTACCATAAATATTTACTGCATTTTAAATAATTACATTTCTGTTGATCCAGGAAGCTGTCACATAGGCAAGATGTAACTGGTACTGCATGTCATGAATTTGGTTAGTCGTTCAGTAACATCAGTGAAACAGTGTTTAGGTAAAAAAAGGACTTGTGTCTATCTTCGTCTAATTTGTATTAATGATCTGCCTGCAGTTATGAATGATGTGGAGTGCAAAGTTACAATGTTTGCCCATGACAACATCCTTTACGAGTGTCACATCACACTTCACGTCTTGTTGGTCAGATACGGCATATGGCAATGTGTCTGAAGTATTGGCCATCTGAAACCTTTTTATTAATTCAGTAACACACGGACAGAGGACATTGCTGTGTATGTCTAAGAGAAGTTCTCATTAGTCACATTGAATGGGTGATTACTGAAGCATTACTGGTGACCTCTGATGGATTTGATGCAATGAGGTATATAACTAAGTTTACCTAAAGATCGTAGGGGAATGTTATTAACTGATGGAGATAGTCGAGTGATTAATAGGAGCAGTGAATTTGAAAGTGAGGATATCGTCATTGATGCTGTCACTGCTGTTATCCTGTGACTGTTCTTGCAGTGGCCATCTATTTCAAGAATGTTTGTTTCCAACAACTAATTATGGTTGTTTTGATGTTGTGTAAAGACGTGTGTGATGTATGTTGTTCTTTGATGGGCATTTGACATCCAGTAAATGGTATAGAATTGTAATTTCACCTACTGATCGTAGCGGAATGTGATTGTCAGGTTTCCCTTTGAGCACACAGTGTGAAGTAGCTTTACACAAGGAATTCCATTTATTCTGATAGACTGACTCTTCAGCATTAAGCAAGTTTCATTTGAAATGGCAGAAAGAAATTTACCTAACGTCAGGAGATTAACGAGAGAGGCAAATACTGAATGGGCGTGTGCAGCTTGAAAAAAAAAAACCGAGGTTCTAAACAGTTTGTGGATATTGTAATAAATAGCACAGTCGATGGCCAAATTCGTACGACACTGATCCTACAACTAATGTTTAATGGGAAGTTTACCACCTGTGAAGTGCGAGCAGACGAGAAGTTTGAGCAAGTAACAAGTCAGGAATGGAGATTAAAACGTTTTGTAATTAACTGTGGCATATTGTTTGTATCCAGTTACACAGGAAATAATCAGACAACGCTGTTAACAAGCGATGGGAAAAAAATAAGGAACTTTGTAACTAAAGAAGGTGGAGAAATTCTAGGAGACAGAAAGCTAACTAAGAAAAATTGGATCAATGAGACATGTGAACAAGCTGTGAAGGCCAGGAAGAGAGAAAGGGCGGTACACATCCTGGACAGAATGTGAAAAACAGGAAGCACTCAAAACCATAAGAAGAGAAACGAATAGGATTCTGAGAACAGAAAAAAAGTTCATGAACAACATGATGAAATCGAAAAGAAAAATACAGTATCAGATAGCAGGAAAATGTTACAGATGTTGAAACATTCGAGGAATGGTCAGAGAAACGAAACTTCAGTTATTGATGATAAGAATGGAAATATGCTAACATACAAGAAAAAATTCATAATAGGTGTAGAGAATATTTTGGACAGTTATTAAATGCTGAAGATACATGGAGTGCCTTTCCACATGAGAACAATACAAAGGTTCAAGGAGAAACCACAAACATAACTCAAGATGGAGAAAGAGCAATGAGGAAACGGAACTATAATAAGGTGCCAGGAAAAAGATACGGTAACGGCAGAGATGTTTAAGGCAGGAGAAGGAACTCTTCAGAAAGAGCTATACAATCTCATAAGAAATCCCAGAGGAGTGGAAATCCCAGAGGAGTGGAAATCCCAGAGGAGTGGAAATCCCAGAGGAGTGGAAATCCCAGAGGAGTGGAAATCCCAGAGGAGTGGAAATCCCAGAGGAGTGGAAATCCCAGAGGAGTGGAAATCCCAGAGGAGTGGAAATCCCAGAGGAGTGGAAATCCCAGAGGAGTGGAAATCCCAGAGGAGTGGAAATCCCAGAGGAGTGGAAATCCCAGAGGAGTGGAAATCCCAGAGGAGTGGAAATCCCAGAGGAGTGGAAATCCCAGAGGAGTGGAAATCCCAGAGGAGTGGAAATCCCAGAGGAGTGGAAATCCCAGAGGAGTGGAAATCCCAGAGGAGTGGAAATCCCAGAGGAGTGGAAATCCCAGAGGAGTGGAAATCCCAGAGGAGTGGAAATCCCAGAGGAGTGGAAATCCCAGAGGAGTGGAAATCCCAGAGGAGTGGAAATCCCAGAGGAGTGGAAATCCCAGAGGAGTGGAAATCCCAGAGGAGTGGAAATCCCAGAGGAGTGGAAATCCCAGAGGAGTGGAAATCCCAGAGGAGTGGAAATCCCAGAGGAGTGGAAATCCCAGAGGAGTGGAAATCCCAGAGGAGTGGAAATCCCAGAGGAGTGGAAATCCCAGAGGAGTGGAAATCCCAGAGGAGTGGAAATCCCAGAGGAGTGGAAATCCCAGAGGAGTGGAAATCCCAGAGGAGTGGAAATCCCAGAGGAGTGGAAATCCCAGAGGAGTGGAAATCCCAGAGGAGTGGAAATCCCAGAGGAGTGGAAATCCCAGAGGAGTGGAAATCCCAGAGGAGTGGAAATCCCAGAGGAGTGGAAATCCCAGAGGAGTGGAAATCCCAGAGGAGTGGAAATCCCAGAGGAGTGGAAATCCCAGAGGAGTGGAAATCCCAGAGGAGTGGAAATCCCAGAGGAGTGGAAATCCCAGAGGAGTGGAAATCCCAGAGGAGTGGAAATCCCAGAGGAGTGGAAATCAGCTGCCATCATCCCACTGCATCAAAAGAACAGTAAGAGATTGTACGAAGTATAGAGCCATTTCTCTCATAACTGTAGCTAATGAAGTTGTGTGTTTAATAATACCTGAGAAACTTTTACCATTTTGAAATTATGTTTTAGGACATTACCAGGCAGGCTTCCAATAAGGACGATCGACCATCAATCGAATTTTCACTACGAGACAAACCTGGGCAAAGTGCTGTTTCTGGTAACGTTCGTTGACTTCTTAAAGGGTTGTGACAGTATACACAGATCAAGTATGTACAGTATCCTGAGGGAGCTTCGTGTACCAATTACGTTAATAAATATGGTCAATGCGTGCACAGCAGATACGAAAGCCAAAGTCAAATACCAAGGGGAGTTGACCAACGAATTCCAGATCAGAACGGGTAAGAGAAGGTGATATTTCACTATAATTATTCAACCTGGTCCCAGAGAAAGCAATCCGAGAAATTAAAAAAGGGAGCAAAGGGGTGAAGATTAATGGTAGGACAGATTTATTGGGTTATGCAGACGGCAGCGCAGTTCTAGCAGAATCAGAGGAAGAGACGGCAGAAACTGTACATAACCTAGCACAAAATCCAAGAAAGATCGGGGTCCAGATTAATGCGCAAAAGACGGAGGTCACGGAGGTATAAACAGAAGCCCTAATGACATCCCATTACAGGCAGGGATATCGGAATTTGCTGAAGTGGAAAATCTTAAATACCTTGGTACATGGTTCAACAGGCGAATTAATTTGAAACCATAAATAAACCAACGTATTGTGAATGGGTCTAACACATTTCAGTATAAAGCAGATAATATCGTCCACGAACGTAACTTAAGACCGAACTGAAGACCTACAGTGCCATGAGAGTGCCGGTGTTATTGAATGGGACATGGGACGTAAGCCGGAAGCCCAATGAGGAACGATGAAGAAAACTTGGTCTTTGAAAGAATAATTATGAAGACGGGCTTTAGGCCAGTCGAGGAAGGGAGTGTAATATCCCTTCGCCCTGCTAGCTACTGGATGTGAAACGATCGGTTCAACAATCTTGCTATTGTTATTGATTTAATGTTAGTATATATCGCGAGGTGGTGCGTTTCGTCTGCGTGAGCGACATTGTTATTCCGTTACTCCGCATTGCTCCATGGCGAGCGAAAGAAAGCAAGAAAATCGGAATGAGAGACGACTCACACCAACCCACACACCAGAGGAGGACTAACCTCCGACGGGGGAGCCGCAAGGACCTTGACAAGGCGGCTCAGACGGCGCGGCTACCCAGTCAAGTAATCCCGCGGATTTAAGTTTCATCAAAAGATTCTGTAATGGACTATTATGTACTACAAACGAGTATAGGACTTCGAACATTTGGTGGTAAATGTTTCCTGTAGTACCTGCTTCAATAAATGGTCAAAATAGGAGAAAGTTTTCACTGCTAGAAGATTCATTTCACTCGCAGACGATCACCGAATAACGAAATGGGAATGCTTGTGTTCGAATTCGAGAAGATCATATAGAAATTCTATCTCACATTACACCACAAGAGTAACTTTTCAACGTATACGAAATGTCGTATGCTCTGGGGTAGACACCGATCTAGAGGATGTCCCTCACAGACATACGAACAGGGCCACTGCACGCACTATTTCAATAAGAACGAGATTAATATTACCAGCTTAAAACGATTTCTTTTTTGCTGTAGCAGAAGTAGTTGTTTGCTTCGCGAATCACACATTTGTAATGGCTGACGACCCCGACTGTCCCTGCTGCTCCTTATCCATTACCCAGTCGTCCAATTGTTGCTTGAACTGCTGGGTTCTCTTGGAACTTTTGTTCCATTCGTCGTTCACATCCGGACGCTAATTCCTCGTTGGTCTTCGAAGGAAAAATTTTGAAGAGCATCTTTGTCCCTGTCCAAGAAAGGAGCTCGAGGAAACAGATAAATCCAAGGATTTTATGAGCTGATGCAACCGAACATCGTTCAAAAACTGAAAGCGCGGGAAATAAGGTTAGCAGGCCACATTGCAAGGAGACAAGGCACCTCTAGGGCAAAAGCCGTACATATGGGAAGACCTAATGGTACTCGTCCAATCTGAAGACCCAGAAAGCGATGGGAGAATGAGCTACAGAAAGACCTGTTGCCATCTATGAGTCCGTAACAAATGGATCCAAAGTGCACAAGGTGGTCGTCGTCGTCTATAGAGGGATATAGCGAGGTCGGCCCATCATCTACACGGTTCTCTATCGCCGATTTGATGCATGGGTAAGCAACAACGGTGCTGGCACAGCTTGTTGATACCAGTGCCTACTAATTTTATTTGTATATTACAGCACTGAGGATGGTCGCTAAGTGACCGAAAATCGATTTTGCGGATAATGTAACAAAAATACGACCAATGCTGTTTCTCCTTCCAATGATATTCATTATCTGGTCGTGGTGCACAGAACACGACATGGAGTCGCCAATCAATATTGTATTTTTTATTAAGCATACTATGATTTTCCAAAAAATCATGCAAGCTGTAAGTAATTGTGAGGCTTGTGCCGTAACACTAAAATCGATGACAAATGAACGGGATGGAAATATTCTAAATATCTGCAAGGCACTATGGCTGGTTGCCAATTTACTCCCACGCAGTATTCTCGAAGGGTTTTCTGCTGATGCCCTGTACGCTGCTCGAAGTTCTGAGGGCAGGTGGAAAGGGTATCCATTTGAGATCGCCATATACCTCCCAAAAGCAAGCAAAATGTAACACCTAAATGGTTATGACTTCATGAACAGTGGTATGTATTCTATAGGCTCAGTAATTCATTATCACCAATGCATGTCACATGAATTTCTCTTATTCGTTCTCTATTGCATGGTATCCCTCACCACCAACCTCTTAGTATACGATGTCGACATTTACATTACCCTTGTGCTTGCAGTGTTAAAAAATTCTGAAGCCAAACTTTATGATGTGCTGCATCATTTCCGCCCAAGCAGTGAAGAAACTAATTCTCTGGCAAGCAGTCACACCTAACTATTCGATACTTCGCGTAACTGTCGAACGAATGCGGGGTATTTTTAGATCGAATGGTGGTCAATAATGGGGCGAAAATGGTGTTCCCATAAAGGAACTTTGCGACGTGTGTAACGTGACAATGCTGGAGAGGAAGCCTCGGGTTGCCGTCGACAAATCCTTGGAGCTGTGTAGTTTCAAATTAAAGCTGGGGAATCCATGTTAGGTTCGACTGCTGCAGCAATCCCCAGAAGCCCGAACAGTAACAGTCCATCGGGAGTTGTGAGAAAGAGATTGTCCACTTTCAATGAACTCGTCCCATACGGAAATACAGTAGCTATGTGTTCATGGTGCGGTGTGTATGAACGGATGCTGCGCGAAGATTAATGGATTGCCCTGAGACAGGCAAAATTGGTGTCTACAGAAGGGAGAGGGATTAGCAGGTGAGTGTGCGCGCTTCTACCCGTAGCAGGTGCCTACCACTTGAGACCAGATAGCTCTTTTCGTCGGCCATATGGAGCTGCCAGCAGCTATCTGGAACGAAGTATTTTGAATATGGTGAACATTCATACTTTGAATTATGATAAGAAATAATGACAGTTATATCCGACTCCAAGAAGTGTTCTCCTTACAGAAGCAACAGCTCTAATTACACACATGTAATGGCTACAGCATAAACGTTTGCACGGTATTAGCAGGAAACAAGGCTGTCTTACAAGAGCACCGAGCGAGGTGGCGCAGTGGTTAGCACACTGGACTCGCATTCGGGAGGACGACGGTTCAATCCCGTCTCCAGCCATCCTGAATTAGGTTTTCCGTGATTTCCCTAAATCGTTTCAGGCAAATGCCGGGATGGTTCCTTTGAAAGGGCACGGCCGATTTCCTTCCCCATCCTTCCCTAACCCGAGCTTGTGCTCCGTCTCTAATGACTTCGTTGTCGACGGGACGTTAAAAAACACTAACCTAACCTGTCTTACAAGGTAAATGTGGGACCGTCTGAAGGTCGTGGTGCTCAACCCACGTCGGCAACATGCATCGATAGCACAGATAATGACCATGTATCGCAGCAGTCCGCAACAGTGGACGGTAGGAGCTCCTGGGTGGGGGGGAGACACCCACCATCAGCACCGCAAAGGCATCGAACAGAGGTCATGACCTGATCAAGCTGGGACACCAGTGCCATTTAAGTCTCAGATGGAACAGTACTTCTGTAAATGTTGAACTTTTACTTCAAGAGAACAGTGTGTGTGCATGTGGTGGTGGTGGTGGTGGTGGTGGTGGTGGTGGTGGTGGTGGTGGTGGTGGTGGTGGTGGGTTTGTGGGGCGCTCAACCGCCCAGTCATCAGCACCCATACCAAGTCCCAATTTTTTACCCAGTCCAATGTAGCCACTGTCACGAATTATGATGATGATGACACATCAATCCCTGGGCAGAGAAAATACCCAACCCAGCCAGGAATCCCACCCTGGACCCCGTGATCCTGCATCAGGGGGTGATTTAGTTTGAAGCACGCTCCTGTGGCAATGGAGTTTTTGACGTTACATGATTATTATCCTTGTGATCAAGTGAACTGACGTGCCATAGTGTTTTAGTTCTTATCAGCCATCTCCCAGAGGCCTTAACCACAGTTACGACCAGACGACTGTAGTGTCTTCAGGCCAGAATGAACATTAGATAAGGGTACTGCACAGTAGGCTTTATCAGGAGTAGAAATCAAAGTTACAAGTCATAAAATATGCTGTTACAGTAACTATTTGCAAGGAGTCATACCATGAAGTACCCCGAACACGTACCAGTAACTATATACAGATTCACGAGCTGGGACAGTAGCTCGTAGAAACAGTGATCCAAGTATTGTCAAATGTTTTTTTCTATTCCGCTCTTTCGAACGGGTCTTTGAAGGACTCCATATTGTGATCAGTCAGTAACGACAATCTTCAGATCTAGAACATGAAAGATGTACAGATAGTGGACAGTATCCTCCAAAACAATACAGTATTTCATATTACGATGTATTCTCATATAAACTGGGAAATGTACAGATAAGGTAATGCGTATGTTCTACAAGATGTCCTAATGAGATAAACGCTCTTAAATGAATACATACATCTGAAATGCGAAAATTTGTAGCTGGTGTAATAAAAACATGGAAGAAACACAGATGAAAGTGCAGCGACATTACCAACTCAAGACTCAATATGTTAACGTCTAACTTTGCATCCTTGCTGTATATGTACTGTGCCTAAAACGATCGTTGCAATAACTGTCCCAGTAACTGGTATTTGATTCAGTCTTCTATGTCCCTGTACGTGACTAAGGTTGTTAGGAAGTAACCATCCCAGAGCCTGATAGCAATATCAGTTTGCCTCACTCACAGCTTCGATGGGCAACAAAAATTTCATGATCAGTATTTTGCGTGGCTATTTACCAAATTCAGAAATTTAGAGTGCCTTAATTTACTCATTTAGCGGTAAAATATAGTGGAAGCTCGACGGAATACTAATAACAGTACAGTTAGGAACTGGAGGAACATTGCTTGTAGACTCCGCTTCAATTCCGTTCGTATATCTGGAATTCATCCATCCAGTGTTCGCGAATGAGAGCACTTACGACTTCCAGCAAACTTTATGCTGAACTCCAAACCTTTTCTAAACGTTTTCACCGCTACATTCTTCGAATAAATTAACAGCTTAACTAATTTACACAGCGATCTGTCAGGCAGCTCTTATCCATGGCATTCTTGAGACAATTAGGGTTTACTTGAACATTTAAGACCTGCATAAGGCACAGATTTTCAGATACATAACACAAACATGGTAGTATTACTGCTGTAATACGTTTGCATTTAAAATAAACCCACTTAGTAGTAACTTTTACTACTCATATAGTTTTGCAAAATGCTCTCTTGTAAAGAACAAAAGTTTCCAACATTACTTCGTTCATAAACATTATCTGAGTGCTAAGAAGAAATCTAGTCTTGTTCACATTCATAAGCAGTGAAGCCATAGTAAAATTTATAGCAAAGCCACCCATATGAATTAAATCACACTTGGTCAATATTTCTACAACGAAACCTGGACAGAAAATTGTATGGTCATGACAAAGTAACAAGGTAATTATATTATGGCATACTGATGTTCATTAAGGAAGACCGAAGGAAAGCTCGTGAAGTGCAAGCACATTTTGCACTGCGAAATAAATTTCTCTCGAACAGAGTTTCCATCATATATAATCGTCCAAACTTGGTTCATTATGTTAGCATATATGATCTTTGGAAGTCCGTTAGCTTTTCAACGAACAACAAACTTTCAAAGAACCCAAGTAATATTGGAGAAAAACAGGTATTACATGCTAACTTTGTGAGTAATTTTACATGTAATAATTGCACATTTCTACTTGCTACGTAGTATATGTTTCAAAACTAGATATACAAGACTATTGACCTTGAGTAATACAATCTGTGCAACCCACTTGCCATCAGTCTGATCACTAATAAATACAGGGTACTCCACGATTCCTGTCACAGGCTTTGACAGCAAGCTTAGCAGGCAACGTTTTTGTAAGGAGCTCGTGTCCAGAAATGTATTGTCTCTTATATAACCCGTGGAAGCCTGCATTAGGAATTGTGGAACACCCTGCACCTGTCAGACAATAAGCGAGAGCAACTGTAGATTTTGCATCTTTCTTGGGGTGGCGAGGACACTACGTTTATTCATATCACCTTCAGTGCATCCAAACAGAAAATAGTAAGACCACCTTAATCAACATATGCAACTGCCAAATTGGCTCTCCCTAATTTTAGAGAAGTTGTTCTCAGTATACTTCAATGTAACGTATGTAACAACACAAAATTACAACTTTAATTGTTGTACAATTTAGCAGCATTAAAGCGAGTCACGTGACTAGTGGCGAAACGAATGAGTGCATTACGGCAGACAAGGTTCAAATCTCAGGATAAAATTTTTTGTAATTAAAATAATGAATTGGACCACCGCAGTTTACAATGTATATACAAGTATCTCAATTTTCACGTTATAAGGAGGTATTACATAGCGGATCTGCTTTAATATCTTTAACGAAATTTTTTTAATACAGTATTTTGTAAGTCTACTAGCTACACTTTATTCCACTTGCATCGAGTTCATTTTAGTGTGAAATAACCAGATCCAAGTAATAAAGCTGCAAAGTAATAAAAACAACATTTAACAGCTTGGTTTGCTTCTTTCACTACAAAATATATCTATATGTAATGTATTTGTCATAGCTGAACATGACCAGAGCTACAAAATGCTTCAGAGTTTTTGATTATATAAATGAGAAGACAATATAGTGACCGATTTCTTTCAGTATGTTTGATTCGAGAAACATGGTATACTGCCTATCTATTGTCTGCAAAATATTTGTAGATTTTGTTGTACCTGCCTCACTTATTCAGTGCATTCGTTTCAAAATGTACATTAATACAAGAAAAGTTATGTTACTTGAGATGGTAACACTAGTGCCTCCATGCTAGTCTAACATATTTCATCACTTGTGGTAGCTGCGTCTTCCACACGTTGTCTGCAGCAATATTGTTGCACAACAGAGGCAGAGAATAATGCTCAGGTAACATTTTTACGTACACAATATTCTGTAGTTAAATACAATCAATGAGCAGAAGGCACACACATAAATAGCTTGTGAAGAATGTATGAAGTGAAACTAAACCCAGAGGTATTTTTCCCAGTAATACTGCTTTTGTTCTTGAGATCTGTTGTCCTCCTCCTGGTCACAACTGATGTCATAGCAGTACATTACACCAGTGGTAACGTTGGCTGGTATTACAATGACGACAGAACAACGTAGGTGATTGAGACACAGGATTTACTCGTCACGTAACACGTTTCTTCGTTTCCTGCTACCTCATATCATTAACTCTGGACCGTCTTTTGTTGATGTAGTTCCGTGAAGAGTCTGCACAGACCTTGGTAAGCGGGTGGTAGTTTCTTGTGCCACACTACACATCGCACTCTTCTGGTTATCCTGGCTCCCTCTAGTAATATTCAGATATAAATCTAGGTTCAGGAGAACTTAGGGACAGCCGCCCATAGAGCTACCATTGTTCTTTGAACTTTTTATAGAACACCAAATTCTCCCACACCTCGCTGGTTGGACCAGGAAACATCGGGATGGGACTCCCGCTAGGGCTGGCATCTCTCTCTGTTTTCATTCTAAGTTGCCCACTTCCAAGCCACATGTAAGTAGTAGTCCACTGGTCTTGAAGACTGCGTTCAGCTGAGTATTCTTTGAGGCAACGATGTGTTACGATTGATGCAGAAGCATGTCAGAGAATCCACAGCATGCCGTCACAGGCAGTCCTCAGCTACTCTTCGTACCTTGGTTTCTTGGCTCTTATGTTGGACAATTCAGCAAGGGTAAATCAAGTACACGGCAGGAAGAAGTGTGCTGGCTGGTTGGCAGGTAGAGGTTATTTGTCACAGTTTTAACACTTTTGTGGTACGATGTTGGGCGACAGGCAGCTTATGTCCCTTCCAAATGGAAGACTGCAGGTGAAGATACTTCAGGCCATTTGTCAAGCTGACTGTACATCATGTCATTCTATTAACGAAGGCGCAGAACCATCTTCAGTAACAGTCCTATTTCTCCTCGTAGTCTTCACCGAAATTCAAATGAAGACTATTAGTGCAGATGTCCGTGTGGTCTAGGATGACTGACAACTCTGGAACACCATCTTCCGAGAGGCTGCGTACTAAGGTGTGTTTTGGAACTAAGTACACTGGTGCCTATTTCACCAACGGTCCCCCACAGTGTTGCGTCACTTTCACTTCAGTCATCTCTTCACATTTGGTGCCAACCGGATTACTTTCATTCTGTCCCTCAGGAAGATCCAACCCAGTGCATAACGTCACAGGCATTGTGGAACACCAACCTCTATCTCATTTGTTTACGTATCTCAGATCAGTGCGTATGTGCTGTGCTTCTCTCCGGAATACTCTCTGTAGTAATGGCTCCAACATGCGGTTACCATTTTCCATTATTCCCTGTTACGTCTTCTGATGGTGATTCTTCCAAGGGCAGCAACAGTTACCATCTTATGTTCTTTCCGTATCTCACCAAAATCACTTTCGTTGCAGAGGGACGTCCCACCAGCAGGTCACATTGTCCCCAAATGAGAGTAGTCGTGGTTGAATGATCAGAGCAACACTGCTGTCCACACATTCATTATAGCCTCATCTGTTCTCACCATCTTCATATCCGGGGCTTGTTGAGAAGCTTGTCAATACTAAGATTCTTACACAGGTAGATTACTAGCCTTGTCGTATAACCCACAGATTGGACGACCACATTTTGTCTTCCGTTTTGCATACCTAGGATGGCTGGCTTCGCCACGTCTCTGGAGGCCCTCCTCTGCCATGGTCTGTAAGGTTAGAGAAAGGAAATGAATGACACCCTCGGGCCTCGCAACCTAATACCGTCGGGGTCGAAAAATCAAGAGTTGGCCAAGAGAGGCCGATAGGAAAGAAACACAGAAGTCTGCAAGTAAGCGGAAGTAGTTTCAGAGCAGTCAGACATGTGACTATCTTTTGGAACCTCGTCTCTGACTGTAAGAGAAGGAAGATTCTTGTATTATGCCGTAGACTACAAATATTACATACAGTTTGCTTACATGTGTTTTGTGTGTATAAAAAATAAGGTTTAACAGTAACAGAACTGTTCAACAAATGTTAAGTGTGTGCATGTTGTAAAAATTACAAACACTTGTTGCATTTAACATTGAAAGCTGTGTTTGCTTACATGCTACACAAAGGCTATTGTTACCTACAAATTGGAACTACTTGACAAAGTATTTTCCTCATTTTAGTAATAGTTGAAATAATTATGCATGATGTTTGATCTGGTCATAATACAGACGATAATATTCCTCAGAACCAAATTACAATTGTTCCGTTGAGATTTTACAATCTTTGAATACCAAATGTCGTATTTTAGATAATGTAAGTATACGAAAGCATCATATAGCACTAACACTCTGCATGTTTAGCACAAAGTTGACGTTTTGGAGCTGATGTTTCTCCATCAGTTGAAATATTATGAACCAAGACTTATTGTCATCGTGGTAGCCCATCCATGTTTGGACAACAACTGACTTCGAACAAGGCAGAATATATAGACTTTTTAATACATAGATTATAGAACAGAGTGAACTTTTTCGAAGGTTCCCACGTGTTCCTATATTACTTATGGAGTAAGTGATGATTTTTCTAAATAAACAAAGATTGAAGAATGACAGTTACAATCTCGTTAACACGTCCTCCACTGCAGTTGCATCATCTGCGCTAACAATATTTTATCTATCGCTTATTCGGTTTGGTTATCTGCTACATGTGATTCCAAAGTCTTCAAATACTGCATACAAGTAAACAATGTTGTAGGCTATATATTTATCATTTACTACGTGAGCTATTGGCCATTTTATACACCAGAGTAGTATGTAACTTTTGTACTGTTAAGAGCACTCAAAAATATGAGAATGCTATTTCAATTTGCACTATCAGCCATTATTAAAAATATATTAACGATATGCTCAACGTCTCAAGATGTGGTACGCAATTGATCAATCCACATTTGAAGCTGTATATACATAATAGCATGCTTTGTATCGAATACCAACTGAAGAGCATTGAAGTATGTGAAGATTTGTAGACAATATATTTTTATTATGAAGATTCTGTCCGTTTACTTCAGTATGACACTGTATTATGTGTAAACCACAATTTACTAGCAGCAACAATATACATCGTCAGGATCTAGTTAGCTCTTGCCAAATATACACCAAAGACGATATATTAGTCAATTGACGATGGAAGAACCTGTAACTAAAGGTAAAATATACAGGTAAGAAACCATATCTTTAATCTAGCTGGGCAAGAAGTTCACACGACTGGGGAGTAACATTTTAAATATTTTCAAATTATGGAACATGCAACGTACATACTAGCTTTACTTTACATGAAGGGTAACAATCATTATCTATCTCAATGATCTCAAATTTCGTGTAGTGCATGACTCTGCAAGTATCGTTACATGTTTACTAGAAGTACAAAATATGACAGTCATCTAACGGAACTTTATTAACTTGTGATTGGTACAAACATTTGCAAAAAACGTTTTACAGTGCTTGGAAGAACCAACACTCATGTAAGATCTTCGAAAAGGATCATCAGTATTTTGCATTACCATTTCTGAAGTTAGCAAATTCAAATGACTGGTAGTACAAATGTAAATTAAAATAGCTTTACAGAATATTTGTATTCCACAGAATATTTATGGAAAAGGAAACCATCTCTAAGCACAGAAATTCCAGTTCGAATAATTACTTTGAAAACTGCGCATGTATACTAGTAATTCAAGTTATTAGAAAGTAAAATAACATTAAAAACTAATTTTACACTAAATGTTAATACATATCGTGAGAGTGTGTGTTTAAGTCACATATGGACATTAATGATATCAACACAAATTTAAGACAGAACTATGGCTTCTTAAACTGGTAATTCCTTTCTCAGACAGGTTTGGGCTGCCATGTGGGTGAGCCCTGGCCTAACAACCAACGTGTGCAGGGAGTAATCCGCTCCATCCGCCAGGTGAGTCAGTCTGCCGGGCAGTGGGGTATTCCTTTTATTTATCCTCGAGCAACACTGATCACACTGTTACAATCCTCCTGATAGTAAAAGGTAGTTGTTCAGTCCAAATTGGCACTCTCCCTTAACTGCCTGCTTATTTGACTACCTTTATCCTTTCTCATCATAAATACTGGAAACCACAGGTACAAATGACTGCCACGTCTGACACCTCTTTGAGCAGTTGTCTGTTCTCGTATGCCAGTTAGGCATGAGATACATTCTATATGTGACGGTGTTTTGCATTTCTGTCAACACGCCTTACACATTACCTCTATACCGACTAGTCTGATACTACCCTAACAGGTGCTATGTGACATCACGATTTCGACGGTATCTAGTCTCCTGGTAGCAGTAGGTTGTGCCTGCTTGGTGCTGCAGAGGTCTTACACCTTTCTCTCGTGCCCTTGTGAAATGGCTACTCGATTTGTCAAATATGTGTTGAAGGCTGTACAATAAATTCCTGTAGTTAGCCTTCAGTTACAGACAGAAACCACTGTGCAGGACTTATTTATATATGGTCAGATAGGTCTGATACAGATTGAGTCCCAAAAAAACTAATGTTTTTTCTATCAGTTTTTTCACAATGTTTTATTTAAAAGCAGAAAATCAGCAAAACATATGTAACTGGAATAAAAGAAAGCTCACGCATTTGTTTACGATCCATCACACTCGCTTGAGCTGAAAAGTAAATGTGGTGTAGTGCTTTTCCTGAAGACAGGAGAGGTGTAGGTTGTGGAAATTTGTCGCAGGACAGTTCTTATGTCAACAGAAATCTGCAGGGAAGTGGAGGTGTAGCAGGAGCAGGGTGGGGAGACTGGGAGCCCTCGGCTTATGGTGCGAAGACTGGAATTCATTACTTCTGCCATCATCCGGCAGTAGGATGCCCTCATTGCTTAAGACTGGCAGGTTGTTGTGGGATCCGATGTTACAGAGTTCAGATGGAGAGGCAGAACTGGGAAGGATGTGCAGTGCTGTCTGTAATCTTCTCCCATCCCCCCACTCATTCTGCTGTCAGAATATTGACTATATGTCTACGCTTTTCTTCTGAAGCTTCCATTTTAGTTTGTACAGTGCAGTGGACAGTCAAGACACGTGTGCTGTCACTGCGTTTACACCCATGCAATTCAAATGGAGAGTTGGGAAGTGCAGTGCTGTAGTAATGTCTGCCACACCTACTGTGGTCAGTGGCACTACTATCCTTCCAGTAGTTTTAATTTTACACCCTCTCTCTCATTTGTTTTTGAATGCACCGCTCATTTAGTTTGGTTATCATTTGCTACATCTGATTATACATTCTTCATATACTCCATACAAGTAAACCATGTTGTAGGCTATACAATCTTTTACTTAGTGCGCTATTGGCCATTTTAGACTACCATGCTATTACTGAGCACATATGAAAAGAGCATACCAACATCAGGGTAGTAGGTAAGTTTTGTGCTGTTTATAGCACTCAAAAATATTGTGACAATGCTATTTCAGTTTGCACTATCAGCCATTATTAAAAATATATTAACAATATGCTCAACATCGCACAAGATGTGGCACACAATTTATCAATCCACATTTGAAGCCATATATACATAATAGCATGCTTTGCACACAATACCAATTAAGGAGCATTGAACGTCAATATCTGTAGACAGTATACTTTTATGATGAAGATTCTTTCTTTCTACTTCAGAAGCACATTGTATTATGTGTAGACCACAATCTACTAGCAGCATCCACAGAAACGCTAACTAGACCCTGACGATGTACAACTTCTGCCAAAGATACACCAAGGGCAATATAATAGTCGATTGATAGAAGAAACTATAATATCCAGGAAAGAAAGGATGTCTTACACCTAGCTGGCAAAAATTTCACACGACTGAGGAGCAACAGTTTGAATACTTTCAAATTATGGAACATGCAACGTACATACTAGCTGTATTTTACATGAAGCGTAATAAACATCTGCGTCAATGATGTACAATTTCGCGCAGTGCGTGACTCTGCAAGCATCGTTACATGTATACTGGAGGTCAAAATACGACACTGTAGCCATCACAATTCAACAAAGTTCTGTTAGATGACACAAACATTTGCAACAAACGTTTTACAATGCTTGCTTGAAAGAACTAACACTAATGTAAGCTCTTCAGAAATGGTAATGCGAAATACTTGTGTTTCCTCTCAAAGATAGCAACTTCAAATGACATAGTACAAATGGAATTTGTGGTTTGAGATGGTTTCCCTATCCAGAAAAATTCCAATTTCAACGATCACTTTTAAAACTGCACATGTACAGTAGTATTTCAAGTTATCAGAAAGTAAAACAACATGAAGATTTATCGAATTTTACACCAATTGTTTAATACATATTGTGTGAGTGCGTATTTAAGTCTTATCTAGACAGTAATGAGATCAACAAAAAATGTAACTGAGAAAACTATGGTTTCTTAAACTAATAATTCCTTTCTCAGACAGGTAAGAGTAGTGAGTTACTTTTTTATTACTACTGGTTTTTGGCATTTACCGTTTTTGTAAACGATAAAACAGAACAAAATCGAAAAAATATCGGAACAGTAATATTCTCGTAAATAAAGTCTATTTAGTAACCTTACTAGATGTCCTGTTCTGTCACATCAGAATTCACACATTTAGTCATACACGAAGAGCGATTCTCATATTCAAAACGTATGAAACAGTGAATGTAATTTTCCAATTCGTATGTAAAACGCTGGCCGTAACGTACACAGGTGACTAATGAGAAGTGTTACAGGTAACAGTTCAAACATCATACAAACAAGGAGCATGAATGTGCATAACACATTATGTAAGGCAAAAACACTGTCACACATTTGTACGAATGTAACGTAACACAGCAGCATTCAACAACGCATTTTTCATTAAGAAATAACCCAAGTCACATGTACAGGGTGCTAATATTCTTTATCGATGTATGCCATACCAACGTAATAAGCAGTGTATGAACCAGAACTGACGTAAAAGGCACGAAACTCCAATGTCATAAGCAGTTTAATTACCAACGTACTGAAGTGCGATATAATTATATCATATCGAGGAACATAGATGTATTACTATGTACATTATTTATGAAGTATAATCATATGACCAGATGGCAATGTGTGTGTCAAACAATTCATATGAAAAAACTAGCCCTCTATAAGCGTATTCTAATCATATTAAATTGCCAGACAACACGGCAAAATAACAAGAAGTGCTTTAAAATGTAACAATACATCAGTCATATTAGTAATATGCAAGTAAGACAAGGGGGGCGGGAGGTGAATATTAACAGGCAACCAGTATTACAGAACATACTAGGGGTGCTTGTGACATTTCTATACACGTAACTATTCACTGGAAAGTAAACTATTTTTAACTGAATCATGGAAGCGTGCACACAAATACATTTACAGGAAAATATATAATATAAATATCACGAATTTGTAATATAAGCACTGTTACAGAGAGGCTCAAAAGCGCAAGAGTAATAACACTTCCTCGTTTAGTTGCACGTAAGGTGCAGTTAACACTGTAGACATTACAATTATTAATACCATGTCACGTTCTGTACTGTAGCCCATTAAAAATACGACAGGATCATGTGTCGATTCATATTACGATTATTTGGATGTTCTTAAGGTTTTGAACAGCATGTAATAAAGAACATGGATAATGAAAAGACCAAACAACACAAAGCAGGAATGCAATACATTTGTTGTTCTAAGCCTTGTTTATTTCAAATGCAAATGATTGAATTCAAAGAGAAAGTGTGCTAAATTCTCACTTTCCCTGATAATACAGTTTTCATAAGCCAGGATTTATTGGAGCTAGAGAGAACAATGATATGGAAGAAGGAAAAATACAAACTAAGAGAAAAAAAACATTTGCTAGTGGGTTTCTACTTTCTATTGTTTGTTGACTCGACTTCCAATAATTTGAAGGTGTTTTATACACTGCAGTTTCTTTGAATTTCTGATACTTTGCGAATGATGTCAGATGTCTGCCATAAAGCATTTAGGAATGGTTTGTCATTATGTTTAATGTTTGTTGGAAGCAGGTAAGTGCCCTCGGTAAGAAACACTGGATGAATGAAGTCTTTTGTGCATCCTGAACTGCACTGCCTGAAGACATGCAGGTTCTTACTGGCAAATACTTTGCTTGCCTTTTTGTACCTTTGGATGCAAGATCGTACCTGTTACTGAGTAAATGCTGACAGTAATTGTATTCACTATTACGAAAATTAGTGAACACGTTTTACAGCTTTCACGAACAGAAACACAGATCACCGCATCCGAGTCACAACAAGGAACATCAAAGACACAGACGTGCCCCGGTCATGTGTGGCCCCTGACACGGCCCGGACGTCTGTGTCCCGACCTTAAGACGGAGTTCCATGCCCTGAGCTATTCTTTAAAAGAACGTGAAGAAAGGCCACGATCGCTCGAAAGGCAGCTGATTGAGAAATCGGACCAAGTCGAACAATACCAGAGACTCAATAACCTGACACTATTCAGCAGTGTAAACACTGATGACGTAGTGATCAATATTGCTAGTGAGAAACCTGGCCTACAGGCGACAAATGACAGACAGAAGCCGCAGAGTGGGTTATATGAAGCCAGGATCCACGAAACCTAGACCTGTCAGTATCAAGTTCGTGTCATACGGGAGAAGGTCCGAACTCTTCAGAGCGAAGAAGTAACTCACAAAGTTAGGTCTAACTATACGTGAGGATCTCACCTCTGAAGAATTTTGATTCTGAACAACACGATCTCGAGTATTGGACTGAAAAATGTATGGACAAACGACAGCACAATAATGGTGAAAACCATATGTGCGTAAAGTTTGTAATGCAAATGAACTCCAAAAGCCTGTGCTTTAGCAGCTAGGAATTTGTAAACTCTGCTGCCCATAGCTCATTTGTTTTATTTTTGTAACTATTTTGTGAAGAACTAAGTTATTTCATTCTACTTTCGTTATAACAATTTCCTGCTATTATCACTCGTTTGATTAGGTATCATTTTAGTGCTAGTTATATTTTCTCTTGTTTTTTAATTGTTTTGTTCTACAAAGTCCAGTATTGTCATTTCACCCTTACTTAACTACTCTGATATGTCTCTGATTCCAATTATTCAATTCCTGTAAGTATACTACTTTATTCATTAGCAACACAATCCTTGATATGTTTTCTCCATCGTCCTACATTATTGTTCTACTTCACAATCATTTTTTTAGTTGTTTCCTGTTACATTATTTTCTTTAATTACGTATTTTCCCGTACCTTAACATTTCACTGTCTCTCCACGTATTGTCGTTCTCTGTAAGATTCCCGCACTCAGTACAGCCACACTGTCTCTGGACCCACGTGCCCGCCCTTGAACCTCACCCTGCCGCCCCTCCCTGCTGCCTTTAGGTTTGTTTGAGCAGTTACCAGCAGGCTCACACGCATGCGCAGAGCTGAAGTCGCGTATGAGCGAGCGGTGTTTTCTCCCGCTTTCTGGCTACTTGAAGTGGGACTGCCTGCCGTATGAGCAGCAGCAGCAAGCTGCCAGACGCTACCCTGAAAAAATGTTTCTGGCGCAGCCAAGCAGCCCGATTCGCTCATCCGCAGTGGTGTGTGAGTTGGAGTGGGGGCAGACTTCACGTGCGTGTTCACTCTTCATTCTTTTCGAAGATGTTGTGGCAGTAGGTCTGCTCTCTTGCTGCTTACGCTCCATCGTCGTGAATTGTAAGGCAAGCATTTTATTTATTCTCGTATGAAGTCACCTTTACTAGGCCGAGTGCGAAGGAATTGCATGTGGTTGAAACGTGAAATTTATTATTTGTATTTATTCCAGATGTCCAGCGAATCTGAATCAGATTTTGTGTGGAGCAATGAGGAGATGGAAATGTTCCAACCGCAACAGAGACACAGGATCGAAAACAATGTAGAGAATGTGGTGTCACACTATAGTGACAGTGAATTTGTAGAACACATTCGGGTGTAGCGTCATGTGGCACATGGCCTTATAGGACCTTGAATTTCTGGATCTTTCATTATCAGGCAGGGGGAAATGGGAAACTGCTCCGACTGCAGCACATCTTGATATTTTTGTAGTTTGCTGGTCACGAAGCTGCAGGTTTCAGCGATGTCTCAGGTAGGTTCAGTATCTGTATTTCTTCTCTGCTATGTGATATACAGGTAGTTACCAACTTCATCAGTGATTTAGGAGGGGAAGTCATGAAGTGGACGTCCGCTGAAGAAAGAGTAGAGATTGAGGCTCATTTCCGGGGAAATGGATTGCGTCGTGCGATTGGGGCAATCGACGGTACACACATTACAACTAATAGTCCTCAGAAAGATCCACAGTCGTATATGAATAGGAAGAATTATTTTTCCATTCAACTGCAAGTAGCTTAACATCATACCGGCGGATTAGGGACTTATTCTTCGCCTATCCAGGCTCTGTGCATAACAGGAGAGTTCAGGACATCCACACACTACCAAATGCTCGAAGTAAAGTGTGGAGATTTTTATCTTTTGGGTGACAGTGCCTATCCGTTCAGAAATACAGGGCATTTGTCCAGAGTGCAATGTGACTTCGTATGGCACTCTAAAAAAAACATGTGTGTTGTAGAACACGGCTTTGCCCTATTGAAGCAGAGTTTTAGGCAATTGTAACACTTGAAATTGACGAGTGTGAAAGAGATGGCGCACTTCATCCTAGCGCGCCGTGTGCTTCACAATCTCGCCGTGGAAGATAACTTGGAGTTAGGAGACAACGAAGGTACACACAGCAACAACCTGTATCATTTCATTGTTTTACTACATTCACAATTTTTTTAAACGCTACTGATGTAAGCTTAATATTCATATAACTGAATTCTTGTGAGTATTTAAATATCTGATCCACACAGGTGAAGATGATGAACCAGTAGTTGGCTTTTACAACAGGGATGACAAGTGGCATCACGAAGAGGAACCTTAATTGCAGTCCAGTTGCAAATGTAAAAGCAGCGCCAAGTGCCCCATCACCAACATATGGCAACAAATGTAAGTAAAACCTTATCGGATGAAACTATACCGTCTGATTAACAGCTTCAGTTACTCCTTTTTTAGTATGGCGAATTACCGAAAAATGCCATAAATTGTTTAGCATTGGATCGTGTAGTCTTCCGACACGTTTGGTAATGTGTTCAAGATGGAGCTGTTAACATCGCAATTCGCGAAATCTCGAGGCCTCAGTGGACCCGAAATTCAGTGTCGTTAGTAGTGTCGTTTCAGTGATGTGAGTTTGTTTCGTAGCTGTTTGAAAGCTTCCAGCTTTTTCTCCGTGTTGAAGTGTACACACAGGGCTCGAGACATACATATGCATGTCCCCTGTTAGTAGATCTGTCATCGACTCACCCGGCCTTGTACATGTGAGCCTGCCTGGCAGCTGGGGCAGACAGCCTTTGCATACTCTGACCTAAATAGCACTGCCTATTAGAAACGTGTTAAAAAGTTTATGTGAACCATCAGAATGATCGACGAAGAGCGCTATCGCCACTCCTAGCAATTTTCGTATTCTAATCGTCGGCTGTCTTCTCTTGTCTGTGGGCGCACTGTGTGATCTTCTCTGCTGCTTGGTTGGAAACACCTGACTGGCCACATTTCTCACCATCTCGCCTCTAGCCACACCTCTACACAATTTTCCAACGACACTACATAAAATTGTAAAACGACTAAGTTATTTATCCATCAATATATATATATATATATATATATATATATATATATATATATATATATATATATATATATGGCAAAAATCTACATTTTACTGTAATGTCAACCATAACAATTTGGCCTGTTAAAGGTTTTCAGTTTTGTGACTACGTAATTCCTGAGGTATTTTATACCTAAATTTTCTTTCAATATCTTCTTTTAGAGCACGTAATTTGTAATATAGTGAACATATATACTTATTTTTATGTTATTTCAATGCAGTAAAAATGGAAGAACATTCCCAATGACAAAAATTAAATCAAGACCAAAACAAAATTTAATTCGAACTAAAAGTGGGGCCTAGTGTAAGCTAGGCCGTATGTCAAGTGACAGTGGTAAGTATGTCTAAGGTTATACATCTTACTTTTAAGGAACTGTCTCTGGGAAACAGCATTGGACATTTTCTTGTATATCTGATTCTGGCATAATAGAAATATAGAAGTGAAGGCGACCACTGACTGAAAAATTCATTAAGTTTCTTGATAATACCTACTCTCTTTGCATATGCACGAACGCAACATGGTAACAAAATTTACAGAGGGAAAATTGGAAGATATGATTTAACTTAACAATAGAACATGCAAGTACGTGCATATGTTAGCTCTTCATTACATCTGTAGCGCTATGTCAACTGAGGAATTAGACCTGCCTGATGCTAAATTCCAGATGTGAAATTATCTTGCCAAATTCCAGTACGGGTGCCTGAAATGATAAGCTGGAATGTTTTCAGTCTAGGGAACTCTACGGAAAACAATAGAAACGCTCTGAAAAGTAACAGACCATAGAAATAGGTAGGTAGTCTGTGTGTTAGTGCCTTGTGTGGTTTGGTAGTTTCTTACCTGGATCTGTCTGTGCTGCAAAGTGCCACAAGAAGAAAGTCTATCCTGGAGGCACATTAACGTAGATCTGGTAAGCTGTCATCTGAATCCCCCATGGCATCGGTTGTGCTGCTTATGTAGGATCACAAACGCGGCGCCAATAAATCATACAGTGACCTCGTGATATGATCATGTCCCAGATCCTCTGTTTTCCACCCCACAGTCATGTTGCCACAGCCTAAAAGCAGAATCTACGGCTTTTCAGTGTCCCAGTTGCTATCGAGTTTACCTTTCTCATGTGCCTGTTGTTGAAATTGTGGTCGTCTAAAACTACTATTGATATCTCGACTCATTTGTGAGTACAGTATGACAAATAATCCATATTGCCTCAACGTGAAAGACTGTTCTTGTCATTTAATTTGCTGACCACTTCATCGGCTCTTCTCATATCTTTTTTATCTGTTTCATGGTATATGAATATTTTTGTTTGATTAGTTTTTGTGCTGAAATAAGAAACTTGCCTAGAACTAATCTTAATAATGACCTTTGCCCTCATTCAGATTTTTTGAACCTGAGAAACCTATTAATATTCCAAGAGTTCATTTCTAATATTACCTTTCTCCATATTTTTCTTTATCATGAATTATATTCTCTCTAGTCTTATGAGTTTGCTTTTTCATTGCTGTTTTCCCCCTTTATTTTCCATAAACATTAAAGTCACTAACTTTTTATAAATTCTCTAGGAGATGGATCAATTATCAGATACCCATGTGCAACTACTATCTTAAAAAGGAAAAAGTCCAATCAGAGCATTTTTCCTCTACAGACAATGAGTATAGTAATCTATGTTTATGGAATTTATGGTGTATTATAGATTTGACATTCATTTTGTGCTGCTATAAATTTTAATTATTAATATGTTTTTGTCCATTACTTTTGTCCATATAATGTAGCGAAAGAGTATTACTTCCCCTTTCAGTTCATATTATAGTATTTTACTTTTTATGTCACTTGTTAAAAATAAAAATGTGCACTCAGGTGTAAATTAGTCCACAATGAGTGTGTGACGTTGGAAACTAGGGTAGAATTTGGTGCCAGTGTAACATCAAAAACTGCTGACCCCTGGCCTTTCTTCATGTGTCGACACGTTGCCATTGAAGTTCGCACTACAGGTGAACTTCAGTAACGATGAACGAGCGGCTGAATTGGAATCCGTGTCGTTTATTCTTGCTATCAGTTTTGACACCAAATCGAGTCATCTTCAGGCCTCAAGCGTGAACTGCCATTCACAACCGTTCAGGTGTTGTGAATGGTAAGTTACTCTTGAGACGTGAGGATGACTAGATACCAAGCGAACTGGTAGCCAGATTAAACGACATCGATTCCAACACAGCCGCAGGATTTTCTACTATTCAAGTACTTCACGTCCGTCTGACGTGATGGATTACCAGTGACATTACAGACGAAGGTCGTAGGTATCTTTGTATCGAAGTTCAGAATTATGGCCGGAGTAATACTTTTTCCGTTGCCTAATGTGGTTTTAGTCCAACAGTCACGTATTTATGTTGTATGAGAAATTTTGCGCAAGCCATAGAGGCTCCTCTTTCTGTTAGTGCCTTCTACTGTTTATCCAGCTCATGTAACCACTTGAAAATAACCTAAGGTCTAAACTGTACCAGTGGATACTGTAATAAATAGCACTGTCGATGGCCAAATTCGTACGACACTGATCCTACAACAAATGTTTAATGGGAAGTTTACCACCTGTGAAGTCTGAGCATACGAGAAGTGTGAGCAAGTAGCAAGTCAGGAATGGAGATTAAAACGTTTTGTAATTAAATGTGGCATATTGTTTTCATCCAGTTGCACAGGGAATCATCAGACAACGCTGTTAACAAGCGATGGGAAGAAATAAGGAACACTAACTAAAGCAGGTGAAGAAATTCTACGAGACGAAAAGCTAACTAAGAAAAATTGGATGAATGAGACATGTGAACAAGCTGTGAAGGCCAGGAAGATAGCAAGGGCGGTACACATCCTTGACAGAATGTGCGGAACAACAGGAAGCACTCAAAACCTCACGAAGAGAAACGAATAGGATTCTGAGAACAGAAAAAAGGAAGTTCATGAACAATGACTGATTAAATCGAAAAGGCAAATACAGTTTCAGACAGCAGGAAAATGTTCCAGATGTTGGAACATGCGAGGAATGGTCAGACAAACGAAACTTCAGTTATTGACGATAAGAATGGAAATATGATAACAAGAAAAAAATTCTTAATAGGTGTAGAGAATATTTTGGAGAGTTATTAAATGCTGAAGATACATGGAGTGCCTTTCCACATGAGAATACGAAGGTTCAAGGAGAAACCGCAAACATAACTCAAGATGGAGATAAAGCAATGAGGAAACAGAACTATAATAAGGTACCAGGAAAAAGATACAGTAACGGCAGAGATGTTGAAGGCAGGAGAAGGAACTCTTCAGAAAGAGGGGTTGCAAATCCCAGAGCGGGGTGGAAATCCCAGAGCGGGGTGGAAATCCCAGAGCGGGGTGGAAATCCCAGAGCGGGGTGGAAATCCCAGAGCGGGGTGGAAATCCCAGAGCGGGGTGGAAATCCCAGAGCGGGGTGGAAATCCCAGAGCGGGGTGGAAATCCCAGAGCGGGGTGGAAATCCCAGAGCGGGGTGGAAATCCCAGAGCGGGGTGGAAATCCCAGAGGGGGTGGAAATCCCAGAGGGGGTGGAAATCCCAGAGGGGGTGGAAATCCCAGAGGGGGTGGAAATCCCAGAGGGGGTGGAAATCCCAGAGGGGGTGGAAATCCCAGAGGGGTGGAAATCAGCCACCATCATCCCACTGCATCAAAAGAACAGTAAGAGATTGTACGAAGTACAGATGCATTTCTCTCTGAAGTGTACCTTATAAATTTTATCTTTAATAATACTTCAGAAACTTAAGCCATTTGCAAAATATGTTGTAGGAATTCCCATGCAGGCTTCCAGGAAGTACGATCGACCATCAATCGAATATTCACCACGAGACAAATGTGGGTAAAGTGCTGGGGATTCAACCATCTGTTTCTGGTAACGTTCGTGGCCTTCTCAAAGGGTTGTGACAATATCCTCAGGTTCAGTATGTACTACATCCTGAGGGAGCGTGGTATACCCGTTACGTTAATAAATGTGGTCAACGTGTGCACAGCAGAGAGGAAAGCCAAAGTCAAATACCAAGGGGAGCTGTCCAAGGAGTTCCAGATCAGAACGGGTGAGAGACAAGGAGATATTTCACTACTGTTATTCAACCTGGTCCCAGAGAAAGTAATCCGAGAAATGAAAAGAGGGAACAAAGGGGTGACGCTAAATGGTAGGACAGATTTATTGGGTTATGCAGACGACAACTCAGTTCTAGCAGAATCAGTGCAAGAGAAAGCGGAAACTGTAGAGGACCTAGCACAAGGTACAAGAAAGTTCGGGTACGGATTAATACGGGAAAGACTGAGGTCATGGAGGTATAAATAGAAGCCCCTAATGACATCCCATTACAGGCAGGGATATCGATATTTGCTCAAGTGGAAAGTCTAATACCTAGGCACACGGTTCAACAGGCAAAATAATTTGAAACGGGGAAAAATCCAACGTATTGTGAAGGAACATTAAAGTGCCAGTATTATTGTGTGGGACCTAAGCCTGAAGCCCAACAAGGAAGGATGAAGAAAACTTGGGTCTTTGAAAGAATGGTTATGACGACGGGCTTTAGTCCAGTCCATGAAGGGAGTGTAATATCCTTTCGCCCTGCTAGCTACTGGATGTGAACGGATCGGTTCAACAACCTTGCTATTGTTATGGGTTTAATGTTAGTATATGTCGCGAGGTGGTGCGTTTTGTCTGCGTGAGCGACATTGTTATTCCTTTACTCCGCATTGCTCCATGGCTAGCGAAAGAAAGTAAGAAAATCGGAATGTGAGAGGACTCTAACCTCCGACGTGGCGGAGCGTTAGAACCGTGATAAGGTGGCCTAGGCTACCCTGTCTTTATTTGGCGTCTAGTAACGGTCGGAATACAGTCCGTTGCATTTCATAAGTAATCCGTCGTATTTAATTTTCATCGAAAGATTCTGTGATGGACTATTATGTACTACAAACTAGTATAGTACTTCCAACATTTCGTGGTCGATGTTTTCTGTAGTACCTGCTTCAATAAATGGTCAAAAGCACAGAAAGTTTTCCCTGCTAGAGGATTCATTTTACTCGCAGACGATCATCGAATAACGAAATGGGAATGGCTGTGTTCCAATTCGAGAAGATCCTATAGAAGTTCTATCTCACATTACACCGCAAGAGTAACTTTTCAACGTATACGAAATGACGTATGCTGTGGGAATAGTCGACACCGATCAAAATGATGTTCCTCACACACACACGAACAGGGCCACTGCACGCACTAGTTCAATAACATCGAGATTAATATTACCAGCTTGAACACAATTTCTTTTTTGCTGTAGCAGAAGTAGTTGTTTGCTTCGCGAATTACACATTTGTAATGGCTGACGACCCCGGACTCTCCCTGCTGCTCCTTATCCATTACCCAGTCGTCCAGTTGTTGCTTGAACTGCTGGGTTCTCTCTCGGAACTTTTGTTCCATTCGCCCTTCACATCCGGACGCTAATTACGTGTTCGTCTTCGAAGAAAAATTATGAAGAGAATCTTTGGGCCCGTCCAGGAAAGGAGCTCGTGGAAACGAAGACAGATCCAAGAATTTTATGAGCTGATGCAACTGAACTTCATTCAAAAACTGAAAGCGCGGGAAATAAGATTAGCACGCCATATTGCTAGGAGACAAGGCACCTCTAGGGCAAAAGCCGTGCATATGGGAAGACCTGATGGTACTCGTCCAATCGGAAGACTCAAAGCGATGGATGAGCTACATGAAGACCTTTGCCAGCTATGAGTCACAACAAATGGATCCAAACTGCACAAGGTCGTCATCTATGGAGGAACACTGAGGTCGGCACATCACCTACAGGGTTCTCGATCGCCGATTTGATGATGCGAGGTAAGCAACAATGGTGCCGGAACAGGTTGCACAATACTGTATAGTTTATTACGGAACTAATTTTCCAAAAAACCTGCAAGCTGTAGGACATTTTATCTGGAAAATTGTGAGGCTTGTGACAAATAGAAGTAAAAGCTATGACAAATGAACGGGGCGGAAATGGTCTAAATTTCTGCAAGACACAGGTTTCGTAACGCAGTTCTTGGCTTCAAGCTATTCCTATGTTTGCAGATCTGAGAAAGTAGTGGGTGGAGTCTCCAGGAGAGTGGAGAAAATAGTTTACGAACAAGTTTAATTTAAACGAAGTGCGACTTCTCGACAGATGTTTGATAATTTTCAATATGAGGATGCTCTTCATGCTATTAACTATTTTGTGAACGAAGTGAGTTATTTCAGAAGGGTATACACGAACGTTTGATAGGCTCAAAGGTCAAAAAACAGTGACAATAAGATATCCTCTCAAAATTTCAATGTTTTGATGAAGTAGTCACTTCCATGAACCTAACCTTCATTAACAACGACCTATGAGAAGGATCAAGCCATTCGCAGCGTGATGCTTCTAATTTCTAAGAAGAAAATGGAATTAATCATTTACTAAAGTCAAGTTTGAACTTACCGAGCTGTTGCTGCATCCAAGTTACGAGTTTAACGACAGCGACTGTCAAGATCAAGCGACCTACCGAAGGTATCTGTATTGTAATTGGGTTCTGTGTATCTAATGGCAGATTCTTACCTGTGTCAGCTGATGTTTTGAAAATGAAGCATTTAGAAATTCCCAACTGTCTTACACGCTATACACCATGGTGGCGACTACAACTACCTCACAGACAGTTGGAAGGAGATGTTGGCCGGACGTCGCGCGTATGCCGCCGGCCCACATTGTTTGCACTGAAGTAATACCCTGGAACGCGAAGAAAACTTTCCAGTGCACGAGCACAGCACAGCACAGCAACACCAACACCGAAAACTGTGACTCATGGCCAATTTACACCCAGGCAGTACTGTCAAAGTGCTTTCTGCTGAGTTCACTGTACGTCGCTCGAACTTCTCTGAAGGCAGGTGGAAAGGCTATCCATTTGAAAGTATCGCCATATATCTCCCGGAAGCAACCAAAATTTACCACCTGATGGAGGCACCTGCTGATACAGCATTTTGGTCTGAACACAGGCGTGGTCAAAAGCAGTTAGCAGAGTAAATTTGTTCGGAGCCCCTCAGCAACGTTCGCTAAGGAGTAGAAATCAAATTTGATTTCATACACTTTCTGACGGGGAGGAAGTTTGAAGTTTTCCGTAATTCTGCCACGAGAATTCACCCACAGCCCTGGTTGCAACAATTCGAATTCTCCCTTCCTCCGACGTGGCCAAGTGCACACAAAACTGAATACATTTGCCGTTACCTCGAAGGTGAGCCAGCAGTGCATATGAGGTCAATTGCACGGAATTGCAACTCGGTCAGGGAATTTCGACAACGTTTTCTTTCAATTCATAGGTCAGTAGCAGCCCGAAGTCTAGTAAAACACGGATTAGTCACGCTACCAGAACTCAACCGGTCGAAATTCTCTAGCCCTGTGCAGATGTTCGAACACATGCTGCAGGCGAAGGAGTATTTAGACGATCCATATGGGCCTGGGGAAATTGTCATTTGTCAGCGAAAATTTCCCATGCAATTGTGGCATGTGACGATGTAAGTGACGATGTAAGTGACGATGTAAGTGACGATGTAAGGGACGATGTAAGTGACGATGTAAGGGACGATGTAAGGGACGATGTAAGGGACGATGTAAGGGACGATGTAAGGGACGATGTAAGGGACGATGTAAGGGACGATGTAAGGGACGATGTAAGGGACGATGTAAGGGACGATGTAAGGGACGATGTAAGGGACGATGTAAGGGACGATGTAAGGGACGACAAAGGGTTTCGAGCAGAGCCGTAGCCGTCGGAGCAGATGGCACTCACGATGTAACGGGACACCCGGGCGACACGGAGCGAGCGGTTGTTGGCAGCGTCGCTGCTCTTCACGGAACTCTGGTAGAGCAAATGATGCCAGTGGTCGCCGATCGCCAAGAGGGAATCTGAGACACCCCGGAGGGGTAGAGATATGGAAATGAGCAGGAACGGTAGTTATGACCAGCCCTGGCATGATTATCGACCAAGCAATGGCAAGGGCGCTATGAATAGTGTGGGTGGTCCGCCAGTTAGCCTAGAAATTCGTCCAGCAAACCCCGGACACAATCCGCCTAATGCCCCTAATCAAATGGAACAATGACAGTTGACTGATGCAGAACGCATCAACCTACAGAGGACCAGTGCTATTGTCGATATTTGAATACATTTGATTGAGGAGGACGGATATTAGGGAAGATTTGTTGAGGGAGGGCCACTGTATTTCTGTGCCAGCACTAAGCCCAGTCATTTGTTTCCATTCGAGGAGTTAGAACCGATATTGACAGCCCCTTTTCGTGAGGCAGAGTGTGTAAGGTGTGAGGAGACAGGGAGCAGGCCGACTTTCCAGGTGAGAGGAATCACAGTCAGTGGCGCGATGTAAGGAGAAAGTGTCAAGATACAGGAACGAGTAAACTTCATTTGTCAAGGTCATGAGTAAGTTCAATTTGCTGTGTTGCCAATATGAGCATGGCCATGATATTGGGTACTGCCTGAATGAATGCACACTGCGCCGTAATTGACATGGCTGGAGGTTTTCTGACTTGTTGCCAGGAGCAACCCTGTCAGACTAATTTCTGAGGAATGTGTTTTGTGCAAGGAGTCTGAGGTGAGCTGTCAAATTGCACCTTAGAACTGGGCCGCGACCTGGGCAGGTCGTTTTTGTCAATCTTATTAGTGACCTGGACTCACAGTCCAGAGAGCATGAGAGGAACGCTGTTTTCACGAGCATTGTGAACAGATGTATTGCTGGTGCGGGACCCACGGAAACTATTGAGTGGAACTGCGTTATTTTCTGACAAGCCACCCCTGAGTATTTTCAGACTCACCAGGGGGTGATCAGTGGATTTCTGTACTGCTTTACGGTGCGCGACCATCTACCGTTTTTTGTTAAACCCTACGCTAATCCACTGTTGTACAACAGTAATGTGAAAGCCGAAATAAGTCGGAAGCTGAAACAGGGTGTAATAGAGCGAGCAGGAAGTTCCTATAACTCACCGTTACTCGTACGAAAGTGGGACAAATCGTTGCGTTTGGTGCTGGACTCATGGAAAATACGATTATTATGTCCGAGACAGATAGGCCGGAAGGACTGGAGGAACTTTTGCAATTTATTCACGGTGTGAATGTTTTTACCATCAGTTGACCTCTGATCACCTACTGGCAAAATAATGCTCAATTCGTCATGCAGGCAATAACAAAAAGCAAAAATAAATTAAACTCCAAAACCGACAATCTGCCCCACAGGACATACGAGAATAGTGTACACTGCACATACAGAACACACCCCAAACAGGCCAACAATAGTAAAACAAAACACTAACAAGGGGAGGCCGCCAATTGTGAAATTCAGATTCGATTCATACTGCGCATAATAAAGGCTCATGGCCAGAGGTGTAATGTGGCAAAGCACCAAGATGCACTTCTCAGCCGTTGTCGAGAAAATCTACAGTTAAAAGAAACCGTTACGGTGAAATACTCTCTACGATTACTAATTTTCTACAGCGTCGTGGCGCAGCGATAAGCACTCGGGTTCCTAATCCGAAGGTCGCCGGATCGAATCTCGCGCCATGCAATTTTTTTATTGTTTTTTCGTAATATATATATATAAAGCTCTCCCGTCCGCACTGATTTTCGACGATGTTATAAGTTGCACTAGGGACCGCATCTACCTTCTTTCGAAGTTAGCAGGCAACTACGCTGTTATGCGGCGGCTCGTTTCGGCCCATTCAACATCTGTCCTTTAAGTGTAACGAGCGAGTAACGGAGTTTATATTTCATACCTGCCACAGCAAATTTGTGTTCGTGGGGTCTATTCTAATTCGAACGTTTGACTTACGCTGTACGTATTCGTTTCGGAATATCGTTTCTACGTCTTCCGTTACCCATACGTGGTTAACATTATGAAGACAATAACATTTCTGAAATAAAACTTTCTTTGCGGAGAACATAACGATGTTCGAAGTCGCCAGGTTTTGCACGACAAACTGCTTTCAACAACTTATTATATGCATAATTGTTGCAACTGATTGCCGTTGCAACTGATTGCCGGGAATTACAGAGGCAGAGACAGGCAGACAGACAGGCAGGCAGAGACAGACAGAGGCAGAGACAGGCAGACAGACAGGCAGGCAGAGACAGACAGAGGCAGAGACAGGCAGACAGACAGGCAGGCAGAGACAGACAGAGGCAGAGACAGGCAGACAGACAGGCAGGCAGAGACAGACAGAGGCAGAGACAGGCAGACAGACAGGCAGGCAGAGACAGACAGAGGCAGAGACAGGCAGACAGACAGGCAGGCAGAGACAGACAGAGGCAGAGACAGGCAGACAGACAGGCAGGCAGAGACAGACAGAGGCAGAGACAGGCAGAGACAGACAGGCAGGCAGAGACAGACAGAGGCAGAGACAGGCAGAGACAGACAGAGGCAGAGACAGGCAGAGACAGACAGGCAGGCAGAGACAGACAGAGGCAGAGACAGGCAGAGACAGACAGAGGCAGAGACAGGCAGAGACAGACAGAGGCAGAGACAGGCAGAGACAGACAGGCAGGCAGAGACAGACAGAGGCAGAGACAGGCAGAGACAGACAGAGGCAGAGACAGGCAGAGACAGACAGAGGCAGAGACAGGCAGGCAGGCAGAGACAGACAGGCAGGCAGAGACAGACAGAGGCAGAGACAGACAGGCAGGCAGAGACAGACAGGCAGGCAGAGACAGACAGAGGCAGACAGGCAGGCAGAGACAGACAGAGGCAGAGACAGACAGAGGCAGAGACAGACAGAGGCAGAGACAGACAGAGGCAGAGACAGACAGAGGCAGAGACAGACAGAGGCAGAGACAGACAGAGGCAGAGACAGGCAGAGACAGACAGAGGCAGAGACAGACAGAGACAGACAGACAGACAGACAGACAGAGGCAGACAGACAGACAGACAGACAGACGCACACAGACAGACAGACAGACAGACAGACAGACAGACAGACAGACAGACAGACAGACAGACAGACAGACAGACAGACAGACAGACAGACAGACAGACAGACAGACAGACAGACAGACAGACAGACAGACAGACAGACAGACAGACAGACAGACAGACAGACAGACAGACAGACAGACAGACAGACAGACAGACAGACAGACGCACACAGACAGACAGACAGACAGACGCACACAGACAGACAGACAGACAGACAGACAGACAGACAGACAGACAGACAGACGCACACAGACAGACAGACAGACAGACAGACGCACACAGACAGACAGACAGACGCACACAGACAGACAGACAGACGCACACAGACAGACAGACAGACGCACACAGACAGACAGACAGACGCACACAGACAGACAGACAGACGCACACAGACAGACAGACAGACGCACACAGACAGACAGACAGACGCACACAGACAGACAGACAGACGCACACAGACAGACAGACAGACGCACACAGACAGACAGACAGACGCACACAGACAGACAGACAGACGCACACAGACAGACAGACAGACAGACGCACACAGACAGACAGACAGACAGACGCACACAGACAGACGCACACAGACAGACAGACAGACGCACACAGACAGACAGACAGACAGACGCACACAGACAGACAGACAGACAGACGCACACAGACAGACAGACAGACGCACACAGACAGACAGACAGACGCACACAGACAGACAGACAGACGCACACAGACAGACAGACAGACGCACACAGACAGACAGACAGACGCACACAGACAGACAGACAGACGCACACAGACAGACAGACAGACGCACACAGACAGACAGACAGACGCACACAGACAGACAGACAGACGCACACAGACAGACAGACAGACGCACACAGACAGACAGACGCACACAGACAGACAGACGCACACAGACAGACAGACGCACACAGACAGACAGACGCACACAGACAGACAGACGCACACAGACAGACAGACGCACACAGACAGACAGACGCACACAGACAGACAGACGCACACAGACAGACACACACTATATACATATATATCTATATAGATATATATTACAAAAAACAAATACTAAAAAAAGTTTGCATGGCGAGAGATTCGATACGGCGACCTCCGGGTTACGAACCGAAGTGCTTACCGCTGCGCCACGACGCTGCTGAAAATTATTAATTGTAGAGAGTATTTCACCGCAACGGTTTCTTTTAACTGTCGATTTTCTCGACAACGACTGAGAAGTGCATCTTGGTGCTTGGCCACATTACACCTCTGGCCATGAGGTTTTATTATGCACAGTATGAATCGAATCTGAATTTCACAATTGGCGGCCTCCCCTTGTAAGCAGAAGGAATTTTCTACAGACAACACCCTCCACATTAAACCGGCTCTCAAGTATGAGGCCAAATATTAGTGAAAGCAGCAGCAGACAGATCGTTCCATCAGAACCACATGATGGCTGGAAGGTTATTTGCCGAAATATCGTGGGACTCCCAACGATCGCATCCGGCTGGACACCCGAGAGCCCTGGGAACAAAGCCGCCTTTGTTTCAGTGACTGCCACCCCAACTCACGCACTCTCACCCTTACTGCGCGGTAACACGAAACGAGCTGCCCTTCTTTGCACTCTTTCGATGTCCTCCGTCAATCCTACCTGGTAAGGTTCCCATGCCACGCAGCAATATTCCAGCTGAGGACGGACGAGTGTAATGGAAGCTGTCTTTCTAGTGGGTTTGTCGCTCCGCCAACAAAGCGTAGAAATTCGTGAAATTGAGAGCTGTCCTCACCTACAAAGTTTTCCTTCCCAGGAATCTAAGTATATGTATGGACGCTGTCATTTGGTTCTACACTCCTGGAAATGGAAAAAAGAACACATTGACACCGGTGTGTCAGACCCACCATACTTGCTCCGGACACTACGAGAGGGCTGTACAAGCAATGATCACACGCACGGCACAGCGGACACACCAGGAACCGCGGTGTTGGCCGTCGAATGGCGCTAGCTGCGCAGCATTTGTTCACCGCCGCCGTCAGTGTCAGCCAGTTTGCCGTGGCATACGGAGCTCCATCGCAGTCTTTAACACTGGTAGCATGCCGTGACAGCGTGGACGTGAACCGTATGTGCCGTTGACGGACTTTGAGCGAGGGCGTATAGTGGGCATGCGGGAGGCCGGGTGGACGTACCGCCGAATTGCTCAACACGTGGGGCGTGAGGTCTCCACAGTACATCGATGTGGTCGCCAGTGGTCGGCGGAAGGTGCACGTGCCCGTCGACCTGGGACCGGACCGCAGCGACGCACGGATGCACGCCAAGACCGTAGGATCCTACGCAGTGCCGTAGGGGACCGCACAGCCACTTCCCAGCAAATTAGGGACACTGTTGCTCCTGGGGTATCGGCGAGGACCATTCGCAACCGTCTCCATGAAGCTGGGCTACGGTCCCGCACACCGTTAGGCCGTCTTCCGCTCACGCCCCAACATCGTGCAGCCCGCCTCCAGTGGTGTCGCGACAGGCGTGAATGGAGGGACGAATGGAGACGTGTCGTCTTCAGCGATGAGAGTCGCTTCTGCCTTGGTGCCAATGATGGTCGTATGCGTGTTTGGCGCCGTGCAGGTGAGCGCCACAATCAGGACTGCATACGACCGAGGCACACAGGGCCAACACCCGGCATCATGGTGTGGGGAGCTATCTCCTACACTGGCCGTACACCACTGGTGATCGTCGAGGGGACACTGAATAGTGCACGGTACATCCAAACCGTCATCGAACACATCGTTCTACCATTCCTAGACCGGCAAGGGAACTTGCTGTTCCAACAGGACAATGCACGTCCGCATGTATCCCGTGCCACCCAACGTGCTCTAGAAGGTGTAAGTCAACTACCCTGGCCAGCAAGATCTCCGGATCTGTCCCCCATTGAGCATGTTTGGGACTGGATGAAGCGTCGTCTCACGCGGTCTGCACGTCCAGCACGAACGCTGGTCCAACTGAGGCGCCAGGTGGAAATGGCGTGGCAAGCCGTTCCACAGGACTACATCCAGCATATCTACGATCGTCTCCATGGGAGAATAGCAGCCTGCATTGCTGCGAAAGGTGGATATACACTGTACTAGTGCCGACATTGTGCATGCTCTGTTGCCTGTGTCTATGTGCCTGTGGTTCTGTCAGTGTGATCATGTGATGTATCTGACCCCAGGAATGTGTCAAAGTTTCCCCTTCCTGGGACAATGAATTCACGGTGTTCTTATTTCAATTTCCATGAGTGTATATCAGATACAGATTTTAGTTTGCAACAACATGTAAGCTATTCTGTCACTATTAGAAAGCCAATTACATTAACATTAAAGCCTTATCAATATGCTTCGCCCTCTTTACTTTTCTCCATTTACAAAATCGAGCAACTTTTTAAACTAATTCACAATTATCTGTATCTCTCACTCTCTCGCAAAGGCAACTACATGTTCACAGCTGAACATGTTTCTTCGGACTAACGGGGTATTTTATTGGTGAGGAGACTATGCAGTACCTTCGAGGGGTTGCTATCTGAAGAAATGCACTGAAGAAAGTATTTCAAATTGAGTAAAGCTTTTTATTACCAAATGTAATCGAAGTTTAAATTCACTGCCGTAGTAAAGCGCAATGTTTCGAACATGTACTTGAACCTTTAAATCTTTGAATACAGGGGTCAGCACAGGAACCTTTACTTCAAGAGAGCCGTTTCATTTTTGTATATAGCTGATAATTACAAGGAAATTTAAATATCACTTAACTAGTTACGGGCAGGACTCTATTTTGGAGTTCAGTTATACAGTCAGTCGGTTCCAAGGAAGCAATGACTAAGGAGCTGCAGGAATTTTCTAATTAGACATTTTCATGGTTTGTGTTATCTACAGCTGTCTACAGCTATTCAGGAGTTTGTAATTTTGAACTTTTAAAGCTGAAATTTTTCGTAAATCGTAAAATTGCAACACACGTAAGGGAAATTATTAATCCTCGAGGTTTTTCAAGGTGCATTAGAAAATGTGAGTAATGTAAAGTTTGTACACTGAAGAGCAAGTCATCTAACTTTCATATAATTTAGTTAACGTCGAGTGAGCAGTTCTGATACGATCCTCGCAATGAACCGTTCCGCCAGTGTGTTTCCTAGGGCAGCTACCGCAGGTGCCGACAGCTCCAGGTCTGAATTCATCGTAACTACCTCAGCTGTTTAAACGATTACGCAGGGGATCGTGACAAAGCCTACGTCGAATAAAATAGTCACCCCTTGATACCGCAGTCAGCTTTGTAATTAAATGCTTTCATACTAACCGTTTTTCATTGATCATTGTAACCTAACTAATGCTAATGCAACTAGGAATAAGCAGAGGGTTCCAAAAAATGTATCGACTGTTTAGAAGTCCATAACTGGCAAACTAATTGAGTTGTCTCATCTTTGGTAGTGTAATAGTTTGTAGTTCCGGCAATCGCCACACAAGCGTTGTATTGTGTTTTGTCAGATGAGTCACCAGATAGTGTTTTGTTCTTAGTTGCACCTTGTTACTCGAGCAAACCTGGCTGGTGCAAGGCTTACATTGGATGAAAGTCAGTTTTGTAGTGGTATTTTAAGTACGAAAACATTAATGAGGTTCAACGACAAAGGCGAAATGAGTATCAAACAGAGCCACCGACACGTACAACGATTTGTCGCATTCGAGACAAATTAGAAGCCGAAGGCTGTGTTAAAGATGTACAGAAACAACGATGTGGCCGACCTGTAACCGTAACAAGTCGAGCTAACTCCCGTCGTGTGTTACAATTCACTCGCTCACCACAGAAGTCAGACTGTGTCCGTGAAACTGGAGTGAGTCACTCAAGTGTTCGGCGAATTTTGAAGAGAGCAAAGTGGAAGTGCTACATCCCACGATTGCTACACGCAATAAACGAGGACGACCCAGATCGTAGAATGGAGTACTACGAGTGGTTTACTAACTTGGTGCGCAACGATGAAGTTTGCAGAGATGATTATGTGGTCTGATGAGGCACAGTTCAAACTCAATGGTACAGTAAATCGCCACAATTGCATCGACTGGGGCGCCGAAAACCCGAACGTCCATGTAGACAAAGCCGTGAATTTGTCAGGAGTAAATGTGTGGTGTGGGCTGTCTTAACGGGGCTTGATTGGGCCATTGTTCTTTGACGGCACAGTTACCGGTGAGGTGTACCTTCAGAAGCTTCAGACATCCATTTTACCTGCCATCCGAGACTTGTACGGAGACGGAAGAGTTTACTTTCAACAAGATGGTGCCCCAGCACACTACCAAAATCGTGTTAGGGCGTATCTCGACGAAAATCTACCTCGAAGATGGATAGGCCGTAGAGGTGCTGTGGAGCATCCACCACGTTCCCCAGACCTAATTTCTATGTTCACCTGTGGGGAACACTAACGGACGACATTTATCGACAAAATCCACGCACATTGGATGAACTTCGAGAATCCATCTTATATTCATGTGCCAATAGCCAACTGGACACGTTGCAGTCAGTAGTTCGTGCTGCAGTTCGGCGGTATCGTTTGTGTGTGGATGTTAACGGTGACCATTTCGAACACCTAGTGATGTCTAAGTTGGACTTTAAGCTACACTTTCACCAAAAATGAGACAACTCCGTCAATTAGTTTGCAAGTTATGGACTTTTAAACAGTGGATAAATATTTTGGATCCTCTGTATTACCAAATGAAACGTTAATTTTTGAAGAATAGAGGTTAACTAGTTTTCACAAGTTTGTAGCACACATTAACACCTGTTAGCCCTTCTACGCATTTCGTGCTCCTTAAGTGAATTTATAAATAAACCGACTGTCGTCCAACTTTCTAGTATTTTATTCTGCTACCAGTTGCAGTATGATACATCCAGATGTCAGGCGTACGTGACATTGTATATCATTACATTCCAGTGCCACTTTTTCCAGCGATTCTTGACACCATAGTTATGAGCAATGATTTGACATACTAGCTTCATTCGACTGTAGCTGAAAATGAGATCGGAACCAGTAGTGGAATGGAATAATTGGCAACTGTAGCCGACAGGAATGAACTGGCTATTAATTTGCCTCTGAAGGACTATACGGAGACAACTACTGAAGCTCTTATTTTAAAATAGCATACATAGTTTATCGTTCGATGCATTGTGTAATTTGTCTTCAACTTTCAGTTATAGCCTTGACGGTGCGAATGGTTTGAATATTTGTTTAAAACTGTATACAGTATTACGTTTTGGTTATGTACAACTCATGCTGAGTGCAATCGCAACTTTCATGTACTTCCGATCCTGAAGTGTTTCACATATGACATGCAACGCAAGCACACGCCACTGCAGGTAACCTTCCTGTAGAAGTGCTAATGGCCGAGTGCACCAACCCCGGTCAAAAAGCATGATAAAGGTCCCGCGATCATGCTTAAAAGTAAATCGCGTTTAAAATGTTTCTGCAGTGCACCAACGTTAATCGCTGGTCAGCAAACCGTCGTCAGCCAACTGTGCATTTGACCGCGGTAAACTCTCTACATTGCAATGGAACGTGCCCTGGCAACGCAAAGATGTTAGTAAACATGAAATTGCACAGATAATCGCTGGTGCCACGTTCTATCTTTGCTGTTTTTCCGTCGACAAGCAGAAGTGTGTGTACGTACCTCGGTACCTATTTCTGATCTGTTGGTTTCTTTTTTGGAGAATAATGGAGAATAAAAGAAGAACAACAAATTTCTCTAAGTACGATATAGATGTACTTCTTGAACTGGTGGGTGAAAATGCATCCGTTCTTGAAAATAAGAAAACCGACGGCTGCAGCTTAAAAGAAAAACAGGCAACGTGGTCCCATGTGGAGGCGCAATTTAATTCTACTCCTGGTAAGTTTACTCATAAATGAATAACTTTTCTAGGTTCATCGTAAGCGTAGGATATGGCACACACTGGCTTTTAGTTTGAAATTTGAAACTGTTATTGGCGTACCACTGAAATACGGGGTCTAGTGTAGCAGGGGATACAACCCGTCCGTTTTGATCAATGACGTCACAAGTCGCCAGAGAGCATGTATTACAAAGATGAAAGAGCTGAGTAGAATGTTGAGAAACAAAGGAATGCGAGAGAGAAACTTTATTTCACATATGTAAGGGCCAGTAGTATTTTCACGTTAACGATATCGCGTGTTTGTATCTTAGTATTTCTCCGCAAAATACAATGGAAAGAAATGAATGAAATTACTAGCAAAGAATACATCACGTTACATGTATGTCAGTTGTATCTCTGAAGTCTTTCGAACTGTATTGCTTAAGTGCAGTATGGGATACAAGTTCAGCGTAGTCGATTTCTTAGTTTCAAGTAGCATTGTTGTCCTGTTGTTCACTTGAACTATGTATCCCCTGCTTCTCTAAACCGCAAATGAAACACCCGATACAAATTAAAAGCTCGTTCGAAGTGTGTTGCTTAAGTACAGTCCGGAATAAGAGTTTGTCGTAAGGCGATTTCTTCGTTTTGACTAGCATTACATTCCTGTTCTTCACCTGAACGATGTATCCTCCGCTTCAGTAAACCCTAAGTGGAACACGGGATACAAATTGTAGATGTGCTGTTTATTTCGTCTCCGCTATTACTAACAGTCTTTTCTTACGTACATATCAGTATTACTGATGACAGAAGGACCTACGTATGTAATATATGTATACCAGACTTCCATTGACCTCGATATATGTACACTGGTAACGAATAGGTGGAAATACACGTACGTTACATTTGCAACCTGTTTCATTTTATATGTTTTGATTGTTTATTTAATCTTTGCGTTTCACTTGTTGAAAGGGCACTACACATTGATCTTGTCAAAAGCCGAGAAGCGATTCTTCTTAGTGTTGTAGCTCCCTTCAGTAGCTGATAAGTGTTTTTTGGCTTTTTTAAAAAAAATCTCACGAGATAGAATAAAGTGATCCCACTTCATTAAGCAATCAATAAAAAAACTAAAACATAACAGCAAAAGCGAAAATGGTAAACTGAAAATAGAATAGATTACGAAGTCTTTCGCTGTTATGTTTTATTTTTTTATTGATTGCTGAATGAAGTAGGATCAGTTTATTCTATCTCTTGAGATTTTTTTTAAAGCCAAAAAACACTTATCAGCTACTGAAGCATATTGGTGGAATAAGAAAGTGAAACATGGCAAAATAGTGAAATATAGATAAATGATCGCTTTTAGATTCACATTCAATTATTTTAATGATAGCGCTTATTAGAACACAGAACTGCTTTATTATCTATGCCTTGAAGTGAAGACATTACTATGTATGACTAAGGAACGACGTCATTGTTCAAAGCCGATGGGTTGTATCCCCTGCTACACTAGACCCGAAATACGTGATAGGACTATGAACATTTACGGTTGGAATTGTTTTGTTAGTTTTAAATTTAAAATCCAATGCCATGCTACTGTTAACTAAATATTATGTGACTAACGGAAGCTTTTATGTTGAAAATTGTGAACATACGTTTCTCACTTAGCCCTGTGCCGTATTCTTCGTATATGCCTATACCACTTTTTAATGAACTGATATGTAAACAAAAGCCATATACACATCTTAGATTTTTATTGCAGTTATAAGTTAAGAGCCTCAGAATGCAAAATGGACTTATGAATGCAAATAATATAAGAATTTATGGTACTACAAACTACATTTATTTAATTTCAGGTGTGACAAAAAGATCCTGTGACAGGCTGAAAACCTGTTATGAAAATATGAAAGAAAGACTTCGAAAAGACCTTGCAGAAGAAAAGGTGGAAGTGTATAAAACATGTGGGGGGAAGCCTATCCAAAAAACAACGATCCATGATCGGGCTAAACTATTAGAAATTGTTGGTTCCTCAATGAAACCGTTAAATGCATATGATTCCGATGCACAGTTCAGCATGATTGTGGATGTTGTCAACGTGGAGAGCAGTGCAGTGAGAACACGCCACCTGCCTCAGTTGTCGAGTCAGCAGAGTGCACACAACCTAGCACTTCCCACACACCTGTCAAAGGGACACCTAATAATGTTCTGGTGGATGTCACCCAGTTGCAATCTGTTTCACAGTCTCCTGATCAACCCAATGAAAACATTTGCACGCCAAAAAATACATGGCATCGTCGCAGGATGCCTGCAAAAGCAAGGCCATCAGGTTCGGGAACAGTGATTGACAATGTGTGCAAGAAGAGAGTGGAACTACTGGAGGCCCAATTACTCATGATGAAGGCAGAGCACCAAAAGGAGCTGAGGATAAAAAATTTAAAGATTCTGGCCCTGAAAGAAAAACTAAAGTACTGGAAGAAGAAAAATGCCAGTGACACGTGACTTTTTTCCTGTGACAGTGAATTTTTAATTTTTTGTGCTATGTTGTATTTTGTCTAACGTATTAAAGTTGTCTCACAGTTCAAATTGTTTCTCTGTGTTTGTCCTGTTAGTGATACTGCTTCTATCCTAGGTGTCTAATATCTGCTTACAGCTTATTTGGTCTGGACTAAGTTTCATCCAATCACTTAAAATTACTTCATATATAAAAACAGATTAGCAACATTGCAGTTTACACAAGTAAGCTAAATGTCAGTTGCAGGCCTGCAGCCATAACGTCAGGTGCCAATTTCTATTTAAATGACTTAACAATGAGGTAGACTTAATGAAACAAAATAGTAATAAAGCATCCTTGTTACTCTAACTTTGGAATGAACATATGTGCTGTAACAGTTATATACATGAGGCCCAATGTGATCATGTTTTGCATTGTTTGTACCAGAATATCCTAACACATTAAATTATGAGGGAAAGTGCTCCAAATCATAATTTTGTGTGTGCCATTTTCCGTGCAATACTCTGCACCAGGTAATGTTTATAATGGGAACCTATATCTTTTATGACAATACAATTTGAAGTGAGGCATGTTGAGAAATACATTGCTGTGGTGTGTTCTCTTTTCTGCAAAAGTAAGCATAGCATATGTGGCTTTCCTAGCCACACCACTTGGTAATGTGTGTGTGGTGGAAACCTGTAACATTTATCATAACAGTATTTGTAGAGAGGCATTATTGAATAATGCATTGCTAATATGGACAGTAGTGAGATTAGCATTGTGTGGCTTCTCTAGCAATACTCTGCACCTGTTAATGTTTACAATTTCAGCCCATAACTTTAATCACAGCAAAATTTGTAGCAAGATATTTTCAGAAATGCATTCTTATGATGGGTCACTGGTTTCTGCTATAATAGTCATAGCATGTGTGGCTTTCTTAGCAATATTCTGCACCTGCTAATGTTTATGATGGCAACCTGTAACTTATGCCACAACTGTATTTGTAGTGAGGCATTTTTCTGTGGCACTATGCAATGACAAGGAATTCCCTTCTCTACAGGTGAGCGTTGAATATGTGAAAAAATTGCATCAATATCAGTGAGAGTGAGGGAGGGAGTTTCCCTCAGTAATAACTTAAAGTATGACACTTCGTACTGTCAACCCACAGCATTACAGTTCTGCTTTCATATCTTCCCAAGTAGCACACTCCTTAACTAATTATTGCTTTTGCACTAATCCCCAAAGTATTAGACATTGCTGACAATATTCCATTGCCTTTTGTAGCAATGAGAACTTGTTTTTCGTGACAATTTCTAAACACAAATTTGTCTTCAATTTCATGTATTTTTTTTAATGCCATAGAGTTGTGCATAATATTGTGTAAAGTGCTGCTATACGCATGACTGACTAGAATTAACAACGTAATTCAATTCTTTGCACAACCTTATGGCCACACACACTTATGTTTAAGAAAATCATATTGTAAATAAAGAGTAGTGATTAATATGGAAACAATTTAACAAATAAACAATCCAAATCTGACATTTTATGTTATTACACAAATGATTATTTTGTGCCCATGTGTGTACTGCATATTCACAATTTTAAGCTAATCTAGGTGATAAGACTGCATTAACAATGAGGAGAAGTGCAGTAAAATAATCTCTAAACTGTAAGGTTCTAATAATAAAGAATGTGCTCTTTTAATATTGCGAAACTGTTGGACATTCACATATTTGTTGTTACAGTAGAAAATTTAAGAGATGTTTAGGATCTATAGTGAACATAATACAGAAATATCCATTATATTTTTGTCTACTCGCTTTTACTCTCACACTCTCTAAATGTAATGGGGTCATTTGTTCTCAAATTTAAGTACATACCCAGAAACTGAACATGTATATAAATAACAGTACTGCATTGCTTTCACAACCAATGTGATGCAAGAAATATATCTTTAATAATGAATTAGCAACAGTTCCACACTAAAAAAATCTCAGAAAAGCAGCAGCTGGGTAATTGTCTGTAGGCAGCACATCCTGTCCCTGGCACAACAAAACCTCAAATTTCGCATCACACACCCAGTTCAGTGAGTACTTTTATGTTCGCTAGACAGCAGAAACAAACTACATTACATGCTGAAACAATCTGAAAAATTGAAAATACGGCGAAATCCCTTAACTATAATCATAATTTTTCGTTACGAACAGTGTCTGAATTTATGTTAGATTATCGGAAATGTTCATTAATTATAGCACGGCGAACTGCTCTTCCAGGTAATGTATCATAACGATACATCTGCTGTCCAGGTAGCACTTCTCCGTTGTCTTCAATGTTGGGGCCTCTCTCATCACGTAACTGATTTAAAAGTCGAGAAATTTCAGGATCTTCTGGTGGTTCATCACTGCTTGTACTCCTCGCAATATTATGCAAGACAGCTGTACCCACAATGACATTGCTTCCTGTGGATTACATCTTATTCCTACAGGATTACATCTTATTCCTACAGATAACATGGGAAATCTCTTCCACATACCGTATCTTCTCTCAACAGTGTTTCTAGTTTTAATATGAGACCTGTTATATCGATGCTCTGCTTCATTTTGCGGATTTAAAAGTGGAGTTAACAAGTAGGATCTACATGCATAACCACTGTCTCCCAGTAAGTGACCTGACCTTGTGGTATTTCTCAGTTTTCAAATTGAGCTCTGCGAGCGCAGTTGAGAAATGGTACTGTCGTGCACAGAGCCCGGCCATCGAGCGACAATATCCCTTACTAACAAATTGTGATCACTAATGGTTTGACAGTTAAAGGGAAAATATGATTTCCTATTGCGGAGAAGTTCAGCATTATGTCCTCCAGGAGACTTCTTATATGGGTACAATCCAAGGTACCAAGAACGCCAGGAAATCGGTCCAATTGACTAAAACCATACATCACAGAGCGCACTACTTCTCTTGTAGGAAATTTTGTAAAGCGAGGAGACAGTGATGCTATGATGTCTTATACATCACTGATGATTCGTTGTGCTGTTGTACGATGTATATTACTTTTTTTTTGTTTTGGTGTTAGGGCGCAAAACTGCTATGGACATTAGCGCCCGGTCCGTGACTTAGGAAACAGTAAAAAACCGAAATTTAAAACCAGCAGCAATGAGAACGAAAGTCATAAAATTGGAGAAACAAAGCAGAAGGAAGGCTTAAAAATCCACTACAGAAAGGGGTTGGTTGTCCCCAAAAAAAGCTTCAAATGACTGACGTCATTTCACTGGCACTAATAAACTTGAGAACGCGGTCGGCGGAGCGCGTATCACCTGCTAAAATCGACGATATATCAGGCGATAGCTGTAGACGGGAGCGTAACGGATTAAAATAGGGGCACTCAATTAAAAGGTGTCTTACCGTCCACAGCTGAGAGCAGTGGGGACAGAGTGGGGGAGGATCGCCGCTTAAAAGATGTCGATGGCTAAAAAGACAGTGCCCTATCCGGAGTCTAGTTAAAATTACCTCCTCCCGACGACGCGTTCGGGAGGAAGAGGTCCAAGCACAAGGAAGAGCTTTCACGTCGCGCAATTTATTATGGGGAAGTGTCGACCAATGCGCGTGCCATAAATGAACAACACGACGACATAAAACGCTCCGTAGATCGGCAAAGGGAATCGATTGAATAGCTGGCCGAAGAAGAGAGACTGCAGCCTTGGCTGCAATATCGGCCGCCTCATTTCCACAGATACCAACGTGTCCCGGGAGACAGAGGAACGCCACCGAGACGCCCCCCAGGTGGAGCAAGCGCAGACAGTCCTGAATCCGGTGGACCAGAGGGTGCACAGGATAAAGAGCTTGGAGACTGAGGAGAGAGCTGAGAGAATCTGAGCAGATAACGTACTGTATCCGCTGATGGCGGCGGATGTAGTGGACAGCCTGGAGAACAGCGTAAAGCTCCGCAGTAGAAACCGAACACTGGTCGGGAAGCCGAAAGTGATTTGGGGTGTCGCCAACAATATAGGCACTCCCTACACCTAACGATGTTTTCGAGCCGTCGGTGTAAATAAATGTGGCTTCCTTCATTTGTGCACATAGAGCAGCAAATGCACGACGATAAACAAGTGAAGGGGTACCATCCTTGGGAAATCGACAAAGGTCATGGAGCAGGCAGATCCGGGGACGGAGCCAAGGCGGTGCTGTACCCCAAGTTGTCAAGAACGTTTTAGGAAAGCGGAAGGAAAGAATGGAGCAATTGACGGAAGCGGACTCCCGGTGGTAGTAGGGAGGAGGGGCGGCCTGCATACCCTACATCAAAGGAGGCGTCGAAAAAAAGGTCATGGGCTGGATTAGCAGGCATGGAAGACAGATGGCAGCATAAAGACTCAGAAGGACTGCTCGCCGATTGGACAGCGGAGGTTCAGCAGTCTCAGCATAAAGGCTTTCCACAGGGCTGGTGTAAAAAGCTCCAGACACTAAACGTAATCCACGGTGGTGGGTAGAGTCGAGACGCCGAAGAATAGACGGCCGAGCAGAGGAGTAGACTATGCTTCCATAGTCCAATTTCGAGCGCACTAAGGCGCGATAGAGGCGGAGAAGGACCACTCGGTCCGCTCCCCAGGAGGTACCATTGAGGACACGGAGGGTGTTAAGGGATCGCAGACAGCGAGCCGAAAGAGAGGAAACGTGGGAGGACCAGCACAGTTTTCTGTCAAACATAAGACCCAAGAATTTAGCGACGTTGGAAAACGGAAGGTTGACAGGACCTAGATGTAAGGAGGGCGGAAGAAACTCCTTACGACGCCAAAAATTAACACAAACGGTCTTACTGGGAGAAAAACGGAAGCCGGTTTCGATGCTCCAAGAGTGGAGGCGATCGAGACATCCTTGAAGACGTCGTTCAAGAAGGCTGGTCCGTTGAGAGCTGTAGTAGATCGCAAAATCGTCCACAAAGAGGGAGCCCGAGACATCAGGAAGGAGACAATCCATAATTGGATTGATGGCAATGGCAAACAGTACAACACTCCGCACGGAGCCCTGGGGTACCCCGTTTTCTTGGGAGAAAGTACGGGAGAGAGTGGTGTTCACACGCACCCTAAATGTGCGCTCTGCCATAAATTCGCGAAGAAAAAGGGGTAGCCGACCTCGAAAGCTACAAGAGAACAGTGTGCGGAGGATGCCTGTCCTTCAACAGGTATCGTATGCTCTCTCCACATCAAAAAATATTGCTACCGTTTGGCGTTTCCGGAGAAAATTGTTCATGATATAAGTGGAGAGATTAACAAGATGGTCAACTGCAGAACGATGCTTTCGGAATCCGCATTGGGCAGGTGTTAGAAGACTGCGTGATTCCAGCCACCAAGCTAAACGGTAATTCACCATACGCTCCAAAACCTTACAGACACTACTCGTGAGAGAAATGGGGCGATAGCTAGAGGGGAGATGTTTGTCCTTTCCAGGTTTCGGAATGGGAACGACGATAGCTTCCCGCCATCGTCTGGGAAAAGTACTGTCGGTCCAAATTCGATTATAAAGGCGAAGGAGGTAACGCAGACTATGGGTTGATAAATGCAGCAACATTTGGACGTGGATACCATCCGGTCCTGGGGCGGAGGAGCGAGAAGAAGAGAGTGCATGGAGAAAACAGAATTGCAGCTTTCGCGATTTTGAGAGGAGAAAGCAAGAGGTCGCACTTCCGCTGCACGTTTCTTCGGGAGAAACGCTGGCGGGTAATTTGAAGAGCTCGAAATCTCAGCAAAGTGCTGACCCAACGAGTTAGAAATTAAGACGGGTCCACTAATGTGTCATGCGCGACAGTGAGCCCAGAGACCGGGGAGAAACTAGGAGCGCCTGAGAACGGTCGAAGCCGACTCCAAACTTCCGAGGAGGGAGTGAAGGTGTTAAATGAGCTAATAAAGAATTTCAAGCTTGCCTCCTTGCTATCGCGGATGACACGACGGCATCGCGCTCGGAGCTGCTTATAGCGGATACAGTTGGCTAATGTAGGATGGTGGCGGTAAACGCGGAGAGCACGTCGCCGCTCACGTATTGCATCACGGCATGCCTCGTTCCACCAAGGAACTGGGGGGCGCCGGGGCAATTCGGAGGTGCGTGGTATTGAATGTTCCGCAGCTGTAAGAATAACGTCGGTAATACGGGTGACCTCATCGTCGACGCTGGGAAAGTGACGGTCATCGAATGTCTCTAGAGACGAAAAAGGTGTCCAATCAGCTTGGGCAAACTTCCAGCGTCGTGGGCGCATGTATGGCAGTTGAGGCTGCAGTCTAAGGACACATGGAAAGTGGTCACTCGAGTGTGTATCAAGGCCGAACCATTCGAAGCGCCGAGTTGGCGGAACACGACCGCAAGGTCCAAATGAGATAAATTTGTCGTGGAGGCAGACAAAAATGTAGGGATCCCAGTGTTGAGGCAAACTAGATCCGCTTGGTGGAAGACGTCTAGCAATAGTGAGCCACGTGGACAAGGATGTGGAGATCCCCAAAGCGGGTGGTGGGCATTGAAGTCCCCAACCAGCAAATAGGGCGGTGGAAGCTGACCAAGAAGATGAAGGAGATCAGCTCGCACCATTGGTGTGGACGATGGAATGTATACAGTACAAAGAAAGGGAAAGACGGACGGCGACAGCTTGGAAGGAACTGTCTAAGGGGATTGGGCGATAATGGAGAGTATCATGGAAAAGAATCGTGAGTCCATGTGCTGGAGTGCCTTCAACAGAGGGGAGATCATATCGGACGGACTGAAAATGAGGGAGAACAAAGCGGTCATGGGGACGCAGCTTTGTTTCCTGAAGACAAAAGATTACCAGCGAGTAGGATCGTAAGAGGATCGACAATTCATCCCGATTGGCTCGAATACCGCGGATATTCCAGTGGATAATGGACATAGGGTGAACTGGAAATGGAGGAATGTGACCAAGGTCGCTGTCAACTCAACGACTGCTCAGAGCTTGCGACCGACAGCATGGAATGGCATTCAGCCGAAGGCAGAAGATCCTGATCCATAGGTTGTTCAGGAGCAGCTCCTGCCACCAGCGATCGGCCGGTTGATCGGCCGCCAGCAGTGCGCCTCGGCGACACAGAACACGGCCGAGGGCGATTTCCGCCAGGTGGTGCTGTAGATGGGACACGCCTTGGCGGAGAAGGAGAGGAACTGGGTTTCTTTGTAGCCTTCTTGGAAGTATGATGTTTAGAGGAAGGAGGAACCGATGGTTGGGAAGTTGCCGTACGTAAAAACTTTTCACGAGTATGCTCTTTTTTCGAAGTCTTGGTGTCTGACTTTTGGGCTCGAGATTTAGCAGAACTCGACGAAGGGTGAGCCAGAGAGTGGGCAGGCGAAAGTGGTGAGGTTGAACGGGCGATCTTTGTGCTGGCCGATCTGACAACCGTGGCACTAAAGGTGAGGTCGCAAGTCTGCGTGGCCGCCTCCTTTGTTGGCTGAGGAGAAGCAAGGACAGTGCTGTATTTTCCTGTCTGAGGCACGGTGGGCTGTCGACTGGCGAATAATTTTCGAGCAGCAAAGGTAGACACCTTTTCCCTCACTCTAATTTCCTGGATGAGCTTTTCGTCCTTAAAAACGGGGCAATCTCGAGAGGAAGCAGCGTGGTCACCCATACAGTTGATGCAGTGAGGGGATGGAGGTGGACAAGCACCCTCATGGGCATCCTTGCCACACGTAACACATTTGGCCAGATTGGAACAGGACTGGCTGGTGTGATTGAACCGCTGACACCGATAGCAATGCGTAGGGTTTGGGACGTAAGTGCCAACGGAAATTATCTCATAGCCTGCTTTGATTTTCGATGGGAGTTGAACTTTGTCAAATGTCAAGAAGACAGTGCGGGTTGGAATGATGTTCGTGTCAACCCTTTTCATAACCCTATGAACAGCCGTTACGCCCTAGTCAGACAGGTAGTGCTGAATTTCTTCGTCAGACAGTCCATCGAGGGAGCGTGTATAAACGACTCCACGCGAGGAATTTAAGGTACGGTGCGGTTCCACCCGGACAGGGAAGGTGTGTAGTAGTGACGTACGCAGCAATTTTTGTGCCTGGAGGGCACTGACTGTTTCTAACAACAGGGTGCCATTCCGTAATCTGGAACAAGACTTTACAGGACCTGCAATTGCGTCGACACCTTTCTGAATAATGAAAGGGTTGACCGTGGAGAAGTCGTGACCTTCGTCAGACCGAGAAACAACAAGGAACTGTGGCAACGATGGAAGAACTGACTGGTTGAGACTCAGTGAACTTACGTTTGTGAGCAGACATAGTGGAAGGTGAGGAAACCATTGCGGAAGAATCCCCCATGATTACTGGCGTCTCCGATGGCGCGCTCCTCCCTTGTGGGGGCCCTCTCTGAGGGCACTCCCGCCTTAGGTGATTGTTCACACCTCAGGTCACACCTCCCGACAAACGGACGGAGGGACCAATCGGCACTTTCGGAAGGTATCAGCTCGGGTAATCACCCCTCCCTGGGCCTGGCCGTTACCAGGGGGTACGTACGTGTCCTACCTGTCTACCCGGGGCGGGGAATTACGCGTTACCCCGTCACCGGCTACGCATGGAAGTGCGTGGGTCGGCCTTCAGACACGCACAGGGAGGAAAAAAGAGTAAGGAAAGAGGGGTCTCAAACGCCGCAGCGGAGAAAAGGGCAAAGAGAGGGACAGAGGAAGGACGAAGACTTGCAAGCGTAGAAAGCAAGGAATTGGTAACAGTTTTGAGCGTCCGTCTCCGGACGTAGGCACAAACCGTACTCCCAGAGGGGGAGAAAGGGAAGGAAAGAGCCAGAGGTGAGGGGGGAGGGGCGAAGATGGGGGATGGGGAAGGATGCGGAAAGGGAAGGTACGCAGCCCGGAAAGGAAGGAGGGCCACATTAGCTCGGGGTCCCGTGCGCGCTACGCACGTATCCAAAAAAGAGTTGTGGACCCCCTGGGGGGGGATGTCTATTACTGTTGTCCCCAATAAGAATGTTGAATGCACCTGTTGCATATGCCCTTAAAGTAATCCAAAGTCTATCGGAGAAACAGGGTTATTCCGATCAGTAGGAAATTCTAACCTATCATTAATTTGATTTAATAACCACCACACTGTTTCTTTTGACAGACGAAATCGCTCTTCAAACTTGCTGTCACCATAATCTTCAAAAGGGTTTCCCCTTTCCACAATCGCTCCAACACGATTTCGGTCACGATTTAAATGGTCAAGGTATAACAAATCTTCCTCAATGCCATCCATAACATCAAAACGCGCCGCCATCTTAATAGCGTATGCTTCTAAAACCGTGGTTATTTCGTAAATGTGAGTCACCTCCCACCCGCAACAACATGTATACAGCCCACTTGCTGTGCCACCATATAGCAGGGACAAGCCCGATGGATCGCAAGCAACAACAACCTCTATTCCCTGCTGCTTTTGCTATAGAACCGAGACCATAATATTACAAGCGTTTCGCATTATCTACATGCGAAATCCAGAAATACTCCGATAATTTATTTAAGAAGCTATGTAAAGCGACTGCTAAATGATTAGGCTTGACTACTTTTTTGTAAATAAAAGACGTGACTAATGCAAACTAAGAAATTTACTCACGTTGTTAGTTAAGCAGCCCCAGGCCAATTATTTTCTTATTTAAAAACGGACGAAACTTATTCGACGCTGCTGAACCTCATGAAATCATTCTGAACGATAAAGAAGAGTCATGAGAAGGGCCGTAAGCTACAAGACGAGGCTGTTAGCTACAGTATGATTTCTAGTTGATGGCAGATGTTCCTACGAGCTCAAATTCAGTAGCATCGCCGTAACTAAAATAAATGATAATTAACTGAAACCCACAGCTGCCGACAGGTGTTTATACACCTCGATCGGGACAGCTGAAAATGTGTGCCCCGGCGGGACTAACCCGGGATCTCCTGCTTAAATGGCAGACGCTCTATCCATCTGAGCCACCGAGGACACAGATGAATAGCGCGACTGCAGGAACTTACCCCTTGCACTCCTCCCGTGAGAACACTTACGGTAAGAGTCACCTTAGTGTGCGCGAGTAATGAGTGGATGGGCAAAATATTTATTAGGAACATTACGTATGTACATTGTTGAGAGTTGGGAATGTGGGTTTCACGGGATGCGTGCACGGAATAAGTCTCTGCAGTCGCGCTATTCATCTGTGTCCCTGATGGCTCAGATGGATAGCGCAGCTGCCATCTAACCAGAAGATCCTGGGTTCGAGTCCCGGTCGGGGGTACACATTTTCAGCTGTCCCCATCGAGGTATATCAACACCTGTCGGCAGCTGAGAGTTTCAATTAATTATTTATTCTAGTGAAGCTGCGCGGTCATCAATGGTATCAGTTTTTTCGAGAACAGTCGCTATCTTCGTATATATCTAAAATGACTCCTGAAACCTGCAACGTGGTTTTTAGTTGCCTGAGGTAATACATCATGGCGAAACAAAATAAAATATTTACTTCAACGTTTTTTTATATACGTAGCATAAAGTATGACCTGTAAATAAGGAAATCATTTCAAATTCCAGGAAGACTGCACACTGCGGGGTGCAAATCTAAAATTCAACAGATACATGCTAAATACGTTTAACTGTTAGAACTGTAGATAATATCTCCAACTTTGCTCAGAGGGCAGAGGTTTTGACAGAATGGGATTTTTCAACATTTGCACCAGCAAAGCTAGTGTCCCTATTGAATTTACATCAAATGTCGGTATTTCGATTTTTTGACCATTTCCGGTAAGTATGTGAAATAACTAATAAAAATACAAAGGGTTGACATTTATCTTCTCTATGCTGCAAGTAATCATTGTGTTATTAAAAAATGTAAGTGCTTTATTTCTCGCATCTGTATCTCTATACTCTGTGTGATGCGTTCCACACACTTTGTGGTCTATAAATTTCTCCAGTATCTGTCTAAGTTTCGCCCTCTTCGCGCCCTGTTTTTTTTATTATGAATTTGGCCAGCTATGGACCGCATACAACTTAAGACTTATGGCGTTTCTTTTTCTTCCGTTCTTCCCAGCACTACATTTTCTCGCCAACTGCTCGTCTCTGCTCATCTGTCCACACTCTCTTGGGTCGAGGTTTTGGCGCACCTTCTTCATAGTTTGCGTTTTCTATAACTAGCCTAAAGTTATTCCTGTCACGTATTATTTCTTCTGTTACACCTATTTTGTTGGCGTCTTTCTTTACTGCTTCTATCCATCCTACAGTGTTTTTCACCTTACTAACGTAATTAAAAATTCTTTGTAATAAGTGTTTCTTCCATTCTTTTTAAATGTCCATAAAATTTTAGCCGTCTCTTCCTCTTTGTATCTGATCTTTTCTGTATTTTTGTATAGGTCTCCATTTCTCCTTTTAATCCACCTATTTTCCTTGTTTTTCTCAGGACCTAGAATTTTTCTTAATATTTTTCTCTCTTTTTTCTAGTTCTCTTAATTCGCCTTTCTTATTCAATATTAGGCACTCTGATCCATACGTTGCTTGTGTCCTAATAACTGAATTATGTTTAATCTTTGCTTGTATTGATATTGATTTTTTATTGTAGTATTGTGTTAATTTATATGCAAATTCCAACTTTATTCTTTCTTTATTTGTTGTGTTATCCAGTCCATTGGCTTGGATCCACTCCCCCAGGTATTTGAATCTATCAACTCTTAATTTTTCCATACTTTGTTTTCATAAACTTTTCTGTATTATGTTTGTGTTCTATATACTCGGTTTTTTCGTAGGATATTTTTAGCCCAGTCTTTTCAGCAATCTCGTAACATATCAAGCATAACTGTTGCGTCTGTTCGGTTTTCAGTTATCAATGCCATATCATCCGCAAAGGCTAAACATTTTACTTCAAATTTGTTCTTTCCTTGGCCCATGCTTATACCCTGTTATGTATATTACAACGGCATTTTATCCGGAGTGCCTTGATAAAAAGGCCAATTTTTGTCGCGCGGTTGGCACGACAGCGCTACAATGGCGTAGTTTGTTCAGTTGTGGTCGGCTGTTCCTATACGCCCGACATCTCGACAAGGAATATTCGTCGGTTGATCGGTTGAAACGCCGAACTCGTCCTATTTGTCCGTCCGTCTGTTAGTGCGTGCGTAGCGCCCTTACGATTGAATACAGTATAGCTGGCCCCCACTACCTCCGCTTTTACGTGTGCTTCCACACCTGTAAGGCTACTCCAGCTGCAGCTGAAACGTTGGCCTCATCAATTTACAATCATGGCGCGGCACTATACCCATGAAGCTGGAGCAGTGACTTAAGTTTCACACGTTTTACATATTGCAAGTTGTCCATGACTTAGAAAAATATTTCTAGTTTATACAGTTTGATGTTATGTTCCCTGTTGGTTTCGGTGTACCGCAGGTTTTAATATAACTCAGCATTGCGAAAGCGTGCTAAGTTAGAAAGAGCATGTAGAAGAACTCATTCCAATAAAGTAATTCGATATCCTTTTGTTTATTGGCCATATCAGATCGCTAACATGTAGAGCTCTGAAGATAATGTTGGTAATGTTTTCTTTGTTCAAGCTATACGTAAATATGGGGTGTACAGTGAGTCCATAAAGTATCAGTCTAGCTGCCTATCTTTTAGAAAACAAAGTCTGTAACTTTAAAAATTTTGTACAAAATCTGAAGAACCGGTCATGCATGGAGTACCTCGGTAAGTCATTCTTTTCGGAAAGCAAGGAAAGAAATACATCCAAAGCGACAGCAAGGTTAAAAAATAGAAAATGTAATACAAGCTCTAGTACATTAAGGATTCCCTCCGCCACGCCGAAATTCTGCGCGCAATGATTAAACTATAACGATGACCCACGGCACACACTGGAGTCAACCAAGGGATCTCTAGAGCCTGTTGGGGTTCTGAAAGGGGCCGATACAGTGCAATTATATGGAAGTTGGAAGAATCCTGGAGATACTAAAAGTTATCAGATTATATAATGGTAAGAAATTTAGGAACCAGGTTTTAAATTGTAGGACATTTCCAGGGGCAGATGTAGACTCCGACCACAATCTATTGGTTATGAACTGTACATTAAAACTGAAGAAATTGCAAAAAGGTGGGAATTTAAGACTGGACCTGGATAAACTGACTAAACCAGAGGTTGTACAGAGTTTCAGGGAGAGCATAAGGGAACAATTGACAGGAATGGGGGAAAGAAATACAGTAGAAGAAGAATGGGTAGCTCTGAGGGATGAATCAGTGAAGACAGCAGAGGATCATACAAGGGCGATGTACTTGAGGACAATATCATGGAAATGGAAAAGGATGAAGATGAAATGGGAGATACGATACTGCGTGAAGAGTTTGACAGAGCACTGAAAGACCTGAGTCGAAACAAGGCCCCGGGAGTAGACAACATTCCATTAGAACTACTGATGGCCTTGGGAGAGCCAGTCCTGACAAAACTACCATCTGGTGAGCAAGATGTATGAGACAGGCGAAATACCCACAGACTTCAAGAAGAATATAATAATTCCAATCCCAAAGAAAGTCGGTGTTGACAGATGTGAAAATTACCGAACTATCAGTTTAATAAGTCGCAGCTGCAAAATACTAACGCGAATTCTTTACAGACAAATGGAAAAACTGGTAGAAGCCGACCTCGGGGAAGATCAGTTTGGATTCCGTAGAAATGTTGGAACACGTGAGGCAATACTGACCTTGCGACTTATCTTAGAAGAAAGATTGAGGAAAGGCAAACTACGTTTCTAGCATTTGTAGACTTACAGAAAGCTTTTGACAATGTTGACTGGAATACTCTCTTTCAAATTCTAAAGGTGGCAGGGGTAAAATACAGGGAGCGAAAGGCTTTTTACAATTTGTACAAAACCAGATGGCAGTTATAAGAGTCGAGGGGCATGAAAGGGAAGCAGTGATTGAGAAGGGAGTGAGACAGGGTTGTAGCCTCTCCCCCATGTTATTCAATCTGTATATTAAGCAAGCACTAAAGGAAACAAAAGAAAAGTTTGGAGTAGGTATTGAAATCCAGGGAGAAGAAATAAAAACTTTGAGGTTCGCCGATGACATTGTAATTCTGTCAGACAGCAAAGGACTTGGAAGAGCAGTTGAATGGAATGGACAGTGTCTTGAAAGGAGGATATAAGATGATCAACAAAAGCATAACGAAGAGAATGGAATGTAGTCGAATTAAGTCGGGTGTTGCTGAGGGAATTAGATTAGGAAATGAGACACTTAAAGTAGTAAAGGAATTTTGCTACTTGGGGAGCAAAATAACTGATGATGGTCGAAGTAGAGAGGATATAAAATGTAGACTGGCAATGGTAAGGAAAGCGTTTCTGAAGAAGAGAAATTTGTTAACATCGAGGATAGATTTAAGTGTTAGGAAGCCGTTTCTGAAAGTATTTGTATGGAGTGTAGCCATGTATGGAAGTGAAACATGGACGATAAATAGTTTGGACAAGAAGAGAATAGAAGCTTTCGAAATGTGGTGCTACAGAATGTTGAAGATTAGGTGGGTAGATCACGTAACTAATGAGGTATTGAATAGGTTTGGAGAGAAGAGAAGTTTGTGGCACAACTTGACTAGAAGGGATCGGTTGGTAGGACATATCCTGAGACATCAAGGGATCACAAATTTAGCATTGGAGGGCAGCGTGGAGGGTAAAAATCGTAGAGGGAGACCAAGAGATGAATACACTAAGCAGATTCAGAAGGATGTAGGTTGCAGTAGGTACTGGGAGATGAAGGAGCTTGCACAGGATAGATTAGCATGGAGAGCTGCATCAAACCAGTCTCAGGACTGAAGACCACAACAATAACAACAACAACAGTGCAATTAGCGTAAAGGTAGTGAGACGGCGCTGATTGAAAGGAATCTTATTCTGCGCTTACATAATGAGTGAAAATCATACGAGACTGTTCTAGTAGTCTGTAGACCTAGATAGACGGCTCAGGTCGATTTTGCGTAACTATATATATATATATATATATATATATATATATATATAATACGATTTGAGAGAGAACCTGAGCAGCCATCTTCAGTTGATGACGCTGCCGTTTATCGACTAATAAAGTCATCAGAATATCGAAACAAAGTGCAAAACGATTTAGAAAAGATATCTGAATGGTGCGAAAAGTGGAAGTTAACCCTAAATAACGAGAAGTGTGAGGTCATCCACGTGAGTGCTAAAAGGAACTAAAACTTCGGTTACGCGATAAATAAGTCTAATCTAAAAGCCGTAAATTCAACTACATACCTAGGTATTACAATTATGAACAACTTAAATTGGATGGAACACACAGAAAATGTGGGGAAGGCTAACCAAAGACTGCGTTTTATTGGCAGGACACTTAGAAACCTACTAAGGAGACTGCCTACACTACGCTTGTCCGTCCTTTTAGGACATTGCTGCGCGGTGTGGGATCCTTACCAGATAGGACTGACGGAGTACATGGAAAAAGTTCAAAGAAAGGCAGCACGTTTTGTATTATCGCGAAATAGAGAGTGTCACAGCAATGATACAGGATTAGAGGTGGACATCATTAAAAGAAAGGCGTTTTTCGTTGTGACGGAATCTTTTCACGAAATTCCAATCAACTTTCTCCTCCGAATGCAAAAATATTTTGTTGACACCGACCTACATAGGGAGGAACGGTCACCACGATAAAATAAGGGAAAGCAGAGCTCGTACAGAAATATGTGTGTGTTCATTCCGCGCGCTATACGAGATTGGAATAATGGAGAATTGTGAAGGTGTTTCAATGAACCCTCAGCAAATCACATTTAAATGCCTGGCAGAGTATCCATGTAGACGTAGATGAAGCCAACCACGCTCCGGACGCCGTCACACTGATGCAGACGTGAGATTTATCACGAGGGAAATTAATAAGAAACCTAAGATCAGCGCTCCTAAGATGGCAGGGATTTAGAGTCTAGGGGAAAGAAGGTATGTGCCAACACAAGCAGAAATATCTTCAAAATTTATGGGTATCACGGCCAAGTAGCGCGCAAGCAATTTTGGGTCAGTGAACCGAATAGAAAGAAAAGTCTTCATTTTACGATGGAACAGATTCAAAATGGAAGATTTCTGGAATAGTATTTTCTGATGATAGTAAATACAATGTATTCCGGTCGGATGGCAGGCGAATGGTGTGGCGTAAGAAGAAAGCGGATATATTGCCACGCAATCTTGTGCCAACACGGTGGCTCCCTGATGGTGTGGGGCAGTATGAGTGCTGCACGTGTTGGAAAATTACATTTCATATAAGGTACAATGGATCGCCATATGTATACCAACATTTTGAAGGACCATCTGAATCCTAGCGCTGAAAAATTAGGTCTGCAAGAAAATTACATTTTTTGAACAAGGTAACGATCCAAAGCATACGGCTCTAAATACTACGCTGTGGCCCCTGTACAGTACCCCAAAACAACACTCCTGAGAAGAGCCCAGACAATCCTACTGAACACCTTTGGAATGTACTGGAAGACAGCATCAGGAAAAGACATTTCTAACAAGAGAAACCTACAAGAAGTACTTCAAGACTAGTGGGACAAAATTCCAGCCCCTCTCGCGACAAACTTGGTCAAGTCAATGTCCAGACGACTTTCAAGCAGGAGAAGCTGCGGAGGGAAACCCCACTAAATGTTATTTTTTGTAATTGATATTTTCAGATCGTGAATTAAAAAATATGAGGGCGAATACTTTTTGAAGTAGCTCTTTAAATTCTCAATTGTGTCAAATTTGTCATCACTACGGATGTATTTAATTCCTCGTCCATCAATAAAAATGACTTATCAAGGTTCGTTGTATATGACTGGATGTTCACATTTTATGTTCCCTTCCTTCCAAGTGACATACTTAGTTTTTTTAAAAGAATTACGAGACTAATACTTTTTGTACTGCCTGTAAGTGATATTTCTATGATCCACCAAAGCCTTTCCGCTCCGTTTTAGTTAAACGTTCACTTTAAGATGTGGCTTTTAGTGCCTCGAAACCGGAAGTGATCCAATAATTAAGGACTAAATATAGCTGAAACTTAATACCGGAGATACATCGAAGTGTTTTTTCCTTCGGCGCAACTCTTGCCATTTCTTCCACAGAATGTTCCCCCACAAAAACTGCTTATTTTAGTTATTTTCATGCATTATTGCTGTATGGAATAGTTTTCTGGTGTAATCAGCCACTATCTAAAAAAAAATATTCATTGCCCAAAAGAGTTATTAGGACAATGAACGGAGTCCAGCCTAGACATTCTTGTAGGAGCCTTTTCAGAAAATTAGGGATACTGACAACTGCATGCCAATATATGTACTCCCTGTTATGTTTCATTGGTAAAAGTAGACAATCGTACAAAACCAATGATTCGTACCATACCCACAATACCAGGAGGAAGATTATTATGAATCAAAAACCTTACTATGGTACAAAAGAAGTCCATTACATGACTTGCAAGGTGTTCAATGCTCTCCCACCATCACTGAAATTACTTATCCACGAGCTTTCCAAATTTAAACAGCTAAAACAGTATTTATTAGATAATTCCATCTATTCAGTAGAGTTAACTGTAATTGATTTTTTCGTTTGCTAATTTGATGTGCTATTGTGCATTACAAGGTATTCAATGCTCTCCCACCATCACTGAAATTACTTATCCAAGAGCTTCCCAAATTTAAACAGCAACTAAAACAGTATTTATTCGATAATTCCTTCTATTCAGTAGAGTTAACTGTAATTGACTTTTTCATTTGCTAATTTGATGTGCTATTGTGCATCACTGTTAACATTACTGTGATTTAGCTATTAAGAGCTACCATATTTTTAATGTAATTTTTTTCTATACGTATTAATGTGTATTTTGTGTTATAGCAGATATCTTCTTTCAAGAGGTACTTTTATGTATTCCTTTTGTATTTGTATTAATTCTGACACGTCCTACAGCCTCGCAGTATTGGATTTATGGGATATAAATAAATCGTACCGATTAAGTCTTCTCTGGCACGAGTAAAATTTTCTGACTGTTTCCCTTGAAATACAAATTTCTATTGGCTACGACATTTATCGTCAGATTTAAGTAAAATATCCTCAAACTTCTTTGGTTCAGTTTTCTACGTGGCAATACAAAATGTGAGTGGCATTTCCCTTGAAGCACGCAGTGACATACTTAGGTGACCTCACCTCCGCATCCTTTGTGCATAGTACAACGGCGAATATGACGTTCCTGGTAAATACGCAGCGGTGAAAATGAATCTTTCACCATTCTGATAAAATACTATATCAATAGCTGTAGCTGACAGGAAATTTTAAAGGTACGGTACCTGAAACCAATTACGAAAGTATTACGGTCACGAAATATAAGTTAATCAAGAAAACTGTCTTTACGTGTAAAATTACGGCATTTAGAACCGAACAATATTTCGGTCAGACAACTCGGTATTAAGTAAACATTCGCACCGAAACTAAATTCATGGAGAGCAATAAGAGTATCTTGCTCATTCGAATACTTACGAAGACATTTTCATTTTGATGCCTGAGAAATTAGTTACCGTCCAAGCCTTGAATGTTTGCGACATTACCACTATTGAAACAAGAATCAGCGAGTATATTTATTACAAATCTAGCGGAAAACATAACGCAACTGTACGTAAGGACAAGAAACTAGCATTTTCTACGTATCTGTTTCATGAAACACCCAAGTCATTCTCGTCAGAAGCTGCAATTACAAACATTTCCCCAAATCAATGTAAAAATCTGACTCTGCTCTTTTCAAGCCACTTCCATGTCATACTCCCAGTATTTCACATGGAGAGCACTGATTTCATTTGCCGTGGTTTATGGGCTATTTTGGTGCATAATGCGCGCGCGCGTACACACACACACACACACACACACACACACACACACACACACACACACACACACACACACACACACACACACACACACACTTTTCCAGAATCTGACGTATTTTTTCCGGAATTTAGCTAGCAGTTTTAGTTATGATGCAAAATGCGTTAAGTCTCGCGAAGTGCGTTGACATATTGCACTAACGTAAACATTAGGCTACACCCGAGGTCAAGGTTGTTACCACATTACCGTCAGATTCACATTTGTGGGCGTCAACAATATCACGTTTTCACCTAATTGTCGCTAGGACGAATGTCACGCTCTAGCTAGCATTTGCACTTAATACTGTACGTTCGCAGAAGTTTAAGAGATGCAGCTGTTTGGAAAACCACCAATGTGACCTATAGCGGACAACGCAGCAGTCTGCCGTGAGCATTTAACCGTGACGTAACATGTCCTGCCTCCGATCTTGGAGCTGGCTTCATACACTGTTCTGCACTTCTCCGAAAGCGGAAGTGTATCTGGTATTACAATCATTACAGTTGTCAGTCCATTTCGAATTTAGAAAACGAGCTAGGCACTTCTACAGTTTAGGGGGTACATGCGCTGATCACGAGAAAAGTACCTATTTTTGTAGTGTTGATCATTTACTTTATTTTGTCGATCCTTTTACGAACGCAACCACAAATCACGTGGAATCAGTCTGGCAAAAAGCTAAAGAAGAAAATAAAAGGTGTTTCGGAACTCACTGTGCTATGCTGAATAACTACCTGGCGGAATTTCTCTGGCGTCAACGTTTTGGGGAAAATCCATTCCACAATTTCATTGAGCATGTTCGAAAAATCTATCCTAATGATGCAAATAAACTTAAGGCAGCTTTTATCTAACCTGTGATACGAGCTTTAATGTATATCTGTGCAAAATAAATACGATTTTTTGAGAAAATTGTTATTAATTCCATCTTTTTTGCAAAAAAACTTTTTTGAAATTCCGTGCATACATATGCAATACATTTTTAATAAAAAATTTGAGACAGTTAACTGATTTTTTTGAATCCATATGAAAATAAGTACTTTTTGGTGACGAGCGCATCAGATATGACTAATAATTTTTGAAATAATTTTTGGTATTCCGTACATATATGTTTATATCTTCAGAAATACGCGTTTCCTTCAAAAATAGGTACTTTTCTCGTGATCAGCGCATGTACCCCCTAAACTGCGTAAGTGCCACGAGCTATCCGACAAAGAAAATATGAACATAAAGTGTTTTGTGAAGTCTTCTGCACTAGCAATGTAACGTAGGAAGTTTAGGCCCGACTTTACCCGTATCTTACGCAACCACAGCTTAACCTACCTACCTACCTACCTACCTACCTACCTACCTACCCCCCTCCCTCCCCCTCCCCCCCCCTACACACACACACACACACACACACACACACACACACACACACACACACACACACACACACACACACACACACACAGAGAGAGAGAGAGACAGCTGAACTAGCTCTTCCAGGTCTCTACGTAATACCTATTCCTAGAGTTTCAAACAGTCTCAAAGTATGTTTCATTAGTTAACTGACAATTACACATTGCCTATTACACGTGACATACAACGCAGCTGCCAACTGTGTTTCATCTCTTAGGCGAATCAACGTATGAAAAATTCTACCACGTTTGACTACACAATGCAACCAGTGTAGGGTTCCCTCAGCAGATAATGCGGAAACAATACTCACACGCATACTTCCGGAATTAACACTTCTCAGAAAAATCATTTAACCATGCAACCAACAGTATGTCGACAACTTACGTTGTACCTTTATTCTGAATATTTAAGTAAACACTCTCTTCGTAAGTAAAGTTATGCAAGGTTCACCACAGAAAGCAGCATTAGACAGCACGAATTTGTTTAGTCCTAATCTGGCCTAGAGTTAAGGTAATAATTACATAATCAGTAACATGGGTTAACCTTATATATACTTCGTGATGTTTAGAGGACAAATAGATGTACAAATTAATTTGCAATGTGAACGTAAAATGACTCGTTCCACATAATGACGATTTAACGTGCAAAATGATCAATGGAACATGAAAGTAACACTTAACCCTGTAACATTTACTACAGTAGATTTTTTCCAACAAAACCGCGCTTTGTAGGACATTAGCAAAACATGTTTGTACTTACCAAGATACGCAGCGTCAAACAGTATAAACAGTGACCAGATACTGACCCAGAACTCTCCGCAGAAAACGAACGCAAGTATCACCAACGGCGGCGGCGGCTGCTGTTGCTACGATTCCCACGCGAAACGAATGCTACGCGCCCGAACTGCGGCAGTAAACCCGACTAGAGATAATGGGATACCACAGTGTGGAGCGATGCGTCACGTAATGACTCTAGCGCCCTCTGCACCCGGCATCGACGCAGACCATCTCTCGATATCTCAAATGCTTGCAATCTACAAATCGTAAGCCAACTATGCCGGCAGACGTCACAATAATGATTGGGGACGTCGAATGTTTACTTTAATACCAAGAGCGTCTGTTTCTGGTAATTTCCAGCGCATTAATTTATGGTTGAGGTGTTCAGCGTGTATTAATTCGTTGGGGCGCGTGAAATAGCTTCGGTTAACCCACAAAGGAAATTTAATGAACGTGATATTCTGCTAGAGCACATCTTCGGCGGTACACCGCAAGGTTACCGCCCTTCGATAGTGCACTTCTAGCGCTTATCGAAGTGTTAGGTGTTCCAGGTGCCAGCCAGCCAGCCAGCCCGCCAGCCCGCCAGCCCGCCAGCCAGCCAGCCAGCCAGCCCAGCAGCAGCAGCAGCAGCAGCAGCAGCAGCAGTTCCCGGTCCCGGCCTGCAGCAGTGGTCAGCCAGCCAGCCAGCCAGCCAGCCAGCCCTCCGGTGCCAGCAGCAGTCCAGCCAGCAGCGGTCCAGGCAGCAGCAGCAGCCGCCGCCGCCGCCGCCGCCGCCGCCGCCCCGGCCCCGTCCGCGGCAGCAGCGTTCCTGCCTCTCGCCGTCGCCGTCGCCGTCGCCGTCGCCGTCGCCGTCGCCGTCCGCCAGTGTGTGTCTTGTCCTTTTAGTGCTGTGTTTTTTCTTTCTTCTCCTTGTCGTCATGTCCGCCCCCACCACCACCGTCACTACTACCACCACCGCCATCGTGTATACGTCCCCTTCCGCCGCCTCCACCACTATCACTTGGTGTGCCCAGTCCCACCCCCCTCCTTCCATCCCTCCCCTCCTCTCTATCCCTTCGCCCTCGCTCTTTGTCGCCCCCTCTCCCGCTTCTTCCTCTCGTTCTGATCCCTTCCCCCCACTCCCCCAGCCTGTCACTGCAGCTCCGGCTCGGGTGGTGGCCCGTCGGGCCACTGCCCACGCCCAGCTCTCCCCGTCGCCATCGCCATCGCCGCCGCCACCGCCACCACCACCACCACCGCCATTATCGTCGCCTTCACCATCACTGACGCCTTCGCCTGCACCGTCACAGTCATTATCTCCGGCGCCGACTGCTGCGTCCGTGCCGGGACCTGTCCCTTCCCGCCACCTCCCCATCGTTCCCGTCCCTCTTATCACCACCCGCCCATCAGCCGCTGTCAAACGCCCTAGTGGCGCCCCCACTTCCTCTGCTCCTAAAAAGGCTCCACCCCGCCCCCCATCCCCGCCCCAAAATGCCATGGACGTCTCCCCATCAGGCCCCGCTCCCTCCTCCTCCTCCTCCTCCTCCTCCTCCTCCCCACCCGGTCTCTACAAATATCTCCTGTCCCGTCCCGATCCTTCCTTCCTCGAGGCCCGGAATCTCTCCCTCCTCCTCCGCCAACATTTCCCTGGCGCCTCCATATCTCTCCTTACTCCCAGACGGGACTCTGTTCTTATCTCCTCCCCCAGCCCAACCCTCCATACTGACATCCTCTCCCGCCTCCCCATCACCCGTTTTGGTCCTAACGCCTCCCTCACCCCTGCTCCCTCCCCATCTCCTACCCGCCAGCCCCAACCCCCCGCGTCGCCCGCCGACCCTCACCGCCGTGATCACTCGGCTTAGTCCGTCGATCACGGAGGAGGAGGTGTTGGCGGAGCTGAAGGCCCATCCCACCCTGGAGGTGCGGGCAGTCCGCCGCATTTTTAACGCGACCGGCCCCACCCGCCTTATGCGAGTGTTCTCTGAGGACGCCCCCTCCATTGACCGCCTCCTGAAGGAGGGTGCCCTCCTCTTCAATCAGCGGTACAAGGTAGACCCCTCCCGTTCCCCCCCCTCAATCCCTGCGCTGCCAGAGATGTCTGCGCTACAATGCACATACAACAGCCGAGTGCCGCGAGGCCCCCACCTGCCCGCATTGTCGACAAGCGCACTTCCTCCGGCAGTGCCCCAACCTTCAATCCCCTCCCTCCTGTAATACCTGCAGCCTCCCCCACCCTACCTACTCCCAAAAGTGTAAAGCCCGACCCCCTCCCACCGCCCCTGAACTCACCGTACCTGTCCGTCCCCTGGACGCCCCCACCCCTCCTGGCAATTCCCTTCGTCCCCCCCCACTGCTGAGAATATCATCAGGTTCCTCACTATTGTACTCCAAAACGTCCATCCCTTTCAGCGCCCCCACACCCTCCAACAGATCTCCCTCGCCGCCCGTTCCATCTTCCACCTTAAAATGTACGCCACCTATTCCCATAACCAGGCCCATTTCACCTTCTCCCGCCTTGACACCCTCGTCTAAATCCTTATCATGGCGCGACAGCATCGTATCCTGTTCAACAATATCCGCTCCCTTCCCGCCAACAAGAACCTCTTCCTGCACACCCTTGCTACCCACCGTGTGGATGCCTTCCTCCTCAATGAAACCTTCCTCCAACCCCACCACTCCATCCACACCTCCCCCTATCTCCTCCACCGATCCGATAATCCCCTCCCAGTTGCGCGTGGCGGAGTTGCCATTGGCCACCACCGCCAGATCCCCGTTCGGCTCCAACCTCTCCTTCCCGACCCCACCGAACACCTGATCCTTAGTCTCTTCTTCCCCGGCCTTACCGTTACCTGTGCCACCATCTATGTCCGCCCCAACGCCCCTCTTCCTTTCGACTTCCTCACCCACATCGACCGTACCTTCTCCTCCTATGTGATCGCCGCCGACCTCAACATCCATAGTCGCTCCGCTGCCCAGTTACGGCGGTGGCATCGGTTCCTCTCCTCCCTTCAAGGCGACCTCATCCCCATCCCCCAGCACACCCGCCCCGAATCCAATTCCACTCCCGATGTTATTCTCTCCTCCCCCAACCTCCTTGGTCGCATTACGGTGGATGTCCTGGAGCCTATTGGTAGTGACCATCTCCCTGTCCTCCTCACCGTTTCAGACGGTCGTCGCCCCCGCCCCGACCCTCGTCATGACCCTCCCCCCAAGTACATCCATGACTATTCCCGTGCCAACTGGAATGCCTACCGGGATACCCTCTCCACTCAGGTCGACAGCCACCCTCTCGCCTAGCGCCGTCCCGATGATGTCTCCCATGCCGCCTCCTTTCTCCAGCAGACCTTGTCTGAGGCCGTGGAGGCCCACGTCCCTACTGTTGCCATCCACCCCCACCGTCCTACCTTGCCGCCACAGGCCGTCCTCCTCCTCCGTGAATCCCGTCGTCTCTACCGTGCCTTCCTCCGCACGCGTGACCCGGACACCCTACTACGCCACCAGCAACTACAGCGACACATTCGAAATTTGCTCGCGGCTAAGAAACGCCGGGACTGGCGACAGACATGCACCCGTTTAAATGCTACCCTCCCTATAAACTCGTCCAAGTTCTGGACCGCCTTCCGTCGCCTTACCGGAACTAAGCCCTCCCCCTACTATCCTCTTCTCCACGATGACCACCCCTTCCCTGACGCCCTTAGTAAGGCCAACCACTTTGCCTCCTACCTATCCGATGTGTTTTCCATCCCTGATGATCCTCGGTTCGATTACTCCCTCTTCCCAGATATCCGCGATCGAACTGACACCTCTGTCCCTCCCCTTGCTCCTGGTTTCCAGTACTTGGACAACATTCCACACACGGAACTTAATGCCCCCATCACTACACAGGATCTCATTACTACACTCCGCACCAAACGCAACACCGCTCCTGGTCACGATCGTGTCACCTACCGTCACCTTCGTGAAGCTCCTGTCTCTTTCCTCTCCACCCTGGCCAGGCTCTACAATGTAGTCCTGTCCACTGGTTACTACCCCGACCTGTGGAAAACCTCTCGTATCCTCATGTTCCTCAAACCTGGCAAACCGCCGTCCGCCGTCTCCTCCTACCGTCCCATCAGCCTTACCTCGGTCTTCAGCAAGGTCCTGGAATCTATCCTCACCCGCCGCATCCACCAGCATCTCCGCCAGCACCGCCTCCTCCCCGTTACCCAGTGTGGCTTTCGGCCGTCCTTCTCTTCCGACGATCTTCTCCTTCACCTCACTCATCTCCTTTCCGAACAGCTCAATTCCCGTCGCTCCGCAATCTTCCTCTCTCTTGACCTCGAACGCGCATATGACCGCGTATGGCATTCCGGTCTCCTCTTCAAGCTCCAAACCTTCGCCCTTCCCATTAACTACGTTCGTCTGATCGGTTCCTTTCTCTCCCGCCGTCCTTCCCATGTCACCATCCATAACGCCGATTCCTACACCTTCTTCCCCTCCGCCGGTGTGCCCCAAGGCTCCGTCCTCTCCCCCCTTCTGTACTTGTTGTACACGGCGGACATGCCGCCGCCGTCACCCCCCGTCCACCTTCTCCAGTTTGCCGATGACACCGCCTTCCTTGCCCTTGCCCCCACCCTGCAACGCTCCCAACACCTTCTCCAATCCCATCTTGACCGGTTCACCGCTTGGTGCGACCAGTGGCTGCTCACGGTCAATCCTTCCAAAACCCAGGCGATCATTGTAGGCAAAACCACCCCTTCCTTCCGCCTCCTTGATTTCTATCTCACCGTTTATGGCCGTCCCATCGCTCTCACCCCCACCCTTAAGTACCTTGGCGTCACCCTCGACCGTCGCCTCTCCTGGACTCCCCATCTCCAGACAATCCAAGCCAAGGCACGTTCCCGACTCCGTCTCCTCAAGCTCCTTTCCGGCCGTACGTGGGGTCTGGACCCCTCCACCATCCTCCACACCTATAAGTCCCTCATCCGCCCTATCCTCTGTTACGCCCATCCCGCCTGGATCTCCGCCCCCCCTTCCTTTTATAAATCCCTCCAAATCCTTGAACGCCATGCTCTCCGCCTTGCCTATCGCATCCGTCTCCCCTCCCCCACGCGGATCCTGTATGATCTTATCCCCTTCCCCCACCTCCTCCTCTTCCTCGAACGAATACGCATCCTCTACACCTCCCGTAAACTCGATCCTCCTCACCCGCTCGTCTCCCCGATCCTCTCCCACCCCCGCCCGCTGCCGCGCCTGTACTCCCATGTCCCACCCGGTCTCCATCTCTCCACCCTCCTTACCCTCTCCCAAGGTGGCTTCCGCCAGCTCCCCCTCCCTGATGATGTCCTCCTCCCCTCCATCTACCCCTCCTACCAACTTTGATCCTTCCACCCTCCTCCTGTGCGTGCTCCTCAGGGCACCCTCCCTCCCTTCTCTCCCTTTTTCCCTCCCCCCTCCTTTTCTCTCCCCTCCTCCCCCGGGCCTCCCCTCCCCTGTCCCTCTCCCTCCTGCCCCCGTCTCCTCCGCCATTGGCGTCCTTTTCTCCCTTCTCCCCCACCTCACCCCCGTTCCCCTCTTGGCAGGTCCCCGGACTCGCACACGCTACGTGGACTTTCGCGCGCCGGAGATCGCCGCCATCAGTGTCTTGTGTGTGCCGTCGTGTTTAGTGTTCAGTGTTCACCGTCACACTCCGTTGTTCACCAGTGCCATCGTCTTCTTCAGTGTTTGTGCGTCGTCTCAACAGTTTGCAGTGTGGTTTATCGTCGAGTGTGAACGGCTCCGTGTTTGTCTCTCTGTGTCTCCTGTTTTATCGCCCACCATTTTGTGACTTTTCTGTTTTTCTCCTGTTTTTTATGCTTATGTCTTCTTTGGCTGAACAGCAGCGTAGTGTGCTGCTGCCAGCCTGCCTATTGTATAGGTTTTAAAATGACAATAAAGTAAAAAAAAAAAAAAAGTATTCTGCTAGAGCAAGGAACAACGCAAAGTAGCGTCATCCTACGATCCTTGAAAAGAAGCATTGGCATATCTTTTCTTGTGTTCATATACGCTTTCTTCTTCTATGGTGTGTTCTACATCTTAGAAATCTACTCGCCATGGATCTAAGGAAGAACAATACAGCAGATATAAAATGCTTTTTATTCCAGTCTTTGATCACAATATCAATTCTTCTGATGATGACCGGTTTCAGTCCGTAACGACCACCCTCAGATCTGCTCTACACCATGTCCTAATGTGATTAGTCCGTAATGGCATCGTCAAAACATATAAATGTACTCAGCACATCATCGTTACATAGATCTAAAATAAGGTGTAGAATGGGCCACATCGTCCACACAGACATTTTCGCAGCTGGTGATATCAAATGTAATAAAATTTATAGTAGTTGTAAGAATTCATTCACTTAACGTAAATAAATGTCGTGTGACTAGGGCCTCCCGTCGGGTAGACCGTTCGCGGGGTGCAAGTCTTTCGTTTTGACGCCACTTCGGCGACTTTCGCGTCGACGGGGATGAAATTGTGATGATGAGGACAACACAACAGCCAGTCCCTGAGCGAAGAAAATCTTCGACCCAGCCGGGAATCGAACCAGGGCCCTTAGGATTGACATTCCATCAAAATGGTTCAAATGGCTCTGATCACTATGGGACTTAACTTCTGAGGTCATCAGTCCCCTAGAACTTAGAACTACTTAAACCTAACTAACCTAAGGACATCACACACATCATTGCCCGAGGCAGGATTCGAACGTGCGACCGTAGCGGTCGCGCGGCTCCAGACTGTAGTGCCTAGAACCGCTCGGACACTCCGGCCGGCAACATTCCAAGCTAACGGGGTCGGACCACATAACGTATAAGACTATAAATGATATACAACAAAAAATTCAACAAAAGGAAGATAAAAATAAAAACGATCCTCTGAACTAACAAACAGTTGTTGCATGCTAATGACCAGACTCCTTATCGAGTCCAGGCTTGATGGTGCAGCTATGAAAAAGTTGTCTGGTTTACCCAGGTAGGCTCTCAGATCACACTCCTCGGGAATGTGCTGGATGGTCAGGTTCGCTGATCGGTTATCACATCTTGGGCTGGACCGCTTACCTTACTTGTTCAGGTTGGTCTTTGCCCTGTTCGGTTACGATTTATATTCTTCTATTCATGCCACGGGATTTCGAAGCTCTTCGTTATCTGCATAGCGTTGAAAAGATGCACTTTACACAGAGTATTCGTAACCCAGGTTTTTGGGATCAGTGGCGAAGTTGCTATCACCTTCCTGTTGGGTCAGTCCTATTGGTGGATTTCTGTAACTAAGCCAGGAATATCATCATGAATGGAACATTATTATTTTGGAATATTCTTTCATGTCGACTGTCTTCTTAACAGAGGAAGGGCTATGTGGCCAAGTGCTGGAAATCATTATAGTGAAGTAGTTTTGATACACACAGAGATGCTTAACATGTGTATACTCAGCTGTCCATTTATTTACGTAAGGGCTATTCAACTACAGAGGACACAATATACAGCCGTAAACGGAAGCGGTTGTCACAACAGACAGTCCCCTAAACATTTTGTAGTTAATTGTCAGCCAGTGTCTACACTACTGGCCATTAAAATTGCTACACCAAGAAGAAATGCAGATGATAAACGGGTATTCGTTGGACAAATATATTATACTAGAACTGACATGTGATTACATTTTCACGCAATTTGGGTGCATAGATCCTGAGAAATCAGTACCCAGAACAATCACCTCTGGCCGTAATAAGGGCCTTGATACGCCTGGGCATTGAGTCAAACAGAGCTTGCATGGCGTGTACAGGTACAGCTGCCCATGCAGCTTAAATACGATACCACAGTTCATCAAGATTAGTGACTGGCATACTGTGACGAGACAGTTGCTCGGCCACCATTGACCAGACGTTTTCAATTGGTGAGAGATCTGGAGAATGTGTTGGCCAGGGCAGCAGTCGAACATTTTCTGTATCCAGAAAGGCCCTTTCAAGATCTGCAACATGCGGTCGTGCATTATCCTGCTGAAATGTAGGGTTTCGCAGGGATCGAATAAAGGGTAGAGCCACGGGTCGTAACACATTTGAAATGTAACGTCCACTGTTCAAAGTGCCGTCAATGCGAACAAGAGTTGACCGAGACGTTTAACCAGTGGAAACCCATACCATCACGCCGGGTGATACGTCAGTATGGCTATGACGAATACACGCTTCCAATGTGCGTTCACCGCGATTCGCCAAACACGGAGGCGACAATCATGATGCTGTAACACAATCTAGACTCATCAGAAAAAATGACATTTTGCCATTCGTGCATCCAGGTTCGTCGTCGAGTACACCAACGCAGGCGCTCTTGTCCGTGATGCAGCGTCAAGGGTAACCGCAGCCACGGTCTTCGAGCTGATAGTCCATGGTGCTGCAAACGTCGTCGAACTGCTCGTGCAGATGGTCGTTGTCTTGCAAACGTCCCCATCTGTTGACTCAGCGATCGAGACGTGGCTGCACGATCCGTGAAAGCCATGCGGATAAGGTGCCTGTCATCTCGACTGCTAGTGATATGAGGCCGTTGGGATCTAGCACGGCGTTCCGTATAACCCTCCTGAACGCACCGATTCCATATTCTGCTAACAGTCATTGGTTCTCGACCAACGCGAGCGGCAATGTCGCGATACGATAAGCCGCAATCGCGGTAGGGTACAATCCGATCTTTATCAAAGTTGGAAACGTGATGGTACGCATATCTCCTTCTTACACGAGGCATCACAACAACGTTTCACCAGGCAACGCCGGTCAACTGCTGTTTGTGTATGAGAAATCGGATGGATACTTTCCTCACGTCAGCACGTTGTAGGTGTCGCCACCGGCGCCAACCTTGTGTGAATGCTCTGAAAAGCTACTCATTTGCATATCACAGCAGCTTCTTCCCGTCGGTTAAATTTCGCGTCTGTAGCACGTCAACTTCGTGGTATAGCAATTTTAATGGCCAGTAGTGTAATACTCGATAACTGGGATTGTTTTGTCGGTTATTAAGATAATAGTTTCGTCCTTCAACTTTTCGTAAACTTCCTTTGTTTTCTCAATCCAGCATAACCACTGCACATAAATCTATCGTAAAAATGACTTCAAAGAAGTATTACAAGTGTTCGACTACCACAAAAAAGAAGTGGGTTCTTGAAGCTGCGGAATAGCGAGCAGAACAAAAATAGGATGTAACGTTTTGGTATTACCTCATACTCGCTGTAGTCACTCCTCAAGCAGGAAGATCAGATTGGGGAAGACATCTCATGAGGAGCGAGGAATAAATTCACTCTCAAATAACTACCCTATGAGATGCCTCCCCGCCTTTTGAAGGGTGTCATGGGCTTCTGCGGCCGTGGACTTTGCGACCCGTGACGTCAACGTGGTGTTTCTGACCACATACATTTCAGACGTGGGTTCTCCGACCTTCAGATGAAGCCGTAACAATGGGGAGGCTCTGCCTGTCGTTTTGTAATAAGAAAGTCCCTCCACATTTTATCTAGTCCTAAGACTGTCTATGCATATAGTGCATAGGCGTGTTTTAAAAAATACATACTTCTTTAATTTTTCCATTCTACAACATAACTGCAGGAAATTTAAACTTCCTGCGTTGTATTACAAACTTTTCGTAGGGGTGTCGGAAACTTTAAACGTTTTAAATTCACTGAGTCGTTATGTATCTTTAAAATATCTTTTAACCCTTTGTGACGGTACGTCACATCAATGGACATTTGGAGAAAGGGAAAGGAAGTTTTTGTTATGAGACGTGTGAATTATAAATTATTTCAAGACTATGTACGTGTGCGCGATGTATAACAAATAGTAAAGAACGTAAGTTATTATTATCAAACCACAAATATCGATGTAATGAACAAAACACAGTTTTTTTGGTATAATCTCTGTGTAACATAGGCCATGAAGATCAGAGACAATGCTTTGATTGGACTAGCTCTCCTGTTTTGTTTCGTCTAGCGGTACGCCGCCATTGTAGTGCTGTCTGATAATTAACGTAAGTTTTATCTGTATTTTGAAAAATATAATAGAAATTGTTATTAGAAAGTGTATATTATTGACTTAGTTGTCACCTCTCATGATCGCAACCGTTAATCATTATTAACAAAGTTTTTACAGAACTTTACAGTACAGGGAGCTCATTTCCCATAGCAGGATTTAGTCGGCGATTACGCTGACTGTATTATTTGATTAAAATATCATGTCCTAATATTAAATGTAAATGCGAGAGACTTCTCAGTTTTGATCTTTCATTAATTTCAAAGTTAAAAAGAGTCAAAATACACTCCTGGAAATGGAAAAAAGAACACATTGACACCGGTGTGTCAGACCCACCATACTTGCTCCGGACACTGCGAGAGGGCTGTACAAGCAATGATCACACGCACGGCACAGCGGACACACCAGGAACCGCGGTGTTGGCCGTCGAATGGCGCTAGCTGCGCAGCATTTGTGCACCGCCGCCGTCAGTGTCAGCCAGTTTGCCGTGGCATACGGAGCTCCATCGCAGTCTTTAACACTGGTAGCATGCCGCGACAGCGTGGACGTGAACCGTATGTGCAGTTGACGGACTTTGAGCGAGGGCGTATAGTGGGCATGCTGGAGGCCGGGTGGACGTACCGCCGAATTGCTCAACACGTGGGGCGTGAGATCTCCACAGTACATCGATGTTGTCGCCAGTGGTCGGCGGAAGGTGCACGTGCCCGTCGACCTGGGACCGGACCGCAGCGACGCACGGATGCACGCCAAGACCGTAGGATCCTACGCAGTGCCGTAGGGGACCGCACCGCCACTTCCCAGCAAATTAGGGACACTGTTGCTCCTGGGGTATCGGCGAGGACCATTCGCAACCGTCTCCATGCAGCTGGGCTACGGTCCCGCACACCGTTAGGCCGTCTTCCGCTCACGCCCCAACATCGTGCAGCCCGCCTCCAGTGGTGTCGCGACAGGCGTGAATGGAGGGACGAATGGAGACGTGTCGTCTTCAGCGATGAGAGTCGCTTCTGCCTTGGTGCCAATGATGGTCGTATGCGTGTTTGGCGCCGTGCAGGTGAGCGCCACAATCAGGACTGCATACGACCGAGGCACACAGGGCCAACACCCGGCATCATGGTGTGGGGAGCGATCTCCTACACTGGCCGTACACCACTGGTGATCGTCGAGGGGACACTGAATAGTGCACGGTACATCCAAACCGTCATCGAACCCATCGTTCTACCATTCCTAGACCGGCAAGGGAACTTGCTGTTCCAACAGGACAATGCACGTCCGCATGTATCCCGTTCCACCCAACGTGCTCTAGAAGGTGTAAGTCAACTACCCTGGCCAGCAAGATCTCCGGATCTGTCCCCCATTGAGCATGTTTGGGACTGGATGAAGCGTCGTCTCACGCGGTCTGCACGTCCAGCACGAACGCTGGTCCAACTGAGGCGCCAGGTGGAAATGGCATGGCAAGTCGTTCCACAGGACTACATCCAGCATCTCTACGATCGTGTCCATGGGAGAATAGCAGCCTGCATTGCTGCGAAAGGTGGATATACACTGTACTAGTGCCGACATTGTGCATGCTCTGTTGCCTGTGTCTATGTGCCTGTGGTTCTGTCAGTGTGATCATGTGATGTATCTGACCCCAGGAATGTGTCAATAAAGTTTCCCCTTCCTGGGACAATGAATTCACGGTGTTCTTATTTCAATTTCCAGGAGTGTAGATTTCGTTTATTAATATCTAGAATACTGAGTGAGTTCAGTATGTTTAATTTTGGCCGCCTAACGGCAGACGAGATTATCTCCAGTTTTGCCTTGCAAATCATGAACGAGATATATTGACAAGCATTACATTCCGCAATATCTCAGTTAATCTTTGTGTAATTTGGTACATGAATAACCAGTAGCCCCTGAGACCCATATTAATAATTACAGTTTGCGTAATAATACGCATATTTTCTTTTCTAAAAAGCAGCGCTCACGAAAACTATTTATTACAAGGCAATGAGTCGCGCGCTGTGTTTAAAAAAAATTATATCGTACGTACTTCGGGACAGCCGATGTCCGTACGAGTGTTATCGAGGTATAAGTTAATTAAAAGTCTCATGCTAGCCCACAATATTTAAAGCCACCCCAAACCAAAAATCATAAAAGAGATATTTGTTGTTGTTGTGGTCTTCAGTCCTGAGACTGGTTTGATGCAGCTCTCCATGGTACTCTATCCTGTGCAAGCTTCTTCATCTCCCCGTAACTACTGCAACCTACATCCTTCTGAATCTGCTTAGTGTATTCATCTCTTGGTCTCCCTCTACGATTGTTACCCTCCACGCTGCCCTCCAGTACTAAATTGGTGATCCCTTGATGCCTCAGGATATGTCCTACCAACTAATCCTTTCTTCTAGTCAAGTTGTGCCACAAACTCCTCTTCTCCCCCATTCTATTCAGTACCTCCTCATTAGTTATTTGATCTACCCATCTAATCTTCAGCATTCTTCTGTAGCACCACATTTCAAAAGCTTCTATTGTCTTCTTGTCCAAACTATTTATCGTCCACGTTTCACTTCCATACGTGGCTACACTCCATACAAATACTTTCAGAAACGACTTCCTTATACTCAAATCTATTCTCGATGTTAACAAATTTCCCTTCTTCAGAAACGCTTTCCTTGCCATTGCCAGTCTACATTTTATATTCTCTCTACTTCGACCATCATCAGTTATTTTGCTCCCTGAATAGCAAAACTCATTTACTACTTTAAGCGTCTCATTTCCTAATCTAATTCACGCAGCATCACCCGATTTAATTCGACAACATTCCATTATCCTCGGTTTGTGTTTGTTGATGTTCATCTTATATCCCCCTTTCAAGACACTATCCATTCCGTTCAGCTGCTCTTCCAAGTCCTTTGCTGTCTCTGATAGAATTACAATGTCGTCGGTGAACCTCAAAGTTTTTATTTCTTCTCCATCGATTTTAATACCTACTCCGAATTTTTCTTTTGTTTCCTTTACTGCTTGCTCAATATACAGATTGAATAACATCGGGAGAGGCTACAACCCTGTCTCACTCCCTTCCCAACCACTGCTTCCCTCTCATGTCCCTCGAATCTTATAACTGCCATCTGGTTTCTGTACAAATTGTAAATAGCCTTTCGCTCCCTGTATTTTACCCCTGCCACCTTCAGAATTTGAAAGAGAGTATTACAGTCAACATTGTCAAAAGCTTTCTCTACGTCTACAAATGCTAGAAACGTAGGTTTGCCTTTCCTTAATCTAGCTTCCAAGATAAGTCGTAGGGTCAGTACTGCCTCACGTGTTCCAATATTTCTACGGAATCCAAACTGATCTTTCCAAGGTTGGTTTCTACTAGTTTCTCCATCGTCTGTAAAGAATTCGCGTTGGTATTTTGCAGCCATGACTTATTAAACTGATAGTTCGGTAATTTTCGCATCTGTCAACACCTGCTTTCTTTGGGATTGGAATTATTATATTCTTCTTGAAGTCTGAAAGTATTTCGCCTGTCTCATACATCTTGCTCACCAGATGGTAGAGTTTTGTCAGGACCGGCTCTCCCAAGGCTGTCAGTAGTTCTAATGGAATGTTGTCTACTCCTGGGGCCTTGTTTACTCCTGGGGTCTTTCAGTGCTCTGTCAAACTCTTCACGCGGTATCGTATCTCCCATTTCATCTTCATCTACATCCTCTTCCATTTCCATAATATTGTCCTCCAGTGCATCGCCCTTGTATAGACCCTCTATATACTCCTTCCACCTTTCTGCCTTCCCTTCTTTGCTTAGAACTGGGTTTCCATCTGAGCTCTTGATATTCATACAAGTGGTTCTCTTTTCTCCAAAGGTCTCTTTAATTTTCCTGTAGGCAGTATCTATCTTACCCCTGGTGAGATAAGCCTCTACATCCTTACATTTCTCCTCTAGCCATCCCTGCTTAGCCATTTTGCACTTCCTGTCGATCTCATTTTTGAGACGTTTGTATTCCTTTTTGCCTGCTTCGTTTGCTGCATATTTATATTTTCTCCTTTCATCAATTAAGTTCAATATTTCTTCTGTTACCCAAGGATTTCTAGTAGCCCTCACCTTTTTACCTACTCTATCCTCTGCTGCCTTCACTACTCCATCCCTAAAAGCTACCCATTCTTCTTCTACTGTATTTCTTTCCCCCATTCCTGTCAATTGTTCTCTTATGCTCTCCCTGAAACTCTGTACAAGCTCTGGTTCTTTCAGTTTATCCAGGTCCCATCTCCTTAAATTCCCCTTTTTTGCAGATTCTTCACTTTTAATCTACAGTTCATAACCAGAAGATTGTGGTCAGAGTCCACATCTGCCCCTGGAAATGTCTTACAATTTAAAACCTGGTTCCTAAATCTCTGTCTTACGATTATATAATCTATCTGAAACCTGTCAGTATCTTCAGGCTTCTTCCATGTATACAACCTTCTTTCATGATTCTTGAACCAAGTGTTAGCTATGATTAAGTTATGCTCTGTGCAAAATTCTAACAGACGGCTTCCTCTTTCATTTCTTCCCCCCAATCCATATTCGTCTACTACGTTTCCTTCTCTCCCTTTTCCTATTGCCGAATTCCAGTCACCCATGACTATTAAATTTTCGTCTCCCTTCACTATCTGAATAATTTCTTTTATTTCATCACACATTTCTTCAATTTCTTCATCATCTGCATAGCTAGTTGGCGTATAAACTAGTACTATTGTAGTAGGCGTGGGCGTCGCGTCTATCTTGGCCACAATAATGGGTTCACTATGCTGTTTGTAGTAGCTTACCCGCACTCCTATTTCCTTATTCATTATTAAACCTACTCCTGCATTACCCCTATTTGATTTTGTGTTTATAACCCTGTATTCGCCTGACCAAAAGTCTTGTTCCTCCTGCCACCGAACTTCACTAATTCCCATTATATCTAAGTTTAACCTATCCATTTCCCTTTTTAAATTTTCTAACCTACCTGCCCGATTAAGGGATCTGACATTCCACGCTCCGATCCGTAGAACGCCAGTTTTCTTTCTCCTGATAACGACGTCCTCTTGAGTATTCCCAGCCCGGAGATCCGATTGGGGGACTATTTTGCCTCCGGAATATTTTACCCAAGAGGACGCCATCATCATTTAACCATACAGTAAAGCTGCATGCCCTCGGGAAAAATTACGACTGCAGTTTCCCCTTGCTTTCAGCCGTTCGCAGTACCAGCACAGCAAGGCCGTTTTGGTTGGTGTTACAAGGCCAGATCAGTCAATCATCCAGACTGTTGCCCCTGCAACTACTGAAAAGGCTGCTGCCCCTCTTCAGGAACCACACGTTTGTCTGGCCTCTCAACAGATACCCCTCCATTGCAGTTGCACCTACGGTACGGCTATATATATCGCTGAGGCACGCAAGCCTCCCCACCAACGGCAAGGTCCATGGTTCATGGGGGGAGGAAAATAGATATTATAAAATTAAAAATATACACTTGTACCGTGATACCTTTCTCAAGATATATGTATCCTTTTCCTCTTTCGTTGAAGAGACTGGCCAACGGTTTTTTTTTTTTTTAATTTCGAGTACTGATTTTACTGCTTTCTCCTTTAGCTTATTGATCAGTAACTGTTGACGAGTATAGTTTGGTATGCCAAACTTCGGCAGCATTCGTGGTCCTGTGCATCGAATTGATGACAGTAGACACCCGACTGCAATTACTTCCAAATAAATTCTCTTAACCCAGATAACTTCGCTTCTGTTGTCCTAGGTATCGATGTACTACCTAACAGTGCTGAAGCCGGTTTCAATGAATTCATTTAGAAGTAATTTCGGTCGGCAGCCTATCGTCGTCAGTTCCACATTTCAATTGGTATACCAGGATTTTCCATCCATTGATTGACCATATACTCTGCGAAGACCACAGGGCCTTTCGTACAGTATTACCAACCGCGTTTCGTCAAGAGTGTTTGTTGGAAGATGTGCTCTGCAGCACACACGCGGCAAAACAATCGGACTTATTCTCCAGCACTGTATTTATCCATTAACCCCAGTTCTTGTATATCTTCCACAGTCATTGGTTGAAACGAAAATTGCAAAGGGAAATATATGTTTCGGAGAACACTGTTTCCATGGCTTTAATTGCAGCCTTTTCTAAGTTCAACAATGCAGTCTTAGATGACAACGCAGGTATCATATTTTTCATTCCAGAAAAAATACTTTGCGTTTATTTTGACTTCCCTCTGGCAAAAAAGCTCGTTTTCTGTGCTACCAATGTCAGTGTGCAATGATGTATGATTGTTTCGAACATCTCCGAAATGTCACTCCATAAGAACAGTTTCATTTTCACACAATATTTTCTCCTCTTCTTCATATCTGACCACCAGTATTCTTATGTCAGGAGCAGATTTATTGTCAGTTTTCAAAACGACTTCAGTCACTTTCAAAATCTCTTCGCTCAGCTGCATACCTTAACTAATGCTATGGTCCTGGGTCATCCCAGCAGCTTCCCTTCCAGCTTTACATGCCGCAGTCGTTGAGTTCTCATAATCTGGCATACTTGCGGCGTAATCTAAACCTTTATCCAGCAAAACTTGAAATTCCTCTTTAAAACTTTGGAGAACAGGCACTGTCTTCTCCCCACACACTCTCTCTGGCAGTTATTCTTTCGTTTCTTAATCTTCACATCTGTTTCGTCAGGTTCTGCTCTGTCAGGTTTAGTGAGAATCTTGGTGGTCAGCTGTGATTGTGCCATTTACAATTTTTAAATGGCCGCTGATCCTTCTCCAGTCTCAGTTAATGCACAATGAATTTGTATACACATCTCATTTTCCATGTTCCTGATACTGATGACCTTCATTGAGAAGGCACTCTTTTCCCCTTCCCCTCCCTTCCTTTCCACTTCCCATCCCACTTTGCTTTCTCCCTTTCCCCTCAACCCCTTTACCCTCCACCCTGCCCTCCCCCATGTCCCTCCCAACATATCCCCCATATGTCCCCTGCTGCTACTCCCCCCCCCCACCACTGCTCCCCTACCACTGCCCCCTGCCACTGCCACCCCAGCCGCTGCTCCCACCACCGCTGACGCCCCCCCTCCCGCAACTGCCCCTCCGCTGCCCCCCACCACTGCCCACCCACTGCTGCCCCCCACAGCATCATCTGCCCACCAATTCCACCCCATCAATGCCCTCCCCACCACTGCCCCCTGCCACTGCCCACCCTGCCACAGCCCCCCTGCCAGGCCTCCCCTACACTGGCCCCCCATCACATCATCTCCCCACCACTGCCTCCCACCACTGCCTCCACCACCACTGCTCCCCTCGCCACTGCTCCCTACCCACCACCTCTGCCCCCCTGCCCCCCTGCTGCTGCTACCCCAATGCTGCCCCCCTGCCACTGCCCCCCTGCTCTGCTCCTCTCACTGCTGCCTCCCTGCCACTGGCCCCCCACCGCTGCTCCCCACCACGGCTCCCCCGCTCTGCCAACCCCCACCGCTGCCCCCTGCCCCTTTACCCTCACCCCTTCTTCTACCCGTACATCCTCCCCCTTTCCCCTCCCCCTCTCCCCTTCTCCTCCCACCCCCTTTCCCTATCCTCTCCCCCTTTGCACTCTCACTTTCCACTTCCCCCCTCCTATATCCTCTTTCATTCCCCTCCCCATTCTCCCCTCCCCCTTTCCACTCACCCTGTTCCCCTTCACGCTATTCTCCTTCACCCTCTCTCCTCACCCTCTCCTGTCCCCCTTTCCCCTCCCCCTTTCCTCCTTACCCATTACCCTCCCACCTTGTACCCTCCACCCATTTCCCTCGCCCCACTTCCCTCCCGCCCCTTCCCCTCGCCCCCATTCCCCTCCCCTTTTTGCCCCCCGCACCTTTAAGCCCCACCACCTTTGACCCCTGCACCTTTGACCCCCGTGACTTCGCCCTCTCCTTGTAATCACATTGTGATCACTACCTATGGTCGACGTTATGTGCAATAACCACTCACAGACGGCAGATGGCAGCACTTGCAGTGGAGGGTATAATAATCGTTTTTGGGGGATGCAGACAACAGTGCAGTCGTTTTCATAATGCTTAAACTAAACCATTTATATGATCAGCTTTTGGGACTGGGGTGGTATCATTTTCGAAACGGCGAAGATCGTGCACTGTTCCTGTTTTGCTGTGTTTAAAGTACACTGTGCATGGCGCTATCCAAAATCGACGCCGAGGCAGTTGTGGTTCACCACGGGTCACAGGTGACAGGAGCGAATGAAGGTTGTGGGGATGTGTGCAGTTCAATTATGTGCAACTATTGATCAACTGACCACCTACATGAACCAAGGGGTTACCAGCAGTGTATCCTCAAAGAGCATTCAGCAGACATTGCTGCATACGGGTCTCGCAGCAGATGTGTGGTCCGTGCACCTATGCTGGCTGCTGTTCATCGGCGACAAAGGCTGGAATTTGCATGCCAGTACTGCAACTGGACGTCCACTGAATGGTGACAGGTGGTCTTTTCAAGTGACAGATAGCCATTGGCGTGTATGGCGTGAAGCACCTGACAGAAAACATGTTGCAACTATAGTCGGCAGGGTTAAGGCAGGAGGAAGGATCGTTACGGTCTTAGGAACATTTTCGTGACACTCCCGACGTGATCTCGTCGTTCTCGAAGGCACAGTGAATCAACAGAAATATCTTTCGGAACCATTTTCACCCCTACATGCAGTTGTTTTTCCCTTGGCATCTACCAGCAGGGCGAGTGTACCATACTCCACTCACCAACAAACTCCCACTCTTTGGCGCGTTTGTGCTTGGCTACCATTGGGCCCTAGCCTTTGCAGCATTTTTTCCCTTCCGTCCTGCGTGTGTCTCCTCTTGCTATTGTTTTCCCCTCCCTTGTAAAACATGTCTGGGGTATTATTGGGATTGTTTTGCGTTCTATCGCTGACGTGCAAACAGTCTCACCTTTGTTTTCCGCTCCCTTTTCCTTTCTTTGTTTCCCTTCTCCTCTCGTTCCTCTGCTTTGGCGTTTGAGGATCCTCTTGTTTCATCTTCCTCCCTTTGCCCCTCCTGAAGGGCAAGCCAAGCGTCTGACGCTTAACAAGTGGCTGGATAACGCGTTAATTCCCAGCCACGGGTAGACAGGTAGGTTTCGCAAGTTTCCTCTGGTACAGGCAAGACCCAGGGAGGGGTTATTGCCTTAGCTGTAGCCTTCCTAAATTGCCGATTGGTGCCTCCATCAGGTGTTCGGGAGGTGTGACCTGAGGTGTGAACCATAGCCAGGTGCACCCCCTTGTAAAGGGGGTCCCCAGTTGGAAGGAGCGCGGCATTGGAGACGCTGGCCATCATGGGGGACTTCCTCACGATGACTCAATCATTTTCCCACTCAATCTAAAAAACGTAAACGCAAAGAGGCTAACAATTCAAAGACCCTTCCCGCTGCACCACGGTTCCTCATGGTCTCACTTACTGAAAATGGCGAGTCCTTCGCCACAGTAAATCTGTTCATTATTCAGAAAGGTGTAGATGCAATTGCTGGCCCTGTGAAATCCTGCTCTCGTTTACAGAATGGCACTTCGCTTTTGGAGATCACTTCTGATTCTCAAGCACAACAACTGCTTGATGCCTCGCTTCTCCATGGTTACCCTGTTCAAGTCGAGGCTAAAATACAATCTTACCGCTCTGATCGGTGTGTCATTGCCGTTCATCGTGTAATGAAATATGTCGATTCCTCCTTAGCGCCCATCTGCACTCACTTTCTCATCTTTGATAGAGTGATGCTTCCGTTCAAGTTCAAAGCAGCCTATGAAATTATCACCATCTGGCCATAGATTCCGAACCTGATGTGCTGCTACCAGTGCATCGTTTTAACCACACTAGACTGTCTTGTTGACACCCAGACAAATGTGTCGTCTGTGGTAGGGAAGTGCATGAGGGCCATTGTCCACCTCATTCGCCCCGCTGTACCAACAGCAATGGCAGCCATGCCGCCGCCTCTTGGAAGTGTTCAGTATATCTTGATGAGTGGGCTATTCAAGTGATTCGGGTAAAGGAAAAGGTGGCTCATCCAGTAGCTCTCAAGTTAATGGCTAGTTGCAAACCCTTCGTTCTCCTGTCTTATACCTATAGCTCTGTTCTCGTTATCCCTCACTCCATGCAGGACATGGCCACACAGACATGCGACCTCCCATTCAGCTCTGAGATTGTGAAATCGCTCTGTGTCAAGGTAGCATCGCCATCCCCCCAGCCGAGGTGCCACCCCTATGTCTCTTCCTCATCATGACGCTCCTCCAATGGAAGGTTTGTGCCCCTCGGTCCCACAAAGAGGATATACGGCTGCTTTTGGCGTCGCAACGTCCTCATGTACTCTGCTCCCTCACACCCGCTTTGAGCCTTCACAGTTCTTACCGATTCGTTTTGACCTCCCCCTGAGGTCGGCATTCCCTCTCATGGGGGCGTCATGCTGCTCATACAGTCAGTTCACATCCCCAACGACCAATCTTCAAGCTGTTGCAGTTCGCCTTTTCCTTCCCCACCTGACTTTTTCCCTCTGCACTATATATGTCCCACCATCATTCGCTGTCACCAGGGCAGACTTCCTTCAACGTATTGGGCAGCTACCTCCCCTTTTTTGCTACTCGGAGATTTTAATGCCCATCATCCTCTTTGGGGTTCTCCCAGGACCTGTCAGAAAGGTGCCTTCTTGGCTGACTTTCTTACCCAACTTAGCCTCTTCTGCCTTAACACTGGAGCACCCACTTTCCTTTCCCACTCCTAGCACACCAATTCCCATTCGGGCCTATCCTTCTGCATTGCCCAGCTTGCCCATCGTCTTGAGTGGTCCGTTCATTCGACCGAGTGACCATTTACTGCGTGCTGACCCCTAGTTCTTTTAACATTCCCACCTCTTCCTCTGTCGTGTGGATCAACCTCCGGAGGCTCTCTGGAACCAAGATCCATTCCCCAATATCCGGCCTGACAGTCGCTGACTATGTCATCATGGACACCATTGCTATCTCTAACACCTTGGGGAGCCATTTTGCGGAAGTTTCGAACTCTTCCCACTGTCATCCTGCCTTCGTCCATTGGAAACGAGTGGAGGAGGCTCGGGCGATACCCTTCTCTTCTCCAAATCGTGAGTGCTACAATGCTGTCTTTACTATGAGGGAGCTCGATCATGCTCTATTCATCCCGATCCTCCACCCCAGGGCTGGACGTCATCCACATTCAGATGTTGCTGCACCTTTCTATTGTAGGCAAGCACTTTCTGCTTAACACATAGAACCGTACCTGGGCATCGCCAATGGTCCTCCTTTCACTGGAATAAGCTCCAACTTATTAAGCCTCTCCCAGAGGCTTGCACGACTTCCTCTCGGCCCTCCCGCCATGAGGAGGTTATTTTCACTCGGATACGTATTGGGCACTGCCTTTTTAACCATCGCCATTTGCTAAGTGGCGCTACCGCACCACTTTGTACAAATTGCGCCCAAACCTTAACTGTCCGCCACTTCCTACCGGAATGCGCTCTTTTTAACCACTTACGTTCCTGCTTGGGTTTGCCGTCTGATATATGAGGCGTGTAAGTAACGTTTTGCCACACCACGGCCGCAGCAGTGCGGTCGGCGTTCTGCGCATGCGCACCGGGTACCTACATCTGTTGTCTACGCACTGACGCCATTACAGTCTGATTCTTCCATGTTTACGTTGTGTACTGAGTGTTTAAGATGCCTCCGATAATCGTGAGTCCGTCCGACTGTGAAGTACGGGCTTTTATAAGATTTCTTAGTGCTAAAGGCCTAAAAGCGATCGATATTCATCGTGAGATCTGTGCAGTTTACGGAGAAAACATCATGAGTGATGGAATGGTAAGAAGTGGGTGAAATCATTGAAAGATGGAGGCACAAATGAGCACGATGAACAACGGAGTGGGCGTCCTTCAGTCGTTAATGAAAGTTTGGTGCATGAAGTGGACAATAAGGTGAGAGAAAACAGACGCTTTACGATTTTCTCCTTGCGGGATGACTATCCTAATGTTTCTCATAGTGTTTTGTACGGCATTGTGACCGAGCACTTGAATTACCGAAAACTGTGCGCACGTTGGGTACCGAAAATGTTGACGGATGTGCACAAAACCAAACGTTTAGACAGTGCATTGACTTTCCTTGAGCGGTACCACAACGACAGTGATGATTTCTTAAGCCAAATTGTTAGGGGCGATGAAAAATGGGTGGCCTACGTCACACCAGAATCAAAGCAACAATCCACGGAATGGCGGCATTCAAAAAAAAAAAAAAATGGTTCAAATGGCTCTGAGCACTATGTGACTCAACTTCTGAGGTCATTAGTCCCCTAGAACTTAGGACTAGTTAAAGCTAACTAACCTAAGGACATCACACGCATTCATGCCCGAGGCAGGATTCGAACCTGCGACCGTAGCAGTCTCGCGGTTCCAGACTGCAGCGCCTAGAACCGCACGGCCACTGCGGCCGGCGCGGCATTCAGATTCACCCAGTACAGTGAAATTTAAACAAACAATTTCTCCCGTAAAATCATGTGCACAGTTTTTTGGGACAGAAAAGGAATATTGCTTGTGGAATTTCTGCCTCGTAATGATACAATCAATGCAGCAGCTTACTATAAGACATTCCACAATCTGCGACGTTCAGAACAAAAGACGTGGCAAGTTGAGCAAGGGCATCGTTTTGCTGCAAGACAATGCCCATCCGCATGTGGCGAATCAGACCAAAGATCTCATCACATCTTTTCGATGGGAAACTCTATATCATCCTCCGTACAGCTCCGATCTTGCGCCCAGTACTTGAAGAAACACCTGTGCAGTCAGCGTCTTCAAGACGATGAGGAAGTCAAAACAGTGGCGATGCAGTGGTTAACAAGTCAGACGGCAGCCTTGTATGAGGAGGTTATTCAAAAACTTATACAACGTTGTGACAAGTGCCTCAATATTGACGGAAATTATGTAGAAAAGTAGATCAAGGTACAGGCTTTCATGTAAAAATAAAGTTATTGAGATATCTTAGCATGTCTTTGTTTTAAATTTCAAATCAGTACTTACTTAAAAAACACGCCTCATACTTTTAAAGTGTACACTCCTGGAAATGGAAAAAAGAACACATTGACACCGGTGTGTCAGACCCACCATACTTGCTCCGGACACTGCGAGAGGGCTGTACAAGCAATGATCACACGCACGGCACAGCGGACACACCAGGAACCGCGGTGTTGGCCGTCGAATGGCGCTAGCTGCGCAGCATTTGTGCACCGCCGCCGTCAGTGTCAGCCGGTTTGCCGTGGCATACGGAGCTCCATCGCAGTCTTTAACACTGGTAGCATGCCGCGACAGCGTGGACGTGAACCGTATGTGCAGTTGACGGACTTTGAGCGAGGGCGTATAGTGGGCATGCGGGAGGCCGGGTGGACGTACCGCCGAATTGCTCAACACGTGGGGCGTGAGGTCTCCACAGTACATCGATGTTGTCGCCAGTGGTCGGCGGAAGGTGCACGTGCCCGTCGACCTGGGACCGGACCGCAGCGACGCACGGATGCACGCCAAGACCGTAGGATCCTACGCAGTGCCGTAGGGGACCGCACCGCCACTTCCCAGCAAATTAGGGACACTGTTGCTCCTGGGGTATCGGCGAGGACCATTCGCAACCGTCTCCATGCAGCTGGGCTACGGTCCCGCACACCGTTAGGCCGTCTTCCGCTCACGCCCCAACATCGTGCAGCCCGCCTCCAGTGGTGTCGCGACAGGCGTGAATGGAGGGACGAATGGAGACGTGTCGTCTTCAGCGATGAGAGTCGCTTCTGCCTTGGTGCCAATGATGGTCGTATGCGTGTTTGGCGCCGTGCAGGTGAGCGCCACAACCAGGACTGCGTACGACCGAGGCACACAGGGCCAACACCCGGCATCATGGTGTGGGGAGCGATCTCCTACACTGGCCGTACACCACTGGTGATCGTCGAGGGGACACTGAATAGTGCACGGTACATCCAAACCGTCATCGAACCCATCGTTCTACCATTCCTAGACCAGCAAGGGAACTTGCTGTTCCAACAGGACAATGCACGTCCGCATGTATCCCGTGCCACCCAACGTGCTCTAGAAGGTGTAAGTCAACTACCCTGGCCAGCAAGATCTCCGGATCTGTCCCCCATTGAGCATGTTTGGGACTGGATGAAGCGTCGTCTCACGCGGTCTGCACGTCCAGCACGAACGCTGGTCCAACTGAGGCGCCAGGTGGAAATGGCATGGCAAGCCGTTCCACAGGACTACATCCAGCATCTCTACGATCGTCTCCATGGGAGAATAGCAGCCTGCATTGCTGCGAAAGGTGGATATACACTGTACTTGTGCCGACATTGTGCATGCTCTGTTGCCTGTGTCTATGTGCCTGTAGTTCTGTCAGTGTGATCATGTGATGTATCTGACCCCAGGAATGTGTCAATAAAGTTTCCCCTTCCTGGGACAATGAATTCACGGTGTTCTCATTTCAATTTCCAGGAGTGTATTTTTACGTGACCATTGGATTGAGTGGTCCCAGATTAGTCTAGTGCGATATTTGTTTTATCAACCAGCAAAACACGAAGAATGGCCACTACTCTAGCAGCCACACCATCGCTGCTGCATGGCGATAGAAGTCAGGGCCAGCTAGGGTGATGCTGTCTCTGGTGTTCTGTTGGCCCTGATAATACATACCGATAAAACAAATATCATACTAGACTAATCTGGGACCACTCAATCTAAAAGGCACGTAAAATTCCACTATAAAAATTTGTTTGCAAGTAGTGGGAAACAAAACGACGATCTCTATCGGAACTTTGCGTTTGATGAAAGACGTGATTTGTTGGGCTGAGCAAAAACGAATTTGCAAATATCTGCCGAATCACCAGAGAAAATGCGCCTAATGACTCATGGGAGGAACACCCTGTATGTGGGAAAAACAATTTCCCTCACGATTTATATGCCCTGCTATCGTAGTTAAAGCAACTGCAAGAAAGGAAACCGTACATTTTCACAGCAGAGCACAGCATTTTCTTTGTCACAGTCGGTTCAATAGAACATTTGTACACTTTAAAACTTCCTGGCAGATTAAAAGTGTGCTGGACCGAAACTCGAACTCGGGACCTTTGCCTTTTGCGGGCAAGTGCTCTACCAACTGAGCTAACCAGGCACGACTGACACCCCGTTCTCACAGCTTTACTTTAGCCAGTACCTCGTCTCCTACCTAGCCAGGAAGTCTCATATCAGCGCACACGCCGCTGCAGAGTGAAAATCTCATTCTGGAAACATCCCCCAGGCTGTGGCTAAGCCATGTCTCCGCAATATCCTTTCTTCCAGGTGTGCTAGTTCTGCAAGGTTCGCAGGAGAGCTTCTGTGAAGTTTGGAAAGTAGGAGACAAGGTACTGGTGGAAGTAAAGCTGTGACGCCGGGGGGGGGGGGGGGGTTGTGAGTCATGCTTGGGTAGCTAAGATGGATGCCGGCATGGTATCTCAGCATGTTCGGTCAGAGGGCTGCTCGGCCTCTGTAATAAAAAAAACTGTGTAAAAGAATCAACGATCAACTTGAACGGATTACTTGAGACGTCCGCCCAGACCAAACGCAATGAACAATACCGAAGAAAATGGAAAAAAGAAAAGAAAAAGAAGAAAAAAAAATGGTAGAGCACTTGCACGCGAAAGGCAAAGTTCCTGACTTCGAGTCTCGGTCAGTCACACAGTTTTAATCTTCCAGGAAGGTTCATATCAGCGCACACTCCGCTGCAGAGTGAAAATCTCATTTTGTACACTGTTGTTTAAAACAATATTTAGTGTATATCTGTCCAAATGTTTAGTTGAGTATCGTTTACAAATCTTAAGTAAATCTATGAATAACTTTTCGGGATTTGTGCCAACAATGTTGCCTTTTTTTATTTTTGTATAGATTAATCTGTACCTTGGTCAGTTTTCGGTATTTGTTAAGTGTAATACGAATAGCTGTTTCAAATGTGAATAGATAAGAGGAGAATATTAAAAATATATTTCGCTTCACAAAAGCAATTAAATTAAGTACACTGTTTTGGCTTTTGACGGGAACAGGGGAGGGCGGCCGGGGAATGGTGTAACGTATTGTGTGTGTATGTGTGTGTGTGTGTGTCTGTGTGTGTGTGTGTGTGTGTGAGTTCGGCATTCACTGTCGGATAATAAAACACTCCACAAAAAAACACTTCACAAATCTTTTTCGTAACACTATCGAATTCATTTTGCCGTGAACTATGGTAATAGGGTATAATAAAAGTGAAAATAAAGGATAAATGCAAAAACAAAATATGGGATGTAAGTGTGACTACTCATACAGCATAACAAATGGCAAGTAATCGCATTGTATTTCTATTCTTAACAATAATCTTGCAACACCCTTACGAGCTCTTCCGACTGTTTGTGATCACCAACTACAAAGGGTAGTAGTAAAGTTTTGCAATACGACGCAATAATAAGTCGCAGGAGGCTGATTGTTGCTGTGTTGTGAGAATACTTCATATTTGCATTGTAGCCGCTGAGAAGAGTCTGTGGGCGCTGTCGTTCACTATGAGATTGGGTAGCTTTGCAGTACAACTTCGAGTAGGGGTTCAACATAGACCAGGGGTTTGAAGAAATGACTCTTGCATTCGGTGATGTGAGTCCACATCGTACAACTACATTCGGATGGTACAGAGAATTACAAAGAGAAAATTTCACTCTTCAGGACACTGAGAGGATGAAAAGGCCATGATCATCAGTTACGGAGGAAAACGTTGATGCTGTGAGGTAGATGCTAGACGAAGACAGGCGAGTGACCTATAAGCAGATAGAGGATACCTTACGGCTAAATGTACCAGCAATTCTTTCGATTCTTCTTGATTATTTGCAAGTAAAGAAACTTTGTTTCCTGTGGGTGACACATAGACTGACAGAAGAGCAGATGATGCGACATGTGACTTGGTGCCAGGAGATGATAAAGAAGTTCTCTAAGGGGCAATTTCAGCATGTGAATAATATCATGACAGGTGAATGGTCTTGGCTGTATTATTATGACATGCCGACTAAGACTTGTAACGACAACTGTACGTATAATAATTTTTTTCTTTATGAATTTCTCTAAATTAGTGTGAAAAATGGTTGATTTAATTTCTTGCTCTTTTCGTGTCATGTTAAAGAAACAGTGAGCAACTTTTGAAATGAATATTATTATTTATGTTGAATTTCAAATAATGTGGTAATTAAAGGGAAGTGTATTTAATGTTAAAACTATTGTAAGATGTGAAAATTGTAATTTAAACACTTGGTCCATACGTAGGTAGTGCAGTAGGATATGTGTAGTAGAAAACCTGTGGTGAATACCCTACCTGTAGGGGAGCGGGAAAAGGTGGAGGCAGGCGAGTGCGGGAAGACGCACACTGGGCGCGGTTCGGCACAACGGGCTCAGTAGTCAGTCGGAGGCGAGCAACAGTAAGAGTCGGAGTGGTAAATCGGTCAGAGGAACACGTACTGTACCGAGGCGGCTACCCAGGAAAAGTGGATTCCATTGAGCCTCGGATGCACCGATTCCGACGACTACTTGGCATGGCTATAATCTGAGGCACAAAGTTGGAAAGCTTACGACGCTAAGAAGATGGAAAGTGCCGATGTAGTGTGAGCCTTAGCCGTGCTTGTATGTGTGCCGTGCTGCCCGCTATCTCGCTGCCCGCCAACCGCCGCACCGACTTGCACAGGTCAAACATTTATTTCATCTTTAGAAGTGTATCTGTGTGGACCAGTGTCGAAACTGTTTCTAATTGTTCAATAATAACGTGACTTTTACCAGAATTGCCTTAGCCATGACTTATCCTGATCACTGACCTAGACAGGATCCTTACCTCGTATTGTGCAACCCGAGTATCCTGAACTGAAAGTTTAAAAATCAGTGTTAATAAGAATTATCAGTAGATCAATCTATGCTATAAAGAAGTTTAAAAGGTGTGTGTGTTATTGTAAATGTTGGTAAAGAACAAAAGTATGACTAAATTGGAAGAGAATTGTTTGAATTGAGTTAGCGATGCTATTTAATTAATTTGAGACAGAACTAATGACAGTTAAATTATTCAGAAGTAAGACAAAGGAGTAGTTATCCATAAATAGAAAATTTTGAGTGTTAATTTGCCTTTTAAGACTTAACAGTTTCAGTATAACGACCATAACAGTTTCAGGCCCCCCCCCCCTCTTCTCTTGTCCATTCTTTCAAACCTTGAAATGTGTTGATCAGATTTGACCAGTAAAGTTAAGTTCTATGTTAATCCTAAGTGTATTAGTGTTGTTTTCCAATGTTAATAGTGTCATTGTATGTGGGCTTCAAAATTGCTTATCCTAGGAAAATCTATGCCCGATTTCAATCTGATCAATATACAGAATGCAGTTCGTAGTAATCATTGCTGTGTGGTATTGTGTAAATTTAGCTCGTCCAAATTAGTAGAAAAATAGAAAGCTTTCGTTCAGTGGATTTTTCTGGTGCCAAACTTTGCCATATAACGCATCATTACTACGTGTTACTATGCTTGTACATGCACCCACTTGTACAAGGAAAATCTCACTCATTGCCTAAGTAGGCTGGCGACCGAATCATTAATTATAGGTAGCATCTACTGTGTATACTTCTTGTCCATGCGAACGAGCAATTATACTTTACATATGCTTGATGAATCACTGTAGTTATTGACTGATTACAAGTCCGATCTTGCTTCTATTAGGTACACGCGGTCAATTTATGTACTAAAATCCTTGTTTATAAGGTGAAGCCCGTGAACTTATTACAGTACAGGCTTTATACAGCTAACCTACGTCCGTTTAAGGGCGGTAGTGTTACACGTGGCGACCGTGACAGGACTTCCAGTTGTTGTCGGTTACAAATTAACGTAAAGATCGAACAGTGGATGTTCAGTGGCACGAATAGCAATAAAAGTCAGTAAAGTAAACTGCAGTGAACGTCAAGTACGACAGTGTGTTGTAGTTGGCATTCGATATGGACGGGAATGTAGGCAGGGTAGATGCGCCGAGCTAAATGGAGAATGCGGCTGGCAGTAGCCGGAGTTTACGCGGCCAGATAACAGATGGCATTAGCAGAAGACAATTGGCGTACATACAATACCATGAACACGTCAACGAACAGATTGAAATGGCGAGATCGCCTCGAACGCAGCAAGGAATGAAACAGGAAGTAGAGGGTGACTTTGTAGATGATAGTGGGTATGTAAATGAATCCACTGACATGTTTGAGTCACCACAGATAAAGAAAGAACCGAAAGAAACTTTTGAAGTAGGATCGGAACACACCGATTCCGTAGAACAAAACAGTGTGAAAATTTTAAGTATGAACGACTTATTTGAACAATTAACCAAACAAATTGCAGGACAGAATGAGCAGCTTAAAACGCACGTTGATGAGCAGCTCAAAACGCAGGGCCATCAGCTCAAAACACAGAATGAGCAGCTTAAAACACACGTGGATCAAATTAAAGCACAGGTCGAAGGACAGGGAATTAAAATTAGTAAACAAATAGAACAGGTAGAACAAAAAGTGGGTAATTTAAGTTCTGTGGTAAATACACTGAAATTTGAAATAGATACCATTAACAAGAATATGGACACTATGCAGGGGGAAATTGTTAACATTAACAGTAGGTTCGATGTTGAAATTCTCAACATACAAGAGAAAGTAGAGCCCCTGGTAGAAACTAAAGTAGACGAAAAAGTTTTCGGTCTCAAATCTGAGATCGTAAACGAATGTCAACAAGGAATTTCACAGTTGAAAAGGGCAGTTTCAGACACTGAAAAAGATGTAGGCGAGAGAGTTACCGAATGTGAACAAAATTCTTCGAAAATTCAAGGCAAAATTTTTGACCTTGAGAATAAAATTAAAGATAGGCCTGGTGTTGTCTGTAATGGCACACCGATTACGAAGCTGTTAGAAGGCGAGGAACGCTTCGATCCTGCCAAGAAACATAACGGATGGCATCCGTTAGATTTTATGAAAAATTGCGAGAGAGTATTTCCTGAGCACTTGTCTGATCAGGAAAAGATAAATGTTGTAATTAGCGCTTTAGCAGGTGATGCTAAGCGCTGGGGAATAAATTTAAATACCGAACGAATGACGTTCGAAGAATTTAGGCAGAAATTTACGGAAGAATATTGGTCTGAACAAAAGCAGGACCATTTATGGCGGGAGTTCATCATGGCCAAACAGCATGATAATAGGGGCAGGAATTCTTTGAAAGATTTCTGCGAGTATTGGTACAGGAAACTGACGCATTTAAGAGGCCGAAGATCAGATTCGGAAATTATCTGGGAGCTATATAAAAAGCTTCCGGAGGATTCAAAGAGATATGTGGGAAGCAATCATCGTAGCTTCCAAGCATTTCTAGAAAGGGTCGAAGACGAAGACCATTGGCGCGCAAGTCGTGCCAACTATCAAAACTTTGGTAACCATTATAACCGACACAATGACGAACGAAACGACGGCGAAGGATTTCGCGTCAATATGTTACAAAGAGGTAGAGGAAATTATTCAGGTCGCGGTAGAGAGTATACCACGCAAAATAATAACGACGCGGGAAACTAATTTCCGCGAACGTTGCGGGCCAAACGGAAGCGGACAATACATACCGGCCCCGATTTGAAAAAAGATACTGGACTGACCGTAATGTAATGAGACAGGCTAGGGACAGGAATGGAACGCCGCGGCGTGTGGTGACGAAACAAGCGTCAGCTGCGAGCCAGAATGAGTCATTTCTGCCGCACAGAACGCTACAGGTTAACAGGCGAGTGGAGTATCAGAGGGCAACGGCCCAGCCTAGCAGAACATCTGTTACGAAAGAAGCCGCTAGAAATACGGCAGCAGTAGATACGAATATAGCCGTCAGAGCTAATGAAAACTTTACGAGTAATAATTCCGTGGCAAAGGAAACGATAAAGGAAACTGTGAATACACAGAGAGATGCGGTTAGCAGTGTTTGCAATGAAATTAAAGGCGAGGATGAATTAGCAGAAGTAACTGATTGGCGTGTGCAGATCGATAATCTGTACAAGGGCCTAAAGCAATGTGAGTGGGAGGATTTTAAGGAGTATGAGGCGAAGAAGGTAGTTAATAGGAAAGGAAATGATAGGGACGTCGATAAGGTGACGTGGCCCGAATTGGAAGAGGAGAGAATAAATAGCGCCGCGCAAAGTACGCGTGCCGCCAATAGGATGCAGATTAAGGATGGAAGGATTTGGAGGATGAAATCCTCAGCATTGACGAAGAAATAACTTCTGCTAACAGTCCGCCAATGGTACAAGCTGCTACCGAGAGGCACCGTGGAGAAGGGGCAGATGATTACCTGAAAGTAATCAAAGTCCACGAGGATTACACCGAATATGAAGTCACAGTGGATGTGAATAAAGCTGAGGATGAGGCCGTATTGCCAAAAGAGGAGATTGAGTTAAAATCCAAACCTGACGACAATACAGAGGAGGAACTTAGTGCCTGTCTCAGAAAAGCTTTTATGTTAGAACCTGAAAGCGATCCGGAATGGTCGGATTCCGACGATAGTTCAGATGATGAAAGGTACGCAAAAACAGACGAAAATGAATATACTAACTTTCCCTATTGTTCAAAAGTAGCATACTTAAGTGAATCTGGTGCTGAGGAGGATAGTAGTGATGACTCTAGTGAAGATGAAATTGCAGGTGTAAACGAAAGTGAATATAATTTTACTGAAAGAGGGTATGAGAAAATTAGTGACATTTTTCCAAAGAAAGATACAGAAAGTAGAAGTGGGCAAAAACTGAATGAATTATTCAGTAATGTAAAACAGGGGCATAATTTGCAGGAACCTCCAGATGATACTATACTGGGGCACGTCTTAATAAATGTTTTGAAGGAGTGTGAATTACAGGAACAAAAAGAACCATCTGATAAAATGATGGCAGAACAGGGAATGTTGTACCTTGCTAAAGACTTTGAAATTTCAAAACCTAAAAAGCCGCCTGATGAAACGAAACGTTGGCAAGATCTGAATGGCTTAGTGAAAGATGTAGAAAATAGGAGGCCTAAAAAGCCACCAGACTTAAGTGACTGTTTTATGAACCCAAAAAAGACTGCCTTGTTAATAAAGAGACTGGGGGCAGGATTCTGTATTTGTATATATTATTAGTATTATGCATGACTTGATTATTACTGTATCTCAGTGTTACCTGAAAGTGGAATTATTGTTTTGTTGATTTGGAGTCTGGGGCAGATTTATATCGGATTTTGAGAGTGTCATGAACGCATTACATCATGAAACTACAGGATTTCCACCGGAAGAAATTTTGTTAGACAGAAGTAGTAAAAGTTTAATTGAAGAAAAACTAGAGTTTCCACCTTGTACAAGTTTGGGATTGGATCAAAAGAAAGAATTGGTGATAAAAAGGGCAAAGCAAAAAGCTGAATCTAGATCTAGAAGACACAATAAAAAATTTAAAAGTTTCAAAATTTAAAATTGGAGATTATGTTCTTTTAAAAACCCATGAAAAGTCTAGTGAACTAAACCATGAAATTTCCAAATTTAAATATATTTATAATGGACCATATATAATACAGAATATTCCACACGACAATGCTTACTACCTGATCTACCCAAAATCCAAAAGACCTTTAGGTGTAAGAAATACTGTGGACCTGAAACTGTATGTTCCTAGGAACGAGTAAATGTGCTGTATCTTATGCTGAACCCAAGTTATTCTAAATGTAACTAATCTTTGTAAATGTCTGTATACCCTTGAAAGTGTGCTAATGTAGTTATGTGAGTTTCAGATTACCAATTGTACTGTAACTGTAAAAATATATGGAGAAAGGGACTGAAATGAAAGGATAAATGCTATCAGCCAGATAAAAGATGGGACTGTCAAAAATGAAGATGGGCAGTGTATGAACCATGATATGAAGGACTGCCAAATACCAATGAGGGCAGATAAATAGTCGATGGAAAATTGTAAATATGATCCAGGAGATGTGATAATATGAAGTGAAAAGGACTGCCCAAATCCGCACAATAGGCAGCAAATATGTGTAGTTAATTTTCTGAATATATGTGTGTGTGTTTTGTTTAGTAAGTATGGAAATGGACTGCTATTCAAAGCAAGCAGCGACAAATTATCTTATAGTGTGTACAAAATATGCTATTGTTTTTGTAGTTAAATGTTTGTATTCCAAAATTTAAATTATTTCTTTGAGAAGTTGGACTGTGCAAAAGGCACTTGAGTAAATAATAAATAATTATTCTTGATGTGCTAAAAGAGTGTAAACCTATATACAGGGAGTAGAAGGACATATATAGTGTAAATCTTTTTGGACGTTTAAGTAAAGATTCAGAACCACTGTATAATTGTAAGATTAAGTGTTCCCATAAAATTTGGACTTAAGCAAAATTTTCTGGAAACAGGGGCATGTGTAACGACAACTGTACGTATAATAATTTTTTTCTTTATGAATTTCTCTAAATTAGTGTGAAAAATGGTTGATTTAATTTCTTGCTCTTTTCGTGTCATGTTAAAGAAACAGTGAGCAACTTTTGTAATGAATATTATTATTTATGTTGAATTTCAAATAATGTGGTAATTAAAGGGAAGTGTATTTAATGTTAAAACTATTGTAAGATGTGAAAATTGTAATTTAAACACTTGGTCCATACGTAGGTAGTGCAGTAGGATATGTGTAGTAGAAAACCTGTGGTGAATACCCTACCTGTAGGGGAGCGGGAAAAGGTGGAGGCAGGCGAGTGCGGGAAGACGCACACTGGGCGCGGTTCGGCACAACGGGCTCAGTAGTCAGTCGGAGGCGAGCAACAGTAAGAGTCGGAGTGGTAAATCGGTCAGAGGAACACGTACTGTACCGAGGCGGCTACCCAGGAAAAGTGGATTCCATTGAGCCTCGGATGCACCGATTCCGACGACTACTTGGCATGGCTATAATCTGAGGCACAAAGTTGGAAAGCTTACGACGCTAAGAAGATGGAAAGTGCCGATGTAGTGTGAGCCTTAGCCGTGCTTGTATGTGTGCCGTGCTGCCCGCTATCTCGCTGCCCGCCAACCGCCGCACCGACTTGCACAGGTCAAACATTTATTTCATCTTTAGAAGTGTATCTGTGTGGACCAGTGTCGAAACTGTTTCTAATTGTTCAATAATAACGTGACTTTTACCAGAATTGCCTTAGCCATGACTTATCCTGATCACTGACCTAGACAGGATCCTTACCTCGTATTGTGCAACCCGAGTATCCTGAACTGAAAGTTTAAAAATCAGTGTTAATAAGAATTATCAGTAGATCAATCTATGCTATAAAGAAGTTTAAAAGGTGTGTGTGTTATTGTAAATGTTGGTAAAGAACAAAAGTATGACTAAATTGGAAGAAAATTGTTTGAATTGAGTTAGCGATGCTATTTAATTAATTTGAGACAGAACTAATGACAGTTAAATTATTCAGAAGTAAGACAAAAGAGTAGTTATCCATAAATAGAAAATTTTGAGTGTTAATTTGCCTTTTAAGACTTAACAGTTTCAGTATAACGACCATAACAGTTTCAGGCCCCCCCCCCCCCCTCTTCTCTTGTCCATTCTTTCAAACCTTGAAATGTGTTGATCAGATTTGACCAGTAAAGTTAAGTTCTATGTTAATCCTAAGTGTATTAGTGTTGTTTTCCAATGTTAATAGTGTCATTGTATGTGGGCTTCAAAATTGCTTATCCTAGGAAAATCTATGCCCGATTTCAGTCTGATCAATATACAGAATGCAGTTCGTAGTAATCATTGCTGTGTGGTATTGTGTAAATTTAGCTCGTCCAAATTAGTAGAAAAATAGAAAGCTTTCGTTCAGTGGATTTTTCTGGTGCCAAACTTTGCCATATAACGCATCATTACTACGTGTTACTATGCTTGTACATGCACCCACTTGTACAAGGAAAATCTCACTCATTGCCTAAGTAGGCTGGCGACCGAATCATTAATTATAGGTAGCATCTACTGTGTATACTTCTTGTCCATGCGAACGAGCAATTATACTTTACATATGCTTGATGAATCACTGTAGTTATTGACTGATTACAAGTCCGATCTTGCTTCTATTAGGTACACGCGGTCAATTTATGTACTAAAATCCTTGTTTATAAGGTGAAGCCCGTGAACTTATTACAGTACAGGCTTTATACAGCTAACCTACGTCCGTTTAAGGGTGGTAGTGTTACAGACTCTAAACAAAGCACGGGTCTTTGAAAATGACGAGACACAAGCAGCTGCCAGAAAAGAAACTGAACAGCAAAGAAGAAAATATAGCTGTTTTTTTTTTCAAATGGAGTGGAATTATGGAGCGTGTTGTTTTGGACACATAGAAGACATTCACGACTAAGTGGTACACTGAGCAGTGCCTGTCCAAAGTTATCTAATCTTTGAAGAACCTGCGACGGAAGTCAAGAATGAACCCTTGGTTCCTCCAGCACGACAACGGTCTAGCTCACTGCTCCAAAGCATGCACCGAATATTTGCGGGGTAAAGGACTGAAACTTTTTGAGCATCCCACTTTAAGTCCAGACCTTGCTCTTTGTGACTTTGCACGGCTCCTGCGTGTGAAAATGAATCTGAGTGCAGTTTTCAGGTGATGAGGACCTCTTGAGAGAAACTTGGGAGAACTGGTTTAGGGACTGGTTTCAGAGGATGGAGAGGTGTATTCAATGTGGCAGAAATTACAGGGTGTCCCACTCAAACATGCCTGATTTCAAGGACCCAGGAGAGAAAATACACAGTAGATACGACAGTCAAAAATGCACCACATTGCAGAGCATCTCAAATTATTTATATTCCCACGTCAAAAGTGTCAAGTATCGTCGCCAGAGTGCAGCATGATCGCATTAAGTGAAAATGGCGACCCCGCAGCAGCGCACCCAAACAGTAGTGTGGTGGTTTGCAGAAACAAAATCGCCGATTACTGAGCAAAGAAATTGTCGTGTGTATGAATGTGATACATCTGATGTGAAAAAATTAAGGAATGGTATAAGACGTTTCTGGCAACAGGAAGTGTTCTGAAGCATTCTGGTAGTGCACATTAAATAGTTTCAGAAAAGACAGTGGAGGACATCAGACAAGCATTTCTCAGAAGCCCACGTAATTCAATTCGTTAACTATCTAGACAACTTGATGTACCTCGATCAACATTGCATCGTGTAGTTCACCGGTGTCTGCGTATGTGTGGTTACACGGTGCAAATACTGCAACTTCTGACGCCGAACGACAAACCGCGCCGACAATTTGCTGTGGATATGCTGCAGCGTATTAATATGGATGCCAGCTTCCTGGAATGATGTTTATTCTCAGACGAGGCAACCTTTCATCTATCAGGAACGGTTAATAGGCATAATGTTCGGATTTGGGGTTCGCAAAATTTGCACATTGTCACTGAACATGTTCGTGATAGCCCTAAACTAAACTTTTTTTTAGACAACATAGTTGAATATAGATTTAAGTGTCAGGAAGTCATTTCTGAAAGTATTTGTATGGAGTGTAGCCATGTATGGAAGTGAAACATGGACGGTAAATAGTTTGGACAAGAAGAGAATAGAAGCTTTCGAAATGTGGTGCTACAGAATAATGCTGAAGATTAGATGGGTAGATCACATAACTAATAAGGAGGTACTGAATAGGATTGGGGAGAAGAGGAGTTTGTGGCACAACTTGACCAGAAGAAGGGATCGGTTGGTAGGACATGTTCTGAGGCATCAAGGGATCACCAATTTAGTATTGGAGGGCAGCGTGGAGGGTAAAAATCGTAGGGGGAGACCAAGAGATGAATACACTAAGCAGATTCAGAAGGATGTAGGTTGCAGTAGGTACTGGGAGATGAAGAAGCTTGCACAGGATAGAGTAGCATGGAGAGCTGCATCAAACCAGTCTCAGGACTGAAGACCACAACAACAACAACATAGTTGTATGGAGATAAACAGCGATTAATTTACTTATAATCAATTATTCAATGCGATTGTGACTGTCATTAACCCAGCATCAGTTTTCAACAAGATGGCGTTCCACCGCATTGGTCAGAGGCTGTTTGCAAATTCCTGGACAGGAAATTTCCCAGTCGTTGGATCGGACGTTGAGGACTCTGGCGTAAGGAACTTGCTTATTAATAATAGTGATGCTGTAGCTGTTCGTTGGTAATGTTTACCGGCAAAATGCAACCTAACGCTAGATTGCGTTATTACAGCTATCCTGTGTGGCCGTTTTTTAGTACGACGTTAAAAGAGATTGAGATTATTAATTGATCAGCGATGCGTCGGTTCTCCTTTGTGTTCAGGAGACGTACGGATTATTTATGCCGGCCGAAGTGGCCGTGCGGTTAAAGGCGCTGCAGTCTGGAACCGCAAGACCGCTACGGTCGCAGGTTCGAATCCTGCCTCAGGCATGGATGTTTGTGATGTCCTTAGGTTAGTTAGGTTTAACTAGTTCTAAGTTCTAGGGGACTAATAACCTCAGCAGTTGAGTCCCATAGTGCTCAGAGCCATTTGAACCATTTGATTATTTATGCAAATAATTGACCTTTTGACCTGGATTTCCTTCACGCAAACAGAATCTTCGATGAAAATACGTAAGGGACCTATTTGAATATAAAAATGGAAGTGAAAGCAAATTAGTGGAATTTCGTAAGAGAAAGATTAACAGATCGGAAGTTGAACGCATTAGTGGTCTCCCAAATACAATCGAGACACCACGATAAAGAGCGAACCTATAACAAAGCTCATATGTACTGGCAGAAGTAAAACTGTGAGTACCGGACCTGAGTCGTGCTTCGGTAGCTCAGATGGTAGAGCACTTGCCCGCGAAAGGCAAAGGTCCCGAGTTTGAGTCTCGGTCGGGACAGTTTTAATCCGCCAGGAAGTTTCATATCAGCGCACACTCAGCTGCAGAGTGAAAATTTAATTCTCATATATACAATTTGAACATCATTTTTGGTTAGTGAAAGAAAAGAATAATAAGAAAATTACTGCATCGTAAGATATTAATATATTTTGAACAAATTGGCTTTAAACTACTAGACATTGGCAAATACACAATAAATGCATGACTTACATCTGATATTCCTTCTGTGGATGGCGCAGTCGAATAATCGCTGCTTTGTCAGCCCGTTCCTTCCTAAAGTTAAATGTCCTTGCATGTGCGTTAGTACATTGTACCCACACACGAGCTACCGAAATGTTTGTTCGTCGTTTCACGTAGTTTTTACACAAAATAAAAATACAACTTGTAGCAATGCTATGTAGTACGTCTTAACATGTCGGCGACCAAAAGTACAAGGGATAATGAAGTCACTAGAATATTTCTTAACAAAAGATAGATTGTTCTTTCTTCCGTTTCGCAGCGTCTTGCTATCAAGCGCTGAGACAATGATTTTAAATATCTGCGCCCAGCGGGTCATAGTGTTTATTTGGAGTATTTAAACGCTGGACGCTCGTCTTGGTATAGGCGCACATTAAAAAAAAAAATTATTTCATCTCTTTACTCTCGCGCTGTGACGCTTAGCATCTTTACGACAGCTCGTTGGCTGCCCTTTTCTTTAATGACAAATATCTCACATGCAAAGTAGCTGAAATCCAATAATATTACAGGACCCATTGCCTGGCCACCACGTTCACCCGACATTACGCCGCTTGATTTCTTCATGTGGAGATTCGTGAAGGACCGCGTGAATGCGGCCGAAGTGGGCGAAATTCCTACGTTGCGACTTCGTATCACTAATGCGATTGCAGCAATGACAGAGGAAATGTTACAAAGAACTTAGCAAGAAACTGTATGTAGACTTGATATTCTTCGTGCTACAAATGGTTCACATGTAGAGGTGTACTGATGACAAATAAATAAATTCTTTGAGATGCTCTACAATGCGGTCCATTTTTCATTGTCGTATCGACTGTGGTTTTTTTTCCTGGGTCTTTGAAGTCAGGGAAGTTTGAGTAGGACACCCTGTACGTCGAAAAAATCTAATAAATAACTCTGCACTGCGAAACTTTTGTAAAACCCTTTGTATATTTAGGAATTGAAAAGCATTTCCAGGTTTGCATAAAAAGGTAAAAAGTTGCTAGCAAATATCTCGAAAAGTTCTTGGCCGATGTACTTCAAATGTTTATGCAAGATTCTAATAAAGTTTCGTTCGAACAAAGGCTATATATTTTTTAAACAATAATGAGCACTTAAAGAAGACCGCAAAGAAGAAAATCCTATGCTGTGAAATTGCGCAATGTTTTTGTCTTTCTCATAGTCGCTTTTAACAACATCAATGGGTAAATCGATTGGGATAAAAAAAAGTGGAATGTAATTATGCAGTTTCTCGTGTTCTGCTAACAAAAAGCGAGTGGCATCCCATATATACAAACTGACTGGAAATTTAATTATTTCTAAAATAACAGTTCCTCGCTGAAAGCTTCTTACAGCCTCAAGATAACGTATTTACGAAGTACGTACTGTTTCCTGCGTAGGGGCAACAACTGTAGAAGACTAAAGGTTGGTAAATATTTATTAGAACTTAATGCGTTCTACTCAGGGCGGTGGAAGAAAACAGGCACCTCGCGTGTACTGCAATCTTAGTACAACCGAGATCAGTGACACTTCATCTGTGGTAACACAGAGGTGGTATGAAGAAGAAAAATATTTTCCAGGGAAGGGGTTTGTCATACGCACGTATATATCACCCTCTCTCACGCTATCTTTTTTAACTTGCCGTAAAGCACTGATATACAACACAAACTGGAGTACACGTATTACCAAACGGTAGCCCCACCCCCAGTTGTACGCGAAGACATCAATGGATATGCCAAAAATGTCGAGTACATTCTAGCCTGTCGTGTCGACAAATCATGCGACCATGTTCATATTGGCTTACTTAGCTGTTTCGTATTATAACTTTCTGTATGGCGTTTCAAGGAAACAGCGTGTTGAAGATGTATTGATATGGCACCCGTATCATTCAATTTCACTTAATAAGGCATCAACAAGACGTTTCCTGTTCGAAGAAGCCATGGCGCAACGGTTAACGAACATGGTTGAAGAGTTAAGGAATGCAGTTTCGCATCCTGTAGTGTCAGATGCGTTGCATTTTTTCTTTTCCATTTTAGCGTTGTTGACACATTCTGGGCGTTTCTTATGAATTTAATAAAGGTATGTCCTGCAATATTCGATGTCATTTAACATTTCCGTTTAATTACAGAACAAAGGGTGATATAAAAAATCGGCTGTTTATTTCCGAATATGTGGCGATTTCTGAGCGTGTCGTTTATGCAGGGACCTAAGAGGACGACAGCTTTAAATTGCTTCTAGGTAAACGGTGAGCAATAACATCCATTTCCCTCCTTTTCAGAAATATTTCGCTCATGTCACAAGACTTCTTGCGAAGCAGTGGCACGTCCGGTTGTTATACAGGATGTTGGAAATTTCCCGTTACAGATTTCTAGGACTTACGGGGGGGAGTGAGTACATCGTATTTTGAGTAGGAACCCATGTCCAGAAACGTCATCTAACGAGACTACACGGCCTCAAGTTAAGGCCGCGGGCGTCTGTAAATGTACGTACACACGGGGTGATTCCGTGGTGATGTTGCAGACTTTCTACGATGATGGAGAACGATAAATGTATTAATTTGAAGTAAGGATCCCTGTACCGGAAAAGAACGAGTCGAAAGCTATGAACGAAAACCGTTCTGATACCTCTCTCTGACAGTTGAATACATGTACCGGTTGTTGTGTTACGAAGAGTGTAGGGTTGGTAACTTTAAGTGGTGGTAGTGTGGACAGAAACGAGAAAAATCTCCAGTAAACGTGGGCTCTAAATTGCATACCTGACGAGCTATGACCATTCGTTCATCTTCGCTAATGTGAAACACATCTCCTTTACTGAGCAAGTGTTCATAGCTGTTAAGGTACGCTCTTTAGAGCCCACGTTTATTGGACATTTTTCGCGTTTTTGTCCACACTACCACCGCTTAAAGTTACCAACCCTACACTCTTCACAACACAAGAACCGGTACATGTATTCAACTGTCAGAGAGAGGTATCAGAACGGTTTTCGTTTATAACTTTCGACTCGTTCGTTTCCAGTACAGGGATCCTTACTTCATATTAATACACTCCTGGAAATGGAAAAAAGAACACATTGACACCGGTGTGTCAGACCCACCATACTTGCTCCGGACACTGCGAGAGGGCTGTACAAGCAATGATCACACGCACGGCACAGCGGACACACCAGGAACCGCGGTGTTGGCCGTCGAATGTCGCTAGCTGCGCAGCATTTGTGCACCGCCGCCGTCAGTGTCAGCCAGTTTGCCGTGGCATACGGAGCTCCATCGCAGTCTTTAACACTGGTAGCATGCCGCGACAGCGTGGACGTGAACCGTATGTGCAGTTGACGGACTTTGAGCGAGGGCGTATAGTGGGCATGCGGGAGGCCGGGTGGACGTACCGCCGAATTGCTCAACACGTGGGGCGTGAGGTCTCCACAGTACATCGATGTTGTCGCCAGTGGTCGGCGGAAGGTGCACGTGCCCGTCGACCTGGGACCGGACCGCAGCGACGCACGGATGCACGCTAAGACCGTAGGATCCTACGCAGTGCCGTAGGGGACCGCACCGCCACTTCCCAGCAAATTAGGGACACTGTTGCTCCTGGGGTATCGGCGAGGACCATTCGCAACCGTCTCCATGAAGCTGGGCTACGGTCCCGCACACCGTTAGGCCGTCTTCCGCTCACGCCCCAACATCGTGCAGCCCGCCTCCAGTGGTGTCGCGACAGGCGTGAATGGAGGGACGAATGGAGACGTGTCGTCTTCAGCGATGAGAGTCGCTTCTGCCTTGGTGCCAATGATGGTCGTATGCGTGTTTGGCGCCGTGCAGGTGAGCGCCACAATCAGGACTGCATACGACCGAGGCACACAGGGCCAACACCCGGCATCATGGTGTGGGGAGCGATCTCCTACACTGGCCGTACACCACTGGTGATCGTCGAGGGGACACTGAATAGTGCACGGTACATCCAAACCGTCATCGAACCCATCGTTCTACCATTCCTAGACCGGCAAAGGAACTTGCTGTTCCAACAGGACAATGCACGTCCGCATGTATCCCGTGCCACCCAACGTGCTCTAGAAGGTGTAAGTCAACTACCCTGGCCAGCAAGATCTCCGGATCTGTCCCCCATTGAGCATGTTTGGGACTGGATGAAGCGTCGTCTCACGCGGTCTGCACGTCCAGCACGAACGCTGGTCCAACTGAGGCGCCAGGTGGAAATGGCATGGCAAGCCGTTCCACAGGACTACATCCAGCGTCTCTACGATCGTCTCCATGGGAGAATAGCAGCCTGCATTGCTGCGAAAGGTGGATATACACTGTACTTGTGCCGACATTGTGCATGCTCTGTTGCCTGTGTCTATGTGCCTGTGGTTCTGTCAGTGTGATCATGTGATGTATCTGACCCCAGGAATGTGTCAATAAAGTTTGCCCTTCCTGGGACAATGAATTCACGGTGTTCTTATTTCAACTTCCAGGAGTGTATATTTATCGTTCTCTATTATCCTAGAAAGTCTGTAACATCATCACGGAATCGCCCCTTGTATACGTACACTTACAGACGCCCGCGCATATAACTTTGACGCTCTGTAGTCACGTTGGATGACGTTTCCGGACGTGGGTTCCTATTCAAAATACGATGTACTCACTCCCCCCTGTAAGTCCGAGAAGTCCGTAACGGGAATTTTCGAACACCCTGTATTTTGCCGAAAACCAAGCTGATCTTCCCCAAGGTCGACTTCTACCGGTTTGTAGATTCTTCTGTAAATAATTCATTATTTTGCAACCACTTCGTATTAAAGAAAATACGATATTCCAGAGCCTGTATAATTCCGAATGACGATATAAAGTTCCTTTGGGCGTGCATGGGCGTCCAAAGGAACTTTCCATCGTCATTCGGAATAACATAAGACTGGAAATACGCATGGATGTCCGCAGCTCGTGGTCTTGCGGTAGCGTTCTCGCTTCCTGCGAACGGAGTCCCGGGTTCGATTCCCCGCTGGGTCAGGGATTTTCTCTGCCTCGTGATGAGTGGGTGTTCTCTGTCTTTCATCATCATTGACTAGCAAGTGGCCGAAGTGGCGTCAACTAAAGAGGACTTGCAATATGGGGCCGAACTTCCCCGCATGGGGTCTCCCGGCCAACAATGCTATACGATCATTTCATTTTTTTATGCATGGATGTCCGAAGGAACTTTGCATCGTCATTCGGATAGCACAGGCACTGCAATATCCTATTTATTCGCCTACACCGATCAAGCGACTTTCAAATAAAATATCTGCCCTGTGCGGGAATGCACGTGATGTATGAGAACAGGTTGTAGATGCATGTTTGACGACATATGGAAATATGGAAATATGGAAATCGTGCGCAGATAGCCAAATTGTGGGGAGACGTGTGGAAATTAAAGTTATTATATATTTTTATTATTTGTTTGCCATTCTCAACACAGGCTCTCTAACTACAATGTTGGCAATCAGAAAGTGATTACCAAAAACGTGATGCGTGTAATTAGAGTTCACTGTGCCCACTCTGATGGAGAATAAAAGTTGTTGATTATTGAAGTTCATTACTCTGAGGATTTAGGATGATGTCTGGGATTCATAGAAAACCATTATCAATATATTCTGAAAACGATGAAACGTAAAATTCCAGACGAATAATTACCCATATCAGCTACTGTACTATCAGAGCTGTTCAGAGTCTATTTGTGTGGATCCTATTATCCAGCCCGCATCGAACAAATAAATAATAAATAACTCATCTCGACAGCAGTTACTGCGGTTGTCAATATTGCGTGTCAGTGCGCTAAACCGTCAAGAAGAAAGGAACAATGACAAATTTTTGCGACTGTTTGCATTCCTTTTCACTGAAAAGGTGTGATACGTCCATATTAATTAATTAAAAACCATTTTAATCTTAAGACCGCTGCGCCTGCCTCGCTCCACGTCACCGTCCTGCTGCTGCTAGTGCCAGGGTGGCAGATAGCATGAGGAAGTAGACAGTTGCCGCTAGCGCAGGTGCCGGCGACAGCGCCACCTCCTCGCGACGGCTGCCACCCTGGTAACGACAGCAGCAGGAGGATGTGGCCAACCGCCGCAAGCCCCGGCAGCTCTGCGATCGCACGGCCACCGCGCCACCTCCTCGCGTCGGCTGTCGCCCTGGTCACAGCAGCAGGAGGATGTGGCCAACCACCGCAAGCCCCGGCTGCGCTGCGCTCGAAAGGCGACCGCGCTGCGCTCGAAAGGCGACCGTGCCACCTCCTCGCGTTGGCTGCCACCCTGGTCACGACTGCAGCAGGAGGATGTGGCCAACCAGCACTGTGCTCGCACGGCCATCGCGCCACCTCCTTGCGTCGGCTGTCACCCTGGTCACGACAGCAGCAGGCAGAGGCTACGACGGCAGCACCAATCGCCCCCCCCCCTTCCCCCTAGGGTTTCCGGATTTTTTTCTAAGCCAAAGGCGGATTTTTTTGTCGAATATGACACTATAAACTGATCAAACTTGGGATTTCCCACTCATTTCTGTACCTGAAGTTCATATTGCGGTGGTTAGCCCACAACAGTGGCTTTGTGCAGGCTTTTTAATTACAGTAGAACCCCTCTAATCCGTCACCTTTGGGACTGGGAACGAAAAAAAGGTCGAATTATCCGGAAAATCTAATATTTATTGCAAAAAATATCAAAAGACATTTAGTGCAAAAAATTAAATGATTTAAGAACTAAAAGACGTCCACATTAATAAAAAAAGTTGCTCTTTGGTTTTAAAGGGAAAAACGACAAACAAATTACAGGACTGTACTGTACTTAATAACGTATAAACGATATATATTGTATACTAAAAAATGTTTATAGTACTGTATATAAAAAAGAAATTTTTTACAAAGAAATAAATTACTGTATGTATAAACTATGAAATGATTATACTGTATGCAATGTTTTTACAATAAAAACGAAAACAAATTACTTGGGAAAAAGTCAGTGATACATTTTTGTTTAGCAGATGTTATTCTAGATTTGGCTGCAGTGTCCCTCCATTTTTTTATCCACAAAATGTCCATTGGGGTTGAAGGTGGATTCTGCTCGATGTATTGAAGGGCGATGTCAAAAGCGTTTTTTGCATCGTTGTGTGAAATCCGGGAGGGGGGTTCGTCTTCGCCGTCTGATCCCTCATTCACAGTTTTCTGGCTAACAGCGGCAACAATCTGGTCGTCATTGAGCTCTTCAAAAGTGTCACAGTCTTTGTCACATTCGTTGTTCCACTCTTCAACTTCATTGGCAGGGTCATTCGGCTCTAGAGTTTGTAGATCGGTAACGATTTCCAGTGCGTCGTTGTTTTGCTCATCTTCGGCATGCTCATTTTCAGTCATAACTTGTGGACAATGCTTACGCCACGATTACCGCAGTGTGTTCATCCCATGCTGCAGCGATTGTCTAGATAGCATCTTTGATGTCCAGGAATTTCAGTGCCTCAAGTTATGACCTCCTTCAGATTTTTCCAAGATTGAGCTGATATACTTTCTGCGATATCGCCTTTTTTACCGTTCGATAACGCCCTGATTCATTTGTTGGAAGAATGAGGTCACATTAGGAGGCAGAAAGAGAGCTCTTATGTCCCCTTTCACCAAATCTTCCTCAGATGGATGTGATGGTGCGTTATCCAATAGCAGTAGAGCACGATCAGGCAGATTTTTTTGCTTCAAGTCTTTTTCGACCGCTGGCACAGACTCGTTGAAAAACCAGGATTTAAAAAGGTTGCAGTCCATCCAAGCAGATTTTTGATTGCGGTAATAAACCGGCAAGTACGATAAGTGTATATTTTTGAGTGCCCTTGGCTTCTTAGATTTGCCTATGACGAACAAGGGCAGCTTGTGGGTACCATCTGCGTTTGCTACAAGAAATGACTGTTATTCTATCTTTTGTAAGTTTCGTTCCTACCACGGATTCATTTGAAGCCGCGAGCGTTTTTGTTGGCAACATTTTGAAGTTCAGCCCTGTCTCGTCGATGTTATACACTTGGCAGGGTAACAGTTCATTTTATTCTACAATTTCTTGAAACTTAACAGAAAACTCCTTAGCAGCTGCGGCATCGGCAGATAGTTTTTCACCGGAAATAGAAACAAATCGGACATTCGACTTCCAGTTTTTTTGTGCAAAACTATCGCTTTTTCTTTGAGAGTTGGCCCGGATATTGGAGTTCCTTTCCTTCTTTCTTGACAAAACCACATCCACAATGCGTTATCAAGCAGTTCAAGTTTAGGCTTTTTTAATGTTTTGCCATTCTTCAGAGTGTTTTCACCATCAATCGTAACTGTGTAGGATTCAACGTCTTTCCCATTCTTCCTCCAGTCCTTAATTGTCGTAATACCTACAGTCAGTTCCTTTGCAATTTTTGGAGCGAATCTCATTCGTCCAGTCTTTGTAGCACTGCTAATTTTTCATTTAGTGAAAGAGTTGCGTGTTTGCGTTTGAATCCAGACATGTTGAAAAACTGACAACTGTACACGCAAAGAGTCTACAGTAATAAGTACTGCAGAGAACAGGGAATAAAGCAAACAACGAAGTTTAATTCCAACAAAGGATAAAACTGCACAATAACGTATAGTATAACAGAATGCACAGCGATAGACACCGCAACAATGGCCCGACAGGCGTCCAGTCAGTGACAAGTCGGCACAGACTCGCGACTAACCGGAGTGACGGACCATCCAAGGTCGGATTAGAGGGGTTCTACTGTATTTTAATAAAAGCCTTTATTTACTATTCTTTTTAGTAAATATTCATAACTGGGCGCTTACAAAATGATAATCTTGGAAATGAATTTAGTCTGAAAAGCAATCGCAATTCTTTTACAAAATAAGGCGGCTTTCGCAAATATTAAGAAAACGAAACTGGAGCAAAATAGCGCTCAACAATGACTTCGTTAAAATTACAAATCGTTACCGTTTATGAAAAACTGTCATATTTATATTTATTCATAAAATCATTGTACTGATGGGAAGGGTAACATTAAATCAGTAAGACGACACATATTTAAAAATCGATTATTATTTCAAAAATATTTACTATTTATACAAAGGATGACACCCAAGACAATCAGCTTCAGAGTCAGCGTCAGAGAGAGCTCAGTATTGATAATGTTACTGGGTCTATAGACCAAAAACAAAGGTCATATGTCGTTATTCAGTTACATGAACTTTGCTTTTTTATTATCTGTTTGGATTTATTACACTGATTACTGTCCTATGATAAATTACAAAATATATGTTATGTACGAGGAAAAGGACACCAGAGGGCATAAAATACAGTGAGCGTTTTAGATGATTATCTTCACCTACGTGAATCCACGAGTAAACCTTACACCATTCGTCATTAAAATTGGTTTTCAGTTTCACTTTTAGTATCTTTTTCGCAGACAGCGCTTCCAGTACAGTAGAAACCCTTCTCCGTCAGTAACATCCAACTGTTTCGATCGATGCCCGGTTCGCTACGGAGTTCCATGTAACTTAGGTGACTGCATTCAGTCACGGTGCGGGGTGAGCAAACCACACAGTTGCATCTGCAAACAGAAGTCACAGATGAAAATCGATTAAATGACGTTCACAATCGAAAATTAAATCGTTATATGTACTGATATTTTTAATGAAGATCGCGAGGAATGAGCAGAGGGAAGGAAAATGTCGAAAACACTAACAAGCAGAAGGGAGAGGATAATAGGACATCTGTTAAGACATCAGGGAATGACTTCCATGTTACTAGAGGGAGCTGTAGAGGGCAAAAACTGTAGAGGAAGGCAGAGATTGGAATACATCGCCGGCCGTTGTGACTGAGCGGTTCTAGGCGCTTCAGTCTGGAACCGCGCGACCGCTACGTCGCAGAATCGAATCCTGCCTCGGGCATGGACGTGTGTGATGTCCTTAGGTTAGTGAGGTTTAAGCAGTTCTACGTTCTAGGGGACTGATGACAGGTGTCAAGTGCCATAGTGCTCAGAGCCATTTGAGCGATTTTTGGAATACATCCAGCAAATAATTGAGGACATAGGTTGCAAGTGCTACTCGGAGATGAAGAGATTGGCACAGGAGAGGAATTCGGGGCGGGCCGCATCAAGCTAGTCAGAAGACTGATGGCTCAAAAAAAAAAAAAAAAAAAAAAACGCACTTATTACAAGAATAGGAAACATTTAAAACAGAGTGAGATACAACACACAGTAACAATGCGTCGTAGGGTCGTATGAATAAAAAAAAACGTTCTCCGGAAAAGATCCTCAGACCAAAAGAAACTGAGAAAGTTCTCAGTTTCGTATGAGTAAAAATTTCGAAGCATATTGTATGACGAGGCAAGTTCCATCTCACTACCTCGTTTCCTTGAGAAGGTTCTCGGTGTATGTCGTCTGAACACACGCGTTATGTTACATTTCGTTCAACTACCTAAAACAGGCAAGCTATGGTATTCAGTGCACGTACATGGAGCTGGCATCAGTGTGTTCTGGGAAAGTTGCACTACGTTTCGATTTTACTTTAATGTGCGACAACAAATTATTAAGATATTGCGGACAGTTTAAGAAAATGCAGCCCGCCGGTGTGGCCGTGCGGTTAAAGGCGCTTCAGTCTGGAACCGCGTGACCGCTCCGGTCGCAGGTTCGAATCCTGCCTCGGGCATGGATGTGTGTGATGTCCTTAGGTTAGTTAGGTTTAATTAGTTCTAAGTTCTAGGCGACTAATGACCTCAGAAGTCGCATAGTGCTCAGAGCCATTTGAACCATTTTTAAGAAAATGCATTTTCTTGTGATGTTACCGAATTTTGGACATGCTGGGAATATTTTTGTTATTTAAGTTAGGTAAACATGTTATGCGAACGAAAATTTAAAATTACATGATATTTTCATCTACTTCAAACCGGAACTCTGTAAGAGTTTTCTACCACGAGAAAATTTTGGTTAAATACGACGCACATTGGCCTGCTCGCGTGTGAAGTACGTAAGACGTCGCCTGTGCTAGTGGTTCCGAGAAATAGATCGCTAGGTTTGTAATAAACCAGTTACTAATTTTTCTGGTCCGCCTACGTATTCCTAACAGAACAAAATATAAGATTTATGCTGTGAGAAGACGTGTTGATGAACATACAGAAATGACAGTAACACAGATGTTTGGTGCGTACCTAAACCTTCCCGTAAATCAGTCTGAAAAGTTGGATCTGCTAGCAACAAAAGTGTTTTAAGTTTCACTTCGCTTGAAAGGTCGCCGTTCTCTCTTCTTTCATGATTTTCTGGAAGGAAGTCCGCCTCCCAAGCGTAAATTCTGCCAGTTCCACCAAAAAGTCGGAAAACAGCCGAAGCTGAATACGCTAAGCTCGAAGTATGCTACGGAGCTCCCTTCAAAAAACTGATGATGTTCTTCGCCTGTGAGAAGCCCTTCTAATTTTATTCATATGAAGTCGGAGAATGTTCGCTGTTTTAAGCGATTTTGTTCACCCTTCCACTTACGCTGAGAACATTTTCGGCCGAAGTACATTCTCTGACTCGCGTTATTCATACGAACCTGAGAATGTTCTTCGAAATTTTCAGTATACAGTATATTCTCCGTTTTATTCATACATTGTCTCACAAAATACTGTCAGCTTTGTAGGTAACGTTGGCTGCATCCAAAAACAAATGACCCTCTACCGAATCCTATCGACTTCTACCGATTTTCTGTCGTAAACTGGCATTGGTCCATATTTATTTATTTAGTTTTGGTCCTGTGACATCTTGTACAGATATAGGACAGGTCAATAAATGATACATAAAGTTTAAAAATTACACATACACACACACACACACACACACACACACACACACACACACGAGCAATGCTGTGGCTTACAAATATCTACATTAATACAACATTACATGTACAACTAGTACACTTTAATAAACAAATAATTGCCATTAATTATTTATTAATTTAACATTATAAAATTCTGTTTCATTCTGAGAGGTAGTAATCTACAGAGGTCCTTCAGAAATGACTTCAGCTTTTTTTGAACAAACTATCTTACTTTATCAACTTGATTTTGTTAGGTAGGTGGTTATACACTCCTGGAAATGGAAAAAAGAACACATTGACACCGGTGTGTCAGACCCACCATACTTGCTCCGGACACTGCGAGAGGGCTGTACAAGCAATGATCACACGCACGGCACAGCGGACACACCAGGAACCGCGGTGTTGGCCGTCGAATGGCGCTAGCTGCGCAGCATTTGTGCACCGCCGCCGTCAGTGTCAGCCAGTTTGCCGTGGCATACGGAGCTCCATCGCAGTCTTTACACTGGTAGCATGCCGCGACAGCGTGGACGTGAACCGTATGTGCAGTTGACGGACTTTGAGCGAGGGCGTATAGTGGGCATACGGGAGGCCGGGTGGACGTACCGCCGAATTGCTCAACACGTGGGCCGTGAGGTCTCCACAGTACATCGATGTTGTCGCCAGTGGTCGGCGGAAGGTGCACGTGCCCGTCGACCTGGGACCGGACCGCAGCGACGCACGGATGCACGCCAAGACCGTAGGATCCTACGCAGTGCCGTAGGGGACCGCACCGCCACTTCCCAGCAAATTAGGGACACTGTTGCTCCTGGGGTATCGGCGAGGGCCATTCGCAACCGTCTCCATGAAGCTGGGCTACGGTCCCGCACACCGTTAGGCCGTCTTCCGCTCACGCCCCAACATCGTGCAGCCCGCCTCCAGTGGTGTCGCGACAGGCGCGAATGGAGGGACGAATGGAGACGTGTCGTCTTCAGCGATGAGAGTCGCTTCTGCCTTGGTGCCAATGATGGTCGTATGCGTGTTTGGCGCCGTGCAGGTGAGCGCCACAATCAGGACTGCATACGACCGAGGCACACAGGGCCAACACCCGGCATCATGGTGTGGGGAGCGATCTCCTACACTGGCCGTACACCACTGGCGATCGTCGAGGGGACACTGAATAGTGCACGGTACATCCAAACCGTCATCGAATCCATCGTTCTACCATTCCTAGACCGGCAAGGGAACTTGCTGTTCCAACAGGACAATGCACGTCCGCATGTATCCCGTGCCACCCAACGTGCTCTAGAAGGTGTAAGTCAACTACCCTGGCCAGCAAGATCTCCGGATCTGTCCCCCATTGAGCATGTTTGGGACTGGATGAAGCGTCGTCTCACGCGGTCTGCACGTCCAGCACGAACGCTGGTCCAACTGAGGCGCCAGGTGGAAATGGCATGGCAAGCCGTTCCACAGGACTACATCCAGCATCTCTACGATCGTCTCCATGGGAGAATAGCAGCCTGCATTGCTGCGAAAGGTGGATATACACTGTACTAGTGCCGACATTGTGCATGCTCTGTTGCCTGTGTCTATGTGCCTGTGGTTCTGTCAGTGTGATCATGTGATGTATCCGACCCCAGGAATGTGTCAATAAAGTTTCCCCTTCCTGGGACAATGAATTCACGGTGTTCTTATTTCAATTTCCAGGAGTGTACAATTGTGTGCCTCTATGAAGGACACTTTTCTGGTAGGATGATGTCCTGTCATATGAGACATGAGTGTTATTGCCATTTCTTGTTGTGTAATTGTGCACGGAGCTGTTCAGCTGATAAGCATTGGAGGTTCTTAAATATTCTCTTACAAAGACTACTCTTTCTAATATATATAGGCATGAAAGGTTCAGTATCTTTAGAATAGGAAAAAGAGAGCGACATGAACCCTGCCTCTTTATGTTGCATATGATTCTGATAGCTCGTTTCTGGGTTTTGAAAACAGATTGACTACAGCGTGCATTCCCCCAAAATATTATTCCATATCGGATTGCTGACTGGAAATGTGCATGATACGCCTGTATTACTATTTCGCTATTACAGCTTGTGCTTAGTATCTGCAGCACGTAACAGATTGATGATAGCTTGGTTGTAAGAGCTTTAATGTGTGTATTCTACTTGAGATCACTCTCCAGATATATTCCTAGGAACTTAACATCATCAACTAATTTTACAATTTTGTTGTTTATTTTCAATCATGTTCATTTTGTTGTTTATAGTGGGATGTACGAAAATTCATGGCCACCGTTTTCCCAGTGTTAATTATAATTTTTTTTTTCAAACCAGTGTGTTAGCTCCAGAAATGATGCATCTGTAGATAATTGAAGCTCTTTTTGGTATGATCCTGTAATCAAAATACTGGTATCATCTGCAAATAAAGTTTTGTGTTCGGCATGGACAATGTCATTCAGGTCATCAATATACAAAAGAAAGAGGATAGGACCTAATGTTTATCCTTGTGGCACACCATATTTGACAGTAGTTTTTTCTGCTGTGTATGTTGTTCTTCTTGAAATGTTTTCAGTTATTGTGTCTTGTTTGAGAACAACTTTTTGTTGCTGGCTAGTAAGATATGATCCAATCCATCCATTTGGAATACCTCTAATTTCCTTTCTTTCCCACTTACGTAGTAGGACACAATGATCTAAAATGTCAAATGCTTTGGATAGGTCCAAGAATATTCCAACAGCCATTTCCTTTTCATCTACAGGTTGTAGAATGGATTGCAAATATTCGTAGACTGCTTCAATAAAATTCTTCAGGGTATCAGACCGCATCGTCATAATTTAAAATGCGCCAACGTTTCGGCCAGTGTTGCAGCTAGCCTTCATCAGGGCCTGAAACAACACACTAAGTCAGCAGTGGCGGAACACCGAGACGAGTGCGGGAAACCAATATTTTTTCAAGAAGCCCGCGTCCTGGCGAAAGAGCCTCTCACTTTCAAAAGAAAGATTAGAGAGGCGATAGAAATAGCCAAAAGACCCGCCAACATGAATAGAGAGGACGGGTACAAGCTTCCGAGGTCTTGGCTGCCTGCAATAGCAGGGCTACGGAGCGGCGGCAGAGCCGTGGCGGCCCATGCAGACACGCGGAGAGCCGCAGTAGTGGTCGCGAGCACACAAAGCAATGGCACGCCGCAGCCGGCTTCTGGACAGCATGGAAACAGTGTGACGTCACAGCCATCACCTGTTCGCTATTCGTCCGTCTCCTCCAATGGGGTGGATTATTATAAAGACCAATAGAAAACAGCTATTTCAGCCAATGACAGATAATAAAGGAAACACCAATAAAGCATACCTTTCACCCCTCCTCCTCCTCCTTTTACAGCCAATCAAGTAACGACACGGTTTTCTCGTGCAGCTATTTAAGGAACCAAGTGTGTTCATTTAGCAGTTAACGTAAGGCCCTGATGAAGGCTAGCTGCAACGTTGACCGAAACGTTGGCGCATTTTAAATTATGACGATGCCGTCTGATACCCTGAAGAATTTTATTGAAGGAGACAACGGCCGCGGAAGCCTACGGTTACATTCATAGACTGCTGTGGTTGTGGATCTAGATTGCTTGAAGCCATAACTGTAGTGATGTGTCCCTAAATTTTGGCTCCTTTTTGCAAAATGTATTGATGGGTTTCCGGTCTTTCTGTAGAAGGTAGGGAATTTTTGTCCAAGAAAGAAGAATTACAAAATAAGAAACTAAAAAAGTTGCGCAACTGTATACATTTTGGACATGGCATATATCTGTGACCACTGTGCACGGTCTATAAGGTCCTACCTCAAGGACGAAACGAGTTGCAGAAGGGAACTATTTTTGATCAGTAGCTGGAAAGGGTAGGTGACAGGGGAAATACTGACGTTTGTTGCTTAGCGCTCCTCTTGCCGATGAAGTTCCTAAGGAACAAATTTCACATGGAAGTAACATAGATTCGGGAATGCGCATTACGAGACAATAGTTTTCAAACGTGTTACTTATTTGTAGCAAAGACCGTGAATTAAACTAAAGTTGTTTGCAATATAACGCAATGATTAGAAGAAAGATTGGGACTGTTGAGGAAACTCTGACGCTAGCACCACTCGTGTAGAGAATACAATCAACTCGTAGTGCTTAGTGATGGGGAGCTCGTGAATGAGTCGTTCAAATGAACGCTTCACCCCAATGAAGTGTGAACTAACCACTCAGTTTCAATGAACTGGTACTTCAAACTCTTCAGAGATAGCACACTCCACACTTTTTTCTAGTTCACTCACTCTCTTCCCCTCTCCCACTACATCGGCGCTACGTCACTCATTCTCCCTTCACTTCACTCCTCCCTCTACTGCCTGTCGACGAATCGCGCGGTGTTCGTGGGGAACGACAGGTTTTAGGAGTGGTTGTGGGCGAGGGGAAGGCAGCGTCAGCTGCTTCCTGCAGTGCTGGCATCATTACTCGGCCGTGACCATTTGTGCAGTTAAACTTCGCGTCTACGAGTAGCCTACCGTTGGCAGCGCTTGCAGACAAATGAATATTAAAGATACTAACGAAGAGGCTGGCTGTGTGAGCACGCACAGCCAACATGAAAATAAAAGGGTTGTTAATAACACTGAAAGAGGGATTTTACTTGAAATCATACCAATGACTATAGGTGACAGTTTACGTTTTGAATGTGGAGGGTTGTTATTCTCAACAAAAATAAAATCTACAGGAAAATTTCTGAATAATTACTTAACGTAGGTGTATAGACTTCGTGACAGTGGTAAACATATTCATTCTATTTTGGATTAAATTTTAAAAGGAACATAAAATTGGACTGCATTTCGTTGGTAGCCCTAGTTTTCAGTCCATGAATACAACAAATAATGTTTCACTTCGCAGATAAAGACTTTTTTGGGCGCTTCATGAAAAAATGTTGAGCAAGATTAAATGTATCACCTTCCTTATATGTGACAGGCTTCTCTGTTTGTCTTTCCTTTGTCCCCTTCAACCATGCTCTATGTCCCCTTCAACCATGCTGTATTTAAGTTAACTCAGACGCTGTAAGAGCGTAAAACGTTGCGTGCACGCTACTGCATAGTTCGGCCATCTGTCGGTAAAATTATGAAGTATTACGAAGCTTTATTGTACGAGCGAGGAGAAGTGAGCGTAGCTGCGACTGAGCGGCGAACTGGGCAACTTCGCCAGGCTTCCGTACTTCATGAATGAACTACTTCATTTGAACGCTTCACGGCAAAGAGTGAAACGAATGAAGTAGTTCACGGGAATGAACGAGTTCGACCCATCTCTAGTAGTGCTACGAATGGGGCCGACATGAGGCGACTGAAATCAGGGGCCCATCAGGAAAATTTTAGAGCGTCTATTGTAATTTCTGCACCATTGTTACTTTCACAGTTATATCCTTAACTTCCGCGGCGGCGATTGTGTTTCTGTCTTTGTTGCGTGTTCACATACTGAAAATAAAGGATAAACAGCTCACGTTGATCATTTCGGTTCCTTTGGCCTTAACATAAACTTCTAAAGTTTCTTTTTTTGGGTGCGCAACTCTAGTATCAGTATTTATTTATTATTATGGCTTCAGCACCGAAAAAGAAAAGCGAGTTACAAAACAGTGATAGTCAAAGTTGAAAACTGAAATTAAGGTAAGTGTGGCAAGAGGAAGAACTGTTTAAAAGGTGGTTAACTTCAGATCCCAAGGACAGTTATTACACTCGTTGCAGGGCGTGTGATATTAGTTTGTGTGCTGAAAGAAGCGAACTTTTGAAGCACACAAGTGTCATATTAGTTTGTGTGCTGAAAGAAGCGAACTTTTGAAACACACAAATCGCACAAAAGTCTAGTGAAGCAATGTGACAAATCACCAGTGCTTTGTCGATAAAATCCTTCTGGGTTTGGAGCCGCATTGTCAACTATAAAATTCCGACGTTTCGGCGACTATTGTCTTCCTCAGGGTGTATTGCTAACTGCTGAATGAACACACCCTGAGAAAGACGTCTTGCAATAGTCGCCGAAATGTCGGAATTTTATAGTTGACATTGCGGCCCCAAACCCAGAAGAATTTTATCGACTGTGACAATGGCCGCGGAAGCCTACGTTTACAACCAGTACTTTCATTGTGAGTGCATCCTTACTACAAGCGCTGCAAGTCTTAAGCTCTAAGAGGACACCAAAGCTATTGAAATGAAACTGTCGACAGCATTTGCTGACGGCTCACTATCCCTGTCAACAATGGATCATATAGGTGAAGTCATGACAGACATTTTTGTCGATTCTAAAATTGCCTGGAACACTAACCCTGGAGTGGGAGCGTGGGGTACACCTGTCACCCAGCGGTTTTACATTGTAATTATTTCCGTTAAGTTTAAAGTTGTAGCCTTCCCATGCTCAGTACCTTTCAAATGGGTGCATTGTTGAAGAACCGTTTAGAGCTAACGTCAATTGGACAGCTAAACAGAGAGCATCAGGACGTAGAAGTGAGTTGGGGTACAACTGTCCAACACTTTCTTAAGGCAGGTGTTTTCTTTTTTTTAACATTTTTCATACTAAATTCGTTGTAAGTTCAATATTTAAAATTTTTATTAATCTGAAGAAAATAACTATGTTAACTACGAGGATGAGTCAAATGAAAACCTTAAATATTTTTTTAAATATTATTTATTGTGCAGAAGTGGTACAAAGCTCTAACACTTTTCAATATAATCTCCCCCACGCTCAAGTCCTCCAGCGCTTACAAAGTGGATAAATTCCTTCAGAAAAAAAATCTTTTGGTACTCCGCGCAACCACTCATGCACCGTGGCGTACCACTTCATCAGAACAGAATTTCTTTCCTCCCATTGTGTCTTTGAGTGGTCCAAACATACGGAAATCACTTGGGGCAAGGTCTGGTGAGTATGGTGGATGAGGAAGACAATGATTGTTGCAACTGTTGTACGGGCAGTGTGGGGCCTTGCATTGTCATGTTGCAAAAGGACACCTGCTGACAGCAATCCACGTCGCTTTGATTTGATTGTAGGCCGCAGATGATTTTTTAGGAGATCTGTGTTTGATGCAGTGGTGACAGTGGTCCCTCTAGGCATGTAATGCTCCAAAATGACGCCTTTTTCGTCCCAAAAGAGAGTCAGCATAACCTTCCCTGCTGATGGTTCTGTTCGAAACTTCTTTGGTTTTGGTGATGAGGAATGGCGCCATTCCTTGCTCGCTCTCTTCGTTTCCGGTTGGTGGAAGTGAACCCAAGTTTCGTCCCCAGTAACGATTCTTGCAAGGAAGCCATCACCTTTTCGTTCAAAGCGCCGAAGTAGTTCTTTACAAGCATCCACAGGGTGCAGGATTCTAATGTGAGTCGCTTACGAGATATCGTAGCCGGCCGCAGTAGCCGAGCCGTTCTAGGCGCTTCAGTCCGGAACCGCGCGACCGCTACGGTCGCAGGTTCGAATCCTGCCTCGGGCATGGATGTGTGTGATGTCCTTAGGTTAGTTAGGTTTAAGTAGTTCTAAGTTCTAGGAGGCTGATGACCTCAGATGTTAAGTCCCATACTGCTCAGAGCCATTTTTTTAGATATCGTATTTGGAAAAGTTTCATACCTACACTTGTTTGTGCCAATTAGTCTGCGCAGTTGCCAGGTACGATGTTGTTATGTTTTCTTTCAGTGTGCGTGTGTGTTCCTTGAGAGGAATGCGACTTGTTAGTCAGTTAGTGTACGACAGTCCAAGCAGTAGGTAGTGAGTAGACGATGGGATCTACCAATGCAGAAAAAGCCCACAGGCTCATGGTTTATGGAGAGTATACAAAGAATGCAGTTCGTTCTTGTACGGTGTATACGGCACGATATCGCACTAGAAGTCAATATCGGCAATTACACTGATGGCCACCGTAAATGCAACACCAAAAAAGACAAGAGGTAGCACAACAAGATTTATTTTGTAGATAACATGTTGACCAAGTATCAAATGATTACGTTTACAGACGTCTGTGACATGTGGTTCCTGCCAGAATCAGTAGCCAGAGTAGCCGCCATTGTTGAAGATCACCGCTGCCACACGTCTCGGCATTGAGTCAAAGAGACGTTGGATGTGTTCCTGGGGTACAGCTGCCCCACTGTGCCAAAGATCATCTGGTGTGGCAACTGGGGATGTAATCTGGGTCACTCGTTGAGCAACCATGGACCACATGTTTTCTATCGGCGAGAGATCCGGAGAGCGAGCCGGCCAGGGAAGCAATTCAATCTGGTTATTGACGAAGAACCTTTGGACAATGCGTGCCACGTGTGGTCGCGCATTATCCTGTTGAAATATGGCTGTGGCCGAGCCCTGAAGGTAAGGAAGGACAACTGGCTCCAGCACCTCGGATATGTAGCGCCGGCTATTTAAAGCACCGGCAATGCGTACTAGAGGCGTGCGAGAGTAATATCCAATACCGCCCCATACCATAATACCCGGTGCAAGACCAGTGTGGCGGTGCATAATGCAGCTGTCCAGCATCCTCTCTCCGCGGTGTCTCCACACTCGAATCTGACCATCGTGGTGCTGCAGACAGAAGCGTGCCTCGTCAGTAAAGACAACGTCATTCCATTCTGCCGTCAACATCCGTCTGTCATCACACCATTGGCGACGGAGACGTCTGTGGTTCTGCGTCAATGGTAGACGAAGCAATGGACGTCTTGCGGACAGACCACTCTGCTGTAAACGGCGTCGAATGGTACGCGCAGACACTGGATGATGCGTTACAGACGCAATGTGCTGTGCTACGGTTCGGGATGTCACTGAGCGATCCGTCACTGCCATGCGCACAATTTGCCTATCAGCACGTGCAGTGGTGCACCGAGGTGAATGCGATCGACCAAGTCGGTCCGTCGTACCCTCCTGCATCCAACGGTCACATATCCGCATTAGAGTTGTTTGGTTTCGTCCAACACGACTAGCGATTTCTCTGTATGATAATCTACAATCTCGGTAAGCCACTATCCTTCCTCTGTCGAACTCGGATACTTGATCAAAAGATGTTCGCTGTTGTCTACGAGGCATAACTGATCGTCTTGTGAAACAACCACAAGGTAAACACACGTGCCGAACGTACACTCGTCGAAATCGCCAAGCCTTAAATGGCGCTATGAGGTGGCGCCACAGGCGCGCGTGATGTGCGTCTGCGCTGAAATTCTAATCAGTTGCATATCTCATCGCTGCAAACCCATGGTGTAAATTTCACTTGATTCGGATGCTTCCTTCAGGGTGTTGCATTTACGGTGGCCAGCAGTGTATTTATCAGCCTCGTCAACTAGTTACGTGAAAGTGGTAGTGTAACAGGTGGACAAGGTAACAGAAGGAAGTAAGCGAAGGCAGAAGAGGGGGATATTAATGTTCTTGCTGTTATCGCGATTGATCCGCACGCTAGATACCGCGGCAATCGCTCGAGGAGGTGGCACGAGCCAGACAAATGTCCCCCACCGACATAGGCTCCATCCGTATCACTTCTCTCTCCATCAAGAGATGCATGGAAACGATGATGAGAATCGTGTTAACTTATGTACATGGGCAAACAGGATATTCCAGAACTATCATGTATTTTATTCAGTGATAAAGCCACATTTACCATTCACGGCCAGGTAAACCCCCGAAACATGCACTGCTATAGTTGAATTCTTTTATCTTGGCGGCTCGCGCATACCCGCCCAGACGAGGGAGATTGCTGCGTTGCCAGTTGCACGCACCAAGAGAAGCAGCGCCATAGTATAGTATAGTATGGTATAGTTCGCAAACTTACGTTTAGGGGGGAGCGCGCAGTTTATGAAGTAAAGCCACCACGGCCGCATTAACCCTTCCGCTGCTACAGAGACGTGCTCCCCGCATTCCGCGCTGTGCGCGATTTGGCCATCACTGCACTGCTCGCCTGTGCAGACACATGGTGTTTCGACTGCTTTGACACACTTATCATTCGATTTCACAAAAAATATTTGGCCCAAAAAATTGATTTTTACACATCTTCTTGACTGATACCTAACCCCCCATAAATGACTTAATTTTGTTTCGATGTTCAACGCAGTTATTGTGCAGCATTAAATATAGTAAACCATTGAACGAAATTTTGAAGAGTTTACAGAAAGTCCATAGCCTATACTTTCCGTATGGTCGATTTTAGTTGCCACTAGAAATTTCAAAAAATTACATTCAAACGAATAAAATTCGTGAAGTAAGACACTTCGATATTGTTTTTAAATAAAGAAAATATTAAGCACTGAACAAGTTTTGAACTCGAAACCTTTCGTTTAGCAGTCACATGCTTTAACCATTACGGTATCGCAGCTCGTCCTCTAACGGATCTACCGGAGGACTTTAAATTATCACGCAAAATACCGAGAAACATTGTTGGTAACACTATGAATTATTCACGTTTCGTCGAAGTACAATAGGAAATAAACAATTACCGCTGTTCTTTATTGCAAAAAAGCGGTTAGTGAGAATGATACAAACACCTTTCCTTGCTATCGCCTGAATTAGGAGGCTTATTGCTTGTTTCGTTTAATTAATTAATAGAATATGAAGCAATTGGTATAAAGAACGCTTTTTCCAAACTTTCTATAAAAGGAAGTCTGCTATCAAGACATTGCTTTTGTTCAATTACTTTATTTATGACTGAACGTTTCTAAAACTGAAGACACTCGTCTGTGCTGTGCACTGCAGTCGAGCTCTGGCAACGTCGTTCTCTGTTCATTGGCTGACTGTGTTTTGTGACGTCAGATGCGCAGAACGAATGTAAACTCGGCCGCCGTCGTAAATGACGCGTAGTTTAGTCTGTTAAACAATCCCGTCGACTTCAACAGGTGGAATGTCAGCGTCCACGCACAGTAAACGTGTGTTGAGGGATAGTGAACCATGAGCTCATAGGCCCAGTTCACATAAACACTGAAAAATGGTTCAAATGGCTCTGAGCACTATGCGAATTAACTTCTGAGGTCGTCAGTCGCCTAGAACTTAGAACTAATTAAACCTAACTAACCTAATGACATCACACACATCCATGCCCGAGGCAGGATTCGAACCTGCGACCGGAACGGTCGCTCGGCTCCAGACTGTAGCGCCTAGAACCGCACGGCCACACTGGCTGGCACGGAACACTGAACACGCATAAGTAACGCAGCCTCCTAACAAATAAACCATCTTCCACAGATGCTAGAAAGTAGATGACGCTCCTCTGCAGACTGCGAGGAAGCTGTGGTACACCGAGCGAGGTGGCGCAGTGGTAGCACACTGGACTCGCATTCGGGAGGACGACGGTTCAATCCCGCGTCCGGCCATCCTGATTTAGGTTTTCCGTGATTTCCCTAAATCGGTCAAGGCAAATGCTGGGATGGTTCCTTTGAAAGGGCACGGCCGACTTCCTTCCCCATCCTTCCCTTATCCGATGAGACCGATAACCTCGCTGTTTGGTCTCTTCCCCCAAACAACCCAACCCAACCCTGTGGTACAACAAGATGGCTCTCTAGCCCGTAGTGCACAAATTACTACAGCATGTCTTCACGAGTTTCTTCCCAATCATTGGACTGGACGCAGAGGACCTGTACCTTGGGTGGCTCGTTCCCCAGATTTCACGCCTGCGGCTGTTTTCTGTGAGAAAGCTATAGGACGCTGTCTACAAGGACATACCAACTACACCCGATGATATGCAACGACTTATTACTACAGCCTGCTCAAACATTTCTGCTGAAACGCTAGCACATGTGCAGCAATCGTCGCATACAAGACTGGAAGTGCGTATCGCTGCTGCCGGTTGGCATTTTGAACACAACAGAATCCACATAGCATTGAGGGGCGTTTGAAAAGTCCGTGCAAAGTCAGAGAGATGGCACCAGTGGCGCATATCGAGGTCATGTTTAGTTAGTAGCATCTTTGGAAAGAACGCACACCAAGTTTCAGCCATATTGGTCTATTTCTTTGTGTTTGGCATTCGTGTGAATCAAGGAATTCGAGTGATTGTCAAAAAATGGACGAAAAAGAATTTCGTGTGGTCATTAAACATTACGTTATGAAAGGCAAAACGCTTCTGGAGACTAAAGAGAAGCTCGATAAACATTACGGTGACTCTGCACCTTCAATTAGAACAGTTTATAAGTGGTTTCAACATTTTCGGTGATGCTGAACGTTCTGGACGCCCTGTGGAGGTTACGACTCCACAAACCAGTGATAAAATCCATGATATGGTGATGGATGACAGATGTGAAGGTGCATGAGATTGCTAGTGCTGTGGGCATCTCGAATGAACGGGTACATAATATTTTGCATAAACATTTGCACATGAGAAAGCTATCTGCAAGATGGGTTCTGCGATTGCTCACACTTGACCAGAAACGGAATCGTGCGAAGTGTTGCAAGGATTGTTTGGAGCTGTTCAGGAAGAATCCGCTGACCTTTAAGCGTCGTTTCGTCACTGTGGATGAAACATGGATACATTACTATGCTCCTGAGACCAAACAACAATCTAAACAATTGGTTACCAAGGGAGAACTGCACCAAAAATAGCGAAGACCATTCCTTCAGCCGGAAAGGTTATGGCGACTGTCTTTTGGGATTCCCATCGACTATCTGGAAAAGCGTAGAACTATTACAGGTGCATATTATTCATCGTTATTGGACCGTTTGAAAACCGAGCTGCGCCGGCCGAAGTGGCCGCGCGGTTCCGGCGCTGCAGTCTGGAACCGCGAGACCGCTACGGTCGCAGGTTCGAATCCTGCCTCGGGCATGGATGTGTGTGATGTCCTTAGGTTAGTTACGTTTAACTAGTTCTAAGTTCTAGGGGACTAATGACCTCAGCAGTTGCGTCCCATAGTGCTCAGAGCCATTTTTTTGAAAACCGAGCTGCAAGAAAAACGCCGGCGATTGGACTGCAAAAAATGTCCTTTTCCATCACGACAATGTACCAGCACACACCTCTGCAGCTGTGGGCGCAAAATTAATGGAAATAGGATACCAACTCGTTTCACATCCCCCTGTTCTCCAGACTTGGCTCCCTCGGACTACTATTTGTTCCCCAATTTGAAGAAATGGCTGGCGGGACAAAGATTTTATTCAAACGAGGAGGTGATTGCAGCAACTAATAGCTATTTTGCAGCCTTGGATAATTCCTATTATTCGGAAGGGATCAACAAATTAGAATAGCGTTGGATGAAGTGTATAAGTTTAAAAGGGGACTATGACGAAAAATAAAAAAGGTTTACCTCAAACACGTAAGTAGTTTTTATTTTTGCACAGACTTCTCAAACGCCCCTCGTAATGTATGCACTTGTGTTGGTCGTAAGTGTGTGCTGTCACAGATGGCGTACAAGTGTGGGTGTGGGAACTTTTCAAAATACGATATTTCGTAAACGACTAGCACTAGAATCATGAAACAAACAGTATTAACATTTCACTTTTCTCTACGTTTAGTGTGTTAATGTCAGCAGGCATTGTTCCATTTAAAAAAGCGTATGTTTGTACAAAAATACACTTTCTAAGTATTCCTACAATTTGTTGATTGGTAACAATACATTCTTTGAAAATCGCACATCAATAGTACCATTTTCGACTTCCACAATATATGCGGTGCAAGTTTTAGTTGATTTATCCAGTATACAGGATATGAGAGAGACCTCTCCAATTGATGAATCTGCAAGGATAGAGTCTTCACTTACGTTATTTTGCAAAGTTTTTATGTTACTGGCTAGTATTACAAAGTTTCGGGCGATTGCATAGTATTCAAATCATAAGCCACAATCACAGCTTTCCTAATGGAAAGGTTTTCTGTTAACGCCGACTGAGAGGAAGGCAACAAAATGGCGCATTGTTGTGTAGACAATTTTGTTTAAAATTGTGTATCTGGAGAAAGAAAATAAAAGGCATCTCAGCAGAGGGAATGCTCAATATTCAGGAATATTACTCGAACGAGCATGCAAAGAAAAATCGTCTATAGTCTGCTCCACGAACGATGGCAGTCTGCGAAGGTCGAGACAAGGACGGGGTTTGTATTGTTGGCGATTCCAAGCGACAGTTGTGGTACGCGCATACACGTATTATGTGAAACTTCCTGGCAGATTAAAACTGTGTGCCGGACCGAGACTCGAACTCGGGACCTTTTCCTTTCGCGGGCAAGTGCTCTACCAACTGAGCTACCCAAGCACGTTCTGGTAAGGGGCGTGAGGATGGGGCGTGAATCATGCTTGGGTCGCTCAGTTGGTAGACCACTTGCCCGCGAAAGGAAGAGGTCCCGAGTTCGAGTCTCGGTCCGGCACACAGTTTTAATCTGCCAGGAAGTTTCATACCAGCGCACACTCCGTTCCAGAGTGAAAATCTCATTCTACATGCTAGGGGCTTTGTAAAAGCGCGCATCCCGTAAATTATGTCTCTCGATTGGTTCTGTAGACTTTGTCGCTTACCCCCACCATCAGCCGTGACAACTCGCAACAAATGGAATAAAAAGCCATTGAGATTCTCGCTATGATCACGTTAAACGGTCGCACGGCATACAACATTCACAGCAGCGCCTTCAGTACACTTCTACACTTTTGAACGCTCGTTGGTTGTCGGAGAAAGCGTAACGTAGGTAAGCAGAACAAGCCTAAACTTGATTGTCAATGTTTGTGCTTCCAACTATTGTAAAATTGGACTCTAAAATGCATGCTATGGGCATTTGTTCAACTTCGCTACTGTGGAACACGTCTCTTCTACTGAACAAATGCTAATAGCTTTTAAGATATGCGTCTTAGGGGCCATATTTGCTATACTACGAGGGTAATCCCAAAAGTAAGGTGTCCTATTTTTTTTTATAGGGACAGAACTCTGTTTGTGTGACAGTTGGTCACACTGTTATGAAGAGTGCATTACGCGCACTGAGCCGTTCAGTCTTGGCTTGTAAGACAGAGATTTAGGAACCAGGTTTTAAATTGTAAGACATTTCCAGGAGCAGATGTGGACTCTGACCACAATCTATTGGTTATGAACTGTAGATTAAAACTGAAGAAACTGCAAAGCGGTGGGAATTTAAGGAGATGGGACCTGGATAAACTGACTAAGCCAGAGGTTGTACAGAGTTTCAGGGAGAGCATAAGGGAACAATTGACAGGAATGGGGGAAAGAAGTACAGTAGAAGAAGAATGGGTAGCTTTGAGGGATGAAGTAGTGAAGGCAGCAGAGGCTCAAGTAGGTAAAAAGACGAGGGCTAGTAGAAATCCTTGGGTAACAGAAGAAATATTGAATTTAATTGATGAAAGGAGAAAATATAAAAACGCAGTAAATGAAGCAGGCAAAAAGGAATACAAACGCCTCAAAAATGAGATAGACAGGAAGTGCAAAATGGCTAAGCAGAGATGGCTAGAGGACAAATGTAAGGATGTTGAGGCTTATCTCACTAGGGGTAAGATAGATACTGCCTACAGGAAAATTAAAGAGACCTTTGGAGAAAAGAGAACCACTTGTATGAATATCAGGAGCTCAGATGGAAACCCAGTTCTAAGCAAAGAAGGGAAGGCAAAAAGGTGGAAGGAGTATATAGAGGGTCTATACAAGGGCGATGTACTTGAGGACAGTATTATGGAAATGGAAGAGGATGTAGATGAAGATGAAATGGGAGATATGATACTGCGTGAAGAGTTTGACAGAGCACTGAAAGACCTGAGTCAAAACAAGACCCCGCAAGTAGACAACATTCCATTAGAACTACTGACGGCCTTGGGAGAGCCAGTCCTGACAAAACTCTACCATCTGGTGAGCAAGATGTATGAGACAGGCGAAATACCCTCAGACTTCAAGAAGAATATAATAATTCCAATCCCAAAGAAAGCAGGTGTTAACAGATGTGAAAATTACCGAACTATCAGTTTAATAAGTCACGGCTGCAAAATACTAACGCGAATTCTTTACAGACAAATGGAAAAACTGGTAGAAGCCGACCTCGGGGAAGATCAGTTTGGATTCCGTAGAAATATTGGAACACGTGAGGCAATACTGACCCTACGACTTATCTTGGAAGCTAGATTAAGGAAAGGCAAACCTACGTTTCTAGCATTTGTAGACTTAGAGAAAGCTTTTGACAATGTTGACTGGAATACCCTTTCAAATTCTGAAGGTGGCAGGGGTAAAATACAGGGAGCAAAAGGCTATTTACAATTTGTACAGAAACCAGATGGCAGTTATTAAGAGTCGAGGGACATGAAAGGGAAGCAGTGGTTGGGAAGGGAGTGAGACAGGGTTGTAGCCTCTCCCCGATGTTATTCAATATATTGAGCAAGCAGTAAAGGAAACAAAAGAAAAATTCGGAGTAGGTATTGAAATCCATGGAGAAGAAATAAAAACTTTGAGGTTCGCCGATGACATTGTAATTCTGTCAGAGACAGCAAAGGACTTAGAAGAGCAGTTGAACGGAATGGATAGCACCTTGAGAGGAGGATATAAGATGAACATCAACAAAAGCAAAACGAGGATAATGGAATGTAGTCGAATTAAGTCGGGAGATGCTGAGGGAATTAGATTAGGAAATGAGAAACTTAAAGTTGTAAAGGAGTTTTGCTATTTGGGGAGCAAAATAACTGATGATGGTCGAAGTAGAGAGGATATAAAATGTAGACTGGCAATGGCAAGGAAAGCGTTTCTGAAGAAGAGAAATTTGTTAACATCGAGGATAGATTTAAGTGTCAGGAAGTCATTTCTGAAAGTATTTGTATGGAGTGTAGCCATGTATGGAAGTGAAACATAGACGATAAATAGTTTGGACAAGAAGAGAATAGAAGCTTTCGAAATGTGGTGCTACAGAAGAATGCTGAAGATTAGATGGGTAGATCACATAACTAATGAGGAGGTATTGAATAGGATTGGTGAGAAGAGGAGTTTGTGGCACAACTTGACTAGAAGAAGGGATCGATTGGTAGGACATGTTTCGAGGCATCAAGGGATCTCCAATTTAGCATTGGAGGGCAGCGTGGAGGGTAAAAATCGTAGAGGGAGACCAAGAGATGAATACACTAAGCAGATTCAGAAGGATGTAGGTTGCAGTAGGTACTGGGAGATGAAGAAGCTTGCACAGGATAGAGTAGCATGGAGAGCTGCATCAAACCAATCTCAGGACTGAAGACCAGAACAACAACAACAACTTCCGTCTAATAATCGCTCCTTTCATATCCCTGAACATAGACGATTCCTCGTGGGACGCACTGTATATGACAGAAACAATTGTTCGAACGGCTGAAACGTACTGCTATCGTAGTTAAAACGGGCTGCGAGAAAGAAAACAAAACCACACATTTTCATAGCACAGCACACGATTTTCTTCGTCGCAATCGGTTTTAACACAGAACCTGTATCTCCATCTACATCTGTACTCTGAAAAAGCAACGTGGGAAGAATGATTGTTTGAATGCCTCTGTGCACACGGTAATTAATTTTATCCTCACGATCCCTATGTGAGCGATACGTAGGGGGGTTGCAGTATATTCCTAGAGTCATCATTTAAAGCCAGTTCTTAAAATTTTTCAGTAGACTTGTTCGGGAGAGTTTCTACCTTCATGAGCCTTCCAGTTCAGTCCCTTCAGTATCTCTGTGACACTCTCCCACGGATTAAACAAGCCTCTGACCATTCGTACTGCCCTTCTCTGTATATGTTCAATATCCCCTGATAGTCCTATCTGGTATGAATTCCACACACTTGTGCAATACTGCCGGCCGGGGTGGCCGAGCGGTTCTAGGCGCTACAGACTGGAACTGCGCGACCGCTACGGTCGCAGGTTCGAATCCTGCCTCGGGAATGGATGTTTGTGATGTCCTTAGGTTAGTTAGGTTTAAGTAGTTCTACGTTCCAGGGGACTGATTACCTCAGAAGTTAAGTTCCATAGTGCTCAGAGCCATTTGAACCATTTTTTTGTGCAATATTCTAGATTCGGTCGCACGAGTAATTTGTCAGCAACCTCTTTTGTAGACTGATTGTAGTTCCCCAGTATTCTACCAATAAACCGAAGTCTACCACCAGCATTATCCACGACTGAGCCTATGTGGTCATTGCATTTCATAGCCCTACAAAGTGTTACACCTTGGTATTCATATCAGTTGGACGATTCCAACAGTGACTCATTGACATTATAGTCATAGGACACTGCGTTTATTCATTTTGCGAAGTGCAAAATTTTACATTTCCGAACATTTAAAGCAAGTTGCCCGTCTCTCCACCTCATTGAAATCTTATGAAGACCTACCTGAATATTTATGCAGCTTCTTTCATGTAGTACTACATCATAGATAACTCCATCACCTGCAAAAAGCCTGGTTTTACTATTAATGTTGTCTGCAAGGTCATTAACATACAACATGAGCAGGAACACCCATAGTTACTTCTAAATCTGACGATAACTCTCCATCCAAGACAACATGCTTTTCGGAAATCAAGAAATACTGTACCTCTCTGCTTTGATTCAAAGCTTTCAGTATGTAATGAGAGAAAAGTCCAAATTGGGTTTCACATGATTGATGTTTTCGGAATCCATGCTGGTTGTCATGAAGGAGGTCATTCTCTTCAAGATACGTTACGTTTGAGCTAGAATATGTTCTAGGATCCTACAAGAAATCGATGTCAAAGACACTGGACGGTAGTCTTGTGCATCACTTATACCACTACGAGGTGCATTCAAGTTCTAAGGCCTCCGATTTTTTTTCTAATTAACTACTCACCCGAAATCGATGAAACTGGCGTTACTTCTCGACGTAATCGCCCTGCAGACGTACACATTTTTCACAACGCTGACGCCATGATTCCATGGCAGCGGCGAAGGCTTCTTTAGGAGTCTGTTTTGACCACTGGAAAATCGCTGAGGCAATAGCAGCACGGCTGGTGAATGTGCGGCCACGGAGAGTGTCTTTCATTGTTGGAAAAAGCCAAAAGTCACTAGGAGCCAGGTCAGGTGAGTAGGGAGCATGAGGAATCACTTCAAAGTTGTTATCACGAAGAAACTGTTGCGTAACGTTAGCTTGATGTGTGGGTGCGTTGTCTCGGTGAAACAGCACACGCGCAGCCCTCCCCGGACGTTTTTGTTACAGTGCAAGAAGGAATTTGTTCTTCAAAACATTTTCGTAGGATGTACCTGTTACCGTAGTGCCCTTTGCAACGCAATGGGTAAGGATTACGCCCTCGCTGTCCCAGAACATGGACACCATCATTTTTTCAGCACTGGCGGTTACCCGAAATATTTTTGGTGGCGTTGAGTCTGTGTGCTTCCATTGAGCTGACTGGCGCTTTGTTTATGGATTGAAAAATGGCATCCACGTCTCATCCATTGTCACAACCGATGAAAAGAAAGTCCCATTTGTGCTGTCGTTGCGCGTCAGCATTGCTTGGCAACGTGCCACGCGGGCAGTCGTGTGGTCGTCCGTCAGCATTCGTGGCACCCACCTGGATGACACTTTTCGCATTTTCAGGTCGTCATGCAGGATTGTGTGCACAGAACCCACAGAAATGCCAACTCTGGAGGCGATCTGTTCAACAGTCATTCGGCAATCCCCCAAAACAATTCTCTCCACTTTCTCGATCGTGTCATCAGACCGGCTTGTGCGAGCCCGAGGTTGTTTCGGTTTGTTGTCACACGATGTTCTGCCTTCATTAAACTGTCGCACCCACGAATGCACTTTCGACACATCCATAATTCCATCACCACATGTCTCCTTCAACTGTCGATGAATTTCAATTGGTTTCACACCACGCAAATTCAGAAAACGAATGATTGCACGCTGTTCAAGTAAGGAAAACGTCGCCATTTTAAGTACTTAAAACAGTTCTCATTCTCGCCGCTGGCAGTAAAATTCCATCTGCCGTATGGTGCTGCCATCTCTGGGACGTATTGACAATGAACGCGGCCTCATTGTAAAACAATGTGCATGTTTCTATCTCTTTCCAGTCCAGAGAAAAAAAAATCGGAGGCCTTAGAACTTTAATGCACCTCGTACTGTGCCGTGACATCTGCACATTTTTGAGACCTCCTTGTATAGAATGCGATCCTGCTTTGGAGGAGTGCAACTGTGAGAAAACCACTGTTTTCATTTAAGATATTTAATAATAAAATTACTTGTTTGACCTTTTCTGCCCATGGACCGTTCCTATCACATTGCATATGGAAACGTTTCTAAACGTCTTTCTTGCATTCAGAGCACCAGACTTGGACTTGGTGACCAGAGCAAATTGGTACCACATTCACGCATTGGCACATCTACCAAGTTTCGCTGCCATACGATAGTAACAGTACACGCTGGACCTCTGTGAGTAGGTGCACTTTAATTATAACGAACTGGTACATATTAGGTATGGCAGTTTTCACTGAACTAACCGGTTTTCAGTTATACCAGTTCTTTTCGTCTCCAGTTTAACTTGACTGTTAAAACCGCTCAAAATAACTGGTATCTGAAATAAAAGATTTTCGGTTTTTCATTGCTATTACGAGGGTCATTCCAAAAGAAATGCACACTATTTTTGGAAAAATACAGTTTTCATTCTGCATGTGTGAAGGTTTTACAGTGTGTAGATACGTCCTTCCCGCTTGTTTTCAAACTTAGTTCAACCTGTTCCCGTCAGTGGCGCCGTCACAGCACGTCTTCAAGATGGCTGCTACACTTGACGTTCGACAGAAGCAACGTGATGTAATAGAATTCCTGTGCTGTGAAAACGAGACAATGGGAAACATCCACAAGACGTTGAAAAAGGTGTATGGAGATGCTGCTGTCGATCGCAGTACAGTTAGTCGGTGGGCAAGCGATGAAAGCGAGCACGGCAATATTGAGGATTGTCCTCACAGCAGCAGGCCTCGTGCTGCACACTCTCCAGACAATGTGCGGAGAGTTAACGAATTGGTGACTGCTGACAGACGCATCACAGTGAACGAATTGTCACGCTACGTTGGGATATGGAAAGGAAGTGTTTCCAGAATACTGAAAGTGTTGGCGTTAAAAAAGGTTTGTGCCAGGTGGGTTCCCAGGATGTTGACAGTGGCTCACAAACAAACAAGAAAAACGGTATGCAGCGAACCTTTGGAACAGTACGAGGATGGTGGAGATGAATTTCTTGGAAGAATTGTGACAGGTGATGAAACATGGCTCCATCATTTTTCACCAGAGACGAAGAGGCAATCAATGGAGTGGCATCATGCAAATTCACCCAAAAAAAAAAAAGAAATCAAAACGACCCCTTCTGCTGGAAAAATTATGGCTACGGTGTTTTTCGATTCCGAAGGACTCTTGCTTGTGGACGTCATGCCAAGTGGAACCACCATAAATTCTGATGCATATGTGACGGCACTGAAGAAACTTCGAGCTCGACTGAGTCGTGTTCGACCACATTGGCAAAAGCACGATGCTTTGCTGTTGCACGACAATGCACGGCCACATGTCAGTCAAAAAACCACGGAAGCACTCACAAAACTCGGATGGACAACACTGGAACACCTGCCTTGCAGTTGTGACCTGGCTCCATGTGACTATCATCTCTCTGGGAAACTGAAAGACTATTCGTGGAACAAGGTTTGAAGATGATGACCCTCGTATTATAATAATTTTTTTTTGTTATTTTGGCAGTCATAGAAACTCTAGGTCGACAGTTAGTTGGTTACCCAAAGATCTTTGACTAACCAAATACCTGTCAGACTTCAAAGTTGATGTCCATCTACAACGCCAGGACATGTACTGATTAAAGCAATACAACCGAAATAAGCTTATATACTAAAGTAAATTATAAGGCAGCGTATGTCTATTAATTCTCTGCATAACATCCTACTGTGACATAATATACACTGATCATCCAGAACATTATGGCCACCTACCCAATAGACATATGTCCACCTTTGGCACAGTTAATAGCAGTGACACGTCTTGCCATGGAAGCAATGAGGCCTCGATTAGTCGCTGGCACCATATCTGCGCACACACACACACAAAGTCACCTAATTCCTGTAAAATCTGGGGAGGGAGGCAATAAGCTCTGACGCCATGTTCACAACCCACATGCATTCAATCATCTCCAGATTTCGCGAGTTGTGGGGCCAGCATGTCAATGGGAACTTGCCACTGCGTTCCTCAAACCGCTCCATCACACTCCTGGCCTTGTGATGTGGTGCATTATCTTGCTGAAAAATGCCACTGCCATTGGGAAACATGACTATCATGAACAGGTGCACGCGGTCTGCAACGAGTGTATGATACACCTTGGTTATCATGATGCCCATGTGAATGTTCCCCAGAGGATAATAGAGCTGCCACCAACTTGTCCCTGTCCCACAGTACAGATGTCAAGGAGCTGTTCCCCTGGAAGATGACAGATTCCTGCCCTCCCATTGACATGATGAAGAAAGTATAGGGATTTGCCAGACTGTGCAATGCTCTGCTACTGCACCAACATGCAGTGCCAATGGTCATGTGCCCATTTTACTTGTACTTGCTGATGTTGTGGTGTTAACATTGGCGCATGCATGGGTCTTTGACTGTGGAGGCCTGTCGTTAGGAGTGTTTGGTTCACACACACTTGCACTCTGCCCAGCATTAAAGTCTGATGTTAGTTCTGCCACAGTTCACCACTTGTCCAGTTTCATCAGTCTGCCCGGCCTATGACATCCAACATCTGATGGGAGTAGTGGCCGCCCAAACCCGTGATGTCTGGATGTGGTGTCACCATGGTTTTGTCATGTGTTCAAGACAATCCTTGAACACCTGGATAGAAAGTTTTCTAACAGACAGGGAGCAGTATGTCATCCCGAACGGGGTAACTTCAACAGAAACAAGAGTAACTTCAGGTGGGCACCAGGGCAGCGTAATACACTGCTGGTCACCGTAAATGCAACACCCTGAAGGAAGCATCCGAATCAAATGAAATTTACACCATGGGTTTCCAGCGATGAGATATGCAACTGATAAGAAATTCAGCGCAGACGCACATCACGCGCGCCTGTGGCGCCACCTCATAGCGCCATTTAAGGCTTGGCGATTTCGACGAGTGTACGTTCGGCACGTGTGTTTACCTTGTGGTTGTTTCACAAGACGATCAGTTATGCCTCGTAGACAACAGCGAACATCTTTTGATCAAGTATCCGAGTTCGACGGAGGAAGGATAGTGGCTTACCGAGATTGTGGATTATCATACAGAGAAATCGCTAGTCGTGTTGGACGAAACCAAACAACTGTAATGCGGATATGTGACCGTTGGATGCAGGAGGGTACGACGGACCGACGTGGTCGATCGCATTCACCTCGGTGCACGTGCTGATAGGCAAATTGTGCGCATGGCCGTGACGGATCGTTCAGTGACATCCCGAACCATAGCACAGCACATTGCGTCTGTAACGCATCATCCATTGTCTGTGCGTACCATTCGACGCCGTTTACAGCAGAGTGGTCTGTCCGCAAGACGTCCATTGCTTCGTCTACCATTGACGCAGAACCACAGACGTCTCCGTCGCCAATGGTGTGATGACAGGCGGATGTGGACGGCAGAATGGAATGACGTTGTCTTTACTGACGAGGCACGCTTCTGTCTGCAGCACCACGATGGTCGGATTCGAGTGTGGAGACACTGTGGAGAAAGGATGCTGGACAGCTGCATTATGCACCGCCACACTGGTCTTGCACCGGGTATTATGGTATGGGGCGGTATTGGATATTACTCTCGCACGCCTCTAATACGCATTGCCGGTACTTTAAATAGCCGGCGCTACATATCCGAGGTGCTGGAGCCAGTTGTCCTTCCTTACCTTCAGGGCTCGGCCACAGCCATATTTCAACAGGATAATGCGCGACCACACGTGGCACACATTGTCCAAAGGTTCATCGTCAATAACCAGATTGAATTGCTTCCCTGGCCGGCTCGCTCTCCTGATCTTTCGCCGATAGAAAAGATGTGGTCCATGGTTGCTCAACGAGTGACCCAGATTACATCCCCAGCTGCCACACCAGATGATCTTTGGCAACGTGTGGAAGCTGCTTGGGCTGCTGTACCCCAGGAACACATCCAATGTCTCTGACTCAATGCCGAGACGTGTGGCAGCGGTGATCTCCAACAATGGCGGCTACTCTGGCTACTGATTCTGGCAGGAACCGCATGTCACAGACGTCTGTAAACGTAATCATTGGATACTTGGTCAACATGTTATCTACAAAATAAATTTTGTTGTGCTACCTCTTGTCTTTCTTGGTGTTGCATTTACGGTGGCCAGCAGTGTAGGTCCTCTGCTTTTTATGATTTACATAAACGATCTGGTTGATGGTATTGACAGCGGCCTTAGACTGTTTGCCGATGATGCTGTAGTCTACAGGAAAGTAGTATCACACGAAAGCTGTGAACAAACCAATGAGGATTTACGTGGTGTAATGAGTGGCAGTTATCTCCCAATATTAGTAAGTGTAACCCACTGCGCATAATAAGGCGAAAATCCCCATAAATGTATGAGTACAAAATAAATGATCAGTCTTTGGAAGCGGTAACATCAGTGAAGTATCTGGGTGTGACTATTCGAAATGATCTCAAATGGAATGATCAGATTACACAAGTAACGGGTAAGGCGAACTCTACATTGCGGTTTATTGATAGAATCCTGACGCGATGCAGTCCTTCAACAAAGGAAATAGCTCACAATACGTTAGTTCGTCCAGTCTTGGACTATTGTTCGTCTGTATGGGACCCTTACCATTTGGGTCTGATTCAAGAGATTGAGAAGGTCCAAAGAAGAGCGGCAAGATTCGTGACTGGTGCATTTAGCCATCTCGAGAGCGTTACAAATCTCATGGGAAGTTTGAAGTGGGACACACTTGCAAATAGACGACTCGCTAAACGGAAGGGGCTACTCACTAAATTCCGAAATCCAATCTTCACCGAGGACGTAGAGCATATATTATTAACACCAACTTTCAAATCGCGTAATGATCATCATGCAAAGATAACGGAAATAAGAGCTCGTACTGAGGAGTTCAAACAGTCGTTTTTCCCTCGCGCGATCCGCGAGTGGAACAGAAGGGGGGGGGGGGGGGGATTATGACTTTGGCGCGAATTGTGCCCTCCTCCCAACTTACCTTACTCCCGGGATTGGAATGACTCCTTATCCTCTCCCTTAAAACCCACATCCTTTCATCTTTCCCTCTCCTTCCCTCTTTACTGATGAAGCAACCGTGGGTTGCGAAAGCTTTAATTTTGTGTGTGTGTTTGTGTTTGTTTGTGTCTCTATCAACATACCAACGCTTTCGTTTGGTAACTTACATCATATTTGTTCAAAACTATTTAAAAAACAGGAAAAAATTGTTTGAATAAAAATCACGTTTTCATACACAATGCTACAGTCCTGAATTTGTGACAGAGAATTTACGTACACCATGCTAGTCCTGAATTCGTGACTCCGAATTTTTGATGGCTATGAAAATACCTTAAAACAAAAAACAATGGGAGCATGCAATATATAACTGAAGCATGAATAGTTCACCTCCTTGCCATTATCTCCTGCATGCACATTGACTTTTTTTTATTTTAAACCTTACAAGTATTAAAAATTTAGAGTCACAAATCTTCAGGTCTATGTGTATGGGTGTTAGGTGTATATATATATATATATATATATATATATATATATATATATATATATATATATACTCCTGGAAATTGAAATAAGAACACCGGCAATTCATTGTCCCAGGAAGGGGAAACTTTATTGACACATTCCTGGGGTCAGATACATCACATGATCACACTGACAGAACCACAGGCACATAGACACAGGCAACAGAGCATGCACAATGTCGGCACTAGTACAGTGTATATCCACCTTTCGCAGCAATGCAGGCTGCTATTCTCCCATGGAGACGATCATAGAGATGCTGGATGTAGTCCTGTGGAACGGCTTGCCATGCCATTTCCACCTGGCGCCTCAGTTGGACCAGCGTTCGTGCTGGACGTGCAGACCGCGTGAGACGACGCTTCATCCAGTCCCAAACATGCTCAATGGGGGACAGATCCGGAGATCTTGCTGGCCAGGGTAGTTGACTTACACCTTCTAGAGCACATTGGGTGGCACGGGATACATGCGGACGTGCATTGTCCTGTTGGAACAGCAAGTTCCCTTGCCGGTCTAGGAATGGTAGAACGATGGGTTCGATGACGGTTTGGATGTACCGTGCACTATTCAGTGTCCCCTCGACGATCACCAATGGTGTACGGCCAGTGTAGGAGATCGCTCCCCACACCATGATGCCGGGTGTTGGCCCTGTGTGCCTCGGTCGTATGCAGTCCTGATTGTGGCGCTCACCTGCACGGCGCCAAACACGCATACGACCATCATTGGCACCAAGGCAGAAGCGACTCTCATCGCTGAAGACGACACGTCTCCATTCGTCCCTCCATTCACGCCTGTCGCGACACCACTGGAGGCGGGCTGCACGATGTTGGGGCGTGAGCGGAAGACGGCCTAACGGTGTGCGGGAC